>NC_134277.1:120816962-122016962 GCF_949628215.1 Phalacrocorax aristotelis | reverse complement strand
TAGAAAGAAGAAAGTAGATAACTCATACGTACGAAACATAGGAATTTGCAATGACAATGTAAGTTTTCTTCCTAAGAAAGTCATAAAAATATACTGGTGTGCCTAAATTAAGCTGTATCGCAACTACTGATGTCACAAACAAAATACCTACCAACTCAGGCTTCATATCTGAAAAGAATTATCATAAAATCCATAGAGTTTTAGAAATTTTTCACACTGGGATGATGAGCAAGACAAACTAGACAGACATTATATACACATCAGTGCTTATTCCAGGGTCTCTAACAAAATCAGATGCGTTACAATTTGCCGATTCATGCTTTTCTTCTTTTTTTTAAGCACAACTTTTATAATACCTGTTTGCGTATATAAATTTTCCCATGCTTTAGAAAAAATGGGTTTAGTAACAAAGCATATTTCACATTTACCAGTCCAAGCTACTTGCAATTTTTAAGATTCTAATATTTTAAAATATTTAACTGAAATTAAGTTACTTCCTTAATTTAAAAATCTTTTGCTACTATTTTTAATTAAGTCTGCTGAGTAAAAATTCATACTTAAAACATTTAAATTAAATTAAGATACTGCAATGACTGGAGACACACATATCACATAAGTACTTTATTCTCAAAGTTGCATGACTCTAGCATAAGGTAATGCAATGAGAACCCCAACTTTTTGTCTTCAGTTGAATTCAAACCTTGAAACCTTTAACTACACTAGAATTAGCTTTTTGTTCACCCTAGCAGCTCTTAGAACAAACGCAGTAATTGTAAATAATGACTGGGAAAGTTTATAACTCAGATATTACAGTTATGTCTTAATACAATATATGCAGCCTGTTGCACTGACGTCGTTTCTTTGCCTAGGAAGTACATACATTTGAGTACCTCTTCTGTGTGTATAGCATTAGGACAGCTTCAAAGAAAGAATTTTTACAGCTGTCCCATGAGACTTACTAACACATTAAAAGCTGACTTTCAGAAGAATCATCCAAATAATACTAACAGCAAAAAATCACAAGTTAGTATAAAATAATCATCTAGCTATATGTGACAATTTGTTCTGAACAGAGAGGGCACAACAGACAAATAGCAGCAGGATTGAGTTATAAGGAAGGACAGCTCCTTAACCACAGATGGAATATATTTCCTCATATTCCTTCTGTACCACAGTACAGATTCTGAGTAATAGTAAAAGCATATTTCCATTCCTCCTTCACACAAATGAAGTATCTCAGAATATTGTAGCTACATAGAATATTACTTTTAAAGTACATCTGAATTAGCTCACGTAGCAGATTATCTAATAACAATAAATCTGCAAAATAAACCATATCATAGTCCCTTCCTCACTTACTACAGCTTGATGATTTTGCATGCAAAGGATGTCGCCTTGGCAAAGGCAACTGCAGTAAACAAGCTGCTGTTTGTGGCCTTCTTCTGGGAGGACTAGGCAAGCAATACACTAACAGCAGGTAAATACATTCATTTACGTTCCTAGAGCGGTTATCCAAAAGTTACGCAGAAGAAGAATATCTTCTATTGCTTTTTCCAACATTACTTTCAAAAAATTATGAGTACTCATGTTGTTCACTTATGAAAATTCAGTGCTTACAGGTGAGTAAGTGAATAGCCATTAAAAAAACCCAGCTAATAAACCTCCTAGTAGCAAAAACAAATAATAGGCCTTTTTCTTTTCTGCTAGACAAGCTTCCATTCTTCAAAATCACCTCTGTTCCTGCATGCTTCATCTTTTCTCTAATTTAGTGATGAAGTGCATCTACACAAGAATACTGATGACCCACAGCATCTCAGATGTAGACATTCCTGAATACAAAAATGTTTGGCTAGGATACCACTAGTCCGTAATTTTGTTTTATTTCTAAATAGAACAGGTTTCTTGAAAATAGAAGTTCATGCATGTACGTGTCTGTCTTTCTGTTAGCGCCCTAAAGATCCCATCAAGTTAGCCCTAATTTCACATTTGCAAATGCTCTGTTAAATTCTCACTTAGCATGGAGAAAACACAAGAGATACCCCTCATCTCGGGAGTTAAAAGTACTCCCTGCCTAAAAATCAAATAACTCATTGGCTTTTGAAGCAAAAGGGCAAGACCTAAATTAAATTTATGTCTCACACTGGTGGGAAGCATCTCCAGCTATTTTGCTGGCCGTTCTGGAATTTCTTTGTCTTTGGTTCATATGCTTTGATTCACACTTTGTTTCTTGTGGAGCTGATGGACAATTGCAAATTCTTCTCCACCAAAATTCTGTGCTGGCTGTACTGAGGATCTAGTCACCAGGAATAAAAAAATAAACCAGCAACAAAAAAATCTTTTAACTACTGAGGGAGTTAGCAACATTTGGCATGAAAATTGTAGCACCATTCAGAAACAAATAGATAGAACATAATTATAAGCTTTCCAACATAGTATGGATGGCAGATGTATTTACCTAAGAGTCCTAAGGTCCCTTCTACTAACTGGACCATAAAGGCCAAATTTGCCTGAGGGGCTTCTATTGAAGTCAACAAAAATAGTCCACACACTTGCATGCAAAGAGCAAAACTGTATTTTTATATAACCATCATCTGTTAAATTCTATCCCCAGACACTCAACTGACTGGGAACTTTTTGCTATTTATCTAAGGACAGCTTTTATCTATAAACGGAGTCTCAACAAACTTCCTGCAAGCTCCCTTACCAGGGTGAAATACTACCTCTGGTTAGATACCTATTTATTCAGAAATAATTAACTTTCTGGACTGGATGGTATTGAAACTGGAGGTGCAGTTCATTTTACCCATTCACAAGCATTTTAGACCTGGTGATAATTCTGCTCATACAACTCTTGACGAAAATCCACAAGGTTTTGGGTTTTCCCCTAAACAAGATGAACACTGGCTTCTTCACATAAACATAACATTGATTTTATGTTGAATTCATTGCTAAGTGAAAAGATTACCTGTGGCCTTAGATACAGCACTTGTGCCCAAAAGCTACAACGTTCATTACACCCATCAATCTGAAAATAGTACAAAAACAGGGCATGAGACAAACATGATACCAGAAATCCAGTGGGGCAAAGTATTTGTTATCTGACTTGTAAAGCAGATTACCTGAAGAATTTCCTTTAGACCACGAACAGCTGGTGGCTGGTACAAATTAGAAATCTGTTCTTCCTCATCCACTTCCACATGTATTTCACCAGACTGAGCAGTAAGAATGTAACAGAAGCTGGGAGGAGGAAGATTATTTGTCGTCTATTGAAAAGGAAAAGAAATGTGACCTTAAAAAAGGCACTTTAATTTGGCCAGTCGGGTTTTATAATAATTGCCAAAATGAATCACCCAATTTACATTTTAAGAGGGATGGGAAAACAAAATTATATGGTTAATAACAGTGACTCTGAGTTAATAAACTGACATTCACAAGTTATAAGTGAAATCAGCTTGTGCGTATCATTCTTTCCATAATCTGACATTGATTCTCATCACAAAAACATCTCATGATTTGGCACAACTGGCAAACACTTTGACTACTTCAAGGTACTTGTTGGTTTTGCATTTTTTTATTACATGGTAGGAGTGCCCTGATTATTCCTTTTTTTTCTTTTTTTTTTTTTAAACATCCATAACTTTTCTGAGATTTGGGGACTTTTGCATGTGGGTGGGTTTTTGTGATAGTAAACAGCTGACTAACTTTTAAAGCTGCCAAATTAAATCCAGGACAGCACAAGGAGATAATGAAGAACAGGAACACAACAGCTACAAGAACTGTTCTCTTTGTGTTATGCCAGATTCTTCTTTCTCCCTTAAAAAGTACCGTGACGTAACAACTTTATCAATCACCACTTAAAGAGGTCCCAAACTATAAAGGCTTCTGAGGAAAAAAAAAAGACAATGCTAGAAAATAATTTTTATTGCGCATATGGTAAAATATCCTTCTAGCAATGTTTGTTGCTAATAAAGCATTTCACTTAAAAAAAGAAAAATGAATCTATTAAAGACAGCTGAATACCCACTAAAAAAATCTGCATAAAGAGGGAAAAAAGCAAAAGGCATCAACTGAAATTCTGTTTGCCTCTGACAGCACTAAAGAAGGTATCTGAGTGTACACATGGCTCAAAAGAAATCAGTCCCACAGATCTCTTCCCAACAATATTATCAGCATGCTGGCAATATTATTTATGTACCTATATATAAAGCTGCTTCCATAAAACTGTGCATGAAACTATACCGTTTGTATCAAGAAAAATGTACCTCAACTGAAAAAACTCCACTCAGCCAAAAACCTGCAGCAGTAAAATGCAAGTCTTGATCCTCTGTGGAATGAATGAGTGTTTTAAACCCATGACAGAAGTGTAAACTACATGATTATGAAAAGTTTTCTCCATTTTTAGATTGCTAATAAAATAGAGAAAATTAAGAACAAATGAGAGTCATAACAACGCTAAACAACATCTAAAAGCTTTGCTCCATCCGTGGATGTTCCCATTCTGTTGTCCACAGAATTCTGAGGCACAAAACAACCCGTTCCTCTGAGACTTCTGAAATGTCTAGATGAAAGGGACAGTCAAGGAGAGAACAGCCATTTCACTCAGTTTCGGTCTTGGTTTTATATATAATCAAGGTCTGAACTTTTTATTCTTCAACATAAATCCCTGCACAATGCAAAGAACACTCTCCATTGCCAAGAAAAGATTCTCAGACTTTAGAAATAACTAGTAACATCCACCTTTAATGTCCCCTGGTTTTGAAACTTGTTTATTTCCAGCTTTTTCTTCTTTTCTAGGATTTACATCCTGATTGACTCCCCTAGGCTGTAACATAAATTTTTATCACCATAAACTTCTTCCCCCAAGAACAGCTATACAGGAACAGCAGGACAGCACACGCACTCGGTTACCCAGAAGCTTCTCAAATGATCTCACACTACCAAAATGACACTTGATATGACAGAACACCTTTTCAAATACAACCACTAATAAAGGGAAAATCAAAGATGCAATTTTAGGTTTGCAAATGTATAGTAACATACTTAAAATCTTTAACTACCTTTAACTTTAAAACCGTAACTACCTCCCCACCCCCTAAAATCACAGAAACATTAAATACTTTTTCATAGATTATTTTTGTGTTCATCCTTTGTCTTCACATGAGACAAGTATCAGTCAAAATCATTCTAACTAGTAGGAGACCTGATTCCAGCAGTCAGTCTGTCCTCACAGAAGTTAATCTTCATAAAGGTGCTTTCGAATCTAAGGCTGAAAAGTGCTTCAGAGAACAAGTTAATACCCTTGTATACAGATTTCTCAGCTGGCTCCATGCTATCTAATACCTCTTTCCTCCTGCAAGGAGAGGAGAGGAATAATTTGTCTGGACATCCTACCATTCTAGCTCCAGAGGATTAATAAGGGGCTAACTGCATCATTTTGGAAAGATGCTGCTGATCCAGAGGGCTTCCGGTTAGCCTAGGAGGTTGCCAGAACCAGTAAAACAAAACTCAGTAGCTAAAGAGAGGGAGAGCATCTGATTCCCAATGCAAACACGATTACACTACCAACAAATATAGTCATGAGTGAAAAAATACATTTCCATAATAACAAGACTTACCGTTTCACAGTCTTGACTTTGTCCAGGAACTTTTACAGGTACTACTGGAGGCCACAGACTGTCTATCAGACTAAAAAGTCCTAAATCCCTTCAAAAAGACCAATAAAATCAGGTTTAAAATGTTTTCCAGTGTTATATGTTATACTAAAAAGATCCATTAGGAAATATAATTTAAACGATCGCATGATTATGAAAACAATTTCAAATCATATTTGTTTTCTGGAAGCTGGTTTCGATTTCCTCTAATTAAATCTCCATCATTTCCACTGCAGGGTGGAGAGGGAGGGAAGGGATGTATCACATTCAGTGACAAGCAAGTCATATTTAATCCTTTGCCACAAACCGCCTGCTACATGATAAAATTCAGGGGATCTGGGGTAAATGCTAACTTGGGAAGGACAGAGGTACAACTTCTTCTATAAAATAGCTTTTAACTATTTGAACTGATAGGTTAAAAAAAAATGTTTTGCTTCTAAACATTTTCGTTTCTTGCTTTTCTTTAACAGCTGATTGTAACTGCTTTCAGGAAAGTCAGAGATTATCAGATACAGAGAAACAGGCACGATTTTGTTATCTTAAGTACATGTGCAGAGGATGGTCTCCTTCCTACACAGCTGCTCATTTAGTTACAGTTTTTTATTTATTTATTTTGTACGCTTCCTGCTTTTAATTTAGAAACAAACATAAAACTAACAGCCCAGCATATTAAGGTAAAATGCTGCAGACTCTTTAGCTTTAGCAGTAGCTCCCTTGTCAGCTGATATGGCATCCTTGCAGGACAGGCAGGACATCTGAGGGAGAGGCCAAGAAAACAGCTGAAGGAGGGGAAATAGCTACAGATAACCAACTTGAAGAGGCATGCATTTTTGGGTTAAAGCTCTCAGTTATCTTGTCCTAGTTCTCTGTTCTCTGTAGTTGAAGCACAGAGGTCTGGATTTTAACCCCACGCTGCCTCCAAGAATGAGCTGTCTGTTCCTCTGATTAAGAAAGCCACTATTTCTGAAACAGCTCTAAAAAATTAAGCCCAAAACTTGCTAAAAGTAAGATTAGCCTCTAAACTCAACTATTTAGAAGAAGGAAAAGGCATACTCTGGCACAGGGCTGAAGCACGTTGCAATACGCTGCTTCTCTTCAAGGGGTCACGGAAACTCTCCTTTAAAGTTCTGCTTTTAGCTTACTTCTGCTTAAGCTTATTTATTTCTGTATTTCCCTAGTCCTTCTCCAGATCCTTAAGCGCTTAGACTTTGTGTGTCTACAGGCAGTGAACTTCTTCCCATATTTCTTCGTAAAGTGGCAGGTATCATCTATGTTCAGTGTTAATAATGATGCCTTTGGACCAGCACTGTAAGAAGTTTTATGAATGTAAATATCAGACTGGATCTTGTGGAATAAAGCTTGTGGTTCACAATTCAGGTAACAAGCTGGCAGATTAAAGAGATGATGTTGCTATCTGTTGTCATGTTCTCCACACTAATGAACAGACCAGAAACCAAATGTGCTGCTCTTTTACAGAAATTAACTTCCTGACTTCTAGGGCATCATCGCCAAGTCTGTAGAAGGAGAAGGCTGAGCTCAGAGGCTGGGTTGTTTTGTTTTGTTTTTTTTTAAAACAGCGAGAACATTACAACATACAAAGCAACACTTCTTGGGTATTAAAGAGACTTTACAGAAATTGACCACTTCTTGAATCCTTGATCAGGGTGAGATTTTCTGTCTTGTAACGTACAGAATGATACCCTCTCTGGAGTTACAGGAGGGCCAATGCCCAGTGGAATAAACTGGACTTGCTAACTGGGACATGAGAAAGGAGAGTTACAAAGAAAGCATAGCCTTCCATACAATTCAGGCAGTTACACAACTGGCCTTCTTCGTACAACATGCAGCATGAGGGCAAGGGCACAGCACAGGTATGAACATCCCACAAACACTGTGTATGTGTGTGTCTGTGTGTGCACACGCGTGCAGAGACCACATGTTTATCAACCTATATCAAATCAGCTATGTTGTTGCAGTGCCAGTATAATCACACCTCCACACAGACTGTACACTGATACCTAATCTATCTTTTTAAATTTGCACAAGGGCCATAAGCTGTCCCTTATTCTTTAGCTCTCTTCCAGCTTGCTACCCCATATCAGAATATCTAAGACATACAGTAGATTTTCTTCAATTACTTGTGCCCTTTTGGAGAAGGTCATCTACTGCTTTAACTAGGAGCACTTAACCATTAGTGAATGACAGTGTTTGTTTACAGTCAGGCAGGTGAGCAGTGTAGAGAGTGTCTCCTGAACATCTTAGCCTCATCCTTCTTGTTGGCACCAGCCAGGCCAATGGCAGGGACATCTGCCTCCGGAAGGATTTGCAAGTTCCAAATCACATCCTGCCTTCTCTACCAAAGGGGGTGATCTCTCCTGGAGCTGTCAGTGATGCACCAGGGACTGTATCAGACAGTGTCCATGGTGAGGAGCTCCCTGCTGCTCCACCCATTTATATGCCTCCAAGAAAGTTAACTCTCGCTTTACACTTTTGGACTTTGACTTAGCAGAAGGGGGAATGAGGTGGAGGCAATGACAGTGGAGAAATGGCAAGACATTGTGTCCTCCTCTGTAGAAAATAATTATCCATATAGAAAGAATAAAATTCATTCTCTTTATTGGCCAAGCAACACTCAAATCCTGCTTCAATCTGAGTTGAACAATGGGTGTATTTTATCCAATATGTGTATCCTTCTTCAGCTATAGAGTCGGGATGAGAGATGAACAGCTGGCTCTGTGCTACAGTGGAGGGACATGGTTAGCCCCCATGTACACAAAGAGCCTTTCCGGCTCCAGAAGACAAAAGAAAAACTTTAAAATTTTCCCCTGGGTGTGTAATTACTAGTCACTATTTTAAAAAAATTAAAATAATTTTGATCACAAAAGGACAATCTTCTAAAGAAGGAAAAGTACAGTAAGAAGTGAGAAGAAAGAGGCTCAAGGATAAAAAAAAAAAGAGCATGTAATATTCTATAACTTTTCTTCAAAAAAAAGAAGAAAAGACTGAATCCATACCAGGAGGACAGAAATAATCTATTGGATTCTAAATGACAGATTAAACCCCTTACTTCCCACGCTAAACTGAAATCTGTGTTTGGTATAAATGGTTTTGTCCCACAGTAAATATGCAGATGTTCACTGTGTATCACCAACATAGCAAGGCCACCAGTAACTCTGATGGAGCATTAGAGTATAGACTTCCATAGACGTATGGAATAACGACAGGCAGTCCTCTACATACAAGTACTCTTCTCTTCTGTAAACCCACATCTTCAAGCTTTGCTTATATATAATGATACTTTTACGTGTGTGTGCGTGCATGTATACACACAGAGAGACCTATGTATATATACATAATATGCAAAATAATTCCATTTAGTATCCTTGATTATTCTTATTATCCAACGTGCTCAAAAGGCATCCCTCTCGATTGAAATTTTGCTTGTTAAACTTTGGTATGTCTCTTCTGTGTATCCATAAACACGAACTGCCTGCTGTGTTCCCAGACACAGCAGTCAGAGAATTTTAAAGATTTCATACAGGCTAAACACATGGCCAAGAAAATGCAAAATATACAAGCAGCACAAGCAGAAATTAATCCTGACCTATTTAATAAATTTTCTTAAACTACTCCATAGAAAAATAACTGGAAGATAGTGAGTGATACTACTAAAATAGCATTTACTTCTCCCTCCCCACAAGTCTCGCCATAGATGATGACTGTGCTGCCCTGTACAGGAGAAGCTGCTTTCAGTCACTCACCTAACCACCTCTGTTCTCAGTTTCACAGCTTGGCAGGAGACAGAAGTCACCTTCTGCTTCTAACCTTCCTGGCTTGTTTGTTTAGCCCTTCACTGCAAAGTCAAATGGCATACATCCATATGTGCACACGTGCATACACATGTTTGCTCTGTGATTTTTGATAAAAACATACAAATTAAAGAGAAAAGCCATTGTAATTATATTTAGACTCTGTAAGTGATAAACCAGTATCTACAGTCTCAGTACCTCCACTCTGATCCTATGGAAATGTCATTTATTTCACACTACAAACGATACTACAAAATCAAACAACTTCAAATTTTGATTTTTCAAAACTGTATTTCACTGACTCTGACCTGACAACTTATTTCATAACTCACTAAGATGATTTTGTTAATTTCTCTCACAAGCATGAAGATTCTTCTACAGTTCTCGTCCAAGAACTTTTGTGCGTGACATTCCTGATTCGACTTTTTAACATTACAGCTTACAGTTTAGGAGATTTTTCAATTTTAGTAATCATACCACAGGTGCAGGGGAAAATTACTACGGGGAGAAAATATCAGCAATATCAAAGAAAGCAGAAGGAAAACAATGCCCATAACTAGGAAAAGAAGAAAGACCTTGTAAAGTTTATAGTAAGGGACAGGAAGAAAGATGCTAGAACTCTCTTCCAATATCTTCCACGGCTTTGCTCTGGGGACTCAAGACTTGGCACTTCTCTGTTTCCTCCTCTCCTACTTTCCCAATTTGAGTTTAAACCGAAACAGTTTTCTTTTGGCAGTATCAGTCTCAACTATTACAAACTCAAAAATAAAGCAACTCCTAGCCCTCTGTGAAACATCTTCTTGCTCAAAACTAAAAAGAAATTAAGTAATAATCACCTAGACTGCAAAAGATTCAACTATCAAAAGATGAGCAATCCAAACATGAAGCTGATACTGCAGGCTAGCTCTCCCTTTAATTGAGCTACACAACACCATGTTTTCCCAGACTTCAGTAATAGAAGCAACAAAATAATAAAGTAAAAATCTGAGCCTACTAAACCAGCATCTCAATCAAGATACAAACAGGGAGGAAGGATTGCTGGCTTTTTGTCCCTAAGTTTTGTTTAGATATATGAATTTATTTTGTTGAATAATTTATTCACCTACTTTAATAACTCTATTTCCTATCGTACATTATAAATTACATATACTATCTTAAAACACTGAAATAATAATATAAAAGTACTTTTTATTCAATATGGGTATGCCTATGTTATTCTCCAATGCTGGTTACCAAACAGACTCATGACAGAAGCACTGAAGATACAAGCAGCAGTCCATGCTTGTTAAAGAGAAAAAAACTCGGGAAAAAAAGTTGATTTCTGATACATAAGCAGTCATCAAAAATTAAAAAAAAGTAATCCAAATACGCAAAACTTCAATGCAATTACTTAAATTATGCTTTAATGGAATTCAACTTTTAACCACAGCAGTTACTGAAGTGTTTCAGGACGTCCAAACCTCAGAGGTGTGGGTGGCTTTTTTAGATGGCAGTCTTTTTGGAGGAGGGAAAACCAAAGGAAGGAAGTTATGACTTCCTTGCTCTGTGGAAGGTTCTTACTATTACATTTCCTGTCAACGTCTAGCAATTGAAACACTTCCTTGTACAGCAGTTAGCAGTGGTCCTCTCTTCTGAGTGTAAAGCAAACAGAAGAGAAAGTATACAGTGGAGAGTCAGAGGAAAAAGGAGAGAGATGGATGCCAGAGAAGTATGGGATCTAGATAAAAAGAAAAAAAAAGTAGGAAAACCCTCAGGCACAACAGTGACCAACACTACAGACAAATGCAGGGAGATTTCACATTTCAGTGCCTAACATTTGAAAGTTTAACATGACAAAAACAGAAGCCAACTTTATTTGAAAACACAGAAATTTCCCAGAGAAACATAACACTGGTTGATTAACTCAATATTCAGAGTCTACTTAACTTTAGAGGAAAACGCAACAGGTAGTACAGCAAACTATTATGGAACAACCTGCCATGAATTAAAGGTTGGGTCATGTGCCAAAGCTTATGAGTTGCTGCATCCTTCAAAGTATTTTACCCTATCCAACGTAAGTGTAGATTTTAGCACTATCCATGCAACAGCTACATCTTCTTTTGAAACCTGTTAAGCATTTTTTCAATTTAGGGACAAAATCGGTACTGACACCCTGCATTAATTATGTATTATACTAAAGCATTTCTTCCTCCCCCCTCCATTTTTAAATTGGTGTCTTCTTCCTTCTGTTCTGCTGAATAGAAACTCTTCATATTTCCACCTTATACGAAAGCATAAAGAGAATATTTATATTCAGCAGTAAAAAAACTCAGTGCTTGGCAAATGAGGTGTAAAGACACAAATTGTCAAAATCCAAACTATTATTCTGTGTGGGACTCCAGTCAGGCTATAAACATAAAATTAATATTTTTGTCGAGAAAGACAGATATCTAACTACACAGTTTATCCCAGCTCACTGAAATTAATTTCTGACAGGAAGCACCAGGCTATGACAATTTATAGGTTATTTACCCTTGAGGCATTTTAGTGAGTGCTCAGTCCCTGCATCTAATTGCATCTGTTTAGTTACTGGTTATACCGGACATACCTGAAACACGCCTGGGATCTATTAAAATAGGGGGGTTACATGTTAGTTGTACTGCATACAGATTCTTAACCAAAATTCCTGCCTCTAGCAGTACGCCATCAAAATCTCACTTCCTCTTTCTCAATGGGCTGAATTTATAAGATTGACATATGCGGTAGTGGGAGGACAAGAGAGAGAATGTACACCTCTAAGAAGCCACCACCACCAGAGGCAGATCAATGAACATTTTTCAGTCTTCTCTCTTTAAACCACCATCTTTCTTTTCTGCTGATACTAAGCGTGCAGTGCAGGGAACAGTTGTAGGAAAGGCTAGGAGACAAGTATGAATGAGAAGGTGAAGAGAAAAAGTATCAAGAAACAGATACTGAATCACATACCTGCTGTTAATTCAGCTGCTACAATATGGGTTCCTACCTTATTCAACAGCCTTATGAGCAGTACTCGAAGCATTGCTAAAAATAAGACACTGAACAAGCCATTGCAACTTTGCCGTGACTCACCCGTGCCCATCTGTTTTACAGGATTGCCAGAAACTGGACTGCAAAGGGAAACACCACTTCCTCTACTGGACTACAAAGTGAAGCATTTCTTGCAGCAATGGTTCTGGGGAGTATGTTTTATGTGGGGTATGGGACTTGTTCTGAAAACCACCTAAATCAAAGAAAGACCTTCAAATGACCTAGTACAAGACCCTAGTACTTGTTAAAGCATATGGGTATTGAAAAGCAATATTCAACATTAATAGTGTTTCTCTCAATGTAAGATTACTATAATTCTAATTTTTCACAGAGTTGATCTCAGTCAATACAGGGCATGGTTGTGTAAGTTCTTATCCCACTTTTCTTTTGGAACACAAGTGTTTTCTGATCAGGAGAAGAAATGGGTTTAGTTTCTTTAGCACATCTTAGAGTACAGGTCCATTCCAAAGATCAAGTCAGGTTTACAGCCAGGTTTTTTGCCTGGGTGTAAAATACCCTTTATTATAGGTTTTCAGTCCTTGAAATGCAACTTCAGCTTAACAGAGTGATTTTAAAATTGCATTTACTGTAATGATGTTAAATAGTACTTTAAATTAAATACTTGATGATGAAAATGGATAATGGCCTGGAAAATTTTTTGGTAAGTAACAGTGGTCCATTGATGCAAAAAGCTTGAGAACCTCTTGTATCTGTTAAATGAAAATCTCCTCTGTCTCACAGAGGGACTGAGACAGCACTCTGCCTCTGTAAGAGAGATTAGAATCCATGCGACTGTGGGACAACATGCACGTATGGGATCTTATTAGCCGTTCTTGGCTTTCTCCAGATCATGTGCTTCAAAGGCACAAAAAAAAAGTCATGACTCTTCCCTCCTATTTTCTACATTTTATTCCCTTTTATCCATTTTTAAAGCCACTGTCAGACTCCAGGAAACAAACAGTTTAAAAGCCATCTCCTTCCAAAAAGTAATTGGTGTTCTCAAAACAAAACAAAAAAGGCAGCAGTCTTTCTTGCAGGGCAGACCACGTAGTTCTTACTCACTTACGTGCTGCAAGCCAAGGATGGGCACTCACAGGCATATCCCATCATGGGCTCGGATATACCACTGACTCTGGGAACCCATTTATCCAGTGGCAATGAGTTCTACATTCTAATTATGCTCTGTGTGAATAAGTACTCCCTTATATTCATTTCAGCTATGGCTTTAGTGTGGTTCCCATCACACCTAGAATGACACAAAACGTGTCCCAGCACTTAAAAGTAATAACAAGTTATAAAGCAGAACTTAGGCTAAAACAATTAAGAAAAAATAAATCTCTGAACAATTCTCCCACCCACCCATCTTGTACAATAAAATCACGTTTTAACCACTGCACTGTCCCTGAAGCTACACTAGTCTTTTTCTTTTAATGTTTCCTAGCAGGGTTACCACCAGCACAGCTCCAGCTGAGCCACCAGCGTTTTCAGCAGTGTGTCTTCTAATCGCCCTCAGAATAGCCAGAAGTAAGTTACTGCTGCTTTGAAACACAATTTACACTAGAAAAAGCCTGTCTCTTATTAGCTAGGCAGAGTACTGGAAACACCAGCAGCCAGTTGTAAAACTTCATTTGTATCCAGAATTCCAACGCCATTATTTAATTTGTTTGGAAAAAATGTAACTTGAAAAAAAAGCCAACAAAATAATTAAATAAGAGGACGTGTTTGTTATTAAAGATCCATAAAAATGCAAGTAGGCTTGAAATCCAAAGGATCTGAAAATTAACACTGCAAGTACATAAAAAGAAAAGCATACTCAATAGTGCTGGCTGGAAAACAACAATTCCATTTTGCTAAACACTTCAAGGCTTTGAAATTTGTTTTTGTTCCAATATGAAACAAAAATGAGACTTTCTGAAAGTTTTCATGAAATGAGAATGAGAGAGAGAGTATTCACTCCCTCTGGACCTGAAAAAATCTTCCCAACAAAATTGTCTCCAAAATAGATAATGTTTCCATGAAACATTCTGGTTTTGATGAAACAGCATTTTTCAACAGGAAAAAAAAGCGTCAGCAGAAATATCACAGCCATTCTAATACTAAAGGCTTATCTAGATCGGATGCTTGTACGGATAAATTATGTTGAGAATTCAACCATTCTAATGATATTTATTTAGGTCTCCATGTGAAAATCATATCCCTTTCCTTAGAAAGATACTCCATAGTGAATTGATCTATTTAATTTTTTTCTTGATTAAAGATATTTTATTTTATTCAAAGAATGCAAAAGGAATCACAGAATAAGCAAAATCTGAGAGGTACCATACATCAATTTGTTACTTATCTGGGGGGATTTTTCTAGAAACCTGTGGACATTCTTATTCCAAAATAAGAATGGCTTTATGATTTGTGAGATTTTTTTTTTAAAGAAACTTAAACTGTGCTTCTAAAACCATAGAGACTTATCTGAATTAAGCTCTCTTGTACTAACGGAAAATCTGTGCTTAAATCTTCAACCCAGACTGGGCAGCACTGTAGAAAAACATAGTGTAATAAACTGTTCTGCAATGAAAGGGAGGTGAACTAATGTTTTTGAGACTTTGAATCTACTGAATGAAATATTGCATACAGTAATTCTTCTTAATCCCTTGCTCTGTTAAGTGTGTATTTGTGTGTTAGCTTATTTATGCTCATTTTGGAGTATGGTTGGCTCAGATACTACTGGATGCCCCAAAAAAGGCAATGAGGACATTTAACTGAACAAAGCCCAATTCAGTAGTTCCAAAGAATATTGATCACAGAAGTAAATAAAAAGGCAGGTCATCTCTGCCTGCCACAGCACGCAGTATGTTCTCCCGTGAATTGTTCTCACCTTCCTCTCGTAGTTCTTTGCAAAATTTTCATTCCAGCTAGGCAGCAGAATTTTCCTTCCCATCTCCTGCAGTACTGCTCGGTGTCATCTGCAGAACTCAGGGACTGCAACTGCACCTCACTGAACATTCCATAGGCATCCTGGACAAGGAGGCATAACCTGCAAAACATTCCTCTGTTACTCACTGGCTCCTGCTCATAACAAACTAGTTAGCAAATTTCTGAAAATCACATTACAAGCTTCAAAATAGGGCTCATCCTCTACAATATCTGGAGAATTCCTACCAAATAATGAATACCCGTATCAATAAACAAAACCATTACTGTTAAAGGTTTTCTCGTGTATATTTGCAGGAGCATTTAACAGGGCTACAAAATAAAGAAGCATGACTGAAAAAAAGCATAAAGGGTTTGCACTAGGGATTAGATCAAATAATTGCTATGCACTCTGTGGTTTGTTTACCTATAAAGAAAGAAGGTTGAGCTTTTGCCTAACTTGGGGTGAATTCTTCAATGCAGACAGAGCAATGATGCAAACATATACACGCGTGTGTATAAATATAAAAATTCTGCTTAGAAGTAAACAAAGCAACATATTTCATAATAATCCCCAACACTGAAAGTGTCAAAGCAAGCATTATATATCCTATAACTTGTTTTAAGAGAGTCCTGAGAATGCAAAGAAGAGTCAAATGTCAATTTTTCTTTGAAAACAAACAAACAAACAAACAAAAATCCAACATGAAACTACAGATGAGTACTTTCAATATTGGGGATGAAGAAGACCAGAGAAACTATTTTAAGGAGGTAATTAAAGAACTTGTTAAACAAACAATTTGATTAAAGTAATCTATGGAAGTTGGGGCTGGGAAGCATTGCTTAAACAACTTGCTGGCATTTCGAGAAGATATTAAAGTCATAGCAGATAAGGCAAAATCAGTGGATGTCATACATTTAGATAGTCAAAAATGCATTTCACAAGATTCTGCACCCGAGATGAGCAGCCACGATAGCATGAGTCATGCAGTGCTGGAGGAAGGAGGCTGCTGTCTACAAGATTGGTTTAATTGCCCCAGAAAGAGACAGTTAAGCATGGAAACTTTTCAAAGGGAGACAAAAATTCCCTTTAAGGGTAGCACTCACATATTTATTTCTAAATAAAACTCAGGGGTGCACTAGGCAGCAGAATTCAGTTCATTTCAAAGGTACTAAAACTACCTTCTCCAGCGCAGTACCATTGTTCACAGCAAGGCAACTCCAACTGCTTTTGGAGCACACATGTAACATATTATTATATTACTATTATATTATTATATGCATCCTGAAAGCATTCAACAGTCGTTATATCTTTATAAAACACAATTTAAATTAAATGAGCTCCTACATTTCCCTGGAAGAAATCCACTTTTTTTTTTTCTTTTTTTTTTTCTTCACAGGGAAGCTTAGGCACATGGAAGACCATTAATCACAGTTTCCTTGTTCATTATGAACTGCCTAACTTTGGCTTATACCCCTGAGAGGGCTGTATTTGACATAGGATACAACTCCAAAGCCTTTCAGACGCGAGCAGCTGTGCAAGCACCAGCTGAGAGTCCTCATTTTTCAGATTCTGGTGCTGGTTTTGAGGAGCAGGGAGTGGCAGGACTGAACACAAATGAAGGCTCCCTTATTTTCCCCATTATCTCTAGCTACAAGGGTCCCACACAGAGTCTTCACCAGGCAAAGAAAGCTTAGGTACGATTCCTCCACAGCTTGCCAAGGTTAAGAAGTCTGTGAGAGCCATGAAACACTGCTTCTGCCCTGAGCAACAACAAACAGGAGGAAACCAGACACTGCTGTGGTGTGTAGGCTGGAAGGATACATACCCTCATCTCTGGGATGAGTGGTGTTCCCAGCCTAGAAAACGGGTGACAGTCCTAACAATACAAACTTGTGTCTTCAACAGCTCTACCACTCTTTTAACCTCCTGTGTAAAACAACCTGTGAGATGCCTTCTCGATTTGTACCACAAGGTCACCTCCAACTCAACAGAACAAAGACTGATGATGTGCTATGAACATGACAGCCCAGAAGCAGAAAAACTATGGTTACCGGCCACTTTCTGTGTTAGGACCTTGCAATCGGTTAAAAACTCTCCCGGGCTTTAACTGATTGGACTGAAACTCCTCATGCTATTGTTTTGTTTGGAAAAACAGACCTAATATGCTCTGGACATTTCTGAAAATCAGATTGAGGGGAAGAGTAAAAAGAAAGCAAACAGTTTTGCCTATGTTAACAGAACAACATTCAGTGACTGTTAATTGCGAAAAATTAGGCCTCCGTATCTTGGAGTAAGCAAGGGCCAACCGAGTTAGCGTCTCAGATCTGATCAGTTCAGCAGTCTCTTAACTGATCACTGGCATTTCTCATATCTTTAGTGAAACATAACTGAACACAAGTAGTCTCAGACTAGCTGGCACCAGATTTATATTAAGTCCCCTGGGACATGTTAATTGCCCAAATAAAACTAGCTTGGTTGGTGCCGAAGACATCAGTCACTAAAAATGCACTTTCCCAGTCCTTCTAAGCCAAGCAAAGAGATGGCAGCTGTCAGACATGAGAGTCTCATCTCCCCGCATCCCTGGCTGCATATTTTCATCCCTTTGTGGTGGCAGCATAAATGACTAGGGTAGGAAACTGATATGACCAAAAAAATACTGTAGCCAAATAATCGTCATCATTATCACCACCATCACCATCAGAGCAGCTCCTTGAAAATTAATTCTGTGGAACCAAACTCCTATTTGCATGGTGTACTACTTCTAGACAGGGTTGTATTTTCCAGTCAGGACCAGGAGGCTGAAGCTCCCACTTCAGCTGTCTAGTGTATGTAGCACAACACCCCAGGTCCTATGATGGGAGAATTAGTTATCATGCGACAAAGCTCAATATACAGAAGAAAAGGAAGAACGGTGTAACTTCAGGCTTATATCGCTAATGTTCCCATTCACACCAGTAATGCATTCATGATTATTGGCATTGTGAAGAAACACAGAGCAGCAGAAACTCTTGCACCAGACCCCAAGTACTTTTGCTCTACTAGTACCACACAGGTGAGCAGACATCCGCTATGCTACGCTTGTTCTAACCATATCCAAAACGTAGTCATGATTTCTCTGCAACATGCATTTAAAATGAAATGCATATACTCACTCACTTGGAAAACAGAATTTCATATGCCCAATTTCACACTAAAAGATGAGGAATATTCCCAACTAATACGATGAAGAGAACTTTACAAATGCATGTTCCCTGCCTCAGCACACTTTCAAAACAGTATTAAAGAATGATGACAAAAACTTGAAATATTCTCAACATCATTTGATCTGTCTCACACTGATTTAGTAGGCAATGCTAAAGGTATTTAATGATGAGTGACAACTGATTTTCCTACTTAATGACTATCATGAAATCAGCTGAATTCCACAACAGACTCAGCAATGCATTTGGAGAACTATTCTCATGTTTGGGGACAGACTTTTTAGTAGAGCCTGTTGCAATATGACAAGGGGTAATGCTTTTAAACTAAAAGAGGGTAGATTTGGACTATTTAGAAATATTTTATGTTGCTGGTGGTGAAACACTGGCACAGGTTGCCCAGAGAAGTGGTAGGTGCCCCACATCTACCATTCCAGGTCAGGCTGGATGGGGCTCTGAGCAACCTGATCTAGTTGAGGATGTCCCTGCTTACTGCAGGGGGGTTGGGCTAGATGACCTCTAAAGGCCCCTTCCAACCTAACTATTCTGTGATTCTCTGATTCTCTGAAACCGGTTCTGTTCTTACGGATTTTACACATGCTGTTAGCACCACTAAGAGTAGTTCAGTTGCTTTCAGCGGCTGTTGATTTATGGCCTTAACCTCCTCTCCACCATTGTTTTTTTCCTTGATTTCTTTTTATTCCCCAAAAAGCACAATTGTATTATTTTCCTACATTACAGTGCTGCTCCCATATTGCAGCAAATGTTCTTGCAAATTAAGTTTTAGCAGCAAGTCTAACTGTGATTAAAGCAACAGTTTGTCTCATGATTTTTTCCCTGCTTTGAAGCTCACTACCAGGATGAAAGCCCACATCTAAATTATGAGGCAAGCTGCAAATCCAAAATGAGTATCTGCCACCAGGAATTCAGTGTTTATGTTTCATGCACATCTATCACAAATACTTTTTTTTCCGTAAAATGTGGCGTTTGTACTAAATCAGTTAATCAGCTAAAACGTACCTTTACCAATGCCTTGTCAGCATGCATAGTAATGAACTGTTAAAAAAAAGAAGGGCAATATCTCTGTTTTTATCAGCAGTGCTCATGTAGGGAAGAAATAAGGGCCATCTCTATTTTTGGGATAATAGTGTGAAACCCTGCGAAGGTCTGAATTTAAAATATGTTTTTGGAAACTGAAATTTCTCAAGCAAAGGAGCAGAGAATTCACTCCAGGAGCAAGGGGTGGCTGGAAAGCCAGTAGAGAAGTGAGTGTGGGAGATGCAGACTAAGGAAAAGGTGAAGTATGACTCATTGGTAATAACAAAGGGGGCGAAGATAGGGAATGATAAGAAGTGAGGCAGAGATTAGCCTTTTTTTCCCCCTTTTTTTTTCTTTTTTTAAAAGTAATGACACAGTAAGTCTCATGCAAAAGCTTGGGAAGATTTTGTTAATTTGCTAATAGCCAGGAGCAAGGATAGGGGCTGGGGAAAGATGAGTCTGACTACTCTGCATTATTTCTATGACTGTGCTGATCTTTAGGACAAAATGTCTCCCAGTAGAAATCTGGAGAGGATTACAGGATTACCTGTCATGCCCTTCTCCTAATCCATCACTCCTCGTGGGTAAAGGGTAAAACCTTCTTTTACTATTACTTTTTTATGCATGAAAAAGAATCTCCGTATTGCTGCCTTGTATCGGGCAGCTGACTTTCTGGAGAAGTAAGGGCAACAAAGGCCTTCTTCAGCTTTGCTCACCTCCAGCCTCCTCAGTGGCTAGTGGAAAAGAATAAGAAAAAGAAAAAGGAGATCTGCCTGCAGAGGAGATGAGAGCGCATGGAGGCCAGAACTGACTAATGACACAGGGATTGCCTTTATTGAGTCTTGTGGAAACAAGCAGCAGAAATTTGTCATGAACAGATCTTAATTAATGAATAATTATTTTACTCTAGGGTAGGAGGACAACAATGTGCCCACAGCAGCTTTTCTCTACCCATAGCTAAGCTGTGCTTAGCATGAGGAGCAAGGCAGCCAGGCAAATGCTACCACCTTCATAGTGCTCAGCAGGGACTTCATCACTTTCTGAGGAAGGAAGGGAAAGGGGGGAACGGGAAAAATGCCTCAAAACTAACTGAATTGTATTAACTCTGATATTTGCCCATTCTTTATCTTAACCATCCAAGAGCCAGCTGCTGCTGCTTTGTTTGTCAGAAGGGCGACTTATCTCTTTGAGGTGCGGTCCTAGCAGAGGCATAAAGCACATGTACATAAACACACATAAACAAAAACCCCCTCTCCCTTAATCACCAGAGGCACAACACTACCTACACAACTCCAATTCAGCAACTTGTCTGGTCAAGTCTCGAGGTGGAGCTGATTAACTCCTGCTAATATGGCTCAGATTCAAATTGTAACCTGCAGGACACCACCCTACTGGGATTTAATTTATCCCTACCTTACACACTCCTTGCATTCACCATACCCATATTATCTTTGAAAAATCAAAGCCCAGGGCACAGGTCTAAACACAGAGGGACAACGATCCACCTCCCCCACTCCTTTGTAACACCAGCAGAATTTTCCTTTTAAAAGCACCATATTCTCCAGATCACATTCCCTTTTGAAAAGTACATACTGGATGTAGCCTTCTTTTGGGAGACACAAGATTCTGTGTCTTCTGCTTAAAACCCATGCCATTTGCTGTCACTAAATAGCAAGTGAAGCTCTACTGAGCATAACTATGGATTCAACGATACAAATAAAAACTAATGCTGATGATGACTAGCCCCTTCTATGCATGGATTGCATAGGTACACAGGTACAGAGGAAAACACAAGCACCGCTGCTTCCAGTTTATAAGGGAAATGTCAAGCTCAAAGAAGAATCCTCGTCATAACTCTCTCCAAGTATAGCCATTTCTAGCACCCAAGCTGGTGCTCTGGTTTGAAGAACTGAGACAACCAAAACAGCAATCATTTGCTGTGAAAACTGGAGGTTTAAAATTAGTGAAAAGTAGAGTTTGTGATCATGCACAATGTTATTCTATAATTGTGGAAGGACCCAGCAGGAAAGAAAGGAGACAGCCGTTAAGGAGTGCTGGACCTGGCAGAGCAGGAACAGCGCACACGGTTAACACCAGACACTCCAGTTCCCTCCAGTGAGAGACAGGCTGTCCTTGCCGAGATAGTGGTGGAAACTGTACATGTGACAGGGGTATATCCAGGGCAATGAGCAACTCTTCTCTTAGCATCTTGAATAGAAAATATGCTGTATAGGCCTCTCCAGTCTCAGGAAAGGTATCTTTTCTTTGTAGGCATTTCTTAGCATGTGTGTGACAGAGTATTTACATAATACACTTTGCAAATAACATACTACAGTAACCATACCAAGCCCATTCTTTTGGATTTTCCTTGCTTCTCCTTATGTTTTTAGGCATATGTTAAAAAAAAAAGAAAGACAGAGAGAGGTTATAAAATAACTGTTACTTATTTTTACTCACTTCCTTGAACAGTCACTTCAATGCAAACTGGAAAATCAAATGCAACTTCCACAAGGCCTTTTATGAATCTCTGCCTGCTGACTGCTTTTTCCATTTCTTCATTCAAGTTAATCCTTCCACCTACTATTTTCTGCCTATGACCTGAAGAAGCAGTACTTCTCTGGGAAATGGCTTTTGCGCATAGGAAGAGACCTGTACGAGCCTAACACATCAGCAGAGCTATGTTTTTAATGCACAACATGCGTGTAGTGAATGGAGCTCCACACTGGAACACCACCTGGCTGGTGGGAACAATGTACATCTTGGGAATGAGTGTAGCATAAAAACCAGGCAGCTTTTCATATTTGCAATGACAACCATGGCTTCACATGTGACAATTTTTTCAGCATAAACCATTTCTTCTATGAAGTTTTCATGCGGCACCAAATGAACTTTTTAAATCCCCCATCTGACACTGCCTCTAAGTGCGCTTTCAAATTAAACTGCTGATGCGTGTGTTTTATTTGTATGCAGAATTTTACTCAAAAGTATACAAAACATTTAAAACCATAAAAAGACATTCCTGACATCCACTCAAACACAATATGGAGCCTAAACTATAATTTCAAAGAGTTACTGAGTTGCATTTGAGAAATATTTTCAGTATCATCTGATAGCTTCACTTATCTCAGATTCCTAAATGGATACTGAAGTTGTTTTATATTAATAGTTTAAATCCAAAGTAATTATGCCACATAGGTAAAAATTTACAGTGATGGTTGGTTTGGAAGACACAGAAAGTTAAGGAAAAACAAGTTCCTAAGTACTGCCTAAAAGTTTGTATAAAGGTTCAGCCACAAGAAACCAGTAAGGCCTTCCTCCCTCCAGCTCCCCCAGGCATCTCCCCCGTACAATGCTACACTGCATGTAATTTATGGTCCTTCTGCTAAGACCCATTCCATACAGCTTGTTACGTAAATAAAAACAATTTTGGGTGGTAACAAAAAAGCAAGCACATCAGATCATCCCAGCTTGTTTCAGACTCACTATGCTGTTAATTGTAGTTGGTAAAAAAAAATAATGATGCACACACTCCTCAGATTCCTCAGCGTACCATTACTTCAGGATGGAATCCCATTACAATCCCTTGGTTACTTCAGTATATAATTCAGAGAAAAGATTATTTTCCTGTACATCATGATTTACTAATCAAGAGTAAAAATGTACATTTAAAAAACTTACAAGCTCAGTTGAAAACTGCAAGTCTTTCTTGTGGATGATGTCCAATAGAAAAATCATGTTCCAAATATAACGTGTAATTACCACCCAGTCATTTAAAGTACTTATCTATGAATCTGAGGAGGGGCTCTTTGTTTATTTTTTTAATCTTAGGACTTCGTAATTATTGTTTTGGCATCCAAGAATTCCAACAGTCGGTAAGGTGCTGCCAAAAGATCTTCTCTTGCAAGGTGCTCAGTACCCTCCTTTCCAAGAAAATCAGCATTCAGTCGCTGGTTCTGGCAACATTTCACATCAACTTTGCTGCACTACGTCTCCTCCACACCGCACCTCCTTATATATAAAAATCAGAATAAAAGTCTTGTCTTAAAAGGGTGATCTGAAAGCAATAGCTGAATAATACGGTGATACCTAGGAGGGCAGGTCCACAAAGTCTATTCTGTGTGCTAGAACCCATGTGAGTTGGGGGAGGAGGCTATACATATATCTGTATGTATGTATATATATAGAGAGAGGGCTTCCTTGCAGTATCAACCCATTTCTTCCACGCTACAGGACTTGGAGAACTCTTAACTGCCCCTGCAAAACCCACGGCAATGGCATTACAGAATTACAGCATGTGGAATGAAGCAAGAACACTATAGCACCAGTACTGGGGTCGCTTATCTTTCAAGACTGTATTATTTGTGGATTCACCATATTTACTTCTGAACCACAGAGAACATGAATGGGATCCTAGAAGATTTTATTTAAAAGAAAAAAAAAACCGACATGAAGCGAGTATTAAAAAAAAATAGCTGCCCATTTTGACAGGCATAGAACATCCTAAAACCCATTCTCGGCAGTACAGCATTGCACATGTGCTTCCCTAGTGCATGTGAAAGGTAAATGAAATACAATAATGCTGCAGGATTTCTTACAGAGCTGCGCCTGTATTCAATAAGACATTCTGCTGTTTCAATCATCCCACCAAACTAGCATAAAACCATAATATTCATTGAAATAAAAGGCAGAAAAAGAGCAAAGAAGAAAAGCAGAAGTGAGATCACGCTGGGGCTCCTTCCCCAGCAGAAAGGCAATTTTCTACTCTTTCTCGCAGGGTCTGCTGTTTCTGTTTTTCACTCACACTGTTTTTCTTTACTCTCCTGTAGTGGCTGCCTTTCCTAGGTGTGTTTCTAAATGAGGGAGAGGGAGGGTGTTTGTGTGTGTGTGTGTCGCGTGTTTACAAGAGTTATGGTAGCAGTTCTCAGCAGTCCGCGGAGAGTTCTAGGAAACGGCCCCTGTTATTTTATTCTGGGTCAGTGTCAGCTCATGTCAGGCAGTAAAGATCACACAGGACAGCTCGCTCCATCTCGCAGTCCTGGCCGGAGGCCTCAATGGGAGAGGGAAAGGGAGCAAGCTGCGAGTGGGCGGAGAGCCTTCCCAGCACTCTACCAACCACCGCACGAGGAATTATGATAAACACCACTCTGGAAACCAGATACAACAGTACATTGTGTTCTTCTTCGGAAAAACAACCAGACTTCGGCTCACTTAAAGTAAACAGTTAATCCTGTTTATCTTTTTTTTTTTCTTTCTTTCTTGATGAGTTGTTAACAGAAAAATCTCTTCTGCAAAGCAAATAAGAGCTCTGTCCCTTAAATTTGTACTGATTTTCTCTTCCTTCAAGAAAAAAAAAAATCAAGTCAATATGTAAACTTTCTACTATCGGCAAACAGTGTGGAATAACAATCTTCCTTGGCTTAAACTGACTTAACAAAGCAATGCCAAAACTGAATGAAACCTTTCCCTCACTTACATACTTTATTTTGGAAAACTGAAGTCCCAAACAGGGTGTTCTATTCATCCCTTTTAACTATTCCTTTTCTGACAAGAACAAGCAGAACTGGTTAAAACAAACAAACGAAAAAAATCAGGCTGTGTGGTGTCCTTGCAGCCTGAGTACAAGGTGCCTGAGGAGTTCAGGTTAGCTATTGAGCAGGGGGGCGGCTGTTCCCAGGTTTTCTCCGGGAGGTGAAAAGAGTCAAACTAATAAACCACAAATGAAGGAACAAAGTATTATTCTCTTTTTCAAAATATATGCTTACTGTGCAAATTCATGATTCATGACTTTCAATATTAAGGGTGATTAATTACAAAAGCAGATGGAATTGATTATCTTGTTTTGCTGGAGTCACCACAGCCTACTTGTTAACTACTTCTTACTGGGGATGCTAACCAACTCCCCTGAAAGTTACAAGATTTTCCAAAGGGAATTCTAATTTTTAGCACTCAGGAGTTTAAATAGCTCTGCAAGTCAACAAGGAAAAGTGTGCTTAACATCCCTAGTCAGTAAAAGTTTGTTGATTTAGCTATTTATAATCATAAAAATACGTGATTTGCAAAACTGAAAGTGGAGAAGGAAAATATCTCCTTGTTTTATTTTTACTCATCTTGCAAGCTTTAGGATTCTGGGTTTTTTGTGCAACCTATGTCACCGAGTGCAAAAATGTAAATCCAGGTCTGGGAATGAAAGTCTGATTTTCAGATTTTTTTTTTTT
The DNA here is from genome assembly GCF_949628215.1 of Phalacrocorax aristotelis. Classification (NCBI taxonomy): domain Eukaryota; kingdom Metazoa; phylum Chordata; class Aves; order Suliformes; family Phalacrocoracidae; genus Phalacrocorax; species Phalacrocorax aristotelis. The sequence goes on along the minus strand of NC_134277.1, from coordinate 121,991,099 downwards.
TTAATATTTTACATGTAAAACTTGTCTAATTTTTATGCTTTTTCTGCCTTGAGATCTTAATTTATTTTGCATTTATTTTTAAATCTTCTGCAGCAGTTGCTGAATTTACATCACTCTCATGAGCAATAAAGTGACAGCGCAGGAGGAAGCAGTGCTATTTCCCACTGCAGAAGCCAGACTGGGGAGGCAGCGACCAGCAGCCGAGGACCAGAACCTCAGAGGAGCAGCCTCAGGACTATCCCCCCCAGTCCATCACTTCTCCCACCATGGCCTCCAGCCAAGACTGGAAGAGCCAGTACTGGTAGGACAGGACTTGCTCCAAGTGCACCCTGTCACTTAACCCCCTCCCCCCCAGTGCTGCACCTGCACAAGAAAAGAATGGTTGCTTGCTTATGATCATGGGTTTGGCCCATCAAATTTGTCCCCAAATTGGTGGACAGTCCACAGCGCTACCTATGACGCACCCAACTAACGCCAAGGTCCTGCAGCTCTGAGCAGAGCAGTTATTAGCTGCAGGACTGCAGGGAAGAAGCAATATACTTTGGTAAAACGTCTCTCTCGGGAAGCCAGAGGAGAATGTGGTGTTACGGTCTCCACTTGTTGGAGAAACTCCTGGGCGAAGGAGAAGAAAGCAATAAACCTAAATCATTTAGGGTACGGTTATAATCCATGTACAGAAAAAGACTCCCTTTGGCTCCCCAAGTTTTGACCCCATGGTGGCTGGCCACCACCACACCCTTCTTCAGGAGGGAATGTATCTACTGAGAAGAATGCCAATGAGAGGTGAATCAACAGGAGATCATTAGGAGATGAAGCAACGGCAGGAGGAAAACACGGAAGGTGAAGAAAGACGAGGAGGAAATGCTCTCTGATATTACCCCTTTCCCACTTCCTTTCTCACTCCTTGCTGTTCTCCATGTCTCTGATAGTTAAGAGATTAAGAGAAAAATGCCAGTGTGTGGCAACACTACTATAATCGTGTGGGTCACCTACGAGCATTCCTGATGGAGCACTTTCCCCAGACATGTTTGGATTTTTTCTATCACAAATTATGGACACAAGTGCTGCTGAAAGGGAAGTGCAGATGGCAGCAGTCTTCCAATTTGAAAACAAAAACATAAAGGTTTGTTACACTTTTAAGCTTCCATTTGAACTTTTCAAAATGAGAAATCACATTTTCCACTATAGGTCAAGTAAAATTTTATAAATGACTTTTAAATAAGCAGCAGGTTTGAGCCAAATCTCACTCAGTTTCCGCTGATTTCATAAGCTTCATTTCATGCTGTATAGAAGGCAGAAAAAACACCTGGGCAGCACCAGTAACGTTCCTCCACCTTGATTTCATTCAATCATTCATGCAAATTCCACATTTCTCTTTTAAAACTACCTAAACTGAACACCAATCAAGGATCATAAACCAAAGTGATTTCACAAACATCACAAAATTTCCTACAAGCAGGACCGGAACTTGGAGCACAGCACACGGTACATAAAAAAGAATCTTAAAACTGCCATATTCTGTTTCTTTTTTTTTGTTTCTTTTTTTTTTTTTTGCATTTAGGTGGGTAATCTTAAGATATGCATAGAAAAGCTCTCACTTCTTTCATCACTGTGGTCATCTCTGGATGCATATGGAGATTTCAAAAATTGCATATGCTAGTGGAAAGTATACTAAAAGAAAAAATCGCTACTACAGCGTGTTGATCACAACTACTCTGTACAGATGATGGTCTTTATTTTATATCTCATGCATGTGGAATACTATTTTGTTGTACTGACATAACCAGTCATTACACTGGTTTTAATATTATAACACTGGTCAAATACTGAGAAACTACATGCGTGGTATATTTGATTTTGATTTTCCCTCCCCCTAAAAAAAGAAAACAGTCCTGAGAGTAAGAATCTGTTCAAATATCAGCACAGCACAGTTTGTTCTCATTATTTATATTCCAAGGGAAAGAAAAAAAGGAGGACCAAATCTAATCAAAACTACAGGAAGAGTTTAGAGAGACAGAAGATAATGATGTAAATTAGAACTGGATTAGAGCCCTTAGTAAACCTATCTATCCATGCCAAAAGAGGTGATTTAATATTCTGTGGTTAAGATTCTGGTTTTGTGTCTTATCCAAAAGAATATCAACAATGGCACATTGTTCTCCTACCACCACTCTGGTGTTACAGCCTCTGATGTGATTCAGCACAGACTTGAAGGGAGAGGCACAGCTAAACACGGTTTGGATTTTCCTGAGCCGTCACCCATTTCGGGCCAGCAGGAGATATAACATCACAGCCAAGATAACAAGATACCTTTTGTCTTTAAAACATGCAGTTTCCTGTTGATAGTATTCGGTATTGTCACACTTGCCTCATGTTCTTTTTCCTGCCACACATACATTCTCTAACTGAGTCTTCACTGAACTGCACTGAGGAAGCATCAGGACAGGGGTGACTTCTACATGCCCGTAGAGCATCTGACACAGGGAACAAGCCTGATCCTCACAGCAGTATCTGTGTCACAAAACCAGATGAAAGCTTTGGCATAGCCGTTTAAACATCAGTCGCTGCTGTCTATCCTTCTTGACAACAAGCAATAGGACTAGGCTTTGTATTTTCAGAATACTGTCAGCCTCTTAGCAGCTCTATTTCCCCCTCTCAGCCTCTCCACTAAGTAGAATCTCTTTGCATCGAAGAAAGGTCTCAAAGCAGGCTGACTTCACCCCCACCCCCAGAACAACGCATTTGGGAACCGTCAGAGGGAGGTTGAAGGTTGGTTCAAGGGGGCTCCTTCCTACTGGACGTGTAATATAAGACACAGAGAATCATCAGCATATCAAATTATTATATTTTACATAAATATAGGCCACATTTTCATGCGTTGTCTGTTGTCATGGGACACACTGTTCGTGGTGTTATCTCCACTGCCAGGTAATGTCAGACAACCTTGATTGTGGCTCATGTGACACCCTGTAACTCAAGTACTCCTAAGGTGAAGCATAAGAAGACCCAAAATTTTAAAAATGGGAACACTCTAAAACAAATACAGGCAAAGCCTCGAAACAACATTTGCAAGAATAGGAGACAAAATACCTATATTTTTAATAAATGTGCTTTCTTACCAGCCATTTTTCAGACACATTTCCTAACTTCCACCACTGCAAGAAGTGTGAAAATATCAACAAGACAAAAATACAATAAATGAAAACACAGTAAGTGAATCCCACTTGGATCAATCTAAGCATTTTGTTTCACCAATTCAAAAAACTCAGTTAAAAATCATAACTGAAATGGAATTTCTAAACAAGTGGTTTTAGAGTAGGAAAATGGCATTGTTTCAAAACATAGCATTTCAGCAATTTCACAATTTTTCAATTGCTTGTACAAGTTTTTAATAAGAAAGTTGTCATTTTTTATAAGATGATCTGACAGAAAGTTATTTCTTTGAAAAATTCCCAACCATTTTTCCTAGAAATATTTTTAACAACTGTAATGCAGTAACTATTCATTAATTTTCAAGGGTTTGTTCTGACAAAACAAAATTATCCAGCATACCGAAGAATAATTACCCAGTATGCCTGTAAGTAGAAGCAATGCTGAATGGTGAGAGATAGAAACGTCATATATATATTCCCCCCCCGCCCCTCTTTCTCTCACAGTAGCTGTAGAAATATGTTTGAACATAAAACTTCTTTCTAAGCAGAAGCAAAACTGTAGGGAAAGCTATAAGAAAACCACTGTTGCAGGTAAATTTTAAGCTTCAGAACTTAACACAAAATAAAACTGAATGTCTGTGCTTACACCTCTTCCCATTTTTAAAAAAAATAGCCTATTAAAACTTAGAAGAAGTAGAAACATAGTGCGGAAAAAAAGTAATTTTTAAATTTAGAGAACAAAAATAAAAAAGCCTGCACCCTCTACAGAGAGTCAAGAGGTTGAGACTGCCGGCACCATTCCTGGAGGTGCAACGTGGCTATGGCTGTCCTCCTGGAGGGCTACCGGGGTTGGGTCCAGGCCCTGATCCTGAACAAAGGTAACGTGAGAGCAGAATACTGCCTTCGTATGCACCTGAAACGAAGGCACTGGGCTGCGTGTGGGAACCGCAGCCTGCGACTCGGTGTTTGGGGGGAGGTGGTGGAGAAGCCCAGTGAGGTTCCTGAACCTCGCTAAGAAAAGGGGCTTATTCCGACCTCCTCCCTTGCCTTACCTTACCTGGACTCTGCCAGGCATGAAGCAGTGCTGACTCCCAACTGCAAGTGCAGGATCTGATCTGGATTTTACAGTTTAACTGCATCTATGGATTTCAATGGTGGTTTACGTGCATTTCCAAAGAAAAGAAGAAGAAGAAACATTCATGAGAATTTTATTGGAGAAAAGGTGATAACTACAACCTGTACCTAACCCCATTGGGGTGTGTTGTTATCATTAATTTAAATTGAAAATGGCAGCAGGCATGAACCATATTTCACTGCCCTTTTTAAGCCAGTTACCTAAATAGGTTCCCTTAGTGGCAGTCCCACAAAATTGTTATTTCACCACGACTAATACCAAATTCAACCACTCCTACACATAGAACCAGATTTTAAATTTTTTTAAATTTGTACAGAAGTCTAATTCACTAAAACTTTCCTTTCCTGACGAAAAGACATCTCTTCAAGCACAGTTAGTTGTAAATAAATATACATGTAAAAAAATATATTTTTTTTCATACAGTGTTGAACCAAATATGTAATTGCAGAGGCACAAAAAAGCATTCTGCTTCAGGTGTACGTCCCCAGCTTAGCTTGACCTGATATGACAAGATAGGATGCATAAGAAAAAGCTCGAAGATTGAGAAAGCATTGAAAAGCAGCAGAACAAGACATCAGAAAGAACCGACTTTCTTTAGAAAGGCTAACACTTTCCCAGTTGCCAGCCAAATCAATGCTGAAAATTGTACACTGCATATTCGAAGTTTTTTTAAGAATTAAATTTTTATATTCCAAAAAGTTATTTAGCTACAGCACAGACAAAGATTTATGTTCTTGTAGAGCAAAGAAATGTGGTATCATCTCACGTGGGATGAACCACCAAGAGAACATTTAATTTCATGCCACAGTTCTTTAATTTTAATTCATAACTCTCCCTGTCTTTCTCCATTTCCCCTTTCTCTCCATGCCATACTACCTGTGTTTTTCAGTGCTGTGTATACTGACCTCTGTATACATACTGACCCCAAATTTCAATATTGGCTATCAGTGAAAGATTCCCAATATTCTTCATTTTTTCATTCCACAGTGTGGACACTAGTTTTAATCCTACAGCTGGGATGCTAATGTATTCTAGCACTTATATAAATAGTGTATTCTTTGTATATTTTATATTATAATTTTTAATTAAGTTTTTATAATTAAGTGATAGGGAGCTGGGCCAAATCAGCTTTGTAACTACAGCTATACACTAACATCATCTAATTGATGAAGTGGGAAGACTGTTTTGTACAAGTCAGTTTTATTTCCCTAGTGGGCAATACTGTTTTCTAGCTAAAATACACCAGTTAACAAAAAACTTATGGTGAGTAGGAGGAGAACCTGCAAGTGAACAGAACTTATTCCTGGTTTACATGCATGAGTCAGCAACAGCGTAACAGAAACCTTAAAGCATCAATGCAGATTCGTCTCGGGACTGTGGTTAACTTCTCTAGTATCAGTGCTTATAAGCATCAGAAAGAAAGCAAGCAGCCGTCAGGTGCCAGAGAGAAACACTGTCTGCAGTTCTTACAAAATGAGGTCAGAGGAACAGCTTATCACTTCCAGGCAACTACTTCGACTCCTAGATAGAGGGTGCTGATGCTGGCCTGGAAGGACACACACCTGGGAGAAGGATTGTCCTCACCACCTGTATTTTTGCCTACCTGAAGAACAACAGTGACAAATCATCTATTTCAACAGTGCTTATAAGGTGTCATGCATTCAGCTTGAGAAACACACAACTGGAAGCTACTGTTATAACTGTTAAATTATGATAATTACCACAGTGTTCTTCTTGTTCTACTGACTCAGTTTATTGAAGTTGCCAGAGAAGATTGCTTAGCCCTGACCACTGCGTTGAGAGTTATGAAGTGGTTCAAACTTTGGGTATTTGCAGTTGTGGAACGGGTTGCGCGATTTCAGCATCACGGGGTGAAATGGAGTAAGGGGGAAAGAATCGTCTGGATTTTACATCCTTTCTAGTTTTTTCACCTGCAAGTTGACCTGATTAACATTAAGTTGGAAAACAGTTAGAGTGTCAATGGACTATATCTCATTTGTCCTGTCCACTGTGCAAAAAGGGACCAGACTGCACAATTTGGGAGGAATAATTAATATTAAAATAGACCGCATTTACATTGGAACCTTAGGAGATGTTCTTTACCTATATGCTTCTCCTTCAGTGCCCATAAAATCTCCAAACACATTAAAGGTTACCTTTATACTTCAAACACCCAAAATAAAATCTGCTAGAAATCATTTGGCATATATTTAAAGTATCTCATTACACAGTTTTACAAGTGTACAAACTAGCTGGAAAAATCAGAAATGGTAAATTGTGGTTTATAAAAATTATACAAGAATGGTTATTGGGTAGTCAACAAAGCTGCGCATTGCCAGTAGACCATCACTTCCAAAATTAATCACAACAAGCTCCATGCTTTCCTTACTTTGCGTGTTGGTATACAGGTAAAGAGATGGTTCCACTACAGAAATACGTCTTACAGTTTCAAGTCTCATGTAACTTACATCATGTAAATAGAGATTTCAAAATAATTTATCCAAAGCCTACACTGGGCAGAGATAAAGTGCCAAGTACTTACACATCACACAAAAATTACTTAGAATCCTATCATGGCTGCTCACAGTGATGCTCCCAGAAAGCAGTGCAGCAGCATTTTTTATGTACAGTAAGAAACTTCCACACAAGCTCTGCACTTCACTGGGTTTTAGCCAGAAGTTCTCCCAATATACAACCATACCAGCAGGAAAAAGTAAGGAATGCCTTTCCATTGTCTGTCCAAGTAATTTCTAACACCTCTGTATAATCAAATCAAGCTACAACAATCTATGACAAGGCCAGTTTGCAGTATGTGGGTAAGACACAGAAGATTGCATGTGAAAAGAAATACAGACATATACTACCTCTGATGACATAAGGCTGCATTAATCTAAGTAAAACTGCTCAAAGAAAACTCAGACATCAGAATTTGCAATGCTCGGGGTCAGAATACTTGGTCCGCCTAGAAATCGGCAAAATTACCTTCCATGTTCAACTTGCTTTGTATAAGGTTTATGGGATTAAAAGTGGTTCTGCACTGAAATCTAACACAGGCAATCTCAGGACACAAGAAACTATTTATGTTGTTTTAAAATTTCTAGTTGAGTAATGAAAGAAATATTAACATCTCCACCTACACTTCCCCAAAACCTAAACTTTTTAATGACCAGATTCAGCTAGGAAAATGTCCAGCTTGTCATGACATGCCTTTGAGGGCTCTGTAGATTTCAAGATAATTTTTGTTTTCTGTAGTGAGTCTTCTTAACTATGACTTGAAATCATGTCCACCGAAGGATTTTACTGTCAAATCACAGAATTCTGTATTTTACATGCTCTGCAAGAACAGCAGAATTTTAAACTAAACATATTTCTATATGGAGATGTAGATATATATATATACACACACATCCACACACACATACATATCCATATCAAACCTGCAGACTGAAAATACTGTTTGTCAGACAGTATTGGCATTTAGCATCCACAAACTAAAAATCCCACACATTTAGCATCCACAAACTAAAAACCAGCCTCATGTCGAGAAGTATTCAGTGGAGATACCACATCAAGGTGTACCTGCCCTACACAACTGACTCCCCACTCAGCTGTAGTACACTGTCCCCCCACCTCCCTCATAACTGTGATGGCAAAACAAGTTGAGGCAGCATGAGAAATCAGATCAGGGAACTGATCTGATTTTAACAAACAAATCTCAGATGTAAAAATAAAGTTAGTTACCTGGAGTACTACGTCTAGCTCTGGAGTCCTCAGCACAAGAAAGACATGGGCCTGTTGGAGTGGGTCCAGAGGAGGCGCACAAAAATGGCCAGAGGGCTGGAGCACCTCTCCTGTGAGGAAATGCTGAGAGAGTTGGGGTTGTTCAAGCTGGGGAAGAGAAGGCTCCAGGGACACCTTATCGCAGCCTTTCAATACTTAAAGGGGGCTTATAAGAAAGATGGGGACAGACTTTTTAACAGGGCTTCTTGCACTAGGACAAGGGGTAATGGCTTTAAACTAAAAGAGGGTAGATTAAACGTATATGTAAGGAGGAAATTTTTTACGATGAGGGTGGTGAAACACTGGCACAGGTTGCCCAGAGAGGTGGTAGATGTCCAATCCCTGGAAACATTCCAGGTCAGGCTGGACAGGACTCTGAAGATGTCCCTGCTCGTTGCAGGAGGGTTGGACTAGATGACCTTTAACAGTCCCTTCCAAGCCGAACCATTCAATGATTCTGTTTTTCTTTTGCATCCATTTGCTGATTTAGCATCACAAACAGCTGTTCCAGCTCAACTGGATGGACACCCTGGCATGCAGTGGTGACAAGACAACTCAGCAGGGAGAGGAGAGGTGGGGAGATGGATGTGGAGTGAGACTAATTTTAAGCGAGTTTAGAGAGAGAGAAAATAATTTATCGTGGACTCCCTCGACAAGAGATCACAGCTTCAGTCATACCCTAGATGAAGCAGAAAAACAAATGGGCCTTCTGCCACTGGTTGAAGGTCCATCACTACCCTCCTGCCTCAATTGTTTGTCCTTTGGCTTGGTTTTAATGGAAACATTGGTCTGAATCCCCCCACCTTGTAAGAATAACTCTAGTAAGAATAATTTTTACACAAAATATTTACATAAATGATAGCATACAATGTAACATTAGAAACAATATCACATTTTAATTTTATAACTGCAGAGAGACAGACCATTTAAAAAATGTAAGCTATCTAAAAGGAACAGTAGAAACACTTCAAAAACACTGAAAGCCAGTCTAATGGAAAACATGTTAAAAACCCTACAAAAAGTTTACTTTTTTGCATATTTTAAAGTTCATTTAGCCTTTTCAGTGTGTGAATGTGCATTTATAGCTATACACTACGAAAACACACAAACATGTAACCTAATTTCCCCTAGCAGATTTAGTTCACTAACACTGAATATTTAAAACACGGTCTTCAAAAGTGAAGTCCAGGCTTTCAAACTCAAATTTCAATTTGTGTCCAAATGCCAGCTACTACACTTCTGACTTATATTTCTTCTGACGTATCTTCTGTATAGTTTACTGAACTCGTTCAACTTACCTAAAACTTCAAATGTGTATCTTACTTACTGGTCTGCTTTACTGACTTTCTATTTTATTTATAAATACTACAAATTTTATAACAAATTTGTTTAAAAAATCCTCTAGTGATATCTATCTACAATTCTTGAAATACACTAGAGTGAAAAATTATTGTGTCCAAATGAATATATTAACTTTAGCATTTCCTTTTCTCAGGCTGAGGCAGATCAGCTGGTAAATGAGACTGTTGCAAACGCCGTTTCCTTTAATTTATCACTTCATACTTGCAAGAATTATGGACAGTTAAATTTTCATTTTCTTTTTTAATACTTAGCAAAATACTACCTATGAGAACATTTAGCAATTGGTAGGTAGTGACAAAACCAGCAACTTCTTTCTTGCTGATTTAAAGGGGGGAGAAAAGAAAAGAAATAATTTTTTGCTGTTTTTAAAGAACTAAATGGATATAAATTGTCAGACTCTGGGTCATCGCTAAGCATAGGCCAGAGCATTGGCACGAATGACTGTGTTGTGAAGCCTACAAGCTTTATTTGGTTTTTAGTTCACATTCCTGTAGAGTGAGACATTCTTAATTCGGGAGAGCTACGGGTAAACATTTATGGGAAAAAATTATTAAATATTTCCTTTCACAAAGGTAGCAGGCAAAATAAAAACATAAACAACCCCTCCACACAATGCTAAAGATAGTCTTTAACTATCAAAATTCAGCAAGGCAAATGAGATATCTACACTTCTTTCTGACAAGCACTCGAAGCTTTTAGTATTAGGAGACTAATCTTCCTTCCACCGTTTACCCTTCACAAACTCATACGATGTTTATTTTCAGATAGGGACAGCATTATCCATATGTGAATATGCATACCAAATGGGCTGCTCCATCATATGGAGATAATAGTAATTATTTGGGTCCTATGTACACTTGCACTTAGATTTAGCATTACAGAGGAAGTGAAGAGACTTACAAGGGTAATGATACTTATTACAACACCTGATGTAATACGTAACTACTGGTTACTTCCCAAAGCTCTCACTGAACTCCAGTAGCCTTTGAGAGCTATTTGTTGCAATTCAGTTTATGACACACTGCTTTAAATGTTCTTACTCCAAAAGACTCTTGAAAGATGAAGCCCATCTGAAAATTTTCTCTCTAAATACAAAACATGTTCTGCTTGCAGAAGATTTCAGAATTTTAAACAAATATGAAACACGGTTTATTCACCCTGGTGAAAGAAGTCATCCGGCAGATGGGTCTGAGGCTCAAGAGGACAATATGCACAGTTTAATGAAAGGCAGAATACAGGTTTTTCTCCTGGCTTTAGCCCTCGGCACTACAGCTCATATGTCTAAGTTTGAGAAATCTACAGGAACACCTAAGAACATATATCAGATGTGTTTTGATCAGTGTGTACAGAAAGCAGAACTTCACTGTAACTCTACAAGTAGGAACATGTTGGCCCGACTGTATGTGGATCAGGAATATCAAAGCTCTCTTTCTCCTCTGACCAAAGTAAGATACAAACTTTCCCTACAGAAAATTCAAATGCATCCACACCACCCCTGCTGCACTTTAAACCGTACGCGATTTTTAACTATTAAAAAAAATAGAAGATCGCCTCCTTCTCTTCCTTTTATCTACAAAATTATGCATGTCAAGTGGCCCCTGAGCTACGAGAGACCAAATGCCACGTCCTGCTTTCCCGGCCATGCAGATGGATTGCATTATCACTAAATTACTGGCTTTCATATTATTATTCCAGGATTAAACCTGCACTATTTCCACCTCCTGACTTCAACAACTGTAGGGTAAGACCTCCACGAAACAAACCTATTCCAGACATGCAGCTAACCTAGAAGTAGTTCCTGAATGTAGAGCACATGGGTAGACTAGAGAGTACGCTGCTTTCCCCAGCGGCAAATAACTCCCAAAGCTGGTCTTCTCTGGCTCCTTAGGAAGGGTGCTCCTGTCCTGATCCCTCTCTATTTGTCCAGACTGAAGTCAAAAGAGTTTGCACTAAGTGGGCAAATCTCCGAGAGCAACCTGGTAGCTCCTTCCACTCAGGCTGCAAAGACAAGGCAGCTTTTCCGAATTTTATCATGATTGTGGTAGGGCCAAGGTTTTATTAGTACTTCTAATATTTGATACAATCTCCTACAAACTCCCCAGTGTAGCCCAAAAACAATACTGGGGCTCTACTGTAAGTAGAGCAAAACTTAGGGCGTATGTTTTGCTGAAACGTTAGGCAAACATCTAGAAGATTTCTCTTTGTGGTACCACCATAATAGTATCATACCTGAAAAGGAAAAGTCAGTAACAATTAAGCAAATTTGCTCCTCAGATGTCCAGTGGAACAATGTGCCAAAGATTTACCCTTCCCAAAGATCAGACAAGAAATGCATGGCACAATTAGTTTCACAGCACTGTGTGTCACAACAGCTATGCACAAAGATGTCATCCAGCTTGGCCTTTGAGGGGAGCACCAAATAATTCAAAAACAGAACTGATAGGAGGAAAATAAACTACTTTTTTCATGGGAACTGAACTATGCTAAATGACTGATCCTTCCCAAAAGCCTCAAGTACCATACTTTTTTGACTATTCCACTAGTCAAACTGTTGCCTGTTTCTCAGGGAAATTGGGAGTATTTATTAGCTGGTATTATTAGTCACGTGACTTCAAACATTAATCATGTTTGTTCAAAAAAGTTGGTGCAATAATTGCAGCTTCTTACTGATGAATGATAAAATGCTACATTCCACTTCAGTTTACTGGAGATTGCAGAACTCAGTTAACTGTTGCCTAATATATCTAAAATATAGCCAAAATGGAGTATATTTTTAAAAATGAAAGGCTTATTTGCATGTGGCTTAGTATATTTCTTCTAGGAAACAATAAATGGATAAAATGCCTTAACAAAACATCAAGATATTATGACACAGTGAAACAGATGATCCTACCCGATTGCCACACCTTTTAAAATTATGTATAAGGAGTCTTTTGTTCCCTGGTTTTCGGAATGTCAAGCAACTCATAAATGATAATCTGGACCTAAATAAACACAAGCTAGTTAAAAATTCCTTATTTATATAAAGCACGAAATGAATCATTACTTCAAGTATTCAAGTAGCAACATCTTTCCTCAGTTTCTTACCTATCCTCTCTTTTAAATAGCCAACCTAGGGCTATACCAAAAAGCTAATGGCAATCTGAAATTCTTCTTAACCTCTTTGACACCTTCACCAGACAGTTTTAAAGACCATCAAAAATGCTTAATGTTACTGTCATTATGCTAGTTTAAAGCAAGAAGGTAGCTATAAGTCTTTACGGCAGGAAAAACTAAACTATAAGGATTTTTTTTAGTATTCTCTTAAGGCATTTACCTCAATTCTTGTATTTTGTCACTCTATCAGTAACATCAAGAATTGTTAGCAGAACTACAAGTGGAAATATGAAGAAAGTAAAAAGACCCTGACAATGTAATCCAGACTTGAAAAACCCTACATGATGAAGGTTTTTTTGTTCATTTTTGGTTTTGGGTTTTTAGTAAGAGGAAAGTATCTTCACATAGGGGTCACTTCACCTGTCCTTCCCCTTCTCTCGTAACACACCTATATAAGCTTAAAAACATTCTTTTATTCAAAAGAGGGTTTCTTCAGTTACTAATGAAGAATTACTCACACTTGTCCAGTGGTTTGTATCAGTTTAAGAGAATAACATGGAGAGATGTGTTTTTCAAGCGGTGAAATTCCAGCAACCCACAGACATGAGCAATGACGGTGCACACAACCTCTGAGAGAGTAGATGAGGGGACAAAAAGGAAGCAAGGTCAAATCTTAGGTCAATCCACCATGAAAAATGGCTAAATCAGGGTTTGAAGAATTCTTTGACAAAGAAGGCAAAACGGCCGTGCCTAGTAGCCCACTCCCTCCAGCCACCCTAAGTAATTGGTAATTGCTCCCAACCAAAACCATGCTTGTTTAAACACTCAGTTTCTCCTACCCTCCCTCATTATCTGGTCAGAATTAATGATTATCTGATTAATAAATTCTTACTCAATTACCACTTAACCCAATCCCCACCAATCAATCCCAGGCACACCTTTCAAACCACAATAAAAAAAATGGATGTTTGTCTCCTCCTCTTCTTTTCCCACATTCTCCTTCCCCTCCCCCCAGATTAACACATTCTGGCATTTATTTTCCTGTATCAATCCAAGAACTAGAGAGTCTTCTATTCCTTTTTGATACAGGGTGAACAGGAGATGCTGGTCCCAAGCCTACCTTCTGCATAGAGTATTCTGCTCTCACCTTTTGGAATAGTGTCAGTCACTGCTGCAGCATTTCAGTTCTAGCAGAACTCCTCAAAATTAGGTCCCACATTGCCCAACATCCCTTGACTCTCCTTATTCCTCCAATGTTACTTTTTGGGATTCTGTTTAATCTCTCAGCTCCTTTCAGAGAAGCAGCTCCTTAGCCCAGCTCAGTTCATTTGATCAGAGAAAACCTTTATTCACCCTGAAGGAACAAGCTGCTTTAAATGTGAAACAGTCAAAAGAAATATAAATTCCTGAATAAAAATCTAATCACTGCACTGCCCTATTCCACATGCTCTGTAAGCGGTATATATCGTATGCCATGTGCCAAAATGATTTGTATATGTAGTGTGGACATTTTTTACGTTCCCCACAATGTTTGGAATACCACACTACACTGGGTGTAGTGTGCAAGAAGAGTAGCAAGAAGATAAGATCATTTATGTAAGCAAAATATGACCTTACAAGTGTGTAAATCCCTTATTTGCGTATGCAAGAAAAATAGCTGTGAGCACCGGTACTATTTGTCTGTGCAATTATTTGCTTTACATGCCACATCAATTCTGCAAACAAATAGTGACTCTTTAGCAAAATTCATCTATTTCTATTGTATAATACTGAACTGGGGGAGAGAGAGAGAAAAAAAGATAAGACTTTAAAGACCATGGATAAATAGTATACTGTCTGCAAACTATCTAGGATAGAAATCTCAAGTTTGTGCTGTAAGAACAGAAATCCGTGGCTGGCAAAAGAGCAGAAAACGGCAAGAGCAGCCTAATCCAAAAATCAGAACTGCAAGATGCTGTGCGGCTCTGGGAGAAAACATGGGTCTAGAAAGAATAAACAGACACCTTATATTTATCATTCATACATATAAATATACATATAAACCCCACACATTCTAAGTTGTTGGTTGTTCTCTTCTTTTTAATCCATGAGGCTAATATAAATAAAACTTACTAAACCTTCCTGCTTTAGGAATCTGAAGGTGGCAAGGTTAAGTACTCTAAAATCAACAGATGACACATTCCGTTTTTAGTATATACATTCTGTGCTGTAGGAAATCTGGTATTACATCCCTTTTGAGTATTTTGCACCTGTGCTTCTCAATATATGGTTGAAGAATATCTTTTTGTTATTAGCAGGGTCTGTAGCTTGAACAGTCTGCTACCGCTTGAATTAGGGGATATCTGAGTCCCACTGCTGCGTAAGAGGAAAGCTGCCAGCCCTGGGTCTGACTATAGGTAAGTGCCGCCCAAGCTGCTGCTTCACACATATAGGAAGTATCATGTGATGCCCTTACAGAGGTAGCTGGACCAGTGTGGTCTGTGCCCCAGTTGGGAGGATGGTTTGGGAACAGCTTTACTTCAGCTGTCTGTCTCTCATCTTAAAATATTTCCTGCCTCGGGTGGCATGAACCTCTTGGGCTGGAGGAGGAAAGTCTACTTCTTATCTCTCTCCCCCTTCTCCCTTTCCAATCCCAACTGTTTCCATGGTA
Source organism: Phalacrocorax aristotelis (assembly GCF_949628215.1). NCBI lineage: Eukaryota > Metazoa > Chordata > Aves > Suliformes > Phalacrocoracidae > Phalacrocorax > Phalacrocorax aristotelis. Next base: position 121,975,924 of record NC_134277.1, on the reverse strand, counting down.
GAGCCAGCTGTAGCTGCTGCCAAAGAAAACAAGGCATTTTCCTACCTTGAGGGCATTCCCCTTTGAACATCAAAAGTCTACAGCAAACAATGGAGTTGAAACAGCTTTGCAAATAAAAGGTCACAAGAATTTTTCATAATGGAAAATATCAGACTACCTACAAACAGGGGTTGCTTCCAGCTCACAAACTACACTACACATGCTTGCAAATACACTTCATTTTGAGCTGAACTAGTCTTTGCTGAGATATTGCATGGTCCCAATGATGTAACTCAAATACATCCTCCCTCTAGCCATTTTGTAATCACCTTAACTGTCAGGTCTTTAAAATAATAGATTTTTAGTTCTTTGGGAAGGGAATGCACTTATATATGGTACAAAGCCAAGCAAACTGTAGGGTGTTCTGAAATAGCAGTTCACAAATAAGGTAGTGCACAAAGTAGGGGAAAGGAGAAAGGGCATGTGCTACTGGAGAGCTTTGGGGAGGAAAGCAGGACATGTGATAAGCTGTTGATGGAGCTGTGCTTCACAAGCTCTAGCCAAAGGACAAATGAGCAATGCAGAGAGCCCTTGGCTGCCAGAAGCTACTGAACCCATACTAGAGGCTTCCATGGAGAATTGGCAGGATGGGATTCAGCAACAGCAGGAGCCACATGTTTTCTGGGTTCCTGCTCTCTGCCTGTGCGTACGCCCAGCCCTGAGAGTGCAGCAGTCTGCCACGGGGTCATGTTCCCCTGTGGCCACCCTGGCCTCCACCACCCAAACATACCCTATGTTCCCCTCCCCTACAGCATTGGCATCCCTGCCTCCTCCACAAGCACACTCCGGTGGTCTTCCCTCTCTCCTGCCTCTCAGAAGCAGAGGGGTTGGCAGACAGTCTGTGATACCCACTTTGAGTGCTGCTGCTATAAAGATGAATAGTGAACTCTCAGACCCTAGACCAAGAGCAGAGGACGGAAGGTGACTCAAGAAGCATTTAGTGGGAAAAATACTGGACAAGCTATCGCTGAACATCTTTCTGGCACTAACCGTTAGCTAGACTGAAATCCCTTCAGATGTGCATAAGAAAGTAATTTTACTGTGGGAAATTAACAGAGTTTAAATGTGCACCCCAGATATCTGGCATTCATCTCCCTGTGAATTCAACATATTCAGTGAAGGAGGAAACTATGATTATCTGCATTTTTCTGCATTGCTGGGGCAATGGAGGAAGGGAGTGGGGGTACAGGTTGAAGGCTCTGAATTTTCAGAGGAACTCATTATGTTGAAAAACAAAACTGTCATAATTTTGTAATAAGAAGAGCTTGCTTTGGACTTCTCTTTTATGTTCCCATTCCCCAACTGGATAGTTTAGCAGACACAAGCCAGAAGAACTGGTGACTGGAAGCATAGTTGAGCACTTGCTCATTAAAAGAATTAACCCTATCACATCTTTCACATATCACCTTGCTGCCAGCTCCCATGGGAAGCTGTCCAACAAGACCATCACTCTCACTGCCTGCAGCTTCTCCCAAGATTTCAACATGTTTCTGTGCATTCATCCTTGACCTGAAGTGCCCAGTCTGGGAACACTTGTCTGATTTTTCCTTTTCCTTTCCCACTTAGAAAAGCCTGGTCAGCCAACGCTTTCTTCACAACAGGATGAAGAAAACCTATGAGTTTGACTAATTGCAAGAACACACTCAAATACACTAGAAGGGGTACTGCTGAGAACAAAGCACCTGAGTTTTTAGATTTTAAATGTGAGGCACTGAGAAGATGGGGCTTGACTGGTGGAGGAAACGTAGTTAAAGGTCACTGATACTTGGGGAATAAAAAAGGAGTAATTAAGATGTTGTCAAAGTCACTGGTATATAAGGACTGTTTCCATTTGGGAGTTTTCAGTGCTCAACATGAAGTGCCAATTGGTTTATAGACACTGTAACTTACATTTTAGCAGAGACCATCAATCCAGATTAGCCTGGAAGCTTAACTCAGCTCAGCATTTACAAATAGAAATAGAAATTAAAAACTGTTATTGGTAAATGGCACCATATGAATAACAATAAAGATACATTTTTTTCACTCTTCTGCCATAAGGTATGCGTGCCAATTATCACAGAAATGTCTAGAAACCTTAATCAGGTTCATGTCCCATCAGACTAGGCACATGAGATACGCAGCAGTTTGTTTAGACTGCTTAAATGCTTTAGCAAATTTTAACAGATGGATGAAACAAATGTGTGTGAGTGTAGAACGTAAATAATTTATGTGTGGCCACGTAAATAATCTACAGAAATGAGTGTTAATTTTTTCCACTGTCTCTTATCTTTATTAATCCTGTAGTGTGTATGGATAGCTTTCCCAACCACACCAACAAGGTCTCCTTAAAGCTCCCCCTTCTTCAGCATCCATTTCATTTATTCATCTCTACAGCAAGACAACTGTCTCCTGTTTTTTTAAGCAGGTAAAACAATTATTTCTGACACCTCACATATACTAACAATGCATATACATATATATATGGAAAAGATGCATTAAGTTATTTTGCAAAGGGGGCAGGAGAAGGGAGTTTTCTGGCAATTACTCAGCATAAGGAGTAAGGTATATGGTGAACAGTTCAGGTAAAATTAGTAGTTGTCAACCCAGTGATGCCTGATGACAGAAATTGCAGCTTTATCTCTCTCCTGTCCATGCCTCCCACGTACCATGTGCCTCATTAGGATGCTATGGACAGAACACACAAGAAAAAGACCATCATCAAGCCATTAGAAAAAGCGATCAAAAAAAGCAGGGAAAAACTGCCAGATTTGGTCAAAAAGATTTTGCTTGGTTGCAGGGCATAATTATGTTCTATTCTACACTATCACTGCATTTGAGGAATGGGAAAATCCATGTTGTAACCAGGCCCCCTGCCAGGGTCAAAAATGCCTTCTTACCTCCAAAACACACGTTCTTTGTGTGTTGAAAAAACTAGCAAGACCCATAAATTAAAGAGGACAGACAACTGACTCTGAGAAAGGATTGGTCAGTCAAGATCTGGCTATGATGAATTTGGCTGTTTTAAATTAGATGTCACAGAAGTGTGGACTTTGAGAAAACACTAAAAACACTTTTGCCAAATATTTGGAGGAAAAAGACATTGCTTTTTAGGCTACATGGTCCTGTAATACAGTATCTGATACACCAATCTATGTCCCCAATATCCAAAGCTAGCAGCATGATGCTGATTGTCCCAGCCATCTTTGTGGGAAAACTGTTGGATAAAACTGCTCTTCCCAATTCTCCACATTCCTCCAGCTAAGTTCTTGCACAGAGGTTTTAGCTGCAGTGACAAAAGCATGAGGAACAAATGAGAAAGGACCCTGAACGGCAGAACAGTCAATTCAAAACAAGTCCAAGTGCCAGCACGTGATGACACCTCATAGGTCATTTCCATGTACATAAGAAAAACCACTTACAAAGCATTTAGGAGAACAGTAAATATGAACAAAAATGTTTTCTATCAGATCACAATGAACAGAAGTCTCCTGCAGATTTACCGAATGGTGCAAAACACTCCAGCACAGTTTTGCTGGTTTGCATTACAAGGAAGAATGTGAGCACATCAAAGCTCTACTTTGCCTGAGTAAGAAATTATTCTTCTGGCCCTCAAAAGACTAGCTGACCTCGAAACTGGAATGAACAGAGCCTCGACCCACATTTGTAAAGGTAACACAGAGCCAAATTACAGAACATTCTGTAGAGAAGTCTAGATACTGCTGATACAAGTCTTCCCACCTGTATTTTGAGGATACAGCTGTAGGCACTGAACAGGCATAATTCATGAGCTGTGCTTCCACAGTCTCACAGGGCTTTCAAGAGCTTGTCACATTCTTTTCAAGTGGATCATTAAGGGTGGTGTACCTAAATGGATGGGTGGAGGAAATTTATCTGAACAGGAGATTAGAAGTGATTCAATTTTGGGAGATAACCTGACTTTTTGTCTTGCTAAGACTATAGTTCAACCATGTGAGTTGACATTGGCATCTGGGGCTACTCAGCAGTTTCACATACAGATACTGTTGGGCAGATGAAAAAGAATAGCATTATAAAGCTTCTCTTTGTGAACCATAATGGTATAATTCTGACATGATGATGACTGATGTAATCAACATTTTCATGAGGAGGCTAGGCTTAACAAGGCAAACTAAAGCTTTTTACTATTAACTTTTTGAAGCTTGAAGAGTTCATCACTGACAATCAGTGGGACTGTGACAAAGATAAGAGGAATGGAAATTCATGCTAAGACTGTTTTACAATGGCTCAGGAATCTTTCTAGTCTCTGTAAAACACACTGCAAGTAGAGGCAAAAGACCCAGGAAGAAGAGGAATAGCAATGATGGTCTTCAGTGCAATTTACTTTCCTCAGGAGAAGAAAACTTGAGAGGGAAGCAAGTCCTGAAAGTTTCCATTCCATTCCAAAGCTTTAACTATTAAAATGACTAAATTAGGTGCAAGAAAGCAGCAAACTCATTCCACACCTTCTACAGAAATGCAAGCAGAGGATAGACAAAATTTCCTACTTCTTTAGGTGCTTCTGTCCTTGCCTGGACAAGCGGAGCTGTCAGAATTGTTTGGGGAACACTGACTGACCAGGAAAGGAAAATGTATTGACGCAAATAGCAGAGATCATGGTGCTTGTCATACTGGAGCTCTAAAAACAGCACTTCTTGTGCCTTCCTAATTCTCTGTTTTGCAGTTGCTTTTGTTATTTATTTTTAAATACCCTTCTGACTAACTATCTTCCAGAAGAAGAGGGGGGAAAAAAAGAAAAAAGCAAGAACTGGGAGAAACCAGAGGAGGATAGCTGAGCCATCAATTTGTCTGGGCCAAACCCTTAGGTCCAATTAATCCTGTGCTACTGCCAGCCACTTACATCACTCATAGCAAAAAATTTAGCAGTCCAAACTGGTGTATTCAAGACTTGCAGGAATACTGCTTATTCCCGACTCATCCTAAGAGCTAAACAGAAAATACTTTTTGTAACTGCGTAGCTGCAAAGCATTATTAAAAAAGAATAGCTTTTAATCAAGCAATAAGCCATTTAAAGATGCAAATCTTATGATTTGCTACACTAAAAGTTTTTACACAAAATCCTCTTGAATCCTGGGAAATTTGTTCATTAAAAAGGTGCATGCTGTTCTAATATATATATCCTATGTCAGCACAAACAGCCTTCATGTAAACACACAGCCATGAGTACCATGAGTAACAACTCTGTTTCCATCAGAAGCCCTTTATCCTGCGTAAGAGGTCTGCACGCTAATAGATGTCCTAGGCTAATGCTAACTAGCTACAGCTGGCTCGCAGCTATAAAAAGCATTAATGAAAACATAAATACTAACTTCTCCACTTCCCTCAGCCCGTACGTCAAGGCTGCGCAAAGGCATCACTTTCCAAGTGGTCTGTGTGAATGAACTGGCTGCTCTGAACCAGCTCGCTCTGGTTCTCCAAAGTTTGTTTACCGAACAGGGTGTGCAGAGACACACTGAGCATGGGGGACGCAGGGGAAGAGACAAACCACGTGGCCACCCGGCTCGCTCAGCAAATCCTCCCACAACCCGGAGCCCTGAGCTTTTAGTGACGGCTCAGATAAAGGAAGGAAATATCTATCAACCAAGGGACTGACCTTTGGGCATAAAAATGTCAGTCCGTGCTGAAGCTGAACACAGCCCAATTCTTACAATATATTACTGTGTTTTGCTGTAATATTACTTTGCTTTGCTGCACTGCTGTTATGAATTCAGTTACAATAAATAATGCAAGCAGTGATGCACTGACATGCATGGGGCAGAGAAACAGCACTTCATCCTTCAGACTTCTGTCCACTCTCAAAACTCACTACAGGATTTATATTTTCATTGTGCCAAATATAAACCAAAATTGCAGAAAAAAGAAAGAGACTCTGATTTATCCAGTACGCGTACAGAAAAGGGAAAAAAATCAATTTAATGAAAGAGAGGATGCATGCAACTCCAGGATTACAAATTCAGACAGAAACATGAGGATACTGAAGTGCTACAACACTCAGCAATTTTTATTCAACCACGCTGCATATACACACACACACACACTCTCTTATTATTCTTTGACTACCAGACTCTTTATCTGCTATTTTAAAATAGTTTTGTCCCGAAAACAGTTACTTTGTCACTCTGTTTCTATGCATTTTTTCAGAGGTGACCTCAGACAGCAACTAACTTTCAGGTCTTTGCTGGGAGGCCAGGCACGCTGGCTTGCTATCCACCCCACTAGGCTGAACACAATTCCTCCCAGTTCCATGTTTGCTGCCTCCTAACAACTGCCACAAGCCAGCATTGTCTGAACATTAGCCCACCTTACGGGAAAAAGGGGACCCTTCTTTTAGCAGCACATAAAGCATATAACAGTACTGCCTGTTTTCAGATTTATTTTCCATTTCAAAATAGTGGATGTGTATCTTAAAACCACGGCTTCTGAAGTCCCACCAGTAAATAAGAACCATAACCAGTGTTTTTCCTTTTCCATTTTCACATGAGGCTGATGAAATTTTGGGTTCTTCACCCAAAAAGCTCACAAATACTCAAAAGTGCATTTTAAAAAAATTCTTACTTCCAAGTATCATGACTCTTCATCCTCATGAGTTTGTCCAATGCGTTATTTTTTTTATTTCCTCTGATTTGCACTACCCAAACAGCAACTGCAGCCATGTCGGTCACCCCCAAATCCAGCTTCCACATATTTAATGGAGATCAAACGAAGGTTAAAATATAACCTATTTGGCTATGCAGGAGGTTCTTAAATCTAACATACAGATGTTTTCCAACACGGCGCAACCTTTCGCGGCATTTAAAAATAAATTAGCCAACTGCAGTTTGTTGATTTGCTGAAGTTATGACCTCCAAATTAGAGGTAGCACCTCTTTTTGCTTTGAGTTCTCCCCCGCCTACTTGGTGCATATAAGCTGATTTAAAACTTATTTCTTACAAATCCATGACCTTAGCAGAGTCCCTCCCCACTTACACTGTTGAAGTGCAAACATTCCGAGAGCCACCGATTTTCCTGTGGACTGCTGAGGCATCCACTTCAAGTGCCTGTTTTCTCAGGATGTTATTGCTACAATTCTCCCCCAAACCCTGGCCATCCAAATATGGATGATGACTCAGATACACAGAAACACCAAGGTATAGATGAGCTCCTATCACAGATATTTTTAATCATGACTAAACCGCCCAGGCTGCAGCAAGAAAGTTTTGGCAGTTTTCAGCTTCCTTGAGAAGGAAATACACACTTACAATTAGAAATAAGGAAATTTGAAACCTTTTTAAAGGCTTTGCAAAGATTAGGCACTGAATGTTTTTCTTAACAAGCTCTTCCACTTCCTATTTACATTATGTTACTATGCTCAGTTAATTTATAGCTCTATATTGAAGATGTGACATAACTTGTTCTTCCAATCAAATTAACTTCCTTGCACATTCTTCCTCATGTCAAACAGAACTTAAAAATTTTGGCATTTGTTCAGAGACAGGGGAAAGAGCAGAAATCCATACCAGGAACTACAGAGGTTTAAGGGAAACTAATGGGCAGACAGAAATGTAACTCGCACAAAATGGTATTTTAACACCTTATGGCCGCTCTCGTAGCCCTCTTACGAGGACCTCAGCTCCACGCATGACTTCCTTCTCCCATGACCTACCACAGACTCCCTCGCCTGGGACTCTACTTCCATGATCCCAGCTACACTTCCCACGTCTCTGAAGCTGGGACTCCAGTGCAATCTCTTATCCCACCTCACTAATGGTGTGTTCCTTGCAGCTCCCCTGTTCACTCACTCAGAAACAGAAGTGAACATCGCCTTGCTGGTGGAGTTCCTGCAGCACATGCTGAATTGGGACCATGACTGCACAGCTGCGGAAGGGACTGTACCCCACCTGCCAGGCAGGCTCTTTGAAGTATGTTGTTGCCATTCGTCTAAAATACGAAACCACTTGGGAAACCACTGAGAAATGTGGAATGATTTTATACTTTTATAATAATTTCCTTAAAGCCATCTTCTTAGGTAAGGATGATGATGCTGTACCGGAGAAGACAAGACAAGATCTTGCAGTGACAGCACACGTTCCAAGTGTCAAATGGCATCACAAATGCATGGAAAGTAGAAACATTGTAGAGACTTCACTGTATCTTGCACTGGAACTTTGCTCCTCCCGGCCATCTACATTCGTGTGTACATGAAAGACAGCGGACAACAACTTCCTGGGCAGAGAACCCAGCACAAAGCCAGGGAGAGCCTGCCTGCTGCTTTCACTTCCATCTTTGCTTCCTTCCTTCCACTGCTGCAGACACAAGGAAGGCTACTGGGAGCAATCAATACCCTCACCCCACTCTCAGGTGGCCATATGAAGTCAGCTTTCAGATTTAGCCCTTGCCCCTCTAGTTGCACAGATCAGTAAGCGCCTCTGAGCTGGAGTAAGCAGCTGCACAAAGATATTTACAGTTGGCTGGTGGTAGCTGCCTGATGGCTCAGATTAGCACCTCCAGAAGGGCAGAATCTGGAGCTGCTTCTGTGAGATCCTTCTCAATGACTCGCATACCACCAAAACAGTGCCAGAGTTGGGCAACCACTGATAAAGAGAAATAATTTTCAAAATACGTATAAAATCCTGTTATCATGTGATATTGAATGAAACACACCCCACAGCACAAACATGACCAAAAATTTTACTCTGTACTTTCATTACATCATTCTTGGTCCATTTAAATGTGAAAACTCTCAGTTAGGTATTTTGCATTCAGTCCTAGCCTTAGAGAACTTGTACAGCAGGTTGTCCAGAGGAGCTCACACTGCAGCCAAACACAGGCCTCAAAACAAGTATCTAAATTCAGTGAGTTACAAAACCATTTCAAACATACATCAGGCAGTATGTATCAGGTGAATAATTTCCTCTTTTCTTACTGTAGGACTAAAATTACAAAAATAACTAAATCTCTCTTAACTGCCATTCCACCCAAGTCCTTATACTGTGAAGCATAATACACAGTAAGTTCATCCCAGGCCTTTGCCTCATCACTTGATGCTCATTTGAGGAGCATGTTCTTCTCCAAACCCTGTGAAGCCCACTTTAGCCAAAGAGCAGGGTGAGGCATTAACTGAAACAAGTTTGAGGACTTCAGCACAGCCTGTAGCTGATCCCTACCCAGTGTGATGTTGCTGACTGCCACTGGCTGTGAGAAATGGAACAACCCAGCAGGCACTGCAGCCATTCAGGACTGGCACGTCAGCATAAGATAATAAGTTAAGTGCATTTATAAGTTACATATCAATTTTAAATCACAATGCTTACTAAAAGAACTAAGATTGTCTTCTCTGAGGAGCTTAATTTTATTCATATTGTTTGCTGTATCTTAATCTTTTGCATTCTATAAAAGAAAGTGTATAAAAGCTTCTACAGATCGACAGGCCTATGTCCCAGCAATACTGTCCCTTTCAAAGTCTGTCTTGTCTTAATTACTAAAGTGTGCCCATAATTTTAAAACCATCTAGAAGAGTGTATTCCTGATGCTATACTCCTTGGAAAAAAAAGAGCTTCTTCCCCAAAAGAGTAAGAGTATGTTCGCAACTCCTTTCCAAGGGGTATTGATTTGTTATATGCAAACAGAAGCTTTTACAAAGCTGATGCAAAAAGTTATTTCTAAGAATCTTCCTTTTCGAAAACCTGCTGTTGTATTAAACCTATCTTTGTATGTCTGCTGATCTACGCAGATACTTACGGCTGTGCCTACAAAGAGTGTTTACCTGCCCAAGTTGCACAGAAATTACAAGCAATATTTGTGTAGTTAGATTTCTCTCCCAACTGTTAGCTCAGTGTGTGTATGCGTAGGCATTTCTAACATTTATCACTACTCATGGTCCTTGCCTTCTGTACCATGGTAGTAGGAAAACAAATCCTGGAGACACAATCTAGCTTTTATAAAAGTTTCAGAGAGCTCCAGCATGACTTTAACACTTCCTCCAGGTCAGTACTTAAGTCATGTAGTCAGTGAAAGGTAGAGGTGTAAAACACACATGGAGGATTTCTGCTCTCAGTTCTGTCAGCCACATTATCTTCAGAGATACAAAAATTCAAGGGGAAGAAAGGTCAAAACCAAGGGAAAGATCCCATACCTTTTACATAGGCTATCTTAGAATAATTCTTGGCAAGTAACAGGTGCTGAAAAATTACTCTTCCTGGTTTAAACCAGACAACGTACAACAGCACGTACCTTGACTGTAACTCTAGGGCTGGAAAATCACCTTTTCAAATTGTTAGCTTTCTACTCCCTAGAATGGTCTCCACTACAGGATAACATACAGGGGACCACATCACTCTTCCCATTCCCCCCATTTACGTATTCACTTGAGAACAATCAGTTGGGGTGGATACAGCCATAAAACAGACAGCAGCGGGAAATGAGGTGTTCAGATGCAATAAAGCTTCTCCAGCTTTCTAAAGCCCTGTATGCAATCATCAGATGTGGGAGGTGTGAAAAGGTATGGTTAAAAGGTAAATGGTGAGTAAGCAACTCTACATAACGATGCTTCCATATCATTTATCTGTCCCTCTATATTATTTACATATCTCTGCAATTTCTCTATCATGGGGAATACATGGGGAAGAAGAGCTACTCCTCTTTCTTGACCAACAAAAGGCTTGGGGTGGAGGTGTGTGAAACTATCTTCTGTGAACATATGGGTGCTTTAGTGATCAGTTTAAGCTCTTGAGTATGGAGGAAATACAGAGACAGACAACCAGCGTCTCCTTTTTGGGAGCCTGCACACACAGTGGTGGCTGTCTGTGATACCTGTTCCTGCCCATTTGCTTTCCAAAGAGACTGAAACCTAGTCACACATGTGGTCTATGCTGGCTACTCTTCTTGAGACTCTTTTCTGTATCAGTAGCTTTTACCACTGCGTTGACATGTTTTAGAACAATGGCAAACTGTTTAATCGCCTATTGCCAGTGCAAGGCCAAAAACCAGTGACGTATGTTGAGGGTCCTTTTTTTTCTTTGTACAGAGTATATCAGATAACAGTGCTTTCACCTTGCCCTTGGACAGAATAAGATTATGTAAATATTTAGCACCGAAAAATAAACGGTAATGTCAAATTAACGAATTGTGGTACTACAGTGGCACTGGAAGAAGCCCAAGTTCCATCCGCCTGCAGCATCCAGCAGCAGGGAAAACAGACTTTCAGGGCTATTTGGGCAACAGCACAGGGAAGCTACAGTGTTAAATGTATAATACAATTTAATGTCTCAGCTGGACAATGTAATACCAAAGCTGTTTTTCCAACAGTCTTTTGTCCTTACTCTGTTTTGGTGGTTCCAGTTTCAGAATTACAAATAGAGCAGGGTGGAGGCAAAAGGGAATAAGCCAAGTGTGAGGAGTCTTAACTGTGAATGAAAAAAAAGAAAAAAAGAGACACTTCAAAGCAGAAACAGGTTACTAGACCTTGAACCACAGCTGTTAGGAGAACTATTACAAGTCTGTCAAATAGCAATTAGATGGCTTTGCAAGAATATTAAAAGCACGTATCTTCACTTCTGAGTAGGATCTGAAAAGGGGAAATCAGAGAAAACTTCTAGCTTAATAAGTACTCTACTGCACTTCAGTTACCTATTTCCTGTTTATTTCCCACTTGAAAAATCACATCCCAGAAACATAATGTAATTTTTAAAAACTTGCATTTATGACCATTCCATTTAAAACATTTTGTTGAAAAAACACACACAAAAAACAAATGGAATGCTGTAAACAGATTTAAGTCAGCCACAAAAAACATTCTGACAGATGTTACCATCTGTGAACATGGATCTTTCATGACAGTCCTTTCCAAGCTGGGCTCTTTTCAAATAAGATGACCTCCAGGGTTTTGGGGTGTTTTTTTTGTTGTTTGTTTCAATACGCTTTATAAATTTTAACGTAAGTTTTCCATGTCAGAAGGGTGACTTTTCAATATATTAATCCAGCTACTTGGAATGCTAGTTGCAGTGCTTGACACTCAATTTTTAGTTTGCATGCTGCCAGACAGGTTAACCCATTGACTAGATTTGTGTTAAGATAAACAGCAAAGATCATTAGATGAAGAAAAAGAGGAAAAAAGGAAATCCAACTTTGAAATGAATTAGTTTTACACAATTACCACCTGCTAATAAAACTGTTTTACACAGAATTACACAGGAATAGACTACTCAGAAACATGCAACAACTTGCTAGAGCATAATGAATCTCAGCAACTATGAGGTTTCTGGGGGTCTGCTCAGAAAGAGAAATGTGACTTTCCCCATAGTTCTACTTCTTCCAGCCACTCAAATCCTTGGCTCTTCTAAATATTTTGCTCCCCAAGGGTCCTGCTTGCATGGTAGCAGGCCTTTCCACTTCTCTAAGATCTGGCAAATTGAAAACAAAATAAAGAGCAAAACCAAAAGAACTATTGGCGACTAGTGCATAGAGGCAGATCACATTATTTTTTAATGTAAATGTACTGTCTTTCTTTTGTTCTTGGAATAGAAACTTATAGCAGGCTGGAGTGCTAACATTCAGGTAGGAAGTAGGTCAAAACATACACCAAGAGAAGCGAATGGAAAATTTCTCTAGTCACCCATGAAGATTTTAAAACGTGGATTCACAGCTTTGGCTAGCATTGTTTTATGTTAGCAGTGGTTAGCTTTTCCTTAATAGACAACTCCCTTTTCAGTCCAGCCTCCTCATCCAAATCTTTTGAGTGCTCTGACCAGTTTAACTGCCTAATAGTCCTAAAAATTCATCTATTTTAGTTTCACCAAATACCACACAACCAGCCCTGTCCTTTAAGGCATAAAACTGACCAGCTCTATTTTTTACTGAACTCACGTGGCCCGCTCAAAACAAACAGATACTGGCAAGAGCAAAATCCAAATTATACACTGCTTTATCCCAGGAACACAAAGTACAAGGCCGACACAGTGAGTCAGACACCTCAGCGCCAGTGAGCTCCTCAGGTTGACAGGAGTCTCTTTGGGATCCTCATACGTGTAAACCAGGCCTTTTTCAAAAAGAGTCAAAATAATCGGGTTTAGACAAACATGTGTTGTGTCATTAGCAAAAGTATCTCTCTCATCAGAGGGGAAAAGGCAGCAAAAAGTATGTCAGGAATGCTGGAAATGGGCAGACAGTCACGGCGCATCATATTTTCTTCTCCTCACCCCCCCCCCCGAAGCTCCTTCAGCATTAAAAGTCCATTTGCAAGAGCAGTTAATTACAGGGGGGGAAGGCAAATGATTCGACATTAATGCAGGGAACATGGGACCAATTTATGTATGACAGAAGCCAGGGAACATCTCATTCTCTGTAATGATTTCTCAGAGTCCTCAGAAAATGCTTCAGATACTTCAGCTAAACAGACTTAAACCCATCAGACATATCCATTTGTCTATCAGTAAAAGCCCGTATTCTATATATGTGTATTTATGAACAATAAAAAGCTAGACGCATATAGGCGCTACCGTATTTTCTATGCTTTACCTGTGTTAGTTTTAACCAATTAAATTAATCCATTTCCTTATGATGAAAACAGAAGTTTCTACCACAATTTGCCAGTCTCTTTCTAGACACTGGATGCCTTGAACTAAATGCATTACTTCCCCTGCTCCACATTTAATTTCATGCCTCTCTTCAGCTTACTGTGTTTTTTATGCTTCCCTGTGGCAACACCATCTAGGCTATTGTGGAGTGATACAAAAGAAGATATACAATGAAACAGCCTAAAATACAAATCAATTAACTATTCATCTACCTTGATATCTAATTAGAAACTTTTGTTTACAAAACAATGAATTATCTAACTCATCTTGCCTCATAAAATACAAATATTGCTTTCATGGTAGTTCTACTTTACAAAAAGAAGTTACAAAGAAAAAAGAGGATTCTTTAATTACAAAAGAATGAGCCATCAGTTGGTTCAAAGGACTGCCAGAGGGCGTTGGACCCTTTTGCTCACTATCAGGTGACAGACACAGACATGTTTGATAGAGGAGAAAAGTCTCATGTGGATGGTTATCAGCCATGGAAATAGCAGCTGATAAAACAGTATGAGGTGTTTTCTGTTCCTCAGCCTTTAAAAGAAGTGTTCGTTCTCTTCTTTGTAAAAGAGAAAGTGGGTTGATTCTTCTCTTCAGGACCCAAAAGACAGCCTGATCGCTGCAAATGACAACCACCAAGCTCTTTTCTGAGCTGGGACATCTATAAAATTGGAGGAACTTCCTAGAGGCCAGTTGAACAACTGCATGTGAGAACACCCAGCTACAGCATGTACTCAGAAGCAAAGGCCTCTCATTTTTCATTTTATTTCTATTTCAAGTTTGACAGAAGAAGTGCAGTCTGAAATTTCTGTTTTCTTACATCCTGTTCCTGTGAAAGATGTGGGCTCAGGAAGGTTAACTACCCTCAAATTTTGTGATTGCAAGTCAAGTATACTTTTGGTTAAAAGTTGGAATGGAAATATGGAGACGGTATTATCATTTGGACTCTGCTAGAATTGTTAAAAATCAGCTTGAATAACAGATTGTCAGCTACCCTGACTGTTGATCAAATGTAGCCCTCTGGAAGAAAATCTACATGGAGCAATGCTGTCCTTAAAATCACATATTGATGTGGGGCTGGTAAAGTACTGTTCCTCTCACTTTTTAAAAAAAATATATGTTATAGCAAGAATTAATTAAATATAAAGCAATAAGTTCACACAACGAGATGTACCGATTATTTTTGTAAAAATAATGCAAGTTAAAGTCAATCTATTATATGTAACGGAGCTTTCAAAAAATATTGGGGACAAGGCTGTTGATAATTAATTTCCTGTGGGTGATGACCGAGTTTGTATTTTAGGAAAGAACAATCTTCCTAAATTCCTCCTGGAGGAATTTTGTTGATCAATGAGTGCTGTAAATTATCCGGTGGCTTACAAGGTTGCAAGAAGTGGGAGAATTCCAGTATTTCAAAAGCTCAGGAAGAAGGACCTTTGAGCGTGCTACTACCCACCAGCAGGGTGGCTTAGAGGAACTCAAATTCTTCAAACCTTTGAAGAATCCCCTCAAAGCCTATTGCAAATTACATCTGGTGAGTTCTCAATGGGACCTTTTAAACCACTGGCACATTTCCATTCAGGTCCTAAACTCTGCAGAAAGATAGATCTCCTAATGTTCAGAAAGGCTGAACTTAGAGGTTTTATATAAGCTCTGCCACTGTAACCCACTTTAACAAGCTTCCTGAGTAAAAACAAAATCAAATGTATCTTACTTTTTAAAATTTTAAGCCAGCATGAACCAAAAGTTAGTGCAAAACCAAAGGAAGGAAATTCAATAATAGACACAGTGATCTCAGATCCAGAGCTGTTGAGAAAGGCTTTGAAATCAGTCTTTGGTCTCAAACCTTGAGGATCATAAAAGCAGAAGGAAAGGACTCAACAGTTTAATACCCGTCAGAAAGGAAAACTGTGTCTGGCATATCTTTTGTACTTAAGAAAACAAGGTCCCATTCTTGATGCCCTACACCAAAGACAGACCAGTGTTAGGATGCAAAGACTAAACCAGAAGAGGCTAAAACCACTGTTCTAAAGCTGTATGCTCCATAGGTTTTACATATAAGATTTCTGTACTGGTGTTAATATTTTGACACCAGACCACTTTTTACTGCAGAGGAGTTGAACTGCTGTGATGTCCAGATCTCCAGAAGTCAACAGGAGCTTTTTCCAGTGGCTTCACAAAGGAAGTTTGCACCTGCACACCTATGTTTCTCTAATGACACCTTTGCAAAATTCCCATTTTAGAAAAACCTTTCATTTCTCCACCTCTCCACGTATTTCATTTTTGTTTCAAAAGACCACTTTATGAGCACAACTTACTAGCAGACCATACTGGAGACTGAAATAGATAAACGGAAAGTAACAGTTGTCTGTAAAATTCAAGAAGAGTATAAGATGCCAATGATCATCACTGGTTTTAAATTAACTTCCCATTAATTAATTTTCAATCTTCCTGTCACCTGTTGATGACATGAACTATAGACAGATCCTTCCCGCCTCTGGGCAGGACTACTTCTGTGTCACACTTTACCCGTTAAAAAACTACACCACTTCCATCAAAAGCCCTGCGCCTTGCTGAGCATGCTGCAAGCTGACGACTATGAATGACATTTCTGAACTCACTCCTCTTCGGTTTCTCGTGTATCACAGCCTCAACAGGAAAATTCCCATGCATCTTTCTACTCACCTAACATTTGGTGGATCTGAATTTACGGTGGGTGTTGCACAAAGAGGCTTGTTTCCTTGGACGTGGCTTCTGTAACCTTCTCTTGCAGGCAAATAGTACACCCTTTGGATAACAACTCGTACCTGCGCTTCTCTCCATCCCACTGCTCCCTGGCTTTCCACCATTTCAAGCAGAGAATCATTAACAGCACTCTGCGCTAAGGCATGATGTTTCGAATCACAGTTTTTATGGATGTGTGGAGCACAAGCAACCTGGTGAAGGAAAACCCATTAACAGAAGCATTTCACAGGACCTTGAAAAAACATAGTGCTAAAGAGTAAAAACTTCAGCATGAAAAATCACTGCAAGAAGTGCAAAATCAGTTTCAAAATACTTACTGCACCTAAACTAACTTTGAGACTAATGGCCAGTATTTATTGTGTATTTTTAATGAACAATCAGGAGAGCTGAGCACACAGTGCTCTCCTGTATTTAACTGGTGCTCTGGACTGAGCTAAATCAATCCTCCATGAGAGATGAGGGTGCCACCAGCAGGAAAACAAAGTTGATATTACTATTTATGATTCTTGTCCTTGAACTGAGTTTCATTTTTACTTCTTTGATGTACTTTCCTTCCTCTTTTCCTTTCTCTTGTAAGAAAGAGGCAAAATCCATCTTGAATGCTTCCAGACTTTCAGACTAGGTTGAAAATGAACAGGTGTCTAGTTTTATAGAATAGTAAGTTAGACCTCAGACTTACACAGTTCAATGTGAAATGTTTTAATGTAAAAGAATTAGATGAAAAGTATAAAACTTTAGAAGTATAAACCTTAATTTATTCTTTCATGAGTTCCAAAACATATTTTAATAAAATCTTCCAAATTTTCACAATAAATTTTATTAATAAAATGATGCTATGTTTTGCCTTAATCTAAAAGAGTACTTTTATTAATTTTAATTTAAAAATAAATCTCTTATACTAAAAATTATATGCAAGTATAGACTAACATGGTCTATATATATAGGGTCCTTCCCAGCACAAGCCAAATTTCTATTTTCACAATGAAACCTGTTTTTATAGAAAGCTGGGTGCCAAGAAAGGTTTTCAGAGTATTACAGACTGTGCCGTAAGTATTACTCACCAGTAGAGAAGGAGATTTTGCAGTATTTAAAAGAAAATTGTGGTACAACACTACCCCTTGTCTACAAAGCAGTTGCAATAAAACTTGCCTACTGAGTTTTAAATGAAGTGGTTTTGTTGTGAGGAACTGTGAGGGGAACAAGTAAATTATTCTGGTTTTCGAATACCACAGTAGAAGCTTCTTACTAGGTAGAGCTGAAGCAAGAAAGGAGATTAGGACTTATGTAACTTTTTCATTCCCAGGCCTATAATGGCAATTATATATACAGCAAATACACCATGTTGACACTTGGCGCTGTTCATCAAACTTTTAGGGCCAAAATTCTCAAATATAAAGTATTAAGAATTATTTTGGGTGGCCAGTATAAAGCCTCTACAAAAGCCTTACTTTCAGAAAGTGCTGGCACAGACTATCAGAAAACCAGATCCCTTAAAATACCTCAGCTTGTAGAACCACAGCTAGAGACATGCATAGTCAGTAGTCATTTTAATATAAACAAAGACAAAATAGGAAAGCAAATAAATTGAAGGGGCGGGAAAGGGGGTTGTGTTGCCAACTGATTATTTAAAGAAAGCATAGGATCGATTGGGAAATTACTTCAGAAATAGGAGTGGGAAAAGGGAATGTCTATTTAAAATACTATCCTGAGTGAGTTAGCAGAAAACAGATTTTATTTCAGATAAAGCTTAGCTATTCAACTATACAGAGTAAGAGAAAAATCAATGAAAAACCAAGCTGCAGTTATTATTTAGCACAGTAGTGAGACTTCAGCAAAATAACCTCACAGCAGTTCAGCATCTGGATGGGCCAAAAGCCTCCGCTAAGAAAATATTATTAAAATAAACACTGCATATTATTCAGCCTTGGCTAAATGAAAGGGGAAACTGAACAGGTCAGTAATTTAGAATTTTTGTTTTTGTTATGATTTCCAAACATCTGCTCACCAACTTCTTACCAAGTGCTGAACTGTGAATGAAATGGACCTTACCTGATTATCTGAAGATTCCTGGTGTAACTCATCATCAAGGTCATCTAGTCTGAATGTCTGTGCCAAAGATATAATATTCTTCCTGATAAGCATTTTTGTAAGACTGTATGTCTTCTCTTTTGTTTCTGAATGTTCACTGAGTAGCACCTTCTGACTAAAATATGTATTCATGATAACAGGAACATCTGCGTTTTTGAGAAGCAGTTTTTGCCTGGAAAAAAAATAATTTAACTGGCATCAAATCCATTACAAGTTAAACTACCAATAAGCACTATTTTAAAACGTGGTTGTGTTGTATTTCTCTCCCTTTTTCCTGTAATTCCCACTAAAACACTCAAACATATGTTATCCAAATTGCAAATAAACCACCCCATAGACACCTTCAGCTTGGATCAGCCCTATTAGCTCAAGCATAGCCCTGGGCAAGTAGAGTTCCACTGCATCCAGGGACAACTTACAATTGGGAGCCCGCCGAGCTGAGGAGCCCCGTGAACCCCATCTGGCTTCACACAAATGCTACCCAGTGCCTCCGAGTTGTCAGCGAAGCGCAAAGAGCACCAGGAATCCCTGCATACCATTACTGACGTAAAAGCCATGAATGGAAGATTATTAAACCTGCTCTGTGTTAAGTCAGAGCACTGGCTCTGCTGGACCCAGCCTGACCCTCACAGACCAGGACATCCCTCTCTGGTGTTTCCCACTGACCCTAATTCATTCTCACTGCAGCCAGCGGCAAGCTGTTCCTTCCACTCTTTCTCCTCTCTTTTTCTAAAAGCAAAATCTTATGCTTTTCCTATGATATCCCACATACTACTTTGCCTGTGTGGCACAAGTTGGAACACAGGAAGTTCCAGCTAAACATGAGAAAAAACTTCTTTCCTGTGAGGGTGACAGAGCAGTGGAACAGGCTCCCAGGGAGGCTGTGGAGTCTCTTTCCCTGGAGACATTCAAAACCCACCTGGACGCGTTCCTGTGCCCCCTGCTCTGGGTGTCCCTGCTCAAGCAGGGGGGTTGGACAAGATGATCTCCAGAGGTCCCTTCCAAGCCCTGCCATTCTGTGATTCTGTGATAAATGTGCTCTCCAAGACCCAGTTTTGGTTTCTAGTGACAATAACAGCTTCACATACAGTACTTTCTCGCCTACGAGATTAATGTAACAGTTGCAGAATCTCTAAACACACAATAATTTAATGCCAAAGCATGTCTCAATGTTGGGATTTTTTCATATGCTGGTATCACATGCATACATTCAGAAATACACTTTTTATACTCACAGGATAAAAATCTAATGAAGTCAGCTAACAAAAACAATCCGTAATCTCATTTTCTAGACACCATCAAAACAGAAACAAAATTCACTTAGTGACTTTATTGCAGGCTGTGTTTTTCTACTATTAGATTTGTATTGCTTGGGAGTAACACAAGGCCTCCTGCCTTGGCAGCAACGCTGAGCTGACCTGAGTTCAGAAGGAACTTCACGACTTCAGTCTCCAGACTGCTCAACAGTCACATTATAGAGGTGGAGCAGGTTTTCATTATTACTCAAAATGCAACCATACAAAGTTAAAAAACCAAACCAAATAAAACAAACAAATACTTATTTCTCATCTCAATCCATAATACTTATTTCTGATCTTGGTCCATACACGATTTTGACCATGGTGTATTTCATAACAGCTTCCTTCGTTCTCTACAGAGTAGATAGCTAAATGGAAATTAATGCATACATATTTTCAAAAGAACAGGAAGAGCTGCAGCAAGCTATTAAATATAGTCCTCAGTTTTTTATAATTAGGAAAATAATGTAGCACAAAGATGATCTCTGCCTTTTAGAAAAAAGTAGACATTTAAAACTAAGCTTGCACTTAAAACTATGACTCATACACACAAATTATAAAAAATATGTATTGCTTCTATCTGCAATCACTTAAGTTATGATTTGAAATAGAAAATTTGTGAAAATTTACAGCATAAAACTAAGTACTGAACTTCACCACAATGCCTTACTGCCATCTGTAAACTCTTCAGATCTAAGTGAGCAGTAGTTCATCCCTAAGGGACACTCAGTCCCTTGACTCCAGGTGAATTTGCTAACAAAGGTCCCAGGTAAGAAGAGCATGACAGTCGCTCACAAGGCTGCCAAACCGACATTCCCTGATAATTTTCTGCATTACAGGATTCAAACTGAGGAATTAGCTTTGTCAGCAAACCAAAACCATCTCTGATCGTATAAGACTTTTAAACTGTCACTACCCCCTTTTTTCTGAAGAACGAAAATATATATAAAGTTTGCTATAGATCTCAGAACAGTTTGGGCTGTATTTATATGCAGATGTGGAACGAAAATTTTAGCACCTACTTTCTTCAGACGTCTGTGTTCAAACCCAAAGTAAACAGGAAATCTCTCTGTACACGAGACTGTTACGTCACTAATGTCAGAAGAATGTTTGCTTGATCTAAATCATCTCATTCTCTAAAAAAATACTGACGTTAGTAGCAAATCATTCGCAGGAACTCTGAGGTTTATGGTTTTATTTTTGTTTTCCTGTGCAGATATGTGATCAGCTTTTTTTTTTTTTTTTAGGCAGGTAGGTTTTACTGATACCCATATTTCATGTACCATGGTTTTACCATGCCTATATATGCATTTCATGCCTCAAGTACTTTTATAACCACCAAGAGCTTTCTCGGTTTTCATCATACCTTCACATGGGTAGTGCACAAATTAATGGCTACTTGGCATTTCCACAAAGCAAAAAAAGGACATACGTACACTTTCAGGAGAAGCCCCCCATTCCTTACCTGCAATTAGTTCACTAAGAACACTTAATGAATCATTTATTTTATACCTGCATAGATCTCCACTGACTTAGCAGTAACTCTTCAGCTAGGTCAGAGGAATAATCATAGCAGTCTACTTAAATCTTCCCTATTTCTCAATGGATGGATTCCTCCCAAGAAGAAATAAAAAGGACCAGTGCTGCAGAGGGACCTGCACAGGCTGGATGGATGGGCCAAGGACAGTTGTATGAGGTTTAACAAGGCCAAGTGCCGCGTTCTGCACTTGGATCACAACAATCCCCTGCAATGCTACAGGCTTGGGGAAGAGTGGCTGGAAAGCTGCCCAGCAGAGAAAGGTCTGGGGGTGTTGGTTGACAGCTGGCTGAAGATGAGCCAGCTGTGTGCCCAGGTGGCCAAGAAGGCCAACAGCATCCCGGCTTGTATCAGGAATAGTGTGGCCAGCAGGAGTAGGGCAGTGATCGTGCCACTGTACTCAGCACTGGTGAGGCCGCACCTTGACTATTGTGTTCAGTTTTGCGCTCCTCAGTACAAGAAGGATACTGAGTTGCTGGAGCATGTCCAGAGAAGGGCAACAAAGCTGGTGAAGGGTCTAGAGAAAAAGTCTTATGAGGAGCAGCTGAGGGAACTGGGATTGTTTAGCCTGGAGAGGAGGAGGCTGAGGGGAGACCTTATCGCTCTCTACAACGATCTGAAAGGGGGTATTAGTGATGTGGGTGTTGGTCTCTTCTCCCAAGTAACAAACAACTGATAAAATAAGAGGAAACGGCTTCAAGCTGCGTGAGGGCAGGTTTAGATTGGATATTAGGGAAAATGTCTTCACTGAAAGGGTTGTCACAGATTGGAACAGGCTGCCCAGGGAAGTGGTTGAGTCACCATCGCTGGAGGTGTTCAAAAAACATGTAGTCATGGCACTTCAGGGCATGGTTTAGGAGGCATGGTGGTGTTGGGTTGACGGTTGGACTTGATGATCTTACAGGTCTTTTCCAAGATTAATGATTCTATGATTCTATGAAATAAGAAAAACGTTTGTAATAAGCTCACTATTTAGTGTACAGGTGAATGGCTAAATGGAAATGTTTCATATTTATATATACATATATATAATATGTGTAAGTATATTATCTCTATATAATATATAATAAAGACATAGAATATATATAATTTCTAAGTTTTTTATATATACATATTCTTCAACATGAAGAAGAGAATTATTAGTATAATATGACTTAATTGAATAAAAACTCTGTCCTTTTCCAGAAATTCTTCCTAGCGTATCTCTCAGCTCAAGCTCTGCAGGATGAGAGTTTCAGTCATCATCATGGCAGAAAACTCTGCATTGCCACTGTATATTGCTCATACTGTTCTCTCTGCAACAAAGGCAACCATGTTAGAAACATACACACATGCCATAATTCTTTTTGTCTTCTTGAAAGATACAGTGTAGTGCAAAGAAAGCCTGTCAAGCTGGTACAGCTGGGGGAGGCATCTTCCCCAAGCAGTCCCTGCAGTCTTGAGCTGCTTGTGTTGCCCCTGTGCCTGAGACACCACAACTGACCACCTCTACTTTCTCTCTGTTCCAGATGCAGATTCTAGACAGACAGAAGTAGCCCTATCCTGCAGGATACAGAGTACGCTCTGTAGCATCCTCTTAACAGATAAAGTGTTAAATGGGCATTTAAAATCTTCTGTGACCTCTCTTAAATGTCTTCTTTTCTATCTGCTTCATTACATTTAAAAGCTTATTTTCAAAGAGTGAGAGACATCATCTCATTCAGCAAATCACATAGAGACAATGGCAAGAAAATAAAGCTCACTACAGACTTAAAAAAATCCCTCTTTTGTACTCTCCAATTTTCTTCTTGCTCAGCAAAATATATTTAAATGTTGGATTAATAGTCAGCTTCCTTAATAACTGCCTTTAGAGGAAAGGTTGTTTGTAATGACCCAAAGTAGAGACTGTGAACTTTTTATACTACAGGGCATTTTTTTTCCTGGTATGTAGACAATCAGCAATTGCCGTAACTGGTCACATGCTAAAGGAACATGAGGCAATAATGTTTTTTTTCTTTTCCAGCAGCAGCTTGCTTCTCTCTCCAAGGACGTAGCTTGCTTTTTCTCTTCCTCCCTCCTACGGTGAAATGGCTATCTGGCAGAGTAGAAGCAGGAGATGTTCTTGTCTACTTCTCCGTTAATTGTGGTCTATCACCATTTGAGGTACAAAGCACTGCAGAAACTTACAGCACAGCATGGTATAAAGTACGTGAAGTTTCAACCTGAGGCAGGGCCTTAATCCTGCTGCCAGATAGTCGGCAGGTTTGCACTGCGGTCTGCCCCGTGCAGCCCATCCACAGGCTCAGCCAGCAAGAAGTTGTGACTCTATGGCAGCAGCTCACAAACCACACGCTTCCGTTCAGTTCTGCTGACATCAAACGGCGGTGCTGGTTCATGAACTTGAGATGACTCTGGATCACTTTAAATTAGAGAACATATTTTTTTGTTTGCTCTCCCTGGATATTTTATTGGGTGCTTTTTTTTCCTTTGACAAAGTGTAAAATGCCTAGAGCATTTTTTGAAGAGTACATTGCATTAACTGAACACTCTTAATGTTTCAACGACCTACAACATGCACTGTAATTATGAAACAGGCTAATTTCAAGTCTCAGAACAATGATTTCTGCATAAAGGTTTAATGCCCACCAAGTGGAACAGCAGTAGTACATGCAGGATAAAAGCATGCCAGAGCCTTACTCTGTTGCCCAGAAGCATGATGAATCATCCCCCATAGGAACACCATACAGGACCCATCTCTAACTTCCCAGGAGTTGCTTATTTTGTCCAATATAAAGGAAGTTGCTCATGCTGCTTCTCACTAGGGGTTGAATGCCATTTGCAGTATTTTACCTGTGAAATGCTGTAACGTGTCCAAGAAATGCCTGAGCAACACAATAATAATAATAATTTTTTAAAAATATATAATTCCCAAGTCCGGACAGATCTCTGCCCATGTACCACGCAAGGACAATAACTATCTTCCCAATACGTAGCCCAGATTGAAAAGCCATTTGGGACAGATCTACCTTCTGCCATGCCTAGAGATTGCCCAAACACAGAATTTTCATCCATCAGTGAGTAACCTCAGAACCTGCATGTGAGCCTCCATCAGCGTCATTTACCATCGCTTGAATGATGTTTATGAATACTGTGTCTGTGAGGTCACACTTTCATAATGCAAAATTTCTTCCCCTGACCCAACCTCAAAGACAGAAAACAAAAATCAGCTGTTATCTCCTTCTTTGTAATCATCTTATTCAAAGAAACAGATTACTGGGGGACAAGTTCTCAAGGCCGACTGTACACTTTTTTCCATGAAGAAATAGTATTAACCATCTAGACCACTGTCCAGTGTCACAGATGTCAAATATACAATTCTCAACAGGGTCAGGTTTCCAAAGAAACGTAGCTTCAGCACCTCGGAACAGCAGCTCTGCAGAAGATACAAAACCAAAAAGCTACTCAAGCTATGTCTAAAATACCTGCTTCTAGAATTTGATGCATTTTTTATTTGTGAATAGCTAGATGTTTCTTTTGTTTCCCTACTGGAAAAATATTTTGTTTGAGGACTCATTCCATGAATACAACACACAGAGAAAAGCTATTAAATGTATATACTGTTATAACCTAATCTGTTACCATTTGTCACTCAACCTTAAGTGAAAAGTAAAGTCTACGGAAATTAGTAAAACAGCACAAGTAATGAAAAAAAAAATCTTCTCTATAGTGGCATAAGCTCCTTCTGCAAAATAATATTGTACTTTTCAACAAAATTACTTGTAAATCTAAGAAATTACTCCAGCAAGAAATTACTGCACACAGTTTTTACTAATTTCGAACTAATCATATAAACTAACCACTGGTTTGCCATAGTACTGCCTTTTGAAATGTGACGCCCTGTAGCATGAAAAAAATTTGTATGGAAATTTTCACATTTAAGAAAAGCTCTGCTAAAAAAAGCCTGTGGTTAACATTATGCACTATTATACCACACACCCAGTGCTCTCACTTCTGCAGGGAGGTGCACCGTGTGCTAACTGAAGAGGATGTACAGGTCTTCTGATGTAGGAAAGCACAGACAGATATCAAAGCAAATCTCATCCACCTTCAGGAAATTACTGGAATACCAGGCTTTACCAAGACTGGAAAGTAGGGAAGCTTCTCAAAGCTCTCCAGCCACTTGCTTCAGCGACAAAGAAAGCACCTGAAATTTCTAGCATTCTGGACCACAATTTATCATGACAAAGCTTAACCTTTGGCATCACCAAACATAAAATTCCACTCATAGGCTGCACTTACACACAAACTGGCATGAAAACAATCTCTTGAGCTCACTGGGCAAATACTTTTGAGAGAATTTGCTAAAAATCTACTCCAACTGTGATGCTGGTACTTTTTTAAAACCTAGTGCATAAGTTGGGCACAAATCAATTTTTAAAAGATTTAAAGTTCTATTGGTAAAAAACCTGCACGCAGTAAAGCATTAAACGAGAAATTTGCTTTAATAACAAAACAAAAACACTCCCACACACAGAGTATGAGGGTGTTACAAGTAACTGGGGAGATATAAATATCATGGTTATCTTTTCATAATCAGGATGTTATGAAAGAATTCCAATCTGTGTGTTTACCCCATATATCAACTTGTGCCTGACTAGCCACAAGCTCATTACTCAGACAACTTATTCTCACTTCCAGTGCTAAACTGCACGTAGAGTTTGAGGTGGCTGAGGGAGAATGGCTGGAGCCACCAGAAAGTCTAGGATGTATCAGAGTTTTTCTGAAAAGTGAAAAAAGGGAAGCAAGCAAACTGCAAAGTGACATCATATTAAAACTCATGGTGAACGTTAGGGATAACAAAAATGGCTGTACTGGTGTGAGATCAGAGGCCCACCTACCCCATACTCTATCTTATAGCAGTAAACAACAGATGTTTGAGGAAACTATGAAAAAAACCACAAGCATCTAGTGGAAGTTCTCTAGAACACTCTCCTCTAATAACTTAGAAGGGAGTCTCTAATAGCTTAGGAACTTCCTATGGCAGAAGTAGAGTCTTCGTAGTTAACAGTCCTTGGTAGACTTTTCTTCTAGGAACTGACGTGCCTGCTTTTTGACCATTTGTACATTTACATCATCCACAACATCCTGCAGCATCCACAGTGCTCTACAGTCTAATTACACGCATGTGAGAAACCACTTCCTTTTATTTGTTTTGATCTGTCACCTAGTGGTTACATTGCTGCCCCCCGCTTCTTGCTTTTAAGAGGCAGTGAGCCATCATCCTTCTTGATACACTTCCTAATACTGACCTTTATCACATCCTCTCCCAGCCACTGCTTTTTCAAGGTGAAAAGTCCTAGTCATTGTAGTAATTTCTCATAGGGAAGCTGCTCCATACCTCTCTGTGTCACTCTCTGATATTTTTCCACTTCTGCTATGTATTTTTGATTTGGGGGACTGAAATTCCAACCTAAAAATGCACTATTAATTTGTACAGTGACATCATGATGCTTCCGACTCCATCTTATCATTCTATATGTTTTCCAGATCTATAGATGAAAACTACGCTGACACATTAATGAAGCTACCAGAACATTAACACCACACTCCTGGATAGCAACAATCCAGAGTCCAAAATTTTATAAGTGCACTTTGCATTTACATACAATTTCCTAGTAAGAGAGGTCAAATCCTTCCTCCAGCTCCAATTCTAGAACGCTCTATAGGAGGATGAATATGTTCCTCTGTCCATAGGATTGTGAGGACCACAGTTTGTCATTGAAGAGGAAGGAAATCTCCATAGTATTCTGTTGTACAGGTGTCCAACTCTTTATTTCCTTCCTAGGCATCATGACACAATGGAGATTTGAGGCAACAGGTTACACCAACAGCTCCTCTGCCTGTGGTGGAAAAGTAAGGAGTGTGGCCACCCTGCCACCGTTACACAGCATTACTACTCCCGAGGCATCAGGAACAGAACCTGCTTCTCAGGCCAGAAGAGCTCTGCAATATCCACCCAAGCAGCTGAGGGCCATGTGTGAAGAACTTGAGCTCAGAATTTCTGACTAAGGCATGAGAGTCAGGGTACTTGGTTGCTTGGTTCAAGTTTGGAGGATTATCAGAGAAACTTTAACAAATAAAGTCCATTTTAAAACACATTGTTCTACATGTTGTAGACATTATTAAGAACACCAGCCTTTTCTCCCACAGAGGTTTAGCATTTGCTGTTGGCAAGGACTATTTATAAGTCCACACTCGCATACATGCTCACAAATGTCTTCACAGGCACAGCAGCAAGAACAAATACCTATCCCTGCACAAACTCTAGTATTCAGAAAGACAGCTCAATATGCTTGATTTTATTTAAGCATTTGATTATTAAACCTAATATTAAAAAAAAATCCCACAACAACAAAAAAACTCCCATGAGACTTGTTCTTGTACTTCTCTCTTGTTCTGGTACTCATCTCTGGGCATTTCCTATTGTTTCTTGGCCAGGACATGGAGCAAGACCAAATTCTGGTCTGGCCTGGTGAGGTCGCTTCTTATACAGACAAATTGAGTGCTATCAGCACATTAGTAAAGGGAGAGTAGCTGAAAGCAGCAGTAGTTCTGGGTTCTTTGGTTACACAAAGGGGACCACAAAAAGTAGTGAGAGCTTGCTTAGCGCTCCAGAGTGCAACAGCAAAGCAGAAGACTCCCTCTGACCTGGTCAAACTCTGCTACAGCAAGAAGGCAGGCAGCAGCTTGGAGGTCTCAATGAACAGCACCAGGCAAAGGAAAGTGGCTGGAGCCCTGGCACAGAGAGCTGCCATGCAGAGCTCCAGAGGTCCTTAAGCAGGTTGTAGACCAAGGTTAACTGCACTGTGGTCCACTTCAGCTGTACTGAGCTGAGAAAAACAAATTTTTTTCACTGTATTTGCTGCTACCATTGAAAAATGTGTCACAAAGGTAAAGGCAGTGTGGATAAGCCACGTACCACAGAAATCTGTTTTAGGCAAAGTCCTGCCTACACTAATCCACCCACCAGAGTCATCAGTGAAAAGACAGCAACACTAGCGGCCAGAGTGGGAACTTCTTTAGTGAAACATCCTGGTGTAGACACAGCCTGAGTGAAACTTTCTGTGCAAGGGAAGCCCAGCAGCTGAGTCTGCCACAGAAACACTGCTCTTCTGTGATAAACAAAATACCTTTCTTCTTTTCAGGGTGGAAAACAGCCCTCAATAGTGTATGTACTTTAAAGTCATCACTCAAATGAATTACTTTCAGAGCTTCGTTTTGCTTCTATGTAATAGTACATAGCTTCTCCATTTGATTGCAATAGATGGATTCTATGGTATTGTTCTCTCACAGCCAAAACAAGGAAAAACTCTCAGAAAAAAACAGCATTTAAATTCAACATCCTCCTTAATGTTGTCTTTTTTTTTCTTTTCTGAATCAAGAGCAAACTTAATACTCCTGCATTACTTTAAAGACATAATTGTACAGAACAAGTGAAAACTTCTAATACTGAAATCTTATACCGCTGGTCTCCATGTCATTGCTTAATTTTTGGTTTGTCTTATTTCACTGAACAGTTCAATGACAATTTGCTACCAGATCACGTCTGTGAGAATTTTCATACTGTATCACACTATTCTTACATGCCCTAATTTAATTTTTGGATTCAGGTATGAGGGCTGGTGACTCGGCAGAGCAGACTCAGTAATGCAATGAGATGGACGAACCTCTGGATTGCTTTTTTTGTGATCCCATTACCCTTCAGAGGCTACAAAGCTTGAGCATGTTCTAGGTTTACTTTTCCATTTCAAGGAATATTTATTTTCAGAAGGAAACAAGACTTTTCTGCTTCAGATAGAAGAAAATTACAGAGATGCAGTGGAAAGATGAAAGTCCTTACTATTTAAAAAAAAAAAAAAGTACACACAGCTCTGCTTCTGTTTCTTTAAAATACCTCAACATCTACCAACCCAATAAGCCAAGTTTACCTACCACAATTCTCTGTGTTGCACAGTCATATGAATACAGCTCCTTGAAACTAATTATAAACCAAATTGAAAGAGGGGGGAAAATACCAGACAAATCATTACAGAAATAAAATCTAAGAACAACTTTTTCAGAACAAGAACAAGATTTCTATTTTCCTAGAGGACCTAAGAAAACAGAATTCCAACCTGAGTAATTGATTGAAGCACCGTCATAAACATAGTAAAAATTCTACAAGCCTGATACAAACACACCTACCAAAACAGGGGGCCACCAACAACCTTTAAAAACTGGGAAGACCCCCAGCAGCAATGAGATTGTGACATACAGTCGCACATGAAGGGCCAGTTCTTGGACAACCCACTTAAGCTAAAGAGTGCAACACACTTTCAAGGGAAAGGAGCGTTTTGGGGCACTGGTATCTCTCACTGCCCAGCCCACTGCTGCTGAAAAGAGCAGAAACAAAGCCTTTGAAGTTTTGGGAAAACACCTGTGAAAACATACAGATTTTGGAGAAAACCAGTGAGAAAGACAGGAGGGAGAAGGTGTGTCATCATGGAGACCTTGGTCCTGGCAAAGTAAAAAAACCCTGGAGTTTAAAGTGAGAATGACATTTCAAGAACAATAGTGAAATTAGCCAGTACAGAGAAATGTTTATGTGATAAAGGGTGAAACAACTCCCCTACGCACACATTTCCCAAGCAAACAACTGTAAGCTAATCAGGGGTTTAAATATATCCTGTATTGTTTAACAATGGATGGCATCCCTATTCGCAGGCCTGGAAGCTGCGTATCAAGTTTCTGAAGCAGGGATTTTGCAGCCAAATTTGAAAACCTGAGAAATATGAACCTAAAGAAGGACTGCTGACTGACTTCTTATAAAGCAATCATCATGCATTTTGCTCTTCTTTTCTATACTTCTCACTCTGTATGTACCTTCAATAAAATAAAAGCAAATACAATATCACTGTACCATACACCAAGCTTTACACCACGTACACAGGATCAACCCGGCCCCTGTTTTTGAGTTGAGTCACGTGCCAGCACACGGAAAACCAGGAGAAAAAATTTCCTTGACAAAATGATCAGGCTCCAGCAAAACTACCTGCCTTTCCTCGTGACTATTCCCACTACAACTGAAGTACTATTAGTAAGAAACCATCTTTCACCTGCAACAGAAATATGTTTGTGCCAGCTGATACTCATCCCTGCGTAAGCCAAAATTCTCCATTTTTTCCCACTCTGGTGGAAAGACCCTCCCTGCTTGTTTATTTATTTATTTTTTATTTAAAAGTGTGTCCCCTTCTTGTTCAGCCAGGCCAAGGGCCAGCTTCTGTTAGCCTCCTCTCCCAAGGAGCGCACCCTGGCCTTGCAGCCACCGTGCTAGGCACTTCCTGCACTGCTCCTCCTGGTGCTGGCACTCTGCAAGGGAGGAGAGAGCTTCATGCTCATATTCATGTGCAATTCAAGATGGACCTAAATAAAAATTATTCTCTTGCTCAACTGCATCACTAAACAGGACACGGACAAACCATACATAAATGCAGTGATACTAGCGCATTCTTGCTTTAAGTTGTGCATGTAAATATATATAGGATATTGGATTTTAATGCATATTTATACACCTGTTTTTAAGCAGTTAGTTGTTTTCTGTATTTTCCTCTTGAAAAAAAAACCCCAAACATACCTGAAACCAGTGCAGAACTGTCTAGTACAAATATTGTTCAAAGAGGAGGCTTTGGGCTGATTTCCTGTATGTAAATGTGCTCAGCTGAAAAAATGTCCAGGGCACGATTCCCGGACTAAGATACAAGAAAGAAGAGGAGTTCCCTGGCGTGGTTTACATCAGAGGGAGGACACAAGGGACTCATAAAGAGAAAAGAGGCCATTCCATGACTCTAGCATGTGCATGCGCACACACACAAAGGTGCACGCAAATGCCTGTGTGGTGCCTTCCCTTCCCTGCCTTGCCCCTGCCCCAGTGCAGCAGGGTAGCTGGCGCAACATCCCCTCAAGGGAACAGCTCTCGAAAGATCTGATACGGCATTTTTACATTCAACTGACTGCATGCAACATTCCTTTAAAAAAAAAAAAATTATCTGTTTGCTTGCTTGAAGCGTCACTAAGATAATATTCACGTCTATGACCCTGACTGTCTCTGGTCAAGAGGCAGAGAGATTGTGCAGACCGCGTTGCTTTCCAGCACCCCTGGGACGCCTGCCAGAGAACAGCGCTGCTGTCTTAGAGGAGAGGGTCAGATCCCTCGGCCTTCGGCTAATGCTGTTAGCACTCTCTGGCTAACTGCCAACAAGGTGCATGGCATGCACAGGAGACCTGCTTTCCACAGCCTTACATCTGTGATACTGACATACACAGCAAAAACACTGGTGTCCTAAATTTGGGGAGAGAATGAAGGCAATTTTTTTTTTCCTTAGAGAAGCTTACCCCCAGATCACTTGTCTTTCCATTTCTTCTTTATCATTGTTGTCCTCCGAATTCCTGCACCACCACCATCTTTAAGTATCTGCCAAAACATTCATATCTGTTTTCTACATTGTGGTTACATGTACATGCGGGCTGAAAATCTGTTAAAGAATCTTGTTTAAACACAGCTTCATCGTTCAGATATTGTTTGGGTAACCAGCAATACAGAACCAAACAGCATTAGAGAATCTCATTTCAAAGCCCAATTCAACTACAGGAGCACTCATTTTAAAGTGAATCTAACTTACTGTCCTCCCCATAAAAACTTGCTTAAGTGCATTTTAAAAGAAATGTTGCCAAGTGCAGAAATGCAACCTCTGGCCTTAGAAGTCCTTGAACTGAAGTTTGCTGAAGGCTGGCAGGTTAATCCAGGGAAGAATCTGACTGTGTTTGCCCAGTCCTTCTATTCTCCCACCAACACGCACTCCTGGAGATAGGGTATGCCGATAGGCAGAACTACTATCTCATCTGATAGGGCTTGTCTGTTCATCACACCCACCACATTTTGCCCCCGTGCCAATAAAGGCATAGCCTAACAGAAAAGCAGATCATGAGAAGCAGCCAAGCATCATGTGCATTTTTACTATGTCTCAAGCTCATCCCATTGTGACAGTATTCAGTATAACATCTTCTGCTGCCACAGAGCACAATCACAAGTGATCGCATAAAGACAGTAAGAAATGTATGTTTGCATGGCTACGAGTATACAAATCCCTGATTTTATAAACTCATCACAGAATGCATGAAAGGCTTGAGATGCATGGAGATTTCACTTTAATTTATTCTAAACTTGTTCTGGGACTGCCATTTTTATTTAAGTCTACTCTGTAAAAGTTAAAAAAAAAAAACTTTTGAAAAAATTCAAACCCTAATAAACCCAAGAGTGTCTGCCCAATAGAGAGTACCAAAATACATACCACCCACAACAGCTCTCTGTAAATGTAAACTCTCCTAACCCAAACCCTCCCCCTTTCACTTCAGAAAGTAGGTGGCCTTTACAGGGTGCCGTGAATGTCTGGCTGCTTCTTATCAGGAGAGCATATGTTGGTTTACAAAGCCTCTTGAAGTCATCCAGGGAGTTTCTCCTCCATGGTGTCTGAGGGTATCTGGCTTAAGGACATCATACCCTAAACCTTTTCCAGGTTCTTAAATCACCAAAAAACAGGCCCAACAGCCATCAAACAATTTTTAAAATGTGGTAAAATCACATGTCCATTACAAAATACATGCTTATGTGCAAGGTTGGCTTACTTCTATTCAGATAAAACAGATCTCTCTGTAGAGATCACCGTTGCATTTTAATAACATTGTAATGAGGTCCACATAAAAAGCAAGAATAGTTGCGACTTTTTGAGTAGGCATAGGCAGGAAAAAAAGGGTATGCTAGACCAGAAAACATAGCAAAAGAATATTGAAAACTAGTAATTCATGCAGCAGAATGAATGGGTAGTAAAATTTTAAGCAAACACTTTGCCTCTCTGCTCACTTGTATCATCTTCTCTGAGGCTGAGCCTGTACCATGCTTCCATCGCACCTAGGCTTGGGCTGTATTAAGTGTGCTGTGCTTTCTGAAAGGTAACAATATCTTTTTGCTACCATAACAGACTCAGACATACAGAGAACACTGCAGGTGAGAAGATTACAAATAATAAAAAAAATCCATCTAAACACAGACTCGGTATTGAAAACTGCCTTCTTTGTTTTGTTTTGTTCTTGCTTTTTTTCTTTCTTCTCAGAAAGGTTCTTGCCAGCTGTTTTGCTGTCTCTCAGTATTCCAACAACAAGCAAACATCACCCCATGGTGCCGGATCTCAAAGGCAGAGTTATGATTAACAGTGTTACGATTAAGTGCCAACTGAACAGGCAAAACCACAAAACCAGATTCTGCGGCTGGGAGCTCATGGGATCCCCCCGAGCACTGAAATCTTCACACTCTTCCCCTCTGAGCCAGGGAAAGGGATGGCACTTCCAGACAGAACAGCACACAGTGTTACTCCTGGATGACAAAAAGGGTTTTGACATTGAGACCTATGAGCACTGCCCAGTTCCCCAGTCAGAGGACGTAATTCAGGGAACCTGCACATGGGGAATACAGGTCAGACGGAGACCTGCAGGACAAGGACCGGAGGTATGTGTAGCCACGGTATCTCATGCTCATTACGGAAAACATTCCAGAGGCCAGTGAATTCTTCAAATAGTTTTTTGAAATAATTATCACCATTTAGATCAGTCCAATTTACAATAAGTGAATAAAATCAATAAAATAAATTAATTCCCTTGCTATGTCCCATAACCTCACCTATTTACCCTGAAAATCAATGCGGCTAGTTTTACTTTCAGTGCTCCTTGCTGCCAGACTAACGTTGCTACAGGGCACACATTATTTGATAAAAACAATTCTATCTACTGGCATATACATATTTGCTTTATGCCATGGAAATATCTCTATGCTTTTCACAGAAACTGGATATAAAAGTTACACATGGAAAAAACAGTACCTGTGGATGCCCTCCTCCCAAACTGTAAACATAGTGAGAGACTTCTAATATTTGTTTGAAAACACTTGCCCTAAGTGATAATCCTGATGGAAAAAGAGGAAGTAATTTTGCTTACTCTCTGCCTTCAGGTGGCTAATTAAAACACCTCCTATGAAAGAAGAGGATATGAGTCTCTCCTGAGAACATTACGCTTAGGCTAACCATCTCTGGGGAAGGATCCTGGCAGCAAAAGAGTATAAACTCAATTTGTTGTTTTGATTTTGAATTTAATTTGTCAGCAAAACCAAAGTTCATAAAGAAGGCAAATTTTGACAAATTGCAACTGCCATGAGCTCTGCTAAGAGCAGGATGTAACATGAATGTAATTCTTCAAGAGAACAAATTACAATCATTGCATCCAAACAAAAATTGCTTATGTTAATAAGTTTATTCTATAGTTTGCCAACCCTTCAGGCCGGGCGCTAAGGAGAACTTGCTAACCTCACATTCACATGCTAAAGTGATCTGCAGCATATCTACTACATGTCAGCAGTACAAGATGACAGTTGTCCTATCAGGCTTTTTGGATTACAATTAGTCCTTTTTTTCTTTATAGCTATAATACCTTAAATTTGGGCATATCTGTAAAGAGGAAGAGGTAATATAAACAAAGCAGCAGCCTTCCCAAAAGCAGTCTTTAGAAGCTGCACTCACCCAAGTAATTTGCACCTAGAAAGAAAATGGTTGCTTATAAAAATAGTAATTTATTTGTATGTCTAAAATAAAATGCAGCACATGTACTAGGTACATGGTAAGAATGTTTGCTGCTCACTTCAGCTACAGCATACTCATAAAATTAAACATTTAATGTCACATGGATGGGTAGAGCGGCAGAGACTGCAGGGAAATGTAAAGTATTACATCAGACACTACGATATCAGTAAATAGCTGGAGTCGTTCCAAGCCAAAAATATTTATCAGACATTTAAGACTGGGATTTATCTAGCTAACGTTATCAACTGGTCCCCTAGACTCTCTTTACAGCTGATGAGCCGAAACGAACAACTTCAGAATGAAGTTCATTTGACGTCCTTAAGCGGAGAGGAGATAGTCTCCAGAAATGCCAACTTCCTTCTCCCTGTTTCCTGCAGAAGGATTAGGGGCCCATACTTGCACAGCCAAACCACAGGTGCCTTGAGTTGCACTCTGCCTGCCGCGCTGCGTAGAGGCAACCTGTAACCCAGCAATCCCCTTGCCAGAGCAGGAGAGATGGGTTCTGCAGAGGTTAAGGTCTGCAGAGGTCCTCACAGCATCAGTGGCTCTCAGCATCGCAAGCTCCATCATCACATCACAGGAGGTTTCACTGGGTTGTGAAAAATCATAATGAAACCTTACTACAGACTGCTCCCTGCCTCCTGTAATTAATGTACCTCTTGCCCAAGAGGGAGATCTTCTCGCATCTCTCTCTCCTTGATGCTGGGAAAAGGGAGGTCTCTCTCATCCACTTATTCTTGCGGATAGAGAGACACAGCTAAAAGGAGAGATCTCCATTCCTATTTCTGCTTTCTTTTACTTTTCAAACATGAGAACACTGTAGTAGAATAGCATAAAAATTTAACTAAATCACTCACAGAGAAACCACACAGGTTTTTTAATGTCCCTGAAAGCCAAATCAGATGTCACACATCAAGGAAAACATCCACTGAGAAACTAGCATGGTATCAGGCAGAAGAATTACACTCCATGTTCTCCTACGTATCTCTCAGCTGTGGGAGCTAAACCGACAAACAGTTGTACAAATGGGAGTAGCACTGGTGCTTAGCACAGCCCCACGCAGAAAAGTGCAAGTAACTCTGCATAAGTGAACAGCACAGCAGATATAGCGAGGTTATACTCATGGCCATACCGCCGGGAACTGTAATACATCCACGAGCATACAGTGTGCTGTACCTCCAACCTTAATGATTCTATGATTCTCTTACAAACCCAGCTGCAGTGGCTGAACGCGATACCTGCCCCTCAGAGCTGTTCAGTACCGGGTGCCGCCAGGACTTTACCACCCCTATCGCAAAGCTCTAGTGCTCTCAGTGCAAAGCCAGCCAGGTTAGCACAAACTGCCTTAAATCATCAGTTTGCTCTCAGATTTCACACTCTGCACACGAAGCACTTTCAGACATTCTCCTCCACTGTCTGCTGGCATGGGGCAATGATCTCCAGCAAGGCGGCACGCGTGAGTGGGCGTCTGCCACCCACAGAGCAGCAGTGGCAAGTGATGATCCACACCACAGGCAGACTCGCTGCAGCTGAAACCGGTCGCCTCACTTCCTTTCTACCTTTTGCCTCTCTGCTACTCTAGGATATGCTTGATCCTGCTGAGCCAATTTAATGCAGTAGAAAAACAACACCTCATACTCCTTCCCCCTCCCCATCTTCTTGTTTTTAGTTCTCTGATTAGTTTTCTACTGGTTTAGTAATATGAATCACAACTACTCAAGCCTTTCAAGAGGATACGATGCTGCAAGCACCTGCAATGGCTAAACTTTACCCTCTATCAATATTTTACATAATTCACAGAGATGTAAATTTTGCAGGAAAGGGGTAAAAAAGATTCATCTGCATTTGGCAAGGATGAGCAATTAATTTGTCAGCTTCTTTCACTGTCAATCCACGTGAGAGTGGTAACTGTACATGCAGCTCGCAGCACGCTTTCTGAACACTTCAAGCAGACACGACTCCTATCGTGCTTCTGGGCTACAGTTTATCATCTTGGTTTTTTCCTGCTTAATGCAGTTATTTCTTTGAGAGGACAGAACAGAGTGAATGGGGATAAACCAGAGAAATAAACAGAAGCCAAAATCCCTCACTGTCTACAACAAAAACACGTCACTAGCAACCACAAAGGATATTAAAATCAACAGATAAAGGTCAGATAAAGCACAAGGCGAGGTAGTGCGTACATTAATATCTCAAAGATGCTATTACAAGGTTAATCAGTTATGCTAGCAAGATTTAGGTTTAATTTATTTGGTGCCTAAGAAACAAAATCAGAATAATTTATTTTCACTTTACAAACAAAATGTACATCAGTCACGAAATTACTACTTTACAGAACAAAATGGATATAATGCAACAAAATCTTAGTTGCATATCCACCCTAAGGATTTTTATACTAGTACAGCTACACACACACTACAGGTAAGGGTGCTTTGCCTTAATTCAGCCCCAGGTGCCTTTTTTACACCCCTGGAAGTGGAACAGAGAGGTTGCATCAGAGTTTAGTTGCTCCAATGCAAAAAAGAAACCCAAATCTTTAACACAGATAAGCCCTGTGCCGGCTGATGGCAAATAGAAGACTGCTTGGTTCATTACATTTTTGTAATTTATTTACTCACTTAGTTACCCAGAACAGGGTCTTTCCTTGTCTGCTTTTGGGAATGCTACTGAATACAATGAACTAGAGACTTTTTTGCTTTTTCATCTGACAAAAATCAGAAGTTCAGGATTTGCATTATGACTGTTTCGCCATTTCTCTTCATTTTTGACCCTACTATATTTGTATGACTGAAACTTACAGTCCTGATGAAAAGAACAGTTGCCTCTTTCACCTAGGGGTAGGCTCCAGATTCTCTCCTGTTCTACACAGGGCAAATTATTTAGGTTCATGGCATTCCAACACAAAAAGAAGAAAAGCAAGTGGAAATATTTTTTCAGACAATCTTATTTTTCTAATTGCAGCTTTCACAGAAATAAATGTTGAGAAAAATAGGCAGGGATAAACCAAAACACAATGCTTTTCCCATGGCCTACCTGCACTCTTGGCGGTGTTCACTCTTGAGCCTGCTCAACTTAGCGAGGAGAAAAGTCACAAAGACAGGGTTAAGTCTAAGTCTTCAGCCAAATACGTCAAAGGGAAAGCTACTCTTGAGTATAACAGAAGTAATATTTTGGTATTTAAGGGCCCAGTATACAGCTTAAGGAGAATTTTAACTCCACCTTTATCAAACCATTACCTCTGCTACGTACTATTCACACAGCAAGAGTCTTAATTGCCCAGACACTCTGCCAACTCTTTCCTCCCCATTGAAACCAACCACACAAATCTAAAACACTTATTTTCAATAAAAGTCTACTGAAACACACACTAGAGATATTAGTTGCCAAATGTTAAGCATAACGTTTCGCTTTTCATTAATTACACATTTATATGGGTCCACGAGCCTGTTAGTATCAGTGTGTCTTCGCAATATCAATCCCTCTCTTCCCAGCCTTCAAGAGAAACGGCTTTGTCAGTTCACCGCTTTGTTGATTGTTTGTAGACATATGTGGGTGTATTGGCCTCTCTCAGACAAAGAAAGTGCATAAGGAAATTGAGGTAAAGCTAAGCTGAAATAAAGACTTTCACACTTAGGACTGAAAACACATCAGTTCCAATGCTTTCACTTAATTCACTGTAACAAAAAATGCTGCAGTGCAGCTCAGGGACTGCATTTCCAAAGCGCAATAATCTTGTATTGCAGCCATTCACTTTGCAACAATGTTTTGAGAAGATAATGGACAAATTAACTCCAAAAACTTGTATCTCATGCTATTAAACAACTTTTTTTTTTTTTTCTCACCAGTGTTCCTGCTCCACTGTAGCTGATCTGTCACAGAAAATCAAGGAACAAGAGGTTGTTGTAAGCTAGTCCTGCAGATTTTAAGAGAGCAGTCATGCTTAATGTAGATTCAAAACAGAAGGGAGAACATCAGTGACTTTGCTGAACCCCTGCTAAACAGACAGGCTTGCTGAACCAATTGAACATTTTTCTAAGCACATAGCTTCAGTCCTCGGAACAAGAATGAGCTACTGGCGTGACGACTGGAAACCCAGCATGGGTAGCTCTGTGTCTAAGAGTGCAGGATGTTTCCTCTACTGTCAAAGGCATTTTATAGAATTAGAACTAAAGACACAGGTGGTAAGCTGAAAGCAATACCTAGTTCTTTAATACTATCTTTTCCTTGAAGATTTTACAGTATTGCACAAAAATTAAAAAGCTCACAAAACAGCTTTAATAAACAGGTGTCTTATAACTCCTGCTTTAATTAAAGTATTTCTCCCTTCTCATGAAATGAGAAATGAAGGTAGAGGGGATGGCAACTTGCCTAAAGCAACACAGAAAAGGAAGCTCTGGCTTCAAAATACCCTCACCCTGTGGTCCGCCCACCCCCACCATTTTGGCTGACATGTCTGTGGGTTGTGCCGCAAACCAGATCAAGAACTCCTCCTACTTGAAAAACAAAGTAAATGAAAACACCTGCCTTCAAAAAAAGAAAGAAGAAAAAGAAA
The DNA here is from genome assembly GCF_949628215.1 of Phalacrocorax aristotelis. NCBI lineage: Eukaryota > Metazoa > Chordata > Aves > Suliformes > Phalacrocoracidae > Phalacrocorax > Phalacrocorax aristotelis. The sequence goes on along the minus strand of NC_134277.1, from coordinate 121,936,400 downwards.
ATCTTATAGCTGGAGCAGTCCCCTTGGGCAGATCCAGGTCACAGCAGAGCCCCGTCACCATTTCAGGGGCAGAAGCAATGTGCGCCATAGTGCAGGAGCAGGAACAAGTGGGAACAGCTGGAGGAGGCCAGAGCAGATGAGGCAAGCGTGTACCACAGGTCTCGGCCTCGGCTGCCAGAGTGCCTAGCTCCCAGTGAAATCCTCCAACGTGTCATCCTCTACTTCATACTCTATACCGCCTTAAAAACCCCCACACCAACGAATGCATTCAAAAGCCAGCTTCCAAAGGAAACACTCTCTTCAACACTTATGCTAATTGCAGTTGTTCCACTGCAGTTGCGGTAGACAGCCAGGAACTGCCCATGTGTGCAAAAGCTGCTTCCATCATTGTTCTTCTAATGTAACCTAGTTCCTGTAAAAACTGAAGTGCCGAACTGTCCCAATTCAAAGCTAGCAAAAGTCAAAGTAGTAAGCTAGCACAAACACTAAAACTGCAATCTAAACATTTCTCTCAAACTCTTCTGCCTCATCTCGTGTCAGTGTAAGTCATTCACAATTTATCCGGAGTTAATTTCAGTCTTCCTACAGTAAGGATTTACACTCTCTGTTCTTTAAAATAGAGCCTGTTATAAGGAAGCTTGTCACTACACCCAAGGCAGTGCTTCTTTCAGCAACTCCTTTCAAATGTCTTGTGGCTGACAGAGAAGCTGTAGATACTTATTTTATGGTAAAATGTGAGTGATCATGGCAAGAGCTTGATGGTCTCTTAGCAGATCATGTTCAGGGTCTTTGGCTTAAAAAAACACCCAAAAGCAAACAAAAAGACCCCACAAAAGACTACAGAATCCTTTGCCACAGAACTAGCATAATTTCTGATACTAGTGTTTTGACACCAGCCTGGCAGAGACATGTAAGCAAAGCCCTGTTGTTTGCTCTAATCATCACAGACAGCTTCCTGCAGGTAGCCAGCACAGAATTAGGCAGTAACAGACCTGTGAGGTATAATACAAATAAACAGTCCTAATCATAATACGGTGTATAGACAACAAAGCTAGAGAAAGAAAGAGCAACAATAACGCACATCAAACCACAAGAGAATGAAGTACATGAAACATTCTATTGCTAATGTACTACAAAAGTATAAGGGTGTGGTGCTGTCCAGAGAAATGCTTCCTGACTCCTCTTCCACATGAGAGGCAGGAAAAACCGCTTACAAGAAATCAAGATGCTAAGTTTCAAATAGTAAAATATTATAAAATTGAAACTGACAGGACTTGCACAGAAATGGTTCTGCTCATCAAGATGCTCCTTGAAATCGCATACAGAATAGACTGCACACAGATGCACACAGTGTGTTACCTCAAAACCTAACAGAATCCCATTTACTCTTTTGTTTTAAAGAGGTTTTTTACTTTAATATGTGAAACCAAAAACCCCCAAATGCAAGGAGGCCAACTGAGCCTACAGGCAGGAAGTTACCTTTTTTTCTTTGCTAAGCTTTTATGACAGTCCTTTACCCAGAATTACCACTAGTACAGCTCTGTTACTGGTAGAGATAGAAGCAAAATAGGTGTTAGGGCTTTTAAACATTAATTTTTTTTAATAAAAGCTCAATCCTCTCCTTATTGTATCCTCTACCACTGCCAATGTAAAGAGAGCTGAACTACTAATAAATGGAAAATCCTAAGTTGTCCATGAGGAGATACGACCTCCTTTCACTATGTGAAGACAGAAATGGTTAGAAATTAGTGTGGACTGACAAGGTGTATTATCTGGATTGCAAAGAGATCAAAGTAGCTGAAGTTCTTCATATCAACTGAAACATGAGCTTTGTGGGGGATATTCATCCTTGGCATACACATCTCTGAGTCAGCAAACTGCCTTCATTTGATTTTCAAAAAAATTGTCAGGGTTTATCTGCTGAAGAATCCCCTTTCTAATTTAACACAAGGAATTAAGAAGTAATTACATTATGTTTACAAATTTATAAACAGTGGGTTGCCTTTTGTTAAGGGTACTGGATCCCTTAATCCTTCCTTAATCTAATCAAACAAGTTGGCAACAAATAAAGCACAAAGGGATGGGGGAGCCCAAGGGAGAATCTGCAAGGAAAACAAAGCAAGCTTTGGACTGCTCCTCAAACCAATGATCCAGGGCAGGCAAAAAGCAATTGAAACAGTCAACTCCAGTGGAAAGAGGGGAGTAAAGGGTGCAAGACAAATACTGCTGCTTTATATTAAAAGTTGCAATAGTAAAACTTACATTGTTATCATTAAGTCCATATATAGTGATCACATATTTTTCGAATAAGACAATTACCCCACATACAGGTATGGTCATTTGTCCTTCTAAACTTTCACTCAGAGGTGTAACATGACAATTCATGATAACATGATGCCTCAAGCACCAGTATCAGTCAGTGAGACACCTGCAAAATACTTGGATTTTAAAAATGCCTTATATTTTTGTTTTCTAAAGATCTGAGAGCATATACTTATCGCTGGAATCGACCTTACACCTCTAGTGGCGTCTGGCATCCTTTTGAAGCCAAGTGTTCAATAAGTGCTGAAAAAACTCCAAAAGATTTGGGTCAGGAAAAAAAAATTCCCTCCCTCACCAGTATGAGGAAAAAAAAGACAGAAGAGTGAAACCGTTCAAGTAGCTCCATATGGCAAATGTTTCTGTTTGGGCTACTGACAGTTCATTACACAAACCTTTCCATCAGCTTCCTAGCAGAAAGACTTACTAACTGTAAAGACGCTTTAAGCCTTGGAGAGAAGATACAAGGACAGATTTTTCTCGAGTCGCCTTCGAGGTGAAGGAACAAACCATGGCATCGCATACCTCACAAGCAACATAGCATGCCTCTACTAGAGTCCAAGTTTTCAGGAGAGTAGGAAAGTGCTATGTCACAAGAGGGATTTCTGTTCTGGAAATGAAGAGCCTGGCTTCCCAAAACCATCAGCCGGAAGCATCAGGACTGGGCAAACCCCCACCTCTCTCTGAGCAAGCACCCTCAACACCACTGAGGTTGACACATATTAGCCCTGTATCAGGGCTTGCTAAAGCTGGTATGGATTTCAGTTTCTTTTTTTTCCCCTCAGCAGAAACCACATACAGCCAAAGTGAGCATTGACAACTGCCGTTTCTGAGCTTTTCTACTTAAAACCAAGCTGAGCATATACTTCACATTTTAATTTTTCAGACAAAAGTCCTGAGAGACCAGACCAAGCTAAAATGCAACACACTGTAAATCAGAAAGGTTTATCTTTACTTGGAATCGGGTCAACTACAATGATTTAAAGCTGTTTCTTCATTGCACTGTCATCCAGCCACCAGCTTTGAACTTCTTCGGTCAAAACAAAGATGTTATGGAGGGGAGCTCCTTTCACGGTAATGGTGAAAAATCCAGCAACAGCAAAAATTGCTAGGCATGTGCTTGGTTGGTAGTAGGCAGCAGGAACTTTAATCATATAACAGATAAGTATTTGCTTTAAAAAATTTAAATGAAAAATGAATATAAACATGGTGTCAGTGTTATAATCCTTGATCACGCAAGATTCCCAGAAATGTGATGATGTTTTGCTTTAATGGTAACCATCAAACAAACAAAAATTCCAAGATTCTGTGATCAGCCTACACAGATTTTTTTAAACTATATTTTACTATTTTGTGATTAAACCTTTCCCTCTAAGTCTTGATCTCTGCAATGTGCTTTTATTTCTACTTAAAGTCAGACAGTTTCCCAAACACAAGATAAAAATTCAGCTTTCCAACAACCAGAAATAAAATCCGTCTGTTGGAATACAGCCTCCTAAATCACTTATTCAAAAGTATACAGCCACAAAGAAAAACACGTGGTAATTTCTTCTTTACCTAGTTGTCAAAAAATGGAGAAATTAATAATTTCTTCAGTGAAATTTTAACACTTTGCAGAAACCAAGCATTTTTTTTGTGTGCAAAAGGAACACATTGCTTCTAAATTAAGAAACAGTGGTGAAAATTATTTACAGTTTCCATTTTACCTAGACTCTGAGTCGTAAATTAAACTGGTGCTCTGACCTTTAAGGACCAACTAAGATCATAATAAACACGTCTCATATTTTCAGTTGAGTCCAAGCAGAGAGAAGCCCCACAACTCTTTGGAAAGTCTCAGGAGATGCAGTTTCTTAAAGCATACATAAAATCGATTAGCATCCAAAGAAACTAAAAATACGTGAAGAAGAGAACTGACTTAATATACATTGAATTTTCAGTCTTTCCCCCCCTCTTATATATACTTCAAATGAGAAAAGAACTGATACTGAAAATGAACCATGCATATGGAGGACCACCAAAACCATGCAAAACAACCTGAGAGTAGGGCAGACCAGACAGTACAACAGATATGTGTAGCCATGCAAGACCTGGAATTTAATTTTTGTTCACCAAGCTAGGGAGATTTCTTACCCAGAAACAATAATTTTTGTGACGTATGTCTCCTGATGGTGTCCTTGAACATCAAAAATGTTGAGGACAGAAAAGTTAGGAGCTACCTCTCTTCACCAAACTTGCATATGGAAACTTCTTCCCATCATGTGTCATACTGCTGGTTTTCTCCTCTCAGCTCCACCTGCCCTCAGCCCAGACAAAACTAACCTCTTTCTCCAGAAGTCCCCTCAAACCCACTATGGACCTTCTAAGATGTGAGTACATGAACAAGTGCTATATCGATACTGAGGCTCAATATACTTGTGTAGGGGCCTGTGTTCACACACACTGTTCAACCTCTTATTTGTCAACATGAACTTGCACTTCTTTCCCTCTACCAGTTCAGCTACCAACATTGTATTTCACTATACATAGTTATATCAGTACAAGTATGCTTATTATTGTAATGCAATTTATTCTTAAACAGGGTACAAGTACAAGCTACAGTCTTCATAAGTGTAAGTCTGCTATGCTACTAAACAACACATTTTATAATTTGGCTTGGTTGATGTTAAGCCATGTAAAAAGGTTACTCCTCCACCTGTGTGTAACCCAGTTTTTAGAGGTTACAGTTAACTTCCAGTCAAAAGGATGCAAGTAAATTCAGAAAAGATACAAATGTTTTCTTGAAACCCTTTCTGCATTCAGAAAAGACTTCTTAGTGTAGACAAAAGCATAAGGCTAGATGATTCACAGCTAAGCCTACCTAAGTGCTTGGTTAACCCTAAAAAGGGGAGGGAGAACCCTGACCTGCTCCCCACTTGTCTGTGAGCTGGTTCAGTTTGCCAAGCCAGGAACACACTGGTGCAGAGCTGGTGAATGGAAACTGCTCCCAGAAGGGTGTGCTGCGCTCTGGAGACAGCACAGGTGAAATGGCAAGAGCACACGCTCCACCTCCGGGCAGCAGCCAGGGCTCTCTGCTCAGGAATGGAGTTAAACAGCACCGTAAAAGAATCCAGTTTCAAAGGCAAGAAAAGTGCCAAACAGATGTCACAGCACAAGATAAACACCAATGTAGCTCATTTTAGGTGCTTCTCATTACCCTTCCCACCTAGCTAAGTCACCAGCTAGACCATAAGACTCCCAAGAACCAAGATTTTTAAAACAGAAATTATAACAAGTATCAAATACTTCAAGCTTTAATAGTAATAAAAAGAACAGGAACAAAACAGTAAACATCAAAGATTGTCACAGCTTTCTGTTTTACTAAATGCAAAACAAGTTATGTTATGTAATTAAATTATAAAGCACTTTCACTCTTGCTTGTGAATAAGAAATGTCAGTCTTCGATCTTTGCAGTTCAAAATGCCTCTCAATGGTTTTAGCAAGTTCACCAAAAATGTTCACTACTGTATCACGTGTTGAGCCATGCTGGCCCTGGCACGGTATGTAAATGAACTCACTCACCTCCTTGGGTTTTCCCCTTTCTTTTCCCTGATCTTTAATGAGGATATCGAGCTCACAGGGAGTAGCACGCAGGAGTTTGCTCTGTACTTTCACAGCGGGAAAGAAGCCAAAATATAGACACAATGCCTGGATTCAGCTTTTTCAGGCAAACCCAGCATAACAGCATACATCCTCCTCCGGGAAGAATGCTTTCCATTACTGCTTTAACAGAAAAGCCAGCTCAAAACAAGGGTGGGCTATCCCCTCATTCACTTTTCACACCTGGCTATTAAAGCTATTTTCCCACAAGAAAGGCTTTCCTCTTAGATGAGCTTCAAAAATTGCTTAAGAGCTATTTCTTTTGGTTTGTTATGATGATTTCATGTGGTAATATTGTGAATCATTACACGTGGTCTTAAATATTTGGCTTTTACATTGAAGACTGGTAAAAACGTGGTTAACGGTACATACTGAGAAAGAAAATGAACGCAACATTAGCTAATAAAACATTTACACATGAAAATGTCTCAAGGTTCAGAGTGTATTAATTTTTTGCTTTAAAAGGTATCCTGTTTGACACAGACAGCACATGCTAACTTCCAATTTTCTTTATGTTCCACCTACCCTTTCTTTAATTAGTCTCTCTTTAGCTGCGTACTACACAGACAAATTACTTGGTCTGAGCTGAAGTTCTCCTCTTTCCTCTTAAATCCAAAGCAAATTTCTCTGGCTAGCTGGCAGTAAATACATTTAGATGTGTTCTATATTCTCATATTCCATATGAACAAATAAATCCTAAGTACGGGTCGACACATGCCTCTGGAGAGATGAAGAACAAGATTCAGAGCTCATAAAAAAGTAGCCAGTAGCATCTTTAAGTCTCTCTCAATGTGTTGCTGCTCTTGGGAACTACAGCAGCCTCTGACATAGCTAAGAAAACTCCCCACCCCCACCTCCACACACCCCCCTCGGCTTTTCCTCAAACCCAGTAGGCCAGTGTTTCACTAATATTGATTTTATTTACTAATAATCCAGTGAAACTGAGAAGCACCATTATCTTCATTTTTTTAATGCCAAATCAAGGCTCACAACAGATAAATTGCTGGAGGTTTTCTGGGAAGCCTGTGGCATAAGCCAAATGAAATCAGGAATGTAAAGAGTATTTTGAATACAAAGTCTATTTTTCCTCATCCAGTAGTCTTTGATTATACTCATTCTTTATACTAGAAGACATTCAAGTGTATGTCAGGTCAAGAGCCAGCAGAGAAGGGGATGAGATTTTGACCATGTGACTGGCATACGTCCAGCTGTATGACACGAGCTACCACGACACGGTGGTAAGCATACGAGGTCACGGCATATGATCCTTCTCTGTCCCTGGACAAACTGTGAACCCAGGAGGGCTTTGGCAGAGTTGAGGCTACATGCACTGTCTTAAATTTAGGTTTGCCTAAAGAGAAAACTCTGACACCGTGCTGTCACAGTTAGGTATCTGGGCTAGCTGGCATCTCCCTTCTCGATCCCAAAATTGGGTTTACAGTATCTAAAAAAACTTTTATATATATTTTCTAGACCGTGGAATTATCTATTTGCAATGTTACATTGTTAAGAATTTTTAGGTTGTCGCCCAAAATCTTTGTTCCAGGCCACTAACTCTTTCTCACCAGTTCAGAGAGGTTACAGAAAAGGTGTATTGATTCAGATAGCAATTAGTTCCATGCAGGTTAAAACAAAACAAGTACGTTTAAGACCAAAGGGACATTCTTTCTCATAGAAACTAGTAGTCCTCGGCTGGAAAAGAATGAACTTGCATTTTATTACCCTTCCTTAAAACAGGGAGAGGGAGAGAAAAGATGGAGGACAGGGACAGGATTAATCAAGATAATATGTGCTGATTATATTCTGAAACAAAGGGAAATAAAAATATAAGAAGATATATTACATGACTAAGATAGGAAGTAACTTGCTACACAGCAGAATTACTGGAGCCACATCCCAGCAGTAAGAAACATGGATACAAACACAGAGATTATTTCAAATGAGGTCACTAGCATTTCACTGTTAGGGAAATAGGGGAAGCTAAGAAGGAAGGAAACTAAAAACATTGTTTGCTTTGAAGATACTGTATTTTGACCAGTATGAGGGAAGGCTGTCGAAAGAGGAAAGTTGTATATCCTGATAATAATTGACTCCATGAATACGCCTTACAGATGAGCAGATTTTGATCATGTTTGTTTCTATATGAGGCAAAAACTAATTCGCTGCTCATATTGCCCTAGTTTGAAGTTGCTTCTCTAAAAACAAATATGACACAATGAAAAACTGCTAAAGGATTCACTGAGCTACAGAATGTCCTTCCTGCTCACCCTGGCTCACTTTTCACTTTGAAACGTAAAAGGAATGTCATGCATTTCTAAACTATGTCTGGGAGTGAAGCCTCAAGTATCATGAATAAAAACATGCAAGTTCTTCACTATACCAATAAAAATGCTACGTGACTTGTATTCAAGCGCAAGCTCAGATGTTTCTAAAAACAGACGGTATCCATCACACGAATGAAGAACATTAATTACTGTATTTGACATCTTTCTTGGGAACTGCGCCCCTCCTCACTGAGCAGAACAAAGTCTCTGGCATACTAGAAGCTGCCAAGACGTTCTATACCTCTGTCTTCAATGCAATGCGTATTCTCTATGGAAAGAGGAAAACAGGAAAAGGAAAAATTCATAAAGCAGCCATCCCTTCCGTATGGTACACCAGTTGTTTTTCTCAGCCCAGTTTTTGTCACCTAAGCTTACTGCAACCTCCAGGCAATTATATATTGACGTACATATTGACAGCTCACATGTATACAATAAATGTTTGCAAAAACCTGCTACTTGCAAGTTGGCTATTTGCAGCTTCTATTCGGAAGCGCAAGCTGTAACAGTGTGCCAGAAGATGCCCAAACCTGACTGGGTCTGACTGACCTGTTGCTCTGGCCTGCTTATACTTCCCAGATCTAACCTGGCCCTGTAAAGGAACAAGGTAGAAGTCTGCATGAACCTGCTTACTTCTGCTGGAAGGAAACCTCGGCACCTGAGCTGAATGCTAGGGACATCAAGAGTCTCCAGTTGCTGTGGTGTGTGCACTTTATTCTATCTAGGTGATACCTTTATCCTATCACTTCACCAAAATTAAGCCTGAAGGAACCAGAAATTATTTGTTTACATTAACAGGGTAAAGGACCACCATCTTCCATTCCTTAGCTAACATGCGCAAGTTTCTTTTAGGTGTCCATGTCATGGTAAGCTCTGAACCTCTATAAAAAGTTACAGTGTTTAAGACTGGTTTTCCCACTCCTGATTCCAAGTATCTGCTTGCGGTACCATCGAGTATATGGTATGGCACAAGTTGTCAGTGATTTCCAGGGTCGCCATGGGAATGAAAACTCATCTTTTCAAGTTAATATGTACCAGCTACAAAGGGTCAACGTTAGTATTTTAGCACAGTTTTAGAGACTCCATTAAAGAAAGGATGCGGATGCAGTAGGACAAGGTCCAGAACTCTGTCAACTGCAACAAAGCTATGCAGTCACCATCACCAGACTGAGCAACACCCAGGTATTTAAAAGCTGAACATCCACTTTTTTTCCTTCTTCCTAGTGTTAAAGAAGCAGCTTATTGTCTGGGCTTTATCTGTTTATGACTGTGCATCTGTGTATATGTATGACAATAGGAATTCTCAGAGCGAGCCAAACTGAGAAAGATGGATTGGTCCGATGTCTGGTTGTCCGTGGGTGTGTCCACACCAGTCCTGCAGTTCAGATCAGTGGTGTGGTTTTGAAGCAAATCTCTCAATCTTTCCTGTACTTTGGTTTGGATTGTGGAACAGCCTTCTGAGCTCACAAAATGGATTCTTTCTGGATGAAACTAAACCTGAAGATGTGCTTCAACTGCTAAAAGGTGTGGTGGAGATGGTGCTAAAAGGTCCACCATGCCCAGCCTACAGCCCACCTTGAGTAAAACCCCACAATGCATATAGCAGGACTGAATCTCCCACACCAACTTTTACGCTACAGAGCTGCTCCCACCACATCACATAACTTGCTAGTGCAGACATGTTTTTGTCAGAACCACAGTCCCGTGGCTTGGCAAGTCTGTCTTCCGTACACATGAACCCACCCGCACTCTTTGTTAGCTCCATTATTTCAGAAAGATGTACTACTGTGGAAGGCCAGGAACACAGAAAGACAGACAAATTCTCCCAGTTATACAGCAGTGCAGACATTTTGAAATGGACTCTGGAAGCAGTGGCACAGGAAGGAAATCACCAAACTATGATGTTAACGGTACCCAGCAAGTACTCCACAAGGCTCTTGATGTGAATATGTGTTAATAATAAAGCCCCTACCAGCCTACAACCAGCAATGTTCGCACAAGTCGTCTCGACAGCTGCAGATGTATTGATTCTTTGACATATTCATTACTGGTGCCACAACAGATATATGGGAATCTCAAAGCAGACTGACATCACATTCGTCTCACTGCTACCTTGGAGGAGACAACCCTTGATTTAGTTTAAGGTTTAAATGATAGTTTGTGACCCAGCTTCTAATTTTGATTACACCATGGGATCATGATGGTAATCAAAAGAAAATAAAGGAAAAATATTAAAACTCAAAGAGAAGACTTAAAACCAGGAGAACTGAAAAGATGATTGAAGAGGCTTACTAGGAGTTGAGATGAGGCTGAGAGAGCTGAAGACCCTCATGAAAGAATGGTAAGCTATTTTTTCCTTAACCACCTGTTCCATCTTTCTGTACTCAGTCTCTCTGGATTATTTATTAGTTCAAACAAAATGTGACTGATTTCTATTTACTGCTTCAAACTGCTTGTAAGTGTCAGTCTACATTCTTAAAATTTATAATTCAAGTATCCAGATACACACCTACATGTGTCTACTGTGCGTATTCTTTAAAATGTCTCACAAAGGGTTCCTTTAATCTTTACTAAACAATTGGATTGGTTTAATTGCACTACTTAGGATACTCAAATTCTGCCTATTAATTTTTAAAATGTCTTCTTTTTTTACCACTGTAATCTCATCTATACATAGAAATCAATGTATGATCCCCCTACCCAGCAAATAGTAAAGTTAATATGCATTGCAGTTCTTGAACTGAGTTGTTCTGAACACCAACAGAGATTACTACGGACAAACAGAGTGAGGAACAATAAAAGATAATGCTATCATGTAAGTGATTATAATGATAAAGCATCTGACTGCTCAAGGTTTACCATCTGGCTTTCTTGCTCATTTTGGGCACCTGCTATAATCACAAAGTAGGTTCTCGGGCTGACTCTAAGTGAACGTACAAGAAGGGTGCAAGAAATTCCTCAAGATCAAAAGTAAAAATTATTTAAGACAATGACAAAATAACAAAAAGTAGCATGACAACTGAAGCATAGACATGAATCACTGAGATTTCTTACAGCTACCAAGACTGTAGTGCAACTAGCAGCAAAACCTATCAAATAGTGGAGAGATCAGAAAGCTATGCAAGAACAGGTAGCATGAGGAGACCAAGATATCTGAGAAGGCACAAGCTTACACTGTCAGAAGCAGAAAGCTCTTTGCAGGGCATGTCTGTATTAAAGACAGGAACCAGACTGTGAAGTATGATATTACTAGAAAGGACTCCTGGATTCTACTAAGGCAGATACAATTACAAAAAGCTGACCGTAAAATGAGTAGATGTTCTTACTACACTGATACATGTTGTACCAACATGCTTCCTGGAAAGCTGCGCAACATTCATGCATGATTTTTTTTTTTTTAAAGTTTGGGGACAGAATCTTCACAAAAAGGTACGTTCCGTGCCCCATCCAAACTAGAAAAGAGTCAAGCAGCAGTGGATTGTAGAATGGTTTATCTGGAGTCAGGCAATCCAGTTGAGGCATGCCCACCCAGGTCAGATGACACATCTATCTAAAGGGGCACAAGCAAGGCTCTTGGCCTGAATTTACTGACAGGTGGCTAGAAATAATGTAAGGCCTATATTATTTTTCCCAGTGTAGTGGTGGGTGCCAGGACACAACCAATGAAAAGATGCTTATGCAACACTTAAAAGAAACTATGCAGCTGCTATAAAATCTTGGAGGGAACTGGCAGATATGGGTAGGAGAACAGCTTTGTCTTGGAGATGGGAAGCTGGAAAGGTTAGAGTCATTAGTAAATGTGGATTTGATGAGGAAATTTTGTGATAGATGCGCAGCCGACAATTATCTCTGTCCACAAAAATCATCATCAACAGCTCACATGCAAGGACTGTATTTCCATTAAAATGACTAAGACTGGGACTTTTTCACAGTGGTGAGCTAATAAATGAGCTCACTGCACATCATGGAAACAGCCTTGTCCTATGTTCCTGTATTTCCTCCGCAGAAGTATCCTTTTTCTCTTTGTTGTTGTCGGATCAGGACCCTGCAGGACATGAACCATCAACTCAGTCCCAGGGCAAAAATTGAGGAGAGCAGTTAACTACAAGAGGGAAATGTACTCCCTCAGGGAAGCTGCACATCAATTATTCTCAAGCTAGACACTGTAGGGTTGCTGTAAGAGGGTGGTGCTTGTTTGGTGTTTGTTTTGGTTTTTTTGGGGGGGAGGAGTTGCAAAATGTGCTGGTTCATACCACAGGTTGAAAAATTATTAGCATTGTGTTTAGAGGTAGTCTGCAGATCATTCATTGTTACATAGTTCACTAGTAAGATGTAAAAAGGGCTCTAACCATTCTATGCGCAGAGGTACAGAGCTGTGAATGAAGAACAGCTGATATCAAATTTTAGAAATTAGAAGCAAGTGTAGAAGAGTTTTTATAAATTTGTATTCCATTTATGATACTCTGTGGGACAGTGCATACATTGGAGATGATCCCACAGTACTCAGTGCTTGTTCAGCAGAAAAACAATATGCACACACGAGACATTTGTTGAAAAAATATGTACTGAATGTAAAACAAAAAAAAACCCTGAACTTTGCCCCTACAATCTTATCACCAAAACTGTATTTTGAGGGGTGGTAGAGCTCAGAATGACTCCTCCCTCACTCTAGTTTCTGTCTAACATTAGCAGAAAACAGTATAGGGCACTTTCTGCTCAGAAAGAAAATGCACAGACAATTACTTGTGAAGTGACTGCTAAAAACAAGGGAGAACAAAACCCAAGCAGCAAGCTTCTACAATGATCTCGTAACGGCAGCAATCAAATACCTGGCTACATTTCTGCTCCAACAATTGGAGCTGCAGTCCCACCTCAGCAGAAGTGAGGAATACATGTGAGTAGGTGCCAACTGAGTTTCAGTCTCAGATACTTCAGTATCTCCCACCCTGAAGGCCATTTTTGAACTGCAGCGGTGGTAAAAGCCTTCCTGCCTGAACTCCTTAAGGTTCCTTTACAACAACACACTTACTGGGGAAACAGAGAAGTGTCTGTATTTTAGCAAAACAACCTGTTTTCCAAGTTCTAAAAATAGAAAAGAAAAAAAAATATTAAAAGTGTCTGTCATTTTGAAACCACTGCAAGCATTTCATCCTAAGCAACACAGCCTCCCCTCCTTGCTAAAAATAAAACGGTACATTACAGCAACATTTTTTGCTGGCTTCAGCCAAGGACTTGAAAACCTCCCCCCAGCCCAGCCCGGCCCTAAGCCGTGAGTCAGCACTTCTCAGCATTTCTGGAAATTCCTCAGCGGAGCATCCACCCTGTAGCAGGAAGCTGCTTGTCCACTTCAGCCAGTACCAGGAAACAGGCTGGCGGTCACGGACCTCACCTGAGCTGGGGACACAGCTCAAGAAAACTCCAGCAAAACTACCAAACGCTCCCCATCCTGCCAGCTTCCCGCAGCCCACCCTCCTCCCCAGAACACACTGCCCGGGGAATAAGCTTGCCTCACTCCTTGGTCAGCAGACAAATACAACTTCAGGCAGTGCTGATGAATAGGAAAATACAAGACTAATTAGAAAAACAAAAATCATGTCGGACAAGGACACTGACATGGCTCTGTAGTGCCATTTAAATCCTATGTGCTCTTCCACCCCGAACACACAGGAAGCTGCACTCCACCAGCCCCAGGCAGGATCTGTCCCCTGCCTGCAGAAGTCTGAATCTTTAAAAAGCAGAGCCGTGCCCCAGCAGGTAAAGAGGGGACTCTCCAGTGGGGTACAGAGAAATCGGTTACTTTCCCCTCTCAAGATGATGAAGCAGCCAGGGGTTTAGGGCATTGCCATGCCTGTGAGTTAAAGGAAGACACGACTGCAGCTCCCTCTCTCCCTCTTGCAGTCCTTGCTTTACACAGAAAATCTTACAACCCCCATACAACAGAACCTCGTGACGGGAAGACACCTCAAATCTGCCTGTGTCTGTACAGGCTATGGCGCCGTCAGGTTATCTCATCCCCACTGACGCACAAACCAGGAGTCCCCACGGAAGCTCTTGGTGGTCAATACTCCCAAACGTGTACAACCCCCAAGGTGGAGACCCTGCTCTTGAAACCAAGATGTAACGTGCACTTGGGTCTGTCTTTAGATATAAAGCAGTTATTTCATGAGTACTGCCTGTAGTGAACGCAGTTCCTTCATTATTCACCTCAGAGAGAGCACCTACTCTTGTTGTGCTTTAAACACGTTTTGACAGGGACATTAAAGAGAGAGTTAAGGGAATAGGAAGTACTTTGTGAACAAGAGTAATTGCACGTTCTGACCTCTCCAGCTTACATCATACACATTATCCAACAACCACAATTCAAGGAGGAAACCAAATTTAAAGATACTAATTTTCAGCAGAAGACATATTAAAACTAACAGAAGAACAAGACAAATATTGACTGTTTCCCTACTTGTTTCTTGCTTTCATGTATGTGGCTATCCTCCCAGAAAAATCTTGGTTATTGGGGTTTTTGTTTGTTTGGTTTTTTGTTTGTTTTTTGTTTTAAATCTACATTGGTATAAAGGAAGCTGCCTAAAGTTGGGTACAAAAAAAAAAAAAAATCTGTTTTTCTCAACTGTTTTTAAATACAGAGCAATGAGATTAAAGTGAGGCAGATAGCCAAATACCTCAGCCATCACAGTCATTAATAAACGCATTTAACATTCGTGCAGCTTTCGAATGCAGAACATCTGGTTCCAATTCCCAATCTGGCTTTTAATAAAAGTGCCTCCCCCACAATACTTTTATTATAAAGTGTTCTTTTCCTCCTCGCACACTCTCCCCCCCGCCCCTTTTTCTTTTTTTTTTTTTTTTTTTTTTTTTTTCTTTTTGGAAGCTGCTGTTCCTTCCTTCGTGCTGGAAGCCACCTGACCATTGCCAGGAAGAGGAATGCAAAACATTCCCAGGAGCAGCTCCTGACGTCAGGGCAGCAGCATTCCTCCTCCTCCTCCTCCTCCTCTCCGCCACGGCCCGCCACCACCGCCCGGCCCGGAAAGTCCAGGCCTGGGCCCGGCGCCGGGGGCCTGCCAGCAGCTGCCGCCTGCCCTGAGTCACCCCAAAAGCTCCCCGCCGTTAAAGTCAGAGGCAGACACGGCAGCCACCGAGTTTTTGGTCCTGCAAAACCAGCGTTTATTTAAGAGACTGTATCATTCCTGCTTTCCCCACAACTACAGACCTTAAATAAACCCAGGAAAGGGTGACGGTGCCCCTGCCGGGTGTCCCTACATGGGCTCAAGCCACTCCAGAGCCACTCCACACACCCCTCCTCCTTGCCCTTAAAGAGGAGTTTCTGCTTCGGATAAGCTTCGGGTCCCTGGTAGGTTTAAATCAGCTTAGACACTGACTCTCACGATTCTTTCATTTTACTTCTCATTTCTTCACACGAAGGCATGCTGCCAAAGGATGCCAATAAAAAAAGTGATGCGCTGTTACGGGGTGGCTTGTTTTTTCATTTTTAAGACATTCCCAAGAGATCATGACGTGATAAGGATACCTAGGCAGCCGGCCTTCATCAAACACAGCTCTGGAACTTCTTGGTTCTGAATCTTCTTGGTTCTCTTTTCATACAATATCTACCTTCTAACGCATGACAAAATGAGACAGATGGGGTGGGATTTCAACTCTGCATATCTCTTTAATTTCATTTATCAGAACACACTAACAATAAATAGCATTATTTTATTCTACTCTTAAACTAACTGTTAGCTAAAACTATACAAGAGAGATTTTTGGCTGAGTTGCAGTGAAGTGAGTTTACTCCTTTCAATATGTTAGTCCAGTTAGTCTGACATTTTTGAGACATAAATTTTTAAAATTCTATAAAATGTCCTGCCTGGGGGAAAAAACCAATCTCTGCATATTTTAATAAACTACTGTATCAAAGGCAGTGAAAAATAAAAAGAAACAGTAGTTGTTACCAAATCCATGATGAAGCTGAAGGAGAGTTCCCCCATTCCTCCATGCCAAGGGAGCGGGAAGGTAGGTTAGGGATTATGAAATAAAAGAGAATATGGAAAAACCTTCATTTCTAGAAGAGGTGAATTAAGAGCTCTTCAAGAAATTCATTTCATGTGTCTCTAATCATACAATAAAAAGTTTAAAATATGTAGTCTCATCACTCCAAAATCAACAAAACCCTAACATGTAGATGTTAGTTTAATCATTATTTTCCAGGGAATTCAAAGGAAGCCAAAACTCATCCTGAATAGCTAAGGAGTATGACTGGTGGCAGTGAAGTATTCACATGTATCACTTTCCCCCAAAATATTTACATAATGAATATAAATGTCTCGATGTTGACTAACCACAACCAAAAAAATAAAGATCTAGAAACACCAAGCAAGACAGTTACATAATTTCCAATATTCATCATAATTAATCAGCTATATGCTGTTAGGGTTATTCTATCTGTTCAGCTGTAGTCCTACACATCAAGATCCAGATGGCTCCCAAACCTGCAGGTGGTCTGTCAGTCCCAGTTCTCCAGCTTCTTGATCCATTTGTGGCAATTTAAGAAATAAAAAAAAAAAATGTTTGCGTTTTCTCCTCATGTAGGGTCTTGTTACTAAAAGGTCAAACAAATATGTCTACCCTCTGACCAACCTTATGCTATCTATGACTTTTTTAAGGAAACCAGCTCTCTGAAACACCGCATGGTAAGCAAACACATTGCTTTCCTAGTGAAAAGCCTGCAAGCACTGGTTACACCAGCTGGCCACATCTGACCAGCTAGAAAATCCAAAACCACCTTTTTTTATCCCCCTCTTCTCCAGAGGTCACAAACATTCATATGATGTATCATCTAAGCAAACTGTTATTGTTGGAAAACGTGACAACAAGAAGACTCATTAATTTTGTTTTGTAAAACTTGATGGGGACCTGGAAAAGCACTAGTCAGCTTACTGCAGCCAGTGGCTGCTGAGAAAAAAACAGCTGATCTCTGCTTTTATATACACATACACAAATTTAACTATTCACTGAAGTCAACAGCCAGCCAGCAGTATACCTGACGATTAAAAACAGTACCTTTTTCTTCATCTTTTGCAACAAAATGAAAGTGCAAGAAGTTTCTATCACTGAAAAACAGAAGTAGGAGGAAATATAACGAAAATACTGTATTACCTAAATAATCTAAAAGTAGTGGCTCAGTAGAACTGTTCAATTTTCTAAGCTAAAAGGCAAAGAAACTGAAATATGTCCTCAGTAGCTTCTAAAATTAAGCATGAGCTTAAGGTGGCCTGCAGTCATTGAAGAATAGTATATGCTTTTTGGTTCTTGACATTTTCTATTTTTTATTTTCTATTATATACAGAGATAGGTGGCCTGCAGTCATTGAAGAATAGTATATGCTTTTTGGTTCTTGACATTTTCTATTTTTTATTTTATATTATATACAGAGATAGATATACACAGGGTTTTTTTTCAGCTCTCTATTAGGGATTTAAAATTTCCTTTTTTCTTCAGAAATTATTTTTTAAAATTTAAATAAACTTCCCTTTATCAAAATGTAAATACATGCAAATCATACTAGGTAACTTCTGAGAAGCAGACTTCAGAATTTCTGAAAGATGAACATTTTAAAACATTTGACTATTTAATCCCTAGTGTTGAAGCCTGGATGGGGATTAGAATGGGCACAGCGTACATAAGTGATGAGAACTGGGGTGTGTTCTCAGCTTCCCCGAAGCTTAAATTCATTCTCCTTTGCTGTGCTTTAGCTGCTTATTCATTCTATTATTCTATTATCACTAGGAACAACGTTGGGATGCCAAAAGCTGGATGAAGTCACAGTGAGAACTTCCTTCTATGTATGGTACATAGAATGAAGCTTCAGGTGTGTTTCAGGAGGCTGCCTCAAGAACCTGTGACTCAGGAGCCTTGTACCAAGCACACAGTTGGCCAAGTCATGGCCAACTTTCTCCTGGCAAAACCTGGCAAGTGATTTGATCTCCATCCATTGATCTCCACAGATGAAGTGAACGCTAGATTGGAAATTCAGCCTCAAAAGACTACAGACACTTTAATGAAAAGATTATTCTTCACCAGAAGAGCAACACAGGGTGATACGTATTTGCTACCATGCTGGCAGAACCACAGCAGTTTGCTTGGCTTCTAGAGGAAAAAGCATCTTTCTTTTCTTGAACTTACAGAAAAGAGTTACATTCATGAGTAACAAGATTTAGAAAACAATGTATGCTGAGAAAAAGAGGTCAGAAAATTGACACAGAGATCAGTAAGAAAAATACATCAAGTCTCTTCTCCTGGTGACTTTTCTGTATCTTTATTCCTTACACTGCCATTTGAATGAATAACTCTTTTTCTGCAAGACTAAAATTTCAGTTGATAGCAGTGTGCTTTGTAACACCTGAAATTCTTTTAACTGCAAAGCATTGGATGCAGGGAAAAAAACCCCTTAATTTCATAGGTTCATTTTGACATCTGGTAAGTGAAACAAGCCCAGGCACCAGCTACTAACGATGCACAGTCCTGTTTACACAGGGCTAAGAGCAGAGCCCCCTGGAACCAAAACTCCCCGAGGTTTTGCAAGGCAGTACTGGGAAAAGGTGGCAATTTCTTCACAGCTTCTCACCTTTGCGCACAACCTACACAAACTCTCTTCTGAAGTCTGTCTGTACTTCTGTGAAGTACACTCCCTCCCCTCTTCCCTCCAGTTTTTCCTTTCATGCGTCTGTTTTCTGCTGCTGGCTGGTCCTGGCAGTGGAACTGCTGAACAACAGGAGCGGGTCCAGCCCTGTTGCTGACTCAGATCTGAGAGCCTGTGCTCATCAGATTTCACTGCATCGTTCCAGATTTCAGTACCCCCAAAAAAAGTCAGATACTTACCTAACCAAACTTCCTGAGGGTGAACTGTCCCTAGCACTAAGATACTTCGAGGGCCCAATATGCGCTTAAGCAAGAGCCCACCAGCAGGCAGGAGACAGCATGCCAACTGCACTTAAAGCAATACCTACCTACAGAACTTCAGCTTGGCCTGACTGGGTAAATTACCCAGTTAATTGCCTCGGTATTCATATTTACATTCAAAAAAAGGATATGCAGATCTGAGGTCAAATTATTAGGCTGTTCCATTTAAAAAATTGGTTTAGGCAAATGGACTTCAGAAAACTCTTTTGTAATGTAAAATGGAAACATCTGTACATAAATTTTGGGAGTTATTTGTATGTTAGGTTTATTGATATAATTATGCCATTACTGAGCTGTTTACTGTTTCAGGCTCCTAACAGCTATGAGGGCTCTTCTTTCCCTTTGGTTTGGAAAGAGAAAACAAAACTTCTAAATGTGTTTATTTCCACATTCTATATTTTCACATAGCACCTACTTCCTTTAATGTGAAAATTTTGTGATCACAAAGCTTTTGCCCCTATTTGTTTAGCTTTATGGCTCAGACAGCCATATTATTATTATCACAACAGTACGAGACCACATTACTTAAAAGTGTTTAAAGAAAGTCCAATGCGTAGTCTCAAGATTAAGTATTTCTTCATATTCACTTTACTCTTAAAGCAATAAGAAGACTGATACTGCAATTACTATAAAAAGAAATAATTACAAAAATTACAGCAGTAATAACCCACCGTATCTTAAATTGTTTCCTCTTCAGAGTTGGAGATCATTGGTTTTCCAGTTGCAATTTTGAAAAGTGAAAGTCTCCCACGCAGCTCAGCAAAACAGATTTAGTAAAAGAAAGCTTTCATTGGCTTGTCATTTGATTTGGAGAGACAGAATATAGCAGATTCTGCCAGACAAACTGCTCAGAACCCCAACTCGTTTCTGAAAGCCTGTCATCACTCTTTTGTAATACTAAGGACCCATTATCTAGGGTTCCCCTGGACAATTGCTGGACCATTTGCACAACAGAGTGAAGAGCTGTGGTAGGCAAAGTATCCATACAGCAACAAATTTTGCTACTCAGCAAACAGTTTAACAGAGACCAAAGCAGTATTAGAAGCCTTCAGTGCATATTTAATGCAGTGAGTAGCATCCCCAAGAAATACACCAGTCAGGAGGGGGACATACATATACAACTTTACAGACTGATTATTTAAACTCCTATAAATTGTACAGCATTAGGCACCTAAACTCTGCCTTCCTTCCTTCTGAAAAAAACAATAAGTAACTAAAGAAGTGCAACAAAAATTGTCATCTGTGTGGCAAATAAAGTTAAGTAGGAGGGTGGGGGATTACAAGGTAATGTCATACTATTTGCTCTCTGCTTACCGTAAAGTACGTCAAGATTTTGTATTTTTTGCCCCACTTGACCTCCTAAATGGAAGAAATCCATTACATCTTGTCCAAGAGGCTTAGGTAAGGAACACAGAATGAGAGGTGAACCCAGTAATTAAATATGGTGAAAGGTTCCATGATAATTTTAAATCAATGATGGACTTACCACAGCAGAACCAAGAGACTAGAGTCAAGAGGAAAGCAATGGGATAACATACACATAAACTTGTGTACTTTCCCTCGAGGGTGGAGAACTAGCATTAGACAGAATAAAATATTAAAATCACAAGACACAAAAGTCTGAGGATCATTTGAGGTAGTTAAAAAGATTCAGGGAGTTAGCTGAAATATGAAAAGAAAAGAAAAACATCTCCACCAGACCCAGGAATGGTCTGTTAGGCTTTCAACAGGTTAAAAGCCTGTCATAGCCGGGCGGTAGCTCTTAACAAAATCCGTGGCATGCAGGGAAGTTCTCAGTTTCTCCCCTGGCAAGCTCACTTCAAAGCAAAGTTTGTAAACATCTTGAGGGGAGGGGGCCAGAAAATTACAGTGGGTTTCAGAAACATTCACAAGTTTTTTGCAGAAATGAAACTTCAGTCAAGGAGATCAGTTTTGCTCACCTGGTGGAGGATGGTTCCTGAGTATGCAGGTCAATGACAACCAGCACGGAGAAGTCTTTAAGGGTGTTAAACTAAATGGCACATGGCCTTCTTCAGCATTATGAAGGAGAAAGTTGTGTAAACAGCGTGGTGACAGCCTCACGCACATCCCTACATTCAGAACACATACTGTACCAAGTTATTAAAAGTTGTTCAAAAGTAATGGCGCACGAAACTAAACAAATCCCCCTTTTACAGACCCTTAACTTCACGGATATGAAACTCTGATGCCAGAAAAAGTTCTGGACACATAAGCACTGAGGCTATCTTGGAGAGATCAGTCACCCGAGAGCAGTTTTAGCTGGGCTTCTGCTGACAACATTGCCACCTTCCGCAGGCGGTGGGAAGGGCAGGGCAGGGCGGGGCAGGGCGGGGTGGCAGCGAGCCCGGCCCAGTACCTGCACCCGAGGGGCTCAGCCAGCCTCCCACCACCCCAGGGAACTACTCTGGAAACAGGGTTTTCCCACCGCTGCGCTGTGTACAATGATTCCTGTTGGTAAGCATTTCTCAAAGAGAAAGACATGTCTTTAATGTCACGTTCACAATGCTACCTGCAGTGCTCCTGCCCTTCGAGGTTCAGCCCCGGCCCGTGCCCAGCTGCATGACAGTTTGGTTGGGTCTTCTGTGCCACCACAAGGCCACACTGTCGAATGTATTGCTCAACAACCCTAGTTTAAAATATTTTATTTTCCAAGCAAATTATTTAACTGATTAGTGCAAGCACAGTCCCAAGAACAACTGGTCTGGTACAACGGTGGGACAATGAGCGCAGCACACAGAAGGCAAATACAATAAAGGGAAAGCATTCTTCACCACAGAGTAAAATAAACATAGTATTGAATGCGTCACCGATGTGACTGCTCGTGTCACTTCCAGAATAGCTGAGGGAGCCAAAGAGAGCCAAAGCAGAAGTTAAGGGGACAAGAGTACTGCTCTCTCCATGTCCAGACTGAGGACCTCTCATTCCAGACTCCAGCCCTAATGCATTTGATTACCATCATGCCCAGTTTCAGTCAAGAGTGATAACAAACCACGTGTGCTACTCTGACTTCTAGGCTTTCATAACGTAGGGTTTACACGTCAATATATGCATTTTATTTAACATCTGAAGAGGTTATACAGTAAGACTGGATTTTGTCCTGCCAGCTTATAGGGGATATTTTCCTCCAAATTATCTGCAATATGTGGATAGTTAATAAAGCAGTAGCATGAAGATAGCGGTTAAATAAAAAAGTACAATTAATAATAAATTCAATGCATAACTAACACGTCTAGTCCACATTCTGGATGGAAAATGGCTCTGCATAGACATAGCCAAAGTATATCAACACAGCTGATAATGTGGGATAAGAAATGACTTTTCAAGAAAAGCTCCAAAAAATCAGCATTGCAGCCAAGTAATACATGTATTAATTTAGAAAATGGGTGTTGAGAGTTTAATATAAACAGACATAGAGGGGCTTTACATGTAAGAGTTACACATCTTTCCAAATCACAGACCTATTCCACAAAGGCAATCTTGGATGTGGAGGGATTGCCGGAGAACAAGATTTGTG
Source organism: Phalacrocorax aristotelis (assembly GCF_949628215.1). Lineage (NCBI taxonomy): Eukaryota > Metazoa > Chordata > Aves > Suliformes > Phalacrocoracidae > Phalacrocorax > Phalacrocorax aristotelis. Next base: position 121,913,621 of record NC_134277.1, on the reverse strand, counting down.
GTCACATATTGGTAAGGATCCCAACCAAATAACAACTACAGGACAAAGGAAGATATTCTTTTTATATGTAGTCTAATCTAAAAAATAAATAAAAAATAAATAGATATAAAAGTTGCTTTTTTATTTCCCTGAAAAGGTGTTGTTTTTATTTAGGTTGTAGAAATTATTTCCCCACCTTGTTTTCTCCTCTAAGCTGAGCTGGTGCTAAGGGCAATTTCAGGGTAACCAGTAAACCTTACGGGATTCCATTCCACCCTGAGCAGCAGTCCTCAAAAATCAGGAAATTACAGCCATATCTGAAATGATCAGCAACCAAAGGCAATTCGTAAGGCTTAGGTGGACTGTTCTAGAAGCTGATAATGTGGTATGTTGATGTTTGTTTTTAAAATGGGTTTGGTTTTCAGTATAGCTAGAAAATGGCTCCCTGCTATACAGCAGGATTAGAAAGTGAACTCCTGGAGTCAAATATCTCCCAGCAAAATTAAACAATCACCTCATGCACACCTTCTCAAACCGCAAGCCATGAGTGTCAGCCAAAGGAGGCTGCAAAAAGACAAAGAAAATACTATGCAGCTTATTAATTTTGATGTGAGAGATGGAAGGTAAGAAATATTTGAGAAGATGATAAAGAACTATCCTATTCTATATGAAAAGTTTTCAAATAATTTGAAGAACCACCATGATAAATGTACATTGTAAATCTGGGCTCCTTTAAGTCTACAAACCCTCTAAGTTGCAGCAGCAGCCCACATCAATAAAATTTATCTCTTCCTCAATCTGTACATTCACAATGCATAAAATAGTACCAGCCCTATTACATTCATATTCATGACAAGCTCAGGGAACCAGAAGACAAGCAGTACTTGCTAAGGCACAAAAGCAATGTACAAGTCTCACATAGCTGCATTGCCCATGTTTCTCAAAAATGAACCTCAGCTCAGAGGAGTGATTTGCTTCCAGGAAACACAAAAGGCAGACACGCTGTGCCATGCTGGGCAGAAAAATGCAAACAAATACAAATGCAAACAAATGCAATTTATGGTTTTACACTGAATCTAAAGCGCGCGCACACACACACACACAGACACACACACACAGACACAGACACACACACAGACACACACACACAGACACACACACACAGACACACACACACAGACACACACACACAGACACACACACACAGAGAGAGAGAGAGAGGTTTACTGAGGGAGCTGGCAGAAGTGCTCACCAACCCACTTTCAATCTTTTATCAGCAGTCCTTGCTAACTGGGGAGGTCCCAGATGACTGGAGTTTAGCAAATGTGACGCCCATCTACAAGAACGCAAGAGGGGCTGGAAGGAGGATCCAGGGAACTACAGGCCAGTCAGTCTGACCTTGGTGCCAGGGAAGGTTATGGAGCAGATCATCCTGAGTGCCGTCACATGGCACATACAGGACAACCAGGTGATCAGGCCCAGCCAGCATGGCTTCATGAGAGGCAGGTCCTGCTTAACTAACCTGATCTCCTTCTATGAGAACGTCACATGCTTAGTAGATGAGGGAAAGGCTGTGGATGTTGTCTACCTAGACTTTAGTAAAGCCTTTGACACCATTTCCCACAGTATTCTCCTGGAGAAACTGGCTGCTCATGGCTTGGACAGGTGTACTCTGCTGGATAAAAACTGGCTGGAAGGCCAGGCCCAAAGAGTTGTGGTGAATGGAGTTAAATGCAGTTGGTGGCCAGTCACAAGTGCTGTTCCCCAGCGCTCAGTTCTGTTTGGTATCTTTATCAATGATCTGGACAAGGAGATCAAGTGCACCCTCAGTAAGTTTGCAGACGACACCAAGTTGGGCAGGAGTGTCAATCTGCTTGAGGGAAGAAAGGCTCTACAGAGGGATCTGGACAGGCTGGATCATTGGGCCAAGGCCAGTTGTACGAGGCTCAACAAGGCTCAGTGCTTCAGTCACAACAATCCCCTGCAATGCTACAGGCTTGGGGAAGAGTGGCTGGAAAGCTGCCCAGCAGAGAAAGGTCTGGGGGTGTTGGTTGACAGCCGGCTGAAGATGAGCCAGCTGTGTGCCCAGGTGGCCAAGAAGGCCAACAGCATCCCGGCTTGTATCAGGAATAGTGTGCCCAGGAGTAGGGCAGTGATCGTGCCCCTAGACTCAGCACTGGTGAGGCCACACCTTGAATATTGTGTTCAGTTTTGCGCTCCTCAGTACAAGAAGGATACTGAGTTGCTGGAGCGTGTCCAGAGAAGGGCATCAAAGCTGGTGAAGGGTCTAGAGAGCAGGTCTTATGAGGAGCAGCTGAGGGAACTGGGGTTGTTTAGCCTGGAGAGGAGGAGGCTGAGGGGAGACCTTATCACTCTCTACAACTACCTGAAAGGAGGTTGTAGTGAGGTGGGTGTTGGTCTCTTCTCCCAAGTAACGAGCAACAGAATGAGAGGAAATGGCCTCAAGCTATGCCAGGGGAGGTTTAGACTGTGTATTAGGAAATATTACTTCACTGAAAGGGTTGTCACAGATTGGAACAGGCTGCCCAGGGAAGTGGTTGAGTCACCATCCCTGGAGGCATTTAAAAGACATTTGGATGTGGTGCTTAGAGACAAGGTTTAGTGGTGAACTGGCAGTGTTAGGTTTATGGTTGTACTCGATGATCTTAAAGGTCTTTTCCAACCTATAGGATTCTGTGTTTATTCTAGTAGATATTCTGCCATGTTTTTTCAGAGTAGTTAAGTTATGACCTCAGATGTCTGTCCCAACAATACTTCGGAGATGGCAAAAAGGGGTATTTCTTTACAGCCACAGTTCAAATTACAAGGTATTACCTGGATATGCTGACAGAATTGGGTTTGCACTAACAGATGTGCTGTGAACAGCACCAGCAGCTTCAAGGCAGACATGCAGTCCTCTCTTTCACGCCAGCCAAGGGCCACGGAGACTGCCTGTGGACGATGATTCCAGGGAGAATATGCAAAGCCCATCATCATGCCTTGCTCTACAACACCACCACCACCACCACCCTCCCCCTTTATTAAAAAAAATTAAAATCCAAGAATTAAGAAAGTGGGAGATGAAGAACTATCAAACCCAGAAACATCCACAGAAATGTTCACTAGGTTTCTTAACTCTTTTATCAAGGAGAGAGACAACAGGTATCGTTTCAGGAGTCCAAAGAGGTTAAAGAGAGGGGAAGAAAAAAAAAATGCACACAGAAAAAAAACCCTTCCCACATGCTGCTGAGTATGATTTTTTTTGAGCCACATCTGTGATTTGGCTTTCAAAACACACAGTGAATCCCTCAAAGGTAAAATTAATGGTTGTACACTGCTTCTAATGCCATGGATACTATTCTGATACATTTGCTGGGAGAAACTTGGTCTGCCATAAGGCTGTACTGGGACAGTAACAAGAGGAATACGTTTTCAAGACATCTCAGAAAGCTGTCGAAGGAGCCTACTACTCAGGGAGAAGTAATACATTGCAATCTGCATGGTTAACGTTGACTCAGAAGATGGGTAGGAAGAGAAGCTTCATCAAACACACAAAAGGCTGCACTGAATGTTTCACAGCTGAACTGCTTTATATACCAAAGTATGTTCTTGCTGCCAAAAATACATAAAACCATGGGCATATTTCCTATGAGCTTTTACTAAAAGGCAAGGAATCTTCCTGGTAGAAGTAACAGCAAAATTTGTTCTCCCCCTTCCTCCCGTGCCCCTGTCGCCCAGGATAGCTGAGATGTTTTAAATTCTGCGTTCTGGGTAACAACATTCCAAATTTTTCAAATATTTGAAAGCAACATTCCCCTTTTGAAATACTTAATTATTATTTCTGCTAGGAGTATAGTAATTAACTTCTGCTTACCTACACTTAAATATGACATTCAGGAGGAGGAGTCTGAGAAAGCATACCTTCATGTTGAGGGGAATCACCAGACACAACAATATGATAAACTCACACTTCATCCATCTCTTTGCTCATACAAAATTGCATAAGGACACAAGCATGCTTAGCATGAAAATCTACTGTGGCATAAAATATCCAGCATATTCAAAGCTCACCACAGCTTCATAAGAACTGCATGTGAAAATCTTACCATAACCACACACCTACCTAGCAAATCACACCTGCTAAAGAGAATGGAACTTGAATTTAAAATTGTTTCTCCAGGTTGAGCTATGGAAATACATTGTATTTCACAAAGTGAAAGTGCTGAACAGCAATCCAACAAGAAGAAATAATAATTTTTCAAAATGTAAATTTAAAAAAAAGATTAGCTGATTACTGATAATCTTAAACATTTAAACAAACCCATCCACATAGTCAAAACTTGCTCTTTAGTGGTTAAACTACTGCAGGAATTTTGGCACAAAGTCTTTTTACAAATTAAGTATTGTTTTACACGTCCCAAATGTGTTAGTCATAAACATTAGCAGAGGAATACAAATCACAACTTTTTAATAACCCTGCAGTAATTCCGAACTTGTTCATCTGAACTTATTTAGCTTGTTTTTCCTTCATGACTGGATAAAGCAGACTGCAGGATTTTGTGCAGTGCCAGGTCTTGGCTCCATCAGTTGTTCATTAAACAAGATGTGGAATTTAGCATTGGATTGAATGCACATGGGAACTCATGTGAAGCTGCTCATATATCATTGATAGCTCCGTTGCTAACACAGAGTTTATCCAAGACCGTACATTTTTCGTTGACTTGAACAAAGCTGTTCACCATCCTCTGTTTTTGACGTCAGTGGACAACTACCCACTAACAGTATCTGTCACTACAAAATGCTTGGAATTTCCTCACTTATAAAAGCTGGAAAGTTTCAAGTACAGACCTTTCATTAAAAAAAAAAATAGTACACATTATTAGATTTTCAGGATGAGAATATTTTGTGATTATTAGGATAGGACATTTTAATTCTCACTGAATATTTTTTCCAGTAACTTAAGAACTCAGATGTAAACAGCACCACTAACTGTAAGGAATGGATGTTTAAAAACATAATTTTTCTCTTCTGTTCCTGAAAACCATGGACTCAAATGTATGCTAATTCCTCCACACATAAGCACCACAGTGAGGTGATTAAGATTTCCCACATTCACTGGATGCTACAATCATTCCAGCAGGATCAATGTTGGACAGTATCTAGCATTTAACAAATATGTAGAAAACCACCACCCCAGCATAAACCAGGCTATTTACATTCACTGCCTCTTTTCTACACCTCCTTGATTCTTGCAAGTGAAATGGCCCACATTGAAGAAAGTCATACTGGTGGAGGCTCCCTCTGGAGCACAGAATTACCTCCTGAGAACAACATACAATGCTCCTTCTAGGCGAGCTCAGTGCAGGCTGCCTGGGTAGCCCTCACTGCTCGCATGAGCCAGGAGCAGAACAGCTGACTGCATGCAACCAGTTCAGACATCCATCTCGACACAGAGACGTATTCTACCCCTGCTGGAGGTTTTTGTGCTGACAACAATGCATTTCAACCTTGATCTAAAAACCAAGCTGCTGCTTCACAAACACACCACTCGCTTCTGACCCCTCCGATTTGGCTGAAAGCAAACAAACATATCAACAAAACCCAGAACTTCATTGGTACAATACAGTAGAAAGTCCCCCTTTTCAGTGTGTCACGATACCATCAGCTATTAGCCCTGAGACTGACATTCATTTTTAAACATCCAGTTTTAATCTTCTACGGAACTCTGGATTTACTATCTTGAGACTCCCATCTTCCCCAAATGTGTTTCCATTCTTTTCTCTATGGAAAACCGCTTTCACAGAGAGCAGTTCTTTCACCTTTGTTTTTCAGGATGCTAATATTTTATGTATGACATGCATATAATACATCTATCTATATCATAGTTATAAAAGGTTATAGTCATAACAAGTCTATCTCACTGTAAAAGTGTGATCGTGTTACTCTGCTTACTAGACATAACCCATATCCGAAATACCAGGTATCTGTTGCTTCAGGCGGTTGTGACAAATCACAGAAATGTCATAAATGACTTGTTCACCTCTTGGAATCAAAGCTCTGTATTTTTCCAATTATGTCATCCATCTATGAAGGAACATAATTATTCATTGATTTGATTACTAAGAAATGGTGTTATTTCGATTTTCTACATGCAAGGTGAACAAACACAAGTACTACTAATGGCTGAATGTCTCTAGTTCTAGACACAGAAAATAAGATATACCTGACCAGATCTACAGATACAACTTTCTCCCTTTACAGGAGGGAATGGACAAAAAATCAAATTTATTTTTAAAAATAGAAAAATTAGTAAAATCCTAAGGACTACTCTGTCAAAATGGATAAAGCAACAGAAGTATTGAAGAAATTATATTAAAAGCTTGTTAGTGACAAGTTTCAGTTCACAAAAATGTATGTACTCCTATTCTCAAAGGACAACTCATCTCTTTTGAAGTGATTGCACTAGGAAAGGTATATCCTACCAAAAAAAAATATAAACACTTGCAAGAAACCTGCAGCTGCTTCACCTTATTCTGAAAGGAGCTTCAATTTTCACAACTGCATGATCTCTGAGAAACAGTTCCAAGCAGATGATACGATCTGATCTTTGGCTCCAAGGCCATTCCCATATGTACTTTAGAAATAGTGCCCACACTGGCTTTACAGCTCTCCAGTTTTGTAGAATTTTATCTTCTGAGTGAGCCTTGTCCCTCTTATCAGGGTTCTCTCACTCTGCTATTGTGACATCTTCAAAGAAAGAATGTAAAGTCAGAGCTAACATCTTTCTGATAGGAAGGATCTGACTGGTGATCTTCCCCCCACCCCCCTGCCATTTGAATATTTATATGTGTACATATATATATATTTATAAATGTTTAGATTTCATCAAAGAAAGACGGAGAACATAGATCAATTTTGTCCAACTGATCAGTCAAGTATTCGAAGAAGCTGCCTCTCTGTGGAGTAAGCAGAGAAACTGAATTTATGCAAAAGATGTTCCATACATGTCTTTAATTTGTATTTGCATTTTGCATTTATGGAACGAGAAAATTTTAAAGGATGTAGATGCTTTCCTTCTACAGAGCAGCAGTGGGTCATTTCTGCATTTCATTAATATATGAAGCCCAAGATCCTACTTTCACATGATCTTTCTTGTGATAGGGAGGTATTCTGTAACAATGTTCTTAAATGCTTCCCTTGACTGGTGAGAGTAACAGTAATAAAAGGTCTCTACCTTCATCGAATGGAAATCAAACCATCTTTAACACCAGTCACACTAGTTCAAAACACCTATTTTGTGTTAGGTCCCTGTGTTGGTACTCTTATGTAAGACCATGCAATGTAAGACAGTGTATTAAGTAAGGGACCGCAAAAATCACAGTAACTTATCCATTTATCGGAAAATCTGTTGTTGAGCCAACAAAACAGCCTACAGCATATCCAGGATAATTCTAAAGTAGAAGAATATCCAAGTCCACAAAGCTAGGTTGCTTCCCATACAGAATCTTGTTCAGACCCTGCCTGCATACTTCTACAAGCAACTTCTATCATTGGCCCACCTTAAAGGACTTGAGATTCAAGGTTTCATCACCGTACGTCAGCTGATCTGCAGCAAAGTTTTGTATGAGCTCTTCTGGGCAGTAAATAATTCACGCTCTTCTAAACCTCCTTCATTGAGGAGAGACTGAATCTAGTACAATGCAAGTAGTAATGAGAAGTCCACATTAAACACTTTCACCAGGCACTGGAACACTTTCAAAGCTGAGTAATTATGATCCCCTATAGTTTCATAGATTAAGAAAAGCTAAAGAACAACTTTGAAGTTGCTTGTTGATGTCACAGAGTTAAGTGTTTTATATACTTAGCATACTGAGTTCCTAAAATAAACTTTTTTTTTTTTTAAGCCAGCCAGTCTTCTGCAGTGCGTAATGGCCAGTGTTTACAGGCAATGTAGGGACAGAACACAAAGTGCTTCTGCCTCCTTCATACCCATCCCAGCCTCCCAGTTATCAGCAGCATGTGAACCTTCTAAACTAGAGGCTTCATACAAGACCATCACATTCAGCAGGTATGGATCGATCTCTGAGCCTGTCCAAATCAAATACAATCTAAGGTCTATATTGCTATTGCTAACAGCTGTAGTAATAACAACATACTTCTACTAGTTGAACTTCAGAAACACATGAAAAACATTTCAAAGTTGTTAAATTGAATGGCAAGGAGAATAATTCTGATCTGCACCATTTTCTTCAGGTTAATTTATCCTGAATATTCAACAGTAGGCATATCTACGAGCAAGAGACAGGATTATCTGAAGGAAACTGTCTATCCTCAAGCCCTGCTGTCAGCAGAAAAAAATGAATCGTGAAGCCTCTGAAAACATCAACTCTTGCCACTTTGTGTCAGGTATGGCAAATTATTTCTATTATTTTTACAATTAAACAAACAAACAAACAAAAAAACCCAGGTAAGTTGAAGCCATAAAATCACCACCAGTGGAACCAGGAAGCCTTTGTTCCCATTCTCTCATGTCTTTGCAGTATCAAGCAGCCTTCACTTTTTGCTGGGTATGTATTCTGCTAAGTGAATAAAGACTTAGTAATCGATTTAATTACACTCACTAATAAGCTTTTCCTTTTCAGCTGTTAAAAACACTTAATGATTCAGATTCAGTTTGTAAAAATTATGAGGTGTTCTTTTAAAATCTTCATCCAAGAAGTTGCTCAGGTACTGCAAAGACAACCAAAGGCAAGCCTACGCAGGCAGGGGCAGGCAGGGCTGAGTTCTTTTGCCTGTTGCGTTCCCAGCTGGCCAGACACAAACCAGCTCCAGCCCAAAACATGCAACTGTTTTCATGTGATGTGTCCAAGGTAATAGGCTTTATTTAGATACAACACTGCAATAATACCTCTATATAGCCTCAAGATCAGAGCAGGCTCCCATCAGACGGCTCAGAGGCCAGGCAGCTGAGCTCTTTCCTCCACCAGACACGCTGGCTTCAAAATGCTAATAAATGTTATCGGGGTTGCTTTCCCTATAGCAAGTGACAATTCTCACATGAAGTCCCTTTCATTCAAGACTGTAAATATATACCTTAAGACACGAGGACAGAAGAAATCCATACCCGGTTATAATGGAAATCAGGGCTCAGTCCTGCAAATTCTTACTCTGACTCAAAGCTCCTCTGAAAGTCAGTGGAACCACTCTCATGAGCAATGTCCAGGTGGATAAGATTCTTATCCACCCGGCCTTATTGTCCTCTTGTCAATATTTTGTTTTTTAAATTAAATTACTTGTATTCCAGTGCTGAAGTATAACAGGATTCTGTATGCAAACAAATACCAACAAATATGTCAACAACTCTCTAAACACTGCTTCCCAAAGTATTTCTGCAAGTCTACTGCCAGAGACGTTCCACATACCAAGCTGTGCACTGAGTTCACAACACATACAAATACAGTTACAAAAGCAAAGTCTAATTTTACAAAGGCTCCAAAATGATGCATTCAAATTTTGCTCACGAATAGTCACATGTGGAAGCCAGCAGCCTGTGTGTCTGCATCTTACCTACTCACTCTGACTGCTTTGCCTGTCAGAGAGCAAAGTCCAAACATAACTCTGAGTTGTTACTTTAAATATATCGGGAAATTCTACTCTCAGGACGTTACTTTACAGCAGCAGAAGCAGCCCACTTATAAATCACCCCATCTCATCCCATTCTGCCTTACCATACAAGTGTCTCAAAATACAGGACAATGATGCACAGTGTGCTGTGTGTCCCAAGTACATGCAGATCATTCAAGGATTGTCTCCCCTTGCACTTACTTCTTTTTTTGTTCCCTTTTACTTCTGACTGGTGATATCAGTAAGATACATAAATATGCTTATTTCACCATGTCAGGGTGAGATTTATTAATTTGGTTTTACACTAGTCACACACTTGAATCGACAGGAAAGCATTTTAACACAGCTAAAAACAGGGTTTTTTTTTAACAACAGAAGTACAAATTCAATGCAGAGTAACAGAAACTCATTTCAGCATTCAGAGCTCTCAAGTAAGAGTTTAACAGAATAGAAGCTTGGAAATGTGATAGAGGAAACTTCCATTAAGTGTACAAGTCCAATTTCCAATTAATGTAAACTAAAAGTGCCAAATAATAATCCAAAACAAAAACATCCTTCATCCTCCCCCTGCCCCGCCTCTAGTAGATTTAGTTTAACAGTATCCAGCCCAACTTCTTTTGACTGCTAGTTGGGTAAACAAAGAGACAACTGACTTTAAGATAATTCCCAAAACGATAGAAAATAGGACTAGGGATGAGATATAATGCAGTTTTGCCACTATTAGCTAATGTCTTTATAAGGTGCCTTGAGAGCCACAGAGGTAAGGAGAGTAGCTCTGACAATGCAGACATACCCCCTACCCAAACATTCTGGTTTTATGAAATAACCTTTGCTTACATGAAAAGGGCATCCTAATAAAATTAAAACCAAAAGCAAATAAAAAGGGATATTTCAAGATAGACAGCTATGAAGTTTTCTCAAGAAATCTTAGTTTACACATATATAGGAATAAGTTTTCTGTCCAGAACGTCTTCGAATTTAAACAAATGAGAAGGCTACTACTAGTACAGTTACAGACACTTGTAGCCTGGAAAGGATCATATCAGTGCAGAGTTACATGTTCCCAGAGCAGACATGGAACAAGTTGGAGCAGTCTGGGACTTACACATGCTAAGCATACTGACAGTAAACGTTCAGGAAAAGCAAAAAGGAGGGGAAAAAAAGTTGAATCACACCCTAACTAAAAAGGCCTCGCTGGTACAAAAATCTTTGCATAAGTTAAGGTCTATACAGAAAGACACAGCACTAAAAATACAATGCCTCGTGGTTTAAAAACAACAGAGGAAATTTGAAGAGAAAAATGGAATTAGGATGGAAGTTTGTAGGAGAGAGAAACAAGAAGAAAACAGAAGAAACAAAAGCAAATGTAAAGCATGAAAAGAAGCTTGTTGAAGGAAAAGATAAACAAGAACAAACATTAGTACCTTAGGGGTGGGAGGAAGGAAAAAAAACCAAACCTGCTGACTTATTTCATATCAGACTAGGAATTAATTAATATTCAACTGTATTTCCCTTAGCTACCAATCTATTTACATCTAAACTATCAATAGTTTTATCTATAGCCATAATAAACCACAGATTAAGTATCTTCCCTTAATTTTTGAATCGCCTCCAAAAAAAGGTAAACAACATTCTAGAAGTGAAAGATTACAAATTGGGGAACCCCAAGAAGATTTGCAGCTATCCGTGAAGATAAAAACCAGACATGGACCTTTGCAAAAGGATATGGTCAAACACTAGAGGCAGAATTCTACTGCAGCTGGAGACTAAAACTCAGATAATGAATGCTGAAATATGTAAGAAGAAAAATATTTCCTCTTTTATAATTCGGATGGAGAATAGTGAAAAACGAAGTAATATAGCTCACTTCAAAGTTGTCTTGAATTTTTATGGAGAGTAGACCTTCCAACCTACAGCCACCAACAAGTAGCTGCTTTAGTGGAAATCACATCACTTTACGCTACCCCTTAAAATCAAGAAAGTAATCCAATTCAGAAAAAATCACAAATGTAGACCAAACGTTTTGAAGAATTCCAGAAAGGGTTGTGCTGAAGAGGGATTTGGGGAACTGAAGACAGCGGCGGCAGCGGCGATGTGGAGCTACCAAAAAGGTGTCTACCAATTCATTGCGAATAGCATGAATCTCTCATTTCTCCCCCCCCCATTTTTTAGCTGCATGTTGTTTTTGCTGAATGCTATACAGTTAATACAGACTTTTCTGCTGAAACATTATGCCCATACTCACAGCAACAGATGAGCATTCCTGAACTACTTTGCTACCAGAAAGTATGCACTTTATTAGCCTTATCATTGATAAGACATTGCTCAGAACTTTCCATTGCCCTAAACATGAAAATATTAAGTGAAAACAAAACCGAAGCCCTGAGCAACACTGGAGGCATTATGATACACATTTCGTTGTTATCTGAGCTATCTTTAAGGTATCTGTCAGTCTCTCTCCAGCTGCCAGAGACAGATGACCACAAGAGCGCCCTGCTCCCCCCTTGCCCCTCAAGGTCCTTTCTACAACAATGCAGCCAGCATTCTACCAGCCCCACTTTGTTCTCCAGTGCTACAGCAAGTGTGGCCAGGTCTCCCTACTCACCATGGAGGGTGGATATGGATGACATCCTGTGGCCTGCTCTTCAGGTGAGCTGCTGTCTCTCTCGCGAAGAGGACTTTGAGTATTGGTTCTCCTGCACTGATGACAGCATCCTCAGATGAAAGTATAGCAGGAGACTGTTCCAGCTGCTGGCAGATGGCAACTTGTATTGTACACTCCTCAAACATTTCTAAGATCTTCACGAATAAGACACCAGATTTATCTGGAAAGTAAATTAAAATGAAAAATAAAAATGCAAAGTCTGGATAAGGAGAAAGACATTCTCACACTCTGAAGACCTGCATCCCTCTGCTCTCTGCAGATCTGTCTCACTGCAAAAAATCCACATATGAGTAGAGTAAGTTGTCCCACCAAAAGACTTATGTTAAGGTTTTCTGGTCATTTTTCTTTTCTTTATAGATACTATTAACCGTGGAGACAAAGGCCTGCCTGCACTTCTTCCAAACATCAATGAAATCACAGACTCCTTACAAGAAGCCCTCTCCCACCACGTTTGAACTTTTTCTTCTTGCAACTCATTCACTTTGTTCAATCTTTTTTTTTTAATTAGATACTGCACAAAATATATTTATTTAAAGACAGAATAATCACACTGTGTTAAAAGTGAAGCTGTGCTTTCCTTCCTTAACCTTTCTCAAAGCAACAGTTGTCAGGGTCCAAGTTAGAAGAGTACCTGTTAGGTACAAAGCATCTAAAAGCTGTCGATTCACATTTAGAGATGAATGTGGAAAAAAAGGGAGAAAGATAGATGTACTTCCTAAAAGTAATTACTGCAAAACTGATCATCCATTTTATCAGTAGACAATCAGGATACAGATGGCTCTTGTTTTAAAGCAACATGAACAGATACCAGCATCCCCACTGTTCCATTCTATCTAAGCACTTTTTTCTACACTGAACAAGAAACAACTCCGCACTGAAGCGAAATCACTTCCACCTCTCTTTGCAGTCAGTGCAGGGCAGCAGCTACTCAGACAGACCTGCATCTGTACTGTAAGATTACATAAGATTTATCCTCTTTCTCACCTAGCCCTGCTCAGATTTGCACTCTAGTCACTGAGGGGGCAGTTATTGTTACCCACTTAGCAAATGCTATGAGGAGTTAGAGGGGTAAGACAGGATGCCAGAGGACAGGGATAGCAAAGCCCCAGTTCTACCCATTTTGATTCACAAGTTGCACTGGGAAAAACACAGCATCCCCAGAAAAACAGCTGATATAAATTATTGTCTTCCCACAGCAAAGAAGAAGCAGGGGACTAACCGTGAACGTGGTACTGGAACTTAATGGCAGAGCTGTACTAGTTCTTTGTTTGTTTATTTTAAGGCTCATTTCACAATTGTGAATGCCTTTCCTTTGGAAAATAAATCAAAATATTTTAGTTTCAGTTTATGAGAAACTTCAAAAAAAAAAAAATTAACCCAACCCTCAAGAAACCCAAACCAAAGAAACTGGGCCCTAAAACCTTTCAGGTTTATTAAATAAAGTTCAATTCTACAAAAAAAGGAAAATATTTTGTCCCTGTTTTGTATTCCACAGTCTTTATTACATTTTATACTGAATCTGAAATAAAGCAATTTTGAAATATAAAACTGAAATGTTCTGAAAACCACTTTTATGTGAACCAAATTTTCATCACACGCAACATGCTTCTGCAAAGCGTTCTGTTTCCCATGAACTGGTATTTTCCAGCAGGATAAAGGGTTCCACCAGAAAGTCCCCCATGTGATGTACATAAGCTACTTCTGTCCAATCCTATACAGCTCAACCTCCTTTTCCAGATCTGAGAAGCTGGAGTAAGAGAATCGATCCTTTCTGCCAAGCCCTTTGAGACTGGCTGATGAAGAGAGACGGTTGCCACCACTACTCTCCTCACTGCTGTCAGCTTCTCACAGAAAGCTGTAAGATTGCAATGCCTCTCCGAATACTCACTACGCTGTGTTAAGGTCTGCTTATGTGCAAACCCCTGCTAAGTGTGAGCATGGACTAGTTTTCTACGCCTAAAGGCAAGGACTTAGAATGTTCACACTTGAATTCTGTTTTGCCTGACTAGCTGCAGTTGTGGTCCTCTGACAACCCCAAGTCATCTGGCACGCATAAACAAATTCTCCCAACCACAAAAATTCTCAGCCTTCAAAGTAACTGAGCATTTACCTCTCCCCTCTAGACATACTGCACAATTTGCATTTTCATCCACTTTTAAAACCAAGTCACAAAAAAATCAACTTCAATTTTGAAACACACCAACAGTTTATTAAAAAGAAAAAAAAAAAGTATTAAGACAGCTTGTGAGAGAGACTGTTCATCACTTATGAGCTACTTCCGAGTGTTTCTTATGTGCAGAATTTTATGACAATTCTTACTGGTCAGCAGCGTATATGTTACTCAGGTGATAAAGCAGCTTGAAGACAATGAATGACAATTTAATAACATTTTTCTTTTAAATACCTCTGACTATAAAGCAGTTAAAAATAGTAGGTAAATCCAGAAATCTATCTATATGAAAGCTTCTAAAAGACATTGGAGGAAAAAACCCTACCAAGGTACCAGTCTCTCTTGCAAGCTAGCCTTAGAGTTGGTGCAAACACTGGGAGCTGATACTAAATGAAGCTGAATGCTTCTACATTAAAAGCAGCACGATTTCAACAATTAGCCAAGTCTCACACTTGGCACACACGCTTATTCTACAGAACCACAATCTTATTTGTTTATTTAGATGCACAGAGATAGTTTAATTTAATTACTCAGAATTTATTATTACTGTTGATAGAACACTCTCTGGAACAACATGGCAAAGCACTTTGGATTCCTGGCATGTGATGAAACACCCAAGTTCAGAACGTAGCTTCGTTTTTAACTCATTTGGCTCTTGTATTGTTATGTCAATCAAAAATAAATCAAACATATGTGGCTGCACACTGAAGGGAGAATTTGCGGGTGAGGAGATGGGCTGGATCACTGCAATTTCTACAGCTTCCAGAGAAGTTTACTTGTTTGTTCATCCATGTGAAAAGCTTACTTTAAGGTTCTGCGATGTTCTCTTTCACCCTTGGATAATTCACAGAAGTTCTCGCTTGCTTGCTGAAGTCCTCATTTACTTAATTTCACCTGCAAAGCAGGATTACAGCCCAAGAAATTCAAACCTGGAGATGTGCAGGTTTCATGGCAAATCCTAGCAATCTCAAAAAAGGAAGAATACCTTACAATAATATGTATTTTAAAAGGCGCAAGCAATAACTGCATTGCAGTCCTGCCCATTCCTACACTGCATATTCCTTCATTTCCCATTCTGCTGTCTAGAGCATTCATGAATTTCTTTCTTCAGGGTTGGTTTTTAACAAAATCAATGAGCTAATCCAGCTATATTGCAAAGCCACCAAAGCACATGAGCAGACCCTAGGGAAAGGAAGGAACAAGTGATGGAAAGGAGGGAGGTAGGCAGGAAGGGACTGAGCGAGGATGGTTCTTCTAGGCTGGATTAAGCCAGTTTCAAACACTATACAGTCACTTTTTCCCCTATGGTGCCAAGGCTGGCCTGTCCTGGAGAAGCTCCTTCAGCACACAAGAAGGACAGGCAAGATGAAGTCCCTGAACAGAGATACCAGCTGTTCAAGGTGCGTGGTCCACAGGCACATTTGATACCATAAGCATACATACATTATACAACTCTTGGCCAGACTCTCTTTCATCCTTTTTGAGCCTCAATGTCCACAATGGATAGGCACCATGTTACGGTAATGAAAGTGTGGGTCAGAGCACACCTAGTATTATCTTTCAACCACCAACTCTAGGTATAACGCTATATAGTGGAGGGACCCTGAGAAAGAGGGAAGGAATAAGAACTGCAGGAACCTATGGAATGCTCACTTTAAAAAACTTCATTTTACTTCCTTGAAAGTAACCTTTCTTCTCCCATCGAAAGACAAGTCCACATGCACACTCACAGAGAGTGAGCATACAGCCACCTGGACGTGTTTAGAAATCTTCCACCCAAGCAGCAGCTCGAGGACTGCTTAACAAAGCTCTTTTTTGGTGCCAGATATCTCTGCAACAGTGCAATGCTTGAGGGAGATAAAGACTGAAAACAGAGAGCTGCCTGATCAGTATCAGGCATAGGTACGTTTCTCAGCAAAGGCCTGGGCACTCTGAGCTACTGGTGACAGAGGGCAGCTGCAGCTCGGTGGTCCTAGAACATAGCCTAGCAAGGACAGCTGCCCCTTCCAGCACGCCTCTTGTAGCCTTCACACAGAGTCAGCTGGAAAGTCAGAGAAAACATCCACTGACACAGGCTCAAGTATCATTTGAAAGATCTGGCCCTGTGAATATAAACCAAGAGCTTATTCATCCCAGGGTCATGAAGTATAAATTCAATCCCTGATACACAAGATTTGTGGTGCCATGAAGAGAGATAGAAAGGCACTGATAAGAATGTTTGAGTGTGAATTTTGAAGAGGTATTTAGGATGTCTCCTCTAAAGAGCACCATTTAAAAGGAGGGGAAATCAGCCACCAGGGCCTGTAATGCTCTCTTACTTCTAACAGAATTTTCCACAAGAAAAAAAAAACACCTTCACAAAGACATGCAGCAACATGCTGTAACTAGGTGCTGCAGCAACTAGTGATTCAAAAGGTTGGTCACAGAAGGGCCATAGTACAAGAAAAATCAGGTACTAGTGATGAACTGGGTTAGTTTCCACCTGTAAAGGTCACATGCAGAACACTGCTGTGGTAAGTGCCACCCACTGGAAGGCAACAGACACAAATCATTGCTAGATGGACCGTGATCAAACAAATTATTTCCTCCAGACCTCACAAGTGGTCCAGAATGAGTGAAACCAGCAGGAGAGACTGACTGGTGGGAGGAACAAGCCATTTAAGCAGGGTAGTATTTCTGGTAAAGCCTCTCTACAATTGACAAGAACCTCCCTCACCTCCCAGCCAAGAAACAAGAAGCTCTGACAAAAGCCATCCAGCATCCCTGTCATGAAGGGGCTGGACAGGCAGATTCAGCACCACCCCACCAGCATACAGAGGAGCCACATCTTCAGGCTCCTCTGAGATCTATGAAGAAATCCTGATCCAAGCCAAGGCAAATGGGTCAGCAACCTCTCACTGCTACAGTTAGCAGAATCTTTGAAATCACAGGGAAAGGTCTTTTTGGCAACAGTAGTAATAGAGCAAACATGGCAAAGACCTTGGGCATAATTTCCAAAAAAGTCTGCTGTTTCACAATTGTGTGATCAAAATAGGCCTGTATTTTATGTATGGGTTTAGAAAAACAACCAGTAACTTCTTGGCAGGAGAAAAATATTTATTTAGGACTACTAAGAACACAGACACTAGTTCTGATTCAGAAAGTCCCAGAGTCAGAGATCTTTGGAAGACAGTTGGAAGAATACTTCGGCGAATATCATCAAGTATTAGCCGCGTTATGTTTTTTCCTAGGCATTTTGACTCTTGTCACTGCCAGAAACAGGATCCTAAGATAGAGGAACTTTTGGGCTGACCACCCAGCAGATCTGCTCTTATGGCCATAGTTAATATTTAATTCCAGGTGACCTCTGGGATGTTGGTGTCTCACTCCAATTTGCAACCTGGACATGAAGTAGCTCAATTAAATCCGAAAAGATATTTCAAGAACATGGGCGATGAAGTAGTTTTACTCTGAATGCATCAGTTTCCCTGGTTAGTTCCTTTCATTTCTGTTTATTATTTCAGTACACAGGGTGATGCTGCCCTTCAATCATATACCATGTCATATACCATGACATCAAAACATGTTTTGACGCAGTACTTTGCAGATGTTCTGCATTACTCTGAATTCCAGGAGGGTTAAAAAAAGAAAAAAAGGAAAAAGAACCAAACAAAAAACAAATAAAAACCCCCTCCCCCCTTCCTTTGGAGATCACGGACCCTGAGATCTTGAGCCTTTTGAAAACTGGCAGAGTGAAGTCCCTTAATCTTCAGACCTAACAAAGTGGCTTCACAGCAGATGCATGTATTTAAGCCACATCAACACTGACTGTACATGGTCACAGATGATGCACTGGCGATGCCGAGGGCAGCCTAGGAGGGAGGCTAGGAAGAAAGCCAGTCTGCTTTGACTCCTAACAACCAAAAAGCAGTTTGAAGAGAAGAAGAGGAAAAACACTGAGGAGCACAATTTTAAAAAAAATGTTTAGACATTCTGGCTTCAGTGCCTGAAATACAATTCTAAAGTTTGTTTTAATAACTCTGTCACTACCAGCAAGGAAGACAAATGAGAAGAAAAATATAGAAATATGACTGCATATTTTATGTTTCTCTTGCTACACAGTGACAGGAAGCTGAACACACTGCAGGGAGGAGATCCCTGGGACCTGATGTATGGAAATGCATCAGATGTTGACATCAGTAAGACTCTACGCAGTTTCACCTCACTCAGGTAAATTTTGCTAAAATGTTACTGTTCAAGTGTTTCAAAAGAGCACCTGTAGCCTTAAATGGAAAGCTCGCAAAGGGAACAAACCCTCTTTAGAGTCAGTTGATAGAACTCCAGCAGCAGAGCCATCCCTGTGAGACCTACAAGGTGAGGAAAAGTGCTTTGGGTCAGGAAAAGTGCTTCAGGACAAGTTGGGGTATGCAACACCTCCCAGGTCCTGAAGAGGAAGACAGGGCAGAGGGTAATCTATCACGTTCTGCACAATTTGAATATGTTAGCTGGGGTAGCCAGTGCACCTCCATGCAGATCAAGTCAGGAGAAGTAACAGTACCACTACCACCACCACATCAGCAAAAGCAAACCAAAGGCAGGCTGGCTCTGTGACAGTGGGTATGCTTGAATTTTTCAATTTTCCATTCTTCCATGAGAATTTAAAAACCTGGCAATGTTGAGGGCCTACATCTCATCCACAGGGCTGAAGGACACATGTGCATCTCAATGTAACTGAACGTAGCAATAATACTCGAGGTAGAAAGACATTCATAAAGACCACAGTACCAATGCAGAAAACAGTGAACTACAAGCACACAGAACAGATCTTACAAACACAGAAGAAAACTGGAGTGTACAGCTCTGCTCCACTGATCAATCTGGAAAAAAAAATACTCATATGCAAGCATGAAGAATAGCAGAGTAAAAATTATTATCATTATTATTATTATTGAGATAGTAAAAAGTCTCTAGTAATAAAGAACACACACACCTACCAGTACATATACATGTGGACTATCATGCAAAGCAAGAATGATGAAATTAACAGAGAAACTCCTCAGCCACAAGACTTACCCCATAAGTCACATGGATGAAAGAAACCAAACAAGCAGGGCAAGAGGCACAAAGAAGAGTACTTCAACACCTTCCTTTTAAATCAGTAAAAAAAAAAGTTATACTCATACAAGTAGAGCTTTCTGAAAAAACAAGACAAACTCATAAGAAAACCCAAGGGACTGGGAGGAAGATAAGATTGCTTGAAGTGATGTTAATCTTTGACAAACTGCTAACAAATATTTGTTTTGTGCATGTGCAAAGGCAGTCAGGACAACCTGTATTTGTTCTTACCAGCTAAATAGTCACAATGCAAAATTCTTGATCTTAATGATGTCTGAATGATACGAGAGATGGACAGATGCTTTTAAGAAAAATGCTGTTACTTTTGCTCAAAGAGCTATCAAACAAATCATATACATGAACTGCAGTTTATAAGCAATTTTTGTACTGTGCCTGACATGGTTAGTTGACATTTCTAAAGAACATGGCTGAAAAGTTAAATTATACCTTTACTTAACTGCCAAATTCTTCAGAAATGTGAAGTACAAGCAATACAGGTGTTACCCTCAAGTCAAATTTCTACTAATCCAAGCTAAAAACTTTTATAAAATTACATTTCCCACTGGAAGTACACAGGATTTTGTGCAATTGACGTTGGGAATAGTAGTTACTGCACTAAGAATAACAGTCAACTCTGCATTTTGTTCTGAGGGACGGATCAGATACACATTATGGAAGTATAAAGTAAACAAAGAAAACCCCACTTTATGCCTTGTTTAATAAAGCAAACTAGCAACAAACTTCCGAATTTTCCTCCCTCGGTTATTTTTTTCAAAGGCATTATTTCATCCCAACATAATTTAATGTCTAATTGTCTAATCTGGGTTCCAAAACTGCAGTTAATAGACACCCTCCTGGGACAGCACGTAGTATCTGCAGTTAGCCAAGCCTATGTTTTCTGGTTCACTCCACAAAGTTTTACTTTCATTCTCAAGTGTAAAAAGTATAAAATGTCAAATTACAAGCATAAATCAGAAGAAAAACATCCTTCTGCTTGGCATCCCATTATTGTTCTTCCTCCTGCCTCATGTAAATGATTGCAGGTGCAGGCATAACAAACTCAGCAAACAGGTAGATACCAAGCAGACCCTTGCAATCCAAAGTGAACGCTGACAACCAGGTGGAGATTCCAACATATTCACAGCCTGTCCAAAAGCATCTGGTTGCTATTCTGATCTATACATGCTGTTATACTTCCTGGGCTGGTAACTTCTGAAGCCATTCAAAAAGATTTTTCTCAAAAACACACTAAGTCTTGAAGGCATGATGGCTTCTTGCCACATCTATATTCATTTTAAAAAGGCTGCTGAATTTGGTTGTGCTTTAAACATTATACATTCTTTATACGAACATATGTAAGCTACTTTAAGTGACTGTGCATGCCATTATTGTTTGTCATAAGACGACAAAAACAATACAAAAAACTCTTGTTTGAAAAAGACAAGTTTACATTTGATTTTTTCCTTCCTAATGGTGTAATAAGTTCAGACAGTTGGGTAGCAGAAAAAAAAAGCCCACATAAATTTGGCCACTGGCCATCTCTCTAATTTAAAGTATTAACTCTTAAGTAATAAAACAAACTATCAAGAACTACGAAAATAAGCACCAACTAGCAAAGCTCAGACTTTTGTGATTTTAGGAGAATTTTGTGTGGTAAAAGGATATCCTGTTAAGGACTACCCATGTTTTCTTCATCCACAGAGATGGATTTTTGTGCCAGTCTCATGGCATTCAAATTGCTAAAATCTTTTCCTCCCGTCACCTTAACTAGTCACTGACACTGGAAGGGGGAGAATGATTGTTTATGTCCTCTTTCGTAAGCCTTTCAGCCTTCCTGAAAATGTGGTGTTACATGTGAAACTCTGTCCTCATCTCCAGAGCTTCACCCTCCTCCCCTCGTGTGTGTGTTCCACTTGCCTCAGCAAACTGAAGAATTGTTGCCCCTTGAAGGTCACCTACCCCTGAGAGGAAGGAGCAATCTGAAAGGAAACATCAATGGTTTGGGCTTATTATCAGTTTATTAACTAAATTCAATTGTAATCCAATCCCAAACCTTAATCTCAGGCCAACAAATACCAAATACCTTATATCAGATTACAAATGCTAGAAAATAATATGCTTCTGCATTTTAGGTAAAGAACTGCTTTGATAACAACTGCAAGGGAAAGAAAAACAATAGGAAAGAAAATGTACAGAAAGTAAAATTTCAGAAGTTACAGAAGGAATCTACATTAATTTCGTTCGAGTATTTTTGGTGTCCTCTCCTATAGAGAGGAAAGTTGTCTGAATGTAACTCAGAAAAGCCCTATTTTTGTTTCTGCATCAGCCAATCCCCATATAACCAGCAGATGTTGACAGGAAAAAGGTTTGGGTTTTTGTTGTGGTTTTTTTTCCTCTCTCTCAACTGCCCAGATCTCCTCTTTGCCCAAACAGGAAACTTCACAGGGAAGTTGCAGTGCTGCATACAGAAAAAAAGCTTGCAAATGGTCTAAAAGCCCTTGCACATAGTACTCTGAAACCATCAGCTTAACTGAGGGGAGACTTGCTGTTATGGGGACTGTGTACTTCTCAGCCTCTCTTTTATATCTTGTGAAGAAAAAAAAAAATCTAAATTTGTGGCAAAGAGCCTGACACCCATCTCTGTCAGAACTAAACCACAGCAAGCATCCAACCAACACTGTGTGGCATGGGCAAGCTTTGGTCTTCTCTCCTTTCAGGGCTCTGTCTGATATGGTTAGCTTCATTACGTTAAGTGGAATTACCAACCACCTTGCAAAAATGCACACCCTTAGTGAGTGCCTATCCCAACACAGGGACAGGCTACCGAACTCAATTTTGACCCAAAAATTGTCAAAATGAAGAAAGCACAAAGATTTCTTCTACCCTGCAGAGTGAATCAGCCAAGAGTAAGACCCCCATGCACTGTATAAAACCCAGAAAGTGCATGCTGAAAGGAGGCGCTCTTTTCTGGAGTAGTGATTCATCCCAGTGACCAAGAGGCAGCCAAACCATAACGGCTACTTACAGAAAGGGGTCAGGGGAACAAACAGAAAGGAATTTTTAAAAAAATAAATCCAGAACAAGGTTTTTTTTTTATAACATGGATGTTGATATAACATAAAAGTAAACAAGAGCAAAGCAAAGGTCTAAAATTCTGTACCATGAAATGCCTAACAGGGGGAACAGCCCACACTTCTGGAAATGTTTTTCCTTACGTCTCAAATGGAAGGACAACTTCAAACTGATCTCATCTGAAATTGCTCCCCTTTGCCTTAGCAATTAAATTCTGGTCTGCATGTCTATGGGATATCCAAAATGACGTGACAGGTCTCCCAGCAACTAAGTTACTTCAGTCCTCCACATTAATCTTCAGGCTCCTTTGATAACTCATTGGAGTTTGTCATTTGAGAAGTTCTTTTCTCTACTTCTGTTGCCGAAGTCAGAAACGGTCCTGGAAACAGTGTGGTTTAGAAATATTACTGGGTAAAACAGAGGGGAAACAAAATCCAAGAAGAATCTCAGATTAGCGAGACACCCTTAGTATGAACTTAAAAAGATGAAAGCATAAAGTGGTATGCATTTGCTGTGCTGACACTTCACATTTCCAGACGAGAAGGAATTAGAAGGTTATCTAGTTACATTAGAAAAATTTCAGTCATTCTGACTGACATTTTTCAAACCAAACACCAATTTTATTTTGGTGACACGAAACAGTATGGCCATTCTAAGAACCAAACTACCAAAACAAATTTTGCCCTAGATGAAAAAATACCCCCAAAATATTATCACAGCTATTTCAATGATTATTTTATCATCCTCACGCTTTGGAATAAGGATTGAGAATTGGAAGTAAATTTAGGTTGTGAAGTTGATGTGTATTCCTAAATTATGGCAGCCTAGCATCTTTCAGAAATTTTAGCAAATACTCACAGGGTAAATGAAACAGTAGTTTGTCCTAAAGACTTCTAACTTGCCCAAGTCCTTGTAGATTTTCAACATGATGACAAAAGGCATATCCCAGAAATGGATCATTTTCTGCCAAAACTAAATTATCTTGAAAACACTCATCAGAATTTTAAAAATGTACTGTAGAATAGAGCAAGGTATTTTCCCATAGCCCTTTTCTCATAAAATGCTAACAAATTCTGACTCATTTTCTGAAAGAAAGAATAATAATCAAAGAAAGGAATTCAGCCAGAGGCAGATGTTTAGCATGGAATATTGCATCTTAGAAGTTAGTCTAACAAAATGGTGTGCAGCCAAACACAAGGTTTTATAATGACATGTGGAGCTTGGACAAAAAGAATATTAGCATATTAGCAATGTTGCAGGTCTGTTACCATAGAGAACACTAAAAATTTTCATTTTATTAAAAAGAGACCTACTCAATATCAGTTTCTGTTCCATACTTCAGAAGAAGCAAGTGGATGTCCTCATATCACATAAGAATGATGAAGTAGCCCCCTATCCATTAGTAACTCAGGTGGAAGGTAAACAACATGCAGAAGGCTTGATTTGTTTTAAGTCAGCATGCCTATATAATTTTCAACAGAGCAGTTCTGAAAAGTTGGCTAAAGCCATTTCTGATTCCCTGATGTTACTGTCTAGTGAGCCTTCAAATACCGGGGAAATTCCAGAAGACTGAAAGGATGATGATATTGTGCTAGTATTCAGGAAGGGCAAACAAAGTGACCTACAATGACTAGAGACCAGCTAGCTTGACATCAGATCTAGGCAAAGTGACTGGAAAAATAAGTAAGCAATTAAGGTCAGAAATAGAACGTGCCATTGCACATGGGTGGCATTTTGCACACATAGCATTCAAGTGGCCACGGGATGTAAGCTCTCTAAAGCTCCAGTGAAAAACTGTGAGACTAGCTTTAGCCAACAGTTTGGGTATGACTTAAAATTGTACAACCTTCTTATGAAAAGCCAACCATTTTCACTACCAGTAACCTACCCTTTAAGTGGAATGCAAAAAAGAATATTTCAGAGAACTATCTTTGTGAATTACAGTTAGAGCTTCTTACCAATAGAAAATCGTAACCAAGAGCAGTTCCAGCAGGATTTGAAAGTAAACACTCATGCTATTAAATGATTTAATCAATTACATAAACACAAGTTAAAAAAAAAAAAGAACAGACTGTGTGGATATCACCGATTCAAGCAAATCTGTGGCTAAAAGAGGACTGGATTGACATACACAATGATACAGACTGCATGGTTAGCTGGGCATACTCAAATGAAGCAGACCTGGATAGGGCACAAATACTTCCCTGTGTTTAGGTAGAAGAAACACAAATGGTAGCTGGAGAGTGGGAAACTGGATCTCAGAAAACAACCGCTACAGAAGTTATGATACTACGCTGGAGAATCAATTCAACATGAAGTCTCAGTATCACACTGTGACCAAAGCCAAACCAGACTCAAACGCTTAATACAGGCCTTGAAGATACAGGAGGCTGAGTAGTGAACTGGATCAGGCCAGTGAATTTGATGAGACTAAAACTGGAAGAATACATACAGAGTAGCTGTCCTTGTTCTTAAGATCATGCTGCAAAGTTTGAGAGGGTACAGTAGAAAGCCATGCAAATCATTTGAAGTCTGGTAAAAATGCTTTAGAGAGCCTTAAAGAGCTGTCTGTTTAGTTTATGAAAATTGTGAGGCAGCATGATTTTGCTATGCAAGTGCCAGAGAGGGAAAATGCCACACACTAAAGAGCTCTTTAATCTAATGGAGAAAGGCTTTACAAGAAACAAAAGAGGGGAACTGGAGCCAGACAAACTCAGATTTGGAAGAAAACCCATTTTAAAAAATTTGGGAGTAGAATTGAAGACAAACTCTCAGGGCAAGTGATAGATTCTCTCATCTGCATGTTTTCAAATTAAGACCAGAGGATTTTCTGAAAAATAAATGGAAGTTAGTATGTGCTCAAAAACAAGTAGCCTGCTTAATACAGAATAAATGCTTGACATTTGTAGCCTACAGTGACGCTTACATAAGCTGATAAAAACCCCTAACCCTTTTTTGACACTTGACAAATTCATTATTTCTCAAGAAATACTGCTGAAAGGTGGTGCTGTCAGTCACCTGTAACTAATTTGCATAACTCCCAGCATTTCTTTTTAAGTGAAGTGCCCTCTGTAGTTACGCTCCACACTTATTTCATGGTTGGGTTCTATTTGTCCATATTTGCTGTCATTCACAATTTCAGCACTTATCCGTGAATACAGCTGACTTCAAAGAAAAATGAACAAGGGAAGAGGAAAAGGTGGTTATAAAGAAACAACAAGAACCAGAAAACCACACCCATAAATTAAACCTTGAATTGTCCTACAAACTGCTGGAAACACCATTTCTACACATGATGCTGGAAATCAAGGAGTTGTGAAAAGTCTAGATGGAGGCTATTTAAAACAAGTTCTTCACCCCTTACCTTCAAAGCATTTTGATAACTGAGACATTATAAACCACAGTATTTAGCTGAAATGCAGTATTAGCTCAGAAGACAATCAAGAGAGCATTAAACCCTCAGGGTCAGTGAGGGAAAACACACGAAGAATATAAACTTCAGTTGTACCCCTCTGTGGGCCATATATACACACATGTAATTATATACTTTCACGCAGCAGTGTATGTATAATGCTTCTTACCTGAGGGGATTTTAGCATCTGAAATACATTGATGCCTCCAAAAGCTAATGGCAGATCTTTCTCTGTTCTGCAGTCGACATAACCTCTCAGCTAGCCCGCCCCTGCAGAGAATAAAGGAATGCTCAATTTTGCCAGGAATCAGCATTCAGTTTTGCCAAGTGACAAGCCATAGGACAGATGGAATTTGTATGCTTTTATGCTTAGAGACAGAAACATACAGTAAAACTACATTTTGCAGATTAGTTCTCCTAATTTTCATTTTCCAATGGATATACTCTCAATAAAACATACATTTAGGGTCAATACACACAATAAAACATTTATACTATCTGGGTGTCCAAAATCTCCACGTTTTCAGTCCTGCCTCCGACAGCATTTTAACAAAAGGTTCACCACTTTTCTTTGCACTTATGCACGTATCCTGATAGATACTACAGACAATTGCGAATTCAAAACAAACCAGTGTAACCACCAGTTATAACAGGTTGGGGTTTTTTTTCCCTCACCGATTTGTTTGTCTGTTGGCAAGGAGTGATCACAAAAATATTCTTTTACCCATACTTGACCCTATGATTCATTTCACAAGCTAGGTCAAGTGTGCAGTTTCAGTGGTCTGAACACTCTCCAAGATTGAATTAATTTAGCATTCCCAAGGTGAGGAGCAGAGGAGTGGCACCTAGCACAAATACATTTAAGGTAACACTAAAGCAATTCCTACCACTGGATTCAAAGCCAGAAGACATAATTTCTCACTTCAAGAACAAAAAGACAAATGTGTTGGAAGCTGCCTTTGGTCTACTACAAAGAGCTGAGGACTACTATGGGAGAATTTGAGTGTTTTTCTTTGGCTTCAAAGAAGTTATTTGCATAAAAACCTACTTCTTTCTTTCCTTATAGTGTAAGGTTTTCCACAACAAGTACTATCCAGTATATCAAAAAGATTTCTGCTAAGGTGAAATGTGTCCTTGGGTTAAACTGGTTCAGGAATCAACAGAGATAACATACAACCACCTTATGACTATTTGTGCACATGAATAGAATTTTTTGGCTTAGGAAAAAAAAGCCAAATAGCTTGGTAAAGCTCACACTGCAAATGAGAAACTGGGAGGACTCACACCTGTGGAAACCAAGAAGGAGCTAAAAAAAGGACTAAGCAGCATTTCAGGTGGGCTGTAAAAATCTCTCTTTGCTTAGCAATTACTAAGCAATTTCACCTGCAGACAAGTCAACAGGTTATATGAAAGGTAGTTAGCAGTCTCAGCTGAATTTCTAATGAACAACGATATATTCTGCAAAATTGTAACTATCAAAAGAAGTATTAGATTGCATGGCTAAACATGTTAGTAGAAAAGACTACCAGATGAACACTCTGAAATACATGTGACCCAGAATGATCCACAAAAGTTCTGTAGTTTACATTACTGCATCTCTTCTATGGCTGGTGTGGTTCAGGCAGGGAAGAGAGAAACTCAGACTCTTTCAGAGGAGGAAAAAATCCCCAACCCCCCCAAAATAAAGAACCCATACTTAACTCGCTATAAAACCTGCTATATTAAGGAGGAAAATAAACAAAAATATTTAGGAAATCTTGGGCCCCACTGAACTTCCAGATAAGCTTAACCTTGTTTAATCCTGCTTTCAACATGGACTTTAAGACGCAGGGGCAACCTAATACAGAGAAGTGCAATGGAAGCTTTGGTACCAACAACAGCACAGAACTTCATACAGGATAATTTACTCTGCTGATAACATTCTGCTCAGCCTCATTTCCCCCAAAGCTTGAGCACTCAAGCATTACTGCACCGCAACACTTTGTGGGCAAGACAGTTCTCCAAACTCCAGCAAACTGTCCACCCAGTTTCCCTTCTTACCAGGGAACTGTTCTCAGAGGCAGTTGTAATTCAGTTTGGCTGTGAGGTCTACACGAGCCATACTGGAATGGGTAGATGCCAGCTCGGCTTAGAAATGCAGCAGTTAAATGCATTTTGAGTTTGCTTGCTTAGGTCTTGCATGCGTGAGTGTGCAACTGAACTCTGTGGCTGGACTACAGCAACACACAATACAGCTAGTAGCTCAAAAACTTGTTCTGCTGAAAGAAAACTGTTCAACAGGAGTGTTCTAAAACCCTACTCCATTCCCTCCACAGTCAAAGAAATGTATTTTCTTTGCTCAAATAATGTTAGAAAGCCTTAAGGTACTTCCACAAGAGAGCAGCTATTACTGGATCACAGCCTGATTTTCCTCCCTTTCCCTGAACAGGGCTATGGTTGTGTCCAGTCAGTCAGTTCCTACTCTTCTGTGAGCCCACTACTCTTTCACCTATGTCAGGAATGCCCTACAGCACGAAGGAAAACAAGTTCCTGCTTTCGTGGCTATTGCACACAACAGTAATACACCATTCCTCTTTCAGGCCTCATACACCTACCTACCAGGGAGGGTCTCACTGACACAACTTCATTACTAAGTTGCTAACCATGTCTGTATTAGGATAATAGCTATCACAAAGCCCCATGAAAATCAAAACTGTACCTTTCCTTAGCAGCCCTTTGTGCTAATAAAATTCATTGATATTTATTGATCATCATCCTTCCATTCACATTCCAAATGCAGTTAAAAATAGTTTAAACAGAAAAAATCATAAAGCATTTTGCATCTGCTTGGTCGCAGAATATAAAATATAACCCAGAATGCATTTATGAGATGTTCTCAGCTGGTCACTGGAATTTTTTTTTATAATGTCTGTTTCATACATTGTGAAATTGGAAATTATAATTCAGGACATGCCATGCACAAAAGGGATTTTCATGGCAAGACAGAGCTGGTAGTTTATGGTTTGTTTCTTTTAAAAGGTAGAAATAAAGACATTTAGCCACTGCTAGGAGGATCAACCCACTTCTTTAGCTCAAACGTTAAAAAAAAAAAAAGGAAAAGGTGCTTTCTGTTATATTCTAACAGATTTGATGACAACCGCATTTGAAAACTACTAATTCTTTCTCATACCATACAGCTGCCCACATGGTTGAAAACACTTGTGTATGCACTGTGAGATTCTGTGAAGTATAAAGTCAGTCACTCCTGGCTGAGCAGATTAGAGATAAGACAGGTTACACAGAGCTTACACAAAACAGAGTATGGTATTAAACAGGTGCCAGCTTCAGTGTAAGAAGCAACTCCATGTTTTGAAAAAAAGCTAAATGATTACTATTATTTTATTCCTAATTGCACATCTGTGGACTGTTAAATACCTAATGAGCTTTTATATTCAGTCTTTGGTAGTTAACTGGGTTTTCTGGGACTAACAGTCATTTTTTTGGCATAGACTCTATTCTATGGAAGTAACATTTTTATTATTTTGGTAATACAAGGTAGAGATTAATAATTTTCACTTTTCACTGTCCACTCATTATGCCTCTAAAAAACCCCCTAGCTTTCTTGGATTTTCAGGCTGCAGAAACTGGCTGAATTTTGCCAGATATGAAAGGTTGGTTGGTGGCATCAAGGGTGGAGACTGGATTCTACTGTACCAGGTCTTGGTTAATCTGCAGTCTGTATTTATTTACACCACTATCCGCTTCAAAAAGTTTAGAAAAAGATATTCAGTTTCTTCTTTTGCACGGATCTAGCTCTTACGATGCATTTAATTGTCCTCCGTGATGAACCCGACATCTGGTGTGTGTGTATATATATAAAATTGGCAAATAGATTTTGATTACTAATGTAAAATTTCTGTAATCAAGGGAACAGAAAAACTGTATTTAAATAACAAAACCTGTAATTTGAGATGCATACTTTACTGACCAGCTCTTCAGACTTGCCCCCAAAATGTTTTAATATGAGCAAATTGAGCACATTTGGCAAATCGTTAATGCAAAGGCTGTTAAGTGAAGCCAAACTGCTCAGATACAATCTCCACTGCCCACAGACTTTTTATTCTTAATCATGAAACTTAATCAGTACAACTAACTTTATTTAGGAACTTTTGTTCCTTTAAATCCCTGAAGGCAGACAGATTTAACATGCAGGGAGCCATGTGCTATTTCTGTACTAGATCTGGGCTTGTTAAAATACTGTATTTAAAACAACACATTGCCATTACTGTCCATGTGCAACAACATCCACATAAAAGACAGCTTTGATGACCATAAGAAAGCTCAGCATCTAGTACAAAAGTTTCTGGTGGTTGCCCCTTTCCACAAATTCCGACAGCAAGACTGAGTCTTCTGAGTCCTTCTTCTGAGTCTTTCTGAGTGAGAAAGTGTGTTTTGTGCCACCATGTGACAAGTATCACCAAAAGGTAACACTGAGCCTGATCTGTGACTCTCAGGCTGCTGGACCCTAGCTTCCAACTCCAATGAGGCTAATAGGGAAAAAAAAAAGAAAAAAAAGAAAGAGTATTAGTGAGTACATTGTGTTTTGAAAAGCCATTTTCAATCTTTCTGAAGTGCTGGAGATCTCTCTGTGTTTATTTATTGAGGTTTTCATTCAGCAGGGCGCTTACCAAAAATAACCCCACGTTCTTCCAAGTTTACTCCTTTCCAGACTTCATGTGAATTTAATAACAGTGAACGCTTAAGCATCTTATTATTGAGTTATCTCCTCGTATACACTATATTCAGGTCCCTGTGTACTGCAAAAACGATAGGTTACACAAATATGCATCCCCATCTCAGGACTGGGCAATTTCTCTCCTCTCTATTCAAAGCAAGGACAGAACTCCTCTCACATTCCCAACTTAACTGGTGAATTAACTGACTTCTGCAACATTCAGCTGTCCGTTTCCACTCCATAGGTTGCTTGCTAAAGGAATAGAAAGGACCCCTAACCGTGCTGGCATTTAATTTGTCAACACTGCAAACCCATCAGCTATTAACAGCTAGTTTACAATTTGCAAAATAATAAGCAACACTGAATGCTGACAGTCACTACCAAGCGCTCCTTTAGTGCACAAAATAGCACGGGGATGTATATAAGACGTGACTGAAGAACGTTGGCCAGGCAAGCGCAAGTCTCCTCTACAGAGGCCCACGTCCTCTCCAGCACAGAAGAGAACCTGTTGACTTTGTGAAGTAACAAGGGATCAGAACAAGTAATTTTTGCTTTACAGGTCAGCCCCACTCAAGCTCTGACTCAACTACTATATTTATAAACTTTCACCTTGGTTGAACCACCTTTACCATGACTGCTGGCATTATTCTGTTTCTTAAATGTGGGCTGCTTTTCTGGAATCAAAGCATAACACAATTTCTCTTCCTATGTGACAGAACAAGCAAAGGACAACGTAGACAGCAATAATTTTAAGTCCCTATAAAACTTGTCAAGTAATTATACTCTGCTACAAGTTCTGGGGTCTTTCCCTTGGAAAGCAGTCAGTGTCTCTCCCAACCCACAATTTCCATGTCAAATCAACGGCATCTGAGGTACACACCTAAAATGAAAGGAAAATGGAAGATGTGTACTGTAACACAAATGATATTTTCTAACACACAGCTATCAACAGCCAGTTGCGTCTGCCAACACAAAAATATAGAGAAAAGACCTTCCACATTCATTTGAAAAAATTACAAACTGAGTAGAAAGGCAATGCAATGATTTAGTAAACTGTACTGGATGCTGGATTTTGTTGCACACCAGTTGCTTATATTTCAACGCTCTGATCTATTGTACTCATCCAGAGTTGTTGGTTTTGGTTTTTTTGTGGTTGTTTGTTTTTTTTTTTTTAACACTAGCCAAATCAACAAGGCGGACATACTGAAAGCCTCTTCTAGAGTCTTAAAGATTCAAGGATTTGGAGTCTCTCTTAAGAGTTCAATATGCCAAAAGTCTTTTCAAGTCTGTGTAGTCTCTCACCACTTTTTTCAATTGTTCCAAAAGCAGGTCACCTCCATAAAACATATGTGGATCAAAGACACCATTTTCATGAGTCCCCATAAAACAGTGAGAGCTAGAGGTATCTTTCAACTACTGCATTAGACAGAAGTGACCAGTTACAGAATTTACAGTGTCTTCAGCTGTAAATTCCAACCAGCATATACTAGTGACATCCTCAATACCACCTTTAACAATTAAACTTTTGCAAGAAGTGTCTGGACACTATACCACAATTATTCCTACAAATCAAAAATAGTTCTTTGTCGTAGACACCAAAGCTTCATCACTCTTGTGTAGTGAGATTTGGTTTCTAGGACCTAATTGCCTCAAACAGCGCAGAGGAAAAGATATATGAGGGATTACAGTCATAACTGCTGAGAATAGGGTGGGTGAGCACTTTCTACATCCCATATGGCCCCCACTCCACTCCAAGATTTTAAGTAAAACTTTATAGGTGGTTGACTTTCCCACGCCCCTACTTAGCCAAGTTATCTCACAGAAAATATCTGAAATAATTTAGGAACATCTTCGGAAATAGGTAAGCTTTTGGGGCCTGCTCCTTTCATAGTTTTCAAAACACTGATCACCTGTTCTTAACAGCCACTGAAAAATAAAGAAAAATCAACCCTACAATTGAAAAGTTTACCACAGCCCTCTGGCTCTTCAGACTCCTTAGTAGAAAAAAAATATTTCAGATTGTCCTACTTCTTACAGCAGAGGCTCTCAGCAGAAGTAAGATGATCTAATAAGGAGAGTCCTTCCAGAAATAAGTTACCCCTTTTGGCAGGTATAAAAGAAAAAACACAAACAAGTCCCAGACTCACATGCACAATTTCTCATAGAATAGAGTAATAAAGTTAAGAGGAAGACTCTGCAGGAACCAGTCTTGAGGGGAACAGCCATGCCCCACGAGATAAGGGAAGAGCCTTCCCTTTGGGTCTGAAGGTTTTGGCTTGCCTGAGCAGAGATCTTGCATAGAAAAGAAAGTTCCACGGTTAAACAAACCAAAGGCGCCAAAATGACTTCTCTGGGATGGGGAACAATTGCACCCTGCTAAACCATTCCAACTGGTAAAATACATTACCCATGAAACTGAAGAAATCTGTCATTTTAAGGAAAGTGGGGCTGGTTTTTTTACTAATGTGGGTCTTTTTCCTCTTAAGACCAAACATCTGGTACAGTGAAACCATCCACACTTTCTATAAAAGAAAAGACATTTTAACTTTCAGTAAGTGCAAAATAATTTACCCGTGTACATTGCCAGTGATTACAAGTGGTACATCTGTAGTGCAGCCATTATATTCTTCAGTTATATTCTCCTAATTCAACAAGAAAGTCACTAGCAAGGAAAACTTAATCTAATAGTTAAAATCAACGTAAGAACATGACAGTCAAAAGGGCTAGTCTGTTGCTGTACACTCTCATGCTACTTGTGGATGCATTTAAAAAAGAACAGACCCAATTTTAGAGTAAAAGCCTGCTTCATTTGTGCCAGCTCCTTCCTCCCTTGGCAACTTCTTTGATCTTCAGGACCTCAGTTGGCCTCATATCACAACCGGGTTTCATTTTACTGCATGTAGTACCAGGACATTCTGTAATTTTCTCCTCTTTTGATAACAAAAGTTAATTTTAGCAGATCAGATCTGTAAGTGGTCTGCATACAAGTAGAGATAAGATAATTAAACAGGATATCCCACGATTTTATTTCACTATTAAACTAAAAATGGCCACTCAAATATTTAAAAGAAAAAACAAAAACAAAACCAAACAGAAAAAGCTAAAGCAGCTATTCTTCACAACTAAAAGCTCTTGCAACGTGACAGATTTAAAAGCAGGGTTAACATTATATAACTTAAGATATCTTTTTCCCGCACTGAAACCCAGACTCTTTTTTTTCTGATGGAAATAAAACCTTACTAGAAAATGCAAACAATTCAAAAAACCTTTAAGAAAGGTTTAGCTGTAGACCAGAAAAGCTGAGTGTGTGCATTTTGAGTTTTCTGTATAAATACTGAATGAATCCAGTTATTGGTTTAATCTATGTAACAAACTTTGAGACTTTCAATACTCTTCATTTCTCCCTTCTTTCACATGGGAACTTTGAGAGACTTAGAACTAGTGCAGTTTTAGATATTTCACTCTGTAGCATTAACATGAATTCCAAATCTAAAAAGAAGAGCTCCCTGAAAACTGTTATTTGCAGCATATACTCTCTCCCCTCAGGTTTGCAAATCACTTGTATTATTTTCCCATGCAGTGTTGACTCAAGCTGAGAAACTGAAACGTTGTGGTGGAATAAAAGGGCAGGAACACCTACACCCTACACCTCTTGACCTGATCACCAAGGCAATTCACCTCCATATCAAGTACCACTAGCAGCACTTCTTTATCAAATCTCTTAGTAGCTCATGGGTGCGATACAATGACATTTATCTCTCAGCATACTGGGGAAAATTATACTACTCCTACTCCATCCATCACCAATTTTGTTTAAATAAAGGAAGGTGGTGACACAAGATGGCATATAAAACCAATGTTTAAGGTGAGGATGTCCAGGAGCCATCGTATTGATACCTGTGAATGAAAGAGATGATACTTTGCCTCTAGCATGCCAGACTGGCACCTCCTACAGCACTGCCCTTCAGGTTGCTTCAGAATCTGTCCAGGACCACCAACACCCCTGAAGGACAAACACCACCATACAGGCTACCTGCTCTCCCCTGTGGACCGTGGTAGAAATAAGAACAATCTTTACTTAGAACAGTTTTGAAAACAAAAACTAACATTACAGGGGATACATGAAGACATAGGAGAATTTGGCAAAAGGGTACAGAACAGACCAGTCAGCAGGAATGGTGGCGAGGAATTGCTTCTGTCATGCCTTTCTTTTCTGCAGATGCTAATCACTTTCCAAAACTCCACTTAACTCCTAGAGTAGAGGATGATTGCTACGTGTGCCTTCCAATTTTGCTCACCATAAACAATATTGAATATTGTACATGTTCTTTTGGTGACATAGATGGGTTTCTCATTTTCACTCAAAGCTGTTGAATTTACACTCAAACACGAGGATGAGCAGAATTTATTTTAATCATCCATAATCAGCTTACTTCTGAAGATTTCTGTTGGTAGGGTTACATCTTAATTTTTGTAGTGTATGACAATTACATCTGGAATAGGATCAAACAAACAATACTCTTTCCTCCCATCCAGACAACTACCCATTTCCATTTTAGCACCAGGAGGATTCCAGGAGGAGAGGACAGTAGAAAGTAACTTATTTGCATTTTTCCACAGACTGTTAGGGCTCTTTTCTCTGTTTTTTGTTTGGTTTTGGTTGTGGTGCAGGTTAGTTAGTGAGGTTTCTTTGAGGTTGCATAGAAAAATGTAGACATTGAGGTAACAGGAGCATAGCTGTAATCAAGTAATGCAAATATAAACACGGATTGCACTGTGCCTGAAGAATTTGGAAGAGACTGCTACACATGGTAGAAGACTTTTTCAGAAAATATAAGCTACATTTTTTTAAAATATTCTCTCTACTTTTGAAGATGGCTTTAGTCATCTCAAACAGCAGAGAGATGAAAACAGAAATAACTTCTGTTTTCTTAAAAGTGGAAACAAAACTACAGGAGGCCTATTCTACCCATATCAGGACTGTTCCATGAAGTAAGCATACTTAATGTGGTCTGGATTTGGAGTAGAACCTCTCGCACAGGAATTCACATAGGAAGGCAGCAGCTCTACCACCTGCACCATCTCTGCTCAACCCATGCTTCCTTAGCCACCAGCCTGGAAAAGAGAGCCTGGCTAAGCAGAGGCTCTCAGCTCTCTTCACCTACTGCTAAGCTCCAAATGGTCCAAGTGGGAGCCTGTGGGACAGATCCAGCTTGAAGGATGATTTCCCCTGCTCACTGCTGTGGCCTCAGCCTGCAGCAGAGGTGGGAAGAAAGGAGAAAGGACAGGCCAACAACTGCTGTGTAACTTTAGCTATATAACCAGAAAGAAGGGGTTGTCGCTTCATCAATCAAGAAGCTGACAAACCTTTCCCCAAACTGGCCTTCAATCCACAGCACTGAAAACCTAAGCTTTCCTATCGAGGATGCAGACTTTTACATCCACTGTTCGCACACCAATGCAAACATTCTCAACTGTAAAAGGAAGGATGGCAATGAGAGGCACATGGAATTAATGCCCTGAACAGGAAGAGTGAAAAGATGACAATTACCTGGACAAGCAAAATAACTAGATAAACAAAACTCATAACTGAAGAATTTCCTGCCCGCTTCCCTGTTCCCAAAGGAACCCAAGGTGGAACCCACAGGACGGAAGAGTGAAAAACCCTGCAAGCTCTGCTCCTCCGGCCACTCAGGACAGATTACATTCTATATCATTGTGGTTTCTTTGGTTTTGTTTGTTTGTTTTTAAAGCTATTTATTCTCTTATACACTTGTTTCAGAGTATTTTTGCTGTAAAATATATTTTTGCACTAAGACTGTTGATAGTAGGGATCATCATAGAGCTGGTAGGTGCAGATTCACATCATGTTTAAGTCCTAACCCTGGGATGTTATTGAAGCAGCCAAAAGTTTTTATGGCTTCAGAAAACTGGGCGAACTCATGAAAAGACAAACCCACTAAGGGCAACAAACAGCTCCTGAGTAATAAACTGCTGAAAGCTGGAAGTGCATCTGGGCAAAATACCACTATACGTTTGTCCTGTTCTTATTACCCTCACAGGTACTTGCTTTTGGCCACTAACAGGCATTTTTGTGGGCTACAGCTTTGGTCTGACCTAGTACAGTTGTGCCTTTATGTTTTTAAAGTAACAAGAAATAAAGCTTGATTGCACAAGCAAAACACTTAAGTATAGGCATCCTCAGTAATTAGGACTTTCAAATCTGTTCCTTCAGTCAGCGTTTTGAAATAGCCAAAAACATTTCTAGAGAAAAATAAGGTATGGCTATTTAACCAAAGTGAATATTTACTTTTAAAGTAATCGATTGATTGATTACTGTACATAGAATCAGCTGTAAAAAAAGTAAGAACACACCACACTGTTAGAAATACAGCAGATATCTACAGCAGCACCACTGGTAACTGTAGTCTCCATAGCTTGAGGCATACCTTCACATATACCATTTAAGTTAAAGCAACTGTTGTTAATTCAATATAGGAACCCTGTCATTAATTCAATATAGGAAGTGACCATTTCTGCACTGTAAGTAGCAAGAGAAATGGTGAATTGTGAACATCAGGCTTCTATTGTTTAGGCTCAGGCTGTTTTCTTTCAGCAGTTAGATATATTTTCAATGTATTTAATTTAGTCACAGAGATTTAAATTTCAGATTAACAAATACATCCCACTTTTGCCTAAAAATCATTCTGTCCTGCACTATTCAATCTTCCATCCCTTTACAACAGTATTTTGGATAATTTTACCCTGACAAATCTGGAGAGGACCAAAGAAAAATCAGAGGTACAGTATTTCTGCAGGCTATATGGAGAGGCACAAAGCAATAAAATGATTACAGGCTAAAACAGAAGTATGTCCACTCACACATCTGTAAGGCACTGTAAAACATTATTAGAAGTGCAAAAAGCATATCAGTTTGTACACAGGAGTTAAAGATCAAGAACTTTCACCACAGATTGAAAGCTGAACCGAGTTCTTTCTTGCATTATTCGCTTGTTTACAGACAAATGACATTCTTTAAGTTTTTTGAAACTGCATCTCTAAAATGTTTATCCTCGAAATGCACTCCTACTCTTCTGTAGGTATTCTTTTACTTACAATTAAAAAAAAAAAACCCAACAACTCCTTAAGGTGAACAGCGCATTTACCTCAGTAGCTTCCTCTTCTTTGCGGACTCGGCGGGGGCTCGGGGGGCCTTGCCCGCCTGCTTCCCAGGGGTGCGGAGAAGGGCCTGCGCAGACCTCAACCACTCGCTGGCTGGACGTGCTGTAACATCCCCCATGTCTGCTCCTGACCTTGACTGTAATCTCTTAGTGGATCCTGGAGCAGTGGTTGCCAGGCCCGTCTCTCCTTTTCCCACGCTGTCATTATCAGATGAATACTCAGAAATTTCTGTCGAAGTTGTCTAAACAAATAAAAATATAAACCTACTGAAACAGAATACTACTGAGATAGCACAGGTTTATGTAGGCAGTTATTTATGTCCCCAGTAATCCATAAATTGAATACCAATTTATTGATTAATATAACTTGCACAACTTCACCTGCACATTAATCCTTTCTAAGTCAATATGGATTCCTGAATATAAGGACCGTCTCTTGAGGGACAACTGGGTGAGTAACATTTATTTTTTCAAACAACTAGATCTGGAGGATTTATCAAAATGATAAGCCAATGCTTATCTCTATCAGAAGTTTCCAGACAGGTGTCAGAATTAAAGCAAGTTTTCGGGAAAGCAGAAAGAGACTAATGAGTGACAGGGTTTGTGACTGGCAGGGAAGCTGAGAGAAAGGGAGCTTTCACATCAGGATTCAAATAAGTAGGAAGGGTGGCTTCTGTAGTCTGAATGGTGGGAAGAAACACATGCCTCTGTTGAGAACTCAGAGCTGGCAAAAGTATGTAACTATTTGTTAAAACAAGATTTCGACCACTAAAGCTGGCCTTCACCCCTGTCCGGCAGGCCTAGAGCTTCCCAGGAAGTTTCTGAAGTGGAGCATAAGCTATTGGGCCGCATCCAGGTAGCTCCAGCAAGAATCGATCACTGCTCAGCAGCCAGGGCCACGAGCAAGTGGGGCTGGAGTCCAGACTCTCAAAACCTCACTGGAGCTCTTCTCCCAGAAACTCACAGGGCACAGTGAACTCATCCCACTGAGGGATGGATGAGAGGAGAGGACAAGAAGGCCCAAAAACAAGTCTGCAAGAGACATGGAAGGCTGAGGGGAGGGCTGGCAGGGAAAATTTACCTCCTGCCTCAGCTTGTTTTACTCTCCTGTAGGGCTCCTGCACAAGCAGGGAGGGCAAGGCAGCTGTGTTGACACCCTAAGATGAGCTCCACACAGTGATTACGTACATTATGCTCTCTTGGCCCAGTATTACAGTACTGAGTATTAAGCAAAAATACTTGGAAAGTAGCATTTTACCTAGTACAGAACAAAACAATCTAAACTCTGAAATAGGCAGAAGACTAAGAAACATGAGCTGGGCTCAGTCTTCAGGAGCAAGTTGGAAAAAAAACCAGACCCACTCTGTGCAAGTTCTGGTGGGGTAGGCATAGTAACAGTCCCATCAGTGGGATCACCAGCACTAGCCCAGCTCAAGGTGTCTTGCACAAAACTGTCTGTAGAAGAGGCAAGTTAAGCAATTCAGACTGATTCTTGAAAGAATCAAAACCCAATGCAAAACATTAGGTTCACATTATCAGGTGGGAACTGGAAAACCCCAAAGACTGACTTTGCTCCAGATTATGCTGCCCCGATCACAGAACAGCTCCTGAAAAAAAATTAGCCTCTTCCTCTGGTCTAATGCAGTAAGCAGCTCTCCACACAGGTTGCCTGACAACTGGCTCAGGTAAAGACTTTACAGATAAAAGAGTAAAGGGAGCGCAACCACTGCATTCATTAATGCTTTTATATGTTATTAATTAGTATAATCATCTGAAACCAACATTCTTCAACTGTGCACAAAAATGAGTTCAGCTTTTGCCAGTTCTTTCATACATTCTTCATGTAAATGATGAGACGCCACATTCATGTTCTGAGAACTTACCTAAGTGTTCTGGAAATTGGAAGGCCCTTTTAAAGTTATCCAGACAAGGAGAATAGCTAAAAGACTGTAATTAATATCAGCCTGTTTTATACACAACACAGTCAACATTTGTCCCTTGGCAACAATATTTCTCTGAAAACAAACTCCTTCTGCAATGGAAAAGAGCCAGAATAAAATAAAAGGTTTCAAACACTATGAAAGCAGTAAGCAAGCACTTCATTCTTAAAACACCATTCCAATGCATTCTTTTGCTTTAGGAATGCTTTAATTTTGTTCGAACTGCTATGATATCCACTGTACCTAAAAGAAGGATGCAAATATGGATTTCTTTGGCAAGTGAAATGCAAATGAGGAAAGCCTTTGGGATGTGCTTCAAGTTAAGCACATTTTAATCCTACTGTTTTAAGAGTTAAGAAGCTTTCCTAAGTAAAGATTGTCTAATAAATAATTTAATTCTTCTGCTAATATTTATTATTGCATACTTTTTTAGACTTAACTTCCCCATGGAATCCATACTTCGGGGGTTTTGTTTTTAGTTTGTTTGCTTCTTAGAGTTTGTATTGGGTTTTTTTTTTTTAATTGGTTAGTTGGAAATTTTTCTCAAAAAAGGAAGCTATAAAAATTGAGGAAAAAAAAGAAAAACTTGACCTTCCAACTCCGTACATTATTTAACTGTAGCCACTATCAGAAATAGAGTCTGAAGAGAAAAATATTTTCAAAACATACAAACATGATTTTCCAAGTATCCAGTAAATGAGCTGGCATGTCTACCAACATTATGGTGGTAGGCAGCTGACAAAAAAAGAATTCATTTTATTTCTTAGGTTCACTTCAACAGAACCATGGATAAGTAGTGAAGAAATTGTTTATCAATTATCAGTATCTTAAACATCAGGAAGCTGAATTTTCAAGAGTGAGTTTGTGGGGTTTTTTGGTTTGTGGTTTGTTTTTTTTTTTTAAATAATATCCCCAGCAATATCAGTCAGAGTCTCTGAAGAGCATCATTGCTAAGCTCAGAGAAGTATAAGATTAAAAGTAGTTGGCTTTTTCACATTGCTTATTATTTAAAAATACAGTAATTTTGGTTGTGGTGGCTGAAGGTACAATGCTCCCCACTACACATAGGCTCAGTTTCCCCACCCCAATCCCTCCCTCCAACCCCTGAGCCCAGTCTAAGCATCCCCATCCTGGGGTTTCCCATATATCCCAGTCACTCCAAATACTTGGTAGTCAACTGTTCTCTAACGTTTACCTACCATTTCCGATGACAGCCTTGCCACAACACCTTTTTATACCATGCTAACTACTACTTCATGTCCACAGGCTGAGTGGAAAAAAAATGCAGGGGCTGACCTCAATCTCTTTCTCACTAAAGTGACAAACATGGCTCATTTTGTTCACTTTTAGAATAAATCAATGTGCTCTGTGACTAGTTTCATTTGAAAGGTTCTAAATGCTCCCCTTTTATGGCTCTTTCTTTTAAGGAAAAATGACTTCAGTATAAATGCACAGAATACTGCCATTTTTTCCGATAACATTTGGCTACAGGAAAACAAAGAAATCAGTAAGTACTGTAGCTGAGCATCCAGGACCCTATATTTTAAAGATAAGCATGTTTAAATCAAAATGCATCAAAAGAGAGCTCTGAAGATTAATTCATTTATGATGTATTTTTGACACCACTTAACACCCTCTACATTAGCTAGTACTGGTACAAATGTAAAAATAGAAACCAGAATGAGAAACAGCAAATATCCCTCCGCGGCTAAACAGTTAAGACTACTAAAGAATATATGATTACCTGTGTCAATTTAAATTCATTAAAACAAACAAACAAAAAACCACAAACCACCAAAAAACCCAGCCACTGAAATGGTAAAATCCTGGCCCAAATTGTTCAAAGACAGAACTGTTGACTTCAGTGAAATGAAGACAGCATTCCATAAGGACATAGATTTTGCACGCAGACAGCAGAGACGGTACCATGCTGTCACTTCTGTGACCAAGTACTCCCCCCCTCACCCTCAAAAGATTTGCTTCAGCTGCCTGTTGCTTTACCTTGAACACCTTGTGAGTTCTCTGGAAGTACCTTTGCAATCTGCACAGCATTTGCCTCTAAAAGGTCTGAAAAATTACCTTTTCACTTCAATAATGATGGAAGCAAGAAATATCTGCATTTCATCACTTTAATAAGCACTTGCTATTTCTTATCAATAAAATAGCCATAAGTTAATATACGAAGTGTTAAATTCCCATTTGAAGTTTCCAGCTTCAGCACAGAAAGCAGCACTATACAAACTTCTTGTACAAAAAGATAGATAACGTATCAATTTTATTTAAAAAAAAAATCAGTATTTTTTTAAAAAGGTGCTCTCATGCAGTTATTGCTAATTAGAGGCAAGGAGATGAGCAGTTGGGAGAGTTTCTCATCCCCCTTGGCTCTCCTCCCAAGATACATCACTCAATAAAACTTTTCTGTGGAAAAATGTCAGTATAAACACCCCGCTTTTGTATTGGTCAAACGCTTTCACTTGTTCAGTCATCATACATTCAGAAAGTGTTGAATATCTTTTCCAGTCAGTATGAAGATACTTTGCAGATATAATGCTCAGTAAAAGCTCATAGATATTCTGAACAAGTTGATCAGCTGAAACTAAGATGCTTTAGCATGCTGCGGTATGCCCCAATCTCTTCTTACTGGCAAAAAAAATGGCTATCAAATTCTACACAGACACTGAAATACTTTTTGCAGATGGAGGCCACTTAGTCTGTCATTTCCTTCACTAAATATAATAAATCTTTTCCCTCCTATTATCTTACTACAGCTTAGCTCAAATGGCAGAAGAACTAAGATGGTTTCTCAGATGGCACCCTTAGGGAACCAGGCTTTCTCAAGGTCACAGAGCCAAGTTACGTCAGAAATGGAAACAGTGTTTGAGAGTTTCAGACTTTGATCATTGTACATACAGAGGAAAATTAATCTTGCGGCATTTCCTTTCCTCCTTGTTCTTTCACATACCGTTGCCTCTAACTCTGGAAGCATTTTCTCTTTTCCCCTGCCTATTCTCTCATGGACTATCTTTCTTCTCTTTTCTGAATCCCTTACTCTTTTCAGAATTAATGTGCATTTCTCCTAACTGTCCTCTCATGACGGCTCTCAAGGTGGGTGGTAGCTGACTGGTATTAACAAACACACACAGTGAACTTAGGCAACTATCCTACCACCTCTCCTTTTATACAGTCTTCCTTCCTGATAAGCAGTGCTACATTTGTGCTATCGGTACTCCTTCCTGTCATGCATGCAAAGGGATTAAAATGCAGCAAACTTCTACCCCAGGGAGTTAGTTACAGGTTGCAAGGAGATTTTGTATCTTGCATGGTACTCTCCAAAAAACAGAGCGAGCAGAAAAGCCACGGGATTTGCTACAATGAATATTCACAAGCATAAATCACCAGTGCAGTATGTCAAAGGCCCAGGCTATGCTAATGAATGCTTGAAGCTAACTCCACCAGAAGCTGGCTTGCAGGGTTATAGGGAGTAGGGTAAAGGTAAAAGAAAAGATGTTTCCCCTTAATTAATCAACACAAAATTAACTCAATCATTGTCTGCACAGATAGTACAGGATATTATTCAGCTCTATAAATATAATTAGAGATATAAAGGATTTAAAGCTTGCAGTTCTCTTCAAAGCTTTGTGTTTTCTGAAGCTTTAACTGAAACACTAAAGTCTATGC
The DNA here is from genome assembly GCF_949628215.1 of Phalacrocorax aristotelis. NCBI lineage: Eukaryota > Metazoa > Chordata > Aves > Suliformes > Phalacrocoracidae > Phalacrocorax > Phalacrocorax aristotelis. Next base: position 121,870,092 of record NC_134277.1, on the reverse strand, counting down.
CAAATATTTTCCTAGTATCTTGAGAAAAAATTTGGTTCTTGGTAAGCTAGCTACTTTCACTCTAGAGAGATAAAATTCAGATATACCTCCACACAAGAAACTCAATATTCAAGTCAGAGCTAGGCGTGTGCCGCTCTGTGGGTGACACCAAGCTTTCGTCTCACGGAATAACCACAGGAACAGCACGCAAAACGTACAAGATGAGGTAGCAGTGCGTGGGCAGAGACAACCATGTGACAAAAAAGAACAACAATGAAAGACATAAATCACTAATAAGATATTTTTGGACTTGCAAGCCCAAACTGACACAGCAGATTAACTGAAATTTTGTATCTGGAACAACCACCCAGCATTACTACAGAGACAGCATATATTTAAACTGGATCTTAGATAACGTCTAGTTGTTTAGCTAAGTACAGCATTCCTCCTCAGCACATGAGCTCAGACCATCTGATCTGTCCTAAATATTTATCAGTAATGTTGGTTCAGCACACTAGGAAATGACACGTCCTGCTCCACACACATTAGCATTTTGTGGCTGCCATTACAGGAAACAAAGCCGTATGCTCTTCAAGGGCACGAGAACGGCCACCTCGAGCATCTCTCTGGGACTCTCCAAGAGCAACTACCACTGAGCTGACAAAGGGTTTGCTTCTTTCTCCCTGCTCAGCCACTGTTAAACTTCAACAACGTCTCCCTTCACACGGACACGGGAATGAATTTTTGCTATCTCCTAGATGCCACCACCCCTAGGCTGGAATGCAGTAGTTATTAGCACACAAAATCATTTATGCCAAGTAGCAAAGAAGAATGCTCTATCTACTAGAATATGGAGAAGTGTAGGCAGCAACACTGTAATTATTCAAAGCAGAATTTGGTCACAGACTGCACCCTCATCTCCTCTTAGTGGTGTTTTGAGACCTTTGAACAAGTCGTTAAGACTTCTCTTCTATGACTAATTAAAAAGGATTTATTGCATCTAGCATCCCAGTACTTCCTATCGTAAAGGAAATTGATTCATGATTATCTCTGGAGGAAGGAGGCCAGCTACTGCACCTTAAGCACCACTGCTTGCACTGCTGGGCTTCCCTTTGGAGAGCTCCTGGGGAAGTCTTACCCATGTTTGAGCCCATTTATTCTGCAAGCTCTGTCAAAAATTACAGCTGCATTAGCTACTGTCTTAAAAGGCTACCCCAAGTATGACTCAATTCAAAGGCAAAATACCAATAGCTGTTATCGAAATAAAAGCAAATAGGACAGTTGCAGAGATGTTTTCATGGACTGAAGGAGTTGAAAGTGCATGGACTTAACTCTGCAGAAATTAATGGAACGATATGGCTGCTCTCAAGTCCAGCTGACAGTTATCCTCTGACACTGGGCTTCCTGCATGATTTCTGAAACTAAGAAAAGGTGTGGAGGGTGACATGGACAGGAAAACTCCCTCTTACACTTCAAAGAGCAAGGAAGTTGAAGTACAGTACACAAGCCCACAAAATGGTGTTTTATATCACACATGAAATAACAATTAACAAAATAAATAATTCGTAACATCATTTATCAGCTCCCATATCTTGAGTAGATCATGCTGCCTTGAAGTGGGAAATGAGGTGACGATTGGGATTACATGCAGTATGTTTGGCTGTACATTCTTTTTTGTAAAGGGAGAGGTGTGTGTGTTTGTTTGGTTTGAGCTCTCTCACACATAATCCTGTACACATACACCATTGGCAGGCAGTATCCTGTGCGCAGCACTAATTGTTTTAGAAAACAAGAATGGAAAAAATAATATTAGAATAAGATTTTGCGCACACACACACAAAATCAACATTAATATCTGATCTTTGAAAGAAAATCTTTGGGAGAGGAGTGACGGAGTGATTTAAATCACAACAAAACAGACTCTTTATAGACCTAATGAAAAGCTGGTATTTTACCGACTGGTTGGGTTGGGTTTTTTGTTTGTTTGTTTTGTTGTGTTTTGGGGTGGGGTTTGGTTTTTTTGTTTGGGTTTGTTGTTGTTGTTTTTCTTTTTTTTTTTTTAAAGCCAGGTAAAGAATACACAAGTGGTAAGGAAGATGAAATCGAAGCCATAACTTCTAATCCCGAGCAGAAACCTCAGCTTTTACAAGGCAAACAGGTTTAGCAGGCTATACCTCTGGAGATACATCCACAAGCTGTTCCAGCCTGCCTCTCCCAGAACAGGTTGTTCTAAGGCATGGATCAGCCAACCGAAACAGGTGAGGCTGTCTTCTCAGCTCAAGTGCATTTTTATACAAAATAAGTCAGCAAAGCAAGAAGCACAGCATTTGTTTCTAAGCGTACTCTTTAGATGTAGAATTAAACAGTGATTCTGAAGGTAAGATGGAACAGAACGGCTGTCTGCTGGGCACAAGGACAGGACAGAAGAGTAGGGGACAGTGAGCTATTAAGGTACAAAATGGGTACGAAGCTGAAGTTTACCCAACAGCAGTTAAAGGATACTGATTTGTACTGTATGGAGCATAAGGAAAACCCTGCTGCAGTCTTGGCATCTGTAGCATTTGTACTGCAACTGCATCTCTTAGAAGTATCATTTTAGTAGTTTAACAAAGCTTTGGCATTAAGAAGTCAATCCATCCCTTCCTAATTTTCTGCATTACCGCTGATCTCTCCATCAGTCTGTGACTGGAGTAACAGTCAACTTCTGATAGTCCAACAATGCTGAAAAATGTCAATACAGACAACCTACCAGTGCTTTTTATGCTTTGTCTAATCTTTTTTTCCATCATGCAAGAACATCTTCAGTTTCTCCCAAGGAAAATGACTGGCTGTTAAAGACAATTTGGACCAGTTTATGCATACTGTTAGCCAACATTACATTCAAGTGAATTACCGTAACCCTTGCTCTCCATTCCTTCCTTAACAAGAAGGGGGAGCGGGGAAGATGCCACTTCACATGTTGCATCTTGCAAACTATTCCAGGACAGAACCAGGTCTCCTCTCATGGAACTGCATATTATCCCACGCAGTTGAGCTCTCATCTTGATAAGGATCCTCCAGATGATAGACACCCAGGTTTTCAAATATAAATACCTGACTCTGATAGGGCACACAGATAATTACATCATTTCGCATAGAAGCCTTAACATTATGCACTGAAGTCTGGGCACACAAGAAAATTGCAGTCAGCTTATAATACCACTTAAACAGGGTTTAGTTCTTGACACAGAAATAGGTACTTTTATGTTTCCAAGGAACAGATGTTATCACATGGTTTGATAACCTACTTTCACATTCTTTGTTTATGGTTATTCACTCTGTTCCATTTATTAAAGTTAGTGGAGTCAGGCCATGAAACCTCAGTTTTATTGTCTCTATTTTAGGTGATGCTATGGTAATCATGCAGGTTAAAGCTTGGATGTAACAAGAGGACTCAACTGAAAGGCATGATTAAAAGCCAAATTATTATTTATGAGCTAAATCCTAAAGTACCTAGACTAAACACCTGCAGGATTCAGTAGGAACTGCTAAGGGAGGAAATACATTTCCATCTTCAAGCAACTCTTTTGTTTTGTTCCAAGTCTTCAGAACGAGCAAATACTTGTAATGAGAGGTAATATCTTTTACTAGACAAACAGATATAACTGTGGGAAAACAGATGAGCTTTCACAGCACTAAGACCTTCCATAGGTCTAAAAATTTTGTCAAGTTTTTTTTACTCCAAATAGATCATTTGGTCTAAATAAATTAAATCTTTCCTTATAAAATAGCTTTATATCTTTATATATCTTTAGCCTATACAGTTATGAAAAATGATCCTGCAAGCTTTTTTAAAAATTCTTTCTAAAAAAGAAACTATGAGGAAATACCTCTCACAATAATGTTACTGTTTAGACCAAACAGGGAACAGAGACTTTAAAACAACTTTCATCTTATGTATTCTCTTTCAAAAAGTAGGTGACAACTGCAAGCATGTTATTTTTGAGATGAGAGGAAGCAATTCCAGAATAACTACTTAAATGAGAGATTGCACACAGATATTCAGTAAAGTACAAATTCTGCATGCTGACTTCTCATCTTTGGTTGATCTGCCTGCAGTTTCCTGTGAAACCCCATAGAAAATCACTTATCAAAAAAGGAGAAAAAATAAAAAAAAGAAAATGAGAAAGAGAGGAAACACAACTAGCACAGTGTTGTATAACACACAAATGCAACACAGGCATAATTTCTGCAGTAATGCTCAGCACTTAGTGGAAATTTTGTTGTTCATAGTTTCCACAGAGGTACACGTCTTGAAATTCAGACTCTGCGCTTCCAGCTGCAGCACTGTCAGTGTTCACAGCTCCAGCACTGGCAGCTTAAGGAGACACCGGGCTGCTGGGCAGCGCAGAACATTACATTCATTTTCTTCTACTCCCACTCACTCCACATTCTTCTCACTTGACTGTTCTCCCCTTTGCCCCATTTATTGCTTCACAGTGCCTGCGGTACTGCCCCCAAAGCCTAAAACAGTCACTTCATTTCTTCCCTCCTCTTCATTTCTAACTTCTTCTGACCCTTTCTGTCCTCTCCAGAAGTCTTTCCACAGCCTACCTTTTCTAGAACACCGTTTCATGTTTTTGTCCTCTTAGAACTATTTCAAACAGCAAACATTTCAGGGCAGAAAATGTTTTACCATGTCTGAAATACTGTGTTAGTGATGACAGTACATATATGCATACAAAAACACCATCTTCACCTAAGCTGATTTTTAACAATGATGAAAGCGTGCCTGCCTATACGCAAACTGAAGAAACAGAAGACCCATTTAATTGCTTTTCCCAGTAAGCCAAAGAACATCAAACAAGAAAACTCGTTAAAAAAAATACATTAAATGTACTCTGTTGAAATTAATTCTGTTTGGAGAAAAACAAAGAAAAAAGGAGCCCAACACAAAGTTTACAGATTTTCTTTTAGGTCATGTGCCTGAACTTTGGAGAAGCAGAAGGAAAATAAGTAACCATCTATTGTGTAAGGCATTGCATTTGAAAATTGTCATGTTTTTATAAATACAGATTTTAGAGAGGGATTCAGAGGTGCTAACTTCTGCTATACTGTCTTAAGTTTGACACATTTAGTTGCACTGATTGTTCACAGTACATCAAAAGAATTCAAAGTGAAAACCAATTAAAACTCCTTTGAGATCTAGATAGAATAAAAACATACGTGTGCTGTAACGTGTGTATTACATTACAGTGACATGATTCCATAATATGGGTATAACATACATTACAGGACACACGGAGACAATCACAGATATTTAAAACTTTTACTAGTAAAGAAGCATACCACATGAACATACCAGGAAAAACACACTTGAAACGTCCCAGCAGGGCAGTAATCAAATACACCCCTTGAGCAATTAAACTCAATGGACTGCAGTTGTCTAAGAAATGGCTAACAACTGGCATGCTGAATTTGCAAAGCAAAGAGCCCTGAAATACAAACATCAGTAATTTGTACTAAGCAATTCCTTATAAGGATTATAAAGCTTGCATAAAGTAGGAAGATTAAAATGAATTAAGATAATGCTTCTCAATTACAGGCAAAAACAAAAAAAGAGAGCCTCAGTGCATGTCCACATACTTTAACCCACTTTAAAAAGCAATAGTTGACTGGTTTCCACAGCAGTCACCAATATCTTTTGGCTTCATGCCTCCACTATCTCAAACCAGATTGAAAGACTGTGATGGCTCAGTTTCACTTCCATTCTTAAATCAATGCTTGCTTTACTTCAGGAAGGTGGGAGAAAAATCACATAGAACTGTCACTTGCTTTTCTAACACACGTCAATGTGTATTTACACATGGAAAATGCAACCTCTGCAAGGTTCAGAGGGCGGTGCGTGTCCCCCCGTTTTCTTTTTTCAAAATGTAACAGAAGCTCAAAGCTGACAAGATAATGCTAAAATAATCCAAGCTAATTCAGCTTCTAGGAAGAGCAATTAAAACTAAAATGTGTCCTTCCAGATACTATTAAACATCCTCTGCTTATTTTCCCCTTCCCAATGTAAAAATATTCATGTGATATTTGTCCTTCACACTGAACTCTGCAGCTAGCAGGATTTTTAAAAAAGTGTTGCAAATAAATTTTTCTTTAACATGAGTTATTAGCATTCTGATCAAAAACTTTCATGTTATGTATGAAGCAACGAAAAATACCGTGCAAGCTGCAATTTCCTGAAATGTCTGGGGCAACAAATCTGGGCCCAAAGTTTGTTCTAGAAGTAAAGGGAGAAAAATATTTTTTATTAAAAAGCAATTAACTCTCAAACACCAGCAGCTGGAGGTCTTGCTCTGGGAGCTCTACCCAGCACTGAGAAGCTGGGGTGGGGGCAGAGGAAAGAGCTGAGTCAAGAAAGGAGAGGGACAGTAACAGCAGCTTTGAAGAAAGTGCTCAAGCAGCTCTGGGCGTCCGGCTGCACTGCTTTTAGGAAGTGTCCGACACAGGAGGCTTTACTGCCTAAATGCAGAAGTGCAAATGTTGGCATTCACTGTATCAATTTTGTGCTCATCTTATTGCAAACTATTTTAATTGGAATTCTTTTACTTCGTGGTTAGACAGCAATGTAGCATCCAGTCATATTACTTCAGTAGCAACGAACAGTCCTCAGAGCCTATTATAACCACCTAAGACACTGCAACATTTTTTATTCTCCGCTTGCAATCACCAAAGAGATACTTGCGCATATAAGTAACCTAAACTGCCATCTGGACGATCTGCATTCCCCAGCTCACAACAGTAATTTCATTTTGGTCAAAGATGAACAAGACACTGCAGAGTTGATTTAAAAAAAATAAAAAGTCTTTTAAAATTCAGAGAATTTCACCTGCTTCAAGGGTCATTTTGCAGGTTACAATATAGGGCAGGACTGCAGTGGACCAAGATCTTGCCCTCTACTTGACAAAAGCCCAGTCAGTTTGTCTATATTGCTGTTTTAATGCTTTAAACTCCAACTCATATAGTATATTTTCCATTCAGTGTGTAGGACAGTAACTACACAGATCTATCAATGTATTATAACTCTTCTCAAATAAGGAGAACCGAAGTTAAAGCAAGTTTTTAGACAATGGCAGAATGGTAGTTACTATAGTTTTTTCTAGAGTTGATTCATTAAAAGCAAACTATACACTAATTACAAACGTTATTAAAATAAAGAAAAAAATCACTCAGTTAAAATATTCAGAATAAAACCAAATGCAGCTGTGTCATATAATTGTGCAAGATGATTTAGCCTATGCATAAAGGGGAATACAGATAAAGATTCAGATGAGAATTTGAATATTCTTGTAGAAAAGTTTGTTTCTCAGTTTTAAACTTCTCTGACAAAATAATGTAAAAAAAACACTCACAAGTGCATCATTTAAACCCTTGGTTTCCAAAACGCTGACTTAAGATTTCCACTGGAGCTACTGCAGTTCAAAGCATTAATATAACACATACCAAGACTTCAGGATAAAAATCCTTTTGACATGTTTATTGACATCTACTACAGCCAAATTTACACTTGGAAATTTTAGACGTTTTGAATGCATTTTCCCCCCAAATTGCCAAAAGCAAATTGATTCCATTATGTACGAATCACTTAGGAGGAGGAGGAGCTGAGTTTCTACATCAAAAGTTGACCATTTCTGTCAATTTGCAAAAGTACAGTGAAAAAAGTGGTTTTATTTTTTTTTCTTCCATTTTACTATTAACAAAAGTCCTGGAAAATTGCACCACTACAGCCAAATATATGTATTATTATTCCTGGAATGCACTTACAGAAGGAATGCAAAGGCAACCCTATGCAAAATAGCTGAAGTGTACAATTACATTTAGACTACCTGATGAAACAACCACTTCTTAAGGAAAAAGCACTCAAGAAATTGAAAATTCAATTTAACAAGTCACCCACACTCTCAAACACTGCAGTGAAAAACCTCACAAACCCCACTACATCCCAAGCACAAGCATTTACATTTATTTGTTTATATTTAAAACAAACCTGTCATTTTCCATTTAGGAAACATCACATGCTTTCCTCCCAGTTTTAGGTTTGTCTTTGTATATTTTTATACACCTAATGTTAACCTGTTAGCTTGTTCTTCCTAAAGTATGAGGACTCTGGCTATAAAGAGGTTCCTGAATTCACTCTGCTTTTTGCAGGATGGCAACTTTCAGTTATCTTCACTAACGTTTATGTAAGGCTGTAATAATTCAATGTAAGCTTTACTAAACAGAAGAGCAGGAACAGCATATGTAGAAAACAGATGCATGCACCTACACAACTGCTTCTCCTTGTCCCAAAACTGAAATCCACATCACTCCACAATCCACTACACACGCAAACATACAAATTGGCGTCAAATACAGAAAAATATTTGCAGGACTTTCATAGAGGCTAACTTTACATTTGAAGGATTACATAAACATATAGCACAAAAATAGGGATCAAAAGCAGTGATGCTTTCCTATACTCAAACGGTCAAAACTTAAGGCCAATAACTCAAGAGGTTCTATAGTTTCAAGTGGTGCTATACTGATAAACTAGGGCTTTGACAACATTAAACCAAATTCATGCCCTGAACAGCAAGTATGGAAGTCCACGAAAAACGGAGGCAGATCAGAAATGCCCCTCTATTTCATTCCACAACTCTTCAAAAAGCCAAGTGTAGGGAGAGGATTGAGAAATGATATATATCAGGCTTTCTACGAAAACAACACCACTGGATTTATGTGCATGGGTTTTCCAGATATTATAGTATTACCACCTATCATGGCCAGCACTGTGAAGACTGGGTGCACAAATGTGGCCGCTCTATGGCTACAACCCTGGCAGAAAGAAGCAGTAGATTGACAGACAATACATAAAACCACTTTGGTGGAAGCAGAGGAATGCTATTGGCTGTGGATGGCAACCACCACCAAGAGTTTTGCTCATGGCTGATGAAGTAAAATTGAATCAGAAGATTTTTAGAGAGAGAACACAACCCAGAACTTACAAAAAAAATGCCCTTGGGAGAAATCTGGGGAATTCCCTGTTTCAGATACAGAAGAGAAAACCATAGTTGTAATAGGAACCCAAGGATCTACTTTAAAAAGCACACAATGTTCATGAAGTATTGCCTGAACAAGTGAACCTTCACAATAAAATGTGATCTAGTGGTGTAAGCACAGGACTGAGCCAGAAAGCCTGAAATTAAAGACTGGATCTAACATCAGTTCCTGCATTTTGGGGAGATGTTATTTAAGATAAAATTCTCAGAAATTAATCTCAGCTGTATCTGGCAACTTGGCTCTCAAGCTTATTTTGTGCAGGTGCTAGACGCCGACTCCCACATAAAAGCACTGAGCACCACTAAGGCTTACCATCCAGGGGCGAGAGAAGTGGAACTGCAAAGCAGCTACATTTGAATGTTGCATAAGCAGACATTCATATTTAAGATAATTTTGAAAGTCTTCACTTAATTTTTCAATTTTATTAATTTTTAATTTACTCTTCAAAATAGGAGACTATAGATCACTTTGATAACTTCAGGGAGACTGAAAAAGAAAACAGTTGAAAGTGTTCTGCGCATGTAAATACGTAAGATTATCTTTAGCTATAAAAGCTAAGACTCAGACTCTGAGAGGCACTTTGATAGCATTTAGACATCAAAGTCCAAGAGGTCAGTCACAAAACCTTCCACTCCTGTCCCCAAAGTCTCCTGATGAACAGAGCTTTTTCAGTACTGAGTATTTCAAGAGTTTCTTAAAGCACTTCTTTCTGGACATACCCAGATGCAATGCAACTCTGCAGATTCATGGTTTATGTCACATTTAAGCTTGTCAGTACAAAGTTGGTACTTCTGTACCTAAGCCTGTTTAGGGGCTTAGTTCAGTAGGTGTGGGTTTATGCTCTGCAGAGATTTTCACTCACAGCATGCTGTATGCATTGTTTGCATTGAAAAGCACATCCACAACAGTAAACACGTAACTCTTCAGCAACACTCCAGACATTTCAGCCTAAGCAAGCAAAAACCCCAAATTCTAGCAAGACAATCTTTAGCTTAAGAGAGTTTAAATCCCTCCCTCTCAGGAAAGCGTTCAACTCACAAAAAGCAATGAGGAGCTAATTTCTACCTCTCCCTTGAAGGCTGGGCCACTACGGAAGAAACCACAAGATTAAAACAGTCTTTAAGAGCTCCAGTCCCTGCTTCACATCAAACAGGCATTAGATAAAATGCAGGAACACCAGGGAGCTTAAGCGTTCCTTGGTTAGAAAGACAGTAGCTGAGAATCCTGGTATTTAGCACTTAAGCTCTTCTGTTCATTGTATACAGAACACAGGCATCTAAATCTAAGTTTAATAGCTATTTTGCAGGCTAGGACTAGGATTCCTGTCCTTCTGGGACGACGATCGGCTTCACCGCAGAAATCAGCCCATTTCTTTATCTGCCTCCAAATATGCTGCAGCATTTTTTGGAAATCCACACAACTCCCAAAAGGCAAATCTCCCAAAGAAAATGCTGATCACAGCAAATATGTGACAATTCAGTCTTTTTTAGCTGCCTAACCAGATTTCAATTACTGCAGTTTGGAATTTTACAATGACACTGCATGACGAAGCACAACTTAACTGGACTTTCATTTGTTTGTTAGACGAGTTCCTACCCACTTCTATGCTTCCTCAATTCAGGCAGTGCAGAAATTCAAACTGTGAAAGCAACACTGGATTTTGCAATGCATTCAGGACTTAAAAAAAATTTTTAAATACATCAAAGCGGTCAGATAAGTTAGTACTCAATAGGAAGTTGTTTCTTGAAAGGAAATTGCAAATTTCTGTCAAAGAGGAAGATGGAGAGTTAGAATTAACTAACTGTTCTAAAAACTTCAGATTGCAGGAAGGGTTTGTGAAGGTTGCATGAAGAAACTGCATGCAACTACATAAACAAGCTCAGTTTAGGACTATGTAAATATCTTAAGAATATGTCTCCACTTAAAATAAAAAAACCCAACAACACAGAAGAGCAACCAGCCAATAAACAAGCAAAATCTCCCATCAAGTTGCACATGTTTCTGAAAGGATGTAACAGGATATCCTAGCAGTTGTTACATTCGGAGGTATTTACCAATTAGATAGCCTAGATGCAAACACCTTAAAACTGGCTGTCCAACACAAAGATATTTATATTATGCACCTTCTCAGTTATGGAATATGTAACAAATGTATTTAAAACCAGAACGCTTCCTACATTTTGTTGAAGGTCTCTCTATCACTCCCAACTTTCTGTAATTCAAATACCTAGTCTTCTCTGAAGATCAGGGATTATTTTAATGTACATTCAGCCAGCAGCAAAGCAACTGGTATTATGATTTTTAGCCAGTTAATCCATTTAGCTTAACCAGTGTTTATATCCAGTGTCCACATTGTGGGCCTCTGGTCATCAAGCACAGTAAGGGCAATGGGCTAGACAGATCTTCCGTCTACCTATATAGCCATTCTTACATCTTATCAGAAAATGTTCCTCTGCAGCTGGGGAAGAGATGCATGCTTGTAGGGTCATTTAATACAGAGTTAAATAAAAAAGGGACTGACTAAAGATTATGTTCTCTAGTAGCTGGCCAGCAAAAGAGCCTTAGTTTTCCTTTCATGCCCCAACACACACACACTTCAAGCTATAACTTTACATGTACAGTATTGGTAAAACCTTTCCAATTACCTTGTTACTGTACCTGAATGTAACTGGGAATGCACCCAGTTCACAGACACAGCTTTTGCTGTAATACCATGATAGTGTGGGCTTGGCAGGATTACATCATACACATTATCTTGGCAGCCAGGCAGCAGCAGCTCCACCAACTAAGCTCAAGGCCAAGCCATCAACAGTTGTGCTAAATGCAGTTGTCTGCACATTTTTACAAAGGCTTTCCCATTTATTATGTTTGTTTTAATTCACTGCTCTTATCTTAGCGCTGTACCAACATCCCTATGCAATGTTTGTATACCCAGTAAAGTTGTGAGAAAACATGCAATAACAGGCAACAAACTCGTGATCATTTTGCAAACACGATGATTGAAATTTTTTACTCCTGATAGAGTAAAATAGACCATGCATAATTGTACCTGAAAACTCTGTCAGGCACATGTGTCTTGGAACCACAGATCTGCTCACTTCTTATCTCTGGGCCGTTCATGTGAGATCAGTTGCTATGGCATAACCCGAGGCTCTAACCTCCTTGAATAGTATTCTCAGCCATTTTCAGTTCTTCTCCCAACAACATTTAACCTTTTAGACCCAAACTATCCTACATTAGTTTCAGAGATTACAACAAAAAAGAGCCATACGTGCCACCTTGTGAAATCTATACGTTTGGCTCTATTCGACAGAACTGCCATTCTGGTGTTGTTCCTTCTTCACTATGTGACATCTGCCCCTTCCTTTCCTCCTCCATTTATCCTCTTTGCACAAAAAAAGGTGTACAATAAACATATCGGGCAAAACATGAAACAGAGCAGAAGTAAATACTGGAAGTAACTGTATTTCAACTAGAGCAAAAGATTTATTTTAAATAGCTGCTAGCATAATTAAGGTCTGCAAGAAACAGCACTTATTAGGCTTCATTAAAATTATAGTATTAACACCAGGGGTGAAGTGTATAAATTGCCAAACTGATACGTTAGTTGTAGCAGTACATTTTTCTTATTTTGGGGATGAATCCCAACAGGCCAGAAATTAGTGACCTGCATTAGCTTGCATAAAACAGGATTGAGAGTAGCTGAACTAGGTCTTTGAGGAGCTGCGAGGACAAGTTCACGTAGCTCATTGTTTAAAGGAAGAAAGGCTCTCTGGAGGCCGTGCCTCTGAACTGTGCATTGAACAAGTTGCTTTCCACACCCAGCAGCCTCTCAAAAGGTTCAGTAGCCCAGATGTACTAAAAACTTCTCCCCACATCTTCAGAGCCACATCTACCACCAAACACAAGACAAGAGTAGAAGAGATCTATTGAATGCTGTCAAAATTATGATCAGAGACAATAAGAGAAACACAATCGTGCCCTTGCAGTTTTAGAAGCAGAAAAAGGAATTCACAGTAACGCCTTTCTCTGTTCCCTGCCCTCACCACCACCCCCAAAAGGAAATCACGCAGCCATGTACACAGTGGCTTTAGTATGCTGAGTGATTAAAAGTGACGATGATGCTACAGGCCATACTATATATCTTTAGAGGCTTTCCAGCTCAACACTGAGGGGCCCAATGGGGCTACTGTGTATCTAAAATATGTTACTCTGATTAAAGGTGTAATTATATAGTTAGTCATAATAGCTGCCATACTTTAAAAGAAACCCACCTCTCCTTCAGGGGAAGGGAAGGAAATTATGCTACTTTATTCATCCAAACACATTCTCAGTTAAATTCGAATACAACACGTGGACGAGATAAATACAGTGACACACAGCCACAAACACTTAGTAATCCAAGATAGAACAAGGAGATGAATCTTTTAACCTATAATCTTCGCAAAGGGAAACTAAATCTTATGATTAAGAGTTCTGTCATATCTGTACAGGTATCAATGGAGGCTATGTGTTTTCTTCTCAACTGTCATAAGAAATTCATGCTAGTTTTAAGGCCTAAATAGGAGCAAAGACACTGCAAACATGTGGTCTGACACAGAGTTTAAGAGATTTACTTGTTTATACAGTTAGCGCATAACTTCTGTAGATATCCACATGCATGTTGCACAGAGGGGTAGGCTGGTGCTAAGAATCTTATTCAGCACAAACAAACCAGAAATCTTTTCCTTCTCACTGTTTTCAGCCCTGCAACAGATTTGCTCTGTTATTGTTACCTTCACCAAATCATCACTTCAGGTCCACAGGAATAATATTTTTGTCTAGGAGGGATTTCCTTGGATTAGGTCACCTTTCACAGAAAAGTAGTTGATCTCAAATAGCCACTACTATTGATGTATAAGAAAAGATGAGGGAAGGTAAATTCTCTATATAGCTATACCTTTTAAACGAACGCTTCTGGTTACACAGGAGAAAGGGTGAAAAAGAAAATGCACAATAGACAAGCTTTAGTTCTTCACCAGTTTTTTACTGACACTCAAAGTCCATGTTTAACACCACTGAAGCCACGTAGAGAACCTTCCCCAGCAAGTGCTGCCTGGAGACCCTCCAGGAGGTTCAGTTTCCCAAGGAGACAAACTCAGACACAACACAGACCTAGTTGATTTGAAGCTCAAGGAGGGGAGGCAAGGTTTATGAACAGCGTCCACGCCCCAGCAGTCCCAGGCCCAAAACCAAATGACAAAATCAGGCTGGATAAAAGAGATGTCACGTTTCAAGGGAAAAGAAAGGAGAATGGGGGGAGATACAGAAGAAAAAAAATTGTCATCCTTGCTAATAAAATTTCCAGTTATCTGCATGGACACACGTACACTATCCAGAAACTCTCCTTCTGGAATAAAATATTTAGCGCGTTTGGTGTGCATTCAACAGCTCTGAACAAATCTACTGAGTTTTAATACTTAACCTTCCTCCTCTCTCCCTTTTCTTTTTTCAGCGTTGGTGTTAGAGTTTTAAAACGTTCTATAGTTCAACAACTGAACATATGTTCCCCACACTAATCGCTTGACGAGAGAGAATGCTGACCAGGACCCCGACGAGGTATCACATACCACATAATTTGTTAGATAACAGAAGTATAAGTCATCTTAATACGCGCACAGTTTTTAATCACCATCCTTTGCCCAACATAGCTCAGTGGTCAAGTCCCAAGAACAATTTTATGGGTCCTGTCATCTCTGGTTTTTTTTTTTCAACCATTCACTCAAGAGATCCCATAGTTCCATTGCTGCACCTCCCCTGAGCTAGATTTCAGTATCTTTTAAAATGCTACCTGCTATTCTTTAAGTTTTTATGCACTTGATAATAGAGGGAAGAAAACACCACTGAAAATATACAAGAAAATTTTAACTTTCATCAACAGAACTATACAAGAATAACAAAAATACAGATCAAGTCACACCATAAAGCAATAAAGTTACAAAACCCCATATAATAGTTTTATGGGAAACAAGGATGGGAAAAAATTCTTTTCCATATTTCACACCATTTCCTTCCCCCACACACACCCAATTTGGGTGAGGTAGGAAGCAAGAGAAGTTTTTTGTTTCTTTTAATTTTGCCCTGAAACATACTTTAAGTAATTGCAAGTGAGTGACACCTAGTGATGAACACAAATCTGATCATCCTCCACTCTCCCACACAGAGAAGATAAGCCAGCAAGCACCGACAGGTAACTCAGGAGTGGGTGTTGAATCATGGGAACCTGACACTACTATGTTTCTCTCCCTTAAAAGCCAAACATCAAGTGAGCCAAGACCTAGAAACTTGGTGCACAACTAAAGAAAAAAAACCAAAACCAAAGTAAAATGGCTAATCTGTCCAAATAAGAGATGGTTAAAACAGATCTAAATCATGACCTGTATATTCACTTCTCCATTCTCTTTAAAGCTAATCGCCTCTCTCTAGAAACACCAAGTCTTCCCAGAGATCTCATTCTTAATTAATAAAAATATATCCCAGAAGCAAAGGGGAAGAATGGGTTTCTCATCAAATACTAAAATATCAACGGTTGTCTTAGAGACCACTTAGTGATGTCTCTGGCGTTATAACTGCTATCCTGTTGTAAGGATTTTATGAGCTTGTCAAAGACTCTTATTTTGCCAGTAGTTCCAAAATTATTGCTCACAGAGCAGTTACTGGAAGTGAAGGGGAGGGGAAGGGATCTAGTGTGATTTGTGGTAGGGTTACAGGAAGGAAAAGTATGCTACTATGCAAAGTAGCAACAACACAGTCCCCTGAAAGGGAAGCTGGAATAAAGAGATCAAGAAGCCTGGTCTGGCTTTTCAAGACCATGACATGGGACAATCCTGTACACGGCAAGTTCACCCCGAAGAAGACATTTCATTAATTTATGCATTTTTAAAAGCAGTCCAAAGCTCCAGGGCTAAGAGAACAAAACACAGACTCCTGTAGGAAAGGGAAGTGATTAACCTAGCACAGCCATTGCTGCTTTCATGCACTTTGTGACATTTCATCTATTTTTGTCATGAGCTGGATTTTGTCACTGGAACCTCAGGAGTAGCTCCTGCTTTAAAGACACGAAGTATACATGGTGAATAAAGCCATCACAAGGACAGGAGTAAAAAAAAAAAAAACAAGTCAGTGGGCAGAGAAAGGAAAACACTTAAACACATGCTACAACTTGCAGACCTTATTCTGCTCAGTAAACCCATGGCCATCTCCTTTTCTCTCCACACAGATTCATGTGAGGTCGGGCTTGCTTTTTTTTTTTAATCCTTCCGCAAACATTAAAGAAATTTCAAAAGCCTGTAAAATTTCAAGTCCTGAAAAACCCAAGCTCTTCAGAAAACTAACGCAACAGAGCCACCTACCATGCAAAGGCAGGACTGACAGGGCTCAGGCAGCAAGAGCTGCCACTGAATGAACTTGACCCAGGTTGGCAGCCGGCCAGCGCCCTACGTCACCCCGTGACTTAACAGAACACAGTGTTCTTGGCACCCGCACAAAAATGTGTTGAAATCCATGCTGGAGAGAGAGAGAAAAAAAGTCAGTGTATGTTTCAAATTAATAAAGAAAAATGGTAATGAAAAGGTAATAAAATGCAAAGGCTGCATCAGATATTTTAAAACGCATCCACTGCATTTTTTCCCCCCAATACATTCATATTGTTTGGTGTTCCTGCGTGTACCAGAAGTTCGGCACAGTGGCAGTTCTTCCCAGGACAAGCCCTTCCCTGTCCAAATCCCATCCCACGCGCTCTCCCTCTCACCTCTCCCCATGCTCTACCTGGAAAATTCCAGTGCAGTGCTCAGCCAGGCAGCGAGGGCAGACGCTGGCTGCTGCACCAGGGCTGCCCCCGACTCACTCCCTCGCCCAGCCCTCATGCAGAGGCAACACGGCGGGCACCTCATGCAATACTTCTGCAGGGGATGATCGGTTATACAGTTATGTCATTCACAAATGGATTTTGCTAATGCTCTGTCATGAGATGAAAAGCAAACACATAGAAGGAGGACACACAAAATGAACTTAATGAACCATGAACTTGATGTACTTCCTCCATACACCATATGACTATTTTCCCCCTTTTCAGCATTTTCTCCCTCTGGGACTCCCCCTCTTTCTCTCCAAAGACTAGCCTCAAGTCTCTTTTCCTCCTGTCTGTCACCCGTTCTCCCTCTGATGTCCTGTTCCCCTCTTCAGTGACTGATGAAGACATTTGCAGGATCAAAACCAGCTCACAGATGCCTGCCAAGAGGGCTTTCCCATGTCACCTATTCAGGGCCCATATCTGCCACCTGCAACCCCACCAGTGTCCTGATGGTGCAAGCCTCCAGCAACACCTTCCAGCCAGGCCATCAGCCACGATGACAGCAATATCGATCCAGTTTCATCCTCATTGCCTTCTGCACACACATCCTCAGCCTAGCATGCAATCCACGCAGTTAGAGGAATATACAGGAGACTGTAACGCAAACATGCTCCCTACCTGGACAGCCCACTGAAGCTGCTTCCACCACTTCGTGGAATCATAGCACGGTTTAGGTTGGAAGGGACCTTTAAAGGTCATCTAGTCCAAGCCGCTGCAGTGAGCAGGGACATCTTCAAGTAGATCAGGTTGCTCAGAGCCCCATCCAGTCCAATCTTGAATGTTTCCAGGGATGGGGCATCCACAGCTTCTCTGGGCAACCTGTGCCAGTGTTTCACCATTCTCATCATAAAAAAAAAAAATCTCTTCCTTACATCTAGGCTGAATCTACCCTTTTTTAGTTTAAAACCATTACCCCTGTCCTATCGCAACAGGCCCTGCTGTCCCCATATTTCCTGTAGTCCCTCTTTAAGTACTGGAAGGCCACAATAAGGTCTCCCCAGAGAACTTGCCTTCTCCAGGCTGAACAACCCCAACTCTCTCAGCTTTTCTTCACAGGAGAGGTGCTCCATCCCTCTGATCATTTTTGTGGCCCTCCTCTGGACCCACTCCAACAGGTCCACGTCTTTCCTGTGCTGTGGGCTCCAGAGCTGGATGCAGCACTCTAGGTGGGGTCTCACCAGAGTAAGTAGAGAGGAAGAATCACCTCCCTTGACCTGCTGCCCATGCTGCTTTTGATGCAGCCCAGGATATGGCTGGCTTTCTGGGCTGTGAACACACATTGCTGGCTCATGTCCAGCTTTTCATCCACCAGTACCTCCAATTCCTTCTTCGCAGGGCTGCTCTCAATCTCTTCATCCCCCAGCCTGTATTGATATTGGGGGTTGCCCCAGCCTAGGTGCAGGACCTTGGACTTGGCCTTGTTGAACCTCATAAGGTTCACACAGGCCCACCTCTTAAGTTCATCCAGGTCCCTTTGGATGGCATCCCATCCTTCAGCCATGTCAACTACACCACTCAGCTTGGTGTCATCTGCACACTTGCTTAGGGTGCGCTCAATCCCACTATGTCATTGATGAAGATATTAAACAGTACTGGTCCCAGCACAGACCCCTGAGGGACAACACTTGTCACCAATCTCCATCTAGGCATTAAGCCATTGACCACTACCCTCTGCACATGACCATCCAACCAATTCCTCATCCACCGAATAGTCCATCCATCAAATCTGTATCTCCCCAGTTTAGAGAGAAGGATGTTGTGGGGGACTGTGTCAAAGGCCTTACAGAAGTCCAGATAGATGACATCTGTAGCTCTTCCCTTGTCCACTGATATAGTCACTCCTCATAGAAGGCCCCTAGGCTGGTCAGGCAGGATTTGCCCTTGGTGAAGCCATGCTGGCTGCCTGGAATGACCTCCCTGTCCTCTGTGTGCATTAGCATAGCTTCTGGGAGGATCTGTTCCATGACCTTCCCCGGCACAGAGGTGAGGCTGACAGGTCTGTAGTTCCCAGGATCCTCCTTTCTACCCGTTTTAAAAATGGGTGCAATGTTTCCCTTTTTCCATTTCAGTGCAAACCTGAAAAGCTACATCAGTTAATAGCTGATCCAGCATTCCACTGCCTTTCATCCACCAGCTGAAAGAGGACAACATTTTTGTCTAGCTACAGATTCTCTAATGAGACACAAAACAACACATGCTTCTTGGAAATGGTCCACGTCTCCGGTCAGTCCTTCCAACATCAGGAGTCTGTGTTATATGTGAAAGTTGCACTTATTTTTCACCTTGACTATTATGCGCTACAAGCTACTAATATGGCTATAGAAGTAAACTATCTGCTAACCAAAGAGACAGTAAAACTTGTGAAGGAAGCAATTAGGCCCTTTCAGTAGTCCCTATTTAGTATCACAGAAAATCCTTTCAAAACTCCTCTTCTTCCAATGAAAACCCTGCTTATGCCTTTCAAATTACAATAGTATTAGCTCCAATACTGTTACAGTGGGGAAAACAAGTCTGCTTTAATGCCCCAAGGATGAAAAAAAACAATAAGAAAGAAGTCGTGTGTTTGATGTTTTCTGGATAAATTTTTTGATGCTCAAAATGCCATTTTCTGAGTAACTGCATCCTAAAATAAAAAATCCTAGAGAGATATGAAAAATAAAATTCTTACAGCATTTACTTTTGCCTCTCTGTGGGATACACCAAGGTCACCCACATACGGAAAAAAACCACAAATGTTGATCAGGACAAAGTAGAGAAGGGGACTGCTTGATGAATGAATGATGTGAAGTCCTCTAGAAACAATTAACAATCATTTGACATTTGACATAATTTCTGATCTCTTTTTTCTATGGTCGGGCTCCAGATCAAGGAGGGCACCTGAATAAGTAGCAGACAGAAAGTGAATTCAGAGTTAGATAAGTTATAGGAAGGAAAGGCATTCACATAAGAAATACACAGATTGCTGATGACACAGATGACAGAATTTATATTAAGACATAAATTTCCAACAGCACGCCTTGACTTGATAGGTTATCTTTAAAAATCCCTATGGAAGGAGCAGTTCATATTTATTTAGCAACGATGCACTGGCATTCACACTGTATGCATCACCAAAGCAGTTACCTACCCATCTCCCTCCAAGCACAGCCAGAAACACTACTGCAGCAGAGGTGTGGGAAGATTTTCACAGAAGAGGGAAGCTCTTTGGTAGTCTTATGTTTACAAAGGAGTTTACTGGGTTGTCAAGGAGAAAAAAAACCCACAGTGATCCCCACACAACATGTTTTGAATGCACGCAATTAAATTTGTCACAAAATTACAGATGAGTTCTCTGCCAAACTTTGAAAGCCTGCCCTAGTCGGTATCCTCAGTTCTCTCCTAACTGGGCTTGGCAAGGAGCACCAAGATACTGTTAAGTCTGAAAGTTTGCTCGAGAACCAGATCCGCAGGTTAGAGAAGTTTTCTCGAGCCACTCCCAGCTGGCTAGTGGGCAAACCACAGGGAGACTGCCAGAGCCTCCAAGGAGGGCAAAGTTAAGGGGCAGGATGTGACACACTTACCGCAATCACGCAGGCTGCTTGTCTTCCTAACACGCAGCGTGGCTTCCAGCCTCTAAGCAAATGCACAGGACTACTAGCTCAAACAGGGTGAGATTAATTTTTTGTTGTATTGTTAAAGTATGTGTTCAATAACATTGTTCTTACACCTTCAAGACTGTGAATGGAACTTTTTTTTTTTTTTTAAAAAAGTGTTGGGAATCTCTTACAATTAAAAGATAAAGCAACGAGACCTCTGATTTTGTAGCTAAACACAAAAACCGGCAAGGCCTGTGCTCCACTGCCCTTCTCCTAAACCACCCCCTCTCTCTGGAACATGAAGTATTTCAGCTTGTTAAGTCCTGGAATATTTTCATGTGTGGTTTAGGGAGTCTCAAGTGATTGGATGCAATTAGCTGCACCAGGACCAAAACCAAAGTAACACGTTCCCTGACTTTAGTACATACTGTTTGAATTAAAACTTTCAATTGCAGCATGTTATGTTTTTATTTAACACACAAAAGAAAACCCCACCTATCCACCAATAATTTTAATGGTAAAGCCCCATTTTCAAAGCACAGTTGAATCCTGAGCTATGAACATCTCTAGGCCCCATCCTTGGAAACATTCAAGGTCAGGTCGGACAGGGCTCTGAGCAACCTGGTCTAGTTAAAGACATCCCTGCTCACTGCAGGGGGCTTGGACTAGATGACCTCTAAAGGTCCCTTCCAACCCAAACCATTCTATGATTCTATTAATGCATCTCTAACCATCTTCAACTATATACACATGAAAGCAACCACGGCAGCACACAACAATGCCAGTTACACACCTGCCAGGCAGGAAAAAAAAATCTAGGTGAGAGGAATACTTTTATTTTCTTAAATATAACACCATGTGTCAATTTAAGAGAAGGGAGGTTGTACCAGATGGGTCACCTTCCTTAAAAACAAGTGGAAACCAGACACTCATACTGAAGAAGAACAGCAATACCTTGTAGCTCCGTTAACATGTCCATTTATTCATTTGAGAGTTGGGTCATTTGCTAATAAAGCAAAGAGCACTTATTGGACATGTTAGTAATGCTGCAAAACCTGACTATCTAATATGTTTGCCTACTTTCTCCTCCCCCATTTTTAAACATAGTTAAAATATCCGGTTAGAGGGTCAGAGAAAAGAATCTAGGACAGATCCATAACAAGAGTGAGTCGTAAGTGCAGAAGGAACATTAAAAACATTACTTCAGAGGACCAGGAAGTGCAATAGCACATGACCATCATGTCCATAGGCGAGTAAAACAAAACCAGGATAATGCCAGAATTAGGTTAGCGTTTCATTTGAGCTTTTGGAGTATTCAGAGTCAAAGCATTTTAATTCTACTGCTGTCTTATAACACCTGATCTGTCAGCCCTCATAAACCTTGGTCTGGAAATTACTTATTACCAGATGAAAAGCACAGAAAATAGGTGAAAGAAAAAATGCTTACCTACCTATGGGGCACCACAACACGATTTACGTGATCTGTGGTACAATAAATGCAGACAGAGGCAGAAAAGTTGCGCCTATCTGACCATACATACAAAACTCAAGACCTTCCAATTTGTTAAATATAAGTTATAACTGTTTGCAGTGAGGGTGACGATGTGCATTACTGGCTAAAAGGGAACATATTTTCAGATACTTCTTTTTATTTTTACCAATTGCAGCTTAGGCTTAGGGGAGTATGCGTGTGTCTTTTTTCAAAAGCTAGTGCAGGTTGATGTATTTTTCTAAAAACAAAGGCACATTCGTAGTACTGACCACATTTTCACCACAGTAACAACGTCATACAACCCATCAGGCTTCTGGATTCTACACACTTTCACAATGTTAAATATATCTGTAACTATCCCCTTCTTCACTTTAGTTTTATGCTTTACGTATTATGCACTAGTTTGCCTTAGTTTGTCCTCCGTGAGGTTTTTAAGAGTTTTAGCAAGTATTGATTTGATTTTCCACAGTACAATTTCCTTTCTTTAAAACACTCCATAGTTAAGCTCATAAAACCAAACAAAATAATTCCTTTCTAACTTTTTCCAGCATTGTTTGTTTATATTTCTACACATGCAATTAGTCTAGCTTTATCTAGCAAAAATTAAAGCATTACTCTTTTTAGAAACCAACCATACTGGGACTAACACCTGCCAGAGAGATTGAGGCACCAGGTATGAAGTTTCAGTTCCACTAAATAGAAGTAACCTATCAGATTCACTCTGCATTTTAGATGTAAACAATAAACCAGAACTTCCTTTTGCTTTAATCCCATAAACATTGGCATAATGCCACAGAAGATAACATGCTAACCAGACTCTGGAAGCTGAGGACTTAAATGCACAATAAAGCAGCAATTAAAAAATTTTGTGGAGATCAAGGAAACAAAGTAAGAACAGCAAGAAAAGTCAGGCCAGAGACTTGTTGAATTCAGCATCCTACCTGAGACAGTGCCTACATGAGATGCACAAAGCAAAGAAGTACAAAGCAAGCAAATACTTCTTCCCTGATATACTCCTCCACAGTGAAGTGATTTGCAACTCCAAAACTTCCCAAGGGAGCATGATTTGACTTATTAGCTTAATGGGCTTTTCTCCAGAAAAAAACTGTCCAATCACTTTTGACGCAAACTCTGCAGAAGACTGGTAATATTGTACAACTTCTTAATATTTTTAACATTAGCAAAGAAAGTAATTGGAAGGGATCACAGGTGGGTCACCAGCCATAGGTTTCTGATCCAGTCATTCTGGTTTGTTCTTGGTGCAACACCTAAAGAAGCCTCAGAAAAGTTAAGGGGTGTTATGCTGAGACCTCTACCAAAAAACGCAAGAAGTGGCAACCTCCATTCAATGACTTTGGGCCAGCTAAAGAGCCTGAGCAATGAAGTGCATTCTCAAAAAGTCATAGTGCTGGAGGAAAAAATATATTGAAAGATACTTTTCTTGCAGTTAAACCCTAAAATACTACCAACACTTGGGAATCTCCTTCAGAATGTGCCATTCATTCATTCCAGTTCAGGAAAACACATAAGCTACATTATCATCTTTCTTCTTTTTAAAAGTGGAGCATAGTGCTGCTAACAAGCAGACGGAGAATTTTTACGCTATGCTGGCTGCAAATCTTACAAAAATTAAATCCATTTGCTGTTCTTCCATTTAAAATATGCATGGTAACAAAGCAACTGAAATTAGCATTCAGTGGTCTCTTAATCCCTCCCTGCTCAAAATGTGAAAATAAACCACCACACATTATATCACCAGTAGTCTTACTTTTTCGGCTCTGTGATGACGACAAGGATCATGACTGTGTCAAAGCAGAATGGTTATTGTCTACATTATTACTTCTGACTGTTCAGAGTGTCTGGAGCATGCAAGGCAGATAGAAAGCTTCCACCACTGCTTTCCAAAATGCTTACAAATTTTTTTGATGGTAAGTAAGTAACAGCTGAGTAGCACTAAAAAACACGCAATTCGCATGCAGAGTTTTAAAAGTTTTGCTTCTTCACAACCAAGTTTTTGAAGTAATGATCCACAGCAACTGCTGCATTAAACACGCAGACATGCCAACCTGAGAATGCTTAGAGTAGTTGCAAAGTTATACACACAACAAAAAATGATGTGGAGTACTTGATAATAATGTAGTACAACTCCCCCTCCTTAAATCTTACTGTCATTCTTGCCTTCAAAAAGTGGCTTGCACCACCTAAGTGTGTCATAGAAGTTAGGTTCCCTTCCAATACTATATAAAATCATATTCTAATTTTCCTTTCCATCATTTCCCCAATTTCTTCCACTTAGCTCCCAACAGAATGAACTATGATGATGTTAACTAACTTAAATATTTATACTCAGCATCCATGATAAGAAGCATGGGGATATGTGCAATATTTTTCACTCAGATTCATATACGAGTGATGAATCAACTCATCATATATTCACTATCAACAGAAGTGATGCACTCACCTTTTTGGGTAATTGTTTTTTTTTAAACAACATTGAAGAAACCAAAACAGATATCGTCTCAGACCTAGTTTCTCCTCTGAGCTAATCAGATTTAAAAAGCCATCAATATGTATGGGAAAGAGTAATCTAAAACTGTTAAGCCCTCTAAGAAAAGAGTTCTCTGCCCTGTTCTGATGCCCACTTAATTACTTTTCTCTCCACAACTCTTGTGGTTCATGCTAAGTTTTTTTACAATGAAATGCTCTTACAGAAAAGAAAAGCAATCACAGTATCTTTAAATTCTAAGTAATGTAACCACAAGTAAGAAACAAATCTAGCGCTACTGTTTGCCTGGGAAGCAAATGTGGAAACTGAGGCTCAAGTCCATCTAAACGTTAAAAAGTAGATGGGAATAATCACCCTCCTGCATTTTTTTCAGACTTGCTTCTTAGAAAAACAGTGATTTTGTTGTTTAAACTGTTAACCCTATCTGCTGTCCAGCTCATTGCTTTTTAGGCATATGAGAGTGGCAATTATGCCGCATTTTATTTCCTTATCCTAAATCCGTGCCCTTTGAGAAGTCTATACAACCTGATATTTTTTAATCCAACGTTCCCCCACAAACTATGTAAAAGAACAATACATCTATTTCTCTCTTTACCTCCTCCTCCAATAACTACAGTCTGAGGCTGATGACAAAGTTTTGTAGTGCAAAGAGCTACCTTGACCTTTCTATTCTAAACCAGTAAGTAAACGTAATACAAAACCTCTTCTATCTTCCCAACATACCACAAGTACCACAGAATCACAGAATGGTAGGGGTTGGAAGGGACCTCTGGAGATCATCTTGTCCAACCCCCTGCTTGAGCAGGGACACCTAGAGCAGGAACGCGTCCAGCCGGGTTTTGAATGTCTCCAGGGAAGGAGACTCCACACATCCCTGGGCAGCCTGTTCCACTGCTCTGTCACCCAAGTATCTTACATTATAAAGATGATCCTGTTGAGTCCTGTAAAGGAGGAAGACATTCGCAAAGCTCACACCATTGGTGACGTTTCCTGGTATACAGCTATATAATCTAGTTTTACAAGCAGCTCTCTAAAACTGTTACATTACTGTCTGTAATATGGTTAATTCTTTCCTCTGTATGTGTCTGCAAAGAATAGAGTGAAAGAAAATGTGATGAATTACCTACAATAGCCATAGCTAAAAAGTCTTCTTTCTAATTCTGTCTTAAACACATAATGCATTATTAGATTGGGGCATCCACCCCTGCCAAGTATCTGGAGACCATGAACATAAATTGGTTCAGAAAGGGACTGAGCTAGCTACTGAAGGATAAAACTCACAACATCTCTCAGACTTAATAATCTCAGTGGAACTTCTGGCTCAGAAAGCACCTAAACTGCAACAGAGATCCTCTTTCTCCCACTGTACAATGTTTAACATAGCCTCACGCTTTTCTCCCAATACTATAATAATTCAGGACCCAAGCTGGAGGAACCTTCAGTATAATAATCTTGTGTCGTCAAGCAAATTATTACTTTAGCATTATGTACCTATTTCCAACTTTAGCCCACACCATTATACACTCATGCATTCACACACATGCTCCGAAAGGGAGCTGCAATTACCCTGCTTACCCCCCAAAAATGTTCAGTATTGTGGATTTATACTATTTATTCTTGTCATACTGCTAGTCATGCTGTTCTCCCATTCCAAAAGATCCTGCAGTGCTTCATATCCTAGACAAATCACTTTATTACTCTAACATACCAGATTCACAACAAAACTCAGCACCGCCTTTTTTTTAATTTCATGATGCTTAAATGTACTTCAACAAATGCGTATGTTTAAAAAAAGAACACCATTCCAATTAGTCATAAGAATGAAAGATTTCCATCAAAAAAAAAAGGAAAACAAACAAACGCTGGCCAAACTTACCTTTTGCACTTCTCCCTCACCCAATCAAGCAAGTTAAAGAAACAGTCTGTGAAGCCTGTCACCAGCTCACTCCAGGGAAGCTAAATGCTTCTCTAGGCAAGACCAGCTACAGCCATCACCCCCTACAAAATCTATGCTGTCTCAAATGCTCCTCTCCATCCCTACATCTATTCAGAAAGCTTTATTAAAAACATGAGGTAAGCATAAACTAGACTACGGGAAAAAACACCCTGTAGAAGCCACACAGAGCAGTAGGTGGTAGAGAACTAGAGCTACAAAGGGTACCCAGTGCACTGCACCAAGTAGAAATCCATTTGCAACATCATCTTTTGGTATGTGACTTCTCAATTGCTCTGCAGAGAAAGCACCGAGGGTGGCGATGGTAAGAGGACGCACTGAAAAGCCCACAGCACACAAACATGGGAATATAGCTGTAGGGGAATCTACCAAGGATCATTCTAACCCCTTACTTTTGTCTCCACCAATGATTAATGTCAGATGTTTAGGGAAGAGTTTAAAACAGGACAAGCATGTGGCAATGCTGCCACAGAACAGTCTCCCTGATTCCAGATTGTGGCTTCAACTAGAGGCAAGATCTTCATATTTAATCCTCAACAGATTTGTCTTCTCTAAGTTTGTCCAATTGGTTTTGAACCCATGTAATAATAATAATAATAATCATCATCATCATCATCATAATCTTTCAGCATCCATATCATCCTGTGGCAAGGAGCTCTGCACCTCATATGGTGAGATGAATAAACTCCTTTTTAAAGTTGAATCAACCTGCTAGTTTCATTTGATGTATCCTAGCTGTATACAGTACCTAGTAATTTAATTTACTTCTTCCTATCTATTTGTGATTCATGGGTTTCTTTCATGTCCTCTCCATAGCAATCTCTTTTGGAGGCTGAAGGTTTCCATCTACAGAATTTTTCTCATACAGAAAATTCCCACATATCTGATCACTTACCAACTTGCTCTGAAGCTTTTCTAGTTCCATTGCACCTTTAATTTTATGAATGGGAGAACAAAAACTACTATCCGCAAGTAGAGTTGAAGTGCAAACTTGATGGATTTTTAAAGTTGCAGTGTTTTTAGCAGCTTTTCAGAGTATCTAAATCCCAGCACAAACCTCAACACTTCTAGTCCATGACTACTTTATGTCAGGATGAAGCTGTTCTGCCCATCGTGTTTGCCTTCACAAGCAGACAGTTCCAGTCTGCTTTTCTTAGTTAGCTTCAACAGTCCCTTTCCCATGCACAGGAAGGCGTCAAGGTGTCTGCAAAATACCAACAACTCATTTCCTCTCAGAAGCAGCAGCCCCACCGGGATTCCTACAAAGGGAGAACAGGGTTTTCCTCCAGTGGTGTAACGCCGAGAAAAATACACATAGAGAAACAAAAGTTGTGTGCAGACCACTGGATGCTGCCACAACAGCACTGTGCTGGTGAGACACTTGATATCAGCTGCCACAGACACCATTTCTGAAGACTTGCAACCAGATGAGAGTATTTGGTGGCACATAACTAAATGGTTGTATTAGGCAGGAGAGAACCAGTGAACTGAGTCCAAGCAACGACCGGCTGAGGGTGAACGGGGACAAGCGAGTGAAATAGTGTCCATGCTGGGAAGAGGAGACAGCGTGGGAGGAGAATGACTGGGACTGAGTCAAAATGTATGCCACTCTGCTGGGACTGAGCAGTGAATCAACAGCCAGGTGCAACAGCTTCTTCATGCATCCAGGAAGTGGGAATAATAAAGCTGAGCTGAAGTTGTGAGTGGTGGGAGAGATATCATATGAAGTAACAATTTATGAGCATACTTCCAGAGAGACCAAGGACAGACAAAGCCAAAACCATTAAGTAGTCAAGGCTGCTGCCCTGATCTGAAAGCAAATAGCAATATGCTAAAGGGGAAAAAAAAAACCAGTGTGGGAGCAGGGTTGTATGCAGCTGGCAAGTATATGAGAGCGTGCTAACAATTCCTGCAGAGCAGGCAAAATCCTCTTTAACATGTTACAGTTATCGAGTTACAGACCATTGCTACAGAAAGGGTTAATCAGTCACCAGGATTATTAGTCTGGCATGTAAGCATATGGGTAACAAAAGAACTGTAAATCTGAATTGTCATCTACAGATGATTCAGACATTTGTATAGAAACTGTTTATCACAAAGCAGGAGCAACAGAACATGACACAGACCCTGCCAAACTGGATATGAAAGACATTAGGATTTCACCCCACCCCAGTCCCATCTCATTGTCCCCAAGAAAGCCAACCCCCCCACCCCCCACTCAACAAAAAGTTCCCACCTCCCAATTTCTTAAGTTTTATTCTAAACATTCTCAGTTTTATTCCATTTGTTCTGCCCCCATTTACTTCTCTTATCTATGCAACACACTTCCGCACTGTGATGGGAGCCAGGAACAAATGTCCTGCTCCCCATACCATACCACCAAACTGCATTCTTTCCAAGCAAAAGATACAGTGGCATGACTTAAAAGAACCCACAAAACAAAACAAAAACCCCACATAGCTGCCTTCTTCCATGCAAGATAAGAACAAGCAGAGATATACATTTTTTAATAACCCCAATGTTAGTAGAGAATAGTTTCTAAACTTTGGTCTTCCTGTGTTTTCTAAGGTATTCTAAATTTATTTCCAGATCTTCACAATTCAGTAGGTTCTACAAAGAGCCAGTATATACTAATCTTTACCACCAAAGGGACAGCTCTGTTTCAGTGAAAAGTGACAAGAAACTCATAAGAAGATGAAGCCTAAATACAGGGATAGTTGGATAGTTTTGGTACACCTCATGCTTTACTTGTTCTACCAGGAACTGGTTGACCTTGGACATTGAAGTATCTTATTTTCACTTAACAGCCATTCTGTAAGCACTATTACACATGCATTTTCTTTAGAGATAGCCGTGCATATGTCTGTCTTGTACTGCTGCCACGAACCCCTGGACCAGTAAGGTTCACTTGTGAAAAGATGAAAGCTACCACTGCACTAGGTACCTTAAAAGGACAAGAAATGTTTTCTTCCCCACTGGATGCAACAAACACACCTGGTAGTAAAGGAGCATTTTATTTTCCCCAATATATTCGAGCCTTCACCTGACGCAATGAACTGGCATGATGGGTGACAGCACCAGCCACTAAAAGATCATAAAATTATTTTTAAAACAAAGTGACAACCTACAAGAAAGACTGAACCAAAATCTTTTAGAGAATTCAAGCCATTAGCCAATCTACGCTGTTGAGGTCTCCTTCCAGAACCACAGTATTCAGAAAGCACATTTACCAGAACAAGAAATGATCAAGACTGGTCCTATGTATTCCACTAGAACTTCTCTTCCACTGTTTCCTTCAAAAAGGATTTCAGACAAATTCAAACCAACCTCCCCTCCAATTTAGCCTGAGGAGTCCTGAGACAGTTTGGAAGACAAAAGTTAGACAAATCAAAACCCAGCAGTGTTCTCACTGTCCTCATGGCTCTTGGCAGAGCACAAAACTATCAGCAAATCATCCATAATGGCAAACAACAAAGAGCCTCACCAGAGGTGGGGAAACAAGACAAAAAGCCTTCATTCTCCTATTAATGTTGTTAACTCCTCTGGCTTTATCCTTTCAGGGTAGAGTACTGCACTCACAGCAGTGCATGCTCTGCTCTTCCCTGTAGCCTCTTCTGCTGTAGCACCAGGCAGGCTACCAACAGGAGACAGACGAGACCCTCTTTCTTTGCGTCACCTCTTGAGATGGAGGTCAGAGCCCTAACGGGACAAACATATAGCACTTTGCTCCTTGCTAGTACTCCTGAAGACCCTCCGTGGTGCTGTGAAAAGAGCCACGCTGCCAAGAGGTGCCGCCAGACATGAGGAAATGCAGATGCCTCCTCTAGCATGCAGCCACAGGAAAACTAACATAGGCCACTTGAATCTTGTTTAAAAACACCAGGCAAACATGGGGAGGAGGGGGGGAAGACAGCAAAGAGAGGGGCATCCGATATGTGGATGCCAAGATAGCAATGCTGTCAGCTGCACTTAAAGTTGTTCCTCTCCAGAGCTGTGCAAGAAAGAATTCGCGGCTCAGCTGAAGCCTTAGTTAAACAAAGCAGAGGGGCTGGATTAGCGTGCGCAAACAGCCTGGTGCTTCAAACAACATAAAAATACAGTCTGGGAATGACAGCACAAGGCAGCAAGGTCTAAAGTCTGTTTATGTCACTATGATAGCTCCTGCAATCCATCAGATTTTGTACACCCAGAACGCGGTACACAGGAGCCTCTTTTATACTTAGTTAATAAGGCACCCAGGGAATTTCACAAACTAGGCACAAAGAAGTACAGCTACCTCCATGACACTGGACCACTGACAAGAGCTTACACACATACATGCAACCACCTGTTAAGTATGGCAATGGTGATCAAAGAAACTTCCTTCAGAATGGGCACTACGGACTTTCAACATTTTTATACCACTGAAAAGGCACTTAATGAGTGTTAAGACACTCGTATGACTGCCTGCGTCATTCTTGAGGAGGATAACGAGCCAGTTCAGCTACAATGAGATTTGAACTCCTGTCTCTCAGAACTATAAGAAAAAGTCTTCCCAAGATACTTTAAACCATCAAAGCAAGGAACATCCGAGCCACTTAGGTATTAGCTGAACTAATCTCTTCGATCCTGATTTAAAATTAATGGGGTCATTGTTCAACTGGAGACTTAAGAGAAGCTAGTTACAATACAGATAGCCACAGCTCACCCAGAAACATGCTGTTCCTTATTTTGATAATCTGAGCAAATCATGGAAACAGAACGTTGAGAGCAAATCATGGAAACAAAGGTGAGAGGGGAACTATTGTCTGTGACTATGGAAAAAAGCTTCATGGCTTCATTTCTGGACCAGAAGATACAGAGACATCCCCCTGCAGATGGCATGTAGCAGAAAGCAGCCAGTGCACGACCTCAGTTTTATCTAATAGTTCTGGTATAAATCATTTCACCCTGCTGATGTGACCACAAAAGGCACCTGGTTTCTGTACCTCTATTGACTTGCAGTCTTTGGATTAATATGTCTTGCCTAAAAGGTCCACCTAGAAGAGACCAGTTCTACCCAGAAAAATAAGGTTTCAGTTTTGGGGGCGACAGTGGGGAGAGAGGCAGGGAAGGAAGCAGGATGTTGCCCAGATGGGTTATGCTGTCTCCATCCTTAGAGTTTTCCAAGATCCAAATGGATAAAGCCTTAAACAACCTTGTCTGACCTTGCTCCCGAGCCTGCTTTGAGCAGGTTGAACTGGAGACATTTTGAAGTCCCTTCCAACCTGAATTATTCCATGAAGTACACATTTAGAAATAATAGTGAGCTTGTGGGTATTCTTTTATATATTCTAATAAGCTCCTTTGGTAATGGACTGACAAAAATAATTGTTTGCAATAACATGGTCGTATCATCACCCTGTATCAGTGTTAAGTCATCAGTCTGACAGGATGACACAAATTCCATTTGCCATAATAATGATTACCTACTTTGAGATAACCTATTTTAAATTCTGTTACACAACAATAGTTCTAGACTCAATTCTAATTACCAAGCCAATGATAGTTATAATTACCTTTATAATGGATCAAGAGAGCAAGGACATAAAAGCAGGCTCAGAAATAACAGCAAAATCTTGGCCTACTCACCTTTTAAGTCATCTCCTCAGAATTTCATTAGGCATGTTGAATCCCTCTCAATGTCATACCACAGAAGGACAGAGTTTGGGGTTTTTTTAAAAGCAAAGTTAAGACAGTAATAAATCCATTAACTAAGCAAACCTTATTCTTATAGATGAGAAGGCCTCAGATACAAGACGTACACCTTCATACATCCATGTGCAGGAAGGACTTCTCAAATAATGTGCTCTTCCCTCAGGGAAAGCCCCAAAGTAACGTTTTGTACAACATTACAATGATTTTTGCACAAGACTCAACAACATCACATCAGATCGCCCACTGCCAGTGCACACAGTAGAGAGCTGAGAACACGGTGATCCACTTAAGTTTTGTAACATAGAAAATGCGGCAATTCTCTTTTTCAGTTGTCTATCACCATACAGCAAGATACTCTGGGGGTATTACCATTCTATATGTTATTAAAGGAAACAAGCTCTTAACCACGTGGCTTTTTGATGAATTTTCAGCCAAATTAGAAGTTAAGATCAGCAGAGAAGCTTATTAGCGTGCTCTGCAATAAAGAGGGTCTGCTATAACCAGTTAAGCTTTATTAATGCTGCATAGTGAGTAGAGAAGACCAATTCCTACACGCTAGCAATATAAAGGGCGAAAAAATTCTCCTCATGCCATTCTCACTTGGCCTTGCATATAAAGCAAGCAAATCTGGCTACCCATCAAAAATTGATAAGTAGATTTAACACATGGAATAAAATGACAAGACAATACTCTGTAAGATACCAAAATTCTGTACTCCATAAAAATATTGGCCTTCTTTAAGGGATTAAGTTACAGAAAGTGGAGGAAGTGTGGATGGAACTGAGTACAGAAGATGATGCCTCTCTGTGCACAGGGCCAGAGAAAGTTCCCAGTTTAGAAGGCAGTATGGCAGGGGACAGGAATTCACGTACAAGAACACCAGATTTCATTTAAACCCTAGCATTAAAATATTTAGAAGTTGAAAATAATTCAGAGATGAACAATTCTTATAAAAAGGGAACTTCAGCTCATGAGAAAAGTCTCTGCACAAGTCAGGCAAAAAGTAGTCATGACCAATGCATAAAAATATGTTACACCAATTTTGAGGCGATTACATAGTGCTCTTCTGAAAAACATGTATGCTGAAAAATTAACAGCAATGGTTAATCTTTATTTTAGCACCATAGTCTCCAAGGAAAAGGTCAACTAGGCATCCACCACAGGCAACTGAAAGCAGAGGAACTCTCAGAATAAAACCATCTGGCTTCAGGCCTTGCCAGATCTTTGTCCTGCATCACCTTAAGCAAAGATTCAACCATCGAACTTTCAAAGGAAAGTTAACAATTAGAAAACAACTCTCCCATCCCCTAAAAATACACAAAGGAAAGTAAAGCATGACCATGCCATATCTTGCACGTGTTTTCTTCAAAAATTCTGAACTGAACCGAAACCAAAAATCAGCTAACAACTGCTCACCACAAGACCAGCTTCAACTTGCCTTCCTCATTATCCTCTATCAAGCAGCTTTACACGTCAGAGGTGGCGAGTTGATAGGAAATATGCAGCACAGGGACTTGGAACATAAACTGGATCAGGACTGTAGCTTTACGCCCTACAGATAAGCAAGAGTTTTACCTTCATACCAAAACAACACATGAAGTCTTTCTACATAGATCGTTATCACTAAATAGAAATAATTTTCAAATTAGATCTACTGGTATATAAGGGGGAAAAAAAAAGCCATAAAGTTATTAATCTTTTGAGATTTCCTATTGGAAACCTAGTACACTCCTACCGTGGGTAAATACTACCATAAAGATATTTTGGCAGCAATCCTAAACCTCCAGAACCTCGTGGTATTTGGCATATTTTGAAGTGGGGTAAAATAAATTTCATGGTCTTTTGATTATCCACACACTCCATTAGGTTCCAGAGATTTAGTAAATACCACAGAAATGATGATATATCAACATTTGAGGTTTTTTTTCCTTCCCCCACTGTGAACTAGGCCACAAAATTAACAGGCCTTTTTAAAGAAAACTCATACAGCAAATGACCTCCTATAGTGAACACTGCTTTCCTATTCTCCCTTGGAAACTTCTCAAACAGCTCACCCTGCAATTTTTTCTAGGAAAACTGCATGTCCCAAGTAAAGAAAAACAAAGACTGCAACGGACACAGCAATCACTAGGGATTTACCCTCCTGCATACACCAAACTCCCAGAAGAAAGTTTACTGGTGAGGCTGACCACCCATGAAAATGACCACCGCATGGCACTTCAGTGGGGAAGGGAGATGGGGAAATCTGCAGAGGCATCCTCAGATTCCCAGTGTACCCACATCTTTTGTGGTAGCATAACTATTCTGGTTAGGGTTCAGAACTTTTTATTCCAGTATGGTTGCATCCGAAAAAGCCCTCTCATGAGCACCATTTACTGATATGAAAGTGTCTCATAATATTCATCCAACCCTCCATCTACACTGGGGTAATTAAACACTGGTATAATACAGACAGAACAACTTTTACTGCTTGCATAAATCCCAGTTCTGTTTTCCCAGGTTTGTGCAGACTGTGCAGTGTCTCCTGACACTGCTGGCCAGGACTCGAGCTATTTTAAATGAATTCTCCAAGAACCTGAAAAATACTTGACCAACCCTTGCTGAACTCCGAGGTATGAATGCTAAACCACTCTGGACACCCACGTGAGCGAGCCAAAGGCCAGGTCACGCGTGTCGCCACAGCAGTCGGCATGCTGCCACGCGCTACGTCCGGACCCATTTTCACCCTCCAGCCGCAGCAAGGCCGTGTCCCTCGAAAGGCAGCACGACCCCAACACGGGACCGGTTCGCCGGGGACCTGAGGACTGCTCTTCTTCTGCGAGCAGAGCTCACTATCGTATCCCACCCATAATCCCTCACAGCAATGTTAATAAAGAATCGATACCTAAAATTAACTTAGTTTTAATAAGGCTTTAATCCGCTTCGGTAACAGCCGCCTTCCCCGTCCCCAGCGCCGGCAGCAGCCCAGCCCGCCTCCCTCCCTCGCCCGCGGGCGGGGGCACGGCTGCAGCCTGCGTGCCAGGGCCTGCCCGGTCCCCTCCCCGCCGCCGGGGGGCCGCGCCCGCGGGAGGCGGCTGCCGGGCCGGGCCCCAGGCCGGGGCCGGGGCGGCCCAGCCCGGGCCTGCGGCGCCCTCTGCCGGCTCCCCGCCGGAGCGCCGGGCCGCGGCCCCGGACAGGAGGGAGCGGCGGCCGCAGCGGCAGAGGTGCTTCGGGCGGCGCCGGCAGCCAGGCCTGGCCGCGCCGGGGCTTGCGGCGAGCATGGCCCCCGGGCCCTCCCCTCGTCTCGCCGGGTGTGCCCCGCCGCCAGGCGACCGCGGCCCCTGCCCTCCTGTCGGGCTCCTCTGAGAAAGGCCACAGCCCCCCGCCGCCTCCTGGCCAGGCAAACGCACTCCCTCCCACCGGCCCCACCCGCCAGCCCCGCCGGCCTCCAGCCCACTGGCTACATGTTAACGTCGCCTAGGATCGTGTCATATCTCAAGTCTTGTAATCCCAGTCATTTCGCTGTAAGACACCAAATAGAGATCAAAATTTCTGCCTTCTTTATAAATAAAGTTATATTTTCTACAGTAAAAAATACCCAAATAGTACCAATTCTTAGCTGGCGTGATTCAATATTTACTGCTGCCCCTTTCCTGGCTCTTCAATCCTCATCACTTTTCAGTGATGCAGGGAGCCCGGTAACTAGCCCCTTCTCTCGTCATCACTCTCAGAACACGCTCTAGTCACGATACCTGGATTTTACACAGCCAAGGTCTCAAAGTACTGAGCAGAAAAGATAACCGTCTCACCCACCACAATATAGGAAAACTGTACATCAGCTTGCAACAAGCAGCCAGGGGCTGTAGAGAGTCCAGATCATCACAATGCTGGTGAGAAACCTACCCACTCGATTCCCTTTTGCACATACACCGAAATATAAGAAGTTCCATTTAAATACAAGAACAAACTTCCGTACTGCGAGGGTGACCAAGCGCTGGCACAGGTTGCCCAGAGAGGCTGTGGAGCCTCCGAGATACCCAAAATGCAACCGTACACAGCCCTGAGCAGCGAGCTCCAGCTGACCCTGCTTTGAGCAGAGGGGTTCAACTAGACCATCTCCAGAGGTGCCCACCACCCCAGTCACCCCGACTCCGTGACCACACTGCCAAGCTCTAGGTGTGGGACACTGCTGGGTTTTGAGGGTTAGCAGACAGAGAAAATACCTTGAAATTCTTGTCAACAGAATTCCTTCTGGAGAGATTAGGTAAGCAAAAACCTTGCATTCCTCCAAATTAAATGCAATAAAATATTAATACACACTGTAATTATAGCAGTAGCTTTTCTTTCTTTTGTTTTTTTTTTTTAACCTGGAACAGTTTCTCACCTTACAGAGCTGATCATTCTCCTCTTTGACAGGCTGAGAATTAAGATTTGTGCAGGAGTCCGAGTCTGATATCTCCAGTAAGCTGTCGTCATTTCCTGATCCATCATACCTCTCGGTAGAATCACTATCCTTCTCCCAATCAATGAACTCTGATTCATCTAAAATAAGAATATTTGTAAAAAGAATTTTTCTTAATCACCATGTATTTATTATTCATAAGCATGAAGTCAAACAGAGTAATACTACAATTACCCCTCACTTGGGGAAAAAGTGCAAAGTTGTTTTTTACGTATGTTCAACTGATCTTTACATTTAACTATTTTGTGATCCTGTCTCTCAAAATCCTACCAGCAGATAGTAGAAGCTTCTGTGAAGAAAGATATACAAATTACATTAGAAAAAAAAAAGATTTCAAAGTACTGCCCATAAGGAGGCAGTAGTATATTTAACTGCTTAGGCAGGTAGGGGCTTTTTAGTTTACTTTTCCTAGATTTTCGTTAGGGGTTTTTTTTGCCCAGTTGCATTGTGTCTTCCAAATGCACTTGTTCAGAATTAACTGTTCTAAGCAAATACTTAAGTGACCTGGCACAGCTGAAAACTTGGCATAAGCTAGCATCTACTCTAAGTGGTAACCCCCACAGAGAAATTAAAAAGCTTGTTGAAATGGTCACCTCCAAACACCATGGCTGAATACACAGGTCTCCAAATCAAACCTCTAAGGATGTCAGACAGAGGATTGTTTAGGATAATAGAAACAGGCACAAAAATAGCATTTTTTTAAAAAAAACCAAACACAACAAAGTGGCAATAAAAGACAGAGATGCAGAACAGTCCCTCCACCATCCTCATGACCAGGTGGTGTTTAATGCAACTCCAGAAGTCCACTCATATCTCCAAGGATCCCTTTAAGGCAGTGGAAGCTTGAGCAGCCGTAGCAGGCCCACTACCCTTCAGGTCTAAGTGACTGAGAGGAAGAATCTCATTGTGTTTTGTACAAATGAGCATGTTTGGAGGAGGGATGAAAGCTTTTTGGTCTTGCTTTTTTGCTTCTGTAAATGTCACATTTCTAACACTCAAAGAGTCAGGCACAGGGGAGAGGCAGCACAGAAAGGAGGCACCTGCAGAGCACTCCAGGAATCTGTACAGATCCGTGGAACTGTGGCAGTACCTTCTGGACTTGGCAGTGCTTCTACAGTCTAAATCACTAGTTTCTTCATGGAGCTTCCAAACTCTGAAGTCACCCAGACAAATAACCACACAGCTTTGGTGTTGCCTGCTTTTTCATGCGTGTGAATGCATTTCTAACTACAAGAAAGCTTCATCAGAAATTTTAGACACAGACATCGGCAACCAGGTTGCACAAAGAGGAGTCTCTTGAAGCTGTGCGGCAAGCTGCATGCAACTTGCAACAGCAGTATAAATTCCTTAATAAAATATGAGACAATCCGTTTTATCTTGTCACACTAAAGTACTAACAGTCTTGTTTCTGAAAGTGAACTTCAGGTCAAAGGGCACATCACTTCAAAATACTTTCTCAGCTATTATCCCCATACTTAGAACTGCACATATATATGTACACATGGAGATACATGCATACAACACAATAACTAGTGTATATGACAGTTACTTGAAAAAGCATGGAAATTAGAGTTCTTTTACTCCCCACTGCTTTCAATAAGTATTTTGGGTTTAGAAGAAAAACAGGAGATGATCAGATTTCCTCAGTACCCTCAAGCAGATACATAATGCATCAGGGTTTCTTCATTTACACAGAGAAACCAAATTTTGCTATCTTACAAGAGTAAAAATAAGCCTGTGTATTGTCTCTTAAAAAAAAGAGCATTAAAGATTAAAACCTGCAGGATATACTTGCAGGAGACAAGTGCAATAGAATGATATTAATGGCAGGTTAGAAAGATTCCTGGTAAGTATTAAATTGCAGTCTAGAAAATGGACAGTCCTTCCATTTCAAAAATAAGGAAAGGAAATTACTAGGAATTACAAAAGATGACCATCAGATACATCAATGACAGTGTTAAATGAGTGACAAAAGTATGGATGAAAGAATCAGCTCACAGTGGTGCTTGAACACTTTGCAAGACGTCCAGATGTGACGTCTAGCTGTAACGTCTAGTTGTAACACTTCAGGTCTACCTGAAGTATTATGTACCTAACCTGATTTCTTTTTCTTGAAGTAGTCACACTGAAAATACTTCCTAACAAGTTCTAATGCAAATTAAACATTTTCCTAATTAATGCTTATGTAATGGAGCACACAAGTAAAGATTTTTCTGTCTTCAGCCACACTTTTTAATTAGTTTCTCTTACTTCTGTCATCCCCTGCTCCATGAACTAGAACGCCAGCCCTAAGAACAAAACTCGTGGTTGCTCGCACAATACAGCTAACAGGGGAAGCAAGGAATACCGTGTACCAAAATGAAAACTTGCACCCCAGAACGTGATGCTATCTACAGCTGCACAGCCTGCCCCATCTAGTCGGTAGATGCAGGCAGCAAGATCACCAGTAGAACAGGGCAGGCAGAGAAGGCTGTTCACAACCCCAGAATCTGTACCACAGCACAGAGAAGGAAATGGTACAAATAAACTGTAGTATACTGAAATGAATTGACATGCTTTACTAGATGTAATCTGCCCAACTATGCTCCTTTACTCCAAGGTTTAAAATTTTTGTACATAATTTATACTAAAAGCTTATTCCATACTCGGATGAAATTGATGAAGAAAACACCGATTTAACTGAAATAGGATCAGATCATGTCATTTTGTCAGAATGACCTCAAAGAATTTTCTTTACAGCACTTGAAGTTGACAGAAGGTTTCCTGACGAATCTTAATGTGCTTAAACTTACCTTCACTACTACTGTCATCTAACAAGAAATCAGGTCTGCTAGGCGATTCCTCTGTTTTAGAAGCGTGACTCTTTTTGCTGTGCAACCTTGTAATCAATGTTTTCCTTTCATCACCTGAAAAATCACTGCCACTAGAGGTCCATATTATGTCCTCAGCCTCCTTAGAGCTTTCAGCAGCAGCAGACCCTATCAAAAAGAATTGTAAAGTGTCAGATTGCTACATAAACACGATATTGTTAAATTTAAAATTCTTAACAATTAAACTATATTATTTTTGAACAGGGAAGAAAATGATCAGTTTTGTCACCAGGCATCAGTCATTAATACTGGAGCATTAACTCACCCATATTTCTTATACATACACACATTATTTTCATTTTGGTTCTCCACAATAAATGCTAACACTTCATTTTATATGATGAGGCTATTAATTAGTCCTTCAGCAGAGTGAGGGCAAGTAACGACTGTCTGACATATAGTCCTCTACACACAGTCCTCATGCTCCGGCACATGCCCTTTCAAAATAGTAAGTGGCTTAAATAAAGACTCCTTAGAATTCTGGGTTTGGGATTTCTCTGACTTTATAAAATGAATAACAAATGAATAAAAGTATGTCATCAGCAGAGGTGACTTTCCAGTTTTGTCCTGAGAGCAAAAAATTTTAGGAATTTAGGAACTTTTCAGGAATAATGAAAAATAGCTGTGGTGTGTTTGAAGTGAGACATTTATATTCAAAGTACCTTTCTCTATCATTTTAATAACAAAAGCAAGGAGAAAAGAAATAATGCTTAGCAGTGGAGCACACAGAATTAGCAATCATATAAAGGCAGAATTTTCCACTTCCTACCAAAGTTTCTTAGGTAAATGGGAAGTTAGACTGTTACTGCGGATTTGGAATTTGGCAGGAGGGCCCAGAATAGAGAAACACAACTACACCTCCTCCTGCAACACACAGAGGTTCTTTTCAGAAATCTGATTTTGAACCCCAAAAAGGAAGGCAAAAGGTCACTCACTTAACTCCAACAGAGGCAGCACAGATGCTGGAGCAAGTAGAAATACAAAGACTGAAGAAGCCACTGCCCCCTCTTTCTTTCCTTTCCTCTGGGCTCAGAAGGGACAGAACTGAAGGGAGTCGGTAAGTCCTCCTCATCCTCTTTATTATGCCTAGAGTTCTTTTTTTTTCCACAACATTAAACAGACTTGGGTGCATACAGAAGACTGTGAAAGCAGAAGGTTGACAAAATTCTGTTTATCTGTTGCTCACACTTACGAAATGTATGTTTTCTCTCATGCTTGCCTGTCTGCCTCTAGCAGAACAATTATTTCAACGTCTATCTAGACAGCTAAGTGTTGTTTTTCATTCCCTCCTCTTAAAAATGTGAAGAATCTAAATACCCTGTCCCTGTTAGAACATGCACTATATACAGCATTAGTGATGCTTCTTTCAAGAGCAATAGCTGAAGTGCCTGCAGCTTTGCAGGATATACTTCTGGCACTCTAGGTGAATAGAGCAGTCCAGTCACAATAGCATCATGACTGTGTCTCTTATCAAAATTAGCTCCTGATTACAATAGCAGCAGAAGAAAGCAAGTAATATTTTGAGCCAACTTCTGCCTTGATAAAGGGCAAAACAACGTGACAATCTGCTGCCAAGGCTAACATGAAATAGTTACAACATACCTGCTGCACTTTCAGCAGATGTTAACAGTGGTCCAAAATGCTTCTTAATCCTGGATTTCTTATCAGTCGGTCTCAGAGACTACATTAAAAAGAGACAGAGAGAGATTTTATCACCAAGACATTAAAGACAATTTTAACATGTAGCAATATACTCAAAACTGTTGTTACCCACCCACCACAACTTAATAGCACAATTTCAGATTAGTTTTTCTATCTTCTACTACACTGCGATTTAATGAGTGAGGTAATAAAGCGTGTGAACAGTAATAAAAAAAGCTGATTTTTCATTTTTTTTGAAAATAGAAACTTACTGTGACTATGACAAGAATCACATCTGACCTTGAGAAGAAAAGCAGCCAGTATTTTCAGCATTAAAATGTCAAAACTGGGCAGGAAGAGAACGCTTGATAAAGCATGTGCCCTATTAAAAGGTTACAGAAAGAAGCACTCAGTGGCCCTGATTTTATTAAATCCCACATGCTGTGTGACACCGTGACTGCTCACTACCAGAAGAAGCAGCAGAAAAGCAACTTGGTTAAAGACTATTTTCAGCACAAAGCACTTCTCTCTCAGAGCTGACTGAACCTCTCTGTTCATGACCAATAAGACCAACGCACACACAAAAAATTAAGCATAATTTGATATATTGTCCAAAAGAACATCTGCACCAAGATCCACATCTGCAGGGTCATCAAAAAGCAGGATTTTCTACAGTGAATTCATTATTGCAAACACACTCTTTAGATCTATCAAAAAATCTTCAGATGCAAACAAGAGTCTTTTTGTTCCACATTTTTTAGGAAATACAGTACTCCATCCCAAATGATTGATTACTTTTGTATCCTTCAGTGTATTATTGAAATTTTCCAAATGATAAGTGCTATCTAGAACATGACATATTAACGTATGCTCAGAAAATTACACTTACAAGTTAAGACAATACCCTTACTTTTGCCTACTTTGACTGTTATAACAATATGCTGTTAACTGGGAAACAACACAAAAAAGTGCAACATCTTAAAATTCAGTCAAGCATGGAAATCGGTTTAACTGTCAGTCTGCATCTCTCTCTTACACCATTAATTAAGCCAGCATTTTACCTCCAGTGCTGAAGTGCTCTGAAAACCATCCCCACACCTAAGCCACGCACGGGAAATCGAAGTAGCAGCCACTGATGTCCTG
Organism: Phalacrocorax aristotelis; assembly: GCF_949628215.1. Classification (NCBI taxonomy): domain Eukaryota; kingdom Metazoa; phylum Chordata; class Aves; order Suliformes; family Phalacrocoracidae; genus Phalacrocorax; species Phalacrocorax aristotelis. The sequence goes on along the minus strand of NC_134277.1, from coordinate 121,827,846 downwards.
ACATTTGTTTTTTTCAGCTGTAGGGGTGCCTCATCTGGGAAGGGTGTGCATTCTGCATTCCAAAATCGCTTCCGCTATGAGGAAAAACAAACCCATTAAAACCACCATGTACACATAATTCTTCTCAAATGAGCTTTACTCAATCTAGACAGCCCCTTTTTCTGAATGCTTAGAAATACAAATTCGAGTTTTTAATGAGCTGGGGAAAAAAAGTCCTTAATACTTGAAACCATATTTTATGCAACACCATATAACAACAACCACCCCAATGTCATGGGTAAATTTAATTTTTCATAAGTACACTCTTTCTCTTGACCTAAGTTATAGTTGTAGTACCTGCTAGCTGCCCAGTGAAGCTGAAAATATTATCCTGAACAGGAACAGCTCAGTAAAATACATTTTAACTAAATAATTCCTTCAAACTCGCATTTAATCTGATTGAATTCTATATTACGAAAGCGGTCAAAACTAGATAATCACTATTCAGCTCTCCATTAAAAACCAACCAAACAAAAAAACCCAGACTCTTTCAACTTTCAAAATTACATTGGTTTTCACAACTATTTCCCAAAAAATGGCAGATGAAGTGTTGCATTCCCCTTACATAGGATGCTGGAAGTCATATGGACTATTAGATAAGTCACAAAACAGGATGCTGATTAGCATCCACTGCTCATTTCATGCAACAGATTTTAGCCTCTGAAAAAAGATGAAGCTGAGAGAATTGGTTGTTATCACATCCAAAGTTATCTTTAAGATTCTACATCAGTTTATACATATAAATTGATCTTGAGCACGACAAACAGCCCACTCTGCTACTAACACTTATCTTACAAAATGCTGACTATATTATCTGCCTGAATATGTCTTTCTTCTTTCGATATACTGTCTCTCAAGAAACTACAGTTTCTACCTATATTTAAGAATTACTCCAAAGTTATGTTGATCAGCACATACATTTTCAGCCAAACTGGTCAATCAGGACTGTAACATACATGTTGAACTAAGAAACATATGCCAAAAAAAAAAAAGCTTTGGCAATTTTTGTCTTTTTTGTAAATGATAAAGTGTATTTGCTTCCTCTAAATCTTTTGAGTGCTCACAAAAATAGTACTTTTATATTTTTAATATATCTATATATATTAAAATGTTATATATCTATATCTTATACACAAGTATAATTATTTATCATATATAAATTTAATAAAATATTTCAAACATAACTAGATTATTATAGTAAATATAATAAATATTTTCAATATTAAAATATTTTTATTATATATGGATACAAAAATATACTTTATTTCTTAAAAATATATATTTTTATATATATATATAAAACCAAGTACTTTCCAAAAGCATATAGCAAGCAGCATCTTCCTTCACCCCTCTGGTCAGCTATTGTCACATGGTGAGAAGACAGAGTAAAACAAATCGGCTTTGCATTTTCCCCTGATGGCAGCCAACCTTGCTAAGAGCCTCTCCTAAAATCGCTGCGGGTATTTATACCGCAAAGCGGCTACTACAAGAGGTCCAAAGTCAAACTGTCCCCATAACTGCTCCCACCAATATATAAATGAGAAGTGCACCCTTGAATCTGATGTGGTATTAAATAAGGAATGAAAGGCACTTTAACAAGGACACAATGTCATGTAGGGAGGCTATGACAGTTTAAACAAGAAGGGTTAACACAAAAAGAATTTAAATCCTGCTTTCCTCCCAGTGAGGACGCTGGCCCAAGCCTCCATTTCCAGAGGGCTTCAACATGGATCGCTACATTGTGCTATCCCCTCGGTAAGTCCTCTTGCCTCTGCACAGCGAAAAGCACGGACAGGGAAAATACTACTGACTGAAATGTGTCAAGACTCATTTTTTGGTTCTGTGTCAAAATGTCACAGCAAGACTTTACTCCAGTTGGAGATGTTTGCTTCACCTCTGTGTCCCCCCGAGTGAATGACTTCTGCCAGGCTCAGCGTTAACGGTACAGCCAGCAGTGCACCAAGGCTCAAAACCATGCCGTGGCTCTAGTTCACTTTTTTGATTTTGGGGTTTTTTTTGGGTTTGGTTGGTTTTGCTGGTGGGTTTTTTTTTTTGTTGTTTCTTTTTTTTTTTAAACCTTAGCTAGTGCTGGAAGTCTTGCTTATACAAATGTTTTCGTAGCTTCAAGATGATTTTGCAAGATACATTTTGGAGATAAAAATTTACAGTGTAAAATGCAGTTCATCTAAGCTTATTTCTTAAATGGGACACTCGGGTTCTGAAGGATGTGTATCTGTGCCAATAACAGCACTACAACTTGCGCATGGGTTTACAATACATTGCTTCTGATGGTCAATTAAAAGCAGAAACAGTTGCAAACAAGTGAAAAAGCCACACAAGTGCACACAAAGAGAGTTACATAAAACAAGGCTTCATAATATATTTCTATTGTTAGGAATCCCAATAAACATAGAACTAAAGAATCACTCTTAAGTTTCTCATCCATGCTATTCTTAAAATCATTAAATACCCTGACAGACAGAATCTCTCTATTTCTCTATGCTGTGCAATACCAACAGAGCAAAGAAAGAGCACGGCATAAGAGGCAGGGGACAAACAGCACAACGTGGCAGCTGAGGTACAGCCAGTGGTGCACAACTGTCAAGACTTGGGAAGGGAATGCTGAATAAAAACAGGCAGGAGAAAAGCTACACACTAATTCCCTCCCGCTAGGTAAGAAGGGTTAGAGTGCGTATAGAAAGGCTCTGCTTACAGTTTATAAGATTAAAAATATGCTAATATGAATACAACAAATAGATGTGCTTATGCTTAGACAATGTAGATGGTTATGCTCATATTCAGATTGTCAGAGTGCAATGTGAAGTGGCACTGGGAGTGACTTTTAAGCAGCTGGGAAAATTCCTTTGGAGGCATCAGACAGTCATGGCTGTGACAGGCAAAAAGAGAGTTTTAAGAGGTAATGTTGTTAATGATGAAGGGTGTTATTTAATCCTTCACTTCACTAGCCTGGATAAGGACAGGACCGCTCAGGTTTTCAGAGCAGCACTACAGGGACGTCTCAGTGCAGGTGATCTCACAACAAACCAGAAACAACTGAAGTCTCCTCTCCTCCTTCTCCTTCCCAAGCACTCTGCACTCACCAGACTCTGTGCAGACATAGTGACAAAGAACCAAACCAGCAGAAATAATCTTTGGGAAGAAGAACTAGTTATCTACAGCTGGCACAGTGGCAGAGGAAAGCATACGAGGACCAGTGGGACCACTCCAGCAGCTGCTTGACACCGTATCAGCTTAATTACAACCTGAAGAACCATCAGCACAGCTGAAAGCTCTGGTTAATTATCTCTTTGTCTCACCACACGTCCTGCTCCCGAGGTAGATGAAAATATGAGTTTCTGTTACCACCGCACAGAAATTTATAGCCACTATAGTCACTGAGAAAAAACAAAAATGGTTCCTCAAGTCCCAGAACAAGAAAGTAAAGAAATACACCCTCTACATAAGATGTTCTTCAGCTACCACAAATTTCTGGCAGACAGCATTTGGAGGGAAGGCAAAGAGGACTTGATTGTTGATACTGACAGCAGGGACTTACAGCTCTGTGTCTTTAATGCAGATACCTTCCACCATTTCCCACATCCTACACCACCTTAAAAAGAAATTGAAAAAACAAGCCCTAAAGTTAACTCCCCTCATCCGAAACTCCTTGACAGTTAAATTGCTCCATACAAATATCTGATGTGAACTCTGGAAATTGGACCTACAGCTTCAATCCACAGTTATTGAGGGGGGAGTTAGTCATAGTAGCACTGCATGCGTGCATATATACACATGGGTGCACGTATACATGTACATACACACCCCAAACATTTTCTTTAAAGAAAAAATATGCCATGTAAGAAGTATATGAAAATTCAATATGCCTAAAGTAATGTTTACGTGCAAGTATAAATGTAAAGCACACAGATCGCCGTCTACAGCTTTCTCACAAGGGCAGGAGGAGGAGCAGGGACAGGCGGTGATCTCCTCTCTCTGGTGACTGGACCCGAGGGAATGGCAGGAAGATGTGTCAGGGGACGTTTAGGCTGGATATTAGGAAAAGGTTCTTCACCCAGAGGGTGGTGGAGCACTGGCACAGGCTCCCCAGGGAGGCAGTCACGGCACGAAGCCTGACGCTGTTCAAGAGGCACTTGGACAACACCCTCAGAGATCTGGTGTGAATTTGGGGTTGTCTGTGCAGGGACAGGAGTTGGACTTGATGATCCTTGTGGGTCCCTTCTAACTCAGGACATTCTGATTCTGTGAAATCTATTTTTATCAAAAATCTGTAACATGAACATTGCGTGCAACCGAAAGAGTTACAGATATATAGATATGAAGTTACAAGACATGCAATTCAGAAGAAAAGTTTTCAAGGACAAGTGACACCAGAGGGTTCCCTCTGGACAAAGGCTACAACCCAAAGAATAGGAAGGAAACATAGTGACCACACTTTCCACATGCAGCTAGCGTTGCCACATTTCAAATGACAAATGCAGTCCAGTAGCCAGGAGGCCAGCTGCCAGGCGGCATGGCCACAGGCCAGGAGCAGGGGCGAGTGAGCTGGGAGCGGCCCTGCAGGGCCCCTGTTTGGGTCTCTGCCTTGGGCACAGTGGGACAGTGCCCCTGCTGGGGAGGGCACCATCTCCCTTCCCTGTGGGGCCACCGGGGCTGCTGCTCCCCAACACCCTGGCACACAGGGCTGGTGTCCGAGGACCTCTGCCACAGGCATATGCCGGCTGGCATGCAGAAATGGAAAGTTTTAAAGGCTCTTTGCTTCCGCACCAGCCTGCTTCAAGGCAACAGGGAAACTCAGATTTCAAGAAACTTGTTTCTATCAGGAATAAATATTTATAATAAAGCTAATCCGAAGGCCATGCTGTTCCCTAAGAAATGCAGTGACAACAGCAAATTCTCTTAATCTTGAGTCACAAGGTTAATCATCATCTTTTTCCTCTGGCATAAAAATGGGGCACACAAAAATATATCTCAAGTAATTTATTGTTATGCCTGAAGTGTCTAGAAACAAGATATTGGTATTAAAAAAAAAATAAATCACTGAATCAGCCTCAAAAGAGCTAGATCATGTAGACCTGATGTAACGCAAAAATCAAGACTTACTAGAAAACACAGAATCAGGCAAATAATCTTGTGGACTGCATAGAGTGTCTGTAGATAAAATACAACCCCTGGAATACTGAGTTAAAAAAGGGGAGGCTAGGATGGCTACCTCATGCAGAAATTGTCTGTTGACCTCTGATCATGAAAGCACTGCATTTTGTCTCTGGAGCATTTTCTTCTAAAGGAGTGAAAAAAATTAAATTGCTCTTGCTGGTGTCAGTGGAATTAGGATCAAGCCCTCCACATAAAAGGCGCAGCAGGCAATTCTTCCCTCATTACTCCTTCAGTTAAAGGGTAAGTCAGCCTATGTGGTGCGGGTGTGCAGTGAGGAAAAGGGAGACACACTCTGAAAATTCAATAAATATACATAACGATTATGCACCACATGACTAAAAGTAAGGAGGGCTGGTTTTGATTCTTGAACAGATGGTTCTATGTAGAACATTTCCACTCAACCAATCTATATTGCCAAATAAGTAACAACATTAGTTAACCAGAAGCACCCTGTATGGAGTCACTGGGACTGTGTGTTCAAAGACTACTCACTGCACGGCCCTTCACACTCCAGGCAATCACACTTTCTTGGGGCTGCTCCACAAACCGTTAAATGAATGGTTTGAAATGGAATGAAACCCCAGGAAAACATGACCCAATATATGATCGACCTCATACGCAAGTGGCATTTCTTTGATACTTCACCTTCTTTAACACAAAAGGGAACATAAGCTGATAAGCAAAAATAATAATAAAACATTTGTTTTACGTGAACTCCTGCTACTGACACGCAAATCCAGAAGTTAGTCATGTCACTTAAGCATCACTCAAAAGTGTTCAAATACAATTACTGCATTCTTCCCTAACACAGAGCAGAACATACAATAAAGAAATCACAGCTCTAGGTTCCAGAAACTTCTTGTGTTTTCTAAGAAAAAAAAACAACAAACCAAACTTTTGAAGGGAACAATTGCATAAAAGTACACAGAAATATCGAACACTGACCAGCTGCCATCCTCATCATTTGCCCTTGTCCTCGTAGACTTCACATAAAAGTACTCATAAACTAAAAGAAAGGAGTCTTGGGCTTTGAAAGCCCAATGTTAGGACAGCACAAAACTGAATTTGACAACAGGCATTTCATTTTCAGCAAAACTCAATATTCATGCTACTGAGCTTCTGAAAGCGTAGTTACTGGTTTTAGTGTCTGAATAGAAAGTGACATTTTAATTTAATATTAAAACTTCCTTGCATTTTACACTCTCAAGTAAGAATTTAAATATAAGTTGCAGAATTAAACCATAGTATTTTTTTTTCAAGCCAAGATTTTTCTTATATTCCTATGAAAACTGATATGCATATTTTCCAAAGATGATTTGCAAGAATACGTACAATCCTGAGAAAGGACCTTACCAAGTTGTAATCATCTGTGAAAAAGTCTAAACTGTACAACCACGGTCACAATGACCTGGCATACCTCCTTCCACCGCCAGCATGCACTTGAATAATTTAAAAACAAACAAAAAAAACCCAAACAAAAAACCCCACAGAGAAACCAAACCTCAAAATACTTTTCCTATTGATATTGATGTGAGACTGATATTTTTAAAACACTGTTTTAAAACCTTTGTGTTCATGATTTTTACTACTCTTAACGAAATGCTGTTCTCATTGACTGATGTATATACGTGTATATAATATTCCCATTTGAATATCAGGATTTTTTTTAACCTATACATGCTTTTTTAAGCAAGAGTATAAATTACTATATGTTTACACTGGAACAAAAAAAAACCAACCTCATGGAATAAGAATATTACTGAAATGTACTTTGCATTAATAACTGGTGCCAAGCAGTTAGTTAGAAATCTGCACTCTATCAAAATGATTAAAATATAAGTTTTTAGAAAAGCTTTCACAAGATTAAATTATCCAACATGTTTAGGATACAATAACAGTATCATACCTTTTTGTTATGTATCAGGTTGGTTTGTTATTCAAAATGGATTAATTGAGTCATCAGCAAGCGGAGAGGACTGCTGTCTTTTCGCTTGACAGTATAGTTTTCATTGATATAGTAATGTTGAACATTATCTTTGTCTGCAAAAGAAACTCCTATTATCAAAAGCTGCCATCCAATTGCAACACGAGCTGGTCAAATCTTGGCAGTTGAAGAGTGCAGTTTTTCACTAGTCCAGAACTTCAAAAATTTCAGAAGAAATATGTATAGTGTTACTATTGCAAGGTAATTTAAATGAAGTATAATTGGTTGTTTTAAGCTTGTTGTTGACATTTTCTTCCATAAAAAATGGTTTTAAATGTGGTTATATTAAAAATCAGTGTAGAATATTAACACTATTTTATAAATATGCTAAATGGAAAATGAAATGTGTTAGAATCAAGATTTGTCATGTGAACTCTGTGTGTTTAAAAGCAAACAACACTTGAGCCCATCTTTCAGCAGTGCCTCAACATAAGCATGAGCACCGGAAATCAGAGCCAGCATCCTAATTACTACCCTGCAAGTGTCATCAAATGCACCAGGCGAACTACCAGAGCAAGGAGTCCAAGACACGGCATGGGTGCCTCTGCACCCTCCACGCCTACTCATGACCAAAGCAGCTCAACTACTCGCAAGCATATTGAGGCTGGTGATTTTAAGTCACAGAATCCCAGGTTGGAAGGGACCTCAGGGATCATCTAGCCCAACCTTTCTAGGAAGAGCAGAGTCTAGACAAGATGGCCCAGCACCCTGTCCAGACAACTCCTGAAGGTGTCCAACGTGGCCAAGTCAACCACTTCCCTGGGGAGATCATTCCAATGGTTGACTGCTCTCGCTGTGAAAAATTTCCCTCTCGCGTCCAATTGAAATCTCTCCAAGAGCAACTTGTGTCCATTCCCCCTTGTCCTCTCCATGTGACTCCTTGTAAAAAGGGAGTCTCCATCTTCTTTGTAGCTGCCCCTTAAGTACTGGTACATGGTGATGAGATCCCCCCTGAGCCTCCTTTTCTCAAGGCTGAACAAACCCAGCTCTCCCAGCCTGTCCTCATATGGCAGGCTTCCCAGTCCTTGGATCATCTTGGTGGCCCTTCTCTGGACCCCTTCCAGCCTGTCCACATCCTTTTTGTAGAGCGGGGACCAGAACTGCACACAGTCCCTCCTCCTCTCCCCGTTGTACTTTCCCTGGCTGTCACCGGATGGCAAAGGCCGGACTACACCTTCCCCTCGGTGCAGCCGCGTACCGACGCGGATCGGCTCGGAAGGGCGGCGCGGGGCCCCCTCTCCCGCCCGGGCGGGGCGGGCTGCCCACGCACCGCTGCTGCCTCGGCAGGGGCCGGGGGCGCAGCCCAGGCGGACGACACAGCCCGGCCACGGGGCCGCTGCCCGGGTCCCCGCAGGGGCCGCTGGTGCCTGCCTTGCGCCGCCTCCCCGAGGCGAGCTGCACCGGGACAGCCGGCCGGGGACGGGGGCGCGCACGGCGAGGCCGCCGCGAAAGGCACAAGGCTTGCGGCCGGCGGGACCGCGGCTCGGCCCTGAGGAGAGGCTGGCGCGGCGGTTACCCAGCCCAGCCGCCCGCACCCGGCCCGCCGGAACCCCCTCCACCCCAGCGCGCGCGCACGCAGGTACCTTCCTACTGGGCATCGCCCCCTGACAAGGCGGCCACGTCTCGTGTCACGTGGCGGGGGAGCCCCTGGGGGAGGGGCAAATTGGGAAACCCCCCCCCCCCGGCCCACTCCTCCGTGCAGGAAGGAGGGACGCACGCGCCTCCCTCCCACGCGCCGGCGGCCACACCCCCCCGCCCTTTCCAGCTTTGGCGCCACGGGAACAGCGGCCCCTGATTGGGCAGGCTTAGCGGGGCGCTGGTGACGTCACGGGGAAGGCGGAGGTTCCCGAGGAGGCGGCTTGTGCAGTGCGCGCATGCGTTCTGCGTCGGGGGCGGGCGGGGCGAGGTCTCCCTCCGTCCTTCCCCTCCTCACGGTGAGAGGGCAGTCTGGGTTTCTGAGGGGTCGGAGTGGGCAGTTGTGTTTAAGCTCTGTTATAGAGGGAACAGCTCTCCGGCCTGTGCTTTGGCATCGCATCATTTGTGACGTCCGAGTTCGCTCAGAAGTTAATCTCAGGAGAATGACGTTGTTTAACATCACTAGGAAATAAACAAAGCCCTGGAATCTGAACTGTGGCGAGATACCTAAGCAAATAACGTCTAAACACAAGATGTGTTATGAAAAATATGTTTGCTGCTAAGTCATTAACTTAATATTTTGAACTCCCTATGCTAACAGCAAATAAGCAGATAAATTTACAGGCAATAAAGAGTAATGTGTAGGAACTTGGAATTGCAAATGGTTTGAACTGGTGTTCCCTTCCAGAAAATTATAACTGACTGAAGGGAAAAAAAGATAGATGACCTTTGAAAAATGTTGTTCTGATACAAGCGGAAACACTGATGGAAAAGGCACAGTCAGGTTATTTTTTTATTGCTTTTTGTGTATTCTTGAGAAGGTCACTTAGGCTGTCAGTGCTGCTAAGAGCAAGAATAATAAACAATCTTTGTAAAACCAGGTAATTGTACTATATATCTCAGAGCTTAATTAGAATTTGTAAAGCACTTATGTTTTGATAGAAGGTACTGTATGACTGAATTTTTTATTATTAAACCCTAGTTACATACATCTATAGTTTACAGTTTGTATTTTTTTGAAGGCACCCTGTGGCCAATACCCGTCTCCCATTCCCTTTATAGAACTGCCTCTAATTAAAAGTGGATTTTGCAAAGAGAGGAGAGCCAGAAACATCATCATCCAAACCGCATACTGGCTTTGATTCTTATGTTCAAAACAGAGTTAAAAGCACTGTATTCTCATCCTTCCAAAAATTTGCAGTATTTCTTCTGAAATTACCAGACTGACAAATGAATTCTATTATATACCATCAGAGTGGGTCTCTTTGATATTTGAAGAAGTATGTTATTGCACTATTCAGTGAAATAGTCTATGTTAGAGCTAAATCACAGAGAAATATGTAGACCACAGAAGTCAGGTCTGCTTAGTGAGCATCATTGTTTTTCTATACATAAACTACTTCTGCCGATTCCAAGATGGTCATTCCTGGGAGGAGCTTATTCTGCAGAATCCCAAGGTGAACCCAATCAATAGGTTCCTCTATTTGTTTCCATGTTCTTCACAGAAAATTACTGAAATGAGGTGGATATAGAGGAAATGGGTCAGAAAACAACCCTGTATATTAGGAATTAAAATACAGCTGTGGTTGGTTTTTAAAATAATGTCTCTGTGGAGAAAGAATAATAGATGCTGAGGTTCTTCTCAAAAGCTTAAGCTTCATAATATCAGAACGTTATTCTTCAAGTCTGTTAAAAATTTCAGTGCATTATCCTTTTGGAAGTAATGTTTTAACGCAATTTGCAATATAATTTTTGGAAAACTTTTTTTTCATGTATATATGCAAGCATATCTGTGTCCTTGCAGGCCTAAATAATAGTTTGAGGCTGCTGTTTTATCTGATTGTGTTCGTGCTCAAGATCAAAGTTGGTGCTGCTCAGGGAACAGTCAGAAATTGTATACTTTTTGTATTTTTATTGCACAAAAATTCTATGAAAAATGTAAAAAATTTAAAACTTCTGTTAACAATAAAACTGAATTTCCTTAGTGAAGGACAGGAAAAAAGAGCGTTTATTTGTTGGTGGTGCTGTTGATTGCATCGATGTCTCTCAATTAACGTGAAGAAAGAACTTATCTCTCAAAGAAACAAAATATATTTTCTACAAATGAATCAAAAGATAAGGAGGCTTAAATTACTGAAGTTTGGAGAACTTGTTTATATTGATTGAATGTGCCTGTCCTTCATTCTAACATGGATTTATGGATTCATTTCCTCCCACAGAGCATTAAGTTACAGCTCTAAAAGCTTTCCAGTATATAAAGCCTGGTATGGACAATGTCAAATTCAAACGTAGAGAAAGGATTTTGGTTTGAGTCATTTCCTTAGTAAAGTTTTAAAAGTCACAAATATCCCAGCCACTTAACTGGGGTGAGATAGATGAGGAAAAACTCATTAAGTACTTTAGAGTCTGTCTTTCAGGGTCAGCTGGATTTTTATGAATCTGTCAGGCAAGAGGTGACCCCAAAGCCTAGGCTAGATCCCGGGCAGATTCCCAGTCTAGATCCAAAGTAACATTTTCTTCAGCAGACTGTGTTACAATTTGATGATTCCCGGCTTTCTAAGGTTTCCTAGGAAACAACATGAAACACTTCAGTCTTTTTAATCCCAAAGCTGCAGTGTCAGTTCCACTATAAATTAAATTGTAGTACGATGCATGGCTATGGAGGCAAGCTGTAGACTTGTGGAGGAAAAGGAAAAGAAAACCCTCAGGGGATGCCAGAATTTAGTGAAGCAAATGGAGACAAGTTCTTATATTCATGAAAATTAAAAATTAATAGCCGATCATTCAAGAATCAAAAGCAAAAATGAGTTTTAAATGAATCAACATACCCAGGAAGCATCTTTTTACCAGCTTTTGCCCCTGGCTGTAAAGCCACGAGGGGCTCCAGCCTTGTGGGCTTCCCGACCAGCACAGGGTGGCTGTGCACTGGGCCCAAGCCCAGTCACCTCAGCGTCCCACCACCAAGCACTGCCTATGGCGTCACACAATGGCTGACGTTTTTATGTCTTCTCCTGCTATTTCTTTGTGTTCAGTGCTATAAAAGAAATATGAGTACATAACTTTCTGACAGATGGTAACATTTGGGAAGCATATTTGCCTGCGTTTTATAAGAAGTCTCTGTAGTTCAATGAGATAAACACAAATAAAATAAGATTTTCCAAGCTGAAACTGAACATCTATCATCAAAGTACTCTGTTTTGTCTCTAACTGATGAAAAAAAAAATTGCAGGCACATATTGAGTGCTGGAAAAAAAGTGGCACTTTGAAAAGTTCAATCATTAGACCAGTTTACTCCCACCGAAGTTCTTCCTGTTAGCTCAATCCAAACAGATTTAAAAATTACTGAGGTACTGATAACACTCCACTTCATGTATTTTAGTAATTTCAGGAACTGAATTTCCTTTTTTAGGTCCAGTGTTAATACTACCATAGCATAATTGGTTTTATCGTGACTGTGCTGTACCCTTGTACCGAAGACTTTACAAAGATTGTTCTTGAAAAACCTTAAGTAATGCCATACCCACAGAAGGAGGATATATCGAAAAGGGGATGGGGTCTGCTGACTATCTACAGTCAAGATCATCTTTTCAGTTTGAAAAGTTCATATTAAGCATCACTTAAGCCCAGCGTATCTATACTGCTGAGGGAAGGCAGGCTGATTGGCATGGATTCGCATACATCCATAATGTTTGAGGCTAGTGGCTCCACAGCAGCCCCAAGGGAGCTGGAGTTATCCACAGCAGAGCTGGGACCAAGGTAAGCATGCAAGCGGCGTGGACAGCTGGGGCCAGTGCTGAGCAGACTTTCCCACTGGCAAACTGAAGGGAGCTGGAGCACAAGCTTGAGTGCTGCCCTGTGATTGTCCTTGCCACTGAGCTGTCAGCAGGCTTCCAGGCCTGGATCAGGCCCTGCCAGCTGGCGTGTCCCCAAGCAGTGCCCCTGGCACTGGTTAGGAGAGCACAAGCCAGGACTTGTTTTCAGTAGGCAGCATGGACGAGGCTGCCCTGACTTGGAAGACGAGAGTTTAATTATACGGTCACAAGACGTACTATGCTGCATGCTCTCAGAGCCTGAGAATGGATTTGAGCCTGTTTTATTTATTGATATAGTATATTGACTAGTGACACTTACATGATATTTTGTTTAAGGCTTTTTCTTTCATCACCATGATGTGACACCACACCTCTAAGAAGCTGTGATCTGCAACAGAGGAAATAAGGATTAAGCTGTCTGTTTAAAGGTTGCTCTGTGATGATGAGTCCCACAGGCTCATCTCAGGAGTGGCTACCTTCAAATTCCAAAATTCGCCATAGAGCAGCCAAGAACCAAAAGGTACAGCCCTGCCACTACCTACATTGACCCAAACCAAGACCCTACTGTTTTCCTGTTACTCCTCCTGTCTTCTTTAAACATTTCCCTTGACACGTGATGCTTACTTTATGAGCCTGCTTTACTCTGAGAGTAAGGTTGTATGGTCTGTTCAGTGCTATGAACAGGCCGCAACTGGGTAGAGCTGCCTTTCTAAGGAGCAAGTTACCATGCATCAGTGAAGAAACTTTGCTGCTGTTGTGCAAGACAACAGCTTCTGCTCACTCTGTTTTGACGCATACTGTTTTCAGAACAAATGACTTTTCCTTTCCGGGTAGGAAATGGATAGGCATCATGAGAATCCCCATACAGACTGCATCTGCTGGGAACACGGGAGCCTGTACCTGCCCAGAATCACCCATCCCCTTGGTTAGGGTGGCACCCAGATGCATCCAGCACAACCGGTACCCTACGATACTCAGCACCCCTTGTCCATCAGCTGTGTAATTCCCACACCATAATATCCATGGCTTAAAAACTCTAAATACAGACTGTGGGGGCCACATCTGCCGCTATGGCCAGGTCATATGTCACATACCTGCAGAATCCTTCTTGTCTCACTGACATGTGCCCACTGACGCAGTGGCCGTTTCCCTGCATGAGGCCCAGCGCACCAGGTGCGCTCTAGAACGAAGGCAGAGAGAGGACTGTGGTCCGCAGCAGTGCCTCACTGCATTTGCATTGCTTGCAAGCCCTCTAACAGCTAACAAGCTGTAGTCTGGTTACGCTACTTAAGTTGTTTCATTTGTTTTCTAACCATTAGCTGTGTTCTAGCCATATTCTGAAGTTCACAAACTGGTTTTTGAATACTTTTGTTGATGTAGTAAAAGTAGCTCTCATTCAAACAAAATTGGAGGTCATCTTCAAGGTCCTTTAGTGAACTCCCAGTAGGATTCTGCCTTCATGGAGCTTATCTGCTTATAAGCAAACTGAAACTGCAAATGGACAACTGGCTTTGGAACTGACAGGGCAATTTTTGAGGACAGATGTGGTCGTTTTCTAGCATTCAGTACTAATACTAGGTTAAACAGCCATGAGTTACAAACCAGGTTAACAGACCAAGAGAAGCTTACAGAGAGCCTGAAACTTAAATTGAGCCTCTAAAGTGATTCTAGTCTAAACTTAGAAAAGCTTTCTTCTTTTGCAGCGTAGAGATCCTGAATATTAACAGATTTATGCTAGCCCATGCAGTGATGGGGAGGGAAGCACTGCCTAAGTCCTACATGTTACACATTCTAGGGGAACCTGAGGAGGTGTCCCACATGGCTCCTTCTTTACCTGTTCCTCCCAGTACATTAGTCCTTAGCTTTGGCAGCTGATCATTTTTGATTTTCTCTTTGCACGATTTCTCTCTGCTTTGTCTTACTTTTTGAAGTAGGTAGGAATGTACTATTTGATGACTTCTGGATAAAGGCTATTGGATACCAGCCGGCTTTAAGCTGGGGAGTAACAAGACACTGTCATAAATTATTAAAAGACAAAGTTGCCATAGTAGGCAGCTTTACCTGTGCAAGAAGCTCCATCATTATTAATTTAATGTAACTTGTAACAGAGAGAGTGAAAACTGAAAGCCAAGGATTTATTCTAAGCCACCCTGAGCCCTCATCTCTTTGCCTACCATTTTGATGGATTAAGAATATAACTTATCTTGATGTTTGTTGGTTGTTTTTTTGTAAATATCATTTGTATCCATGGAACAGCTATTCTTTTTAACTTTTTCTTGCATGTACCAGCGGTACAATATGCCCGTTCTTTTAAAGTAATAAATCACTGCTTTCGTCTCAGTACTACCCACAATTAGCAGACAGCACTGAAGACCTGAGAATTCCCTGGCTGATTTGACTGGATTCAAATCTGGCCTTGACTTATTTCCCCCCGCGCTGCAGAAAGCCATGTGTGGATCATTTACTTAGTAAAGTCTGAATTGTCACAAATGTCCCTGCCACAGTTGTTAAAAAACTTAAGCTTTTTCTATAGTGAAAGTTAATTGTGCCCTGATTTGGGCTTTTGTCTTAATGGTTGTCTCATCCACACTCAAGCTCATGAAATGGAAGTGTGTTCAGGTTATAATACTCATGTGCTGGTGCCCATTAGAGCTCCTTTTTACTCAGGCTACAACTCATTAGTTTTCCAGAAAAGACACAAGAGAATGGTCTGCAGAGAATGTGCTGCTTTCATTGCTCTTCCCACAATCCTGCATGTACGACAGACAGCTTGGATCACAGCTCAAACAATTGTCAGGAAAAGAACTCCAGAACATCTCAGATTGAAAAATATAACCATAGAATAACCTCTAAACATATACACGGTATGCATGGAAACAGTGAGTACGTCAGGTGTAGCAGTAAACCACGTGGCTGTGGGTTTTGCTCGCACCTGGGCTTGCCTAGCCTGCGTGCTTGGTCTTAAGGGCCAACCGTTCGTATGAATCGTGATGCCTAAATCAAGGAAGTTTCTTAAATTGAAGGCTAGCACACATCACCATAATTTCCACATTATTCTCCAATATCGCGTTATTTGTGTCATAGCTTGCTCTGTGATGTTCCGTACCCAGTCAGCAGTCTCTTTCCCTCTCTTTAGTATAGCTTATCTAACGCTGCCTCCTTTGGTGTGCTCATTAGAAGACACAGAACATGCTGAGGTACAAATTGATGAAATTGCGTTTTTACATATATGCAGCCTTTTACATTCTCTGCTTTGTGCGGTATTTATGCCTGGTTTTTAAAAAAGGGTTTAATTTATCACCAAGACAGTTTTGAGAGAACAGGAAATAAAACTCATGTTCTATATCTGCTATGTCTATATATCTTCTGTATCTACATCTTTGTGACAGCACATCTTCTTTTAGCATAAACTGAAAGAGAAAAAATACTTTGCGACCTTCCAGCTTTAAGAAAAGCAAGCACCTTTTCTACCGCTGTCCATCACACTGCTAATAGTTCAGCCAAATTTCTGCTTTTGTGTTTGAGGCTTACGAGTGTTGGAGTTAAGAAATGAAAGTGATAACTATAAAATAGTTTGGTCAGTTTTAATAACTTGCACAAAAAAATTGTGCTGAGGACGGTAGCAGTCACAAGCCTTTTCTTAGATACCCTTGTTGATTAATCCAATGGCATAATACAAGTTAAAATCATGACAGTAACAATAAGAGGTGAAGGGGATCAAATCAAAATCCCAAATCAAATCAAAATCCAGATTCCCAATGAAAATCCAGGGTATGAAGACTAATTAAGATTAGAATTGGCTCCTGAAAAATATGGGCTCCAAAAACTTTAGCTTTCTGAACTGGAATCAAGCTTTAACTCTGTCACCTGAAGCCGAGCGCTACAGGTCTGGGTTGTTCTCAAGAGCAGTTGTTCAGATGCAGCTGCTGGAAGCAGAACATAGGTGTAAGCATATCTAAAGTGATGAATGTGTAATTAATAATAGAGAACAAGAACCATTGTTTTAAGTTTGCACTTAGCAATTTTAACTTGTACACAATTCCTATCAAACCTGCGCAGTTCGTAAAATAACACCGGCTCTCACAATCCATTAGGTGCCTGAAAGAGGTCGTGGGGTGCACGTAATGGATTTTAATTGATTTCCTTTCTGGATAGATTCCACTTGGTCAATAAGAGCTCAGACCCTGATGTGTCTGATTTCAACTCTCCCTCTAACAGTGTACAGCGAAGGCAACACAAGGTGTCGTGCCATATGCTGAAATGGATTTGCAGCTGAAACATTACTCCTGATGTTTTCTGGTCTTTTGCCTACACAGGTGCCTCTCTTCCCTGGGAATCAGAAGGTACAGGATGGACTGCAGGCTGGTGTGGGGCAAAGTGCTCCAGCGCAGGTGTTTTAAGAAACAGATGTGAGAGGCACGTTGTTGCTGGAAAGGAATGCCAATAAAATCTTTAATCCTCAGTATCACCTGTTTCTAAAAGACGGTACTTAAGTAACATTGGTTTGTGTACTGTCTTCACAGGCACGTCTTTGCACGTACTATAAACACGGCATTTTTAACACACCTTTAAGCAGAAAAACAGATTCGGGGCCTGACGCTGCAGCGGCACTTGGGTTAGGGCTGGCTGTGGCCGGGGGGAGGCTGCCGCAGCCTGTCCCCGGTACCGAGCACCGGCACGGAGTCCAGGGTTTCTAACAGAGGCCCATGGCGGGCTGGTACCCGGGCCGGGCCGCAGGGACCCACGGGCAAACGCCCGCTCCCACAGGCGTGGGCGGGCGGGAGCCGCCCCCGGGGGAACGCCCACCGCCCGGCGCTGCGGGGCACCCCGGCGCCACGCACCCCCACGCCACAGGACGCGGAGGGCAGGGCCCAGCCCGAGGGGCGCGGCCGGGGAGCCGCCCGCCCCCGGCCCCGCTGCCTCCCTCCCTCCGTCCGTCCCTCCCTCCCTGCCGGCGCGGCGATGTGGCGGTGTCGGTATGTCAGCGGCCGGCAGCTGGACGGCTTCCGCCACTACAAGGTAACGGGGGGCTGGGCGGGGGGGGGGCTCAGCGGCGCGTCGGGGCTTCCGGGGGCGGCGGGAGGCTGGCCGGGGTCTTGCTCAGGTCGAGAGAGCGTGGGGACGGGAGCTGGGGGTGCGTGCGAAGTGGCAGGTCTCGGTGGAAACAGCGTTACCGGGGGTTTAAGTGAGGAGCAACATCTTTAAAAGCCTTGCACGTTTTAAAGAAACGCTGGCTGGGTGTAAAATCGGTATTTCTGTAAGAAAGCGCGCGCCGGTGGTGCTTGTCTGGCCGCGTGCGAATTCTTCATACGCAGGGATGCTTTGGCTTTAAGAAATAGGAAAGCCAGGAAAAAAGCTTACTTCAAATAACTGGAAGTAAACCTCATGTTTGCAAATAACAGGCCTGCAGAATTCAGATGAATGGGTGGATCATTAGATATTTTGATTTACCAACGTTATGTTGCAGACTTAGGAGAAACCTGGGTTTTGTTCCCACAACGTTGCAGGTTGTCCACATTTGCTTTAGTTGAGGTGCAGGTGTCTGAGATGGGCTGTGCCACCCCATTCACACACCCTCACCCCGCTCCCTGTTACAGGCATGGGGGACGGATTCCACCAGCTTTTATTTTAGGTTCAGTTTCCCAAAGCAGCCCCTACCCTGCGCTCCCCATGCCTCTTGCCTTCCTGCTTTTACCCCCCACCCTCCCAGCCTGGCCTCCAGCCAGGGTGTTCAGCTTCTCCCAGCTCCTACCAAGCTTGTCACTTCCCCGGGCCAGGGGTTCTGCAGGCTCTCTGCAGGGTGGATGATGGTGGAGTAGTTGTGGTTTCAAGAGCCTGCTCCAGGTTACTTACTAGGAACTTGTTGGTTGCAGCAGCTTGTTGAACGACCTGCTTGTATGTCTCCAGTGTGAGTGGGATAAAACATGCTGCAGGCTGCACCTGGCCACTGGGCATAAGTTGCACAGGCCTGTGCTTGAACAACAGGAGCCGCAGTCTCGACTCAGATCACCAGAGGCAAAATGGAAAGCTATTTTTAGCATAAACAGACACTATTATTTAAGTAACTTGCCTAAAATATTTGAGTTTGTAGTACAAATACATGGAAGTCTTGTATTGCATTCTTCTTTACCACTTGAATGAAAGTGGCTGCAAACAAATGCAGATGGGGAGAATCAAAATAAGATTTTTTTAAAAAAACTTGTAATAATTGTGTACTCCTTATGAGGGCAAATGATTGCCAAAAGACAGAATCACATATCAAAACATTTCAGTTGAATATATTAAAATTACTTTGGTTTCTTGGGAAAATTGCAAAGGCCAGAAAATGTGTTAGGTCGTTTTTTTTAACTCTAGGAATCAGCCAGCGCACTTGAGAAGTATCTGTTCAACCATGTTCTGGAAAACTATGGTAAGTACAGGTTTTAGAAAGGTGACGTGAAATAGTCAGTTCTCTATTATCTGAGGTGACTCGGGACTGGGGCATCCTGGAAATAAATACATCCAAATGACACAGGTTACGCCCAGAGAAGCATAGCCATGAGAGGCCAGTGCTGCCAAACTGGTGGGGTATCCGCAACGCCTTCCTGGTCCTCCGGGTTGCAGGAGGACATGGCAGGTGATGGCAGGTCTACTGGTTCCTGAAGTGTTGCTCACAATGGGTTAAAGTCCTCCAAAAATGCAAAAGCAGAGGCGAGGAGACACTAATCACTGCCACAATCTCCTCCCCACCTCCTCACTTCACCCTCCCATGCCCAGGGCTGCTACTACAACCACAGCTTTGTTCTCACCACCTCCCAGGCCTGAGACATGCTCTTCAACCTGTTATTGCCCTCTGGCTGCTGTCTCCTCGATTATCCCCTTCCGCCTAGCCCCTCGCCTCATCCTGCTCTTCCAGCTTCCCGGCCCTGCTGAGGAGATTGCTGCCACTTTTGCTGCCAACAGGACTGGCGCTGAACTCAGCTTACAGTGCCTGGCAGACATGAGTTAGGTCTTTTTTACAACCACCTGGCTATTTCTGTAGTCTGTTGCCTACAGACACCTGGGTGGACCCAGCTCTAGGATACGGTGGAGGGATACATGGGTTGATAATCTGTGGAAGGATTTATTAGCGCACGTTCAATATTGAGCTAAAGCAACATATTGCTTCCAGACCTGAAGCATGCCCAGGAGACTAGGTAGAGGCATCCAACTCTCTGTTGTGCATCACATTGCAGCATTACACTTGCACTAGTATCAGTGGCTTAATACACTCTGCACTTTGCACAATTTATCTGCTGAGCTGATTGTAATGCAGCTTAAAAGAGTCATTTGTGTAATCAACTCTGTTTTGTAAAGGTAAATTTGGCCTGAAAAAAATACTGCTCAATTTTCAAAATTTTCACACAGCTGAACTAATTTCTCTGCCATGAATGCTGCAATTGTATGTCTCGGCCACTGTCTGTCTCCTGTTTGCAGCTGGAGGAGGGTCTTGGCAACAAAACCAGTGCAGTTCTTTGCAAAGGGAATGGCAGACCTAATGAATGCAAAGACGTCAGCAGCCTTTAGAATCACTAGGTCCATGCTTTTAAAGCAAGTTTTCCCCAATTACCAAGCTTTGGTTTACATCACGGAGTGACCCCAGAGCGCACAAAATGCGTTCCCTTTGAGTGAACCTAAACCAGATATACTAGGAACGCACAAGTACACCCACTATATTCAGTCCATGGTATCGTACTGGAACAAGTTCAGTGTAAAACCTTCTGAAATCCTTATAGCATGGACATCGGATCCTTAGGGCTAGCCATTTCACTTTACAAATCTATTCCCATTCATTCTGCATGTTAATGGCGATTCAGAGATTGTTTTCCTTTCTCTGCTCAAAAGCACACAGAGAACAGGTGGAGATGTATCAGTGAGACAGTTCAGACACAACCCTGGGTATTGCTGCTGTGATAATTCTGCTGTCTTCTTGTCTGTGGGGCAGATGGGCAGGTAATGATTTCAGGACAGGTGTATGCTCAGGTGCTTTGCTGCAACTGTACAGCAGAATAAGCTGATAGCCGAATTTTGTGCCGTTCCCTAGGATCTGGAGTGACACAGCCAAAATGCTACAACCAGCTGCAATTGTAGCCCTCAGGTTATGTCATTCCAACTTTTATATTTCTGTGATCAGCATTTTGCAGCTCTAGAGGAGCACCCATGGAATTACACAGCTGCCTTTTTCCATCTGTTTGGGTTTCTGTTGGAAACAAGCAGTTCTGAGACAGCCAGGTGATGGGTACAAATCAAGGCAGAATTTAATTCTTTACTTTTAACCTCCTCTTCTCATCAGAATGCAGTAATGTTGATGATGAGCTCTTGTTGCCATTGCCTCTTTTCATCACTGTGGTCTTAGGATTTCCCTTGCAAAACAACCTTCAATCGACTTTTCTGCAGCACCTATGCACTGAGGTTTTCCAAGCCAGAAATCTTTGACGCTTTATCCTCTTTCAGAAGAGATCTGAGGACAAACTGTAGAGGCTTGACTCAAAGAATAGGCCTTGGAAAAATAATTTTAAAAAATCAGAGATAACATTAAAAATTAAGGTCTAAGGTTCCACATTTTCATCTTGGTACATCCACACTGTTTCTATCGTTTAAGCCATTTTTTAGAGGGTAACTCCCTGTGCAGAGAAGGTGGGGCCAGTAAATGTGGTTTCATTTCAGTGAGCCTTCTGATGCTGTCCTACATTCTCGTAAGTGAAGTAGGTAGAGGTAAGTAAGATAAAATCAGTGTAAAATAGAAACACATTAAAGAGTAATCATGAGTTCTCTGACAAAGTAGGAGGTTCTATCAAATGGGATCATACCTACAGAGCTGTCTCTGTCCTGGCTCCGTTGCTGGTCAATACATTTGTTAATTAACAGAAGGGAGGTTACTCTTGTAAAATTTTCATGTCATCCTAAAGCACCTGGAAGAACAGGCTTATGATTTAAAGTGTTCTTGAAAAAGGAATATAACGGCCATAAATCAATATGAAGAAATTCATTAAACAATGTACAATGTTAAGGGGAAAGAAAATCAACATTTCAAACATAAAATAAGAGACAACAGGCTGCAAAAAAGGATATCTGGGGGGATCAATGCATCAGCAATGCTGTGGCTGTTATAAGAAAGAGAAAAAAGGTCTTAAGTGTGAAGTGTCGTAGGTATGTCAAAGGGTTACATATACTGCTGTAGCTGACGTACTGATCAGGTATCAGCTGGAATAATGAGTCCTGCTTGCTTTGGCACACAGTTTACAATCCACAGAATGGCATTAGGAATATTAAGAGGCTTAGAAAAGATGAACTCTGAGAAGCAGTCCGAGTACTGTGGGAGTAAAAGCATAACAGCCAGTTAGTCTTCGCGCATGCCCTTTTAAAGACAGACAATATATAAGTTTTGGCTGCACATTTAAGGTGGGTGCTATGTCAGACTTATGTCAATAAGGGTATTTAAATGCCGGAACAGGTACTAGGGGGCATTCAGCAGTCGTTTTATCAGTCTTAAGAAATGGTTCGATTTCGCTCAGGGAGGATCTAAAATCTAGCATTGAGTGTTAAACAGTTGCTTACACCTTTTTTTAGCAAAGTTTTGGATAATGTGTTCTGTTCTAATCTGCTGACGTGGTCCTTTATCACAAGTAGTTGGAAGCCAGTGGCTCGTTATCTCATGGTAACTTGATCTGCTTCCTGCATGGCTCCTAAACATGATCCTGCATTAGGTGAATGTGCTGGACTAGAAGACCTCTCAAGTTACATCCCAGTCCTTGTTATGGCAGGTTAGAGAAATAGGATCAGACGTATGATGATCACATTTTAAGTCTGTTAAGTATAATCTGGTGAATTACTTTCTGGAAGTTCAGGATCGATTCAGTATGGAAAAATACAAGACTGGATTTCTGTTAAGTCTTTATGCATTTCCAAGGCTACCTGTGTAACTATGAGATTTAGAAACATAATGGGTACTGCTCACATTGATTGAACAGGAGTTTTGCTTTGAATTCCAGTAGTGCAAGGATTTTACATGATTTTGAAAATTTAGGACAGGAGACTTTCATTTGCATATTTATCTGGAACTTCTTAGGAGACAGTTAATGATCTTCATGGTTGTGCATGGACAATTTGATACATGTTGAGTACAGTGTTTATTACGTAGTGTTTTTGCAGATGGTATTTTTAGTTTTTTTCCCTGATTTTTATTTTCAAATATTACTGAAAAACAGTTATAATCGGTTTTATCTGCTCCAGTTAGTTTTTGCAAACTACCTGAGTTTAGTAAAGCCCTTCTTAGTTTTCACTGCCTCAAATACCCGTTTTCCACCTTCCATAAAACTGGTCAGTCAACAGCCCACTGTTGTACAAATAAAATCTTGTAGTATTCTTCATATTACTTTGATGGATTGGAAGACTAGGGGTATAATTAAAAGTTGTTGAATAATATGTGAAATAAACCAAACCATTCGTTTCCCTTACATTTTCTGTTACTGTGTTCATGTGTAGAAGAGTTGTGGGCCAACTGAATTACATAGTTCTGAAAGACTGTCTTCATGTACACACCATTTCTTATTCCTCATTCCCTTGTAATGGCAGCCGAAATAATGTAGCATTTCAAGGGCTTTGTGATAATTATTTTCCTTCTATATATCATATGCTAATACTAATGAGACAACAGCATAATGAACTCACATCACAGAGATGCTGCATTTGATATTACTTGCCACAGGACTTTTTCCCAATGATGGTGTAATTGTACATGTTTCTGAGTGCCACATTATGCCCATGCATTTACAAAGGTTCATTAGATCACTTTTGAGACAAATACACTGGATATAGAGTTGTATGCTGTGCTGAGTCTCATAAAAGTGCAAATATCAACCACATAATTTCATTTTATTGCTTTACCAAGAGGTGTTAGTGTTCTGAAATGTTTATTGGATTTTTACGTGTAGGATCTGCATATATACATGCTTATGTAGAACCACAGAATCTCAGAATCATTAAGGTTGGAAAAGACCTCCAGGATCATCAAGTCCAACCATCAACTCAACACCACCATGTCTCCTAAACCATGGCCTGAAGTGCCACCTCTACACGTCTTTTAAATACCTCCAGGGATGACGACTCTGCCACCTCTCTGGGCAGCCTGTTCCAGTGCCTGACCACTCTTTCAGTGAAGAAAGTTTTCCTAATATCCAAGCTAAACCTCCCCTGATGCAGCTTGAAGCTTTTTTCCTTTCATTCTGTCACTAATAACTTGTGAGAAGAGACTAACACCCACCTCGCTACAACCTCCTTTCAGGTAGTTGTAGAGAGCGATTTTTTAAAATTTTTTTTCTTCTGTGTTTTAATAGAGGACTAATTGCAGGGAAGTATCTGTGATTTGGATGTGTATTATTTGTTATCAATCTAGGGGTACCATTTTTATAAGGGTTGTTTTATAAAGGGAGGAATTGGGGTTTTGCGTCTTTCTGTGAAATATCTCCACTCTTATGCGTCAGGATACTAGGTCACACAACTGTTTAGCATATGTGGTACAGAACCCATGTTTAGCATCCGTCATTAAAACTGCAACCCACTTTTAATCTTTCTGCCCTTTTGGGCCTAGAGCAGTTTCCTTGGGTTCTCCAGAGACTTAGGTACATCCTCTGGCGGAGCTCCAGCTCTTGGGAATTTGGTCTACCGTTTGATCTTTAAAGGGCTGCTGGCATCTCCAAAACACACATTTGTACATGCACACAGAGAGATGTGGCACGAAATCTTACTGACTTTTCCTTCACCAACTTTAGAAGACAAATGTACACAAAAAGTACGTAGAAATCAACATCTTTACCGTGCTAGAGCATCTTTGAATAGGGATGGTTAAGGATCTTTTTGTGCAGTTCCTTAAGAGTGTGCAGGTCTTGCTTTTTAGCAGCATTTGTAGTTTTGCCAGTCTGGGCCAGCCTCTACCTTTGTCCCTTTAGAGCAATAAATGTGCATCGGCCTTCTGTTATTCCTTGCTCAACATTTAATCGTGTTTCTGTGCTCTTTTCCATCAGTTTGGTTTCACTATTATGTGTTTGGAGGTGTCCCATTAAACAGAGCCTTTTCCTGAAGAGAAGTTAGTCAGCAGCTTTAATGTAACTACTGTTGATTGAAAAACTGTTGCTGACTTCCAGTGTTATCCCCTCTCCACCCACCCCTGGTCTGGCTGCTTACAGTCCTGTCAGTAAAGAATTGGATCTATCTAGTCTTACAAGGTGAGCAAGAACTAACTCGTTGGGGCCAGCACATTATGACTTCTTGCCTCAGAATGTGCTTCTCTCTCAAACGTGGTGTGTCTCTGATGTCTCTCATAGATACCACATCTCAAGCATTGCTACTCTCTGCAGATCAGCGATCCACCAGCCTCTTATTCTTGGCAAATGGGGTTGTGGCAGGCAGGAAGCTGAACACAAGCCCTCAGTGTGCCCTGGCAGCAAAGGTGGTCAACAGCACCCTGGGTAGCGTAGCCCATTAAGTAAGGGAGAAGTAATTTTTCTCCTTTACTAGGCCACATGTAGAATATTGTGTCCAGTTTTGGGTCCCCAGTACAAGAAAAATGTCAACAAACTGGAGTAAGTTCAGTGGAGGCCACCAAAGTAGTTGGGGCTGGAGCACTTGTCCTATGAGGGGAGGCTGAGGGACTGGGGCTTTTTTGGCCTGGAGATGAGACATCTTCAGTGGCACCTAGCAGCAGCCCCCCAGTACCTATGTGAAAGTACTTGGGAAGATGAAGCCAGGCTCTTTATAACAGTGCTGGGTGGGAAGACAACAGACAACAGGCACAAGCTGAGACAAGACATCTTCACGATGGATATAAGGAGAAAATTTTACTCAAAAACACAGTGTGGCAGTGGCACAGGTTGCCCAGTGAGGTTGTGCAGTCCTCATCCTTGGAGCTTTTCAAGACCCAGCTGGATAAAAGTACCAAGCACCTGGTTTGAGCTCCTGGCTGAGCCCACTTTGGGAAGGAGGTAGGACTAGAGACCTGCTGAGGTACCTTCTGACCTGAATTATCCTGTGATCCTAACCCATGATTCTGTGATCCTGAGGTGAAAACAATGCTCTGCAGGCAAGGAGATATGACGCTAGCAGGCATGACTCCCTAAAGGCAGCCTGTCCTGACCCACAACTCCACATGTCCCATGATCTCGTGGATGTGAGTTCATACATACCTCCATTAAGTGACAGGATGTGGGCGTGTGGCCCGATGCGTGTGTCAGGATTCCTGAAAATGGGGAGGTTTGAATGATGAGTATACATTTACAAAGGAGCATCCCCAGGGCAGAAGTTTATGTAACGACAACTTCCTGATGACTTCATAATGCCAACCAGAATTCTTGAATTGCCCAAACTATCACATTGGGTTTCAAGTATTTTACTAGGAATAGTTTAAGAAGGAAGGAAAATTTAACCCTATTTCCTGGCCATAGGCATGCACAGGCTAATGGAACTGAAGGGAGCAAAGTGAGGGGGAAGAGAACCACTCAGGAGCCCAACTTGGGCAGCCTGTTCACTCACAGTGCAGCTACATCCAGCCCTAGTACAGACAGCACAACCGTTGGGTAATAAGAGTCCACAACCTCAGACCCCCAAAGACACAAGCATTTGTGTCTGAGGATGCAATTACATGCCCACCAGCATGTTCTCTTTTCCAGGCTAAATTACAAACCTTATTCTTTAGTTTCTGCTTGTATGTTATATGCTTCAGCCCTAGATATCTTAGGGGCTTATAACTCCTGGAGTTAGGTATTGGTGACCTAATAAAAAAAATATATATGGATGGATGAGAAAAAAGGCAGGGTAGTCCAAACTATTTAAGCAATAGGAGTTACTAAATCCAAGCCATTATTTATGAAAAATTAACTAAATGCTGATGTAACATAAAGTAATTTTATTATTAGAAATAACAGGACTGTGTTTTGGGAAACATCAGCACCTTTAAACTGCTGAACATTTGGAAATCACTTGGCATCCACAATGTTGTATAGCTCTGTTGCTGTTTTATAGTGTACTTCTCTCCCTTTGTGAAGCTTTTGTTCAAACCCAAGACTGTGTCCCATAACATCTACAAACCCATAAAGTAGAATTAAAACCCACGTGTTTAATGTATTCTAGGAATCCGAAAGATTGCTACCAAATGGGCCAGTATTTCAGTATTTTCTGTAATTTTTGTGTGGTTCCAGAAGTGTAAGATACCACAGAAGGAAAGTTCATGTTGCATGTTTGTCGTGGTTCAGCCCCAGTCAGCAACTAAACACCACGCAGCCGCTTGCTCACTGCCCCCACCCCTGTGGGATGGAGGGGAGAATCAGAAGAGCAAAAGAACTTGTGGGTTGAGATAAGAACAGTTTAATTATTAGAATAAAATAATAATAATGATTATTATAATAATAATAACAATGATGATAATAAAATAAAAAGGAAATGGGAAAAAAAACAGAAACACAAATAATACAACTGCTCACCACCTGCCGACCGACGCTGCCCGTCCCCGAGCTGTGATTGCTGCCTCCCTCCCCTGGCCAGCTCCTCCCAGTTAACATACTGGGCATGATGTTACACGATGTGGAATATTGCTTTCGCCAGTTTGAATCCGCTCTCTTAGCTGTGCCCCCTCCCCTCCCGGCTTCTTGTGCCCCCAGCAGAGCATGGGAAGCTGGAAAAGTCCTTGACTAGTACAAGCGTTACCCAGCAACAACCAAAACATCGGTGTGTTATCAACATTGTTTTCATACTAAGTCCAAAGCACAGCACTATATCAGCTGCAGTGAAGAAAATTAACTCTATCCCAGCTCAAACCATGACAACGTTGAAAGTTTGACTTGCCCAGAAAGGAGAGTTCCCACCGAGCTCTCTTAAATAGCAACTGGTTCATGCCCTGGATTGGAGGGTCATATTGCAGACTTCAAAACAATGAAAAACTTGTCTAATACAAAAGAGAATATTCCTTGCCCAATCCATCCTCAGTCCTCCTATCTCCTTTCCTGTTGGTTGCAAAACACAGGTATTGTGAAATTGCATTATCAGAGGGGAGATGTGATAAAAGAAGCCATAGGAAGGTATTAGTAGCTGTCAGGGTGCCATGATGGCTGGGGGTGGAGGGGTGCCAGGGCAGCAGGACAGGGCCTGGCAGCCTGTCCTGTCCCACCAGCTCAGCCAAAAGCTCCCAGGGAGCAGGGCTGGGACCCAGCTGTTCCCCTCAGCACCCAGAAGGTTCTGTCCGTGGGTACCCAAGGAAAGGGCCACCCACGCTGTGCCGGCCCTGGGAGGGGTAGCTGGGTCTACCCAGTTCATGGTACGTGATAGATATGGTGCCTGAGGTACCCATGGTAGACCAGCTGCATGGTACAGGGTAGGCAGTAACACCTCATCACTTGCTTAAATCTTTTTTTTTAATTATTATTTTATTTAAAAGATAAGCTGTGGAGCATAATATTTTTAAAGTTTTTTCAGCAGCAGATCCCTCAAAATTTTCTGAGATGTAGGTCTCTGCGTATAAGTAAAGGCCAAATGGCGACAAACCTGCATTTAGGCATTCTGGAGAAGGATGCAGGTGGCATTGTGGAAATTTATCATCCTGCAAATATTGAGGAAAACCACTCTGCAGGGTTATTATTTTCAGTATACAACTTGTTTTTGCCTATTTTAAATTTTGCCTATTTTGAATTTGATGGATTGATTCTCAGCTGGTTTAGGCTGTCTTCTATCATCTTCATGAAAAGTTAATTTAGGAGGAAGAGAAAATTACTTGTTTCTCCCCCTCCCCTTTTCATTAATTTTGAACACATGTAAATGCAGGTTCAATGATAATTTAAAATTTTAATAACACTTTAAAAGTTTGATAACACTTTGAAACAGTTGTAAAGCAAGGGAACAAGACAACTTATGTGGAATAAGGTGTGTGTGGAACTTACTACTGCATTTCAGCTGCTCTCATTTTGGTGCTTCCCCCACAGAAAATATGAAGTACCTTACCTTTTTACATTTAGGTAGAGGTTACCTCAATTCATCAAATACTCATTATGAGGTAATGACATGCACAGGTACATCAGCTGTGGTGCACCACGAGGCAAACTCTTGGCTATCTTGTAATAACTTCTTTACGTGTTCTCACCCTTTTCCATCATTTTATCTTTTGCCAGGTATTGTTCATTAATAGATAATTTTTTTTTTTGCATGGGTAACGCAAATATAATGAACAACTTGACTGAAGAGGAGGTTCCCCAAGCCTGCAGGACCATTGAGTTGTTAGAACATCGGCACATACGTACAGCTGGGGCTCTTCCATGCCTGTGCCTGACCTGGCTGAGTTTGCTTGCAGGAAAACAGCAGTTATCACTGTATTTATATTCTTCATCTGAGTCCTTACATCATTGTTAGCGGGTTCTCATCTTTTCCATGTGGGAACAGCTAGTGTATTCTTCCATAACAGGCGTCTGACTTCACATGAAATATTAGAGGAATCACAGAACCATATAGTCAATATACTGTAACCTAAACAGTGATTACTATCTGATACATAGCTGTTTTAAACATTAGTTTGTCTGGGAAAGGAGCTTCTCAGCCTTTACATTTTTAATAGACTTCTTTATTTCCTTTTGTAAAAATGAACTCAAGTATAAAGTTGAGCTAATATGGGCAGACTTTATTTGAATAAACTGGTATTGCTTATACTTAAATTATGTATATAAATATGACACTTCTAACAATGTTGTGGCTGTATCCTTTGCTATATACTCTTAGGGTGAATCACAGCCCTTCTGTGCTGCAGTCTTCCAGCGTATACAATGGAGATGATAATTCCTGTGCTGATTCATAAAGTTAATGAAAAATTAAATTTGCTGATTTCTGGGCAGGAATGGGAAGTGTTGCAAATTTGTTGCTACTAATATGAAATTAAAACCTACGGAGCAATTTTGCTGCCAACAATTCAAATGTAAACAATTCACAACAGTTTTACTCTGTATCTCTGAATGGATATGACTGCATGGCACAATTCAATGCTACCTGGAATAAGGTAATTTAAGTACAGAGAAGGAATAGTCTGCTAGCATAAGGACCAGCTTGAGTTAAAATAACCATCTCCCAGTAGTTAATGCAGCTACGTTTCTTGCAACTTTCTTTCCTGACTCTGAAGTTTGTGTGGACACGCTTTATATTTTTCTCTTCATTGTAATCTTTCCAAATTTTATTCTTGGGATACCTCCATAGTGCAAGGCTGGAGAGGGCTAGGGAGCCCAGTGAAGATCCAGCTGTCTGCTCTGATTAATGGTTAGTTCACTCCCTGGTTCTTTTTCCCAGAAGGTCTCTCCAATAGCTAGGCTTTGTTTTGGAAATAGTCCATTCTGGAGGCATTACACACCATTTTTTTGGCTTTTGCCATCCTACAGCACTCTCCCAATATGGGCATTTGGATCTTTGAACACACGTAACACACAACTGTCATTTCCATGCTCTGAAAATGCAGTATTGCTGGGTTACAACGTAGTCGCCAGATTGGTTTAGGTACTTTGAATGGAAACATACTCAATCCTAATAATGTATTAGGTGTGCAGGGCCAGATAAGGAAGCCCAAAACTCCTCCAGCAAGTTCTGTGAGATGTGGATGTGACCAGTTTGCAATAAGGGGAGGTATTTCTAAGCTGTGTGGATGTGAGCAGAAGGTACTGTTCGTCTTGTATATAGCAGTGCAGACCTTGATCACTGTGAGTGCTTTTGACCCACGGGCGACCCATGGGTTGGCTCTGCTCTGCCACTCCAGAACAGTTGTCTCTCTTCTGTGTAGCTAAACCTTTGCTTTGGCTCATTTTTCTTTCTTTTGTTTTTCTCAGCCCTATTCTTTCCTTACTTTTACTTTTCTTACTCTTTATACCTTCCCCCCACCCCTCACCTTAATCCTCTCGCCTTTCCTCTTCCCTCTAACACAGCTGACCAGCACAGACTGGATGCTGTGCTGGATCCCTTGGATGGAGGTTAAGACGCAGGATCACAGAGTGAGAGCACATCGTACATGTGCTGCCCGAGTCAACATCTATGTGTGCACATGTGTCTGCTGTCTGTATTCTCATTTCTAGCTCTGCTAGAAGCTGTTATTAACGCAGAGAGGGAAAGCTGATGGCTTTCAAGGAGATATCAGCTATTTAAAAATAAAGGAACAGAAGCATCTTTTAACTTGGGAGTAAGATGGAGTCCTTTAATGCCATTTATTCTTATTCCCTCACCACAGCTGTTCCTTCCGAACTATTACAACTTCTTTGAAAAATAATTAACAGAAGCTTTCTGATTAATCCAAGCTCCTCTTCTTTGTATTAGGACAATCAAGATCCCTTTTCCAGTGCAGAAAGTGCTTGCTGGGGAGTGCTTAGCACTTGTGTCAGTCTTGTACTCAAAAACCTCCAACAGGCTTGTCCTTCACTTCTGTCTTTTATTGTAAGTGCCCTGAAAAGGACAGAATTATGCAATAGCAAATGGCAGTACTATTTTTTCATCAGGTTCAGTGCACTCTTGCATTCATGTTCATTGATCGTAATGTGAGCACGTTACTCAGCAATTTGCTTTTCTGAGCAGCCACGCACATTAAACTCCTGAGGATTTCATGACCTGGAGGTTTAGTAGCTTCTTGGGAGCAGAGTAAAGCAGGGTGTTAAACCGTATAGTGGATTTTATTTGTCAAGTTTTATTTTGCCATGACAGAAAACTCCAGAATGCTTTTTTCCATGGGTGTTTCCTTTGGTCTGGCTAAAAGAGATTACTGACAAGCAAAGAGCAAATTTCCATTCTTTTGTACATCTGCTGAATGTTCCTTCCCTGCACAGAGGACCATGGTTCAGCCACAGACATAGGAATGAACGGGATGAAGTGTGACGGGTCTTGAAATGTCTTTAGGTGACAGGAGCTGGCTGTAATTCCAATTTTTTTTAATAAGGACTGTTTTGATTTTTGATGCTTGAATTTGGAAACTGTCAAGCAAATGAAAAAGCTCCTGTGTCTTATGTTCATGTCTATTGTATAGAGATATGTTGGAAAACGACGTAATATATTTTCCATTTAAGAAAATATAAGAATTATATAATCCCTAATGTGGTCTCTTATATTTTCTATGTAAGAAAATAATTTTAAAGAAATTAGATTGTTTTTCCTTTTTTCCTCCTGCGACCAATATGGACGGCCAGTGAGTACTTTGGGTAGAAAGCCTCATTTTGCATTGTTATTTACCTAGGATTTTGTGATTTTATTCATGACTTTGAAGGCTTGGGGTAGAAGGGAGGAGGAGAAAGCCAAAGCAGGAGCAGGAGTGAAGGTCACATATTTTGACCTTTGCATGTTCTTATCTGGGTATGGCTGAATTAATTTAATTTGTTGGTCAGCAAATTATCACGTACCTCACACAGTTTTTGAATACCAGTGAAGGTAAGGAAATGGGCAATAGCTACCGAGAAGCTTCAGGCAGATTCCTGATTACCTGTAACCTCAATAGTGCTCATGGATACTTTGAATTTTCTTGATTTTCAGAGGATTTCTGTAGTTCTCATGTGAATTAAGTACTAGCTGACTCTTCTGTTGGCATAGGTATTATTGTTATTTTTGGCATAAATATAAGCAAAGCCCACAGATAGTTCAGACTGGGTTAATTCACATGCAAGCTGGACCATCAAAAGATCAATGAGTTGTAATAATCAATGTTTGAAAGATACAGTATAAAATACAGCATCTGGAGCTGCAAAGACATGCGGAACAGTGAAAACTTTAGTTTTACCTGCAAATTCATTTTTTTCCAAGGTAATGTATTTAAGAATTCTAATATATGATCTGGCAGAAAAGGTGTTGATGACAGAATTGTCTCATGTTTTAAATAATATGAGTGGGAGAAGCAGAGAAAAATCATACACTTAAGTGACATTTCCAGTATTTTTAGGAAAAAAAATAATCAGTGATGTACAGTTCGATAACCGTACTTTTTATTCCCTGTGTAAAGTTAGTCTGCCCCATCTGACCAGTAGCTGATAGGTGATTTCTTGGGTATTTGCTAATATGTATTCACAACATGTAGCTGTGTTATAACAATTTTACAAGTATACTACATTTATTATCTGTGATTAAAACTTAACCATAAATTACAAAATAACTAAGAAAATGTTTTGTTTTGTCCAGAAAGGAATGAATACGTATCTTTTGTACACAGATGGAAAAAGGAAATGGGTGGAAAAGTTCTTAAGCACTCCATAGCCTGATATCCTCAGAAAGATTGGATGAAAAGTCATAGACTGTGCATTCAAAACCTGAGGCATGCTGCATTAATATTCTGTCCCGCTTGCACTTGTCCACTGAGAGCTGTTAGCTCAGATGTGTGCAGGTTAAGCGTGTGTAGAAGCTTGGTGAATGTGGATATTGAAACTTAGAATAATCTTGCCACACTTCAGTCACCTAAAAGATGCCTCAGTTTAAGACAAGTGTCTAGGCTCCTTCGACAATTAATGACTTGAAACAGGTACTTCCAGAGTGCAATCTCATCCAAAGGGTAGTTGGCTGAGAGGGGCCGATTAATTAACTATAGTGAGAACAGTTAGTTGTGAGCTGAAGTTAGGTGGAATGACTGTCTCTGTCATCAGCTCTTCTGCATGTGAACAGCTTTGACAAATTGTGGTCTAACACATCTCTCTCTTGTTCCCATTGTCCACACACGATGTTTGCACGATGCTGTATATAGATATATCTGAATCCTTATGTAAGCGATGTGCATCATGCTAACAACATAAGCCATATGTACACTTTCAAAGTCCAAGAATTTCTGAAAGAATTACGTATACCACCCCAATGATGACTAACTTCTGCCGCACTGGACCCGCCAGGGCTCAAGACCGTAGTTGTGACTGGTATTATCAGTTAAGATCATTCTTCTGCAGATTGTTCTGAGTCTGTTTTCTGCAATCTCAAGGCAAGATAAAACTTGATACTGTTGTCTGAGGAGAAAGCAATTTGGGGTGGCTTGGATTTCTGAAATATTTTGTTTGCAAGAGATACAGATATGTACTTCTTGGAATTTATTGAATATACAATATTTTTACAAGTCTGTCCAATAGGGAGATTTTATTGTGGTAATGAACTGTGCTATTTCAGAGCTTATTTTTATAATAACATCACCTTAAAATAACTAGTATAGTGCAAATGCAACTGGTTTACTGTGTCAAAAGCTGCACATCTCTACAAGATAATATTCCACTTATGACCATATTACATACGTGCTTTTTATTCTACATACTAACAATGAACTGCTGCTCAGACAATGCATTACTGGTAGTGCAAATAAAGGTATTAAATCCAAAATACAGTAGAAATGCAGAATCTTCTAGGATAACTTGTAAAATGAATAAGAATTTTAAAAGTAAAATGTGACTACAGTACTGTGTGCCCTTTTACCAGCCTAAACCTTTGTGTTAGTACACAGAGTTGCTAACAAGGTAATTGTAAACCAGGCCAGTTCTTTTAAATTAAATTAAAACTGTATGAATGGTCATCAGAATAAAATAAATTTATACCAGTCAGAGTCAGCGTGATTGTTCTTAGATGCTGAAGGACATACAATGATGGAAAAATGTGCGTTGTTCAGTGCTTTGTTTAACATGTTTAATTTTTTCCTCACAGTACAGTGCTGTGGATACAAATCCTTTATCTGTGTACATTATGCAGCCCATCTGGAACAAAATTATTAAGGTAAGAATTTTATTTAAAAGAAATATCACATGATAATGTAAGAATTGGTTTTAAATGCAGCATGTATTTTCATTTTAAAATACATATTTATTAATAAAGCTGAAATTAAGACATCTGTATAAAAGAAAACAAATGTTACAGGACATATAGCTATATTTAAGATAAGTATGTTTGAATTTTGAGGTGGGTTTTTTAGAAAAACAAGGTTTGTTTATTTGTTCTGATCGCTACACAAAAAGCATCTGTTTCTTTTTTACATCTCATTATTACATCTTTCATTAAACAGCTTTGCAGATGCTGAAGGGTTTACTTAGTGCAAATTATTTTTGTGCAGCATATGCCGCCTAACAACAGCATGGCTTTATCTCTGTGCTGTGCACATGATTTTCTGCAAGTGCTGCCTCATTTTCTCCCAAGGGTACTTGCTCGAGGGAGCTAGGCATTTCTCTAAGAAGCTGAAAATGAGAGCGGTTACCATGATCACCATAACGATTGGAAGATGACATCTCTTGAATGCATTATGATCTGCAGTTTTTAAAAATAAAACCGCTCACAATCAGTTTTGCTGTTGTTGGCAAAAAAAAGACTGTATCTCAAATAAATATAAACTTTATTGATCTCCGAGGAAGCAATGACTTCTGCATCTGCCTCTTTAGAGGAAATCTTTAGATTGGAGCAGACTTGAAAATACAAACAAGAAAAGATGTCAGAGTGCTGTTGGATCTGCCATCTTTGGATTCTATAAATCAGGTATTGCTTATGCTTGATATAACAGGAAAATCATAACCTCATAACCTTAATGTAGTTTCATGAAAGTGTTTATATGACCCAACCTAAGAATTAAAAAAAAACCCTGAAGAGAAAAAAGCAACGAGAAAAAAGCAATTCAAAGATGTGAAACTGAATTTAGTAATTCAGTTCAGAGACTCTTGTTTTCATTCCCATCATAATATTGAAGAAAAAAATGAGGCAGAAAAGCCCCCCAGCACTCTGGAGTCCAGCATGGGAGATGAGCAGAGGCCTTACTGTGCACTTGCAGTTTGGTTTAGGAGATCCTGGGTATTCATCTGCTCTCAAACTGAAAGGAGAGTATTATCAGTGAAAAACTTCCTTTGGAGAGAAGTTGTTCTAATGGTTGTAGGGTGTTCCCAGAGGAAAAGCAACATATGCCCCCATGTAGCATAGGGTGATAGATCCTATAAAAAATGAGATGTCATTAGATTTTTTTAAACCTCCTTACATTTTAGGTGAGCATGATTTTGTTCACTTCGTGCTGGAGGGGAACCCAAACCAGAGCACAGGACTGAAAACCTGTTTCAAAAGCTGGGAGATCTGAGTACAGAACCAAGGATCGGAGTGGGTGCTGTCTGTACTTTGCCTTTTGGTTTGAACCCTGAAGATATAGCAATGAGTGTTCTGCTTTGTCTTCTGGTGCGAGAGTGCTAAAGGATAATTCTCAGTGATGTATCACAAGGATTTAAAGGGAAATTAGGTTCCTCCATACTTTTGTAGGGGTAATCATTCAAATGTTAAAAGATACTGCCAGGTAAAATCAGAGTCCTGGAGAGGAGCTGGGAATGCGCAGCTGCAGAGGGGAGAGCAGTATGTAATGGGAGAATGCAGTAGAGTCATCTTGGTTGCTCCTAGAGATAAAAATGAGGACTGGGGGAGCACCAAACTTACTGGCCAAAATTTAACTGTTTGTAATATATTAGCAGGAACAGAAGTTGCTAGAATGGTTTTGTTCCTGGCTAGATACTGAAACCTGGTGTGGCAGTGACTGTTGCCCCAGATTCAGTCTAAGAAAATTCTGTGCATCTGTTACCCAAAAATACTTTTTTTCTCTTGGAGTATAAGTAAAACAGTGGCATTAGAATAAATGTGATCAAATCTTATTTTTAGAAGGAGAAGCTTTGAATGCATTTACTCATCATTGATCTTTTTGTAGCTTGTATCTGTTGTAAGCATTATAACTGGGCTGTGGGCGTGAACTAGACTATAATCTGTGATCTACAATATAATATTGAATTACATTTTACAGTGTATCATCTTATTTCTATTCAAATAGAACAGTGCATTGCAGTAGAAAGATAGAGTAAAGCTGGGGTAAATTTAAGAAGAGGAAACATTGCATCTAATATGTTAATTCAACATTGGGCAGTACCAGTGTGCTTCTTGATGATTGGGGAAGTAATTTCTCTCAGTTCAGACATCCTAATATATCCATTTGCAGGTATGAGTCAATTATATTTTAGTTTCTAATCTGGTGAAAATAAACGTTCCACAGGGACTATTTTTACTAGATTCTAGAGGAGCTGAAAAAAAAAAACCAACCTAAAATTCACAGAGCCAAGAAAAAAAAATCTATGACAACAGAGGCTTGGGATTTGGGTCCGGCCTTTCATATGTCAGTTTAGTCCTAATTGCAACACAAGTTCCTCTGTATTCGGTAACACAGAATTCATTGTAAGATGTGTTTCCTATGTTATGAGAAGATGTGAGAATTTATGAACTGGGATATTGATGTATTTAAGAACTGAAACATGTTGTCGTAAGCCAGCTCATTTACCTGTGGTGGGGATGCTAGGAAAGCAAAGAATTTGTGCATTTAAGTTAGAAATTTGCCTGGAAATCCTGATCATTACCCTCCTCTCTTTCCTTGTCCAAGGACAT
This sequence comes from Phalacrocorax aristotelis, assembly GCF_949628215.1. Lineage (NCBI taxonomy): Eukaryota > Metazoa > Chordata > Aves > Suliformes > Phalacrocoracidae > Phalacrocorax > Phalacrocorax aristotelis. The sequence continues at coordinate 121,790,790 of NC_134277.1, read as the reverse complement.
CTTTCTTATGTGCTGTATCACATGCCTGTGTCAGTCTGAGTGTGATTTTTTTTTGATGTATGTGCTTTAGAAATGTGCTGAATCTGGTGCTAAAGCAGAAAGTGAAGGGTAATGTTTCATGCCTGGATTCTGTAATGGGCTTGAAGTACTCTGAGATACTCCTGTCCATGGCAGCTTTTCCACCTTGTATGAAACTCTAGTAACACCTATATGAAACTACAGAGTAGCAACTAACTTCCTCTATGTTTTATTTAAAACTATTCTGATTATGCAACTATAGTATTTCGTCTTTAATTAATTCAATGCTCTGTCCTTTTGCCTTTAATTAAGATTTGTATTTTGTAATAAAGTACCATCATGTGCACTGTGATAGATAATGGATAGTATCACTTAGCTACTACATGAACAGAATATTCCTCCTCTATTTGTATTCATGAGAAATCACATTTGTGCACGACAATGAGAGGAAAAGGAGGAAATCTCACTGGGATACACAGGTGTATGTGAGCTTCACTGAAGTCAATTAACCCCCCCTCTGTTGCCTTTATGAACTTTGATTTTATCACTAGAATCAGGCATGAGTAGAATTTTAGTGGTCTCAAGTGGCCTAGTTAAGGAATATTTCAAGTTTGAACAGAGCTTTATATAAATATGTGTACTTTACCATTTATTATCTGAATAGTTGATATATTAAAACATTCACTGTACTTATTAAGGCTTTTAGCGTGAATGGCTGTAGACCTGTTAAAACAGTAATTGATTAGTATTTTGTGGAACTAAAAGTTTTTTAAAACGTTCTAACATGCAATGGTTTTGCCAGAGAGCAGATGTGATTCTCCCCAGTGGCACATCCACTTGTATTAATCATGTAGTGCATTGATGTATTAGACTTCTACTGTCTGTTAATTAGATAATAAAGATCACAATGTGTCCTTCTATTAAGCTACTAGTAAATTCAGGGTGTATTTTTTCAACATGCATAAGAAGTTAATCTTTAATACTCTGTAATTTTTGAACTGTGGAATAGGGTGATGGTAGTGTAATGCCAACCAAAAGGATAAGGGGAATTAAATACTACAAAAGGGATTCTGCAATGGGAATACTTTCCAAATACCTACACAGATTAGGTTCGGCAAGGGTCAAAAGAGTATCCTTAGGAGTTTAACTGCAGGAGAGGGTGTTTTCCTGAGGATAGATCTCCTGTAACTGTTTTTTGTGGTGTATCTACTAGCCAAAGGGACTGCAAGTATAGCAACATGCTTTGGTGGTTTCCTTCTTAAAATAAATGATGTTAGCAAAAAAAATGGGTTAAAATAATGTTGTCATGTTTGCACTGTGTAAGCATAATTTTTTTCCTGTAGTAACTTAATAATGACATTGTGACTATTTGGAACGATGAACCTAATTAGAAAGCAGAAACTTATGGCACACCACTTTATTTAATAGTCAACAATTATTATGACTCATACAGGAGAAATCAGTAATTTTAAAACAATACGTTGGATGGCACCTGTATATCCATGTAAACTGTTCATCCACAGGTTGTCTTAACACATTTTGACCTATGTTTTAGATTAAAAGATGCCAATCTAGAATTTCTTCAGCATCTGTCGTTCTTATTTAATGTAAGGTCACAGACATCAGACAAATTCCACAGCAGGCGATTCATACCAAGCCTCCATCTTACTAAGTTTCTGCATCGACAGGAAGCAAAATTAGGAGACGTGTTGCTGTCGCCGCATGCTGAGTGTGCAGTCAATGTAAGAAGAGGGGACCGTGCAGCGAAGGGTTCCTTCTCAGGTGTTCGCCTAAAGGAGCTTCAGGGAACATTTGCTGTCACTTGTTCTTAGGGATTTAAAATCGGGCTTTTGAAGACTCAGAATGATAGATATGATAAACATTTTTATTCAAGCATTCCATGATGTATTTGAAATACTGTAAGAGGTGACATACAGTATTTTAAAATTAGTGATAAAATCCTGGTCATGAGGAAGGCAACTATCAGATTTAATATTTTTCCCAATGTTATTAAAGAAAATATCTAAGAAATATAACTGAAAAATATTCAGGAATTTTCATCTGATTTTTGAAAGTTTACACTGTACATTACCCTCAGCAAGTTTGCTGACGATACCAAGCTGGGAGGAGTGGCCGATACACCAGAAGGCTGTGCTGCCATCCAGCGAGACCTGGACAGGCTGGAGAGCTGGGCCGAGGGGAACCTCATGAAATTCAACAAAAGCAACTGTAGGGTCCGGCACCTGGGGAGGAACAACCCCATGCACCGGTACAGGCTGGGGGCTGAACTACTGGAAAGTGGCTCTGCTGAGAAGGACCTGGGAGTGGTGGTGGACAGCAAGGTGACCCTGAGCCAGCACTGTGCCCTTGTGGCCAAGAAGGCCCAACGGTGTCCTGGGGTGCATTAAAGGGAGTGTGGCCAGCAGGTCGAGGGAGGTTATCCTCCCCCTCTACTCTGCTCTAGTGAGGCCACATCTGGAGTGCTGTGTCCAGTTCTGGGCCCTCCAGTTCAAGAAAGACAGGGAACTACTGGAGAGAGTCTAGCGGAGAGCTGCGAAGATGATCAGGGGACTGGAGCATCGCTCTTATGAGGAAAGGCTGAGAGACCTGGGTTTGTTCAGCCTGGAGAAGAGAGGACTGAGGGGGGATGTTATCAATATCTGAAGGGTGGATGTCAAGAGGATGGGACCAGATTCCAGTGGTGCCCAGAGACAGGACAAGGGTCAATGGGCACAACTTGAAACACAGGAAGATCCACCTGACTATGAGGAAAAACTTCTTTCTTGTGAGGGTGACAGAGCAGTGGAACAGGCTGCCCAGGGAGGTTGTGGAGTCTCCTTCCCTGGAGACATTCAAAACCCACCTGGATACGTTCCTGTGCCCCCTGCTGTGGGTGTCCCTGCTCAAGCAGGGGGGTTGGACAAGATGATCTCCAGAGGTCTCTTCCAACCCATACCATTCTGTGATTATCAGTTGCACAATTTCTCCTGAATGTTATTAATTGTTCTCTGGTAGAAAAAGAGGATCTAATCAGGGTAATTAATTGTTCTAAGCATTCAGATTCTACTTGCAAATTTTTCATGTAGTAATAGGGTAGAGAAAATTTAAAGATGTATGTAAAATAGTATGTATTAATCTCACTGTTGATCTAGCTAGTCCAAAGAAATTAACAAAACATTTTATTTCAATTTATTAGTATCTGAAATTATATAACTTCTTTTTCTTTAATTTTTTAAATATTTTATAATTTTGAAGCACTTTGCATCTATTTTCAGCCCTTAGGCACTCCAAAGATTTTGATTATAAGCCTCCAATTTTTTTTTAATATATTGATACGTGTTTGAGTGACAGTAGTGGCTGGTGCTTAGTATTTCTGAATATATATTCTGTCTAAAAATCATGTAGAAAGCTGTGTATGCCATTTCAGAGAATACTTTGGAGCAACTCTGTTACCTGGGGAGAGTGTTACCAGGAAGGATCCCTGTTGCAGTACAAGGAATACCTTAAAGCCACGGGGGTTGAATAGCTGAGAACAGTTAATGGGACAAAGAATTAAAGGCTTAGGAGGAGGTGGAGAGTCCTTTTCAGCACTCTACAAAGTCAAATGAATTAATGTAGTGTTTATAATTTATGGCTAAAGAGGGAGACCCTGCAGAAAGTTACTATCTAGAGAAGTAGGGAGCTGCTTGTAACAGGGAGATCTTGTGGATCTAAAAAAAGTAATGCACTCAATGTATGATTTTATTGATGTTTTGAGTTGGAAATTATTAGCATATTTTAGACGAGGAAATTTCCTTGTTATGGTATGGGAATAGAATGCTTCAAAAAACCTGCTATGTAGATGCTGAATTACCACACTGGGGTGCTGCAGTCTTCTTTCAGTTGTGATACACACAATTGCAAGAAGCTTTCCTTGGTGGCTGGGAAAGTAAGGATAGTATATAACATAAGAAATACGACATTTTAAAATTACATTTCTGCTGCAGTTGCAAAGATCAGGCAAAAGAATTACCTTTGAAAATAAATTTCAGAAATGAAAACTATTTTTTTGAAAATGGGAAAATACGCACAAATCTGAATGTTGGTGATGTCATATATGGGCTTCTCCTTTCCTGATAAAAAATAAAAAATATTTAATTAAAACTAGACTTAGAATTTGAAATATAATTTTTCTTAGATTTTTTTTCTTTCTTTTTTAACAGGTAGTGCCATTGTGGATTGCTCCCAACATGTTAACGTTCTCTGGATTTATCATGATTTTAGTTAATTATTTTCTAATATCTTTTTATGACTGGGACTACACTGCCTCAGGTAAACATCCTCATGTTGTAATTTTGTCAGAATTAGTATGCTTCTTATGTCATAGTTCTGAATGATACAGGGAGGTATCAGATACTTGGATCATCCACTCATTCCCTTAATGAGGCTCCATGTGCATAGGAGGATCTGACCTCACACATGGCATTTTAAATTTAGATCATTTTATTGAAAAACCTTATTTAATTTCATTCCCAAATACGGGTTTCAGCATGTGCTGCTTGAAGTCTGTGATAATATCTCATTTTATTTAAAGTGTATGCCAGGATTTAAATACACTGCCAAAACCCACCCTGACATTCTTAATAAAATTTTCATTGGTTTCACATTTCCTAATACCTAAATCCATGCCTGAATGAGTTAATTTCCCTTTCATTACTCCACTGCCCCCTTCAAGACTGCTTCTAGAAAAAAAAAAAACCAACAGTTTCTAAACAAATGTCTCTTGAAATTATGACTTTTGAATTCCAAATCCATATTTGCACCTCATGGCAGACCAAATCAAAAGATTTTTGGAGCTGATTGTTCCTGAGTATAGGGCGTGTTCAGTTCTGAGCTTCTCAGACCAGCTGTTGGAGCCTACAGAAAGTATTAAGCATCTCACCAGTGATTAACATATACAAATCTTAGTTTTTCTTGAAACTAGACAATTTGGTGAAGACTCAACACTTTTATTTCCTGAAACAATTACGTTTGGGTTTTTTTTGCTGCCTTTTATTTCTTATACACTTTGGTGTGAGCTGTTTGTACATTTATCACAACAATTCTAGAGGCAGGGATACTTGTTAGCAGTTTTAGTTAAAAAATAATCCTGTATGAGCATTAAGTTTTCATGACTGGCATGTTGTGTAGTTATCTGGCCTTGTCATTAAACACTTGGTTTTTTATCAATGGAGCTGATATTTACTAAGTTCTGTAATAAAAGAGCATCCAGTACAGATCTTTTAATGGGATAATTTTATCTCGACACATTCCTGGTAGATACACGTTAAACTTGAAGGCATTTGAAATGGTGATTAAGTCTGTTAGAGCTGAGATTTCTATGTGCAAGCTTATTCTTGATTTCACACGAGAACAGTGCCCATCATTTTTCAATTGATTGAAAACGTTCATGCAGCCTAATAAGCCTTTTGAGTATCATATATCAATCCCATACCTAGGATCAGAAATAAAAGACTTAATTTCCTGGACAGCTGGTTTTCATTCTACAGTTTGAAAAATTGCAGCTAGGAGTCAGGAATTGTCATCTTTTCTTTCAGAGTGGCAAGATGAGGCCTTGAGAGAAAGGTGGTCAGGGCACTGCTTTAGGTACTGGCATCTCCCTGTTCAGCAATGACGCACCTCTGTGTGCAAGTATTTGCTGTGTTCGGTGCCGAATGCCAGAAACCTGAGAGGGCTTTGCATATACGGTTGTTCCTAGTGCTGGTAGAGTCCTTATTGGATTATGTTTAAGTTAAATAGAATGCTCTTTGGAAAAAGGATTGATGTCTTTAAAAGAGTAACAATAACCTTGGGTTATTGCAATCAGCAGAGCAATAACAGAACCCTGGGTTCTGCCCAATTCAGCTTTCTTTTCCAGATCAATTTCCTTTTTCAAGGAAAAAAAAAGGTGCTAATATCTGTCCTAGCCTAAGGACAAAAATTTCCTTTTCAGATCTGCATGGTAAAAGTGCTATACAAAATCCACGGTTGTGCTTATAAGAATGATCGTGGATGAAAACTCCATTTTTTTAAATATTTAGATATTACATAAACATTAACTAATTCGTTGATAGGTACTCTTCCCATGACCTGTGAAAATTTTTGGCTAGTTACTATCATTATTTTGTGCAATACTGGAGTCACTGCAGGACGAAAAATCTTGCCCTTGTCTTCTCTCCTTTATGGTATCAGCACATTCAAGCCTGCTCATTGCTTCTTTGATAGAGGTCACTGATGACTTAGGGTCAAAACCAAATATTTCAATCTGTTTGACGTAGTGGGCTAATCAGTGGCAGCTTGTTCATATGTATATGCATATCTCGGTGGACTTCTTTGATGTTAACCACTGTTACGCTGACTTACTACCCCATTTATTTCAGGTACCAGTCCTGGACTTGTTCCCACGTGGGTGTGGCTGTTCAGTGCTTTTACCACCTTTTGTGCTTATGCTTTAGGTAAAGTATGATGAAACAATTTACATGTCTGACGTCTTCATATAATTTTATCTACCAGTTCATTAGTGGTCAGCACTATCAAAATGAAGAGGATAGTGGATAAATTACTGATCTGTCTCTAAAACATTTCTCTGAGATGTGAAAAACCCAAACCAGCAACAAAAACCAGCCATAATGCTTAAAAAAAAAGACAATTTTAAATGATATATTAGAGGTTATATGACTGTTGCTCTTATCTCCTTTGAAACTTCAAATTGTTTTAGGGAAACAATGGAAATCATTACATAGAAGCAGTCATTGCTGTTGGGATTCATAAAAATCTTTGTCCCTCAACGATGACATTCTGAGAAGCTCCCTGACACTTGCATTAGCAAAGGGTGCTTTCAGGGACAGGGAAAATAAAGGGCAAAGCAGAGGAAAAGGAAAATGAATGTAGCACTGTGTTTTAACCTGCTAGGCACTTCAGTGCTTATGGCATGTGTCAGGAGAGGTGGTATGAATGTGGTGACAGGCCTGAGCTTCTTATGGAGATGAAGTATAATTTTTTTTAACTTCTCTGTTGCTGTTTTTCTTCCATGACACCTATACCTCATTTTCAGTTTCATATTCCATTTTTACTTTTTCTTTTTATATCATACCATGACATATTTTTAGGTACATTGCATCTTGCTCTGTGCAGTGGTGTGAAGACGTAGACTCAAACTGATGCAGATCTGGGAGTGAGATCCACATTAGCACAGCTTTCTTGCTTTCTCTTCCAAAGCTAACTCATTCCAAACTAGTCTCTCCACAACACGGTGCAACAGAGCTCATTTTTTTGGGGGACTCAAGGTGGCATATTTACATGGACTGCACTGTGCTGTGTAAATGTACCCTCTCTTATGGAGCTGGTTCTTATATGGCCCTGCATTGCGGAGCCATATGTTTGTGTGCCATATTTAAGATACCCAGGCATAAATGTGTTCTAGATGTACACTGCAGTGTTGTGCAAAGATGCTGGCCCCTTTTGGTATCAGACCCATGCATGTAGAGCCATCTTGATTAACCTGGGTGCATCCCCTTGTGCAGACATCTCCCTCTTCGTTGCGAATGCCTTGCCATTTCTATTCAAGTGGAGAGTTTGTGCCAAAATTATTTTGTCCAGAATTTCTTTGTGTTTGTACCATGAAAATCATTGGGACAACTGACCCTTGAAGCTGACTACCAGTCAGATTTCCCTAACAGCTCCGTGTAATCATTAGCAGAAGCAGCAGTTTCTTTTTTGAAAACCATTCCTTATGCAATTGTAGGCAATTTAATGAAGTGGCTATTGTTTCATAAGTAGGAATTACATATTGGAGCTGTTAGTGTATAACACCCCAGAAAGCTCATTAGAAATACAGCTTCTGAGTTTCTTAATGTAGATGTTATTTGCCAGTGAGGCCTATAGTTCCTTATACTTGGAAGACAAGGAATATGATGTTGACAATCAAAGCTATAATGAGCTGATGTGTATGTAGATTTTTGTGTCTGCTGTCCAAGCCACTTCATGAAATATTTAGTCTCAGATTTAATTCTGCATGGCCAAAGTTTTCCCTTTGGAAGACTGCAGAGAGCCATAATAACTAACCAAATATGCAGCTTTAATCTCTCTCAGCTTCTTTTTAATGACACAGTTACTCTTTCCAAATTCCCTAGCATGCTGCTCTTTACCCTGCTCTTTGTTAAGGTGGTTTGGTATCTTTTCCCTTTCTGTAAAATGGTATGCTCTTTGTCGTTATTTTGAATTCCACTATTTAAAAGTTATATAAACTTTAATAAAACTGAAGATTTTTGAATCTTCATGAGACAAAATCATAATATAATAATTCTGAAGCAGTGGAAATGTGGGACAGCCTATGTCCACTATACACCATTGTTGGCACGAATGATTTCAAAATGAAACCTAAACCAGAAAATATTTTCAGTCTCTTAAAAAGCTAGTGAAACCACATGGAAAATGTGGGTAAAGATTTGTGAAAATCCAATTTTACATATGTGTTATACAGGGAGTATATGTGTATACAGTTATACAGTATTTTTCCCCATGTCCGTTATAATTAGAAGTACTGTATTTCATGACACCATTATAAGCCTAACTCTTTTTAGTAAAGTGTTCTTATAAAATGAAACCCATTCTTTCACTGGTGTACATATTTTACTATCTAATGTGAATACTATTTGGTGACAGCGTAAAATAATTTATGAATAGACCAATCTTCTGTCATTCTCATTAAAATAGCATTACCCCTATAACTGAACGGTCTCTGATTCGGGATAGATGTTCTTGAAATATGAAAGACTATATACTGTTTAGGGATGTTTACGTACCTGTTTGCTAGTTAAGTTTCAGAAGCATCCTAAAATAGACTTAAAGAACTTCTACATTTATAACAACACTATTCAAGTAACCTCAAGCTTATATACACAGTTTTCTTTCTGCACTTTTCAGTAAGAAGCTGACAAGTCAATGGCAATGTTGATGGAGAGAGAATGAAGCTCTAGAAGGGGGCAAGCTGCATTTGAAATCCTCTCTGATATCTTTAATTTTTAGAGTTGTGAGACCTGTCTCAAGAGATTTGTATTTGAGTGGAGGATGTCTCACAGCTGTTTAGGTATTACAATAGGGAGATAGTCTAAAATCTGTACAAAATCAAACCCCATGTTTTCCTGGTTTAGATCCCTGAAGTATATTTACATTAAACAAAACTCAGAGTACTGCCAAATAATCTGGAGAAGTAAGTAGCATATGATCTATAGCAGCTGTGGAGTCTTTGGTCTCACTCTGCTGAGTTTTATCTCTAGTCAGTTTTGGGTTACTAATGCTATCAATAACTAATAATTGTTAGCTTTAGTACCGTCCAAGTAACATTAAGAAGAAAAAAATTCCCCATGTTATTTTGAGATTCAGGATAACAATAAGTAATTGGTAAGGTTTGTTCTGTGTACTTTTTCCTAAGAGGTTTATCCAGCATATTTACACTGAACTAAGGAAAAAATATTTCTATTTCTCACCAGCATAGTCTCAGAGAAAAGACTAACAGTATGGTTTGACAATGCAACTAAGAAAGGTTACAGCTGCTAGACCCCCTTTTCCTTCTCCCTGCATTCGCTGCCCCTCCCTTGTGCCATCTCCCTTGCTTTCATTCACAGCACCAATTCTGTTCTGTGACCCAGAAGAAAATGTAATGTTTGCTGTCTTTCCACCAGCTGAGCAGGCTGCAGGTCCTCCCCTGTTCAACAGCAGTGAACTCACAGATCGACTCAAACCATATTGTCCAACGACATCCTCAGAGTGAGATCCAGTACAGTGTTTGGGCATCTTTCAAGCACTTAAGTATTAAAACTGATGAAGATATAACTCATCTTAACAGTAGGATGTTCTTAGAATCATAGGACCATTTAGGTTGGAGAAGACCTTTAAGATCATTGAGTCCAACCGTAAACCTGGCACTGCCAAGTTCACCACTAAACCATGTCCCTAAGTGCCACATCTACATGTCTTTTAAATACCTCCAGGGATGGTGACTCAGCCAATTCCGTGGGCAGACTGTTCCAATCTCTCACAACCCTTTTTTGTGAAGACATTTTTCCTAACGTCCAGTCTAAACTTCCCCTGGTACAACTTGAGGCCATTTCCTCTTGTCCTATTACTTGTTACTTGAGAGAAGAGACCAACACCCACCTCACTACAACCTCCTTTCATGTAGTTGTAGAGGGCAATAAGGTCTCCCCTTAGCCTCCTCCTCTCCAGGCTAAACAAACCCAGCTCCCTCAACCCCTCCTCATAAGAGTTTTTCTCTAGACCCTTCACCAGCTTTGTTGCCCTTCTCTGGACACGCTCCAGCAACTCAACGTCCTTCTTGTAGTGAGGGGCCCAAAACTGAACACAGCACTCAAGGTGCGGCCTCACCAGTGCTGAGTACAGGGGCACGATCACTTCCCTGCTCCTGCTGGCCACGCTATTCCTGATACAAGCCGGGATGCCGTTGGCCTTCTTGGCCACCTGGGCACACTGCCAACTCTTGAATCCTAAGATTTCAACCAGAAGACTGTTTAAAATATCTTATGTAGGCACACACAAAAATAAATTTTGTGAAGTTTGCTCCTTGAGGCTGCCACATAACTGTTAGTCATTGAGGCATTTAGCATTAGGCAACCTAAATGCCTTAGTGAATCTACCCCACAAGTGGCCTGAAGTCTCAGAGGGTCCAGAACACCACTGGACAGGCGAGAAGCCTTATGGGCACTTTTCAGCACTTTAATTAAGAAACCGATTGCAGGGAATGACATTAAAGTGTTTAAAGACCACTGGGGACAAGTAATTATAAATGTCTTTCTGAACCTTGTAAGGAAGTTGGCATTTAGTTTAAGAGTTGAGGTAAGGACAGAAAAATTACTGGTAACCGAAGTGAATATTTTACGAGCAATCCTAATATGTTGGTATTGAAGGGACTGTTGTGCTTCAGTTTGCTGTCATTGGTGTATTTTTCCCATACATTATATAGGCTATATATGTTATATATATTTATGTTTTATATATATGTTATATATAGTGAAGTGTTTGTGAAGAAAGTGACTCCTGTTGTGCTCTAATTCTTTATTTCTTTTACTTTCCCAATCCTTCTAGACTCTATAGATGGGAAACATGCTCGAAGGACTCAGTCCAGTACTCCTCTGGGAGAGTTATTTGACCACGGGCTGGATAGCTGGGCTACCTCCATTTTTGTGCTTTCTTTTTTTTCTGTCTGTTCCCGTGACAATGGGAAGACTGGAGTTTCCGTATATACAATGTATATATATTTAAGCATCGTGTTGTTTAACTTTATGTGTTCACACTGGGAGAAATATAACACAGGAGTTCTTTTTCTTCCTTGGGGATACGATATAAGCCAAGTGGTAAGTATTTAGCATTCCTGTTTTGGTTTTATTTTTTTAACTATGTTAGTGTTTTCATAATATTACAGAAATAGAAAAATAGAGCTCAAGGCAAATGTATTTGGCCAAGATTTTGAATATGAAATAGCATAACCCTAAAAGTAATTCAGAAATATTTCCTGCATTTGCAAAGAGGGATGCTCTGAAGCAAATTGTCAGCATCAGAGAGTCACTGCCTTGCAGGAAAAAAAAAAAGCTTGCAGCAAGCCTAGCAGTTGGATAGTGCCTAGGAGAATGTAATTTAACTGCATTTGATTTGGGGTATTAACAAAAAATTATTATGCTATCTGAAGCCATAAGCACTTCTCCCACCAACACTAGTTTCTGAGACACGATGTGAACTAGTCCAAGTAGTATTTATTAACAGTAATTATACAGTTATACAATACTAGACCTTCTCAGTTCTACCAGCTTTTACACTGAATGTGATAATGGAAATAGCATTGTACCTATACAGCGAGCATTAACTGTTGTCAAGTGAGTTTTAGCCTTGAAAAAAGGTCCAAGTCATACCAATAGAGGTTTCCTGTCTGAGTATGGCGTTCAGTAACATGAATTACACGTCAGCCCACAGCCAAACCCCAGATGAGTTCTTGAATGGCTTACCCCTACCTTGGGGTGGACCTCTTCAGAAACATGCCCAGGGCACCACAGTGAGTGGTAGCCTCAGTGCACAAGTGAATAGCAGCAGTAGCAGTAACAAGCCCCTTGCACTGCCAAGGGCCCAGTGCTGCGATTTCTGGGCTGGCTTATCTATTTCTTAGATAGCCAGGCTCTTGCAGCCTGAAGAGCACAGTCCCAGTCTTCCAAGCTTCCTGTCACAGGCATGAGATGAAAGGTACAGCCAAATAGACATAATTGAAAAGAAGTTTGACAAATATTCAAATACGTGTTTTAATGGAAATATAGTATTTGAATTAATGGCTGCAGATGTATTGCTGTAAACATAATCAGAATCCAGTGGTTTGAGAACAACTCAGAGATGGTGGTCCAGCTGTTGTGCATCTGTTTTGTCCCCTAGAAAATAGGTTCTGGGAGAAGAAGTTGGCTCAGGACTAAGACATTAGGCAGCCAGCTGGTCTACAAGTTTCAGCCATGTCTGTGTAAGGTTTCTTAGTGAAGTTCTTCCAGCAGGAGAGGAATAGCTATGTTCAAACCAATTTCACTTGTTGCTCAGATGATCGCTGTAGATATACATGTGAATGTTGGATTGCTACAGCATCCGAACTGTATTAGTGGTTAAATATGGGTATCAACTAGCAGAGCAGTATTGTTAACTCTGTCAGTGCCTTTTAGTGACCTCTGCCTCTGTCACTGTTTTCCCATCTGGGAAATAATGGTAATAACATTTCCCTGCCTGACAGATTTGTGGTGAGGCTGAATTTCAGTAAAGTCTGTAAACCGCTTTGTTTAACTTGGATGCAAGGTGCTAACAAGTACTATTTCCTGTTCCCCTCTGATGCCGAATTGCTGTCCTGCATGCTTGCTTTCTAGTAACTTGTGTGATGACTTGCCTGCAGTGATAAGCACATAAATGTAAGGTTATTTTGGTGCTATATAACACAGTCATCAAGAGTGGTGGAAGACTGTACTATTGAAATATCTGTATGTCAATTTTCCCATCTGTAAAAATTAGCTTTTGTAGTTGTGAATGACTATGAACAAAGACAGGACGGGATTAGTAGATCAAGGTAGTATTTTTTCCATGAGTCCAAACTACATTTCATGCACACCAGAAAGTACGTAACATAATTTTTTTTCAGTTGTACTAACTAGTCTAGTAAAAGATCTTAATTCCCCTACAAATACTGCCTTCCTCTCGTTTTGTAAACCCATTCAGCAAATTTTGTATGATGTGTGCACTATTAAAGGTAGCTCTTCATCTCCAGTTACTTGGAGGAGAGGATACTGAGGACATTAGCAAATGGCTGATGATGAGCACGAAAGGTAATATTCCCCTTGCTGGTTTCCCCCCACCACATCTCTGCCAGATATTCCCACAGCCACACTGAGAGGCAGAGGGGGTGGAATTCAGACTAATTCCCAGCATTTAGTTCACCATTTCCTCTGTGGTGTTCCTCGCTGGATTGCTGCATGAATGTGCCTCTCTGCTCTGTCTTCAGTGATTTCACTGACAACATGATGCTATTGCATTGGCATGTCAGATGTTCAGGTGGTCTAGTCCCCTGCTTCTGCTTTTAAAATTTATGATAGCCAGGAACTTTGGACTTCATTATCATCACAAAGTTCAGGAAATACAGCAGTTAGTATAAGTGTGCAAATAGATAACTGTTGACCTTAATGAAAGCTTAACTGGCATGTAGCTCCCAGGACAGTGCTGCTGAGTCAGCTCCACTGTATATAAACACAGACAGCCCGCTTGCTGGGTCTGTGTTAGCTGTGGTACAAAAAGAGCTGCTGTTCCTTGTGAAAAATACCTCATTATAAATAGAGAAATTTGTAGGACTTATGCAGATCACATTTTTCTGCAACTTGATGACTTGTCAGAATCAGTAACCTAATTGCAGTAGCTGGGCTGTAATTGGCACTCCAATTAGCTTTGATTACAGCAGACATCCATTTATAGAAAGCTGTGGTGTGTAAACTTGAAAAATGGCTGTAATGTTTCTGAGAGATGCTGGGTCAGGGAAGTGCTATGTTTGTGGATCCAGAGACAAGGAGGAGGCATCTGCAACAATGAAAACTCTTCCTCCATCCTCTCTCCAGCACAAATTTCTGCTGACTCCTCTGCAGGCAGAAGATGTAGGGAGAGGAGCCTCTTTACACCATATGGTCTAGACAATTTTCATGTACTCTCAAGTAAGCACAAGCCCCCAGAAGTCACGGGCTGAAGTGAAGACTTAGAAAGAAACTGTTCTTGAATGTTCTTGAATGCATCTTGTCACAAGCCCAAACAAAGAAAGCTAATACCTGCAAATGAAGTTTCTTGGAGAAAAAAAAAAGACAAAGCTTTCCTGAGAAATTAAAATTTCAGGCTTCCTGCCATATGTTAATTTTCACAGACGTCCTCTGTATTATTTGAAAATCTGTTTTTCTCCTGAAAATTGTAATATTCCCTTAATGAAATACTTTCTAATCTTGCTGTTGCTTTTCGTAAGCCACTGTGGTTGAGTTCATAGTAGGGGAACAAAACATTAATTTTTCCTTAATATGATGTAGTGATACCTCTGCTTACATTTGTGCTGCATTAAGCGTAACAGGGAGGTACCCTTTATAGTCTTAAATAAAAATTTAAAAGTGAAAATAAGAGCTGTGTGAGAGCTGGAGTGACCCAGAGGGTTCCACGCTCCTTCCCCTCACTCTCCCCAGCCAAGAGGGCAAGCTCAAAAAAGCACAAAACCACAAGTAGCAAGTGTGAAAGGCAACTGGCAGCTCTCTCTGGCCCTGCCCTAGCCCTGTGAGGAGAGGATGACCAGAAATCCTGTAAACAGTCATGCCTGCAGGCACAGATGCTTGGACCATAAGCCCCAGGTTTTCAGTTTGAGGTGCTTTCCCAGCTGGTTCTGCCCAATGGCTTTGGATGGTCCCACCTAGGCTCTCAGGGAGAACACTCTGCCTTGAAACTCCAAATAAATTAAGTGTATGATGCAGGTAGCAACTTAAACACTGTAGAACTTATACTTTTCTCCTTCCTTTCGGTCAGAACAGGGCAAGAGGTTTTTGGATGTCATATATCAGGTTTTCTTTTGAGAAGCAGTTTACAAAACTCATGCTGAAATATGTTTCATATGACCTTTTCCTGGGAGGTACTGTGGCAGCCAGTGTTTCAGGAACTGGAAGAGAAATCCTGAGCAGTGCAAGTGCACATCACATCCTTTAAAAACTTCTGTCTCTTCTAAGGGGCAAAAAAAAGTCTCTATTAAAAAGAAAAAAGGAGATGCAAATGTGTTGTTCTTTGGTCACGTTATCAGGATTCAGAACCTTTTTTATTTTAGTTAAAAAGTTATTCACTTTCAGAGTTTTTCAAATTTGAAGTGTCTGTGGAAAGCATAGCCTTTCTTGTAAGAAATAATATTGATTATTACTTAGTTCCAAAGGTAGGAATGCGCTGGAATTGTTGAAGTAAAAGAACCAATAGTTGTGTGGAAGCAGTGCTGGCCAGGCTATGGTGCCTGCTTCCAGCTGCCTCCTGACTCCGCTGGGAACCGAACCCAGTACTCAGTTATCTGAGGGAAACCCACGGTGGATCCATGTGAAATTTAAAGAGAAGAACCTGTGGTGCAGAAGCTCCTTCTGCAGCAGATTGCTTCTTTCTTAACCACTCAGTTACGATTCTCCTCAAACCCTTCTTGGTTAATTAATCTTCCACATGCCTTTAGCTGTTTGCCTATGACATACTGCATGTCTAAATGTAAAATGACATTTTCAAGACATATAAAAAACTATTTTTATCAGCTAAATTTACAACCTTTAGTGATTTATTGAAAGGAAAAATACTGAGGAAAAAAATGGGAAAAATTACACATCATGCTAAAGCTAACTCCTGTTGAAATAACTTGCAGGAAATTGATAGTTCTTACTTTTTTAGCCAAGTGTCACATTTATTTTCAGAGGAAAAAGGTAACCTTGTATTTTAAATGACTTTGCTCTCTTTGTTCAGTTTGAGCACTATGTTAATGGAAAATATTTCAACACAGGAACAATTAATGCTATTGGAACATGCTAGTGAAATTGAACGTTACAGCAAAATTAATGTCATTTTTTGTGGAC
Organism: Phalacrocorax aristotelis; assembly: GCF_949628215.1. Classification (NCBI taxonomy): domain Eukaryota; kingdom Metazoa; phylum Chordata; class Aves; order Suliformes; family Phalacrocoracidae; genus Phalacrocorax; species Phalacrocorax aristotelis. The sequence continues at coordinate 121,774,612 of NC_134277.1, read as the reverse complement.
TCATAAAGAATTTAAAAGTATAGCCAGAATATCTTTTTAAAAAGATGAGAAATTGATTAATTTTCTTTTCCCTGTGTAGTACATCATACAGCATACTCAATGTGCCTGTGTAAAGCAGAAATGGTAAATCATTAGGGAGAAAAAGAGTGTATGTACACACACATACAGTCTAGAATATTTTGGTCACAAACTTACACCTGCAGTAGTGGAAAGACATGAAAGAGATGGTGATTTTTTAAAAAATAAATATTTTAGAGAGCAGTTAAAATCTAGAAGCTAGGAGATTTTGAGGAGTTATACTGGCTTATGGTTATATAGGTTTTTCCCAAAACCACATTAAAGAAGTAATACTCTGATTTTACAGAGGGATAAAGGTGACTATGTTGCTGTGATTTACAAAGTTGTGACAAGATAGGGAGCCACTGCTCAGAAGCCAGCTGTCCTGCTGTTCAGCCATATCAAAGGGCCTACAAATTAACACCATGTATTTCCAGATTTTTGTCTGCGTAAGTACTCCTCCTCCTCCTACATAAGCCTTGACAAGCCAGAAATTTTCCTAGTCATATGTTTCAGTGAGTTGGAATCCCAGATTGTATACGTCTGACACTAACTTGCTACATAGTCCTTACTTGTGTTAATTAATTTGGACTCTCATTTTATGAAAGGTTGCAATTATTTTTACTTGCTAAAGACTACATTTATATCTGTAAAGTACTAAAGCCGATCGATGCCAGAGAGATGAGTAAAAATCCTGGCCATCTTTTCTTAAGTAGAATTATTCAGTTGCACTTAGGAACACTGTTACAGATTTTAGTATATTTATTTTACCAGCAGTGCCTTTAAAAACAGCTTATACTTATTGGCATACTTACCTTTTGTCTAATAATTTTTACAATCTTCAGTTTTTGCTGATATAGCTTAAATCAAGGGATGCAGCCATTTTCTTATCCTTCCAGCATTCTAAAGGAAGTCTTTGAGACTGCCTCAGGGAAGTCAAAGTTTCGAGTCCTTAAAAAACAACACACCAAAAATTTCAAGCCAAAGAGTGTTCTTTCATACACTACATCTGTTAAATAAGAGGCAATCTCAACCTGTGAGTGCTGCATCACCAAATCCCAGGGCAGGGCATTCCCCCGAGAGAGCCCGTTGCATCAATGCTTGTGTTCCTAAAGGTGTGCTGCCATCTGACAGTGATACTCATGGCTGCACTGCCAAAAGTACTGACTGTAATAACGGGTAATACTGAAGTTCCTCTTTTATCACTTGCCAAAAAAGTCTGTTCAGAATTCAACGTGTGAGGGTAAATTCAGGCTCCATCAGAGCCAGCTGGAGTTCTGCCATCAACTTTGATGGGGCCAGGAGCCCATCCGTCACGTCGTATGGATAACACAATGCAGTTTCTTCAGAAAGCCAAATCTTAGCTCTGTTGTAGTCGGTTGCAAACCCCATTATACCCGTTCTTCAAAATCTTTGATCTTTTAGATCAAAATTTCACCCACTGTCAATGGCCCAAGATGTAACTCTCATACTAGTGCCTGCTCTTCTCTGTTGCAGATCTGTTGTGCTGCTTGTTCTGGCAGAGGCAATTCAAACATCCAATTCTGCAATGCCACACACAAGCAAAACTATTAAGGAGCTACATACTGATAGGGCAAGAATCTTGACTTTAGATACGGAGAAGGAAGTGAAGTCAAATATAGTGGTATCTATGTGTAATCGGGAGTTTAAGCGACATCAGTGTTCTGCTAATAATCTGTGATCTTAAACAGCCTGTTACCTAAAAAAGAGATTTTCAGTGTACCTTTAAATTAAAGCAAAAATTTGATAGAAGACTAGAAATGTGTTTATTGAAGGTAAAAATGAAGAAAACCCATAACATAGTAAAAACTGAGTATTTAAAAAAACTACACAAAATATAGTAAAATCTATCATACACGTTAAGCTGGAAAGTATTTGTCATCCCAGACTGAGAAACTATTGAATGAAAAATGAAAGGGTTACTGGACTTTACCTGGGAATAAATAGATGGAAACGCAGTCTTCTAAATGGCATTATAGTTAACATAGTTGTTTTAATTTAGAGCTAAAGTAAATGTTTGCAATTCATTCTTAATCCAAGTCTAGAATAGTTGAGGAGGTTGAGACATGTAGCATGAAACATACAGCCCCTCATGACTCCTATAGCAAAACCAAGCAGCTGAGAACAAAATAGCCTGGAGAAAGAGTGGGGCAGCAGTCCTGCTAGCTGGGTGCCAGCAGCAGAAGGGGCTTCAGGGGGTGGGTGGCCTGGGCTAAGCCGGGAAGTGAGTTTGAAGGGAGAGCAGGGTCCCTTGAGGAGGTGGGATCAAGGGCACAAGGGCTTGGGAACCACTGCATCGCATTCAGTGCTGCATTTGCACGGTACACACGTTAAATGGTAAAACGTCATCAATTTGTGCCATGAATTGTCAGTGGTGCTGCTATGGGTAATACAACAGGCGTGAAAGGTGTTGCTATAGGAACTGTAGGGTTTTGGCTACATTAAGATTCTGACCTTGCTGGGTCACAAACTTAACTCTGAAGAGAGAGTAGAAACTACATTTACATCTCTACTGAAACTGGTGGCACTTCAGCGAGTGACTCATGAGCCTTTTGTACAAGTCCTTTTGCTTCTATTGATGCTTGACTAGTGTTTCTTTTAGTGTCCTGTAATGATGTTATCTGTCAAACAAATTAAAAATCAGGGAAGACTTCATCTCCCTCCCCTTCTTGTTATTTCTTCACATTCAATTGAATTTTTTTATTATTTCAGGTGAGCTTAGATTTTTTACCCCTCTCAGGTATTCTGATACAATCAGTTCAGGGGGCTGAGCTGCAGAAATAACCACATTACCACATTGCTAATCCTGAAGTCCGTATGCAAATACAAGAAAGTGCATGTGCAGTGGGTACACCTGGCATTATGAAGGGATTTAGAAATTAGGTGTTTTGAAAAGGTAAGTCAGTAATACCACATGCAACAGGTGCACATACTAGCAGGGAAGTTCCTTGCTTACCATATTTCATACATATGAAATAATTTTGTTGGTAACCCTGGAAGCTGCTTTACTGCTCAGAAGTGATTGTTTTGGGCTGGCAGCATAAGGCTGTGTAAAATGGAGGCAGGAGGAAAATAACAGATTCTTTTTTTTTTTTTACTCTTGCATTTGTATTAAGATGATAAGCAAAATTCTATGCCTTTAGAAGTAAAGGACTGAGAATACATTATCCTTTTTATATAGGTATTGATAGCAGCATATCTGCTCACCGGTGCTGTTGGTGTGGAAGTCTGGCAGAAGCCTTTTCTGTTTGGTTATTACATTACAGACGCATTAGTAATCCTGCTTATAGGTAAGTGTCTGGATCCATGCAAAACTGTACTGCTTTTTAATTATTTTGATCAGTTATTTCTTAACATTTCCTTCATAATTTTTTTTCTTGTTCTAAGTGTTGGCTAGGCCAAAAAACACATGAATAGAGCTGATTAAAAGGGCTAATACTGGAAAACTTTAAAAAAGTAGATTGTTTTGGAAACATTTTTCCTCACTGAATTGTTGCACACAAATAATACAGAAAATGTTCCTTACCTGCATGTGCAGTTGCGTGCAGTGTGCCGGCTGGCTGGCTGCCTCTCAAAGTCTCAGGAACTCGTGTCACTCAGGTAAAACGTCACTCACATTTACATATATTATAAGTTTAATGCTTTGGCCTGCAGCACGCTGTGCTCCAAAACATGATGAATAGAAACAATAAAGGCATTATATAAATAATCTTAGGAGGCACAACTGTAAATCTGAAAAAGAGCCAGGTGGTTTCTAAGCGCTTCTTTAGAATTCCCTTCTGAACGGAAGTGATGCGTTTTTCACACACAGCAGTAGCCGATTTGCTCATTATTTGATACTGTCAATGTAGTTGAAATAAGCATCAAACATTTTACAATTGCTATAGCTAGACCGAGAACAAGAGCAATTACATTTTAATGAATTAAAACATGGGAATCCTAGATAAAAATATGTGTATGCAAAATGACTTTGATGTGTTGCTTGGAAGGTGAAGAAAATAGCATATAAATTTTAGGGATTTTTATGAGCATACAGGTGATGAGAAGAGGGCACCAAAAAAAGTGTTTGACCCAGGCAGTCTAGACTTACATACCAAGAAACGTCTTCAGTCCTTGAGCCAGATGGAGAGCTTGGACATAGGTGCTCACCCAACGCTGACTCTAACCACGAGCTATCTGAGCATTCTGGGGGGGATTTTTGAATCCACTGATTGACATGTGCTCCTACTACCCTTTCCCATGGAGAGGTCTTCAGCAGGTACTGCCTCCAGCTCAGCAGTGCTTCCGAGAATTCCCAGATTAGAAAGGACCCTGCGTTCAGGCTGTGCTTTCTAATAAGTAGCATGTACAAGGACATGGTTTTGACAGTCCTTTGTGCTTTACCCAGAGTATAAGACTCTGCGTGGCCAAGATTGCACAGCCTCTTTTTTTTTTTTTTTTTTTTGTCAGGCCTGTTTTTGGCACGCTGAGGAAAAGAAGAAAGGAAGAGGGAAAAATAGTGGTTGCCTTTTCAGTAGTCAACGAATTATTCAGCTTGGCAGATGTAGCTATAAAATGCCCTCTGGTGGCTGGCAGGGCGCTGAGGAATAGGGAGTGATTTGTGCTCTTGAAGGAGTGCCGCAAGTCCAGGAGAGAGGGATGCTGGCTCTCCCAGAAGTGGCAGGATATGCCTGCGTTGGCGTTAGGTGCTAGCATGGGCTAGTCCATTGAACACGCTTGTTCCAGGCTATGCACATCGCTGCTTTTGTTCCTGTCGCTAAGGCACATGACAGCCCATTCAGTGAGTACGCTGATGGCTTCCCTTGTGCTTGGGAAGCCATGGATGAAGGTTTAGTTCAAACTGTTCAACATATTAGGAAGGTTTGTGGTAGGGGAGCATGTCAAAGTCATCAAATCTGTAGAAGTGAGCAGCCTTTTTCATACTTTACCAAAACCATCTGCAAAGCAAGGCTTGATGGACTATTCCGTTAGCATTAGAAAGAAGTACTGCTTCTGCCTCATGTGGTGTGCTTGCATGAATGGATCTGTGAGCAGAGAATTGAGTATTTCTTCCCTTACTGTCCCAAGCAGAGTAGGCATAAGTAAGAGTCAAAAGATTTCTTTAAAAACATTGTGTCTCGCACACTATCCACAATGGCATTAACAGGGCAACTTTTGCAGCTTAATTATAGTTACATATGTGTTGAAAGTATGCGAGAAATTATCTTGGTTGACTCTATATCACAAAATTGTCACAGTACTTTCTAAATCTCTTAAAAACAGACACTACATTTAAATATTAAAAAAGTAGAATCCTTCCAGTGAGGGTCGTGCTGATCCAGAAAGCACTGCCATTTCACCCCAGGTTTGAATCTCAACTTAAGGTGGTTATCATTGGATAACCTGTGTATAGTGAATATAGATATATAAACTTCTTAGAAACTCATAGTAAACAGCAGGACTTCACTGTGACTGCAGAAAAGGTATCGGTCTAGCCTACACCAAGGGCCAAGCAGCTGGGAAGATTAAATTATTCTCTCCCTTAGCGAGGCTGCAGCAAGTGTGTCTTGCTCAGCCAGATCCATTTGTATCAGAGAGCCCACTCTCTGGCATGCTCAGTTAAATGCCTTTGTGACTAGTTAAAAAACAAAGCGACGTAGTGGGCCTCTGATGCTTTTTACGAGTTAGTTTCCCAGGACCCCGAGAGGAGCCATTAAACCGTAACTGGCTGTCCTTAACCATCTGATAGCGTTTAGTAGTCACTAGTGGTTCTTCTAACAATGAACCTGTAGCTGCTCCGTCAATACTTGGCATTCGTTTTGTGCTTTTACTATTCTGTGCACAACAGGAGTTCAGCTGCTGAGCCGTCACTTCTCCAAGAACAGCTGGGCTTGTGCTAGTACCTTCTGTAGTGGGAAGAAATCCAAATGAGATGCACAAGAGTGGAGTTTTTCAGATGTCTTTCTTGGAGTTTTGAGGGGGGGGAATAGCCCACGTATAACCTAAGGATGAACTCTGTAAAAGCACCCCCTCAGAGGAAGCTGTGGTATCAGCAGGTGACAGTCACTTGCTGAAAATAATGGAATTTTTATCAGGTGCCAGAACACACAAAGATATACATAAAATTGCAGCAATACCAGTGTTTAGATTAGATGTTTTAGGAAAGCCTCCGAAGAGAGAGCTTTACATATGTCCCTGGGAACTGTCTAGCACACTGTGAACACCTGTAGGAAGGCCAAGTCTCGGGCTGCTGAACAGTGACCTCAGAGGACTCCCCTGTGAAGCAGAGAAACTTCTGCATAATATTTTATGGGAATTTTTCAGCTACCCAGCGAACAGAAACCCGTAATTTTCACAGGCAGTGAATGCAATTCCATCCTGCAGCTCCGAAACACACACCTAGCTGGACACCAAACAAACAAAGAAGGCCTTCTCCTGTTTCCAGAGTGTGTTGTCCTGGCTGCTAGACAGAAATGCCTTTTCTCTCCTAGCGTGAAAGCAGCCAGACCTTTCTAAAGTTATGTGCCTGTGTGCTCAGCTGAAACTAATTACTTCTGCTCTCAGCAAGGCTCCTGTGGATGACACTCCAAAAGCTCTCCTGGGATTTAACCACAATTGTCCCATAGCATTATCAGGCTAACTAGGGTGCCTTCAAAGGGCAGCACTGGGGTGAGAGCTATCATTTATTTTTGCCCCTCCAGGGTATCTGGAATTCCTAGCATTCCCTGTCACCGTGCTATCAGGTTGAGAGCAATATAAAATATTTACAATAAGCATTTTAAAACAGTCAATTCCCCACTCACATAAGGTCTAGTACCACAAATCATGCAATACACTTCATAAGAAGATTTTCACTGACGGGTAAACATCAGTAGTTCAGGAAGTAGCATTACTTAATTGATGATGGTTTCTGTCTCACATTGCAATTAAATGACCTATAATAGGTGCATGTTCTGAGTGAAGCATGTCCCATTCTTGGGACGTTCATACTTGCTCTCTGTGAGATAGATTTTATAATGTCTAATAAAATTTGAGTTCAGGCTGCAATCCTCTCCTCACTGGAGACATTTATATATCTGTTTTCCTCTACCTGTCTGCTCATTTCCATGCAACTTACTGGAAATTTTTTTCAGTCCATTAAATTTGTTCAGAATTGACCAGAGGGCTCAGAAGTTATGGTGGGAAGCGCTCAAACAAGCACAGTGTCGTCATGTCAGCTTCATTCCTTAGGAAGCCAGGTTGGAAAAATTACTCCTGGATGCACAGAAAGAAAACCTGCTCCCCCTCAGTATTAATTGCAACCCCAAGAATAGCCTTTTTGGTTAAAGGACCAATAAAGCATGGAGTGGACATGTTGTACTTCATCAGTGTCTGGCATGTGGGGCAGATAGTTCTGTAAGCAGATGTGGTGGCACATTTGAGTGTTCTATCTGGTCAGCAGTGCCCCAGATCTGGCTACTGAAGCCTGTGGCAAATCTGAGACAATTTTTCCAAGTATAGGTTTGAACATGAAATGTGAATGGAGTACTAACATCTGTCAGAGATCTGAAACTTGAACTTTCTTTTAGAGATGGGGCCAAAGCATTCAGAGTTTTTTCCTATGATGTGTATTGGGTTGGGTTCTGTGCTGACTTCTGTAGAGTGTGCGTTCCTTGAGGTTCACTCCTTCTCTGAGCTACTTAATTATATAAAATGAGGAGTAAATACATAAATGAAAACATAATAGCAGCACAAAACTAACCATGAGACCAAGCCACAACATTTGAAACGTGCCGAGTATTTGCATTCTGTCATAGTGGGAAAGCACAGTTATCCATCTAAAACAGTGCCTATATCCTATATATCAAAGGAGTACACAGAAGTCCTTGCAGTGGGTAATTATACAGCAGCCTGCCCATTTTTCAGTGTCAGAAAATGTTTAGGAGACACTAGTCAAATTATAACTGGTTTCTGCCTCACATGGATAATTAATTCTGTAGTGATTTCCTATAGTTCCCATGCAAAGTGGCTGATGGTTCTGCCTTGCTGATGGATAGTTGAATGATTAAATGTTAAGTGATATGTTTTCAAAACATTATCACTCCAACAGGCTTTGACTAGCCTTGTTTGAAAAGTGTGGTTAACATGAATTGGCTTCTACATGTATGTCACCAATTTAACATTTATTAAAGCATTGTTGTGACAGATTGTACGAGACTTTGCTGAAGTAAAGGGTGCGAAATACTCACCTGTCACTTGAGATAAATATAAAAAGCAGTTGAGTTCATGTTTGGAGTAACTCATCTGAACCAGTCAGAACAATAACCCAGTAAACCAGAGCGCTGAAGGCCGGAGGCAGAGCAGTGTCACGGGACGCTAATTGCAAGTGGGAATGGGTTCAGTAGTGCTAGCCGTGAGGAGTCATTTCACAGGTGGTGGGAGCCCCAGAAGAAAGTCAGACAAGGGTGTTCTTCTGGCGGAGTCCTTCCAGAAGCAAGCCTGGGCTTTTCAAATGAAGCTACCGTTTCTCTGGTGCTTGATTCCTCTTGTGCCCAGAAAAAGAGAATGATGTGTACATGGTGTATGAACAGGACTACATCAAAGAAGCATCTACATCCATAAACTAATTTCTCAGTCTGTACTAAATCCCTGCAAATGCTCATAGTTAGCTTGCAGCTCAGTTCAAGAGAGATAAATGCAATGTGTACTTCCTTAGCCACTGAAAATAAGCTGTAAAATCAACAAGCATGATAAATGCATCCCTTTACAATCTCTATACCTAAGAAGCATCTTAGATGCTAAACATCCAAAACATACACCAACTCTTTGCGTGAAGACAGTGCTTGTGTTTACACTGTGCTCTTAAAACCTGTACAATCGTTTCATACAGTGTAGATGTGTCTGGGTGTATTTTTCATCTGTCCTTAAATTGCTTAATGTATTCAGGCTTTACAGGCTCAATTAAGTCTGAAAATAATATACTAATTTTCTAAGCTTTTTTTCCCCCCCAATTACTAAGTGGTTCTAAATTTGCCATTTTATATAATAGTAAAATGTAATTTTATAGTTAGTGGACAGCTCAATATGCAATTATCTGTTTGCATAACCAATTAAGAGAGTTGACTTCTCAAGACATGCCTGAGAAAATCACACTGTTCCATAAAAAGCTGCTGTTCCAGTTACAAGTGGTTGTAAATGTTCACCTTTTGTTGAAGCTTGCTTCCAGGCACTGATCAGTGTGCTAAACATTCAGTGTGTTAAGATATTTTCCTGTGTCCATCTGCTCTAAATGTGGAAGAAATTTGGAAAAAACTTGGAAAAAGTATTTAAAGATTTTTCCAGGCTAATATTAAGGCCTAAATATTTTTTATCTTAATTATTTGTCTAGTGCCTAAGAAAGGTAAATGAAAACATCTCATTTCTTTAAAGCAAGCATTGACTATGATGAATTATTAACATAGCCATAGAATGGCTACGCAGTATACTGGAGAAGGCCACATGGAGGTGTGGGTTACTGAAGAACAGGAGAGGGGGGTGATAGTATTTTGTTTGTAGGCTGAAATGCAACTACAACTGCCTACTGTTAAAGAGTTGATTTTTACTGAGCTCAACGTCTGTGATATGCTCAGGAGAAGGTGTGCACAGACCTCTTCACTGCCTCCCAAGTGGGAGGAGCGCTCAGGGTTGTCTCTTTTTGGGGGAACACAGCAGGGATGGAAGGGTACTTTTCCTGAACAAATTCCCGCAGTTTCCATTGTGGTGTTCACCTAAAAATGACATCCCTGTATTGCACTGTCTCATTTGTGAACTTTTAACGGTCAGGAAGAGCCAATTCTTAACAAATAACATTTCAATGCTTTTCTTAGGACAGTTTAAGGATAGTTCGTCAGGAACTTACCAACAAATGTGGTTTACGATAGCAAAGGTGTGGAGAAGATAAACAGCTAATGTAAACATTGTCCTTCCTTTGAAGCAGTGTAATTTGTTTAAAAATAGTGGTTAGATGTCTTGCCTACCTCCTTGGAGTTTTTTCTTTATTTAATGGTGTTTACAGTCTGTGAAGTTTGGTGTATTCAGGAACATGGCTACCTGCGATGGGCTTTCTGCCTTTGTCTGAATGCCAGCGTGGAGCTCTTACGTTGGTTACTGAAATAGCATTTTCCAGAACTGACGGTAGTGTCAGCAGTTCGTTTCTGGCCATACCCTCTCTTTCTCTACAGCAAGCAAGTCTGCATTTTGCAGAAATGCCTAAATTAACTCGGGTACAGCAGCCACACCAAGTAACTGCAGTGTGTCGCAGAAACGTAACCTGGCTGTCTTCAGGTCTTCAGTAGACTTTAGGGCACGGTTTAAGATGCTGTCATGTAGCTAAATTTAAATACATTAATGTTAGTCTAGACTAACACTGGGGACAAATGTGCTAGTTGCTGGTTTTTTTTTAATTTACTCAGCAATATCATGCATCTTAGAGTTTTGGAATTGAATTTGAAAGCACCAAATGAAATCTAAAGTTGTCACTAGAAGTGATGGGAATTAACTTTTTGATCCTTTTCACACACATGCGTATATATAAAAATATATATTTGCAACTGTGTGTATGGATCTGTGTGTTTATATATCTATATATATTTGGAAAACAAGATATACCTTTATTTCTGACATGTCTCTAATCCTGAATTCTTGAATGCATTGTTTTTTGTTTGGTTGGTTTTTTTTTTTTTTATTATGGACAAAATAATTCCTGGTAAAGAGCTTTGCAAATGCCTATTTCTCTGAAAAGCGTGTCAAGATAGTGCAAGGCAGAGGACTGACCCTAGGATTGTGTCTAAATCCGAGGATTTGAGCTTGATACCTTCAGCCTAGCATGACACAAGAATTCCCTGCGTGTATCTGTGCCACCCATCTGTGCTTCAGTATTTCTGCCTTTAGTACAGGCCCGTGTTCTTACATTTGGGTCTCAGAATTTAAATCAGCTGGAAAATGGGGAAAGCATTAAAGGAGAAATTAAAAAACACTGGAACAGGAGTAATACTTCTAATAAATACTTGATGAGTTCTATTTTCTGTAATGTGTTAAAAATGTCTAATACACTAAACTTGGGTTTTTAAATGATTTAAAAATAAAATATATGCTTTAGGACATTTTAAAAAAAAAAAAAAGGCTCCACCATCATCACTTGGGCAGTGCCTGGGTGGCTGAGGGCCAGAGAGACAGCAGTGGGTTTGCTTTCCAGGCTGCACCTTTTGTTCCCCAGTCCAGCAGAAAATGGCAACAATGTGAAAGCAGCAGTTTAGCTCCTGGACACAAAGGGATCCTTAATACCAATTAAAAAGCAGCCTTAATGAGTACCAAAAGCAGCCCCCAAGCCAGGCCTCCTTAGCTAAAAAAAAGGTGGGAAAGCAACATGTTGTAGGAAATGATGGAATTTTGAAAAATCCCATAAGAAACAGGGGAACACCCTTTGCTTTCCCCACTGCATCCTCAGCTCTTGCTCTGCTAAAAGCAAAGCCGTATAAAAATGCAGAGGAGTAACTGGTGTAACTGCCCCATTCGGAAAGTGGCTTTTAGCTAGCTGGGGGATTGTTTGTGGTCAGTGTGTTATTTCTAAATAAAATGGCACTTCATAAAAATAACAAATTGTTGGCAACCATTCCTCTTTGAATTCTATTTCTAGTTCTAGTCTCTATTTCTGTTCCTCTTGGTTGCTTTTCTCCTAACAAATCAAACTTCAGGATTGCAGCAGGAAATTTAGATTTAACCTCAAGAGTCAATGTTTTGTCTCATGTCTGCTCTAATGTGATACAGATGTTGGAACTGCTGTACGTAACTCAAGATTTTATTGAACTAGCCCTCCCTGCCTAATAGAAAACATAGCTAACTGGAGTGCACATTAAACACAGACCATTGTGAAGGAACCAAGCTTGCAAATTTTAGAAATATATTTACAGAGTACTTGGGATATTACTTCAATTGCACATCCTTCAGCTGTTTGATACAGAGTTCCTGCCATGGTAAAGAAGCAGATCTCCTTATCTTACTTGTTTTAAAAAGCAAAACCAAGAAATAAACACATAAAAATACAATATGTGAAATAATTTACAGGCTGGATAATCTTTTTTTTTTCCCAATTCTTTGTTTCCTTCTCTTTGAAAGGTAACCAGAAAGACTGGAGAAATACATTATCTATTGCATCCTTTTTTACTTCTGTTTTCCAACAATCCTGATCCCCACTGTTCCTGTTTTTTTTAGTTTTCCTTCTCTTGAGTTGCCACTCTGGCCAGAGCATGCTAAACATTTGGGTAGATCTTTGATGAGGACTGAATGGTAAACAGTGACGTTTCTTGGAAGTCTGTTATGTTACATTAGCCCAGTACAAAGTCATCTGAAAGGAGTTCTTTCCTCTGTTCATTCTTATTTTTCCTTATTTCTAATAATGAGATTAAAGTTTGCTACTTTTCTGCACAAACAGTACATTGTGTTTCTTAAATGAGATTTTTTAAGGTGAAAACAGAAGGTTTACAATATCAGAGTGCTTTTCTTGCCCACAACAAAATAGGAATTATGTATTAATTTAGTGCACCAAAACCAATCCTCATGCCTTATAATATAAAAGCCTGTCTGAAATATGCTACCCACAGCAATCTCCAAGCAGCAAACAAACCAGGGAAAAGCCCATGATACACAGAAAGTGGGGGAAAAAAACCCAAACCAAACCCAAAGAGCTCTGCAGGGAAACACATAGAAAATGGGTGTCATAGATTTAAAAATTATTATATATATTTTCACCAGTTAGGCTGACTAATACTTTGACTTTTTTGTTTAAACCTTGAACTTCCACTTCTTGCTGGAGGAGTTCTTTGACCTGTGGGTGGCCCAACGTATTTGCGATGCAGGTGTTAGATGGGTTATAACTGGGTCTTCAGGCAGCTCCAGGGCTGCCAGCAGCAGTGTTGGTAATACTGGCAGCAATGCAGAGAGATACAGCGTTAGCAAAGGTGATTTCCTTGTCCTTTGTGGGTTAAAGCTGAGCTCCAGAAAGGACACAGCTGTATTAAAAAAAACTAGTTAAAAAAACCTCACTCGTTCAAATGATGGCCATATGATGAAAACTAATTCATTTCAGCCACTGTATCAGCAAAGCAGATAATTAGTTGAACTTTAGTATATTGAACGATAAACCTGTTATTTCCCCAGTAATGTGGGCAGCCCTGTTTCAGGTTGTCTTTATATATTCCATTGGAAAGCTTTTGGTGTCAGACTTGGGGTTTTTTACTACATAAACAGTGAGCAGCTCATGCAAAATGGGGTGTTATATTTCTTGGGTCCAGCAGAGGAACCCGTATGACAAATAACTGATCCTACCTACTAACTGCATTAGAATTTTTAAAAACCTTTCTGGTCTTGTCACTCATTACAGGAGAAAATCTGTGTCAGCAACTATTTCTAGCAGCTAACTTTTGGAAAAATGAGGAAGGTTTTATTATTGCCTGAAGCCTCCAAACTCAGTTCATATCCTGAAATGAGTACAGGAATACTGAGTCATTTTTAAAATAACACACTAGCTTTGTTATGATATAAGAAAACTCTGAGGTCATCAGTGTAGCAGGACTGTATATCATTACATATGAATCTTTTTCTCTTCCAGGCTTCAGTTTATTTCTTTCATTTCCTCAAACACTGTACAACATTCACAGGTAAGTTAATTCACATTAAATAAGTTCTAGCCCTTCCCATTTCATTCTGTATATTTAACAGTTTCCTCACTTGAGAAATAAATGTAATGCTTGAAGTAGCCTAGCTTCTTTCAGCCAGATGCTGTCCTGATAATGTAGTAAAAAGTTCTTCTGGTCAATTTTGAGAATCTGACTCATTCATTTTCCATGTTTAGAACACCTCTCCTTCTCCTTTCACTTGCCATTCTCCAGGCAGTCTCATGCTGGTCCAGCATACTGAACTGATGAAAGCTCTGTAGTTATAAACATGGCATTTTATTCACAGTCAAATGTGATTTGTAACTTCTACCTGTGCTAGGTAAAATTCTGTTGCTGATCATTCTGCACTCCGTGAAGTACTTTATTGTCTTCCAGATCCTTCTGTAAAACTCTTCTCTGTATGAAGTCTGCAGACAATTGCCATCAGATACAGGCTAGGCAGGTGGTAAGCTGTGATTACATCTAAGAGTTGGCTTGCTGCACCTAGGCATTTTATACATGGTTAGTTTATACTCTGATGGCCTATTTTTATTAATGCTGCTTGCCTCCCTGTAGTATTTGCTAGCTCATTTCACTCACCTGCCACATCAGGTGTCTCTCAAGCCTTCCAGTGGTTTTATCATACCTCTGAACAGAACTACACAATAATTCTAAATATCCAGTCAGGGTTGCTTGAAGGATGCACACACAAGCTAATTGGTGATGAGGAATTTGAGTTTTCCAATCATCTCCTCTCTTTCTTCATCCTGCTGCCTGTTCTCGGTTGTTATTTTATCAGACAAATATTCTTTTTTGGAATGAGAAGGATATTGGAGATATTGGATTTTTGTCTAGCTGATTCTATAAATAAACATGTTCAGAGATTTTTAAACAGGACATTTCCCAGTACACTTCAAACACAGACTTGCGCTTCTGAACTATTGGTGTGAAGAAATGGTTCAATGATAGTGAACTTCAGTAAATGGAACCTCCTACGCCTTTTATAACCTCTCAATGAGTTTCGCCTGAGTGAGAAGGATGCAAGATAGATGCAGAAGCTCTTGATCTTACAATTACCTTTTTCCTAGCTGACAGAAAATACAGTAATTTAATGTATTTAATATTACTACCTTTAAAAGACAGCTTAAAATAGCCAAGAAAACACAATGCATCATTAATTTTCCTGTCCTCTAATTAGCAAAAAAAGCCTCCCCTTTAGCCTGGAGTTTGGTGATGGTGCAGGATTGTCTAGAAGCATCAGCTCTGGACCTAAACAACCCCACCTGCCAGCCATGTGCTTGACTGTGTTGCCACTGAAAACGTGGGGCATATTGGCTGAAGTAATTTCATGCCTCATGTCAGGAGTTTCATCCTCTAAAAAAATAGATACTTTGAATTCACCACAAGCCTGCAGTCATCATTTGGATGACAACTATGACAACAGAGCTACTGCAGCTCACTTTGTGTGTAATGATGAGCTGATGAAGCTGACCAGAAGCTACCGGAATAAAACTATATAATTTTATCCCAGAAATAAATGTTAACATTTCTAGTAAAATGTCTGGATATCTAGCACATTTGCACAGGTAGTTGTGTTGCAAGATGAATTTCTGGGCTGAGTTTAGGCTGGAGTTCGAAGTTACTGTGCGGAAATGGAACGGATAAGTTTTCTTACTCCATAAAATGATTGTATTTATTTACAGAGCACATTTAAAGAAAACGCTGAAGAATGATTCTTTGTATGAAGGACTCCTACCTCTTGTGTCACCTCTGTTGCTGTTCATTCTTCTTACAGTCTGGGTGGTTTTATCTCCAGGCAACATATTAGCAAAGCAACCAAGATTGTTTTTATGGATGGTTGGGGTTGCTTTCTCAAACGTTATTGTAAGTATGTTGTTGTCAGTGGTGGTGGTATTATTTAGAGCTAGCCTTCTATTTCTATGTGAATAAACAAAAGGGAACAGAAATGGTAGCTAAAACTCATTGGAATCTCACCGCTCTTCTACCTCTGTGTTATCCTCTCATGTATAAAAATACACCACAGCAGTTGTCTGGACCCTTACAGTACTGCAATACCTACTTTACTGCAGCATAACATTTTAATGAGCATTCTTTTTTTTCCGGGGAGTTTATGAACAGCCCTGGGGAGCCCTTACTCCCAGAAATGTAACAAATATTCCCCAATACATAGGCAGAACTGGGGATTTGTCGAAAGTCAAAGAAAGCTCAACATAAGCATTGATTTACCAACAAGAGTAAGGGGTGCTTGTAGCCTTCACCTGCAGTTGTGCCCGTTAGTGTGGTAGACGCATTCCTGTATCTTACAGCTCAGCTGATCCTGCATTTTCCTATCACTGTTCAGAATAAGCAGTTTTTAGGGAAAGCCATAAAGAGGTGCAGAGGCCTTGCGATGGCCCTCTGCCCACAGGTTAGTTTCACCCATACCACATCATTGTGACCAATTTCCCCCTTTTAATACCTGTGAAGCAACATAAACCTCTATGAAGCAATAACAAAGTCAGCCAAACAGTAATGCTGAGCACTGCAGTTAACCCAGGGCTTTCTTTGCCGGAGTAGGCCCTTCGCCACTCTTCTTGCCAGGAGAGAGGCAAGGAGTCTGCAGCCAGGTAGAAAGGTATTCCTCCATTTAACGCTAAAATACCCTAAAGGATAGTGACTAATGTCATTTTGAGGAAAATAGTCTCCAACACCATCTACAATTGTGTCACTGAGCAACACTACATCCAATTTAAAAAGTGAGAGGCTTGAAGTGCCTTGCATTATGAGAGCGCTCTTTGAAAATGCAGGATTTTAAAAAAGAAAGCATAACCCATCCAGAAATTTGTATTCAGGAATGGAAGAGAAATCATAATTGTGATGCTTGTTAGATGTAGCCTACAAATGTATGTTTCTGAGGGTCACAAATCAAATGGTTCCATCTTAAGGACTTCATCTGACAACAGTTAGGTTATTTTCAGAAGTATAAGTTTTATTGTATGCATTTTTTCATTACTTAGTCTACCCTTTTTCTTAAGAGGACAGTGTAGATTGCTAAATGAGCAATACAGTTATTTCATACTAGTGGGGAAGGTGCTTTCAGAGTTTGGCAGATGGCAGGTTCTGCACATACATCTTAACCAACTGAGAGCAATTGTGGCAGGATGCTTGCAGAAATAAAATGGTATGGCAAACCAGAAGTTTCTTTGTAGACTACGGTTTATTAAACAGGGAATGCAACACATATTCTTCAGGCCTTGTTTTTGCTTTTACTGAAACATCTACTCCAGTGTTAACGGTTTGCGTGAATTAAAAATGTATGCATGTTAGTGGAAATTATTAACATTTTAAAAGCAAGCATTAAAAATGTATGGGTGTTAGTTGGAATTTATAACATTTTAAAAGTGAAAAACAAGCCTGTATCTCCTTTCATCTCCTCTGGTCCCTTATACACACACACATACACACACACACACACACACGTTTCCTCCAGCTTCAGAGTAAGGCTTGTCACGGCAATGCTTTTCTTCTTCATGATATTCTGACACACTGGGTTTCCATTATCTGTTCTGCAGCTCATGTGTCTCTACCTGCCAGTAGCTTGAATGTCTCATGCCTTTGACAGCATGTTTAGTTGCCCAGCAGATCCCTTGGGCTAAATGCCTGGTCTCAGACCTGGCCTCGTAGCTGTGCAATGATAGGGTGAGTAGCAGGGGCAGCTCAGACTGAGGGAGCTCTTCCCCGGGGAGATGGGAAGAGAGAAGATGCTAAGGACCTACCCAGGGGTACCAGCCACAGCTGCTAGAGGTTTAAATTCAGGAGGAGCAGGGTAGCATTGCAAGGTGTGGGTGAAGGGCATGGAGAAGTGCAGAGCAAAGTCCTGCAGCCTTACCTTTTCTTTCCAGTCTGCCTCTCCAAACTCCAGCTCTTTCATCTCCTAACGCTGTTTTTGCCTCACTTGTAGTGTGAGTCAGTGCTTCAGGACCAGGGGTAATAAGGAACAGCGCATAGTCCATTTTGCAGTCCTGTGATACACTGAGGGTGAATTACTCCAGATATTAATAAGCAATCTTTATGAAAAATTGAGTACTGTACTTAACACAGTGTAATAACAGTTTAAAACAATGTGAAATCCAACCTCTGGACAGGTGCGATTATTCAGCCAGAAAAACTATATATTTATTATATATTATATATAAATTATATAAAAAAATTTATATATATAATATATATAATTTATATATATATAATTTATATATATATAAATATATATATATATAATTATAATATGTTTAGCAATTTCTGATACCCTCTGGAAAGATTCCCAATGGATTCATAAAACTAGTGTTATTAAAAAAATTCAGAATCGGTACTGATAATGCATTGTAAGCAAAAATATTTACATTAGGTACAAATGCTTACTTCTTGCATTATTGAAAGTTTATTATTTTTTTCATGGTTTACTTTTGCATTCTTCAGCTTCTACAGCACATACAGTAAATCCAGTATTTTTTCCCTATGGTCAGACCCCTGCTGCTGTCATAAGCTTTCAGGCACTGCACTGGGAATGAATTTTTCATTCTTTTACTGTTTTCAGGATACATAAAATCTATTTTTAACCACACTGAAATTTTGATAGAAACTTACATCAAAAAAACATTTCAGCTGTGCCTAAATTCCTTTTTTTTTCCTTAAAAAGAATAGTGTACATGAGACATTTCTTAAGGAGGCAAATCCAGGTGAAACACTTTGGTGCACTTAACTGGTTTTAAAAATCTGAACTTCAACTCAACTAATTAAATTTCAAGAACTCAGTAAAATTAAGCTAATTGCTTTCAGTTAAACCATGCACCGTACATTCATTTTTTCTGCCATTCTGCCGAGTGGGAGCCCTTTCCCTGGGCCCCCAGCTACATCTCCAGGGAGTCCACCGCCATGATTGAGCCAAGAAAATGGTGGTTTAGTACATGAAGGAGTGCTAGAAAAGAAAAACAGGATTTAAAAGTGGCATATATTACCTTCCCTCCCTTCTATACAAGGAACCAGAATATACTTTCGTCATGCCATGGGATTAAAATACCAGTATGTCCTCCCAGTGATTAAGTGGTGCCACACTTGATTTGGGATCACAACTTTACGAGCCTGTGTGAAAGTGTGAGGTGTCAAACAACTCCCTTTTTGTGAGGGTGTGCTTTGGCTCATAAAGCAAAGCGTGTCAAAACATTGTCTCCAGAATATAAGTGTGTATTTTAAATTACTTGTAATAAAGACCTTTAAGACTCACAGGCAATAAGGCACAAAGGTGCACCTATAGTAGTCTTCACACCAGGAAAAAAGCCCCATTTTGAATTCTAGC
Source organism: Phalacrocorax aristotelis (assembly GCF_949628215.1). Taxonomy (NCBI): domain Eukaryota; kingdom Metazoa; phylum Chordata; class Aves; order Suliformes; family Phalacrocoracidae; genus Phalacrocorax; species Phalacrocorax aristotelis. Next base: position 121,755,532 of record NC_134277.1, on the reverse strand, counting down.
CTTGTTTTCCCCTCACCTAAAGCAACCTGTGGAGAAAATGGATGTACTTTTGCCCAGACCCCAGGCTGACCCAGCACTTCTCACCTGGCGCCTTTTGCTCTGACAGTGCAAGGTGATCATCTGCCAGATGAGCAGCACCCGGCCAGAGCTTTTCCACTGGTTCCTCTTCCCACTGGCACTGGTGGTCTACGCAGCCATCTCTGGGCTGCTGAGCTGGATGGAAGAAGCGGTGCTCGCCATGTTCACCATGCTGCTCACGGCCGCCCACGTGCACTACGGGGTCTGCGTGGTGAGTGGGCACCTCCAAAGTGGCCACGGGAGAGCTGTGCTGGGGTGGGGAGGAAGATGGGGTCTAGGAATGCTTTCCAGGAGTCTGAATGTTCAGTTATGTTTTTTTTTTTTCCTTTGTATTGTTTTATTTAGTCAAAAGTTTAAAAAATAATCAGTTTACTGCAGGCAGTGCCTTTTTGCACATGCAGCAACCTCAGTGACTTGAATTATTCCAATGTAGGCGACTGGTTTCGGCTTTAAACCCATTACAGTCGGAATACTTATGGGCTGGTTTTATGTAGCAGTTAGCCCACATGGTGTGAATACTCCCACCCCTTTTTCTCCCTTTCTTCTTCCTGAGATTACTTGACTAAAAAATTAGGAGGGTAAAATGCCATGAATAGAATTCATAAAAATCAGATTAACTTTGATTTGAATCTGCAACCACAATACGTGTCCCAGTTTCTAATCTTTTCTTGGCCCTCTGTTAGCATCTCCCAAACTGGAGACATGAATGTTTCTCCAGTTCATTCAGTCTTACTAGTGCATTGTTTTGTCTGCTAGGTATCAGTTTTGTCATTTATTGTCATCTGAATTATTGCTTAAATTCATTTTTTCTCAGTTAATGCCCTTTTTTCTAAAGAGTATTGTCAAATAATGCTTAGGAAAGTGTCTTAATGGAGGTTTGCTTTTAGATAAAACCCTTTGCCTGGCAAAGATCTCATTTCACAGAGAGTTGGTCAGCATTCTTTTATTTAAGATACTTAAATCTTAAGATTTAAGATTTAATTTAAAATAACAACCATTAGAATGTAAGGATTTTTCTTTGAAAGAAGCCTTTTGCCAGCAGACATTGGCATCATAGCAGATTTTACCCCAGCACTGATACAGGCCAGTCAGTGAAGGTCAGAATGGAAATACCTGGTCAAAATTCACTATTGACTGAGGGGGCTGAGCTCCATCACAGTTTGTCATCTGTGAATCTGGTCTGTAGCGATTTAACTTCCCCTCAGTGTGCTGCAAGAGGAATGTAAAGACCACAGCTCTCTTGCTTGAATACTTGTAGGTCCCCATGTACTCATAGGTCCCCAAATACATGTGGACTGTGGTCAGGTCCTCCCCTCCCTGACCGGGAGAGGAGAGATGGTGAATTGTGAAGCATGTACAAAACTGGTTGTTAATCTCCGTGATTTCTCTTTAGGGGAGGCAGCTGAGTGAGCACTTGAACATTTACATCTTTTCCCTGAAGAAACGTGTCCAGGAGTGAACGCTTGCACTATGATCAGACTGTAAGACTTGATGTGGCGATTCACAACTCTTCTGATGTAATAAATAGTTGGGATTAATCTGATTAAAATAACCAAAGAATAGAATACTCCAGATAGCCAAACCACTGCGACAATAAGCTATGCAGCAAGATGCATCATCTCAGAGGAAGATTCCTGTCCGGCAGAGAAGTGTTTACCATGTTGTTCTGCTGCTAATATTTATTCTGTTCACTAATGCCATGTTACTATCTGCTCTGAAGCTTTTGTCTTCCTCCTCGCCACTGTGTCCAAAGCACTGGATAAATCCATGCTGGGTTACATGAGATCCTTGGTGGTTTATAACCAGCACTGGTTTTGCCCAGCCTAGTCACCAGTGGGACGCCGGCAATGCAAACCCTCCCTGTGTGTCCTTCCCACTCAGACATCTGTGCCTGCTTCATTTTCCACATTTATTTTCTCACAACTCATTTCTTCCATGCAACCTCCTGAAGAGCTTACGTAGATTCAGTCTTTTCCTAACCTCAGATGAATGTGTGAAGAAAAGAGAATGAGCTCAGGAAGCTAGGGTACAGTAAAGTGTTTTGGAAACGTATGACTTTTTTCCCCAGCGTTAAGATGAGTCTCAGCTGACCTGTATCTGTCAGAAATGCAGGTGCGGTACAGCAGCTGCTGGCCTTTATACTTATTTTCTAGGCAGTAACAAGCACAATGTTGATATTTCGGTAGCAACAAGCAATATACCTTGCAAAGATAACCAGCTGAGACTAAATTTGGCCAACGAACATTTGAAGATTCTCATATTTCACTGCAAAACTAGTTAGTCAAACCTCATCCATCAGTGCAAAATGCTAAGCAAATAATTATTTGCCTGTGTGCTTGAAACAAATTCTTGTGGTTTTAGATAACGACAAAAAAAAAATTGAGATAAGAAAAGCTTTCCTTAGACATTATACATTTACATGCAGATGTAAACTACTCGCTTCATCTATAATAGATGTAGGTTTCCTGCGTGCCTTGGAGGAAGGAGTAGGAATTTGAGTTTTCATCACTTTTCATACGCTGCCCTAGCCAGAGGGACTCTGTGGCCTTGAAGCATTAATGAAACAATCTGTCCACTTTCCCCAAGGTAAGCATTAGATTACATTTCTTGCGCAGAGGGATGTGACTGACTGACTGGCATGTTTATTAACTAGTTAACTATCACTTGCCAGAAGCAGGGCAGAAGCGCAGTTGTTGAGCTGCTGAGGCTTAAGTTCACCTTTTTCAGTTCTTAGACCATTTCTCTGGCTTTATCAGTAGCCTGATCATTTTCTCCCTGGTTAACATACCCGTACATCAGTAGCTCCTATTAATATTTTCGGCTGAGCACTGACTAGCCATATCTTTGTGAACAGCTTCAATTTAATTTTGTACCGCCTATTAACAGTAGGCGGTGCACGACAATGTCGGGAGGGCTCATTTCCCCTGGCAGCCCTTACCATTGGCACCAGAGGACAACCCTGCACATCAGCTTCCCTTCGTCACAAAGCAGAAACACCACATGAACTTGTAAAGTTTCTTATGGTTTGAAAGTATGTACGTTCTACCTACCAAACGAACATGTTGAGGGTCCCACCCCGCAAATGAGCATCATACTACAATCACAGTTCAAGCAGCTTAAGGTTCGAGTCAGGCAGAGGACACAGGTCATCCTGCTAATGCTGGGTCGAGATTTTGCTGAGAGCCCTGCAGGGAAGGGAGGCTCCCGCACCCTCCAGCGCTGCTGCAGTTGAGCTCTGGGGCTGCAGCTGGAACAAGAAGAGGCATCTTCCAGCCTTCCTCCCAGCTGGTGGGGTGGCTGTGCCCCTTCCCTGCACGATGCCCACGGAGCATGGGGTCTCCACCAAGGCACTCCCTAACTGCCCAAGGACTCTTTTAGAGTACGGCTGATGGCTGTTTATTTAATGAGGGATGCTAAAAAAGGTAGTTCTGACTGCGTTTGAAGGGGACAATGAGTTTGATGTAGGCACGCCCCTTGCAATCTGTTTGATGAAGTTAAATACTACATCCAATACCAGATACACTGCCACAAGTGTCTCACCTATTTCAACAGCTTATATTTAACCTTTCCATCAAAAGCATTGGGAGGAAGTTCTGACAAGAAAAAAATTAGAATAAGATGAACAAAAATACCTCTGGATTGAATGTGGTTGTACTGGAGGAACTCTGAAGGACAGGATTCCCTTTTCCCTCTGTCTTGCATTATTTATAAAACAGTTGGAAATAAGGGTCACAGAAGCAGCACAGTTTGATGCACTGTAATGGAGAATTTTGAAGTACTTAATTAAATGAAATTATAAAACTTGAACTGCCACAACCTGCCTGCACTTGTACCTTTCTAAAGAGAAATACAGTATAACTTTTAAAGGAAATTAAGCTCCAGACAGCTTTTTCACATTCTATAGAAAGACACGGCAAATAACTTTCCTTTTTAAAGCAACTTGTCACTATGATCTCTATAATGACAAGTATAAAACCAGATCATGTATTGCACAGTGTGTATATATTGAATTGTTACCCATCTTAGATGGTAACTGGTTCAATGAATGTGAATTAAAATGCTTTGTTAATAGGGCAGTATAGTCACAAATTTATTTTGCAAAGGCAGGTGAGAGTATGATGACCCAACAGTCTAACAGCAATTTTTTTTGGTCACAACATTGTGGCAGGAAGTTTTCAACTATTTGAACTGGAAAATACATTACTTTTTTATGCCGTTGAGTATTCGCACTAGCCCAAATACATGCCTCCCGCTAGTCTTATGGAAATCAACTACACTAGCACCAATCTCCCACGTCTGAGCACCTGGGTTGAAAATGGGCTCTTCTGGTCCTGGCTTTGTCCTCATCCCTCATCCCTCTACCAGAAACCTTCTCTAAGTGGGGCTGGGCAGTGGCTCAGCCCCAGTGATACCCGAAGGCAGTGGGGTGGGCTTAGGCTGGACTCCTGGTCATTATTGCTTGATAATTGATGGTCCAAGAAACCATCATACCTGACCATCTGGTGGTGGGACACGACCAGGTAGCTTCAGCCCATGGCAGAAAAAGGTCCGGAGCCAAGGCTCAAATCCCCGGAGATTTAGCAGCAACTACAGCAGCAACATTGCTCATGCTCCAGCAGATCAGAGCTATGAGAATTACAATGAAGTTTCCTCATTTTCTTCAAAAAACCTAATATTTTAATCTAAAACATGGGTGGCTTTTAGGTACTGCACTGAACATGCATCCCTGAATACCTGACCAACTTGACCATTGCAAGGGAAGTCCACTGGGAGCTTCGGTGCCCTTGCTCTAGTACTCTCTTCCCCTCAAAACTGAGATACAACAAGAGATCTAGTATTCTGAAATCACAAAGCATTTACCATAAAGAAGAATGTTCTGTTTACATGCATGTACATACAATGCATTTTCATTTTTAATTTGCAGGAGGGGATACAGTTGCTGAGCTCTTGGGGAAACAGATACTACCTACACATAGAAAAAGTGAACTTTCTTTTTTAAAGCAGCTGCCTTTTCCTCCCTGCTCCCATATGCAGTCACTAATGAAGTAAAAATATGTATTTAAACCAGAAAAGTATTATTTTAGAATGTTTTGAATAGTCTCTAGAGCTAGACAGATTTTAACATATATTTTTTTATTAAATATGTAAAAAGATAAACGCAAGTCAAGTTATTCACATATTCAGACAAAAATCTACTCTACCATGCGACAATCTGTGGATAATGTAAAATGACTGATACATCTGAATAAGACTTTTTGTATCTATTATGCCATTACTTATCTGTTTATAATTAACAATACATGTTTACATTCCTTTCAGTTTACATTTAATATATAACCAAAGCTTTATGGTGTGCTATTTAGTAAAGATAATTACAAATGCATATTAAAACCATAACGGAATAATGGGTTACTCACAGGGGGTGGGGGAAGAAGGACAACCCTTTCCCCTTTCAGAGCATCGCTCTCCCCTCAGCACAGCCAAATTTCTAGTGCCCACGAGGTACTTTACTGCCCCGGCTCCCTACGTCAGTCACTTCCCCCTTGATACAAGCAGTGAGAGAGCTGTGGTCCTCAGACCAGAAATGTGACATAAGGAATTTTCAGGAAATGAAGTTCAGCTTTTTAAAATTTTTTTTAGAAATGTGCTTCAAAGAGAGAAAAGGAGAGAGGCACGACAGCCTGGCTACGAACCCTCCAGGGAGCTCAGCAACCAACCATTCGCACCTAGAGAGAAACATTTTCCCTCAAAGTGCTCTCCACGTGTCTGCTCGAGTATTAGCAGAAGGATGAACTGCAGTAAGCAGAGACTGGTGCTGATGAAATTAAGTTCATAGCCTGATCCCAAACGCCTTGCCCCATCACAGATCCCATGCAGGTTAAAGGACGTTCTGGAGACTGGAAAAAAATTACTAACTGCTCTTCGGTTCAACAGTATTATGAAGAACTACTGTTTATTACAATGACAATTGTAATAAGTACATATGTTCTAATAAACACAAATACAACAAAAATGACAATTCCCCCATTTGTGGTGATTCTTGGAAACACTTATTTTGGAATATACATGTTTTTATAAACCAGACCTTATTTGTATTTGTAACCAATTGCAGCAGGAAAGGAAAGCGCTGGCCTGCAGGTTGCAGTGCTTTTACTTCATCACCGGGTAGGACGTGAGGTCAGTGCTGGAGGCAGGGCTGGGAAACCGTCAGCCCGCAGGGTCCAGAAACTCTTCTGCTGAGCAGGGGAAGCAATCAAGGAACTGGAAATACCTGTTCTAACGCTTAACAGTATTTTATACATTGTGTGTGGTGCAACACAACAGCCAGGATCTCGCCCTGAAGTAAGAGCCACTTAGCTGCAAAAGACTGATCAGGAACAGAAAACTGCGCATGCGTGTGAGTGCTGGGGGCTGATTAACTGAAAACCCTTCTATGGAAGCGTAAGCTGGGAACTTACACTTTAGGAGCACTGGAAGGTCTAAGCTGTTCAATAGGCTTTGGAGTTTTTCAGTGACTGCCAATTGGGATTGGACTTCCGTGTACCTGCTAAATCAGCATAACAATCCAGAATTAGGAAAATCAAGTGAGAGACCAAGCATACCAAGCATTAAATATTCAGAGAGACTACAATGCACAGTTTTACGAGAAAAATAAGGAATGCTTTATACACTTCAAGATACTTCTGTTTATAAAATACCATCATTTAGAACAGGGTGATGGGACCACACTGGAAGGGAACGCTCTCACTGCGGACACCTCCAGGGCCAATGTGGTTCTGCACTGTGCTGGCCTCACCAGAGGAAGGTCAGCCAAGTGCAGAACCTGCTCTGTGTCCCTCAGTCAGCTGGTCCCCCTCTGATGCGTGCTGTGTCTCCAGGAAGACTCCTCACTGCCTCTCCATGCTTCAGAAGCAGCCTCACCACTTGTGAGGTGTCCACCACCACTTTAAAGGGAGTCTGGGGGGGTTCTGGGCTAGTGCTGTTCCTGGTTTTTCCCCATGCCTTGCACTAGTGAGGAAATTTTGTGTCTTCCATATTTGTATGGCCGGGGTAGCAGAGGGGGGAAGGATAGCGAAAAGAAATGGCTGGCCTACTTTGTCCTCTTCTGAGGGGTGGGAAGCCACGTATGACGGCAGAGATTGTGTCCTGCAGCTACACTTGTGTCAAGGAGATTTCTCTCCTCCTTTAGCACTGAGCTCTGCGGAGGCAGAGCTGAAGCTGGAGGCTGGGACTGGATTCCTCAGGAAGGAAGAAAAGCTGGGAAATGTCTATTGACTAGTCAGGAAATTGGGAGGGTTTTCAAAAAACTTAAGTGGATGTCTGTTCCTCCAGAAATAAGCCAAAAAACATACCACGCAGCTTTCTAACAAGCTTTCTAACACAGGGGTTTAAATCTCCTCTAGTGAAACAGATGCTCTGCCTCCCATTTTGTGAAGGCAGGAAAGGAACAAACATGAGCAACACGAGCATTTTCCTCCACAACACACCTCATCGTTATGGCTTGAGTATGACTTCCACTGTATCCCTTTATTCCAATTGTTCAACCGAATTTATGCCCCAAGGTAGATGTACTAGAAAAAACGCGAAAGCACCACAAAGTGAGAGACACAGCTAGTGGTACGGTACTTCTTGCCACACAAAATGCCAATATAAATATGTTAGAACAAGTTACAAGTGTACCATACTTAAGACGAAAAAGGAAAAAAAAAATAAATATATATTTGTTTTAAAAGAGCAGAACAAATCTCAAGCAGCCAAGTGGTGAAGTTGCAGTGATGTACAGTAGGTGATGTAGCCCTACAACCTCTCTTGGGAAGATACACTGAAAGAAGACGTCTGCAAATGCATCTTGGCAAAGTATGGGTACAGAATGCAGTGGTTGGCTGGCACTCACTATGGTACATAAATGTTAATGGTAGACTGGGAGTGAACTGATTTCAAGTTTGAGGCCACACATGTTCCGTTCTCCAGAAGAAAGTTCTCACACAAAACGAAAATTGTCAGAGACGCTGGGTGAGTCAGTACTCCTCCTGCTGCTGGGGCTGTTCATGGACTTGCTCTTCACCTTCATGCTCTTCTGTGTGGCTCTCCTGCAGGGAGAAAAAGACCCCAAAACATTCTTCAGCAGAAAGCATTTCTCCTGTGATCTTGCCACCCCACAGTGCTCGCAGCACCCTAAAGCTTAACTTCTCATTTTCATGCACTTAAGTACAAAAGGAGCTGTAACCTGAGAAAAGCAGCATCTTGTAATATTGCAATAAAATCTATTTACTTTGCTTTTAATCAATGCATAAGCACTACTGATACTTCTCCAGAAAAAGTGGCAGTTTTCAACATCACTGACTGTTAACTGTACCGGTAAGTGAATATTTTGAATAGGTAGACAGTGAGATGTTCAACGGTTAGAAGATGCTGTATCATAGCATCCTGATGTCCTCCTCCATTTTCAGTTTGTCCAAGGATTTCTGAACCTGTCTGCTATAGTCTTCACACAATCCTCACTCTAGGTTTAGATCACTAAATGGACAAAACACTTTTGCTATCACCTACTTTAAAAATTAAACTCAGGCTCCTTTTTAAGGTCAGATATACTACTTTCCCAAAATAATACCGATGCTAGACCAGAGGTCAAATGTTACCAAAACAGTGATTTTGGTTTTTTTAGTGGTATCCAGAAAAATATAACCAGAGACTTGCAAACACATTTTCTTTGGGGGGTGGGGGGGGTGGGTGGGGATTGAGCCAAGTATTCACTGATTTACAGAGCTGCTGTTAAAAGCACCAATTACTAATAAACACTTCCCTCTTGCAAATGGTTATTATGCACAGTATTTTCCAGAGCTCTCTCTCTGAATATACACTGCCATTGCGAGAAGAATCCCTGACCGAAAGGAAGGCTGGATCCTCACTGCAGGTGATACCAGTTTTAAACAAGTTCTATTTTAGAGACAACAGACCTGGTATCTTGAGTTGGCCTGGATGTATCAGAGCTCCAAGAGTCTGGCTGACTCTTAGGGCATTAATTCTATATTCTTATTAAGCACAGCTGCTTTTACAGCTTTTCTCTCACATGGCTTCCATCTCACTGGAGCACAGTTCACTGAAAAGATCCCACACACATCTACTCTCTGCCCTGCATTAGTAGCGCTCTGCTGTAGGCAGCTCCAAAGGAAAACACTTTTCCAAGAGACTGAGCTGCCATTCAAAACGCAGCACCCCTGATGCAGTACCTCTGCAGAACTCGGCTGGCTCCGGGCAATTTTTGTTAGAAGCAAGCTGCTTGAACAACGAACTTTAACAAATTGATACTGCTAACTTTTCAAATTTGAGGAAAAAAATATAAAGAAAAGGGAGACCACAATTTGAGTGTTTCCAGAATAGTTCAGAGCAGCTTATGCAATATGAAAATATTTCCCTTCTGGCAATAAAATATTCGTATTTCTAAAGGGCAGGAACAGGCAAATAAAATTCCTAACATTTGCTGATATAATGGAAATACTCAGCTGTTTACCACATACAGAAACAGCCAAATTCCAATCAGAAGTAAGCTTTCTCTCACTCAGGTGCTATTTTCAGGTAGAAGCCACATGTGTCAGTCAGAGCAACTGGAGTTTAACACCTTATGGCTCCTCGGGGGGAACCATGCCCTTATTACACACAGTAGCTACATCACGTCAGAACAGCTTTTTGCATAGTATCTAAAAATTGCAGCTTCTGTGATGGGCTGCAAGGGTGCAAGACTTGCAGAGAACAGGAGTTTCACATAGAAAGGCTGACAGCTGTGAGAACATGACCCCGCTTTGCAGGGTGAGAAAATGAAGCTTGGTTAGCTGCTGTGAGCTATGTTCCCTTAACCCCATCCATCCTGACCCTCCTGATGTGTTGAGGTGACCTACTTTGGAATGCACCTGTTCCACTGACTCTATGTATGCAGAGTTTGAGACACCCCTATTAGAAAGCCCAAGGAAAGATTTTATAGGTCACGTACGTGCTATCCTTTCATGCATATACTAGGAAAAGCCTCTAAACACAAGGAGTGGCTTGGGAACCTACTCTGCTGCTCTGAAGAAGAGTGGTGGCTCCCCTCTTGCCGGGCTTACCTTTGATGGAAATGGTAAGTCTTATGTGGCTACCTCAGAAGTTGTTTTGAGACTTGGACACGTGCTTTTCAGTATGTACAGCTTGTAAAAATACATGAAATGGGAAAGACAAGAGTCACCATGCCCAATTACCTTGGGACTGTGGAATCTCCTTGAATAGCATCCCCTAATAAGGAAAATAGTGGAAGATCTATTTAGAGCATTTATTTCTGGCTTGGATCACACAACCATGGTCATCTCTGTCTCCCTCATTGAGAGGTGCTCTCTTTTGACCCTTTGATCCATCTGCCTCAAACTATTCAGGTGTGCCGGTGGACTGAAGGGCCAGACTTTATGAAAACCAGCTGCTGGGGGGGTGGGTGCCTTTTCCAAAAGCAGCAGCAGATGTAGTAGCTGCTAGAGCAGAAAGATACAAAATCAACTGCATTTTGAACAACTGCTTTGGAAACTTGAGTCGAGCAACCGATAGATCAAACGGCAGCAATCCACCCAACTTCTGCCTGAACTGAACCAAAACAGCCTAAGCAAAAGCTTTCCTACAGTTTCACTTTACACAAATACTTACATGGCTCTGAGTTTCGTAACTAGACACATAGCCTCTTCTGGTTCATCAGTCTGAAGCTGTAAGACCGTATGACCAAATGCTTTACTTACTATATGAAGTCTCAATGCTGCCTACAGCCATCATAGCATGAGCGCTAGGGGCCACTTCTCCCCACCGCCCACATGTATCCTTTTTTAACACCGTTCTCTGTCAACTTTGATGTTTTTGATGAACAAGTAGGATTACAAATGAGCAATTTGTAATTAAAAATTACAAAGGATTACAGACTGATCAGCCAAATGTTAAATGACAACAGCAGATACAATATCCCTCTTGCATAAGCAGAGACATAATGATGAGGTTTAGCAGAGAATCATAACAAAGAAAAGAAAAGGGAGCCTTTAAAAACAAAGAACCAAATGGATTGGTATTAGTGCTGTAAGACTCAAAACCAAGACACACCCCACCCCCCCAAAAAAAAATTAAAAATAGGTCTTAAAAATCTAGCCTTTATTTAATTAAACAACACAGAAGCTTATGAAGTAACATGGTTGTAACTACACTGTGACTTGGAATTCTGAAAAAATAATTAACATACTCCCCCTGCAACATGAACCTAAAAAAATCTCTTCAGTGCAATACTACAATAATCAAACCTCTGGAGAATGTTTTTTATAGGGACTAAACTTTATACTTGCATTCTGAATCATCCTACACAGAATTCACCTGACAGCCTACGATGCTCAGGGGGGACCTACGAGCTACTGGGAGATGTGACCACTTAAAGTGCTGTCCAGATTTTTTTTCTTAATTTTTCTTTTGGGAGGATTAAATTAAGTATAACAGAAAATTAAGCATAAAGGCAGACTTGTCCCTTCTGAGTAAGAAGAGTTGGTATGAAAAATAGGACATGATCTCTATGCCATGTCGAATACAGTAGATGGCTGTCAAATTACGTCTAGGAAGGGTTTGAGATTGCTTTCAAACAGTTATTGGAAGTATGAACTGAAAACACATTTAAGTTAGTCACAGTGTTGAAGCACAAGGCTTTGGTCAGGGATCACTTGTGAGGTATGTGTGAGCTGCATTACCGCCTCCGCTTCCTGAAGAAAAGCCTCATGGCCACAGTATAATTTATAAATGTCACAAATCCTGAAAATTAATGAAATCCTCTGGGGTTTTTTCCACTTTGCCTCTGTATACTTGAGACACTCTGAAACAAAGATTAAAAGAAAAAAAACCAAACAATCTAACCTGGATTTACAGTGAACTCATTAGCAAGAAACTGGGAATGCTGGAGTTGCCTGTGGTTTGGGAACTGAGACTATTTCCTATCTAGGGATTGAGAAATCCAAACTGCTGTCACCAAGGGATTAACCTGCAAAATGCTGCAAGATATAGAATTTAACTTGGGACAAATTCATTACAGAGAGAGAGAAAAACCAGAACCAAAGGGCAAAGCAGGGAAGTGAGACAGCAAAGTCTGAAAACAAAAAGTAGGCAGGACCTGCATCAGCAAGGGAACCAGAGCCTTCGGTTTAGCGCTAATGCATTGGGGTCTTTTCTCAGCAAATTACAGTCCCTCTGCTAAGCTGAGGAGGAAATGCACCCCAGAAGATGAGGACATCATGTCTCCCACTAAAAGGCACAAGAAAAAAAAAATTGCATGGGGAATGGCCTCTTCCTCTCTGGGGGAGCAGCGCTGTCCTGCTGAAGCGACACACTCAGACTCCCAACTGCAAACACATTTCAGATAAAGGCACGGTCATGCGCAGGCATGGATGATGCTTTCAAAGGAGAAAGGCTTGGAGGGAGGATGCAGATAAAACACCGGGATGTGGGCTGAAGTAGAACATTTTATAACATGTTCTGCCAGTAAGGAAAACTGCATGAAGAAAAGCAACAAATGCATTCCTTGGCAGGGAATCACTTGCTATTTAAGCCAACAGACAGAGAGATGTGGTAGGGGTATGGGGAGAAGAGGGATTTTTCTGGCTTTGCTTTATAAATAAATCACCGTTCTTGAATCCAGAAGACATTTTCTCTGACCACTATATGTATGTAATTCTTTTAGCCTGTTATCACGTGCCTGGCAAATTTGTCTTGTTGTTTATTCCTGAGAAAATAATGGTTTCCTCCTCCTTTTCCTCTCTAGCACTTGCTCTGCTCTGTTGAGCAAATCCTCTTTCCCCTGTCACTTCTCATCTAAGCAGTGACCCCTATCAGTGGCAAGCTCGTCTCCCTTTTGCACCTAACTTTGATTCGTGCCCTATTAGTCTTTTTTAGAAAAGCATGTGAGCTAGTGTTGCTTTGGCACTGTTTTTGATAAAAAAAGCTGCTGCAGCAGCTCTCTGGGAACAACTATAAGACAGCCAACAGTACCACAGTGCTGCTGAGAGATTAAGCTGATGCTTATACATTCCGGAGCCAAAGCCATCGCCTGCTCGAGGCTGAAGGGTCAGTCGTCAGTACAGTGCATACAGGGATTTAGTTAGCATGAATGGGAGTAGTTCAGCTAAATCTCCACTGAATCATTATCCCTGAATGTATCTGAGGAATTTAACCAGCACCCTTTGGAGCTTCTTGCTTTGTTCAGTATCTACAGCGTTAAGTCTAAGATGCAATGAGATTCTTGCTTAATCTTGCAGACAATAAATTTCTGAAATTTTGGTAATAGAGGATTATTGAGTTTGCACAATGAAGAATTTTGCCTATAGCAACAGGCTAAAAATTATGCTAAAGAGCATTATCTCTGCAGATATAATGATGTATTTGGCAACCTGCACCGTACACATTGCAACATTGCCACAGGGACTAAAGAAGGTGTACAGTACCTCTGTCAGAATTTCTGTGATTTTCAACACATTAAAGAACATGAATAAAAGACTTCATGCAGAAAGGCAGAAGACGAAAAAACAAAACTAGGGCTCAGAACCGTATGAAAATCAATTTAAAACTGTGACATGCCCCCTCCCTTCAGATCAACTTCAGCAAACCTAGAATACAAAACCTATGCCGAAGCAGCAAAAAGCAGTCAGCCTCCTGAATCCCTTCTCCAAACTGAAAAGTCTGTTGTTTGCAAATGCAAACTTCCTTTCTGGGGGACGAGGCATGGAAATCCTAGCTGCTACAGTTCTGCTGACCTAAATATAGGACATGACCCAATACTGGACCAATACATTTTTAGGAAATTAAGCTGTTTTGTCTAAATAAAAGACATGAAGCTTGAACTTACATGTTCTTCTGAAGCATAAAGGACTTCCATTAGCCGATTCACAAGGTCATTATTCTCTCCTCCGTGTTCTTGGCAGAGAAGTTCAATCTCCCTTAATTTGCCAAAGTAGAAATCCCTTTCTTTCTCCACGCCTTCAAGTGCAAGTTTTAATGAATGTACCTGCATATAAACCAAGATGTGATGAGTCAGTTGTGAGGGGCACTACAGACAAAACAACTCAGTCTGAAATTATGCAATCTTAAATATATAGTCAATTTTATAGCTTAAAATGAAGTCCACTTTTTTTCCTGAAGTGCTAGATTGAACCTTACACAACAGAGAACAGTAAATCAGGCTCCCTCATTACGCCTCTTGGATACATCTTAACCTTGATCCTCAAAGGTCAATTTTCTTGGTGCTCTTTTATACTGAAACCCAAAGCAGCAGTTCAGGAATCAGGGCTACCTAAGACTTGTCTCCCAACAAAGCTTCCAGAAGTGTCACGTAGTGGTAATTAATAAAACTTTCAGCTCAGTACTTGCATTATTTTGCCTGGATTAATGCGTAGTTTTTGGGAAACCTACAATATCTCCTTGCCTAAAAATACGCAGATCTAGCAGAAAAGTTCACAAAGGGAAAGAGTCTAAGATTAAAAGGTCTTCTAGTAGCAAATGTGAGTACTGCTGTGTTGTTTTTCCACCTCTCCTTTTCTGCCACTTACCATACTGTTAGAGCTTGCCCCTCTGATGCTGCAACCAGCTGCACCATGGACTTTCTGCTCTGACTGATGTGCTGTATCTATCAACAAATTCTCTCAAATGCCAAATATCTTTCTCTTTGCAACCTTGTTCACAAGGGTCTTCAAGCTATACTGTCAGTCTTAATTTCACCACTAGGACTGCTGCGAATCATTTATGGGCAACATAGCTGTTAATGATTAGGCTTCATATAAATCATGACAGATGTTGCAACATAGTTTTATACATACATATATTTTATATACACACATACATATATATTTGAAAAAGAAAAATTTTGTGGGAGCATAAAGATAAACTGCTGTCCAACAGGGTATATGCAATCAGGATAATGTGCATAAGTGGCTCTCAAATTCACAGGACAGCAGTGTAACAACGAACAGAAATAATCACAGATTAAGCTGTCCACAGTAAACACACCGACCCCAATCACATCCAAATTACAGCCAAATTAGCATCCACATTTTAAGGCCTGCAATTATACAAATTATTTTCTAAATAAAACACGCTAAATAAATAGCACCAGACTACATTTCAGTGAACTGATAAAATTTAATACAGAGTTCTGTGCTGCCAGTTCTACTGCAAGCTGATTTATTTCCTTCACTAGTAAAAATACCAGCAGAGTTCAAACAATGCTTTGACAGCCTACTAAATCCTATCAGTTCATTTTTCTATAACTGCTGAGCTAGCGATGCCTTTTTCTGACCTTTGATTGCACTCCCAGAGGTGTCAGACAGCAGAACTGACCCGTCACGAGGGCAGGATCTCAGAGCATCTCATTCACGTACTAACCTATTTCTGACCGGCAGCCCGAGTGTGACACCCAAGTCTCCCCTTGACAGTTTGAATCGATGATTGGTACAGTGACCAGACACCTTAAAATAAACTATTTATTCATGAAAGTAGGAACAGCAAAACGGAACAAGAGTTTATAATATTTCGGTCTACACATTTAAGACATGTCTTCTGGATCTGCAGCAGCATATTCCTTGAAAGCAACGCCTGCACCCAGACAGAACAAGAACGTAACTGCTTCCAGATCTCTTGCTCTGTGCTTGCTAGAGCTTGGGAAAACAACTAACTTCAGTTGAAACATTGGCAGGTAATAGCTCCGACTGTCTCCCCTTCTGACCTATTTACATGAAGGTATTCTCCTGTTTTCATCCTATACATTCACTCTGTTTTAAGAGACAGAATTAAACTATGCATATATGCACACAGTTAGTTAACTACAGTATACAGTAAATACTGTTATAAACAAACCATATATGCTTTTCTTCAGTTACATATCAGCTACTTGTCTCTGACATATGTAATTTGTTTTTCTTCAGGTAATTAGCACATCCACATGCTACGCTTTCCTTCTATTCACATGCCAAAAAGCTAATCCTGTACGAAGAACAGTGCGCATTAACTCCCATGCTGTTTCTGGACCACAAATACCCCTCTGCATCCAGTTAACGGGTGCAAAGACAACAGTTCCTACTAACTGGTCTTTTCCCTGATGGTATTTATTGGTAGTATGAATACTCGCAGGGCTGCAGAGCCAGGTTGGAGATTAAATACATATTGCAGACATGCAGCCAAGACGGTGCTGTTGTCAGAAACTATGTGCATACTAGCATACAATTAACAGTTCCTGGGACCATTCACCATATGTAAAGGTTCCCTTCTCCATATGCAATGGTCCCTGGTCTGTGTCGTCTTTTCAACTGCACTCAGACTCTTTGGGAGAGTACTAACTGGCACAGACCAAAACCACAGCAGGGACCACTTTAGCTATAGGTAATCGAGTTCCAGTGTACAGTGACATTCCTTGGGAGTATTTAATTTATTAGCACAAACCAAAGCAATAGCTAAGACCATTTTAAGAGAAACTTTAAGGATTGTTGGGAGCCATTAAACTAGCAGATGTTATGGATGGTTTAGGAGTATTGCAAATAGCTCATTAAGCAACCCTGTGGTAAAATTCAGTGTATCGAAAGTCCCACTACTTAAATTTCTCCACTACAAATTGCATGAAAGTTCAGATGTTTCAATCTCCCTTAGCTGCCACCCATGAAAGGGCTGGGGGAAAAAAAAAATGTTATAGCCACATAGGAATTTGATATCCACAGACAGCATTCAACATTTCTTACTCATAATTGGGACAGCAAAGGGATGAAAGTGTCTGCTGCCCTCATCTCCCTGATTGCTAGAGACCGGTAAAAAATTTGGCTTTTCCAGCATGTTCAGACTTGGGGTCAGAAAAACCTGGCTCAGAGCTACTTGCAGCACAGGGCTTTTGGCCTATGCTATATGCCCAGGGTGCACAAGTAACCATTAGTGGGAAACAAAATACCAAATGCTGCCAACATAGGAGGAAAAAAAAGCCTTCCAGACCATTCTAGCTAGCAGAGGTATCTTAAAAACTAGCTGTTCAAACACCAACTTTCCAAATCCCCAAAACTACTTCTCCTCTTTGGTGACCGGGGAAATAATCAGTTCTCCCTCAGGGCTATTTGTATATAAACCGTAAGGTTTTCACACATGGAACATGCTAGGAATACATTAGCAGTGGATGCGATAGTGACTGCCTACTTTAGTAAACATCAAATATTTTTATGTTGCTCGGATGCCAACCAACTCTTCCTCCTGAAGCGAACACATTGACTTCTGAGTACAAATGTCATGGTTTAAGTTGCATTAAGCTGATGGTTGAACCCCACTCTTACATTGATTAAAAAAAAAAGATTCCATGAAAAATATATACATCCATTCCTTGTGCAACATTTAAAACCTTTTCTGTTACAGCAACAATCAAAAGCCTATTTGGAAAGCTGGTGGAGCCTGTTGTGCTCTCCGCTGCTCAGAATTATACCCTGAACCCTCAAGTATGCCATGTTTGGGATGTGGCTATCCATCCACCACCTTTAAGTGCATAAGAGTAACCCAGAATTTGCAAACAGTGCCCTAACAGCCTGAAATCTTTGTTGTTCAAGTCAATGACAGTCTGAAACCGAAATGCCCTTAATTGTGGAAAATTATACTTGATCCAGAATAATGACTTCTTCCTGAATGCAGCTGCCAGGCAGCTCAGACTCTAAAATACGAGGTTTTTCCTTTCCATTTTCCCTCTTCCAGGACAAATGCGGGGATCAGGCCTCATTTAGAATAGTGGCATTTACACCATTCTGACAGCCCAGTCTTGAGCCAGATTCAGATACTTATTCATGCCCAGTGCAGACACTTTCGCATGTCCAGGAATGACAAAGTGGTATAAATCTAAGGGTTTAATTTTAATTCATGCTATGTAGATTCCTAACATTAAAGAAATTCTGAAGCTTTATTAATGACATTGCAGAACATTATAAATAATATCACTAAGTGTTGTCATAAAGGTAGATCACATTTTTAAATGAAAAAGGCATATTAACTTCTTAACGCCTTCCTTCCAGAAAGTAGAGTGGAATGAGCTTAGTCTTCATTCAGCTGCAAATGTCGAACACCTCGGTATTACAAACAGGCTTGTTTTCTCCACAACAACACATTAAAATGATTTCAAATTTGTAATACACAAAACCAAAGACACTATTGGGATTGTTCCTACCCAAGCGAAACAAAAGATATATTTTAATATCTAATAAAATTATCATACTTCAGCCAGACTTACCTGTCATTCTTAAGATCATCTTTTAAAAATACTGGTAAACACCAGTTATCTCTCCCAGATGTTATTTTTAACAATAGATCACTTTTTTCTTCCCAGCTGAGCCATTTCAATCTTTCATCCCCTTATAATTCTGGAGAGCATCATTCAACAGAGGTCAATATTAGATTTCATGCCTGCCTGTAACAATGAATGCATCTAATTTTATGCCTAAAGCAAATTTACCTGTTCGCTGAGCTGTATGACTTGAGTTTCCAAATCTTTATCTGATTTAGATGCTGAGCTGCTTGGTGCAGCTTTTTTTGCTGAAGATGGGCGAGAAGGTGTTGATCCTGGTTTAGAAGCTGGACTGGATTTAGCAGCACCTGAAAAACATAATAAATAAATAATAATCAAGAATTATCTCCATGATAAATACATTCCTGTTAACCTGGTACTGAAACAACAGTATTCGTTTTACAGACAGCCATTCTCTCTCTTACTTCAGGGTGACAGTGGAGGCAGTTCCAGTGCTGCTATACCTTGGGAAAGGAAAAACCACATTTCCTAGCAGTTTAACCTTGAGTTTGTTACTGAGACTGAAGTTAGCTCTGAAACTAATATAAGTATACATCAGACTAAGAATAAAGTTCCCTTAGCTCTCAGCAGCTTTCAGCTTTAAAAAAATATGCCGTTAACAGACCATTCCCCAGCCCAATATTGAGCTTACATATCTATCTCAAGTCTGTCTTTCTCCAGGGAAATTGTAAACAAACTCAGCTAAACTACCTCTGTGCTTCCCACATTTTCAAATGTGAACCATCCCTGAGACAAGGGCATTGAAATTCAGACAGAGCATGCAGAATTAAATCCATCGGTGAACTCCCAGTTGCCATAGTGACCAAGAGATGAGTTTTGATCTGCTTAGGTTTTGCTATTTGTTTTTAATTACTTGCACTGCAAATCTGCCAGAATACGGAGCAACATCTTTACCAGCAAGTAAGGAGCACACACAGGTATTCTTTTTTCACAAGGCCTGAGGCACACAAATGTCGGAGCAGAGAAACATTTGCGTGAAAGGGTTTGCAGTGCCTTCATACGAACGTGAGGAGCTGGCTGTGACCCCTTACTCTGCCTCTCCATCTTTCCCCTCCTTGTCCCTGGATGTTTGATTTAGTTGCTCAGCCCCTGTACACGACTGCCCGGCTCACGGCTGTCCCCCTTGCCTGGGCTCCCACAGGCACTGTACTCTGACTCGCAGCCTTTTCCTTATTCCCTCTGATCAGGAATAAATTTCAGATGCAGTGAACATACATCTGGTACAAAAATCGCTTGGGTTACGAAGTCAGAGCAGGAACCCAGCCCTCTCTTCGACCTGTTTTATGTGATTTACTAAGCAGGCATGTGGATAAGAAGTCGTGCTTTGCAGCACCCTTGTTTATTGCTGTTTCTTACAAAGAGGAAAACACACTTTTCCAGACTTGCATATGGGCTCCATGACCACCCTCCAACCATCAAATGCCATCGGCTCTGAAGCCTGGGACACACAAGGTGCAGGAGAAAGCCTGAATCCAGCAAGGACCCAGCTGCCAGCTGAGCCCTGAGCTTGCAATCACCACTTCTGGAGGCATTTGCCCCAGCTTTCTCGGCAGCCACCTTCCACCCCACAGCTTGCCAGCTGCTCCTCGCATATGATTACTTGATTTATGGCACACTGCAGATTGTTCCAAGTTGTCATTTCCACAATGTATTCCCAGCGTCAGACAACACTTTAATAAAGCAATTAATTGTAAAACCAATGTTTCATGAATGCATTTCTAGGAAGAAATCGCAAGGAGGCAGGGGAAGGCAGGAGGAGGAGAGACACAACTTGTGTGGCTGCCTGTATGACCAAACCCTGGAGCTCCCATGGCCTCACCGACCTAGAACTGTGTACAGTGGTCCCTTGGAGGAGCTGAAAAGTGATGAGAAAGGAAAGCAGCAATGGGTTATTTAATCAATCTTGCTTAAGCTTTCCTGATTTACTCACAGGCCTCTCTCTGTAAACAAGCATCTCCTCTCGCCTTTAAGGATAACTCTGTATTAACTGGGTCATCTAATGCCAACAGAACACAAACAACTTGATAATTCAATTGGCTTGTGTAAACATTTCTGTGCAAGACGCCCATTGTCCTTTTCTATGATCTTTAATATAAGACAGATAAGGAAAAAAAAAATATTGGGTGTTGTGTGTCACACCCCCCCCCCCAAACTGGTGACTCCAATAGCTTCCATGTCTAATTGCATACACAAACTCACCTCTAGCAGATTTCGGATACAGTACACAGACTCACTGAAGTTGTGAAAATTCAATGTTGTGTACGTGCCCGAAATTAAACTTCTTTTCACATCATCTTAGATGATGCGAATAAATAATTTAAATAAATAAATAAATAAATTATGGGGAAAAACCATTTAAAATGCCAAGATCTTTTGCTGTTATTTCTTTCTTAAGGCAATCTTATAAACTTCAGCATGCCACCTTCAACACTTCCCAGGTTCAGTCCATATTTTGACTAACTAAAAATCAGCTGCTTCAGAGCAGGGTTGTTAAGATGCTCTTAAAGCCAGGAAAAAATTTTTCATTTGGATTAGCAGAAGAAAACTGGTGTCAAGAAATGCAAGATAAACACAAACATGAAATAATTGCTTTGACTATAGCATTCTAGTTGGGCCTCAAGTTATTTAATGAATACTTGTATCACATGCAACTGCAACAGTTACCTATAAAACATTTAAAATAATACATATGTATACTAAACCAAGGTATGAACACTTATTTCTTATTGTATTCTACACCTGAAAGGTGCAGTTCAGGGTATCAACTGAAAATTAAGTGCTGTAAAACAAGCTATGGACCTTCAGATGCAAAACCTTGGCTGGTCGACACAGCTCCCCCCTCTACCAACTACCCTTCTTTTATGTGAAGGCAGCACTGGACTTTTTCTAGGCAGCAAGAACCTGCACACAAGCACAGGAGAAGCTGCTCAGCTTTTCTAGGGCAGCATCCCCTGGCCTGTCAGCTCTTCACCATTTCTCATGGGGAGCCTTGGTGCAAGACCTGAGCAAGGCACAACATGCAGCCATGGCACGTTGCTCCCTTTCATGCTCAACAGCCCTGTGAAGTGAGCTAGTTCTTTGTAGATCGGTGTACTGATCACAGAAAGCCAAATCATTAAGTACACACCTCTTTTTAACCTGCAGAGAGAGTTAAGGACAGAGCAGGCACAAACATTTAATCCCCAGGTACTCTCTTTAATTTGCAGCTGAGGCACCCTCCCAGAGCATGCTGAGCAAGCCCACATCAGCACTGCCTGCGGACAGTGAGGGCTGGATGGCACCAATACACCGTGTTATATTCTGCCCTCCCTTCAAAACAACAAAGCCTTTTGAATTTCCACGGTAAAGTGTTTCTAAGCTTTACAAAGTCCAGACAAATCAAAAGAAATTGACTTCTGCTTTGCTGCTCAGGATCAGCTCTTAAATGAACATGATATTCCAACTTCAGTAACACAGATAAAAACGAGTTAAGTAACCTGAGCATTTCAGACAGTATCAGCAACAGCTGGATAGAACTTAATTGCATCAGAGAATGCCTAGGGATTTCCAATTTAAAGTTTCCTGGAGGGGGAAGAAATAAAAAAGGCTTTCCTGCACATTTATTCTGAAATGTCAGTTTTAGAATCAGCTCAGAGGTAAGCCTCCCATTTCTAACAGAAGCTAATTTCATAAAAGAATTAAAGGATGCTGGTTGGCAGGGTAGTGCAAAGTGCTTGAGGCAGCCATATACCTAAACAGAGATGAAAGATCTTGGTAGAATTAATGACTTTGCTATTAAGCACCACAATGGCTTTGCAGTCAATTAGCGCAAGTGTGGAGTAACACCTAGTGCATTGCTCAGAGGGGCTATATAATCCATGCAGTTTAAATTCTGTCCAACATCATATCTCCTATGAAAATATTTATATACAACCCATTTACATATTATGAGCAGGCACAATTTTATACAAATTTTATATGCAAAATATCTGATAACCATCTCTTCACTGACCACTGACAGAACTGCACTGTAATCAATGCCGTAAATATTATCCATTACCAACTCCTTTTCAAGCTTACGGTCAATGCTCAAAAAGAGGTGCAGAGCCCTGCCGTGGAGAGGAAGAGACCCATGCCCCAGACCATGCTGGCAGCCAACAGTCTGAAAAGTAGCATGGCAGAAAAGGATTTGGGGGTCCTGGTGGACACCAAGTTGAGCATGAGCCAGCAACACACCATCACAGCAAGGAAGGCCAACAGCCTCCTGGGCTGTATCGGGAAGAGCGTTGCCAGCAGGTTGAGGGAGGTGATCCTCCCCCTCTACTCAGCACTGATGAGGCAGGCACATGGGGAGTGCTGGGTCCAGTTCTGACCTCCCCATTGCAAGAGAGACACAGGCATGTTGGAGAGAGTCCAACGAAAGGCCACAAAGATGGCAGAGAGTCTGGAGCACCTCACATACGATAAAACCTGAGAGCTGGGACTGTTTAGCTTGGAGAAGAGAAGGCTCAGTGGGGATCTTATCCATACCCAAAGGGAGGGTACAAAGAAGATGGAGCCTCACTTCAGTGGTGCCCAGCCAGAGGACAAAAGAGGCAGCAGGCACAAATACAAGAAATTCCATTTAAACGTAAGAAAAAAACACTTCTTTTCTCCAAGGGCGACTGAATACTGGAACAAGTTGTCCAGAGAGGCTGGGGAGGTCTCCATCCTTGGAGACACTCAAAATCTGACTGGACATGGTGCTGGGCAACCCGCTCTAGGTGACCCTGCTTTGAGCAGAGGGGTTCGACTGGACAATCTCAGAGGTGCCTTCCCACCTCCACCATTCTGCAAGAACTTCTGTTAGAGCATGCTCTGATTTTAGGTCAGTGCAGGGTCTGATTGGATTTTCTTTTAAACAGTATCCAAGCTGTTTCAGTTAGCATCTGGATAACTTTCGGTACCTGCCCATATAACAGCAGTGGAGATGGGAAAAATAAATTCACAGTATAAAGACAAATTATTTTGTTTAAAGACAAGTTATTTTGTTCCTGTACTGAAGTTAGATGAATCGGCTTTGAAATGCATTACAGTTTTCTATCTGTGGTGCTCCAGAAACAATTACTAGTCAGTCTCATCAAAATTAAATATATCCCCTGCAGTTTCAGCTTTACTGTTCTTTTTGCTAAAGACGTATGTTTTACACACAGATGTACACTTCTGCAATTTAAAACAGTGGATGTTGGCACTGTGCAGGTTTTGGGTACAACAAAGCTTGGCTGCAAATTCCAGGTCACTTTACATCACAAGTGCAGTCTTGCAGACAAGAGACCTATTTAATGTTTAGAGAGAAATCTTCCTTGAAGCTATATGAGTAATTAGCATGCTGTTAAATATTTATGCACAATTCCAAGGAAACACGTGCATGAATACAGTGTGGACGTGCGTGAGGACAGCGTGGAGAGCAATGGAAGCCCTGAGCAAGCACAAGACTTGGCTGAGCCCTCACGACCACTGCTTCAATGGAATTTGGGAATCACTCACAGTATATCTTCAGTCAAATTAAAGGACTTTACAAAGTGAAGATTCCTGAGTCATGTCACAGAAGAAAAAACAAACCTACCAAGAGACCACAGAGCTAACAATTCCTTCAAAAGCTAAAGAAAAACTCTCCACCCACTTAAAACAGATGAGAGAGAACAGTAAATGAATTAATATTCACAGAATCACAGAATAGTAGGGGTTGGAAGGGACCTCTGGAGATCTTCTTGTCCAACCCCCTGCTTGAGCAGGCACACCCAGAGCAGGGGGCACAGGAACGCGTCCAGCCAGGTTTTGAATGTCTCCAGGGAAGGAGACTCCACAACCTCCCTGGGCAGCCTGTTCCACTGCTCTCTCACCCTCACAGGAAAGAAGTTCCCTCATATTCAGGTGGATCTTCTTGTGTTTCAAGTTGTGCCCATTGACCCTTGTCCTGTCACTGGGCACCACTGGAAAGAGTCTGGTCCCATTCTCTTGACATCCACCCTTCAGATATTTATAAGTATTGATAACATCCCCCCTCAGCCTTCTCTTCTCCAGGCTGAACAAACCCAAGTCTCTCAGCCTTTCCTCATAAGGGAGATGCTCCAGTCCCCTGATCATCTTGGTAGCTCTCTGCTGGACTTGCTCAAGCAGTTCTGCATCCTTCTTAAACTGGGGGGCCCAAAACTGGACACAAACTTATTGTTGCAGCTACACTGGGATGTGAGAAACTGCTCAATTTAGGGATGCTTAATGGCTTAAGTGATGACAAATGATGGGAATTAATTGGAATGAAATTATCTCAGACAAAATCTGACTCCACTTTCAGCATCTCAACATGCTGCGGTGTAGCTGCCTAATTATTTTGTGATCCTTAGCTTCCCCTGGGTGGCAGGACCCCTCTGTCCCCTCGGCTCTCCATACTTCCACTGCTGACAGCTGGCAAAGAGAAGGATGTACAAATACTTGAAACTGAAGCACCTTTTACAAATTTCAGAGCAATCCAAGCAAGAACATACGATGGGGTCTACTTGTCAGATGAGGTTTTGTTGATGGCATGACTCTCTCAGTTAATCTTTAATAGAAGGAGATTTGATGGAAACTAACCAGCCTTTTTCCCATCATAAATGACGAATTTTCTTTAGATTTGAAACAACTAACATTTTAATGGCAACTATTAACTGTTCTCAGCTGAAACCCCTATTTTCTCTAGAAGCACCTTCAAGCATGCAAGCATTCATCTTCAATGGATAAAACCACTCCACATAGGCTGAAGAGAAGAATACAATTCAAAATTTGAAATGCTCTTAAACCTTTGCATGTTCTAAAATACAACTGTCTGCTTAGCTACAAGGAGAAAGCAGTCCCAAAAGGAAAATCCAAATGAAAATATATTTTAAAAATGCATATCGAAATACAAAAGATCATGCAAAAATTGGAGCAACGCAGGCATTCAAGCCACACCCAAAATACTCTGAAAATTAAGACAGCAATTTTCACCACTGTTTTCAAACACAACCTTCTCTCCTGAAAAAAGGCCTTGGCTCCTGCACTACACACAGCATTGCTTTATGGTCTAAATTCTGAGGCTCAGTGGGTTTAAAAAGTAAACTCTCCTCACGCTGGCAGGGAGGGTGTGTCTGTATTAAGGCCGAGCCACTTTCTTCTCTAACTCCCAGGCCAGCACTGCCACTGCACACGCTGTTCCTGTCAGCTAGCACAACTCCTTGGCCTCGTATGAACTAGGCACAAAAGCATTTTAAGTTTGTCGCCCCGCGGCTCTTCCCATCTCCAGCTCTGCCACATGTTCCCAGAGCACCACACCACCATGAGCAGAGGTTGTCATTGCCCATACCAACTGCCTGCCACCTGGGGGAAAAGGTACCATGTTTTGGTGGAAAGCAAGAAAAAAAAGCATTAGGAGTTCCCTAGTCTCCCAGGAGTCCTAATCGTATCACTAGCTGCTAAAATAAAGACTGGTTTTGCTGACTATTTTTATCGCTCAAAATTAATTTACAGCACATCTGCCACAGTAGGATATACCAGATTCCCTGAAGAAAATTGGTATTTTTCTTGTGCAATTCGCTCTTCAATGGTATGCACATTATATAGAAAGCATTCGTGCACAAACAGTTCATTCTGCCCTGGTTTTTTTCCCTGTCATAGCGTGAGTATTTTTAGCCCTCATGTGATCCTCCAGTATTTTCCAGCTCTGCTTTAGTCATCCTGCTCTCGCTGAATATTTCAAACCAGAATGTCTAAGAGCCTTCAGATCTAAGAGCCTCTCGCATTTTTAGCTTACATGTAAATAATTAATTTTATTAAGCTGTCTTTTACCCATGTATTTTTGACACCCCACACCCATACACAAAGCAGCGCTCCATGGAGATTTGCTCTGACATACAGGAATACTTACATAAGACACTAAGCTAAAATCCTGACAACCTGATCACCATTTTCAATTTGATCAGATGAAGCTTTTTCTGCCGTTTTCCACAGGGAGCATTAGAACTGGCACAAACAACACTACCCTAATATTTTAATCCCTTACCATAATTTTGACTCTACATCTGTAGGTTGTTTACCACTGCATTAGAGAAGAGCGGAGGCTGTAGAAGATCGAAAGGCGGCTCAGGGCTGGCAGATGGCGTTATATCTAAAAGCAGCTGTGGTGGTGTTGGCAGAGAGCCTGCAGCGGTGGTCTGTGCTGCTGGCTCCACTCCTTGAAAGATGAAAACATACTCGTTCCCCCAGCAGGGAGCTGCCTTTACCTGGCAAATCCTTGCTGCTCCTACTGTTTCTAGAAGAAGCCCTTTTCATGTATTACCGAAGCCACCCACCCTTTGTACAGCCATCAGCTCGGCAACAAATCGGCTCTGTCTCTCAAGGAAGGGACGAGGCAACGTGAGGGTGGCACAGCAGATTAGTTGTAAGGACCTATTTACACTTCATTCCCGAGCTGCATTACCCTTGACCTGTGCTGACTCCTCAGACGGATCACCTTTAGAGGGGTAGGGCCATGGCTGTTGGCCTTCACTGACACAAAACGCGGTGCATTTTCAGATTTTTCCAGTTTTGGTTTGTTTTAAAAGAATTGTTTAAAATTAAATAAAGACCACACTCAGCATCTGCAGAGATATAGGCAAATATCCATGTATAAGTATGGAAAGTAGCTACCTGATACCGTGGGTCTTGTCAAGCTTTAGTGTCAGATTAAAATACCAAAAATAATTCTAACTCATGGCAGCTACCTTTCTGGGTAAGCTTTCAGATCAGGCTTTAGGGATTTGACCCCTCGTTAACTGAAAGACGTATCTTCGTCTACCTCTGAAAATAAAGAGTTAGAATAGAATGTTATGAAGTAGTTACAAAAAAATAAAGAGATCAGCACCTCCTAAATCACTCAAAAACAAAACTCTGGCAAAAGGCACTGGAAGAGTTATTCTGCAGAACAACAGGAATCATCTGAAAAACGTATGAAATTACTAGTAGTTAAGTAAGTAGTTAGCTTTAGAAATTTATATATTTGATCAATTCAGAATAGGCGTATTTAAAGGTCTACCAAAATAAAAAATATAGTATGAACGACTACCCATATGTCTGCTTGCTCCTGACACTAAATAAAAAATGCACATTTACGTACGTCCACTACACACTGTTTAAAACCTTTTTGATTATGTTTAAACATCTTCTGGATTCTGTATTTTTTCCAATATTGCTTCTTTTTGTTTCATTAATAAACTGAAACAAGACAGTACTAAAATTTCAAAGCTTCAGTGTTAGTGTAGAGCAAATCACACAAATTAAAAGTGACATTAAAGAAAATGTACAAAAAAGATGCAAGCTACCCTGGCAAACTACTACAGATGCTGGCAAATGCTTGCTGCATTGGCGTAAGAGGTTATTGCATCAAGCAGCCCACAACGTTTACTGCTCCCACAACAAAGTCAGTGGAAGTAAAGCCATGCCCAAAACCTCAGCCATTTCACTGAAGACCCAAGAACACAGAATAACAAAATAATCCACATAAAAGTTACAGATAGCAGTTTAAACTATGCCACCTGATGTTGCACTTACTCGTGGGCATGCATTCCCTCTTTGTGCTTGTATCATCAAGGAAGAGAAACTCCAGATGGAGTGGGGAATTCATAACCTGCTGCAGAACTCATGAGACCTTACCTTTTTTGCCTTTTGAGTATAAATGGCTAAGCTTGTTTTACTCACATGGGCACATTATGGTTCCTATAATAACTGTAATGAATACTCCTTCATTTCCAATTAACTGTGTGTGAGCATGCACAGACACACACACACGACAGAGTTACAGAAGCATCTCTTTCATGGTAATTTCAACTTCAATCCAGCTACCCAGGACTTGCTTCCACACCATCCCAATTTACTCCCAAACAGCAGGGGATGAGGCACACACAAGCTTGCAGATGCATACAGCGCTCCTCCCAGAGCATCCCCTATCAGAACCCAGTAAGGGTTCCCATCCTTTCAAGCAATCAGGCTACGTGATGTGGTGAGGTGAGGCACAAAGGCACAACACATCACAGTGAAATGAAAACGTGCTTGCCCAGAAATAGAATAAACCTAAGAATGACTGACACCCAAATGAAATGTTCCTCTTCTAAAATGCAAGCAGCAATACCAGCTACAACTCTCATTTTACCTAGCATCATGTAATGTCTACACCCACCCACCCCCACCCCCATTCCCCAGCTCAACAAAAATTGAACTGGTGTCCTGCCTGTCGTACTCCTGGACAATATTTAATCTAATAATGAAGGAAGCTTTCCACGAAAAAGCTCACTTCCACAGCCACATAATGTAATGATCTTTGGTAAGATTCTGTCGCTGTTGGCCTATTCTACGCAAGGGCTGAGGAGGCACGGGACATGGGCTTCATACAACCAGTAACACGAGATGAGATTACACAAGATCACTGCGTTATCTGCCAGCTAATAAGCTGGCTGGTTCCACTCCAGTAGCTATCCTATTTCTCTAGGATTGTCACCTCGGCAACTTTAATTTGGATGACATATTTGTGACTTTGGTACAAACAGATCATCTGCAAGAAGAATTATTAAATACAGACTTTACCATGCTTGTTAAAAGTGTCTTTTCTAATTTCTCAGTTGGCTAGCATCATGACATTAGCACTTCGGGTTTTTTTTCTTTCCAAAGGAAGTGCAAGACATTGCACAGGAAATTATAGCATACCAGGCTGTGATATTCAAAAGTTTAGACACAAGATGATGCAAAACAAAGATGTAAACAAGCTTCAAAAGCCTAGAGCAGCACTAGCCTGCTATTAGGTGCTCAGTTTCCTGGAAGCATTAATGAGCGGAAGGCAGCTCGCCAAGTATGCCCCACTTTGACGTCAGAAGTGCTCAGAGCAGAACACTGAAATCTGGGTATGATTCCAGAGCACAAGCCAATCTAAAACAGAGGGTGCCTCATACCTACCCCTTCCCTTTGACAGTACTGGTACATATCTGAGCCCAGGAGAAGACAGGTCACAGAATTAAGCCAACTGAAAAGTAATCATTACTTGAGGACTGGGTTAGCATGAATAACAAACCCAGGACAGAACAAAAAAGGAATTAAGTGTGTGTGCATGCGTGTTTCTGTATGCACAGGCAACCAACCCCAGTAACACTTGTTTGGTGATTTTTAATTTTATTTAATTGCATCTGCTCTCCTGCTCACTTAAATCTCAGTTATCAAAAAATGGCATCTGCTTAATGACCAGTCATGCCCATATTACATAAACACCAAAGATCAGGCTTAGTCCTTTGGCCTGTTCCAGAAACACTGCCATGGTTTAACCCCAGTAGGCAGCTTGAGCCCCACAGAGCTGCTCGCTCAATCCCCTCACAGTGGCATGAGGGAGAGAACCAGGAGAGCAAAAGTGAGCAAATTTATGGGTTGGGAATAAAAATAATTTGATATGTAAAGCAAAATACACACACACAAAATCAAAGCAAGATAAAGAATTCATTCACTACTGCCCATCATCAGGCAGGTGTTCAGTCATCTCCAAGAAAGTAAGGCTCCATCACACAAAACAGTTGCTTGGGAAGACAAGCACCATCACTCCAAATGTCCACACCCCTTTCTTCTTCTTCCCACAGCTTTATATGCTGAGTATGACATCATATGGTGTGGGATATCCCTTGGGTCAGTTGGGGTCAGCTGTCCCAGCTGTGTCCCCTCCCAGCTTCCTGTGCACCCCCAGACTATTCACTACCAAGTCAGTCTGAGAAACAAGAAAGGCCCTGATGCTGTTCAAGCACTGTTCCACAGTAAGTCAAACATCCCTGAGTGGTCAACACTGTTGTCACCACAAATCCAAAACATAGCACCCTACAATCTCCTATGAAGAAAATTAACTCTATCCTAGCAAAACCCAGTATAAACACAAAATAAGGAGTTAGAGGTATCTTTGAGAAGGAGCAAGAGTTGTATGTTGCTCATTTAAGAAGACTAGCGTACGTGAACAAGAAAGCACGTATAAAAACACAAATCAATTCATTTCCTCCTTCTTGTCATCCCTCAAGATTTGGAAGCATTTCACTTGCCAGAATTTTAATAAAAAAGAAATCAGCCTGTGCTAGCAATTTCCTGTAAAATTGGAGCTGTGAGAGAGAAATGCACTTCATGTAATGTTCTTGAATATTTACACGCACCACATTCATAGACAAGAAGGTTGAATACCTTTGTCTCCACCATCAGACGCCACTAGAATCCACATCATTTACATCAAGGGTTCAGTGAGGGAGACCCTACACCCCATAGGGCTGGGCCAAACTAGAACGCACCATAAGAAGCTAAATTCTGCCGTCTCAGATGCTAAGCCTATGACAAGGCAAAAAGAATGGCCCACCCACATGAGAAGAAAATTTTAAACTAGTATTTATGTAAAATGGATCACAGTTTATAATCATCTTCAGAGACAGAAAGTGAATTATTGAAGACAAAATACCTGCAGTCGGCGAGTTTGCATGGTGAGACTTTTTGGGCAGGTTGAAGATTTGTTCACCAGGATCTGGTGGGGGAAGAGCGTCTTGGCCTTGTCGAGCTTCCACAGGATCATACTCCTTCCCATCATAGTTAGCATCAAAGAATTTCTTAAACCACTGAATGAAATCCAAGTTGTCTTGGAAGCGCCCTTTGACCAGTTTTTCCACGGGAATTACCTGAAAGGTAGAATAAAGGTTCCAATAATATATCATTGCCATTTTTAAATATAAAAATTACATATATACACTTATTTGAAAAAAAAAAATCTACTAACTATATCATCTTATATTCCTCTGCCATTGTTTTCTACCTAAAAGAAAGGTAATTACAGTAGGTGTGGAAGTGCTCTTAGTATGAAATAAAACCTAAATAAAACAAAGACCCAGCCTTCAAAGTGGCTATACAGTGGGTGTATGTAAGCCTTTATAATTGCTCTTCCACAGAGTTATTTCTCTCTTACTGCAGTGACAGCACTATATTCAGCTAACTAGGGATTTCTATTTTTAATGGGCGTGCTGCAGTTGGGCATACTAAAAATGAAAATTCTTCAAAAGGTCCAGACGGAAGTTTCTTGCTCTCTGTCCTACTGTTTGAACTACAAAAAAAAAACCCAGCAGCTTTTCCAAGACATGAAGTTCAAACCAACCTACATTTTGGTAGTACATGTTCATCATATGAACTAACCCTGAGGTTTTAACCTTGTAATTTTTTTCCATTCCATATATAGCTATACATAGAGTAGTTTGTGGACATGCAGAAGTTGGCTAAAATGCCTACAAAGTTTTAGGAAAATAAAAGAAAGGCTATGACAATGTCTCCATCTCCATATCCTGCAAAATTTTTCACAGAAACGAAGGCTCCAAAAGGTGCCTTGGGCCAATATTAGTGTAAGGAGGTGGTTCAGCATTGCTCTGCAGCAGGCTCAACCTTCCCAGATGCTGTGGGCAGACAAGGAGACAGGGACAGCAAAAGCTGCAGAAGAGCTGCCCTGCTTTGCTTAATTCATGCAGCTGATTAAGAAGCCAAGTTAAATGGATCTGAATGCCTCCTGAATGCATTCAATTTTCAACCCGAAAAAGGATACCTAAAACCATTGCAGTTTTCCTTTCGTCTTCAAGTTGAAGCCAATTGTGCAGCTTTTGATAAGTCTATGATACTCCTACAAGGGTTAATACAGCATTTTGCATGTCCTTTTAGGTTGTTCCTTTTGTATCTTAATTCTGCACTGGGAAAGTATAGCAAGTTTGCTCCCTATAGAAGAATTGACAATGTTAACTTTTTAGGCTTTCCAATATTTCGCTAACAAGTTACTCTGTAAGTAGAAGCATCCACAATTCTCAGGAGATGAGGGTTTTCCACTGCTTTAAAGAAGTCTTACAGGACTCTGTTCAGACTGTTTAAATTTCAGAAAAAGGTAACACTAAAAGCCAGAGCAGAACCTTATAAGGATATACAGGTAGTACGTCTGGGTAAAACTAAAAGTATGACAACATAACTTTCATTATTCATTTTTATCAACACAGTCGTTTATATTGGTGAGCCTGTCAAACTCACACATTCAAGCATAAACCAGTACCTTATGGCTGCACAAGCCATTTTGTAAGAGCTCTCCATTCTTAACTTTACAAGATCACATGTGCTGGCCAACCTATCAAATAATTGGATAAATTATTCCAGATCTTGAATACGTTAAATTCCTTAAACCCCATTTTGGACAAGAAACATAGAATACTTGTAAGAACAGCATATTTCCAAGTTATTTGGGTGGAAATTCAGGTCACCAGTAATTTTACTGTACCTAAAATTAAGGTTCACTGATGGTAAGGAATTTCTAACACATGGTGTTTTATCAAAAGTGTCTCAGATATTAAGATATTATGAGTTAGGCTGTACAATTCCTCAGCAGACACATGGACTCAATTTTCACTTTGTACCTAAACGGAACATGCCAAATTTCTTCCTTCATGCCTAAATACCCTTTTCAGATAATGAAAGGTCATGAAGAACGTCTTCACATACAGCTTGTACTCCAGTTCTCAGCCCAAAAGTTGAAGCGGACTTTAAGTATTTTGAAATTTATTTCCCCTATTTATTGACTTCACCCAGTTTACACAACTTTTGAAACTTGTAGTGATTGAAATACAAATACAGAATACCTACCTTATCCACATTCATTCTTTTAAATGATGCTTGCAGAAGTTTGAAGTTGTGAATGTATTCATGCTCCAGCTTTGCTTGAAACTTTACTTTCTTCAAGCTAATGCACCCTGGGAACAACATGTCCATGAACTGGCAGTAAGCTGCTCCTATAACAAGATAACGCATTGATGTTAATCCAGATGCACCCAGCTAAGACCAAATGGCATTTAATGTCACTAGCAGAAAGCATGAGCAGAAAGCAACTGTGTTGAGTAAGTCCCTGTTCAGCCTAACACTATTCACCCAAGATCTACTTGTCTAATGTACACTGAACAGCGTCACATATTAACGTGGGTTTTTTCCATTCAGTCTGGATGCACGACACACTTGTGTAGCACCTGAAGAACCACCATGACTAATGCAAAGTAAATCTTTCTTCTGTTTAAAACATATTCCTGGAGTCCCTTTACACAGTAGGGCACGGACAGTAGGACTGTCTATATGGTGAGAAGATCACAGTCAAGATGGAAATCTCTTAATAAGCTCCTTCAATCCTCACAGCCCCCTGAATTCAACCAAGCAAACATCATCTTTCTTCTGGCACTTGTAGCCAAATGCCAATCAAGTCCATGGCAATCATTTAAGATTATATCCAACCACGATTCAAAAAAAAAAATTTTAAAGCTCCAGCTTGTTACCACACACTAGCCAGTTCCCACCCCTCCAAACCAAACAATTTTACTGATTTTCATCTCCTGAGAAAAGCATTTTAATCAGCAGACTGTAGCATAGTCGACCCATAGGTTTCAGAAGCTGGGCTGCTAGCTTTAGTTCTCACTCAAAACAGTAAGTTCAACTTCGAAGGCTATCTGAACTTACATATTAGTAGGTAGGGTGTGGGTGTGGGCGTGTGTATAACTAACTTCGCACAGAGCTGCAAGTATATGGAAAATTTTCTAAACAGCGTACTGAGTACTGCCAACCGGGGTAGTCTTTTCTTGTATGCAGGGACCTTCCTCCTACATCATCATCACGTCCTGTCATTTGCAAAATAAGTCTTTATTGTTGATACACTCAAGTGTTCAGAAATTAAGGCTGAAAATGTTTGAGGAAATCTGAAGAACTGAAATTGGTTTTCCTCTGAAAAGAGTTTTCTGCAAAATGCTTTAGATTCAAAGATTCAGTGAAGTCCATTTCTGGAGCAGAGGGCCATAGAGCAAGCAGTCCCTGCGCCTGAGTGTACAGGGCAGCGAAGCGATCAAATGACAAGTTCAATTTCACTTCCACAAAAAGGACTTTTGTGCATTTAATGCAGATCCATTTTGATGAACTCACCTAGGTCTCACTTAACAGTTCAGTGCAGTAGCAAGAGCAATAATTTTTAAAATAAAGTAATTCTTCTGAGTGCTCATACAGAAACCAAATTAACAAAGCAAACACCTGGCTTGCCCAGTTTTACAGGAGGGGGCAACAATAACTTAAAGACATTTTTCTCCATGGATATACATGTGTTTTGACATGACCAAATTTATGCATGAGAGAGTTCTCATTCTCTGTATCCACTCAACCATCATATGAAGGGTAACAGAGCTTGTAACTTCCCAGAAAAGAAGCAGAGTTTAAAAGCAGAGTCCAAAAAAGTTTCCCAAAATACCGATAGGAGTTTTGCTAAGGGACTTACCAAGATCAAGCTTTAGTGCTGAAAACCATTACCATTTTAAAAATTTTCTTCATGTCGCCTAGCTTTGTCGGGGAAAATTGTTATTTAAAAAGTGTCTGTTCTTCCAAGGACACCTTGTGCTTAGCTGTTTGCAATAGTTCGATATGATTAGGAATCAAACTAAAATATTCCCTAAAGGAAAAGCAGCCTTCTGGCAAGTTACAAACATCAGATGACAAATTTGCATCCTCTTATAGAAAGCTATATAAACACAATTAGTTATTCAAGGCTCACCCTTAGCAAGACAACTGGTAAATATGTGGCAACAGAAAAACGACATTACAATTAAAAGCATGGATATACAGATAATGCAAGGCTTGGCTACATTTATTACTATTTAATTTCATGCAAAAGGATTATTATGCAATCATTTCATGTTATAAATTGAATTTGTTCCTAACTTTGTCCTTTCATCCTCCCCATACCCCAATTATAAGCTTTACTCTGATATCTAAGTAATTGCCTGGAGGCCTTGAAAATGCACTGCGCAACCTTTCATCTAGATCCTTTTAGAAAACTAGAAACCCAAAGTGTTCACATGAGATTTTCTCCTTCTGCTGGTAATGCAAATTCCTTCTGCATGCCTTTACACAGAGTCTTACTAGGTTTAAGACTCTAGTTACGGTGTTTCCTTGTGTTTCCTTCCCATCATGCTGGCAGATGTTTCTGTACTTTTGCCAGCCAGGAGGTGGTCCTGGGTCTGCACAACACTCGAGGGCAGAAAACACTGGACTACATCCACATGACAGCACAAACCTGGTCTCTGATACAACACCAAAGCCGGCTGTCGGGCCGTTTCCCCAACAGGAGAATTTTATTACACCAGCAAACACAGTTCATTGAATTGCTCCTTCCTGAAGTACAGCGGCAACGTACAAACACGGACTGAACTAAACACTGTAAACTACAAAGAGAGAAAACTTCTCGACTCCCGAAAGGCAGAGACCTGCCTACCACAGCAACAGGGGAAAGTAAAAATATCGTTATAGTCAACTGGGATTACCTGATTTTGGACATCGAGGTTATGTACACACTTAATATTAAATATAGGCATTTATTTATAATTTAAAGTTTTACTCCCTAAAGCTTGTAGCTGTCACATTGCATTCAAATGCTAAACGTCAGCACAGCAGAATGGGGATGCTACTTTCTATGATGCCATCACTGAGATTTCCTGGAGGCAGCGGAAAGAGCAGCCCTACTGTCAGTCATGTAAGTTTTCAATGCCTTTACCTCACAGCCACAGCATATAGCCATGTGGTCCTTTGCATACTGGACAGCACTTTAGGCCTATTCAATTTACTATACAACTGATGCTTCAATGGGAGTGCCTGGGCATGGAATATTTTCAACAGAACAATAAAGAAAATGGCAGTAGAGATAATGACATCATGGTTTATGACATACTTTTTGCACAATTTACATAACAAAAGGATTTATATGCCATTATATTTTATCCAAGATTTTAAAAGTTCCTTACATTTTCTGCTAAAACACCCTGAATACCACCACCACCCACCAGCCAAAACCTAACAAATCTACAAAAGGAGTTGAAAACATACTACCTGTCCAGAGCAGTTCTCACAATAAATCTGTCTTTATGACCAAAAAGCTATTATATGCATGAAAACATGCACATACACATACATACAAACAGAAATAATTTGAAACCTTCTCAAAAGAAAGGATGAAAACTACAGCTAGTAGCACTGGAGAGGAGGGATCGATGTTAAAAACCTCTTACCCTGGATTAGCTAACAAGCAATTCAGAATCACTGGCTAAAAGTCCTTTTGTGTTTTGACTTAGAATATTGATGCAGCCATTAGTTACAGAAGATCTTCACGGGCCAGACTCCCAAACTAACCCACAAACATGGCTGTGCTGGATTACACCCCCAGCAGCTACTACTTTTGCCCCGATCAGTGAGTGTAAAGAGCCCAGCAGCATCACGGTTAGCAGGTGTTTGCTGGGCTTCCCACACCAGGCTCAGGGCAGAGCAGGCAGCAAACACCAGCGAGGGGACTGCACTCGTGGGGCTGGGCAGGCAGGCACCTGCCAGAGGAGGGGAAGGGGTGCTGGGGCAGAAGTAAGACAGAGAAGATCAAACCAAGAACTGAAAAGGTGGTTGTTTAAAGCTATTACAACTGAAGAGTTTTGCCACGGGCAGTGGTAAAGCCAGAAGCTTCTACACAGTCTATAAAATAACAATGTTTTTACAGAACTTTCAGAGTTGTAGATAATCTTTCACTAGTCTCCCTTGCAGTAAACAATGCTGAAGTCATTCTAGCTTTTGCCCTATACTTTTCTTTCCCTGCTTCTCCATTTTGTTCCCAGACTGTCCATACTGATTTACAGTTTGCTCTGAAGCACTCTGCATCATTACAGATTTCCAGTTTTTCTCCTTTCTCCTCTTCCATCTGGAGGTTGATGAATCCAAAAAAACAAACAAGTACTTTCCTGATAATCAAAGGTACTTCTGCTTCTAACTACTTAAAGCACAGGAAATTAAAGGAGGTAACAACAAAAACGAGAGAATCCTGTTTTCCTGCAAGACTTTACTGCTTGGTAAACCTCCCAGATTTCAGCTGGAGAGCAAGATTGGATCCTTGGTATTTTTTGCATTTATCTTTATATATTTATAAAGGAAAACAAAAATATTATTTGCAAACTTCTTTAAATATACTATATTTAGTACTTAGTATACTAACAAAGTATTTAGTAGAAATACTATAATATACGCTTAGGTACGCCCAAGTTAATATTTGTCTCCTATAGGAGGAGTCAGGTCAATCCTTCACATCAACTGCCAGAAGACACTGTCCTTCCCCATTCATCCCTGTAGCATGCGGGAGCAAGACCCCAGAAAGTCACATAAAACCACAGCAGCCAACATGGGAACACAAAGAGCCCATGAAGAGATAGGGCCTGTCTGTGTGTGTGTCTGCTTTATTTTAATTCTGATGTCCAAACTATAGCAAGAAGTGCTACACTGTAAGTTTGCTATAAATGCTTAGTAAGAATTTTGTTCAAAAATGGCATGCAATTCAAGTTTAAACCTTTTAACCAGGCCTCAGATTGATTTTCACACACTCATTTTTGAAAAATCCCATTTGGGAAAAAGGCTGACCATACCTTTTTCTGTAATTAGAAATTTTTTGTTTGTTTGCTTCAAGGAAATATATTTCAGATAATATAAAAACATATATCCAGTCACACTAGATACAAACTCCTTCAAATTATTCATTCCCTCCAAAACTGCAACAACCTGACCACGCATTTGGAAACTACAGGATGATTTGTGTGCCTGTTAGTCATCAGCACTAGAGCAATGGCTGCTAACACTGATGGGAAACTGCACACACCCGGTCCTTCTGTTGCTGGGACAACAGGGACAAAAAAAATAAAGGCACTAACTTGCAAAGAGCATGCGTGACCTAATAGTTTTGATAAGAAGGGGGAACCCAGCGCAGCAGCACTTGGGGCTTGCCTTTTACCTCTGGCTTCCTAGAATTGCTTCTGTAAGTGATGTGAAGATAGGTTTTTGACTTAGATATTGTAGTATAGATTTTAATTTACATTTCAAATATGGGTGTTTTGTTATGCCACTCAAGGTTGGTTTTTTTAAGCTGGGTATGTTTGTGACCATAACCTTGTGTTACACATAGCCACCTATTTAAGAAATAGCACAATTCACGTTGAGCACTCCATTGGAGACCACAGTCTTCAAATTCCTCTTTGCATTTCCAGCAGTACCTATATGACCTAGCATATAGGTCAAGAGATTTCTATTTATCCAATTAAAAAAAAAACCCTGATTTAAGGTTTAATTTACTGCCTGCTTAGTTGTCGAGAACCAAGCAGTCATGGGGCTGCACATCCACGAAGCCATTCTGGCCTGAGCTTTACCCTTCCCAGCAACAGTCTTGGGAGAGCACTCAACAAAAAATAAAATTGATGCAGATTAGAGTGCAGCCCTGCACTCCTGCACATAGTTGCATGAGCACAGCTGCCTCAGTGAGGGCGGAGTGAGTGCATGCATACAGATGGGAGCTTCTGAAAGCCATGCTGCCACCAGAGAAAACAGCCTACAGAATTATGTACCTCCTACAACCTTACCAACGGTCATTGAGATATATGTGTCTAACTGGCAGCTGCTTCAGAAAGTCCTATTCCACACAGGTGCTCCATTTGTATGGCAATCCAGAATAGCCACTGATCATTTTAAATAATGCATGTTTGGAGGGAGGTTTCCTCCCTGTTAACTTATATTCTCTTTTTCTTAAATATGTAAATTGTTAAGCTGCTCATAAATTATACACAGCAGAGTTTTTAATACTTAATTTTTAGCAATAATTTATTTTGGAATTCATTAATTTTTAAATGGGAATATCAGAACAATTTCAGAAAACAGTTCCCATTGAACTTAATAGCTGCGTAACTCCTCATGCCTGGAAAAAAAAAGTAGCA
Source organism: Phalacrocorax aristotelis (assembly GCF_949628215.1). NCBI lineage: Eukaryota > Metazoa > Chordata > Aves > Suliformes > Phalacrocoracidae > Phalacrocorax > Phalacrocorax aristotelis. Next base: position 121,716,268 of record NC_134277.1, on the reverse strand, counting down.
CGCAAAACCTAACAAGCTCTTTCAAAAGGCAGATCAAGCAACTGACTGCAAGTGAGTGCTGTAAGTAATTAAATAATAATTTAAAAAAGTAAAAACCTTGTTTAAGTTCTGTACCTCCTGAATTCTTAATGGACATTGAAAGAAATATTATTGACTGAAAATCTCATATTGCTTTGCAAACTTCCTCAGAAAGTTTTGGAAATTATCTTAAATAAAGTCACTAGCATCCATTGTATCCCTCTAATCCTAAACATCATATGGAAAACATTAGAGAGTCATTGACACTAAGCATCCTCTGTGTTGCATGACCTCAGGACAACATGCCAGTTCCTTGAAACATGGCTTGGTTACAGAGTGCAAATGGGATCAAGCCATGTTTTAATCATGTTTCCAAGTTGCTCTAGAAACTCAGCCTTTGCAAGGCTGCAAACTGGAAGAAACCCAAAACCACCAATGTTGAAACATGCTTCAGCTTCACAGGCACTAGCACCCCGGCTTGTACAGAAATCATGCTGGCACCAAATGCTCCAACAGGGTTCTATAATGCCAGATTTTAGTAATACGCATGTAGGAAGTTATGGGTTAATAGAGGCACTGAGCAAAATACACCTTCTGAGACATGAAAAAACAATTCCTAGGCAGCTCAGCCACAGAATATACCCTGTTTGCATATAAACACAAATGACACAGAGAAGAAAAAACCCTTCTCGCCATCTCTCTGTCTGGCCAGTACCCTTCTCCAGTCACCTCAGCCCTGCTCAGAAAGATCTTCGCTGTGTGCAGGAGAGAAGAGCCGGCTCTCAGAGCGCTGCTCAGGAGGCAGGGCATGCAGCGACTACCCAGGGCCCGAGGCTGGGTGGTGCCAGAGGCGTGATGGCCATCCTGCAAACAGGCGCTGCCAGGCCTAGGGGCTGGTCATCAGCCCCAAGCCGCAGCACGCAGTCCCTGGAAGGAGAACACCTCGGACGCTCTCCACAAACCCTGAGCCGGAGAGGCAACACAGAGTCAAACAAAGAATGACATCTGCCCTGTCGTCGTGCTGCCTTCCTTCCTCCGAGATCGGGGCAGTGAACTACCAGCAAAACATATGTACAAAGGGACTATATATTTTCAAAGGAGGACCGCCAATTGAGATATGGTACTAGCTACAGCAGTCACCACATGAAAAATTCCCTGTGGCAACACCCAGGGCATCTGCAGAGAAAGCATCACAGTCTAAAATTTGAAAATGCCAGACCATGTGCTCTCTTATAATGCAGTCATTTATTAAAAGCAAGGGAAAAAAAAACCCACCCCATGTTTAATCCTTGATCCTTGCATACAAATCCTGAAAGACAGAAGGTCTGTATGCACTGGAGGCCGGGCAATTTGCAAGTTTATAATTCTACTGATAATTTTCAAATGCAGGAGGAAGAGGGGAAATATTCGGTATCTCCTTAACCTCAAAGGACCACACAAGTATAGCTAAGCCAGAAATTATGCCTCACTTCAGGCTGCATTTTCCTTTCTATATGCATTTACCATTTCTAGCTTCCTTGCTCATAATTTATGTAGCTTATGCACTTTGTATTGTTTCTTTTTAATTCATACACAAGCCCTCTATAGTCTCCTGCCTGACTCTTATTTTGAATATACTCTCACGTAGCAGCCAAACATTTCATGAAAAGCCCTGTAACACGTTCACTTGGTATTCCCTATAGATGAAAAACAGCCTTAGTAAAGAAAATGCAGTTATAAGCTGTTCAGTCAGAATTCTTTTTAAGAAGCCACTGTGCATTCATTACAAAAATAGCACGACTCCTAAGAAACAACTACTGTTGTAATTCATTTGAAACTCCTATTCCCCTAGACTATGGGTATTGAACATAGGATCCTACTACATTAAATCCATTCAGTTGTTCTCTATTATTTGTCATTCATGTATCAAATTAAATGCTCTCAAGTCTAGTGCCCATCTGAAAGAAATGCACTATGCCTTCAATTAAAACCATGGATTATAAATTTCATATTCAGGTCAACAACCTTGCATGAAGTCAAACCTGGAGACCAAAAACTGACAAAATGACACTCACCTAAAGCAAAGAGAACTGCATTGCTTTCAGATGGTCACAGAGATTTTTCTCTCTTGAGTTGTCAAAACCAAATTACCAGAGGAGCTGCAGACTAAATTTAGACTCTCCGGGGCTGCATCCATCCATAACCTGGCCTTTTTGGCACATCACTACTACAGCAGGCATTCAGAAGGCTCAGGGGACACTGCACTTTGCTCGGCCTACTTAGCAGAGACAAAAACACATCTAAGACTCCCAAAGAATACCAACACTTTATGACTAAGCCAGCCTTTTCCTTTGCTGCTCCTCATCCTAGCAGCTCTGTTTCTGCAACCGGCAACTGGGGAATAGGCTGGTATTGCTACAGCATGGGTATTATTAAAGCTACTTCTCCACAGCAATGAGAAAAAGAAAGTCTGATTGCTTTTTCTGTCTTTATTACTAACTGTCACATTAAGATTTAGGTACGCTCCGAATAAAGCCTTTAGTAAAGGCAAAATGTCATATTATTCCTTCTTGCTTAAGCTCAGAAAGTCCAAAATTATCACTAGGTTGACTATTGCGGGTGGACACCCATTAAGTTTCACAGCCAGGTGCCGAACATGAGAGCATGCCACATCTTGGTAGCTCATGCCTCCTAAAAGTAAAGCCTTTGAGCTCTTCACTCAGACTTAGCACCCTACCTTCCTTCCCCTGCCTTTTGCATTTAGCTGTTTCTGGCCTTTCCATTGCTCCTTATTAACAAAAATGAACAAGAACTGAATAGTCATGTAACAGCATGACAAATCTTAATTTTTCTAAATGAAAGAAAACGTTCATACAATTTTACAGTAGGTTATGAAAACTCAGTTACAGTGGCTCTGCAGCTCCCTGTTAATACTGTAATGCTTCATAGCTGTAAAGAGTTTCCCACATATTCCTTTTCTTTGAAGTCCTGGAGAAATGATCGTATTTTATGGAAACTAACGTTAAGCTGCACGATAGCTGCCAATGCTTCAAGGAACATCAGCCAAAGGAACGCCAGAATGAATGAGTTAGAATGGCCATTCTCAAACTATGATCTGTACCACGTTTGCTGGTGCTCTGCCTGTTAGTTGGCTGGTTATTTGTGCTACTGTTCCCCTAGTTTCCATCCTGCAAACTACACTAGAAGTACACTAAATAAACTATATGTACATTAAATAAACTACTTGGAGTTTACATTGTAAACTCTATTAAATACAGAAGGATTCCCAAAGCTTCTTGTTCATCTATCTTCAATTCCTACACGCGCATGTCTTGTACATGAGAAACGGCCTATGTAGTCTCAAATGGAAAGGACCTAGTCTGTAAGACTACCGTGCTCTAACATCTGTAATAATCTAGCAGAGTTTAGATTCAGTTCGGAGAGTAAAGTCCTCCAGACCATAGGAATAACTGTGCTAGAATGCTTCTTCAGATAAGGAACTATTAAAGCCCCCCCCCGGATTGTAATGAACATTGATGCAAAAATAAGAATGTGTAAGTATCAAGCTTGGCTGTCAAACTAAAGGGGGTAATTCAAGTTTATAGCTCTGACCTGTTAAGATATAAATGCAAAGGCATCAGGTAACAATAGCAATCAATGCAATCCAGGAAGTTCTAAAGGAAGAAAAGATTTAATTTTATACGAGATGCAGTAAGAGCTCTAATGAGACGATCTTTTTTCAGTTTTTCCCTTGTGGTGCGTCCCAAAATCCTCACTGGAGGTCACAAAAAAGTTGTATAAGAAGCTGTGTAATGAAATGGGACAGTGGGTTTGTGACAATTTCCATGCTTTTCTCCTGCCCACCCTGCCCAGCTGAAGTCTCTCAATCTGATCTTCTTAAATATCTTTAACTCATTGTATTCTGCATAATCAAAATTTTCTTAGATCACCTCTCCCCTATTTTGGGAAAGGATTTTTTTGTGGGGGTTTGGTTTTTCTTTTTTTAAGCCCACACACATTTAACTTGTTGGAGAACTCACTTCAAAAGCTTCCTTTCAACTATTTATGAGCATATAAATAGCTATGCAGGAACAAGTCAATAACTTGTCTAGCATGCTTCCTGTTTCAAACAATGGCAAACGTTGAGTATTTTGGGATGAAAATGTCCATTATCTTGTATCTTTCTATCTCCTTATAAGAGTGTGTGCATGTGTATACTATATATATCTATACGTGTGCATGTGTATATCTATATATATCTACACCCATATATACACACACGTGCACACACATTCCCACATGAATATTTTATGTATAATTCACCAAAAGAAAATACTTAGGCTAACTTCCAACATGTAAATATAACAACAGCTAAATATAAATTTCTATTTCAAGTTTAATAACTGTTAAAAAGGTTATTTCCCATGTTCTATGTCTTTAGTTATTTAGTTTATATTAGTTACTGTTGTGGTGCAGCCTCAGCTGGCAACTAAACACCACGCAGCCGCTCGCTCACTCCCCCCACCCCTGTGGGATGGGGAAGGGAATTGGAAGAGCAAAAGAACTTGTGGTTCGAGGTAAGCACAGTTTAATAATTACAATAAAATAATAATGATTATGACAATAATTACAATAATGATAATATAATAAAATGGAAAAGGAAAAAAAACCAGAAACACAAACGATACAGCCGCTCACCACCCGCCGACCGACGCTGCCCAGCTAAAATTGTGACAGTTACATACACTTTAACCTGCACTTTTTCAACCGCAATTTTATAGTCATTGTGCAAGCCTGCAAGCATGCCAGCCTGCTTCGGCAGCTGAGATTTGTGTTTTTTTTTTTTTAATTTTGAAGAGTAGGCTATTATCATCCTCCAAGGATTTTCTGTACCTTTCAAGGAACATCTGAGACAAAGTTTACCCAGAACGGTAGGTAAGTTCAAGTATATGAATGTAAGACCCCATTTATGCCTTTCAGCTGGACCAGTAAGTAGCTGAAATGTGGTAACGTGGTTTCAGTTCTATGTAGTTAGTTTCATTGTCCGCATAAGTAAAATATTCCCAGCATGTCAGTTGTCTGAAGTAGCAATCTAAGTTAGATCTCCTCCAACACAAACATCTTCAAATTTAAAAATCACAGTAGGAAATCAGAAAGAATCACTCCCCAGGGGCATCTGTATTCTCAGTGAAACGTCAACCTTTGTCTGTGGCACTTCCAGTCATCATCTAGTTACAGACCCTGTTGTTTAACACATATCTTGTAGTTGCCACTCTGATTAACCAAAATGCCCAAAGTATTCAAACCATTACCCCCTTTTTCAGGGCTCATTACCAAATCTACTTACAACAAGAGCTCAGTTACATTTAAAGAGAAACAAGCAGATTTTCTTGACAAACTTCTAAAGCCCTCACAGCAGCTAAAGGCTCATTTCCTCAAACCCATGTTTTTTTTCACCAACACACTTGTGCTCTTTTCCTGCAAACAGCAGCAGTGATTTGAGGACCCTTGGCAGGAAGGAAAAGGTGCTGCAGAATTTTGTTCATCCAGGGTGTTGGTTCTCTGTTTGCCTCTTTTTCAGCTATGTCCACTCTCCATTTGAAAAGATACCACCCCGGTGGCTTTAAAACGCAAAAGCTTATCACTGTATTCTTTTCTTGCTTAGTCAACATTTTTATTATGTCTATGTATCTCCTGCTACATTTGTCCCATTCAGCTCTGCATTTATTATGCTTTCTCAAGGCACCTTATCTTTCCGTGATTAACATGAACGCAAAAATGCTTCCTTTGCACATACATTAGTCCCTTTTCTGAGAGTAACTGTTTAATGTCAAAGTTAAAAGTGATCTATTTTCAACAAATCAGACTTTTAAAGTTGTTTTAAAATAAACATTTGTAGAGCATACTGCACTTTCTTACCTGAACAGAGTTGTTCGACTTTTGTGTAGTTTAAAGCTAATATATCATTAACCCATGCGATGATGTCATGTCTGCTCATAGTCTCTTGGGTTATAGAGGTAGAGTACACGTTGACCGCCATTCCCCAACTAGGAAAAAAGCACAAAAAAATTTTTTTGACATTTTGATAATTGTTTTCTGGATACAATGAATTTACACTCCGTGTTCAAAAAAAGAAGGAAAAGCTGAATCACTGCACCACCTTCTCTTATTTATTGCGAAAGGAGACATATTTATTCTTCGATGACCTGTGGTCTCCTCAATGTCGTCTTGGAATCTATGGACATATTTCTCTGGCTGTCATTGTGAACTTAAAGAACATACAAACCTACAGCATTCTGCTTAATGCTAATAAGGTAGGAAAAAAAGAATCAGACACAGCCTAAAGATACACAGACAGGATCAGAGACCTGGGATTTCGTCACACAGTGCTGCACAAGTATAGTGATCTGACATCTATCCAACAGTTTTTTCCCACTTCAGGATGATCAGACCGCCTAAACCAGTATTTAATTTTCAGATAACTTCTAGAAGATGCAGCTGTTCTACTTAAACACCAATTTCTTACTAGGACAGAGGTCTTTTGGATCATTAATTCAGTTCTGAACAGTCACAGAGTAAATACTAGTTGATCTTTTTTTATCAATTTACCAACCTCTATCCTGAAAGTAACTGAGACTTCCACTCCCAAACATCTGGTTGGAAAGATGCTGCAGAGCCCACTTCCTCTAAATTGTTCAGAACACTCCTCAGCTTAAACCCATTTGTTCTTCTGCCAACATTATCCTCCAGCTCTAATGGTTTTTTCTTCTCCAGAGCTGATTTCATAATGCGTTAGGAACGGCACTCAAGAGTCTGCCCCAGTGCCCAGGTAGGCTACATTAAACAAATCAATCCTCTAAGTCTTTTATGAAGTCAGACTTTCACTTACTGGTCATGCCAGCAGCCCTCCCTGAACACAGCCAAACAGCTTCAGACTCTGTTCAGATAATGTTTCACCAAGACCTTGGAAAATGGCTGTGCTCAAAATTTTCATAGCCACATCATCTTAAACCGAGCCTTCTAGTCAGCTAAGGGCCTTTCCTGCAAGTAGGTCTAATTCATAGTAGCTTTTATGATCAGTCCCCAGTGCATAGACTGAAAATGCATACTACTCGATTTTATTCTACACCAGTCACATCTTTCAGTTGTGAGACGTTGCCAAGAGAAAAGACGAGCACATTCAAGTTTATCTCATCAATAGTTTCAAAGAGCACAGTCAAGATCGTTCATGAAAAGAGTAAATAATGTTCCCAAGTGTAAATAATGTCCACAAGCAACAATCCGAGTACAAGGTATCTCAGAAATGATCAGATAGTCAAAGTTGCACTGTTATTCTTGGGAGGAAAAGGTTTGGTGGGGACTGCACACCTTTGTCTTTAGTGATACCTTGTAGCTAACACAACTGGCTGGCTTTGGCACCAGTCCTGCCGCCTCAGCCTTGGACTCAACCTTCTCCCTCAATAAAAGAGCGCCGGATTCCCTGTGGGATCTGAGGTCTGCATGGGCTATTTCCATTGACAATTTGCAAAGATGTAACTGTTTGAGGCTTGATTGACAATTCTGCAGAGAATGCAAAGACTGCAGGTTAACTCCACCCATTTTTTAGGTGTGCTGGAGCAACCCAGATAAAAAGCGTAAAAAAATGCACCAGCATGAAACTTGGCACAATAAGATATAAGTGTGTAAGTATATACGGCAGGGAATGCATTTTAAATACATGATGACAAAGTTCACAATACAGGTCACCTTCTATGAAACAAATTTCACATATGCAGAAGATTGCTCAAATTGTCCCTATCTATTGACATTAATCCAAAATATAAAATCCCCAAATTTGCCTGATGATAAGGAAAAAATTAAAAAAGAAGAAAAGACAGACCAGTAAGGGAAAGCAGGCTCAAAAAAATCATGTGCTCATAGTCAGGCCACTGCTGCCAGCAATTCATTCAGAACCAGCCTGCCTCTGTACCCACTTCTGTACAGACACCTCTGAAGTATGGAAGAAATCAGCCTGTCCTCAATCTGATCAGTTCTTCCTGCAGGCTTCCAGACAGCACGGCTATTTGTACAAACATAGCACTGTATTCACTGTAACAGCAAAGGTCGTCTTCTTGGCACACACTAAGTGCTTGGATTGAACTGAGTGCTAGGAACAAAGTTTTAGAAACAGGGAGTGCCCTTTACTCTTGAAACCACACCATAACGGCTACCCATGAGAGCTTAGTTCAGTATCAGGATGGAGGGGATCGATCACAGCACAAAGGCAAACAGCACCTTTGTTACTAATGGCATCTGAAGTTTAAACCATCACTGTTAGCATGGTTTTTACTTTATTATTCCTAGCCATTTCATATAAATAAGAAACAAAGACACTACCACTGTCACTATTAAATGAACATGTTCAGTATTGTTTGTAAGATCAGTTCAAGTAACAGCTTATTAGCAACTTTAATATTTACTTAAGATTCAGAATAGTGAGTTTAATATTAAACCAAAAGACCAACATAAAAATTCTAAAGAAGCTAAAAATATTTAGAAATTGTGAAATAGAGCTATTCTGATTTGCAATTGCTACTACTTCATCCAAACTTTAATTGTCCTCTTGAGGCCAGGCAGAACTCAGAACAACCATCAGCTACCAGCAGTGAAAGCAGCAAGGCTACTCTGTCAAAAAGGTCAAGAAAATCCATATGCAGAAAGGAAACAGAAATTCCCTCATCATCCTCATCCAAAAGCAACTGCAAAGACAAATACCTATCCCTTCTGCAAGCAACAGGAGAGCAAGCAACCTCCTTTGCTGCAGCGCATGGGATGGAGAACTCTACTTCAGGAAACAGTGAGTAAATGAATAACCTTGAGTTTTACAATGATACTCTGAAGGATATCTGTAATATAACTTACGCTGTGTCTACAAATGAGTTATGGTCTGTGGGTCAAATGAAAGTTCAGGCTATTTGTTAGAGACAATAGCTTCGCAATCATACACACAGATAAGCACGAGGGTGTGTCAATAAAATTTTGAACAAATGTATGCAAAATGAATCAGAATTTGTTTAAAAAAATCAACATGCCATTGCCATTTATTCTCAGTGACTTGTTAACATATGCCTGAATCTTCCACAGCCTCTTCCCTCCAAAGAGCTCACCACGTCTTTGCAACTCTTGAAAGAATTCACCATGTCTTTGCTTCTTGTGTCCCCCACCCTCCTAATGGTTACGTTTTAAATAAACTCAGCTGGGAAAGGTTTCCTTTACAGTAAGCATGTTCTAATGTGGTGCTTAGATATACACATATCCTGTTTGCCACACAGACAGATCGTGAAAAAAAAAAAAAAACAACCCACGAACCCCAAACCAACACCCCACCCCACCCCCACCCCCACCCCCCCGCAAAAAAAAAGACCAGCCAGGCATAGGTAGTGCAGCCACCGTGCTCAGTGACCAACAGAAACCCTGTGCTTGACATCCTCAGCTGGGCCCAGGTTTTCTCCAGGACTTTGTTTCCCATGTGCTGAATTACTTTGAAAAATGTGATTCAGATTCAAAACACATTCATAAACATCTGTAAGGTGATGCCAGAGAACAGCTGGGCAGGTGGAGACTCACAGACTATACTCTGTGAACGGCCAAGTAGCTAACAACTTATTTGGATGTCCTAATACACTACTACTTCCCAATAACGTTATTTACATTTTCGACTTGTTAGGCTTTCCCTTGTTTAGGCTGAAGACTCTCAAGCATAAGGCTGCGATGAGGCTGATACAAGCCTAAAAATCAGCGTCTACCTCAGTGAGATCTTTAAGCTTCCACCTTCCATAGAGATGCCTGGTGATTCTACAGCAATAAAAAGCAGATTGAAGATAGCACACCACATGCCTCACTTCAGGGCATGCAGGTGGAGATTAAAAACCTCCGGCTGTTACAGTACTGCCTAACCAAAGGCCTCTGCTTTGTTTTACTTATAAGAAACTGAAATTCAAATCCCCAATAAATACAAACAAGCCATAAGAGAGTCTTCACATATTAGTCCAGACCATTTCAGAAAAACACTTCACACGCGCATGGCTAAGCACCACAGACCTGAAGTTCAGAGGATAAGGTAGGTGCTGAAAATCATATATGTGCTTAAGCAGTTTCCTCAATCAGAAATATACTGTCTCAGCATGCCCAATAGTAAACATTACACCCAAAGGGGTATTAATTTTTAAGGCATTACATGCAGCACTGAACATTCAGCATTAGGCATTTTCCACTGCTCTTGCTGCAGAAAACTGCAGCTGTTACAAGGTGTTATCCAGCTGTGTTTAAGGACAGTTTTGCAAGAGACATTTATTTTTCTGGGGAGAAACTAACAGTTGTTGACAGCAGAAGCTGTATTATGCCAAACCAGTAATAACGGCAAGACTGGAAAGATTACAGCAATGGATCTATCTGCAGTGTAAAAAGTCATCACACATGCCATCACCTCTGAACCTGCAAGGCCTTCCTGTTTTGCACAATTAGACACAGTATGATGTTAAGTTTTTAAATGCAGTAGAAAGCCTGTGCGACAATACAAAGAGGAGCCTTCTGGAAGCTGGCACCTGATAGCATCAGGATAGATACTGCCAGTAAAACAAAAGATCTCACACCAAAAATCACTGAAGCAGAAGATACAGCAGAAAGGCTAAGATGTAGCTGAGTGAGACTGCTGTAGCTCCTGTAAGGCTCTAGATGAAAGCTACTGCAAAACAAAAATCCTCAAAGGAAGAAATCTGCCAGCCTCAGTGGCTGCACCCCTGTAAAATAATAAGTCATCCTTTCATATCATCCTGAAACGGCAGCTGATTTGAGGCAGGACCTTGCCTGCTTCTCTAACACTCACTGCATACAGCCTTAGCCATAGCCATTAGAGGCCAGTTATGCTCGAGGCCGTCTTTACCAAAAGGAGTCCTGAGGACAGAAAAAACCACAAAAAGCTCCAGCACGGTTCTGACAACACTACTCTTACTCTCCCTTTTAACTTATGCTGTACTCCTGCAGCAAATTCAATGGCCATGGCCAGTGCCCTCACATCAGAACACTGCCACTGAAGAGATATTTGCAGCAAGTGATATAAAGGCTCTATCTAGTCAAACTCAAACAGATCAGTATTAATCACAATGAGGGACTGCCATGGAAAAAAGGAGGAAAGGAGAAAAGAATCCTCTGATTGTAATATTGGGAGACATTTACACCTTTTAAAATGCTGAATGTCTAATCTCTTGTGTGCTGTTCTCATGTTACTAAATGGGCCCAAAATGCTAAAAATCTTTTATTATCCATTTATGCCACTCACTTCTGAACGCCATTTTTAGCTTCACAACATGGATCTGACTTGATGACCTAAAATGATTTATGAAGCATGCTACAGAGTCTAGACAATCCATGTACAGTTTGATTGCTTGAATGTTGCGGGATTACCATTTAACACAGCAAACAGCGTATTTTCTATTGTTCTCATTGCAGATCCCTGTTTAAATGCAAGCGAGGTTAGAGTACTAGAGATTTACTTTGATTGAATTAGGGCATGTTTTAAGTTTTGTTCTTTTAAATTAGAGGCTGCCTGCCAAAGCTGGGACATTCTGACCTACGTAAATGTTTATGATGGGTCCCAAGAACTGGTTTAGACCCAAACCCGAGTGGGTCTTCTAAAGACTGGTGGTAATTCTGTTTTGTGGTACATACAGCTTTAGAAAAATTTTTAAAAACCCCAAAAACGTATTATCTGTGAAGCAGAAAAATACTGGTTCTTTTCCAGACATTCAGTTCCCCCAAATCTGAAAAACACAATCAAAAGTATTCAAACAATATACATATTCTGAGCCAAAACCTCTGAGATGGCCCAGTAACTAGCAATGCATTACACTGTCTACTGCACACTTTTTAGAAAATAGTTTCAAGTTTATTCACTAACCAGTTACGAAATTAAGATAGCTCACCAAAATCAGAACAACAGTTACAAATTCCGAGAAAATGATTTAGCACTTGGAATATTTTTGGGCACCTGAGGACGACAAGCCACATTCACTGACTTGCTTGATTTTGATTTTTTTTGAAATGCCAGTCATACATGCATAGCACAAGTAAGATTTTTTTATATTTCTCCAACTACCTTCTCTTTCCTTCATTCTTCCTACTGCCACTGAAACTGTATGGCAATGTAATACATGACGTCATGTTTCCACAGCAATACTAGCACTTTTCTTTTTCTTCAGGGTTCACCTTTGCCTCCAAAAGTACAACGAGATATTAACACTTAACTACATGATATCTTAAAATGCGGCTGAAAGTATTTGCATATCCTGAAAGGATCCTTATCGATTTCTATAAGTAAATGAATCTCAACTGAAAAATACACTCCTGACAAAGGACGGAGGTTCAAGAAAGGCAGACATCCACAGCTTACACAAAAGAGAAGCAATTCAGACTCTGGCTGCCACCATTTCCACAAAGGTATACTCACTCTGACTGGCTAGGAGTGAACCACAGCAGTGCACGGCACCTTCAAACTGCACCTTAGTCAAGCAAAGCAATAGCAGTGCTTGATGCTGAACAGGCACTCATTAACGTGGGGAAAGGATGTGCAAATTTCAGTATGAAATGAATGTTACTACAAATTAAGAAGGCGTTTTATTAATGGAGAACCACAAAAACCTTTGAAGTGGGCTGAACGAGAGGAACGTAAGTGTGGCAAGCCTGCAATGTTAAAATAAACTGCTTTTAGTTACAGTTATTACCCTCCCCGCCACGGCTTTCAACTCCAAGATCTTAAGCTTGAATTGCTGCTCTGATGCCCTGAAGGAAACCATTCAACCTGTAAAATTTTCACTAGCACCGGCAACTAGTCTACCTTTCACAACAGACAGATGCGGGGTGGGGGGGGAACTGATTCAGAGAAAAATAATTCTCAGAGTTGTGTTATATAGTAATACCAAGTCAATTAGAAACAGCTACATTTTGGAAAACAGAAGAGGATCTATGACCATTTTGTAGCTAGAAAACCTTGAAAAAGCTGACCAATAAACCAACATCTAAGCTTCTGTGAAACAAAGTCTCAATTCACCAAGACAAACACGAGAGCTTTAATTCTCCTTTTATTTTTTCTTCCTCTTATGCAAAATAACAGACTACTAAGCATACATGCAGACATTGCTATAGGATTTCTAAGAGGTTAAAAACGTGCCGTAAGGCAAGGTAATAGCAGTGCTGAGTACGCTTATCATGGTGGAGATAGGATGCCTTGAGAGGCAGCAGGTTTTAGCAAGCCTCAGCTCCTGGCCTGTGTTCTGTAAATAACAGGGGAACCTCCTAGCTTTTCGCTCCCACTAGATGATGGATGAGTAGTCATATTTTCAGATGGTAGATTCCCAAGTGCTTTAGCAAATGCAGATTTACTAGAAAGTGAAGACAGCAGCTGCAGATAGCTTGTGTCCAAAGCTACTGCCCCATTGAGTGCAGCCACACACCTGAGCTGTCACCTGCATCTATACGAGGGAAACATCTGCCCCCAGTTAGGAAGGGATAAAAATAATCAGAAACCCTTATTAAGAAAAAACAATGCTGCAGGCACCCGAGGCACTATGTCAGAGGCATAAGCCACCGGTGCAGCAGCCGCACTGCAGCCCGGCAGCAGCTCTGGCAGGGCAGAGAGCCCGCTGCTCCTGACTCCTGCCATTTCCGCCTTTTAAGTCCAGCAAACACTGTGGGCAGGCTTGGAGTTTCAGCAGGGACGAGATCCAGCTAGCTAGAGTCAGATGAAGTCACCAAATGAATTTAGTTTTGACCTATCCGGGGTTTTGCCGCCCCCCCCCCCCCCCCCCTTCCTCCCCGACATGTATACATTCAGAGGTGAAAGGCTAAAGTAACATGCCGATTTACTCCAAGCATAACGTAATGGCAAATGAGATTTTGTAATGCTATACAGCCCTCCTGACAGGGGGCCTGAGCAGCCTCTGAGCGCCTCACACCCCCGCCCAGTGCCGGGCGAGCAATGCAGTGACTCAGCAGGAGACAGGCACTGAGCATCCACGGGTTTCAGAGGAGTATTGCCTGGGAAAAAGGGAAAACGGGAGGATTAAACAAGGCGAAATGCAATGCCTTTCTCCTAATGCATAGCTGCTGTTTCCTAACAGGAGTTACTTGCAGCACACTTAATACAGCCTGGTTGTCCAAGGCATGCAAAGTTAGCCGAGGAAGCATTCTCATGGGGAAGGTGTTACGCTAGCTAAAAAGGGACCACAACACACCTTTTCTTCTCGCAAATGATGTAATACAATCCAGATAACAAGGACTTCGATTTGCATCAACTTCCCTCTCTTTACATTAAAAAGAAATGTAGATATGCACTGATTTATACATTGCAATATTTATTCTAACATTAATATACGTTAGAACTGCAGAATGGCCTGAGTTTGAAGGGACCCACAAAGACCATCAAGTCTAACACCTTGTTACCACAGAGAGTAAAGACCTTTGAAAGTGGCCTTCTAAGAAGGCACTCTGAAGCTGAATGGTGTGACACCTGGGAAAGGACAAGAAACAGCACAGCGGCTGCCCATGCAACCAGGGCAACCATCCCAGGACCCGTGGGCAAAGGTGCCATAGCACAGCTTGCGCGACAGAGCTGCTGAGGTGCCAGGCAGGCAGGCAGCCTTGCTCCTGAGCCATCCTGGCAGGAAGGTGACAACACTGAGCAGGGGTATAAGACGATATTTATTTTAAGCCACCTTTACCCTGCAATTATAAACAAGCATGTGACAGCAGATGAAGCAACAGGCAACCACGCTAGCTGCTTTCACTGGTGCATCACTCTCTAAAACACGGCTGTGTATTTTCGTAACGCAGAATATTAAACTCTAGTGTGGTTGTCCAGGGTTCCCACTGCTACAACAGCTCTGCTGCCATTTGGGGTTCAAAGGACAGGTGTCAGGTTTTCTGCTGGGTATGCAGGGTGCTTGGAGGGCAGGTTTCTAGGACCAAGCTCTCCTGCAGATGGCTGCAATCTGAACCACATGTCAAACCCCTGCCAGCACTGCCTCTGCAGGCCACTGGCCCAACACACTACAAAGCCTTCTACTAGGCTCTGCATTCAACCTCTCTTCCACGTCTCCCTCCACTGCTGGTGAAAGCTAGACCAAAAATAGTAATACAAAATCTCAGAGTTTTGACATTGCTGAGTTTGTTGAAATAGGCCCAAATAAATACCCCTGTCTTCAGCTTGTACAAACTCCCTACAGATCATTATTAATATTATAATGATTTCAAGTGTTAACACTACCAGCCACAACATTTAATTTTGGGTTTGGATACCAAAGTAACTTGACCTCTGCCCTCATTCTCATGAGTTAGTACTATAACAGACAAGGAGGCACTGAAATTATTCTGGTGCTCAAGATATTACCAGTAAATAACTTGTACTTAAGAACTAATCCTACCAAGGACTAGCTAGAATAGGGCTGAACTTCTAAGTGCAATTGCTTAACTGCTAAATTAATTTTGGAGCAACTAAAACTAGAATTCACTAATCTTTCATGGAGTAAATTGCCCTTTATGAACATGCTAGCTCAACCATCTGTGATTTATGTAATGTATTATTCTTGCTGTATGCCAGTAACCACAAAATTATTTTACCATTGTTATACTGCTAACACAATTGTTGAGACTACCAGCATAAGTAAAGCTTCCCCAAAACTGACTTTTCCAACCACGTTGATCTTTGAAGGTCTGTGAAGTCGGTGTTTGCTTTTAGATTTTAGCTTTTAAAATCTCCTGCCTATCTAAAGGGGGAAATCCCCAAAGCTTTGTTTTCCCAAATAATGTTCTTTAGATAGTGCTCACTCCTTTGATGTAAGTGTGACTGTAAGAACACAATTAATGGCAGTTACAACAGTGTTTATCTACAAGCCCCAGTAAAACCCTGTACCTTAAGCTAAGAGAAGCATAGGTGCCCTGTTTAATAGGATTTGGCCTCCTTTCATGGAATACCTTGAGGTCAGTTCCTGAAGTGTATTGCTTCCAGCTGGCAAATGGTGACGTTACCATGTCCAACTCCCACAATAAACAAGGCAAAAAAAAAAAGTTGAATGTGTGAATTACCTTCGACTACATATAAGTGCAGTTTAGAAGGTAGTAATCTGTACTGCAATGTGAATATTCAGTTTCTTCAACCCTCTCAATGTTGCTGTAGGTCATGCTACAAGACAATTCTGCACCACTCCCTACAAAAGCATGTCAAATGAAGCACACATCTGGTAGCTTAAGAGCTGTGCTTATAGTTAAACATTTTCTGCAGATTAAATTTGTCAATAACGTTAATATTTTCTGCATGAAAAATACACAATTCATTAAAAGTAGAGGGAGAAATTTATCAGCTTTCAACTTCAAGACATAATCTTTAATTGCAATGTACATAATTTTATGACATAGCAGAACTATCCCTTTGCTCTACTGTGTGCCTACAACCTTTCGGTCATCCTTAGGTACTAAACTACGGAAGTTGCTCCCAGTGATTTAGAGAATGCGATATGAAGTAATCACTACACGGTGGCAGCAGCAGCAGTATGCAATCAAACTGAGACTGCATACACACATTTTTCTTCTCCATTTGAAACCTTTATGATGGGGTGAATTCACCGTGGTGGCAGTACTAAATTTGTTGCCATATCATACTCCTTTCACTTTTAAAGTGCCTGATTTTATGAATTTGTGTGTTTCGTTTTGAACTCAATAGCTGTTTATGCCTATTAGAGAATTACAGAACAGGATCATAAAGTGCCTCAGGTAGGCAGGGAACTCCAGAGATATCTGCTCCAACCTCACATTCACAGCAAAGCCAGCAAGAGAAGGCTGCTGATGGTCCCATCTATCTAAGTTTTGAGTCTCTCCAAGGACAGATATTCCACAGCCGCTCTGGGTAACCTCTTCCAGTGTTTGACTGTCCCCACTGTGAAAACTTTTCTCCCAATATCTAAAGCCATTTCTACTGTCGCAGCTGCTGCTTCCATCACCTCTCATCGTCGCCCTGTGTACCTCAGAAGAACCTGGCTCTGTCTTCTCTAACCCCACCCCCCCCATTAGACAGCTAAAGACTGCAGTAAGATCTTCCCCTCTCCTGAGCTGGCTCTCCTCCAGGCTGACCAAACTCAACTCACATGTTCCAGCCCCCTGCCTATTCTGGTGGCTCTCTGCCCCACTCACTTCTGTATGACATGGTCTTTCTCAAATTGGAGAGGCCAAATTCGGACACAGTGTGTGAGATGTGGTCTCAGAAGCACCAGAGGCAAATAATCACTTCCCCAGAGCTGCTGGCTACATGCCTGCTAATGCAGCCCAGCGCGGACTTGGCCTTCTTCCGTACAAGAGTGCACTGCTGACTCATGTTCATCATGTTCACCAGCACCACCAGGTCCGTAATTCTATAGCACTTCAGGAACAATTAGAGAGGGGGTGCCTAAGGTGGTAGTGGAAAAAACCACCTCACCATATTAAAAATAGAGTTGCTCAAGAGACGAGGCAGTTCTACAGCATCCCCGTTGCTGTGAAACTCATTTTACACTTGGGGGCCGCAGATTGAAAACATACATTGGAGAGCCAAACTTCTGCAGGCAGAAATATATATTAATGGAGAAAAGAAAAAGAAAATACTCCTTATGCCTCCTTGAGTATGACAACTGGCACAACACAAGAGTGTTGACTGAAAACAGCGTTTTCAGATCCCGATTCAGAATCTACATCTTGCATAACTTTGAAACATTAATATGGGCAAAGAGTGATATGGACTCCAAATAATAATTCCATAAAATATAATTAATGCCACTCTGCATAACAAGATTTCCAGCAGAACAGCTATTTACATGTGAATGCTGTCCTTTCAGGAAAATGTACCTCTTTTATTCAACCAATTATTATTTCACTGCCTCCATGTTCCAGCACTCCCACACACTATAGTCTTTCTGTATACGAAAGCTCCCGCGGGACTTTCGTATCACTGGGTTACGTACTCCACTTCCATACAAACAATTACTCACAGATTCTATAGTTATACAAATCATAGCTTATTAAAATAACACCGAATCCATAAGTAAAGAAATGCATATTCTACTTCAAATATTTCAGTGCTTCCTATTCATTATATTACTGGACTAGCTCCACAGAGATTAACCTTAAGAAGCGAAGCATAACAACCATGTAAAATTTGCCTAAAATGAATTTTCATTCCTCCAAAATTGTTTAATACAAATTGCCAGCAAGCCCTTCCGAGCATCAACACCGCATTCCACAGTGACAGGCAAGAATTTGCATTCATATGCATCTCTGAATAATTACAGCTGCTTGGGTAGGAAATCTGTACGGTGCTAAGGAACCCTGCTGTAGGAGGGATGTTCACTTGAGTTACTCCTAAAAGATAAAACTGAAGTCCACAGATCTCGCTAACTAGCTCTCGGGGTTCCCAATTGCCAGGAAACATAATATGGAAAATTAAGCCTCTGAAACAATACACACAACCATATGGAAAAACTGGCCATATAGCATTGCTTTACACTATACCATTAGAGCAAAATAAGGTATTCCTTTATGCTGTCAACTGCCACACTAGAGAAGACAGGCCCATTTTACACAGAAGAAATCCCAAACTCCAAACCGAGAATTTTTCAGTTTGCATAGCTTGTTTAAATATTGTTCCAGACCGCTTCTGTTTAAATTCACATGAGCTCACACCAGTGTTTCTGTCCTTGCCCCTCCAGTCATGCAGGACCGAGATTCACAGGCTCCATCTTCAACCACCTCACCCATATTTCAGACCCTTTCCCTCCCCCACTCAACACGAGGAAGTAACACGAGGCGGCCGCACATCAGACCAGAAGATCAAGACCACGACCTGCATGGCATATTCCTCTCCAGGCAGAATGATTTGGCACAGTTGTTGGATTTCCTACGGAAGCTACATCTTTAAGTCTCAACTCACTGATGAATGTTTACATTTCCTGTTTGGATAGCATAGCAAAAAAACCAGATTAGACACAAAAGCACCCTTCACTAACCATAGGGCTCTATGGGAAACAAGAAGTCATTTCAGAGTGGTTGAGCTGAGCCATTTAATGGGTGTGCTTTCAGGATACAGAGCCCTTCTCTATCAAGTATTTAATAATTTAGTACACCACCAGAAACTTCTGTCAAAATATCACAATCAAGGTTTTAATTTTGAATTAAATATGCGATAGCATGAAGACAACAGAGTTGTGTTAGAAATTTTTAAAAAGCCACTGCTTTTAAAACCCCAACAGTTAAATGCATGTTCAATAAACTTTCATGGCTGATATTCCCCTTCCCCTCCCACCTAATTATAATGAAACAATATGAAGAAGATGCTTTATCGGTGAGTCAGGCAGCAGAGATCTGAGCAAGATCCAAACAGCTACGCAGTGCTCAGCTAACACCATCCACAGAAAAACACGGATGTTTTCCATTTACGTTCCCTAGGCACCGATACTGGAAGCGAGCGATCAGTGCCGCTAGCTGGAGGCCAGGATTCAGGGAGCGAGGAGGACGCAAGTATCCGGACGCCGTCCCGGGGCAGCACGAGTCTTGCTGCTGCCGCCACCACGCTTACGCCGTGCTACAGCCTTCGTGCCATCCCGCTCAGCGGTTTGCGTGATTGAGAACAGATGTGGTGAGACCACTCGTTTTCAATTATCAAACAAAGGCTGAAAGTTGCATCTCCAAAACGAAAAGCTGGCACACAATTTATCTTCTTCCTTACCAAGCCTTTGCTATAATTAGCTTTGGGCATGAAGAGGGAGAAAAGACTGTCAAATTAGACTAGCCTCCCCCCACAAGCCCCAAAGCCAAAACCTCTGAAGATATTTTTAAGAAGTCACTCATTCAAATTCCAAGGCTGGAAGTGTAAACCTACTACACTTATTTTTTCATACTGCGTCCTAAAACAAGTTTTATATGTTAAAAGGTTAGACCAGGTATGTCACCTGGGAGAACATTCCTGTGGCACAGCCTGCCTGTCATGAGCTAGCTGCATCTCCCCCAGACCATTTGTGCAGCAAAGGAAAAACTCAAAGAAGTTGCTTCGATTAGGCTGTCTTGGTGCACAGCCCCACCTCCAAATCACCCTTCTCTTACAAGACAGCATATTTTTCAGTGCCTGTTTTCCAGGGAGGCTAGACTGAAGAAACCAGGCAGCAGCCAAAATGTCTATTTCTATAAGTGGCAGCATCAGGTTCAGTTCTCACATATCCCAAAGTCGCTCATTTTTTTGTTAGTATGCCAGAAACACAGTGCTGTTGCTATGCAGCTCAGCAAGGTAGTTTAAAGAAAACCCACACCATGCAACAAAAACCAGAATGCAGCCTCCCACCTACAGGATGTTTCTGAAACCCACGGAGGCTGGGTGCAAATTAGGTGTACTCAGACCTTTTTGGAGAGAGCACTTGGGTGCAAGCTGAGGAGACGGTGCTGTCTGAAAGTTACTTTCATTTCCTTACACAAACTGTGTTCTCTGTGGAGTGTTGTTTTATTTCTCTCCCTCCCCCACCTCCATAAAGCTACCTCTCTTTTAGCCCCTGATTTTAACAAATACCCTCAACTCGTAAAACATTGTGAAGATATTTCCTTCAAGGAAGATCTAAAGCCAGGTCAAGAGAGGTAGCCCAATAATACAGGCAGAGTAGCTAGGCTTCAAACTACCAACGCGGTATTGAGCAGAGTCATCCTTATAACCCTCCGAGTCATTTACATGCACTCGCATGTGATTCCCAGTTATCTTCAGTTTCACCCTGTACTTTTTGAGGGCTAGACCTGCCCAGCAGAAGATACTCACCAAAAGAGCTCTCCCTAGGCAGAGTACTCCCTAATCAGAAAACAAGATTAAAGAGCAGCAGCGACAGGAAGCCAGCTTTATGAAAGTGAAAGAAGAGAAAATGTAGGGTACCTAAGTTCAACAGGAGCCAAGGAAAGGTTTCTGCATGGTAACTCCAATGCCAGCTAGCAGATGCTGGCTCTAAGTCATCAGGATGGTCTTCTCTTGGATAGCTAGCAACTGTCTTGTTGCAATCCAGAGGCTTGACAGACAAGGGTGTTATCACAAATACCACTTTTAAAAAGGTCAACCCAAATTTGTGGGGTGTGATTCATGTGGGTTTTTGTTTTGTTTTGTTTTTTAAACAAATATTTATTATTGCCTTTCTCTTGCTTCCTGTGAAATCTAGGGCAAAATTCTCATAATCTGCAATAGGAGCAGTTAGGCCAAGAGCAACTGCCTCTGGAAATAATGTTTCAATTACTAATATGTTTAGTAGCATTTCCTTTGACTAGCATTTACAAAGGATGAAGCCAGTCGTGCCCATCTGTATTATGAAGACAACTCCCTGCTTTTACTCTAACTTCTTCCCGGTTCTCGGCAAGAAAAGTTTGGGCCTTAATCTATTAATTTTAACAACACAAATGATCTTTTTTACTTCAGTGGAATTACCTGCTCACCATATTCAATGGAACCTAATTTTAGAGCAAGAAACACCTTCTGCCGGAGTAAGGTGAAGCACCAAGTCTCCCTTTGTACCCTGAGTAAAGCTGCACACATGTGGAAGGCACAGAGTTGCCACAGACAGTGGCAGGGACGGGTCCTGCAGAGGGAAGGATGCTCCCTGCTGCGCGGGGCCAGCCTGTGTCCGGCAATTCATCGGGAGCTGGGAAGGCAAACACCAAAACAGATTTTGCCGTAACGTAAATCTTGACTTTCAGCGTGGAAGTTATCAGCTCCCGCTGCAGTAAACTAAGACTGCCAGATGCGCTCTGTAACACTCCACAGTTTATTTCAGCAGTGGGTGAGGAAATCACCACATCCGTCCAGCTTTCATTATTATGCAATGCACTGTTGTACAGTGGCAACTTAATGATTTCTAAAAGGAAGGTAACACTTAGGAAAACCAAATATTTAAAACAGATACCATTAGAAAGGTACATACTCATAGATAGGAAAGGTTTTTTTCTGTTTTAGTTTTAGTTTAGCGTTTTAAAGAAAAATAATCAGGAAATTAGCTCCCTCCCCCTGCTTCATGAAATTTCTGGGTATAAAACTAAATACAGCCAGTATACAAAGGACCAGAAAAGTTTTTTAGCAGCACATAGGTAAACCAGAAGTTAGGCGTGGTATCCTGCAAAGGAGGGTGCAACAGTTTGTCTCTTTTAGACTGGAGTGGTTTTGGCAAGGTATGCCATTCAAACCTGGAAATATCCAAACTCTTTGTACAGCTAGCTTTTAAAAACATGATGAGCTGATCAACCACACAAGATGCCTAAATTTTGGCAAAAAAGGCACTGCAGACATGCCCTGCTTAAAACAATTCTCCACACAGCAGTTGATTTGGTTTCTCATAAAATTTTTTCAGGCATTTTTGAACATACAAGTAAAACTATAATTAAATGTAACGCCATTCTCAGAAACAAGCCCAAATCTATTTTGGGCCAACAAAACACCTCGGTTCCAACAAAATTTTAAAGTCAGTCTCCTGATCTGGAGCACCTGAAACAGCATTTCCCCAGAGAAAAATAAATTGATTACAGTTATTTACTCTGAAAGGTAACATCTCCCTGTGACTACATTTTATCTCAAAGTGCGTGGTTTCCATTTACCAGCTAAACGAGGCTGGATGAGAAACTTAACACCTCAGGCCTGTATGTTCCAGCCTGCAAAATATAACATGTCCTTTGGAAGACTTGGGAAAACTATTTGTGGCTTTGCATACAGAGCACATGGTTGGGACTCATGTGGTATAGGTTCAATTCCCTGCTGCATCCACAGCTTGGTGGATAACTCAGGGCAACCCCTTTCACAGCAGTTTCCTGGGTTGCAAAATGGTGTAAACATCACCTCTTTTTAAATCTGCTTTGGGAAGTGGATATCAAGTCTTTGGAAGGAGTTGGTATTTGAAACAATAAAGCCTTTTGGTTTTTTTGTTAGGTCTGAAAACATCTCAATGAGAACATCTGAACTGGTAAACACAAATTCATTCTGATCAACAAACACTAATTTTTATGAAACACAGTATGTTAAGAGTAAAAATGAGGAAACATTTCTGATATTACAGGAGAGCGAAGTGAAAGGCAAATACTGAACCCTCGATACATATGGTAGGCGCAGTTTTACTTAAGAGCAACGCTGCAGCATGCAGAAGTGTATTGCGAGCAAAGCAGTACTTCTAGATCCATACAACTGCTGATCTGATGTCATGCTTTCAGGCTGTGCTTAATGACATATTTATTCCATATTTCTAGATGCAGATGGAACAAACCAGCCCGACAATCAGAGGCATAGCAACTTGATGTGTCATATGGTGAAGTTATATAGGCTGCTGAATAAGCCTGCTTCAAAGTCAGCATGGCACCAACAGTCCAGGGTGGCAGTAGGCATATTACTGATGGTACTGACCTGTTGCATTTAGTGATCCCCTGCTTCAACTCAAACTCAGCAAGGACCAAATTAGCCTAGCTATTAAATATTTGTATGGAGGTTAAAAGCACATTACATTCCAGTATCAAGGAGAAGTTTCACCAGTTTTCACATTTTCTTTAAGGTTTCTTTCTGTTACGGTTGACATTTACTTCACAAAGTACTTAGAGCTACAGATGAAAACAAATCATTCTCCCCACTGCAGAAAGGGAGAATCAACAGATTTGGGTGCCGTGACTCTGTAGATGGGAGTAGATTTTCACAAGAGAACCTAAATAGGATTCCCCAGTGGAAATTTTTATATGTGCATTAAAGGTTTATTTCTGAAAAAAATTTAATTGGATTGTTTATTTACTGCCCCAAAATAATGTGCAATGTTAGTATTAGTAGTTCTGCATTCCTTTATATTGCTTTAGATACGGATACAAATGGATACAAAGCTCCACAAGACTAAGGATAACTCCTCTGCATGAAAGGCTATTCCGATGCAGAATAACTTCCTACAGTTTCTGGAAAACTGGGCAAGTGATGTAATTATTTCTGTCAACATGTGCTTAACACAGCAGCCTTGCAAAATGTCTTTTCTAGACACTGAATCATGGAATCGTGAAGGTTGGAAAAGACCTCTAAGATCATCAAGTCCAACTGCCAACCCAACACCTCTGTGCCTCCTAAACCGTATCCCGAAGTACCACGTCTACATGTTTTTTGAACAAAACCCACATAGTTCAAGGTACGATATTAAGGCAAAAGGACAAGCAAACTAATTTGTAGATGGGCTGCAGAAAACTAGAAACAAACATAGTGCAAAATGATAAAGGAGAACCCCACTCAGCAGAGGTTTTCCAAAGAACTCTTCTGAAGGAAAGCAGTGAGATAGCAATCAGCAGTATTTATGTCAGAATAACTACAGATGCACGATAATTCATTTCAAATCTATTCTATGCTTCTATTTAGGTACACAATGGAAATCTAGCTTTCCTCTAAAACAGAATCTCATACTGCTCAGCTGAAATTCAGATATAGGAAGCAAGAGCTCCAACCTTTCTACAAGTAGAAACAGGTCTTTACAAAAGCAATTTTGCTACTCTGTGCTAAATGTGCGCACAGGGTCTTTGTTACACAAAGTACCAATAGATTCAGAGAGAAGGACAGGCTAAATTTTTGCGGTGTTCAAATGAACCATGCATCTGGATCTCCGATGCATTTCACGATCCCCTGTCAGTGTGTGATCAACAATGAGATTCACTGTTAAGGTTATTAACGGTCGGCTATGCCAGCAGCAGCTCTCTTATTCCTCAGCAGAAGAAAAAAAAAAAATTGCTATTTTCTTCAAACAAGCCAAGTCACCCACATTTGTTTTCGTCTAATCAAGCATACAACTCGCCACTTTACTCAGATATTTGAAAGCAGCATCATTTCCTGCTGTTTGAAAAATCAGCTTTAAGGGGCGTGTTCTCTGCAGAGGCATTGCTTGCTGTCATCCAGGCAGTATTTAAAATAACTGTATATTAACATAAGGGGAGCTACCGACCGTATTATCGGCCTTCGGGTCGGCAGCAAGGAGCACATAAAACCAGTTGCGTTCCGGGCTGCGCCGCGACCCTTATCAAACAATGCAAACAATTTTAATGAGCTTATCTGCCGGAACATATTGTCAGAGATGTTGATGCAGAAGCGCTGCCAGCAGCGCATGCCAAGCCATTCATCAAAAATACCTACAATTGCGACAAAAGACGACGTGTCCCCCCCCCCCAAAAAAAACAACAAAAAACGAAAAAAGATAAACACAAGACGGGGGTGGCTCCGATCGCCGCGGCGGGTGGCGGATGGAGCCGCCCCCCACCTAGCACCGGGGTGCTGAGGGGGTGGGTTGTCACCCCCGCCCCCCGACCGGCGGGGGGTGGCTGTCACCCCCGGACCGGTGTGTGTTGGGGAGGGCGGCCCCCCGTCCCCCCCCCGCAGGGCAGTGCCCGGTGCCCGAGTCCCCCGGCCGGGCAGGGGCTGCCCCCGCGCCCCGCCATCCCCGGCCGCCGCCTCCCGCACGGCGCCGCCTCCGAGATCCGCAGCGAGGTGCTGCGGCTCTTCCCAGGGACAGCTGCCTGCGCGGGGCTCGTTCTTTCCTTCCTTTTTTTTTTTTTCTTTCTTCCTTTTTTCTTTCTTTTTTTTTTTTAATTGTTTTTATTTTATTATTCCTAACCGCCTTTCTTCCGCCCGGCAGCGGCGAGCCCCCGCAGACATCCCGCCTATTCACCAAACGCTTTGCAGCCGGACAATGCCAGCGCCGCCGCACGCCGCAGCCCTGGTCCGTCCGTCTGTCCCCCCGCGGCGGCGGGGGCCCCGCATCCCCTCCCGCCTTATGCAACCGCCCCCCGCGCTGCAGCCCCCCCCGCCCCCGCCCGCCGCCGCCCCGCTAGCCGCCGCAGTACCTGTAGGAGCGCTCCCCCCGCACCGTGTGCTTCCTGAAGGGGATGATGGTGCCGTTATCCTGGATGATGTCGTTATTGTTCTCGCCATTTGGGGAGAGGGCTTGGGTCGGTCCGGGCATTGGCGCTCCCGCGGCCCCGCAGAGCTCCCGCGCTGCTGGTGTGCGGAAGGTGGCGGCAGCCGACTCGCCCCGCCCCGCCCGGCCCCGCCCCGCGCGTCAGCCCCGCCGCCGCCCCACGTGACCGCCCCTCGCCATGGCAACCGGGCGACTCCGCTGCGCCCCCGGGAGCGGGCGGGGGGGGGGCAGGGCCCGCTCCGCACCCCACGCACAAAGAGCCGCTCGCCCCGCGTGTGCGGGGGGATCCGCGGGGGAGGCCCGAGGCCCCAGGCGGTCCTTCTCGGTGCAGGCAGACAAAGCGCGAGGGGCAGCCGGCCCCCCCCCCCCCCCGCCCCGTTATCCCCCCCGCCCCGAGGACGTGTCCCCCCCCACTCGTGGGCGGCACAGAAACACCTCCTTCTCCCCGCCCGGAACGGGGAGGGGACCCGCGCCGTTCCTCTGCCCACCGCTCCCTGCGGCAGCGGCCGCGGCGCTTTCGCCCTGCCTTTATGAGAAGAGCCGAGACGTCAAAGCCCGACACCGTCACCCCCCTTCCCCGGCACCCCCCGCCGTCGCCTGACGCCAGGGACCCATTTCGGGCTCCAGCTTTTACCAGCAGCACGGAACAAGCCCCCGCGCCGCGCCGTTACAATGCCCAGTATAATTCAGACGGGGGAAACAGCTCCCCTGAACACCTTAATTCGGTAGACAGGTCATTGACAAAAATGTGTATAAATATTAAATGCTATAGGAACACAAGGATGTCAGAAAACATGGACTCCTCATCATAAAAAACGTAAGAAGGTCTAAGTCATCGATGTTATTTTTGTTCCTGTTCCCGTGTCCCCTGCTCCGCCTGGATTTCCACCCCCGCTCCCCTCTCACCCTCCCCAAGCACCAGGGTGTCCAAGTTACCAAGCTCTATATATCCCTGCTTACAGCTCCACTGGGGAGCACAGTAAAACACCCGTCAAGCCGCATCGCACGTTTCCATCTTTCTCCTCAGGCTTACACAGAGAAACCATCTGATGGCACATCCTTTAACGTCTTGCTTGGGTCAGAAACAAGAAGGAAAAAAATCCTGCCGAGGCAGCAGCACTGAACTGCTGGCCCTGCTAGCTCTGCCAGCACCACCATTCACACCACCCCTCATCTCTTCCTCCCCTTCTAAGGGTCTCTTATCCCCCTGGTCCATTTCCCTCTGCAGATCTCTGTCATTTCTGCACATCCCCCCCTTGCCTAAATAGCAATGTCCTTCAAAGTCTGACGTTAACCACAGAGCGATGCTGGTCATCCTCAGAAGCAGAGCTGAACTTCACCGCGGTAAAACCTACCCTCATGTCCCCACAGTGGATCAAAACTCACACATTTACCACATTAGAAAAACAAACTGTCCAACTGTTTACAAATTGTTTTCTCCAAACAGAAACCAGTAAGTATGACTATGGGCACAGTCTCTGAACAGCTCTGTATGACCTCAAGGCTGTTAGATACCAAAGAGCAAAAAAGTATTTGGGAAGATCTACCAACGTCTTTTTTAAAACAAACAACCAACCAACCAACCAAACAACAACAAAAAAAACCAAAACAAAAAAGCACCCCCAAATCCAGCTTTCTTTTAAAATAAGTTTTAAGGTGGCAGGTCAAATGGAAGCAATATGAGTATTTCTAATACATTCTCAGAGGCACATGTTGCTATCTTAGTAAAACCCAAAAGTTTTGAAGCATGAGTTTGATCAGGTTTATACCTCAGATTTTTCCTGCAAGAAGAAAGTGATTTTATGAAATTTTAACTAATCTTTCTCTAACCTTTCAGACTGCAATGACACTTTGCTGAACGCTTACATGATTAAGCTCGTGATTCAGACTCTGGATTCACAGAGAGCTTGCAATGCAAATACAATCAATAACTAAACACCAACTGCACAGCACTTGGACTGCTGAGAAACTACTTGGATTTAAATCACGTGTATACATTAACACATACACACAATCTCTAACAAAATCCAAATTAATTTGCCAATTTGCCATAGTCCTCTGAACACCAGGACAGCAGGTTTTATTTATTCTTTCTGCCAGGTTTTCAAATATACTCCAATTTCACTTTCATCAACCAACCTAAGGACATTTGCAGTTGACATGCTTTACTGAAAAATGTTCTATTTGTCTGGCAACAGTAAACCCACTAGAGAAAGTTGCCTTTGAGTCTTTTTCAAAACAAGCAACAAAGTACATCCTGCTAAAAAGACCAGTAAGTGTCTTCCGAGTAACAGTCAAGAGCATGAAGAAGCCAGAAATACTACATGGTGACAGAATATAAAAAATAATCTATAGCAGGTCTTTAGCTGCTAGACATAACCCTACCTGCTCTGCTAGGCAGCGAGCACTAAAACACACTGCTACCCTAACTTGTAAAAATATTTTTATTTCTTCACCAGTGGCAAAGAACAGAAGCTTCTTTACTGAAGTCTCCAAAACTGTTTAAAACCTGTGCTGGCAAAGCTACAGGAGAGAGGTGCAGGTGAGGACAGCACAGCAGCCTCACTTCAGACACCTGTTTGCCTCTGCATTAGGATTCAGGGTCAGAAAACACACGCTACCTCAATGCAGTACCTTACCTTTATAGAGGCTGAGCTAGGCCTTGGCCAAGGCAGCTTGGCGCTGGTTTTCAGAAAAAACATGCTTCTTCGGTTGATCTGGCACAGCCTGGGGAGCACAGGGCACAATAGAGATTCCATATGCATGGCACTCCCTCCACTTGCATCTCTGTTTGAGCACTGCGTGGCCCACAAACTCAACTCATCTTTACATGCAGGAAGCCACCAGCATCCTCTTCCCACTTTCGTTGCTCTGAGCAGAGAGGTCTCAGATGTGGATCCAGCAACACAGAACAAGAAAGAAGAACCTGGTGCTGTTACTAGGCGCCTGTACGTCTGTGCTGCCTTTATAGGTTTTTCCATGTAGTAGGCATACAAATGGAAAAGCAGCTTAAATAATAAAAGGTCAGCGTGGTGTTGATAAAAAAAAAAAAACCACCTATGGTATGTTGAAAGTACTGAGACCTAGTACTCACAAGTGATACGCAGACTAAGCAAAGAAAAGAGCCAGGAAAGCAATTAAGGGTGGAATTACAAAGCCTGATGTAATAGATCTTCAAGCACTAAGAACCACAGAAGCAAAGGCTGGAAGGGACCTACAGAAGCCGTGCAGTCCAATCTCCCACTCAGAGCAGGATCATCACCAACACGAGATCAGGTCACGTTTGGTGACACGATGATAGTCTAGCCAAATCTTGAAAATCTCCAGTGATGGATATGTCACATCCTCTCAGGGCAACCCGCTCCCGTGCCACGTTAGCCTGCTGTTCCCCATTTCCCACCCGACTCTGGCTACAAGGTGAACCCAACACTTCCCCCAGAGAAGTACAGCAAGTCCCAGGTATGCTGAAGATGAAAAAAGCACCACCCTACCCCAGCACATGCATTTCAGTGCTTTGATTTCTGCTGTGGTGAACCGGGTAGAGCAAACACTAGCAAGCGCTGCAACAGGCCTAAACGTCATTCTCCAAAATCTTGTTGCTCCTTCCTCCTCAGAGCTCTTGTTTTCAGTTCCTCTCTCTGTACTTGCTCTAGGCCTCACTTACTGCAGTAAAAAGGTCATGCAATGTAATTTATAACGCTGAGTGTGAAATCCCCTAAAAGCTCAAAATGCAATGTTAGAACATCAGGCATGCTCAAGCCAGAATTTTATACCAGCCAGCTAACATGGAAATAAATTACGAGTATTTCAACACTAATAAGAAGTGACCAGCCTCTGAAAACAGAGGTGATGGCCATGCTAGAGACCTCTGCTGATATGTTTGTCAGAAGATTAAAAAGAAAAAAACCACACACAGTTTTAGGGAGCTTTCTATGTGACCTGTTTTAAGCTGCACCAGGGGTGGAAACACAGCCCTACCATTTACCATGGACTGATCCAGACTGCACTGGGAGGATCTCCAGAACACGTACAGTACATTGATGGTATCATCCTGTGGGGTAACACAGCAGAAGTAGTTTCTGAGAAAGGGAAGAAAATAGTCCAAATCCTTCTGAAGGCTGGTTTTGCCATAAAACAAAGTAAGGTCAAGGGACTCGCACAAAAGATCTAGATTTTAGTAATAAAACAGCACGATGGACATCATCAGATCCCAATGGATGTGATCAGCAAAACAACAGCCATGTCTCCACCAACTAGCAAAAAGGAAACAGAAGCTTCCTTGACCATTGTGGGTTTTTGGAGAATATGCATTCCAAATTACAGTCTGATCACAAGCCTTCTCTATCAAGTGATCCGGAAGAAGAATGGTTTCAAATGGGGCCCTGAGCATCAACAAGCCTTTGAACAAATTAAACAGGAGATAGTCCATGCAGTAGCCCTTGGGCCAGTCCAGGCAGGACAAGATGTAAAAAATGTGCTCTACACTGCAGTCAGGGAGAATGGCCCTACCTGGAGCCTCTGGCACAATCTGAGGCCTTCTATACCCTGAGTGAAAACAACATATTGGCAGCACATGAAGAGGTTTGAGCAACTCTGGCAGAAAGCACCAGGGGAGACCCAAGAACAACCCCTGCAGTTTTGGAGCTGGGGATACAGAGGGTCCAAGGCATGCTATACTCCAGCTGAAAAAGAGATATTGGCAGTATACAAAGGGGTTTGAGCTGCTTCGCAAGTGGTTGGTACCGAAGCATGGCTCTTCCCAGCACCCCGACTGCTGGTGCTGGGCTTGATGTTCAAAGGGAGGGTCCACAGTACAATCTTTATTGCAACTGATGCTACATGGAATAAGTGGCTTGCACTAATCACCCAATGGGCTCAGACAGGAAACCCCAGTCTCCCAGGAACCTTGGAAGTGATCGTGGACTGGCCAGAAGGCAAAGACTTTGGAATATCACCAGAGGAGGAGGTGACACGTGCTGAAGAAGCCCCACTGTACAACAAACTGCCAGAAATTGAGAAGTAATATGCCCTGTTCACTGATGGGTCCTGTCATCTTGTGGGAAAGCACCGGAGATGGAAGGCTGTTGTATGGAGTCCTATATGGCAAGTTGCAGAAACTGCTGAAGGAGAAGGTGAATCGAGCCAGTTTGCCGAAGTAAAGGCCATCCAGCTGGCCTTAGACATTGCTGAAAGGGAAAAATGCCCAGTACTTTATACTGACTCACAGATGGTGGCAAATGCCCTGTGGGAGTGGTTACAGCAGCGGAAGCAGAGCAACTGGCAGCACAGAGGCAAACCCATCTGGCCTGCCACACTGTGGCAAGATATTGCTGCCCGGGTAGAGAATCTGGTTGTGAAAGTACATCATGTGGACGCTCATGTCCCTGAGAGTCAGGCCACTGAAGAACATCAAAACAACCAGCAGGTGGATCAGGCTGCTAAGATTGAAATGGCTCAGGTGGATCTGGACTGGCAACATAAGGACAAAGTATTTATAGCCTCACGGGCCATGACACCTCAGGCCATCAAGGAAGAGATGCAACACGAGATGGGCTCGTGATCAAGGGATGGACTTGATCATGGACCCTATTGCACAGGTTATCCACGAATGTGAAACATGCACTGCAATCAAGCAAGCCAAACAGGTAAAGCCTTTGAGGTACAGAGGGCTATGGCTGAAATATAAATATAGGGAGGCCTGGCAGGTTGTCTATATCACACTCCCACAAACCTGCCAAGACAAGTGCTGTTTGCTCACCATGGTGGAAGCAACCACCGGCTGGCTGGAAACATATCCAGTGCCCCATGCCACTGCCCAGAACACTATCCTGAGCCTGGAAAAATAAATCTTATGGCAACATGGCACTCCAGAAAGAATTAAGTCAGACAACAGGACTCATTTCCAAAACAACCTCATAGACAGCTGGGCTAAAGAGCACGCCATTGGGTGGGTACACCACATTCCCTGTCATGCACCAGCCTCCAGGAAAATCAAACAATGCAATGGACTGTTAAAGACCACACTTAGTGATGGGTGGTGGGACAAACACTGGGATATACATTTAGCAAAGGTCACCTGGTTAGTTAACACTAGAGGATCTGCCAATCCTGCCCAGTCAGAACACTTACGTACTGTGGAAGAGGATAAAGTCCCTGTAGTGCACGTAAAAAATATGCTGGGGAAGACAGTCTGGGTTATTCCTGCCTCAGGCAAAGGTAAACCCATCTATGGATTGCTTTTGCTCAAGGACCTGGGTGCACTTGGTGGGTGATGCAGGAGGATGGGGAAGTCCAATGTGTAGCTCAAGGGGATTTGATTTTGGGTGAAAACAGCCAGTTAATTAAATTGTTGTTTGTTAATTGCTATGCAATACTGTATATCATCACTACTATGGTGGCTATATGCCATATCAACAGTATTACAGTAAGAACCACCCAGATTAATGAAGAATGAACTTTGATGAAACCAAGCAAAGCGCAGTGGTGATGGAATCAGGACTGGCTTCAGCATGCAACAATCCACCACCACACACCATCTCTCTGGCCCTGAAGGACTGTTACAACAGATGTGAAGCCCAAAGCCATGGACTAAATCAACTCAATGAACATTTTATAGGGATGGCCCATAGACTAAGGGAATGATATCTGTGTGTACATATCAAAAGACAGGCAAAGAGGCGGTGATTAATTGAGATGTATTGGAAAGCGTGGGACCCAGGCATGACACAGATGGTAGAGAATAAAGGGTGGACGCTGTGCTGGTTTCAGCTGGGATAGAGTTAATTTTCTTCCTAGTAGCTGGTATAGTGCTGTGGTTTGTATTTAGCATGAGAATAACAGTAACAGGCTGTTTTAGTATTGCTAAGTAGTGCTTACACTAGTCAAGGACTTTTCACAGCTTCCCATGCTCTGCCAGCAAGAAGCTGGGAGGGGGCACAGCCAGGACAGCTGACCCAACTGGTCAAGGGATATTCCATACCATATAATGTCACACTCAGTATATAAACTGGGGACAGTTGGCTGCGGGGCAGCAAGTGCTGCTCAGGAGCTGGCTGGGCATAGGTTAGCGGGTGCTGAGCAATTGCATTGTGCATCACTTTTGTACATTCTTTTATAATTTTCCCTCCCTTTTCTGTCCTATTAAACTGTCTTTATCTCAGCCCACAAATTTAACTTCCTCCCACCCCAATTCTCTCCCCCATCCCACTGGGGACAGGGCAGTGAGCAAATGGCTGTGTGGTGTTTAGCTGCCTGCTGGGTTAAACCACAATAGTATGTGATACAGCCAAAGTATAAATACAATTAATGATTGCAGAAATTCCCCACTGCTTGGGTAATTTGGAGGGGGGTGGGGTAGGATAGAGGGTGAGATAAAGTAAAATGCATTTAACTCCCGAGTGGTCAATGAGCATCCCTCACCTCTGACATTGCTGTTCGTGTTCAAGTTTGTAAAGGAATCAGTGTGATATTCGTTGCACTGCTCTCAGAATACACCTCAGCTGCAGCTTCAAACTGGAGCAAACACCATGCAAATATCATTATTTTGGCCCATGTACTTCACTTTTCAGAGGAGTTTCATGAACACTCCTGTCACAAGTGCAGGTTTTTCCACTAAGACAGACAATGAGAAAAGAGGATTTTAGGCAAACAAATGGTTAGAAGGAAGCAACAGCTTTTGTAAAGCAGCAGTCCTGATCAACGTGGTCTGCTTTTCTAACTTAACTATTCTCATAGTCTTCCTTTATCAGGATGAAGATTAACAGAATTCTGCAAACCAACAAATTTACACACTGTAGAGCAAAATCAAAGTTATTTCCAGCACTCAAGTGTGTGTTTTTTATCAGAAACCTGTGCAGAAACAGGCTGTCCTTGAAGGAGTTGGCCAACAGTGTTTCGATTTGAAAATAAGTGAATACAGCAATTCAGGAGGAAAGTTTGGGAAAGGATTGAAAAAAAAAAAGTAACTCTTGTCTTGGGCACATCTTGCTTGTTCAAGGAAGCCCCAGTTCATTAAGGTACATAGACATACTTTATTTCCAGCATGAGTAGATTCAGTAAGATTAATATAACCATGAGCATACTTAATTAGGCTGCATCAGAATCAGCCAAATTTCTGATAGTATACACCATGAATAAAAGTTTCATTTGGTAAATTAGGAACAGAAGACTTAGGAGATCCAGATTTGCATGTTATCTACAGGAAATACAAATGAGGTATCTACAACTGCACATCTATTACAGAGCACTGGCTTGCGCCAGGCTAAATTAGTGCACAGTTCTAACCTGTAATGATAACGCATTACACAGAAACATCCATAAAGGAATTAGCAACAGCAATGTTACTAACACAGTGAGCGT
Organism: Phalacrocorax aristotelis; assembly: GCF_949628215.1. Lineage (NCBI taxonomy): Eukaryota > Metazoa > Chordata > Aves > Suliformes > Phalacrocoracidae > Phalacrocorax > Phalacrocorax aristotelis. The sequence goes on along the minus strand of NC_134277.1, from coordinate 121,681,931 downwards.
ATATCAGATATGATGTGGTATACGATAAGTTTCAAGCTGACCTCGGTTATGCAGAACTCACATTTCCCGTTTCACTGACATACTGTCAACCGCAGCGTTCAGCCCAAAGGAAAGCTCCCACTGTGGCATAAAATCACTTCAAGTGAAAATTCAAAACTATAAATTTATAGACTTTCTTTGTTTACACAGCACTGAATAAATTCTCCCATCTCCATTCTGTTACTTCATTCTACGCCTTGAATTTCAGGGTGCGTTGCATTTAAACTCACCATACTGAACAGTAAATGATAATTTTGTCAGGACAAAGAAACACTGCATGAGTTTTAATAAAACAGCTACTTATCACTCCAGACATCCTGTAGATAAAGAATGAGCTTCCCACCCTTGGGGATTATAGTGTTGCTACTTTAAGCAAAGTCTTGATTATTTGCCTTCCCTGGAGAGAGACAGATAAAGAGAAAGAAAGAGAGGGCTGTCCCAATTACACAATGTGCATGGACCACATCCCTATGAGGTAATTCAAGTCTATTTTTAAATATTCGGACATATTTATATTTCAGAGGTCACATTTAATATTTTAAAAAGTATTCTGTGCCTGTGAGGAAGAGTAAAATAAAACTTGGGGCTTTTGTTAGCTAAGCATTCTTGGAAATTCAGCCTAAAAGCCTGCAAATCCAATCTGACCATTAGCGTACGAATTCCTCACTGGAGAGAGAGGTCTTGAAGAGCCACAGCCTGTGGGTATTTTTCTTTAAAAAGGCAGCAGCTACCTTTTATAGTTACTGCATAAATCAAATAGAAATCAGAGGATTATTTCAAGATTCAAATACTGTCTACAAAACCAGGATTTCTTTTGTTCACAGAAACAGGATTTCAGAAACCTTTGAATAGAAGCGATTTTAAGGCAAGTTATATACTTTTAATATTAATGGTTAGGTTAAAACTAATAAATAGGTTTAGTGGACATTTGTTAAATCCAACCCTTCCAGGATTAGGCTAAATCCAGCTGTTTTAAAGCAAAAAATATTTCATATTTAGAAAGAAGCACTCTCTAGTATACATCAAAAGATTCTGTACTTAAAACATAAGCACTTCACACCAAATATCCAAATATTTTTTATCCCACATTTCCTACGTAACAAAAAGATCCAATGAGAACAGGCAACACTCAGTGAAGGATGGTTCCAAAGAGAAGAAATTTGCACTTCCGTTAATTCCAGACCAAACCAAAATTTTGAATTCTTTAGTGTCTGTTACACTTGTGTTCAGGGATATCCACTGGGCTATGGCAGAGTTTCAGGCACACCTTGGGCAGCTGCTTTCATCTGAAAACCTGTAAACAGAGGCTGTGATCAATAAATGCTTGAAGTAACAACTCATGTCTCTTACTCTGCCTTTAATGCTGATTGAGAGGAACAGAGGCAGGAGGCTGACTCATGGCTCATTCACATGCATTTACATGGAATTATTTGGCTGGAGCTGTTCTAGATTTACCATTGCCACTTCCATTTGCAGTGAGGTGTTAACTACTTTTCTAGGCTTGTTTTGTCAGGGTTCAGATGTAAAGACTACGATGGGTCAAACCAAAAACATTCAAAGTGTTCAGGTAGTCTGGATTTCTACACTTTTTCAGAGGATGACAAAAGCCTTAATTAAATGAAGGTGAGATTCATGTTCTAGAAGAGAGGGATTTGGGATTTTCAGGTTTCCATACACTACAGCTTATGACTGTTACCTTTGGAAAAGGTCAGAGCTTCAGACATCCATATCTTAAACAAAACCAATGAAACAAGTTATAAATGGTAAGAACCTGGAAGGGTTTGGAAATGTGAGAGACTAGAAGAAAAACCTAGCACTTCTTTACATATTTTCAGCTGTTGAGGAATCTTTGGCTTTCCTGAGGCTAAATGGAGGTATTGGGAAAATGCAGGCAGGTAGAAAAACATGCAGGAATGGACAATCTACCTCTCTGATGTTCCTCCTTACATTCTACACTGAAAGTATCAGCAATATACTTCAAAGGCATTTCAGTCAAATGATATATTTAATAAAAGCAACACTGGGGCATGGAAGAAGACAAATGAGAACCTTTGCAACACCATTTGACAAAGTTTCTGACATGAAAATCTAATATGGTTGTATCACACACTAAAGTGATACCTTATCAGCAGACGATGGCTTTCAACATTACTTGTTAACGTTACTCTGCTGAAAACTTGACTTGGCATTGATATTACACACTAAGAATTCAAGAACAGTTAAGAGCAGCTGTTGGGATCAATAAGTTTGTTAGTACTGTACAATAAGAGTTGTGAAGCTGATAGCCATTTGATTTGCATGTTATCCAAGTAATTTAATGCCCCACATGACTATCCAATACCTGCATATGACATAGGGAGAAGTTTAAATGCTTCGGAATGATTATTGGCTAAGATCTGCTCAGCATTCAGTGTTGCACCTTGCCCAATATCACCGTTATAGATACTGGACACAGGGTTTATAACCTATCACAAGGAACACCACATTTGTCAACATTTACCAACCTGTCCAAGGTGCTCATCGTTGCAAAAGAGGAAGGGAGAAGGCATGGCACAAGAAAATTATGGTTCCAGCAGACAGTCAATTAAGGTTTTAGATACCTATTACTGGATCAAAAGCGCTTCAAACAGCTGACAGAAAGAGCTGGATCATTAGAAAACAAGATTCGAAGGGGTTACTTTGTCACAGGAAAATGTTAATTAAATGTCCTCCCACACCCAGCAAAAAGCCAACAAACATTATTACATACTCTTGCTAACGTGAAAGAAATACAGAGCATATTCATGCCTGACCGGGATCAAAATTGCACTGCCAAGTCATTCAGTAGTGTGTGAATGTTTCCGTGATTGCAAACCCTGGCCCAAGAATCCAGTGCCTCCCTGCAAAATACTCTACACAGTTTCCTCAGGTCCTTACAGCGTACTACAAATCATTCTGTTACAAAGCATGTCTCACATGCCCATCAAACTAGCAAACTCCAACAAGTTACACAAGAAAGCGGAGTGCTTTTTTTGCTTGTATGCTGCCTGCCCCTTCTCTTGGTAACTGCTTTTTATCTGGGACATTCACAGCATTTTACAAAAACTAATTTATGTCAGCTTTCCTCATTTGACAGGCACAGAAACAGGCTCCACTCTTATGACCAGCTTCCTCAAAACACTGTCAGAAATCTGTGCAGCCTTCCCCAGCTTCACTCTCAGCACCACTGAGAGCACGCTGGGTCCTCATCGTTTCCTCCATGGTTTGCTTTCTGATCCATGCAGTCCTTCCAGCTCTGTTCACTCTTTCTCACTAGCCCTGCAGCTAAGCAAATCCTGTCCCTTTTCTCCATTGCTATAACTAGATGAGTGTCTCCTCCCTTTTATCTCAGGATTTCTTCCACACCTGAGGTTTCCCCATTGTTCTTTTTCCCATTCTTTTCCACCCTTCCCTTGTCAGGCATAATTCTTTGTACCACTTGGGCAATTTCCACTCTCCTTCATCAGCCACCTGCAGAGAACCTGGGTCAAATTGGTTTCCTTCCCTCAGACAAAGTCCCCAGCATACCTATTGTCCAGCTAACATGCTGTCATTAGCTAATTACACCTCATTTCACCCAGGCTGAGAGGAACGTGCTACAGTACTTGCCTGCTAAGGTGCATGCACATTCACACGCAGTCATCCCAAGAAGCGACACCTGTATTTCAGGGCTGCACAACACCCAGGATTCGCACGCGTGCATGACACGTTGCCACCATTTGCATACTAAAGAGCTGAAATCCCCGAGGCACCTCAGCACCTCTGGAAAACTAGGTTGCAAGGATTTGCTTGCCATCAGTAGCTCACAGAGAAGTCAAGGAATGCTTCCTCTCTGGGCTAGAACAAATATATATATATATATATATCACAAACACAATTAACAGAAATTTGTCTTACTATTCGAATAGACTTGCTCTTAGCTATTTCAGGCTCCTTACAGGCCAAATGCAAGCATCTGAGGCACTTTGCTCTTTACTTTCTGATAATTCTGTACAGACATGCTTTTTAACTTGCTGTTAAGCATTTAGACCTGCAACACACTTGTAAGTAATAGTTACTATTTGCAAACGCTAGAACATTTGACAACAAGAAACTGTTCTTTTAAGTACAATTTAATTGCTACTTTACATAATACTCTTACTAATCTTAAAGTTTTAGTTTCATAGAATCATAGAGGGGTCTTTTAGAGGTCATCTAGTCTAATCCCAGTTTCCTCATTTATTCATGGAAAACAGACTTTTCCAATGGCAGGTCAATGGTCATTATCATCATCTTAGGATAAACACTAAGTCTTATTAATAAAATAGCCCTCAAATGAAGAGGGAAAATAATTTTCACAGACATCTTTAACCATGTTGCACTTATTAGTACTCTGAATTAAGACAAAGATTTGCAAACTGTGTCAAGAAACTTATCCTGCTGACAGGCATTCCCTAATAGGACTTTTGCAATTTGACACATTAGACCAAGTTCCCATGAATACTTTGAGCCCTTTATTAACCTAGTGCTGCAAGTGCTTTATTTAGACACTAGGACCCTACAGAAAGCTTACCAAGCACTTTCTGAAATCCTGAAATTTCATATTAGCCCAAAAATTTCCTTGCCTTGTAGTTAAGAGGCAAAGCTAGTTGGGAGAAAGCTACTGCTGGCCTGCTTTAGTAGAAGGTGCACCTGCTAACAGCAACACACACAAATACTGGGGCTTGGGTAGGAGAAATAAGAAAACAAGAAAACCTGCAAGCAATGTTGAACAATAAATTTTCCTTATCAAGTCAAATTAACAATTTTTTTTTAAAAAATCACACCTAGTAATTAAATTAGTAGTACTACAATTACTGCCATAAACTTGTAGGTCAAATGTGATACCAGCCAAAGTACTACTGTCACTTTATTTCATTTAAACGTAGGGAACAGATGTAATATAAAGCTCACACCCCTATTCGAAAATAGAGATAGTGCCATTAAAAATGTACACATCTCCATTCTAAATAGACAAGAGCATACAGAAAGTACATGGTCTTATTGAAAAGATAAACAGCTGGATTTACTTGCTTCCATTAACCAATGACCCACTTGTCAAACATAAGCCGTAGATTTAAAAGAGTGATTACATGGTCTCTTGTACCAGACAAAAAAGCACCTCGCTATGAAATCAGATCAAGTCTGAAAATCCTTGAACACAGTCGATATTGTTCTCTTTTACAGACACAAGACGAGGACCAGTTATTCTTTTTAAAACATACAATATAATGTAAGGATGTTTCCTATAGTGCTGCAGAAGGTGTTTAGCCCATGTAGCCCACTCAGGTCATTAGCCGTGAGCCAAATCCAGGCCTCGTATAAGGGGATGAAGCTCTAATGGAAGCCACTGCACAACCCTTAATGTGGGGACACCACCAGCTTCCTTCTATGAGGAACAGGTGTTCCTAGAGAAGTAAAACTGGTACTCCCCACATTAAATGGTAACCATGACATGTACCTGGCCTGTCTATGCACAGAGAGAGGATTTTTAACAGGGGCTGCAGCTGTGCACACTTTGGTGGCAGGTCTCCAGCTGAGGCTCTTAAGGCTCAAGCCAGCTGCCATCAGCTTTGCCCAAATGTAAGTGCCTCCCACCACACGCCTCTTTCTGTGCCTACTCCAGGCTCTGGCAGGAACAAACATGCAAGACTATACAGATGATTACAACATTTGGGCTTGAGTGCAAGCCCCGAGTTAACAACAGGAAACATATCAAGGACAACAAATTAATAGGTCCTAAGACACTGAAAAGCTCTAATTTTGCCACCTTGTATTGTAAGGCAACAGAAGGGCGCACAACAGTGGCCTTCCTATACTCTACCTAAGGCTAAACAAGTCTTTAAGCCGCCATTATTATAAACAACATCTTTACTGCAAGGACAACTTATAAAATTAAATGCACATTGCTTCCACCTGACCTCACTAGCATGCTGTGTGCCGCCAGCGACTCACGCTTTACTGTGACTCACTATCCAGGGTGATTTTCTGGAAGCTAGAGATCATGAAGCAACTGAATTGTATGAGAGTCTCAGCAGTCAGCTAATGAAAACCAAAATTTCCAAGCCTAGCAACTGCAGAGAAATATTGGAAAATGCTGATACTTGGATTAAGAAAAAATAAAACAAAAAACACAGAACCACAAAAGCCAACAACCACCAAAAAGCCTCCTTAAAAATAAGTGCAATATTTGAATTAGCTCTTTCAAGCCTTTCTTTACTCTTGACTCCTGGCAGGCACGGTGGGTTTCTGGGAGCCTGTCCACCCCCTGGATTTTTCCCTGCTGCTGGAGGCCCTGAGCACTGCAGCTCAGCATCCCAGCACCTGATGTCCAGGTACAGACTTCAGCAGCAGCATCAGAGCAGAGGCTAGGTGAGCCACGCAGCACCTACCACACCACAGAACACGGACATGTGTACTTCATAGAAAAGAAAGTACAGATGGGAACAGAGTCATGGCACTCTGAGCTCCACACGCCTCTCACCACACACCCCCCAGCATTTTGGTTGCAGCTCAGCTCCTTGTCATATTCCTCAGCAGCAGCACTTGGGGGTCACCACTGTGTACTGTCACTGCTGTGCCAGCCCAACCTTCTCTTCCCATCTTCCTTTTACACTCCTCTATCTGCCTTCCTTTCTGCACCTCTCCTCCCTTTGCCTTTCCTTCCCTAGATGAAATTGAGGGCTACTTACCACTTTGCTGTTAGCACCTCCTGGACCTTGAAGTGATCATCAAGTGATCACACTCGCAGTCAGTATAGCAAACAGACTAGCAAGACACAGGCTACTAGAAAAAGATCCTGTTTTCCTAACAGATCCAGCCTGACAGCAGACTCAGGATGACTGCACAGGGTAGGTCCTGCGCACGTTTGCAAGATTATACTTGTAAAATCTAGAAACTGCTTTGAAAAATGACAGTTATTTTTATAGCATCTGGACGCACTACAGATACTTGGCATATCTGACAAGGATTAGGTTTTTTTTAAGGTCCTTAAAAAAAGAGAAATTTTTTTTGCTGCTGGAGCAAAACTCAAATCACTACTTGAATCATCTTTTAATAAACATTCTTCAAATTTTAAATGAAGCACCATTGATAGGCAAAGTTCAGAAGGCAACAAAAGACTACTAGAAATAAGGGTATCTTCTTTTTTTGTATTATTTATATAGTCATGGCTTCAACAGTCATGGGACAAAGTAGGAACATTTTGTAACCTCTGAACAGTCATATTGTGTATAAAATGAAGAAAGGCTTCTGTAACATTTTGAGCACAAAAGGTACTAGTGGCATGAAAACAGTGTCTCTTCCTCATTACAGTAGAAAATGAGGTTTCTATTTAATAAAACCCCCAACCACAAGGCTATGTGTTTTTGTAACTGCAAATGTATATCAGTGCTGTTGACAGCTTCTGCGTTGGAAAGGCTCTCATTATTAACTCTGAACAAAACCACACGTTATCTTTCTGAAAAGCAAAGTTACGTTCCTGATGAGTCAGGCGCTTTGCTGAGCTCCTGTGGGATAATTTTTTGTATTGGGCACTGAAAAAATAAATATCACCCCAAAGTTCAGAATATTTTCAGACAGCACCATAAAAGGCTGTCCAAGCTACCCAATTCCTAAGTTAAGAAGGGAACGGGGCTGGTGAGCACGCAGCCATAAACAAACATTCCACTTCGGTTAACTTTGCTCTTCGGTTCAGGATTTAGGTCTCCAGTTTTCTCATGTTGGATCAAAACCAGCTATAAAGCAGCTGTGTCCTAGGCAGGACTGACTCCTAAACAGATGTCCTCCACTACATTTTGTGGGACCCTGTGGTGTTTCCACTGAATGAAAATGCTTTCGAAGCACTCTGCTCAGCCCGGAGGTTCACCTATTTCATAATTCTTAAGTCTTTTGGCTGAAGGTACAACCCAGCCCTCAGGGAAGTCAGGTCATCTTTAGTGGACATCATGGGGACCAGTTTGGGGAAAACAAGCAGTGAACTGAGTGGGAAACAAGTGCACTTACACAGAAGTATTATTTTATTCTGCACCAGCACTAGTGCTGGGAGTTCGGGTGAAAGGAGTGAGAGGAAACCTGTCTTTAGTCTGCCCGGTTTAAGAAACTATATGCACCTTTAGCATGAATGGCCACAGAATGTTTCTGTGCAGGGAAGAGAAAAGCTCATACAGGCTATTTTGTTCAGATCTCTTCTGAACACTTCATGAATTAGTAGTTCATCATACAAACATTTTATATACATGAGTATATACACATATTTTTAATATATTCTCTTTCTCTTCCCCTATCTCAAAATTACTGAAATGTAACAAGTAATTCCTGAGCTAGTGTTCCAGCAGAAACCAGACTTGCTTTCTAATGTTAGGGTGTATTGTAAACGTTTTGGTGATAATATATCAAGCAAAGAACTGTAACTGCCAAAAGCCCCCTTATCTGCATCTCACACATAAGAGTGCCTGATGTGAAAACTGTAAAATTCCTTGGATGTTCCAGCATCCATCCCTCATGTTGTTGTCCATATAACTTAACTCCATGGAAAAAAAAATACATCCATTTGTCAGGCTCAAAGGCACTGAAACCCTTCCGGAAGGTTTCCCAAGTGAAGACCAGTATATAATAGCATGTTACATGGATTTGGCTTTTGCAATAATTTGTAATAGCTCAGCTAATTCTTTAGCAATATAATGAACCTCCGGTATTAGAAGGCTGATAGCTAGATCTTTATTTTGACATATAATAGGCCATAAGGACTAAGGGATTTGGAGAGGAAAGGCTACACAGTAAGTGGCAATCCATGGAGAATATGCTGGAAAGCTGTCCGTTGCTTCACGGAGAGGGTTACTCACTGCAGGAAATCTGCACGTGTCAGATAAGTTTGTTAGACAGGTAGGATGCAGTCTGCTTTTTAAGTGTCCATTTGGTGGCTGCGCACTATCTCAACACTCTCAGTTTTCTTTAGATTTCCTGTTGTTTCAAAGTACTTGTGACAACGCCAGTATAACTGCAGTGGCGTAGCTTGACTTACGCAGCGGCACCTACACTGTGCAAGAGTAGAAAGTGATAGATGAAACCCACCGTGGCTCAGCACAGGGCATTGCCCCACTGCACTTCCAGCTGCAACACCTTCATGGGAAGGAGTGCGTCTGCAGGGAGAGGGCTTTACACTTTCCTAGTTCTTGCTCTCAGATGCCTCCTGTAGTCTAGAGCTATTGTTTCACCCTTGAGGCGTACAAGCCTCCTTCAGCTCTAAATTATAGACTGCTCTTCTGAGGATCTCCAGGTGTACATGAGCCCTGCAAATCTTCTAATTGCTGTGAAAGTAACTCTTCTCTCACAACCTAGTGAGTCTGATCTCTGTGGCTCCTCATTTAACTCTTCCTCTCCCAGTGTCACTCTCTTCTCCCTACCTGTGTCTGTGCCGGTGAACATAGGCAGTTCTTGTATTTTCCATAGAACTTACCCTGAATAATTTCTCATGTCTATCATGTATCTAGAGAAATCTTTCTGCAAACGTATTTAAGTTTTTTTTTTCAAGGGCATTAGATAACTTTGAGCAAATCCCTAGTTTCACTGTGAAACAAGTCTTTAAAATAGCTCAGACGAACCTTTTTACTTTTAACTACAAAGCACGAAGTATCACCGCAGGATGTAGGATGCCTCCTACATCCAAAGCTAGCATTTATACACTGTAACAGCTTTTCAAGCTTTGGCAGAAATGCCGTGGTACGTCTTAAAATGAAAGTTCTTCATTACACAGCCCTAGCATCATTTTGGTGCTACACATTTTCAGCACTAGCTATGAATAACGAAACCCCACGCTGTATTGCAAACCACTAATGCTGTGGCACATTCCTTGCCAAGGGAAAAGGCACATACGATATTCAGCACAGTATGGTGAGCGGTGTCACTAGTGAATCTGTTCAAATAGGAGGTTTATTACCGGGTATCCTATGCTCCATTTTTGGCAACAGTGAAGACTTCTTGTTTAATAGCACAGATGCAGCAGCAATGATACAAGGGGAGTGAGCTATGGCAACCACAGGAAGCCCAGATCTGTTCCAGGCGCATCCTTTCAAAGGCTTTCTAAACATTGCCACCTTGTGGGCCTCCTATCTCCTGGCATCACTGATATCTCCACTCTTTGCAGGTGACTCCCTGCGTGGATTTCAGATGTCAAGCTGGAGGCTGGACAGTTTAAATTAACATCCAACTCAGGTGGGATGAGATTTAAACCCCCATAGTTGGGGATTAAAAAAGAGTTAGGTGGTTTTTTTTTTATAGTATACATACACACATATATAATGTACATAGTATACATACACAAACATACTTACTTTGAGCATCCAAACACTTTCCCTGGTTGCCGGCTTGAACTACTCCTTGCAGCAATTTGGTACTGGAAAGAAAACATGAAAACTTTTAGTTCAACAAGCAAACAGGAAACAAAAAAGGCTCAGTGAATGGTCTTTGTCTGTATTGGTTGGGCCATGATGCAATAGATGTATGCTAAAAATAAAACAAGAGGAGAAGTCCTTCATTACAATACCCTAATTCAGCTGCATTCACAATGGTTCAGTGTCTACCACATCTGCACAACAATCAGATGTCCCTCTGATATAGTAGCAAGTCTATGAGGTCCCTTATGCAGTGCTACATTCAGAGAGTTTATTCATAATTGCCAGGCACGTTGCCGTTTCTTCATCTGACCAGGCTTCTTCGGAGCACAGGCAATCAGTTATGACCGTTGTGTCATGCAGCTGGGGCCTTGCTGCACTTGCCCAAACAGCTTTTCAGAGGGAAAAAAAAAAAATCTACCATTGAGAAACACATGAACTGATACCCAGCAACTATGTTTTTGCCAATACAACAAAAACACTGGCAATCCTTTGAAGTGTCTCACTTAGCAATGAAGTCATGATGCTGCCCACTTGTAGCAGCAACACTAAGGCCTGTTTCCTTCTGTGTTCCTAGATGTGACTGCCTGCTATTGCTAGGTTTATCCTCACATCCATTCTCTGAACTGCTACATTACAGGCTACAGAAACATTAGCAGGAGCAGCCATACATGGGTTTCAATTTGTGCCATGAATTACATACTAGGGTTACGTGGCTAAGTTTCTTAATTCGCCTCCTCAGTCAGCAGGAAATATCATTCCTAGCAGGTAAATAATGATTTACAGTCAGACCAGGGCCCTGGTTATTGCTTGTTTTGCATTCCTAGTCAACTAGTTGAGACAGCCCAGCAGGGAGGGGTATTCCAAAGGCATCTATCTCTGCATAACAGCATGAAACTACACCAAACAGGATCCCAGTGGGGCTTGGATTAAATCAGAACTAAGGGATGCAAGAAGCTCCCACAGGTGAATTTATATTCATCATAAACCCCGTTTTAAGAGGAAGAAAGCATAGGCAATTCTCACTCCAATTAATTATCATCTGGGAAAGGTAAACAGACCTTTAAAGATGGCTTGTCTAAAGGACTGGATCCTAGTTCCAGGAGCTGTGACTCATCTTGGCAGAGAACTTAGGAAGGCTGCTAGCAGACTGGAAGGCTGAAGCTACCTTAAAGCCAAACCAGAATGGGAATTAGCTATTAAACATGTTATTGTTTCATTTCTTTGAATCTCTCCAAGCCTCTTATGCTTTGCTTTTCAATGTACTCTTTTTTCCCTCCATTTGTTTAATGTGGAAAGTGATTCCAGCACAGCTGACAAACCTCAGGCATCCTATTGGCAAAGGAACAGCAAATCCATCATGGTATGTTGGCTTTTGCTCAAGTAGACCCCCCTGAACTTAAGCTGGGATCTAACAGCACTACTCCAATAACTTGTAGGATGAGACACTCTTAAGGGTATGGTTTCTCACATCAGAAGGTGTTGACCAGAACTTCTAACAGGCAACGCCAGGAGAGAGATGGCGATTCCCATAGAAATGTGAGACTTAATTTGCTCATTGAACATTTTCTACACTATACTTTCTGAAGAGAGTGATATCTATGGCATATTGAAGACAGATAACCATTTCATTGTCTTCAGGAAGCAGACCTTGGGTTGAGAGTGATTTGAATACCGCCATGCTGAACTTCATTCCTGTAGTCTTAAAAAAGAAAGAGCCTCAGAAATCCTCATAGCGGAGGTTCCTAAACTTGATAACTGATGATGGTGTACCTCTTTGGTTTGACCCGTACATATATCTCAGCAACAGCTCCTGACTTTTTGCCTGTATACAGGTACTTACCTGAGCTACAGGGAACAGTGAGATGGCTATGGCCAGATGAGATAATTGGCACTTGCTTGCTGCTGCGTGCAGCAGCACTGCCAGGTCTCCACCTGCTCTGTAAGCCATGCCAACACCTCGACCTGTACTTCTGGCTTGAGATGCCAGAGCAGCACCCAGGCAAGGGAGTGGTAGGAAACACCGGATCATTAAGGTGGAATTTAATTTAGGTGGACAAAGGAATGCAGTAGAGGTCCTAGTTAGTGGGTGTGAGGAAGGTAACAACGGGGAGCTGCAGTCTACTTTGGAAGGGTGGAGGGATGGATAGAAGTGTGCAATGAAAACAAGGGGAGGAAAGGATGCCATGTTTCCTCCCACCACATGCCAGGCCATGCACAGCTCTCAGCTGCAGACACTGGCATCATGTCACCACTCTACATAAACCAGCAAGTGCCATTCAATTCCTCAGAATTCCCCAACACACAGAGGCTCCAATGATTTTAATATAGGTTCCCATCTCCTAAACAATCACTTACAAAGACATCTAAAGAACTTACTCCTTCCACACCAGTAAACATACGAAAAAGGTCAAGGGGTAAAAACCAAGAGGATAAAGGTCTAGAGGATCTGGAAAATGGAGAAGACCTTCAAACTGGGAAAAATATATTTCTTTAACAATTGAAAGCAGAATCTCAGAAAATCCCACATCATGAAACAGGTAAGAAAAAAGGATTGTGCATTTTTCAAGACATGAAATTATTATTTGTTCAATGCATTGAAGTTACACACATCTGCAAGCTCTCTGTATTAAACTATCTGTTCCCCTGATGGGGGGATTGTTTTGGGTGGAACAGGACACTATTTACTAGAAAATGTTAATAAAATCTGCCCAATTATGTTAATAAAAGCTGATGACCATTCACATAGTGCATTGAGTTAACCCCCTCTTACAGTCCACTTCTGGAACAACTCATGTCACCCGGCTGGAGCAACAGTCAAGAGTCCAAGCCCAGCCAGGGGGGTCAGACTGGTGGGCCACTGGTTTCCAGTTCAAGAATCCCTCAGGGTGTCCCTTGCTTCGCCAGGCTACAGCCCTGTAGCCTACACTTGCCACTTTCTCAGATGCAGCCGAGTTACACAGCCTGCTGTTGATCCTAGTGTGTGCTGGTGGTGGTCTGGGACGGGTTTGGCAGACTTGCTGTTTGGAATTTATGGAATCTTGGCATATTCAGTGGGCCACTGCTCTTCAGTGTTTATCTGGTCTTGGGAAGCTTTCATCTGGTCCCTCTCAGTGCATACTTTTCATCCCTGTGAACTTGTCTTCCAGTAGCTATTGCTACACCCACGAACTTAGTTACCTGTTGAACCCATTCACACAATCTGACACAGAAGGGGATTCTATAGCAATATCCCTTGAAATGCTGTAAAACATTGATTTAATTCTGAATGAATACTGACTGAAAAAGAAAAAACCCAAATAAGACAAGGACTGGGCAAGAGGGTTATGAGAAAGCAAGACAAAAGCCAAGCAACTAAGTGAAAAAAGACAGTAAAGCAAAGGCAATCTGCAGAAAACAAGATACAACAGCTTCTAGAAGCACATTGTATGGTCATACTATGAAAAGTAGTACCCAAAGCTGTTAGTTTGAAGGAACAAGGAGGAAAAGTTAGGACAGAATGTTATTAAGGTGATTTAAATGAAGCCTTCTAGTGTATTTGACAACATATTTTCAAAGTTTTGTTGCATGGAGCTGTGTCCCCCATGTGGGCAGAGCCCTCTCTTCTGCTACTGGGTCTCAGTGGACTGGATGCTTTCTACCATACTGCACAGATCTTTTTTTCCTCACCCCTTCCAAGGTCTGGGAATGATATTAAATGAAAATAATTTGTAATATAAGCTGACAGTCACCTATTATTGCTTCAAATATCTTCAGTGGTTATAGAAAACAACTTCAAAACCAACGTATTTTTAGCAACTGGAAGAATTCAAGCAAACCCGTCGTGGCTGCTATCCAGGCATTTACAGAGTAGAGAATAGCTCAACAAATTACAGAAATGGACAAACTCAGAATGTAAATCAGAAACCAGCGTATATCACTATTTACATATGCTTTCCTGTTGAAAAGATGAACTGAGAGATTAAGGCTTCCAGCGTCAAAGGGAAGAACTGCTGTTTTTATGAGCTGTTCATGAATCACAAAAACCAAAACAAACCCCCCCGTACACTTAGCAGTTGGGCAGATTTCTCAACTTACTGTTAACTAGCAGCCCAACCCTATGCTGTCTCTCTGTTCCTGGGTAAGTCCTTTGCACCTGCTCACAGCTGGGCTCTGCACAAAGACAGATTCAAAGGAAAGAAATCAAGTAACAGAGCTGAGCTTAGTGCTATCTCCAACTCCAAACCTGTGAGAAATGCCCTAGTTTGACCCAGAGTGCTTCACAAGGAAGGCAGTCCCAGAAGACATGAGATGCTGCTACTGAGTGCACGATAGAGCCTCCCACCTCTTTTGCTCTTGCCATTTCAAACATGGCTTTGTCCCAGTGGTTCTGCTTCTCTGCCAGTGCTCTGATTTCAAGTAATCTGTTGGCATGAAAAAGGTCCTAGAGACTTCTTATAGAACTATATTCCCTCCCTCTCATTTACAAAGCAACCAATCCTTTTTGTCATTTACATATAAATTAAATCCAAGCATGTCCTACTTAACAACTTAGTAGGAAAGAGCATGCATCTTTTCTCAAGACGACTTCTAACCCTCCTTGGGAAGCCACTAGATGTTTCTCCCCATAGAGCAGAAACCTAACTTCTGTCATTTATATTGTCTTCTCTCATCCCTCCTCAACCTTTTGTAAACTGGAGTTTCCAAGATGGAAGTGCCTTGGAGAAAATGCTGGGTTCAAAGCTCCAGCCAACTGCACTGTCACACCTACCTTTGTGCAGCAGCCTACCTGCCCTCCTGCTATTAACGAATACCTTCCCTGCCTTCCTGCCCAGTAACTCTGAGATACAGTAATTATCTTCCAACTTGAAAAGGGTGTAACAGAGCTCAGCTTATGTGATTTTAGTTACTTAGTGTGACAGATTTGGCAAACTTTTTCTTTTCAGCATAACAAGCAATGCCAAACCAGTATATCAAGCAGTAGGTGGCAGACCTAACAGGACAAACAGATGAGAATGTGTATCATTCTTCGTATTTATCAGCAGGCTGCCACATCACACTTAGCTCTGTTTCCACCAAAAAAGTTTCTCCCTTTGCTCCTTTTTGAGAAAACAATCTTCCTTCAATTATTTGAGGCATCGTTTTGTTTAAACTTTAGTTCAGACTCATTGACGTCCACATTTCAATTTTTATCCCACTAACTAAAAATCTGTTCTTCTATTCTCAGTGCCTACATCTGTTGGCTTCTACATCTAATACAACCACTAATTTTGTTTGGCACCTGTCTGTGGTTTGCACATTTGACTGCAGTTTCCTGTTTATGCACTTCTGTATGTACTAATGTGTTATGCATTTTGACGCGTTTTTCTGGTAGGCATTATACCATCTTACAGAATGCACTTGGTTTAAGAATAACCAGATTTGATCAGGTGTCTGCTTTGTTTCATACACTAGAATCACTTAACACATTACTTTTTAATGCTTTGCTCTTTATAAACATAGAGTTATGCTGCAGTGATACATGTGTTTTATAGTGAGGCAAGAAAAGCCAGCACTGACTAAGGTTTCACATTATGAAGAATTTGGCAATAATATTACCTTAAGGCATTCCAGTCTTAACTGTTCGCTCCTTATTTATAGCTCTGGGCTGCCCCTCCAGTTTTCTGGAACAACTCTGAATCAGAGTTTTGTTTTTTGTTTTTTTTTTTTTTTCAGATTTAAAAAATACATCTGCAGCAGCTCCCCATTTCAGTATACAGCATGGCTCCAGCAGCTGGGTTGGCACAACTGGAAAGGCAGGAACTCACTGGCTAGTATTGCTGACCAGAAACAGGTACAGGGAACAGCTCTGCTGTGGGTGGTGGAATATTAAGCTTAAAAGCAGACACAACGTTTTCTTCAGATATAGCCTGGGTACTGGTGGGTGTACAGAGCTATGGGGAACATATATCAGCTTTTCCCTCTTCCATTTGAAAGGGGTAAGAGATGCATGGAGGCCAGCTAGCAGCAACTGCTTTGGTCCAGGTCAACCCACCACAAGTTTCTAGTACATTTATCATTTCTGTTCCCAGCTTTAGGCTTCATTTTGGGGCAATTTATATTTAGAAAGAAGATTCAAGCAACAAACATTAAGGTACACATTCAGATGTTAAAACACAAAAGCCTGTATCTGTGTTTTGACTTGAGACATTTTCTGAAGTTCTTTTAAGATAACAAAACCTGAAGTTTAACACGAGGAGTCCTGATGGCATAATAATATGTTGAATTACCCAGGTTGACATTCTTTGAAAACAAGCCTGCTGAGCAAGCATGGTAGGAAAAGCCCAAAGATAACTTCCACAGAAGTGTTACACAGGTGGCTACAGCAGCTGCAGGGCTTTCAGAACTGCTTCAGGGATCTAAAACATACCAGCTTCAGGACCAGCAAAATATTTAGAAGAATGAGTTGGTTTAAGAGCTTTCAACTCAAGAAGTAACTTAAATTTAAATGGCACCCTTCATTGGAACCCTTACGCTTCTAGATATGCCTGATTAAAAACGCTCCTACCAACCGTCCATTCTAACACTGCTCTGCTATGAGCACATGGCCATACCTGTAAGTCGTCTAGCTTACGGAGCAGTGATCTTCGCTAAGTTACAGAATACAGTAGCTTTCTTTAAAAAGCAAAAAAAAAAATCTATAAAACAGTGCAACATTCACTACCTATGCCTACTTCAGACCAGGAAAGAGACAAAGACAGGCCTGGAAAGCAAGTACGCAAATTCTTGCCCCTGGGAGGGAATGACCTTGCTGAGTGCCAGCCAGCTGGAAACCAACCTCAGCAAAAAAACCTGGGGATCTTGGTGGACAAGAAGTTGGAAAAGACTCAGCAGTATGCCCTTGAGTAGAGAAGGGCAACCCTACACTGGGCTGGGTTTGCAGATCCAGGGCAGTAATTAATCCCCTGTATTCAGGGCTTGCGAAAGTGAAGTACCTGTGTACTGGGGAGCCACAAACCAGTGACAGACATACTGGAGCCCAGTCTACTATACCGAGATGGTTAAGGAGCTTGAGCAGATGCAGGAGAGGTTGAGAGAGTTGGTTTTGTCCAGCCTGAAGAGAAGGCTTAGGGTGTAGGGGGATGTATCATTGCAGCTTACAGCTACCTAAGGGGAGGGTGTAGAGAAGATGGAAACAGGATCATCTTAAAGGTGCACACTGGCATTGCAAGTGGCAACAGGCAAGTTTCAACAGAGCAAATCCTGATTACATGTTAGGAAAAGTGTTTTCATCATGAGGGTGGTTGAACATTGGGTCCAGTGAGGCTGGGAAGTCTGAATGTCTGAGACAGAGCTCAACAAGTTCCTAAGCAACCTGATCTGTTTGGGATGGCTTTGAACAGGGGTCAGACCAGATGGTCTCTTTCAACCTGTATTATCCACTGATTCCATGTAAAAGTACTATAACTGCAGGCTACTCATTGCCTGCTTGCCTTACCCAGGGAAGAGGGCCCTAGTTAGGGTATTGGACTGCCATCTCAGCCCTTTTAACAGTTCCGACATGTCTTTCTCTTCCTCAAGTTCCTGAGCAGGAAAATGGGATTAACTGTAATCTTGATTATCTGTGGCAATGGTAAAAACAGCTGAAGTCTTGTATCTTGATTTTTATGTATTATAAATAGATTCTTAAGGACTGAAATAATGTCCAATATATAAATCTAAAAAACAAAGTTTTGCTCTTCACAGCGCTGGTGAAGCAGATAAAGAGTTCTTGGATGCCTCTCTTATGTGAGCAGAATGAATTACTTGCAGTCAATTACAGATATACAATCCTATGAAGGCTGTAAGGCTATAGTTTGTGGAAACGTCCTGTGAACCTCTGATTAGATGAGGTGCTCACTTGACAGCTGAAGATACATTGAAGGGTATAGCATCACCTCAATTGTACTGCACAGATCACCATGTGTGCTCTGAGTCATAAACCAAAAGCCAAAAACGTTTGAGTGTTTTCTTCTCTCATTTTTGCTGATCAATCCCAACGATTCAGTTTTCCTAGGTGGCATGTAAGAGTCATTTTTTCATAGATCCCCAGTGCAAAAATTATCCCTGGGTGCCAGTCTCTGCTGAAAGGACTATATTAATCCTTCATATTACTTAATCAGTGCAGAAAAGTGGTCAGGTGGTCCCAATGGCAACCACAACCAGGTGGTCATGAAACTCTGGAAGAGCACATTTTAAGCCTTGTCCAAGCTGCTGAAGGGCAGGTCCCCTTTAGCATCTCATGTTTTGAGTCAGTTCTTCAGCCACCCTCATCTACAACGTGGAGGACTGGCACACCATAAGTTCACACTCTTCTGCACATATTTTGACTGAAAGCAGTCAGCGATTGCTGTGTTTGGCACAGGTAACATGATTTGGGTAGGGTGATAGGATTGGATCCTGTGGGGGAGTAGACAGAGAAATGCTATTTGCATTTATTCATGTTTCAAAACAGTGAGCACTGATTTGTTTACCCTGCCCAGGTGGCAGTAGCTCTGATCACCAAGAGAAGCAGAACTTCACTGGCAAATATAATAGCTACCTATATTCTCAGTAAGGATGCGAAGCCTGCACTTCTAAAAGGTCTATCGGAAACTGGGGCAACCTTGCGTTCTGCCTGAAAAAGGGGAAAGCTAAAGTGTGCTGAAGCTTGAGGACACTTGCATTGTGGCAATGACCCCACACAAGTTGTTAGAGCTAAAGCTGCAAAACCCATATATTTGACAAAGGGAGCACAGAGCCAACTGAGCTTTTTGGATCTTGAGTGTTTATAGAGCTCGAAACTAGAAATGAGTCTCTATATTAAGGGACAAAGTGTCACTGAGGGGTTCTTCAGGGCTGCATAAATACCTTTTACTCCTTCAGTTACAATAACATTGCCACCTGACCACAGCTTATGAACTTCAAGTTGAAGGAAAACATTCCAGTCTGAGATAAGAGTGACAGCTTGTTACCTCATTTAGGTACTCCATGATACTACACAATTAAAGCAATTCATATGGGAGGGCGTTCAAAAGGTTGGCTGTCAAGCTTTAACCCCTCAAGTTAACATAGCTTTTTCTGAAAGGATACTTTGTGTTTGAAGTCTACAAAATCAGAATTTTCTCGGCTGCATTATTTTCTCCAAGAGGCTGCAGTGCAAAATTTATAGGAATTATTGTTTCTTTACATTGCTCTGCAGAAAAGAGCCATGGAACACAGTGGACCAGTGCACTAACTTGAAGGCACACGCATCACTTCTGCTCATTAGAAAAAAGCTAATTGGGAAGTTTCCAAGTTATTTTGCAGTATCGATTTGAATTTAAACTTCCACAACATTCTGCTCTGGAAAGATTCTCCTTTAGCACGCTGCCTGTAAGTACTGATCTGGAGGAGCACTAAACTAATTCAGTAGTATACACAATTTAAGCGTAGATACTTTTCTCGCTGCCTTTCCCAGACACGTTTTCTGTTTGCTGTCCAAACTAAGCAAGAAAAGTCACCACTTAACTGAAGAAATGGATACTTTGGATTGATTTGCCATTTACATGCACGCTATTTCCCATATAGTTGACTAAACTTCTATACTGGCCCATTTTTCACTTCTAAAAGATAAAGCCTGTTAGCTTAGATCGGGAAGCAAAACTCTGGCAGTTTTGGTGTTTGGTTTTTTTGTTTTGTTTTGTTTCCCACTTTCATAAACCTGCCAATATAGCAAATCCTGTGCAGAAGAACCAGTCTTACTGTTTCTTCTCAGGCACATACAACCTGCCCTAGACAACCTAGCCCCTGTTAATGTTCCTAGAGAAGCTTTCTTCAAACTGTGGCACTTTCTGTAGTGGTATCCTGCTAGTAGCTGTTTTTCTTTGGAGTGACCAGAGCGTTCTTCAACTGAGCCTGAAAGAGTGCTCCTGTCTGCATAAACTCACTCTTTGCATCCAGGGCCCCCAAGATGGCAACTATAATATATTTTCATGTACAACTGCTTTAGTAAACTGCGCTAGATATAAAATACACATGCAAAAGGTGAATATGCATTTTGGGCCTCTAAATAAGACTTCTGCAAATTGAATCCTTGTTTCCCAAGCATGTGCGCATTTAACAAAGCTGTTCTCTTTTCAGCAAGATTAGTCAGCTATTGGAAGTCCCTGTAACAAGATATTACTCAACATGCCCAAGGTGAATCAAGGTAGTGACTTGTGGAACAAATGAGCAGCTGGATAGCATCCACAGCTGAAGCATCCAACACCAGCTGAAAGCAGGTCTCTTTCTCACAATCCAATGAGCAGTTTATGTACGCTTGTGGTGCAAGTCCAATTCTTCTCCCTTTTTGGTAGTCAGCTTGCTTGTTAACTCACATAGCAAAAATGCAAGATTCAACCTACGCTTTCCCATAAGATTGATTTCCCTGCAGGGCCTGTCTCAGACTCTGCTGCACTCCGCTGTGACTCTTACGCCCTTCCATTCCTGGTCAAAACATGCCACACCTTCCACATGAGTCAACAGAGCAGGGCAGCATCTCCCACAGCAAGCTGAGAAACAGCCGAGAGGAGAGCCCTGCTATGCTTCTCAAACAGACCTTCACCTCAGCATTGGTTAAGATGCTCAGATAAATGCAGCCTTGGTCAAAAATATTATCAGGCATTGCAACAAGCTGCACTTGAGCTTGAATTAACTAGATCAGGCAAGGTCACTGCTAGTGAAATATTCTCAGGGACAAATTCTAATTCACCCAGATATTTAGTTAGCATACGCAAGACAGCTGGAAGCCTTTGCAACCATCTCAAATGACACTGTTTGGCACCTTATCAAACTAAATGCCTTTTGCCTGTTGAGAGCACAAGCACATCATTTTACTTCAGTGTTATTCTGTTCTCCCTCAGTGTAATGTGTCAGTTTTGAGAAGCTGCTGTATCCCAGAGAAGACTGTCAGGGTTCAGCTTTCCTACTCATTTTTGATGACAAATTGATGTTGAAGTTTAATTTTCAGAATATGAAAATGATCGAGATAATGTATTTTGAAATAAAAGGTGTGTAAAGAACAATACAACTGAAGCTGTCTCAACTTTAACCAAGTGACACTATGTTACACTGGGAAGTGTGCTATTTTTAATCCCAGAAATATCCCTGCTTTCCGTAGCCAGTAGAGATGCTTACAACCTTCTCGTTTGAAGTGCTGTATTCTTTCCCCTACTATTCCATACTGGAAAACAGGACATGTAAGCCAGCGTAACTGTTTTCCGACACCAAGAACTCAATAAATTCAGGAACACAAGTTGTTGCTTCTTTTACAGTTGACTTGTTAATTTGGAATAAGGCCACAGGTTTTGGCAGTCCACATCCCAGAAGAGGTGGGCCTGTCTCTGCTTGATACCAATGGAAAGGCATCTGGTAGCACAGTGAGATAATCCAACTCAAAGAGCTATGTTTATACACTCAGAGCTATTTATTTTACTGTTGTGGGGCTTTGCTGTGCGTACACACCATGGGGCATGCTGGGAGTGAAACCCCTCCGTGGTCAATGTAACGCACAAGCGGAAAACAGGAGATGCCCAAGCAAAGAACTGAGCTCATGCCAGGGACTCAAACCAAAAGGCAAGAGCCGCAAGGAATGAAAATAAACTCTCCTGGGGACAGCACAGAATTTCTTCTAACTTCAGAAGCCAAAAAAAATTAGAGAGCTACAAAAGATAGGAGGGAAGGACCGTACTGCACAGGATACATCAGGCATGGAAGGCATATATTAATGAAGAGCTTTAACCTCACCTACCAGATCTCTCTCTTATTGGTAAGTGCTTTTATTTCTAACATGTACTTCTATGTTCTAATGAAATCAGGTTTGTGGGCTGGAAGCCTCTAACACCTCACTTATGCTCATATAATAGAAACGAGTGGGTGGTTCCCCCAAAAACCTCAGGCTGGCTCCAGACCCTGCTGCAGCACTCTGCAAGCGCACAGGCCAATACCCAGCTCCCATTGATTACGTCCAAGCAGGCTCACCAGCACCTTCCAGGACCAGCCTGCACGCTATAAGAAAGGCAGAAATACCATTCAGTTTTACCTCAGACATCTGAGTAAACCTTTTCCTGCAATTTCAAATTTTAGAAGTGAGTTTTCGAATGTAAACAGATCATCATGAAAAAATACATAGCTGAACACCCTACTGCACAGCAGGACATATACAGGAATTTACTCAGAGGCCCTATACCCTGTACCACCAGTCTTAGTGGATTTAAACAGATGCATTTAGGCTACTGCATACACACACTTTTTTATGTCTTATTCTACATCACTGAACTCCATAAAACCTGGAATATCATCTTCATGGTCAAAGAGCAGAAGGCAGAATTTTGCATTTCTTAGAGGAGCAGACAGCGAATGCTGTAAAAAAGCAGCATCAGCTCCTCTGTGCCACATTGTTTTAATGGACAGAACTGTACCAGTAGCTACGCGTTCCTTTCATAGGAAGACAAGAGATATCACTGCCATCCGTCAGACAAACGTTTCTTGTTGGTCTGTTCCACAGCTACATAATAAGTTCCCTGTCATTTGACAAGCCTATCATAGGATTTCTCTATCTGGTTTTCTAACATAATCACATGTTGCCTGTGGTCCCTGTATCCCAATGAAGGATTATTGCTGCAGCAGAGACAATATATCATCCTAAAGTCATACGCAGGATGCTAGTCACATCCTTTACCTGATGCGGCTGTCACGCATCTTACAAACACACCTCAGAAACATTGCCTCAGTCCGAGTGACATCTGCATGGTAGTTATATTCCTTTCTCAGTTTGTCGTTTACATCTCAGTTACCTAAGGAGAGTTTTTATTGAATACCGCATCCTTTGCGACTCCCCTTCCAGCTTGCACAAAGGAGCTGAACTTCAGGCCTCTTCCTGGGAGCCTCCCTCCACAGGCCACCCACACCGGCCCCTTCTCCACAACCACCCCTCCACCCACCCCAGCCAAACCTGCAAGCCCCCCCACAACCTTCCCCCAGCTTGGCTCCGAACACACTTGTGTTGCCATGCATGAATTAAGGAGGGAGAATCCAGAGCAAGACTTAATTTTAGCAGCCACCCAAATATGATGAAGTTTTATGCTTGAACCTTCTGATAGCAAAATTACTGAAATGTGAAGGGACTAACAGAAAACCACGTCTCAGAGTAATCCAGCTGTCAGTGTCAGCCTTCATACAGCACCTAAAAAATGAGTTACTAAGAGATTGTCACTCCCCATCCGCCTCTTAATTACTCATCTTGCCACCAAGAAGTCATCTTTGTGGACTTTCTGCATTTCGTACGTATGTGGCTCCAATAAAATCAGATCAGGAGAGGAAGATGGCACCCTAAGGCTTGTAGTCTGGCTACTCAAAAGTAGCCTTTTGAAGATTTAAATTTATCAAATACATTAAGTAACCAGCCACAGGACAGTCAGTGCCCCCTGACTCATTTGTATTGAATAGCACGAGTGTCAGAATTACCCTGGATAAGTATCTTATTCTATAAGTATTGCTTTTCAGGTCACAAAATGACGGAAGTCACTTTAATCCCTGCTTAGAGGGGTGACCAAATTTACAAACACGTTAAACTACGCAACAATGTTAAGTAACTCCACATTACCCACTTGAAAAAGCTCAAACTTTCTCCCTGATTTACAAAAACCATCCAAAAGTATCCAAGAGCAGAGACAACTAAGATTCTCTGCCAGTATTGACAGTATTTTCTTCTTTCTTCATCTCTCCCACTTACTGTACTAACACAACAAAAAATAACAGCAAATTTTTTTAACAGTTTGGTCTATATCAGGCACTGAAAATAAATGCAATGCACTTAAAAATACCTATGAACAATCTAACTGCAGCATGTCAACCTCCCGGAAGAGTGGCAGCAGATAAAGCCACGGGGACTCCCTTGCAGGAGACAGCTATGCTGTCAAACAAGACTCCTCTCACCACAATCCAGCACAGCCACCATTTGTTACATATCAGTAAAAACACATGGTAAAAAGCAGAAATTACCACACTGCCCAAGTTAAACATCCTACAAGTTTAATATTGACAGAAAAAGCTCCAAAGAGAAACCACAGCATTATCAAGGTGGAAAAGCATCTATTAAAATGCAAGATGCATTTATTTTCTCATGTCTACTAATCACACAAAGCCAAAATGCTCTGACAGCCTCTCCAACTTACATCATACCATTTTGCCCGAGAGGCCATCCGTCAGCTTTTTGCCAGCTACATTAATTCACAGTTTTGCTTACAGCTTGAAAAACAGAACACATCAGCACCACCAGTTTTGTGGAAACCATTACTCTGGTTATTTTCATAGCACATGGTAGTTATACTAGACTCTGGAGAGCAACTAGTAGACTAGTGTCCCTCAAATACTTCCCATGTTTTGGGTGCAACAAGTAACAAAAATATTAGTGATGTCTACTCCTTCCAGATTGAAGGCTCACAAGAAAAACTTATTACTCATCTCCTCCGTTCTAGTTATGTATAGGTAAAGTAATTGGAGGAAAAAAGTTCACTTTTGAGACTCTTGTTTCTGGTTGCTCATTAAGTTTTCAGAGAAGTCCAGACTTTCTTCCATTTTCCCAGAGGCCTGAAAGTAGCTCCTAAAAGTATTTTCAAGGTTCATTCCCCTCTCTCCAATTCCTTACAGTTCTGCTTTACTATCACACCAGCAATAATCCCAGGGCTAGGTAACCAGTGTAATGAGATAGGTGGTTTTTTTTTTAATCCTGACCGTTCTTGGCACATCATGATACACACTTTTTGATACAATGCATTCAACTTCAGTGGATGATTATGAAAGATTTCACCCAGTCATCTTGTAAACTGATACAGACCTGTCTACCAAATTGTTGTACCAACCTGAACACCTGTGTTGAATAGCAAATAGCACCTAATCTCATTGAGGGACATCCACAGTAACTCACAAGACCTCTCCTGAACAGAATAAATGAAGCAATTATTTATATGTATACATAAGGAAACAGTGATACACTACAAAGCGAAAATTATGCCAGGATTCCTGGGTGTATCAAAAAGTCATGACTAAGTCAAAGCAATTGTGCAATAAAGCATAGCATATCTTTTATTTGTATGCTTGAGAAATTAATATTGGTGTGACTTATGAACAACAGCACAATTACAACAACCACATTAACCTTAGTGTTGTGGTCAGGTGGTGCAAATTAGCCCTCAAAGTCATCAGTCTTGAAAGCCTGACCACCCCATGACAAATAGCAACCTCTCCAAACTCTAAGAAGTTTGGGGATGTCTTTTTAAGGCTGTTTTTCCTCCATTTGAGTTAATGTTACAGGAATACAAAGCTACAGAGAAGACAACTCCAATTATACATGGCAGAGAAGATACAGACCTTTGAAAAAACAGTAATACACAACTTTCTACCACAGAAATATTATGTATAAAAATGAACTAAAGTAGTAAAGCAGACTCCATGACTTACCTTACTTTGCTGTTTCAAAGATCCATTTAGAGGAGCAGCCCCACTATGGGAACCTTTAGGAGGCCTTGACATAGTAGGAGTTTTCTTTCTCCTTTTTGGTTTGTTTGTTTTTTTTTTTTAGAAGCTAAAACCTGTTAAATGAAACTGCTGGTTGTCACAGACTGACAGAGCAGAGCTTCCCCTAGAAAACTTCCCTTTATAAACCATACCATGGGTGTGGCTAAATGACTAGCTCCACCCTTCATCCCATTTAGAAACCCAGAGAACCTATAAAAAACTTCAGTGGAGCAAGATAATAATTTTGTCAGCTTATCATACTCTCTGTTTTAAAAAAAGTGGATAATTAATGGATAGTTTCACAAGCTAATAGGAATAATGTAGATAAATAAAATTAAAGTTGTCTCTAACATTTGAAGTTCTTCCAGCATGTTCTACAAACATTTAGTGGGTGAGCTTGCTCAGTTATTTGCTTTTTAAAAGCACTGCTGTAACAATCTGAGGGAAGTCTAACAGCTTTTTATTGTTTATTTGTAGTAGAGATGCATTATAGTGAAAATCAACACATCTATGTACTTGCAACAATTGCCACTTGCATCACCTCTTGATGAGCATCCACTGGCAGTGAAGGCTCCTGTTTTCATCCCTGTCATCATCATAAAGATGATGCAAGATCAAACCTCTTTGCATGCTTCTTTAAATCAGACACGTGCCCTCACTGTGGAGAAACCACCACCAATAAAAACTAGAATCTGTTCTTTTGTCCTCTAACTACATCTTAAAAGAAAAAGTCAACCTCCTTTTTTTCTGGAGGCCAAATTGAAGAGGATGGGGACATGGACTAGAATGTTGCCACCAGGGCAATATTGCCTGCAGAGTTATATATTGCCTTGGTGTGTAATAAAAACACATCTAGATGCCGGCACTCTTGTTTCTTACTCAAGTTTTTGTACTAGCCCAACTGATAGTTATTGCATTTAAGAATACAAGTGTAAGGAACTATAAGCATAGTGCTTGAGGGGTTTTTTCACTGAATACTTGAGATTATCCTGGCACTCCTGCAGGAGCTTGGGTGTGAAATCAGATTTCTTGAGGTGTTTGGCAGGAGCTCAACTATGCTTCTATCATCTGGGTTTGCTTTCAAGGGAGTGATTAGGAAATTATGTTCTTGTTAACAAGATCTGTGAAAGTAATGGCTATTATGCCCAACATTTCCTGTGTTTAAGCTGGAGTGATTGTTCCATCTTGATATGAAGAGTTGAGGTGTTTTCTGGAGAATTAGTGATTTGGGCCAAATCTTAACTTTGAAAAGTGTTACAAGTGGAACATTCATCCCTTTGCACAGTACCAGGTCATTTCTGTCTGAAAATGCTAACTGGTCTTTAAAATACATGTATCCATGTGGAACTTTTACTACAAAATTAGAATATAAGCTTAATATTGCCTGTGCTCCTCTTCCCCCACCTCCCAAAATGTCAGATGGAGGAAGAAAGCCACCTTCATTGTAACAAGAAATTCTGCTTAATAAACTACAGCGTTCACTTTTTATTGCTTCTGTACTTCTGCAGGCAAAATAAAGCATCTTTTACTTTAAAATCCATATTTAAAGGACAGATACGCATGTCCCTTTCTGTAGCTGAAAGTCTGTAATCTCATGCTCTACCATTCGTGAATGCAAAAATTCTGCAGCATTCTCCGAGGGCAATAAAACCATGTCACCCTTTGAAGTCCCACAATTCTGGGAAAAAGATAACATCTTGGTGAGCTCACAAATTAAACATAGCATGCAAGAGTAAAGAAAGCAGTTCTATTTAAACGCAGAGTTGGGAGAAATAGAGACGAGCTCATTTTATTCCCTACCACTGTAAGGTCCTCTAGCAGAGGTGCGCACCATGGGCAGGCTTCCTCTCTCTCTCTTTCAGCAATGACTGACAAAACAGGTCAGGTCTGACATCCTTGGTTGAATTCTCACTTCTTTTGAATTGATGTTCCCCAGGTATAGTGGGGGAATCCACAGGTGTGGGTGGAAGGAGCAGGAATATCACAGGAGATGGGCAGGACCAGAAATCAGAATGCGAGTACTAGCGTGTGGTGCTCAGCGCAGTCAGCTCCGTACTGCTGCATTTCCTAGACTGGGGCTTGAAACCATGCTCTGTTTAGAAATACAGGACTGGGAAGATACCAGAGATGATGTAACCCTTTATGAAGATGGTGAAGGGTTTAGAGGAGCAGCTAAAGTCACTTGGTTTGTTCAGCCTGGAGAAGAGGAGACTGAGGGGAGACCTCATCATGGTCTACAGCTTCCTCACAAGGGGAGAAGGGGCAGGCGCTGATCTCTTCTCTCTGGTGACTGATGACAGGACCCAAGGGAATGGCAGGAAGATGTGTCAGGGGAGGTTTAGGCTGGATATTAGGAAAAGGTTCTTCACCCAGAAGGTGGCGGAGCACTGGAACAGGCTACCCAGGGAGGCAGTCACGGCGCCAAACCTGATGCTTTTCAAGAAGCACTTGGGCAACACCCTCAGACACATGGTGTGAATTTGGGGTTGTCCTTTGCAGGGACAGGAGTTGGACTTGATGATCCTTGTGGGTCCCTTCCAAATCAGGACATTCTATGACTCTATGATGCTTTAACTTTTAAAGGATCTGCTGTTTTACATGGTAGTAACTATACCCCAATACTAAAACATGAAATGGTGATACTGAGCATGGTCTCAGCTGTAGCATCTAGCAAATAAAATCAAGAGAGAAAATGCTAAGTGCCTGGGATTCGCTCCTAATAAACCCTGCACATGGAAAAAAAGCTTATTTTCTGAATATCACTACCACCTCTTAGAACTATAAGGGCACACCTGCACTGCCTGCCAGAACTACTTTATTACCATCCTACTGCCAAACACGGCATTAGGTTTCTGTAAAAGCAAGCACACTTGTTGCCATTATAACTGCAGGAAATTGCTAAAGCTTAGTTGACCAGGTCATATTTTAGCAGCCAAAACTAGGAGAGGTGAGTACACAACTGCATGCAAGGGTAAGTAGGTTAGTCCTCACTGAGAAGGTCCTTCAGTCATACTCATCTCTATTGATGTCACTTGCTTTTGCCAGCTGCTACCATGCAAAGGTAAGCCTTAAAAACACATATGCTTTCCTGAGCAAGGACGGCTGCAAGAGTTTCTCAAAATCTACTCATACGTAGCATCAATGTTTAAACTACAGAATTAGTCTGACTGCTGATACCTCAGGTCCAGGGGAAAATTTAGACTGAGTTTCAGTCCCACTTTGCTCCACAGTCCCCTCCCTCATCACAGCTGCCTAGATCAAAAGCTCTTGGTTTGATAAAGCAGTGTGTTCAAGCCTTGAACGCAATAACTGCTTCTCATCCCTCTTGGTAAGGCACAGCATTCCCTGGCTCCGCTGCACGGCTGGCATAAGGCTAACCTGAAAACCTCTGCTGTACCGCTTTCCTGGTGCCTTGCCTTTCCTACTGAGCCCATGATCAAACTGGAAAACAAGAGTTAGCAGCCAAACAGCAACCAAGGCTCTGCCTGGTAGAAAAGGGGTTTAAAGGGTCACTGTTACAGCATCACAGCCATTCACAAGGAGGAACCCATGTCAGCAAGGTACATGTGAGAATTAAAAGGGAGTCCTGTGGTGTCAGAGTGTTCAGCTGTTAACTGAAATGTTGGTGGTTTGAGCCCACCCAGCGACAAGTTCCCCCTTCCTGCCCCATGGCCGGGAGGTTGGAATGAGATGACCTTTAATGTCCCCTCCATCCCAAACCATTCTATAAAAAGAGGAGGCTATCCAGTCCCCGGAGCAAAGGCAGCGGAAGGAAAAATGCAAACTGACTAAACGAATGCCAATTTTGTGGTGAAGTCAGGATGCAGCTAAGGGGAAGAGACACAACTCAGATAAAAGTGGTGAAATATCTTCTAAGAGGGACTGTATGAGAAAGAAAGAGACACCCCAGAGTGGCAGCACTGAATGGGCGCAGGGTTCTTTCCAGGCACAAAAACAACCCCAAAATGGCTGAAAGCCCAGACCTTTTGTTTTCTTAACAGTTCGTTGTCATCATCTGGAACCATTTAATCTGCACTTCAAAAGTCTTCCAAGAGACAGCCAACCTAGTGCTGCTGTTCAAAACTTCTAATGCAGTTTTCTTCTGACGTTCTGCAGGCCATTTTCAGCTGTACCTTGCAACCCCTGCTTCCCCTACAGAAATAAATATTCCTAGCAAATTTGCTAACAAGGCATAAAGAGGTTCACGACCAATTGCCAAAGTCTAGTCTCTCGTATCTCTAAATTTCCTGCCTTTTTAGTAAATATTTATCGTGATTGCAATTGACACCAAAGCTCATGAGGGAGTTAAAGGGTTACTGGAGTTGAAAGCAGTAGAATAGAACAGACTATAAGCAGTTACTGCAATTACTAATGGCTGAGAACTTGAGCTGCAGGAAGAAGATGTGGAAATTTGCAGGGAAAAAAAAAGAACAGTTGTAAGGCTTAGTCTGTGTATGTTGCACACTTTATTTATATCAGGGCTTTTAAATATCCAATTATTTGGTAATAATGAAATTATTTACCTTTACAGCAGACCTGTAGACTAACCTGTGGAAGTGGAAGAGAGATGCATGAGTGGGATGTCCTGCCCTGGCCACTAATCACTCCAGGGAAACCCCAAAGCACACAATGCTGTGTAAGTACCAGATGCCAAAGCAAGCATTTGCTCTGCTGGTGCAGTCTAGTAGTTGAGTTGAAACAGTAATCCTGATAAGATAGGAGCTCTCTCCTGCCTCTGTGATTAGCTTAATTACAAACAGAAGTCACCTGTTCTCCTTTTGTGTGTTTAGGTCTATTCATACTAACAATGTGCTCCTGCCATCTGCCACTGAACTACTTCCAATTTTACATAGCAAAGCAGGCAATATTCTCCAGTGTTTGAAAATGTATTTATTTGGCTATCACATCCACAAGATCAAACCATTGCCAAACAATATTTGCATTTGCAGGTATTCCTGCAGGACAATGTCTTCTGAACTAATACCAGACATGAAGAACTCAAGACTGATAGAAATCAAGAGAGGTATTAATCTATTGCCTCAGTTTTGCCTCTTAGTCTGGGTCTTTGCCTCTGACTTGCAAATATGCTTAGATTCAGAATTGTAAGTTTGTCAAGGGATGCTGCATTCACAGCAAAGATGAGTCATGAGATCCAAGGTTAGTTTCAAGTGCCATATTGTAATGAAGCTTCAAGAATAAGTTTACTCATGGCGTTTCTATTTAGTCTGAATATTGTAAAGCTAAACAAAACATATTGTTTTCCTTTGATAAAACTTGACATGCTTTGGTTGCAGTGCGATTCAAACTGTCTGAAGAGATTGTTACTACTATATATTCAACCCAGTATTAATTGGGACATAAAATGGTTACCAGATCAAAGCCTATTTTAATAAAATTCCTCTGTAAGAAGTAGCCTGAGAAGATATTTGGCCATTTCACATTAGATGTTGCACAACCAAACCACACAGTGAAACGAGAGACAGATTTTTTCCTTGCTGGCTTCAACAACTCTATGAAGAATTACTAGACTAGAACAACTGAAGCTTATAGCTGATAGACCTGCACGTTACATCCTTCTTCCCTTCTCACTGTGCTGTACCACAACGCTCCCCTGTCCAATCTATGCAGGATTTGTTTTTTTTTCTGGCAACTTGTTATTTTTATGTGGCTTGGCATTGGTAATTAGATCAACCTGAAAGCTTGTCATTTCCGTATGGTAGATTACCCAGTGTAAGGACCCTACAAATTTTATCCCTTCAGGAAAACAGAGTAAATTTGATTAAATGATATACTCAATATCTGAAATTGCCTTGCTGGAGAAATACTACCGGCTTCTTCAGGCAAGGTGGAAAAGTAACTTGGTGAGCCATTCTCAGAAAAGACTGGGTTAAAGATTAGGTTCCTGTAAAGCATTAGAACTGTTCCTAAAGTTTAAATAGGATAAATTTGGAATCTGGGATCATTAAAGGTTCAGTAGAATGAAACTGGATGAATGCAAAACTCTTTAGCAAGACGCAGGAACTTCTGGGACTGAGGAGGCATTCAACCAGGATCAAGGCTCTCCCCACCAACCCTTCCATGTTTCTGCCTTCTCTACCACCCCTCCTCCTCCTCTTCACCACCATCAGGCATCTTTACCAGACCACTGTGGAGCACTGTCCCCTCTTTAGGGCAGCAGCTGCTGATCAGATTGTAGCATACTTTCCCCACCTGAAGTCCTGCTCTTGCTATAGGGGCTCTGTTAGGCAGCAAGGTTGCTTTCCTTCAGCCTTTTTAAAACACTTTTTGGCCATAATAAAAATAGCACAGGGCAGCCCTGCTGCTGGCTGCCAACGCTGGGCAGTGGTCCCAGAACAGGCCTGCCCCTTAATCCTGCCTGTCCTGCGACTGTGCACTGGGGCTATGGTTCAGCTCACTGGGGACAAATGCAACGTGAAACCGTTCTGAGATCCAGCTGTATCTTTAGGTAACAATATGCTAAATGCTTGTCCAGACAGCTTTCCTAGAGCATTCTTGTTTTCTGGATTCTTTCCCTGAAGTTCAGGTTTTGCATTCTTCTCTCCCCTCTCTTTAGCCCTGTTGCCAGTCCCTCTTTCTCTCACCTCACTTTCCCAAATTTAGAAGATGAGTCACTGCTTCTTCCCTACACTCCGTGAAGTGTCTTTTCAAACTCCTTGAAAATAACACCTTGTTTGAGGCTCCTTCCCCAACCACTTCTCCTACAGACAGACTAAACCCCATAGTTTCTCTTGCTGCCCTTAGAGCACCCATTGCTCTGTCAGAGTTCGGTCTTCAAGCTCACTGCTCCTAGAGACGGGCATTGTAGAGTCAGCAGGGAGGGTCCGCAGCCACCCCACGACAAAAAGGATGCAAAAGCTGTACATGTGTTTCCCCAAATCACCTTACCTTTTCATCAGTGAGAAATCAAGCCCTGCTGAAGCTGCAAGGATTTCACACTGGCAGTTGTAGCTATCCCCAAAGGAGCTAAGCCGACACTCTGACTTTTATATACATACTTGCATACACACATACATGCATAAAAATAAATAAGTAATATATATAAAGGTGCTGAAAGACTCAGGACCTCATTTAAACCTCACCCAACAACAACACATGTGCCATCATGTGACGGTTGGTGTTCTGGCCCCTAGTGACTCAGAGCAATGCTATCAACACACTCCCCACCAGGGCTTTCTGCACTAGCAGGAGTTCTCCCTCACGTGTCTCATGCAAACACCGGCCCAGCCCAACTCTGCCTGAGACAACAGCTTATGGTTTTTAACATGATATAGTATCCCTCTCCAGAGGTGCCTGAGGGAAAAATGCATTCCACTCACCTAATTGTGTTAGTCTAATGTTTCTCCCTCTTCTGGAATTAAGCTATTTTTTAAAAACTTGACTGTATTAAGGTTTCAGTGTTGCAAGGTTTAAGAGAAGAAGGGCCAGGATAAAAGCTATTTTAAGGTGAATTTGAATGTCATGTTTCAGTAATTTTGAAGGCTCCCAAAAGTGTTTTCAAAGATGAACTGACAATGAATTCTTGCAAATATCCATTTATAAGTGGAGTAGAGTGGGGTGGGGTGGGTGGGTGGAGAGGGTGTCATTTGTTTTTTAACTCCTCCAAATATTTCACTGGTATTTGGAAGAATGGTCAAAAAATAACACAGAAAAATGCTAAATTAGCCAGAAGAGACAATGATAGTTTAGAATAGAATACTTGGACTTGTAAAAGCTGAAAGAAACCCGATTTGAGGGTTTTATTGTCAGAGAGAGGACTTAGATTTAGAATTTCAGACAACTAAAACTAAATCAGGCCATTACAAATTAAATCATAGGGCTGAAATAGCTATTCCAGCCCCAGACTACCAGTCAGCGTTGTCAATGCCCAGGTTATTTCCAAGGCACTTTAGACAGACTTCACGTCCTTCCAAGTAAGCTGTCCCTGCTGCTCATGAGGACAGGCAGCTTCTCCTGCCTGAGGAGCAAAAGCGATGGCACTGGAGCCTCTGCTCCTTCTCAGGGGAAGAGATATGCTACAGGAAGACTTAACCTCGAAGAACAGGTACCTGGTAAGTGGCCAATTGCCAAAAGTTTTCAATAAGCAGAAGACACCCCAAATGACCAAACCATACTGAGCATCAGATGTTCTGATACAGTCTCACAGGGCAACTGGCCAACTTATACCAACCTGCTATGGCACACCCCACAAAGTGAGGTCACAGAAAAATATCCGTGTTTTCCTGTCACTGAAACGTCTCCAAAAGGCGTAGGTATCTCATAGACACCAAGCCCACAAGACGTTAACCGCCCTGTGTGCTGCTGTCCCCGACTCCCTGTCTCTCTTACTAAGCTGATCCTTTTCTCCTTATGAAGCTGAAGCAGCTCATGGATTCTGTAGGCTGAGTTTGAGGCAAACTGAAAGAAACAACAACTGCCCTCAGGAAAAGTCAAATTTACCAACTGCCAGTCATTTCTGAAGTCCTTGGTTGCATTTAAAAAGATTATATAGCATTTCAGTCAGCTTTCTCTACTAGCGACAGTAGAGAAACTCCACTGTCCCAGCAGCACTACCATAAATCTTGAGTGTTTTAGGAAGATGCAGAGCTTCTGCAACTCAAACACATCATACACAGGATATGACAGTAGGTAAGGGTTCAATAACCCTCCTGTCCTCCACTTTGGGGATGATTTCACTGCAAGAGGTTTACTAACAAGCAGCCATTGAATCTCAGCAGTGGTTGCGAACAACCCCCATGTGAGACAAAGACAGTTTGTGCTCTTTGTATCTTCTCACTGGTTGGGTGAAGGCCCCCCCACATCCAGTAATGTGAGTAAAGACATAAACAAGGATTGAAGCAGGAGTCTCTGTATCTCAGGGAAAAGAGATGGCGCGAGGGTGCGTACACAGAGGATTTGGAGAGCATTCAGCCTGTGACCTGGGCATCCTGACATGACAGTGCGTACAGTTGCTCATACAGCTGTTGAATAATGAATATCTCAAGATGCCCTTGAGATGGTTCTTCTAAATACTCAGCACTTTGTTGAAGCAATCAGAACCCTGAAAAAAGGATTTACCTTGTGACACTGTTCCTGTGATGTTTTTACACAGCTCACTTGACTTCAGAAGACAATATATTTGGAAAGAGCAAGTGCATCTTGCAAAATAACCTTTAAGCTATACGATGCTTTGTTTGAAATACTGTTCTGCTATTCCACTTCTAAAATGTCATCTCTGTCTCAGCGTTTATCTTCTCCTAAAACACAGCAAAATTGCTACAGTATTTCTTGTAAAAAGTTTTCACCTTCTTTACTGCTCCAGATTTCTTGCTATGTTAAGGTATGAGCTTATACTATGAGCCTCATTTCATTTGCTGCACAGTTTGGTGCGACAGCTAAAAAGCAAATATCCCTCTGGGAAGCAAGTGAGGTACAAAAAGGGCTATCACTCACTCACCACAGAAAGCACCAGAGGGTTGTTTGAATTATCAGAAGAAGCTGTTTAAAATTAAAAACTAGCGGTATTTTTTCCCCCCCCCCCACGTCACATGTGCCACGACCGCATAGGAAGCTCACAGCTTCAGGTAGCATTAACATCCCCCCTGTGCTGCCGCATCCTTCCTCGCAGGAGCTGCCACGCTCGGTCGGTGAATGCAGCATGCTGATTCATCAGGCTTTTAGGTGCATTCTCTGGAATGGGATGTATTCATCCCGGAGCCTCCCTACGGCACAGCACGCCCAAGGAAAGCTCCTTTCAAGCCTCCGTTACCAGAAGCTACTTCGGACGCTCGCAACTCAGTGGCGACGTGCAAACTGGTTATAAATTGAAGGATTTTTAAATCCGTGCGGTACTAAGCGCTTTCCTGCTTTTGACACAACGCGTCGCCGAGCCAACCAACAACTCTTCTGTTTCGCAACTGTTCGTGTCGACAAAACAAACACGTAAACGTGCTTCTCAGTCCTTAAGCCCCCTAAATACTAGTTACTCTCGGGCGATGATACTCATTGGAATACTCCTGAGAATCTTCTGGCTTAATCGCCACAGGGTAGGGGACTCGGATCGAGTAAAGAGACTGTTTTAGCACCGTCACAGCGCTAAATTGCACTTCCTTTCCTACGAAGAGCCAGCAGTGACCGCTTCCCAAAGTACTTTCAGACCCCCGGGCAGAGGCAATGGCTGCATCAGGCAGCGCCGTCCGTCACCCACCGGCTGCAACCCCCCGAGCAGCCCACGGGTGAAAGGATCGCCCCTCGCGGGGGGATCCGTTCACCCGCGCCGCACAAAGCCGCCCCCGCCCCGCACAGCCACCCACGCGTGGCACGGCGTAGCCTCCCCCCGGGGCTGCCGGGGTGCCCGCCCGCCCACTCGGGGTGCCAGCGTGGCACATCCACCGCTACCCGCCTCACCTGCTCCGCTGCGGCCGCCGCTTTTCCTTTCTCCCGCCCGCCCCGCTGACAGCCCGGCTTTGTCCGCCCGCCCCGCTCGGCTCCGCTCCGCCCCACGCGGGAGGCGCCACGGCACGGCGCGGCACGGCACGGCACGGCACGGCACTGGCGCCCCGAGAGGGTGTCCTGCCCTGTCCCGCTGAGAGCATCCTGCGCGGCGGCCTTTCCACGCACGGGGCAGCGAGTGTGCCGACCCACGCCTGGCTGCATTATTATTATTTTTATTTAATTTTATTGCTATATTTTCCTTTATATATTATCTCCTCTCCTCTCCTCTCGTCTCGTCTCGTCTCTTCTCTTCTTTCTTTCTTCTCTGTCTTCCTTTTCTTCTTTTTCCCTTTCCCTTTCCCCTTCCCATCCCACTTCCCCTTCCCTTTACTCTTCCTGTCCCCTTTCCTTTCCTTTCCTTTCCTTTCCTTTCCTTTCCTTTCCTTTCCTTTCCTTTCCTTTCCTTTCCTTTCCTTTCCTTTCCTTTCCTTTCCTTTCCTTTCCTTTCCTTTCCTTTCCTTTCCTTTCCTTTCCTTTCCTTTCCTTTCCTTTCCTTCCCTTCCCTTCCCTTCCCTTCCCTTCCCTTCCCTTCCCTTCCCTTCCCTTCCCTTCCCTTCCCTTCCCTTCCCTTCCCTTCCCTTCCATCATCTTTGGCATAAAGCAGGGAGGCCCCCAGCGGACATGCAACCCCCACAGCTTCCCCCAACCCACCATTCCCTGGGTGCCAAGGGCTGCCGGACAGCACCCGGGGCTGGGAAAGGGCTTCAGCATCACCCCTCTTGGCCAGCTTCCTCCCTGAATCACCTCAGTTCCACAGCCCCATGGGAACCGCCCGAGGGGCACAAAGCAAGATGCTGCTCTGCAGAAGGAGTTGCTGATTTCCACAGGCTCTCAGAAATCACCCCCTGCATCAAAATCATCCCACCTGCTCGCAAAAGAAGAGCTAGCCAAGGAAGCTGTCAGGGCCCTAGCTTTAGTTCTTTGCTCTGCAGATGGACTGTTAGTCAAGTCCTGCCCACGTGGAGTCTAGTGTTTTGGTTTTTAAGCTCTGTGTTACGTAGCCAAAATGCTGAGGGGAGGTGATCTCTATGTAGGATGTTTTCTCCTATTTTTATAATGGTAACCGTCAACTAGGGCTTGGAGAAAAAGATAAATGGTGCAGATCCCCCCCTCCCTTTTAATGCAACCCGATACTTCCCCTCAGGCATTATGTTAGGGCACATTTAAATGAAGACAAAATTAAAAACAGGGGGAGAAAATCCCCAAAGCTATGAAGTAAATAACTTTAATTTGCCGTTTTTTTAGACATGGGAAAGCATTATGCATGTCAGAGGAAATAGAGCCCGTTCCCTTCTGGGCAGTTCTGTGTGAAGGACCAGGGCTGTGACCCAGTTTCTTCTCCAATGATTATGGGACCTCTCCTGCTGCGTAGATTATGGGATCCCATGTCCCTAGGGATGCATGGACCCTGTGTAGATCCAGCACAGCAGCTCTGCTGTCCCAATTAACTGATGGAAAGGGCAACTTGGAAATAGAGATGGGGGAAACCCATCGGGTGGCCAACCCTTCTGATTGTGAGGATGAGAGACCACGCCCTGCCTTGGAGCAGGTTAGGGCCGAAGGTGAGGCACAGAGGAGTTCACCACCACTGGGTAGGTTGGGACCATCCGCTCTGAAGGGTGCAGAGCAGGGCTTATGGCAGTTGGATGCTTCATGGTAGAAGAGCGATGACAGTCCCATGCTGCTGGCACCACTCTGTACCCTCGATGAGATGGTGCCAAAACTGTGAAACTGGGCCTGGAGGTCAAGTATGCTTGTGAGCCCTGCTGCTTTCCATAGGTCATGGTCACCTCTTGATGGGGAAAAAAAATGCAAATATAAGCACTCTCAGGTAATGCAGAATGGCCACCCCCTCAAAAGCCTGCCACTCAAAGCCAAAAGAACTTTCTAGCTTTTTTGGTAGTGTCTGAAAACTCCCAAATTTTGTCCTAATCCTGTCACTTCATGTCGTAGTGACAAGAAACCTATTTTTGTGCCCACAGAACAACTGAAGGGTTTTACTGCATCTGCAGGCTGCATTTAACAGGGTTTGAAGATCAAAAGATATGCTATTTTCGTATGGTCTTTTTTGGAACTCCGCACGGCAGTGTTTGAGGTGCTGATGGGTGATTTTGTTGTTAGTGTTGTTAGTGCCTGAGCAATGCTGGAATTGTTATGTTCAGTGTGCAGAAGGGAGGCTAGCAAGCAGAGAGACAGAGTCAAGCTAAAAAACATCCCCTCATCTTCAAGCATGTCCAGCATAAATGTCCATGAGGAGACCTGCTGTCTCAGAAGACCTATGGTCTGGAGATGTAGCTGCTGCAGGTCACCGCTGGCTGGTGCCTCTCTCC
The DNA here is from genome assembly GCF_949628215.1 of Phalacrocorax aristotelis. Taxonomy (NCBI): domain Eukaryota; kingdom Metazoa; phylum Chordata; class Aves; order Suliformes; family Phalacrocoracidae; genus Phalacrocorax; species Phalacrocorax aristotelis. The sequence continues at coordinate 121,643,131 of NC_134277.1, read as the reverse complement.
TGCTCGAGGTTCCCAGCATTGTAGGTGAGAGGTGTGTTGGGTCTCAGCTATGCCCGGGTGCTCCCAAGTCCATCGCCGCCAGTCATGGTGGGCAGCATGGCTCACCCGGTGCCCTGCACACCACAGCACACCATGGCTGGGATTTCCTAAACTGAAACAGCCCAGTCTGATGGGTATAATCTCCCAGAGCCTTCAGGTAATGAATGGCCAGAAACAAGGTCATTTAAAACTAGACACTCATGCTGAGGACCATGGAAGGGATTTATTGATCATCTACAGCACTGTGAAGGCTGTCCTCATTATAGGCATCCTGACATGCATTCCCTTCCCTCAGATGCTTCTCATGTTTCCATTCTACTCCAATGCCAGCACCAGCATAAGGACCATTGCTGCAGAAACAGCCACTTTCTGTTATAGTCCCTCTGCAGAAGATTTTGTTTCCCCTAATGGAGAGGAGTTTGGGTCACGCATGTTCCCTAGAGTCACAGAGTGCCTGGATCAGGCTAGTGATCAGTTTATGGCTAGTTAAACTGAACTGTTTGGTTTTGTGTAACTCATTTGCCATGTTCCACCAACGATGCTGGAGGTAGCAGCTGGCAGTGGGGTGGGCTGGCAAACTGGCTTTACCTACCAAAACTGTTTCAAAATGAACATTTGCCTCATCTCTAAAACTGGATGCTTGCTGGTTATTTCTTAACAAAACTTGCTCTGCAGCTCACACATGTATTCCTGTTTAGCAAGTGAAAAAACAGAAGATGACTCCAAGTTGACAAAGGAAATGGCAAAGCAACCCACTTGGGTCCTAGCTTTCCCTCAAACACAGTAAGAGAAACACCTACAGACAGTGACCTGGTCAGGGCTGCCCTGGTACAGAAAAGGCTGCCAAATAATCTGCCCTGCAGAGCCTTAGGAAAGCGAATCCATCTTCAGCCACGCTTTTCTTGCAGGGAGGAATGATGACTCTTAGTTTTTTAAGAGCTCCCTACGCTTGATCTTTAATCACTGATGGAAGAGTTGCAGTTAGGTTACAGGATATAATCTCAGTATAATTTATTACCAAAGGCTTTTCCCTGAACCCCTGTGACCCTGCACCCTCCTTGATGCTAATCCAGTGCAGGGTCACGGCTGAGGAAGGAATATGGCCCTTTCACTTTCATTCTTCATAGAGGTAATTAATTATCTGCATCATCTTCATCAGTGAGTGCAGCTAAAGAAAAGAGGAACAAAAGGGACATCAATCTCTCTAATGCATAACTGATTTAGATGCTCTTCTGTCAGCATTTGGATCTTGCCCATCACACAGATTCACAGGAAAAGCAAATGTGTGGCTCATTCTTCTAGCAAAGACATACACTAGAATGACCATGTAAATACATCTATCTGAAGAGAAAACTTAGCATTCCCGCTTGCAGATGTTTTGCTGTTTCTTCATTTACTACTTCATTAACTACAGGAAGGGATTCCTGACAAGTGACTCCTTTTTACAGTAGCTAAAAAAGTGTGCAATATATTTCCCATTAAAACAAATGGAAAGAGTTCAAATTAACAGTATAATATATTGCAGCATCCTTTGCTTATGGAACATAAAAAACCCCAAATTTGTCTCAGAATAATTAGTAGCACTTCCTAAATGCCACAGTTAGGCAGGTTAAATTGTTGTTTTGTAGAACCTGTTGGAAAGAAGTGGTTTTTTTTTTTACCTTGTACAAAATTTCCATCTCACCTGAAACAAAGCCTTCAGTCTTTTATTGTTTTTTTCTTCCCTGACCAACTGTCCTCCCAAACCACAAGTTTCCCACAAAATACTGCATTTGGTCAAACCTTACAATCTGATATCCAGAAACATCTGAGGAAATCCTCAGAAAACCATAATCTCATAGTATTTGTCATTTCTCTCCTCACTTTGTTGATATATTTATTTATTTTTTTACCATTTAACCCAAGTGGCCCCAATGTGCCTGGAGCTCCAGCCTCAGAGCCCCTCCCACCCAGGCAGCGCTGTGCTGTCAACAGGAGGTGGCTGTGTCCAGCACCCACAAAAGTCCCTCTGGAACCCAATAATAAGGTAAATTTCCAACTCCAGCTTAACATACAGTCCCCCATCACGCTGCAAGTGTGCAGCCTTACATGCCGCTGTGTGCCACAGGGCACAGCATGTAGAAGACCCCAGGGTCTCATTTTTGTATACAGTGCCTCTGCTACCTCTGTCTTACAGTAGCTGTGGTGAGCAGAGCAGAGCGTGGGGATGGAAGGAGGCTCGAGAAAGCTGTACTTTGTGCTGTGTCAACACCGTAATCTGATAGACATGTTGTACGGTATTTTTATGGAACGTCTTTTCCCTGCTGAAGCCTTGAGAAAACAACCCACAAATGCATTAGTGGGTTATTAAATTGTTCGGTTGGATACACGCAGCCTATTTTACATGGTGTGTGTGGAACAGAACTGATATATCAGCTGTCGTTCTTAATATTTTATAATGAAGTCTATAAATCGTCAGGCATGTAAGTCTGAAAAGTCTTACTCAAGGGCATCACCTTCTGATTTCTGTTGCTCAAAGGCAGGCGCGAACAGAGGAGTTCCTGGCTCATACAAGGTATGATCATTTGCTTCTGTTGCTGTCCTAATACATTACTTCTAGATGGACCATAGCACGACTTTTTGGCACAGTCCTTCCCTCGCTCATTTTACCTAACTTGCTTGCCTCAGGGAAGGACAGCGTTAAGTGGTAATTGCCTTGGCCCAGTCCCAGCATTAAAAATTATGTTCTTAGCTGTATTTACATATTTGCCCACGCTACCAGCATCCCTGGGGAGCAATCCCTCTTATCTAACCTCACTGTGGCCCTGATACACCCTGTCACTGGAATGAATGAATGAGCTTTAAGAGTGCATTTGATTTAAGGGGTACTACCACGAGGTTAGACCTAAGTATAGCCTTTTAAAATGGTTCTCTCCAAAACTCCAGGGGGGAGTTTTTCTATCTCTGAAATAGTCAGATAGTGGTGAGAAATCTATTCATTTAAAGCGAATCGGCAACATTTGAAAAAAATAGCTGCTACACCCAAGTTCTTTACCAGGGGTTATGCAATGGTACCTGTTAACTGAAGTCCTTTTCAGGAAAGCTCCTAAGTATACACCTTGTAACAGGCCCACTTCTAAATGTTCTCCTGACTAGGATGCTTTCTTGGATATATGCCAAATCCCTAATTTCCAAAAGGATTCCCAAGTCCATCTTGGGCAGTATCTTCTGAGTCACCTTTGACCTTCAAGTTTCAGGATTTGGGAGTATTCTCTTTCATTAGATGGAAGAAGTTTTCATCAGAGAACCTGGCTAACTAGTTGCTTTTCTGCTGAAATTGTGATGTTAAATCTTTCAGGTCTGCAAAGTGTGAAAGATCTTTGCAAGGCCAGTGGCTGCCTTCCTGATGCCAGGGGGATTTCTGGTTTGGACAAGTTGGGAAAGAAGGAAACCCCTCAAGATTAGTATAATCTTTGCCATTAACAGCAGAGAAATATTAACTAGCAGCCCAAATGAGCTGCCAACAGACTGTTGTTGTGAAGGTAGTTATACGAGGTAGGTCTCCTTTCTGAGTGAAAGGAGGCTATAGCCCCACTGAAGATGGGGACAGTCCCCATCTGCTGGGACCTGGCAGATGATAGTCAGAGGGAATACGCTGAGAAAGTGAGGAGCAGTGAGGCTGAAAATCTCTTTCCTTGGAATCTTCACCTATGCAGAGGTGGGACAGAAGCAGATGGCTGAGCAGACACCGTCTGTGGCACCTAGCGGAGCAGACAGATAGTACCTAACCAAGTGCGAAGCTTGTCCCCATACCCCTATGGCACCGTGGAAAGCCTCAGGGAAAGCAGCAAAGGTCTGACAAACTGGTTGCTAATGGCAATGTGCCATTGTATGAGGTCTCCTCACCCTCTACAGGTGGCCCCCAGAGCATGTAAAAGTCAGGAAATCTTCTGCTTTGAAGGGCCAGACTTATCCCTATTACGACTGAAAGAAATTCTGCTCCCTGAGGGAACAATTAGGAAGCTGAGCTGAAACTCGTGTTGAACTCACTTTCCCTTTACAGTGGTTTTCCTTTGCAACTTGGAGGGTAATTCTTCTTTGAAAATATTGTGCACATCTCACTGTAACAGATGCTGGGGAGAGCCATGCTGTTCTTCCCGTGACTGTCGGGAACGGAAGCAGTGAAACAAGAGGTAAAGTGAAGAACCATCTCATCTGAAAAAAACCATATTTTTTCTTCTGTAAAGCCAAGGTTACTTAGGGTAACCATAGCAGCAAGAAGCATTGCCGTACCCAGATGCAAAGTAATGCACTTACCTAGTATCATGGGTTAAAACGGTTCAGTTTATGGCATCTGACATTGTTTTTTCTAATAAGGAAGCATGAGTAATTAGAAATCTCCTGTTTTAGTATTACCATAGAAACAAGCCATGTAAGAAGTAAATGAACTGTGCATACAGAGCTGGATCAGGTCATATTGAATCTATAAGAATAAAATGAACAATGGTGGAAGAGTCCAGGGGACCGAATATCCCAGTCAGCAGAGCATTGAAAACCCCTAACATTGTTCACCCTGCCACCATGTGTTTCTTTGTTCTCAATGAAATTAATTCTGCGCACTATCCGTGTACGCACATTTGGCTTTGTCTCATAATAGTGACTAACAGTAAGAGAACAAAATTAACACATTTCTCCTGTCAGGCTGTAGATTTTCTGTGAGTGGTTTACAAATGATTTTGCTGTATAAAGGGTGAGTTTTTATTAAATATTACATTTGAAAATGTATATTCAAACCAGTAACTGTTCATCCATTACAGTGGGTAATAAGGAAACTAATGACAAGCAACTAAACCTTTTCCCAGAGGACTGAACAATTTGCATAAGCAATGCCTACCTCCACAAGCCACTTTCTCAAAGACAGTAAATTTTTTGGTTAAATGTCATAGGTGAGGAACACTCATAAAAGAAAATAAGGAAGAAATACCAGATACCTGAGGAAATACAGTTGTTGTCCAAGTTTAAAAGCTCCCCAGTTCTCCTTTACATAAAAATATAAATATTCATACCATCCTAATAGCACAAGAAAGAAGTGAAATAACAGTCTATGTCATGACTGCTGATCAGAGTCACAGCTTCAGAGTTTGACTGAAAGCCCAGGTGTGCTGTTTATATAGGGTGGAAAATTGTGTAGAAGTACTGACAACACATATACCAGCGCAGTTAAAGTGATTTCAGTGAGGAAGTGATTATTTTTAAACAGGTAATAGAGATCTCTGAAGGATGGATTAGTGCGAGATGGTAAATGCAGCTCGGTGCATACGGGATGCACAGGATTTCTTCTGAAATGCTGTCACAAATGCAGAAAAGAACAAGCCTGGAGACTTGCAAAGGGCGCAGTCCAGTGGTTCTGGCCTTGCAGTGCCCCCCTGATGCTGAAAGAGCAGCTTCCCCCATCAGTCATGATAAGAAAATATATTCTGTATCCTTGCCCTGCCCCATTGCCTCGTTTCTCTTCTGCACACCATGTGCACTTGGCGATGAGTAAGTGCTGTGGGTAGCACAGCACTTCAGTAACGCTGGCAACAACATATTTAAATTGTCATTGACTGTATTTTGCAAGAAGCTGAATATTTTGGCAGCAGTTTAGCAAAGGGCATTATCCTTGGCATGGGTTTGGCTCTGCTTACAGGAGCAGGCAGTGGCTTTGCAGGGGGAAGTGCAGGTGATGGGCCACATTATGTGTGTGCTGGGGAGGGGTTACACTGGATGAGCTCCAGGCTGGTCTGATGGACTGTAGGGCTTTAGCGTTTCTTTTTGTAAATGCATTGCATCATCTGGTTTGGTTTCTTCCAAAATGAATACATTTTGTGGCTTCTGCACCTGCTGCACAGCGTGAACCAAAACCCAGTGGGGACAATCAGGTGAGCCCTTGTAAAGAAACACTTCTGACAGGAGCTAAAACCTTCACGTCAACACATCTTTTACTGACTGGGGCTAGAGTTCCCAGCTTCTATCAACAGCAAAGAGGCTTTCAAATGAGCCAAGGAGAATCACCATGCCCCCACCTGCAGAGTTTCAACAAGAACTAAGTTCCCAGAACTAAGAACTTAATTACCAAAGTCTTGCTTAAGCTTACTTCAAAAATAATTAGTTGTCTAACAGCCTGAAATCAAAAGAGACACCTAAATAACTCCAGAATTTTGTTAGTATTTGGCACACATAAACATATTGGCCTGTATTCTCAAGCAGCCTCCAACTTCTGGTGATGATAATAAGGAAAGTCAGATTAGTCTTGTCTCTTAGAACCGTAATTCTGGTTTTAATTATTTATTTGCAGACAAAGAAATATAACTCTTTAGAGGTATTTCTTGTTGGTCTGGAAGTTTGAAAGTGAGCATTGCTGTAGTAGACACAGTAGACTCAAGCTAGGCAGGAGAAAAAAAAACCCATAGCAATTATTTTTTAATTATTGGGATGTGTTGCTTTTGACTTGTAATAAAGGACATTTTCTGCATTGAAGAGGAGAGTTGTCTGGGAGCAAAGCCAGGTGTAGCAGTGGTAGGAGGAAGAAAGAAGAGAACTACACAGATATTTTTGTTACAATTTGTCCAGAAGGTGGCTGCTTGCAATGATTTAGTTAAACAAATAGTACAATTGTTCCCACTGCAGATGCCCTGATACTAATGAGGCTCTGTGGAAAGATACACAGTAAGGATAGCTATTGCTTTTTACTGCTCCGTGTGCTCTGGGGGAAGTAAATATCCAAAGAAAAAAAACCAAAACCTCTCAGATACTCCTCCCCATCCAACACCATTATGTTTTAAAAATTAGCTGTCCACAAAAGTAAGCTTCTTTCAGCTTCATGAGTTGCAGAGTAAATATTGTACAGGCAGATAAGATTTGTCCTGGCCCGCCCGAGGCACTGCATTTGGGCTGGAGCAGGCTATCTGTCCTTTGCACACACACAATCATGTTCCCTTTGCCCTCCAGCTCTCTACATGTTTCAAACAGACAACAACCCAAGAGAGAAGTATAGGTCATGTATATGTCCGTCATCATCAGGCTTCTCAGTGCACCTCGTAATTAAGAAGTGTTGCTGACACAGCAGCAAGACCCTGAAGGCAAAAGCAGGATGGGGTTGCACAGTGGGGCTGGGGTCCTCCCACCTGCAGCTCAGGTGGTCCCATGTACCAAGGACAGTCACTTGCCAGCCCTGCCAGGGCCCTGGCTTACTGCCTCCGTGGTCCAACGGGGACATAAGGGAGCAACATGAGCTTGTGGCACGTTACACTCTGCAACGTGCAGCTCTAGGTCTCTATTTTGGTGCATGCAACGCTGTCCTCCACCCATCCCACGAACACCCAGGAGAACTGGAAACCAGCCAAAGGGCAGCTGGCGCCTACACCAACACGAGATGATGATGAAGAAGAAGGAACCGTTGTGTGCAATTTCAAGGGCTTGTGGCTTGCTTTCCATGGGGAGCACCTATGGCATAGTGACCTGAGGACTGATTGCTACTCCTGGATATGTGAAGCATAACTCACAGAGTGTGTGTCCCACATCAGCCATGAGTTGCAAAGCAGGTAGCAACTCTGGATAACCCCTGCATGCATTTGACCCATGGACACCGAATCAAAGATTTCTGCAAGGCTCTCTTCTGTGTCGCTTCAATGCACTCCTCTCTCTGGTGCTAAATTAGCCCTGTCTTTGCCACCACCTGCACAGAATGAACACTCCTGTGCAGTGATAGGTCTCTAGGTTGATTTAAATCCGTCACGCAATCAGTTCTACCAAAACACTCAAAGCCCTTTTCGGTAACTGGAGCTATTCCACGATAAATTTCAGCTTTTGGCATGGAAGAACTTCAGCTGTACAGATATACTGAAAAGTTATTAAAAACAGGAAGAAGAATTAGTGTTTTTCCATTTTTCCTAGTTCTTACATTTGAATTGCAATGATCTATGCCAAGTTAGAACCAGGAATGTTTCATTTAGAAAACTTGAAAATATTACCAGTTTGAGGAGCTGAAAGCAAAAGTTGAGCCTGAAACCCTAGGTGAGCAATGAGCACAGGTTGACCTAAAATTGACATGTCAGACAGGAGTTCATAATATTTTCACCATTTCCGTAAAACCTGAAATTTCTAAAGCAGGTGTAATGATTCAATAACAGGTGCATCTTGTTTAGTTAATGGAAGTAAAGTTGCAAATGTGATTGAAATACTCATACAGCACTTCCTAAACTAGATTTTGTGTGTTGTCCTCTATTGCTAATGGGTCAGCAACGCTGCTTCCTCTATCAGTGTTGCTAACTCTTGCTATTTTATTGTGTTTCACATTATTATGCTATTTATCATTATGCCGTAATATATATAAATCCATGGTGCATCTGGATCTGGTTTCTTTCCCTCACTTGCTGCTAGAAGAATAAAATAGCAGAGGAAGTGCTATACAGGAAGGCAACCAGGCAGATTAAAGATGTGGCACCATTTCTGTTCAAGGAGTGACAAATAGATGCTCTACAGCCAGGAGAAAGGGCGAGTGAGGAGATATGAGAGAGGCCTCTGTTAAGGCCCTGAAAAGGTCTTTGAGAGTAATCATTTGCTCTTTCTCAGAACAAAGGAATTTGGGGTAAAACATCCAGGTTCTAGGTGGCAGACTGAGAAGAGATGCAAGAACAAACGTGTTCTTTGCGTGGCAGGTATCATCTAAGTTGTGGAGCTCATTGCCACAGGATGTTATTGATCTAAAGGGCTTAAAAGGGTTAAAATTAATGAACTACATCAATGGAAGAAAAATCCTCAGGGGCTGTGGAACACAAAGATGCCACCTCTGGTGCAGGCATTCCCTGAGCTGTAGTCACAGAAGGCTGGGAACTATATTAAGAGAATGTCACTACATTCCTGCCTATTTTTATATTCTTCCCAAAGTAGGTAATATTTATTACTGCCAGAGACAGGATCCTGGGCTAGCTGGACCTTGACTCTGAGCCAATATATCTGTTCTTGTGATCTTATACTTACTTTCAGTAAGAGAAAAAAGGGGGGACATTTTAGTACTCAGGACTTTTAAACTTTGAAGCCTCTATGTTCAGTTCTCAGAGTTGAGTAAAAAGAACTTAAATCTTATGGATATTAAATCAATATAATGATTTTTGAGTGATTTTGGTTTCCTGAATACCTGGGCTATATTGCATGGCAACCAGAACTTTGATATGCCAAAAGAGTCCAAAATAGAGCATAGATAATAAACATGTTCACAGCTGTTTTCTGATAATCTTCAAGTACAATAGATTGCACCATTGTTTTGGTGCAATGTCTGATTTTCTGATAAGACTCTGGCAGCATTAATACCGTAGTTCTTTCCCCACACATATTTGTCTTCAAAAATACCAGGAATCAACTGAAGCTCCTTGGCATTTTTTCCCAAATTATTGAGGACCTCCCTCTGCTAAGTGTCATATTTGTGCTTTTATATTATCAAGTGTAACTTCATAGAACTCAAATTAAAAAATTCTAATTAAAAGATTAAGAATGTGATTTGTTCTGCTGCAGTTCTGAATCCAAGAGAGACTTACTGAATGAAGTTGTTAATTTGAGCCACAGTATGGTACTGTATGTGGTTTTATTTCCCCCCTCCTCTTCCATTTGAAGCTCTGATTACTAAGTCATATTCACAGGGGTCAGAAGGGAGGGAGGAAAAAAAAAAAGCGGTTATTGCTCAAAATTATTAGACTGTATAGGAAGCAGATTTAACCATCTCTTTGATTATCTCCCCTGGCCAGGATGAGATATGGTCTACAGTTCATGGCTCATTCCTCATAACCAGTGAGGCAGAAATACAATGTAATGAAAATTGATCTATAGAACGCATTCGATTAGTGAAATATGAGCAAAGACATTACTTCTGAAGAAAGTGAAAATTAAAAGCGCACACCAGCAGCAGCAGACATATAGACAGAAAGGCATCATTTTTACCTCCAGAGAAGCAGATGGGGTAAGTACTGGATGGTTCCACCAAGCAAAGAGTTCATTGCTTCACCTACCTCTAAATCTCACTATAGAGAATCAATTATAGAAATAGAAAAGCAAAAATTAAAATCCCCAATTAATGACTGTGTTCTTTCACTGATTATTAGATGATGGCATTTTGGAAAGAGTGCTTCACTGCCACAGAAGACCTTGTTACAGCAAAATACATCTTCAGGTCTTTGTCCTTCATCTTCTACCTGTGTAAGCCAAGGCACATCACTGATATCCTCTCTCTTCCATGTTTTTTATTTGTAAAACATGGGTAGCAGTACCCCAGGATTCTGTGAGGATTAATTTAATGTGAGAAGTGCTTTGATTTCCTTGGGCAACAGGTTTATAACAGCATAAACATATGTTGGGGAAATAAATGCATTCCCTCTTATCTGAAACGTGGATCTCTTACGTGGTCACTTGTATGTTCTCAGCAAAGTAATAACAAATGATCTTCCCATCTGTGCAGGCTCTGTCATATAGTACGGAAGAAAAATAACTTCTGTTGTTTAGATGAGCAATGAGAGAACATGGAGCAAATCAGGATAAGCAAACACCCAAGGCTAAAGCCATATTCAAGAACGTGTATAGACTGAAACGTGCATATAAAACATTTATGGACGACTTCAAGAAGGGAAATCATAAACAGCGAGTCTGATTATAGAGAGAGAAGTCATGGACAGAAAAGGGGTTAAATGCTTAGAATAAATTTCTTATTGCAAATAGCTTAAGGTATTTGTATGCATTATTTTGCCAGGAAAATATTGTTCCCTTTGGGTCTCCAGGGATTTCCGTTTTCCATGCTGCCCCCTATTTCAGCACCTACATATGCTTACAGATTTTCACCCTGATTGGTTTCTATGACTGTATTTTTCAGTCAAACTTCTAATTGAAAGCAGCATGATGAATCGTAGGAGGCCTATCTCCCTAGATCCACTATCGCTGCTGCAGAAAGTCAGCCTGTCTGCACAGCCTATTTTTGTGCTGTCCCTGAGCCACTGCTGTGCCCTGCACAGTCACAGATCAGAAGCGGAGGCTGCAGAGAAGCAGCCAGCAGTGTCTCTGCCACGGCCAGCTCAGCAGCACAGCCTGCACCACTGCACCCCAGGGCTGTGCAGCACGGGGCACCGTGGCTGCTCCGCCGTGGCACGGCCCGTGGCACAGCCCCACCAGCCTCGGTGCCGGCGGCTGCCGAGCATGAGGCACACCGGCCGGAGGGCACAGAGCAATGGGGAAGGCGATGCCATCTCCACCCCTTTCTGGGATTTACAGGCATACATTTTCTTGTCTTGCTCCTTGGTACTGAAGATCAGAAGATTTCTTGGTCCCCAATCCCAAAAGTGACGCCAAAAGAGCAGAAAAGCAGCACATAGCAGAATGTGTGAACAAACCCTCCAGGACGGGAAGGCTCCAGATGATGTGTAGGCAGGTATAGCTCCTAAGGAAGCTGCTCCCTCTTCATGTCAGGGTGAATTTGGTCCAAAGAGCTCAGCCTTGGGCTGATGCTTTCCTTTGTTTTCATGTTCCTGTTCAACAAAAATCAGCTGGCAGCCACAGGATTAAAAGGCAGCCTCAATCTTTTCAATTTTGTGTTGGTTTTTTTTCCCTTCTCTCTCTAAACAACAGGTATGCCTGCCAATAACACACAGCAAGCGGGCTTGTCCACAGCCATGGCTGTGCTGGGGTGGTCCCGTGTGAGACCTCACAGCCACTCTGCAGCTACAAGACCAGACACCCTGTGATTTATGTTTGTTGCCAGTGAGATGGCAGTTCCTCCTGATACACAATTTAGCGTGTAATGCTGCAATGGAAGAGACCCGCTGAAAAACAGGGGTAAAACTGGGCACGTTTTTCAGTCCCAGGATGCTGCAGGGGCATCCTAGGGAATACTTTCTAAACCAAAGCACAGGCTTGTGTTAATCCAACACCCGCCTGTACACAGCTAATGAAATATGATTGACACTTCTGTCACCTCCATGCTTGTGAGGTGACAGATGTATGTTTCGTGTTTCATATGACCATAGGTCTTGAGGTAATGTCTGTGGAAATCAGGGGAGGACCCTCTGTGTCTTCAGTCATCCACGAACCAGGCCTGGAGAAACACCGGGGCTGAGATTACCTCACAGCATCTTGCCTTTGGAAACACATGGATGTCTGGCAGCTTGTAATTGCTTCTTGCTGAAACAACGATTGCTGAAAGTATGCCAGTGTATTAATATACTGTATTATTTACAGACTTGCAGGCTGGGCCAAGGTAAACACTCAGCAATGGAGTCACCTCGATCTGAACTTTTCTCTCTTGCTTTGAAATTTCACTTTATGTTCTCACAATACCTACCACCACTGCTGTGCTTGTTCAGTTTGCTGTGTGCCTCACATTAACCTACAGCTCTGATTTTTCACAGTCAATGAAGCCTCACTGACAAATGGGAGCTTCCACGCCCAGCATTACTCATTTGCAGAAGAATGACTAGAAGAGCACTCAGAGGCCAAAGGAAGCAATGCCAGGATTATTTTCTGATTTGCTTTTATTCAAAACGCTTCCACTGATTCTCTTCCACTTACAGAACTATTGTTGTCTGGGAATTTTGCATGAACTAAATGTGAAAGCAGCAGGAGCATCCCCCATTTCTGGAGGAAAGATGTTCCAGGTTAGATACTAGCACATGGCTGAATTCAAAGTGCAATATTATGCTTTCCTTTGCCACCAGTGGGGTGTGGAGGGCAACTGGGCACAGTCTGACATTCTCAAGATCCTCTCAAATTCACATTGTGACTTAACCCCAATTTTCATTCAGGCTTGGATTCCCACTCTAGCAGGTACCTTGCAAGTATGCATGTGGGGATCTTCTGTTTTACCTACTATTTTTGATCTGAGCATCTTTCTTGATAATCCCTGGTGGACTTAATTGGCTGTATTTCTCTTGCAGAACCCAGAACCATTTCTTAATGTGTGCAGACAGAGGTCACCATGGTAACGTGCAAAAATAATATGTTTTGAGTTTGTTTTTAAAACCTAGTTTGAGCACCATGACATAAAGACTGAAGTGTAGGACAATTGACAAAAGGTCAAGGAACAAGTTTAAAAGAGGAAGGGAGGAAAAGAAAGATGACAGAGGCCCTTTAGGTACTACATTGCATTAATTATACTTGAGTTACATTGTAAAAAGAGAAAACAAAGTGAAACACTCCATCCCGGTGATGAACAGTTGGGGCACATGGAGATTTGGTGACATAGCCATAGCCATGCAGGAAACCTGCAGCAAATGTAAGAATTACCCCTGCCTTTAATAAGCACCTTAACTGTTCAAATGCTTTTAACTTGCTTAGTACATCTTTTCAATTCTCTGAGGATATGACTGTGGGTCAAGATCAGCCCTGCCAAGGCTGTAGAGTCCATCAGTATGGCCAAGATTCTGAAAAATATTAAAAAGTATAAATAACTTTGAGTATCTTGGCTAAGTTAGTAGTAGAAGGGAGAATAAGCAAAGAGGACTGGCTATGCTAATATTTGTGTTAAATGTTTGAGCCTAGATGTGCTTGCAGATGTTTGACAAGGCAGAGATAAATACTTACGCAGCCCCCTGTGTCCTGTCCCTCACTCTAGACCAGTTAGGTCTCAGGGTACCCTGTAACCAGCAGCAGGACCAGTAGAGCAGCCTGGGGCAAGCTGGCAAATGCCTCCTCTTGTACAAGTCGATAGAAAAACTCATTCATCAGATCTAAGATTTTTATCCCAGGGTGTTTTCTCAAGGTTTTTCTTGAGTGCTTTGCTTTCACAGGTACATGTTTCCTCTGCCTTCAGTCTGCTACACAACTGGGGTAGAAAAGTAAATTTTTAACTTCAAATACTTTTCTTACCTATTTCCATCACCAGTAGCTGTCTGTCACCAAGTAGAAGGAATACTCCCTTGTACTGTATGACCTGGATAGAGTTTTCCTTACTGCTTTTATTCTAATGTAGTACTTGAAATAAAGAGAAACAGTCCAAAACCATTACACTATTTTTTAAAAAATACAGAAAAAGAAAACAACATTAACACAGTCTTTCAAAAGAAGATGTATATTTGTCTGTCAACTTCATGTGCCAAAAAATCCATATTTTTTACCGAAAACTTTACACCTCCTATGAGCTCAGAATGCTACCAGACCTAGAAACACACAATTAAGCCACCCTCCCCACCACAGATGACTTCATTCATATGCAGCAGTTAGGACTGTATATTAAAGACTGGTATAGTAAGCTGAAAATAAAAGCACTTTAAACTGAAATGAGTAAAAATGAGAAGTTGAGGTTCGGTGACATAGTATCTTCTCTGAAAATGAGGGCCATAATTTCCTTGAATGGACTATCTAGAATCAGTGAAAGTTTTGCACCCCTACTTTTTCCCCTGTGAAACAGAGCTAATGCTGCTGGTTCACTGCTGTAGAGCCCACCATGCAATTATAAGTGCCAAGGATTAGCTCAGAGATAACAATTCCTAAAGACTAATCTATGCATTCATTTAAAGACATGCTGGTCTTTCCAGAGGCATGAGAAGTGCTTTTACTAGGGTTCTAAATTAGTAATGAAAACAACAACAAAAACACTCAAAAAAAAGGGAAAACCCTTCTCAGTTTATGAATTAATAGTGTTTTGTTGTATCATTTGAATGTAAAGCTGGCAGTACTTAGGGAACATGACCTCAAAACCGAAAGGAAGAAATAACCCCCAGGTCTTGCCAAACCCACTTCTCACAAAAGGCAGGCTAGGGAGGCCAGGAGGAGCTCTCTTTAAAAAAAGATCGCTATTCCCAAACTGATCCGCCTTTTGTTTCTCCAAGACTAGATCTGGAAAGTCCAGCAGTAAGGAAAAGCTCTGCTGTTTCCTTCTCCCGCTTGTTGAAAGTCCCATTTACACACAGTTCATACTAATGCAGGGGGAGGGGGGTGGATGGTTTTCTTTGCTAATTTTCCTCCCTAGGGTGCCTAATGATTTTTCAGAGCTAATACATCCTGACAGATGCAGTCATACTAGTGCTCGCACCCTGCATCTTTGTTGGCCAATCGGGGTCATGGTTTGGAAAGCTGATCTCTTAATCATTTTATCTGATGGATGTCGCCTACTATAAATCGACAGTTGTTTGACCGATATTGACCTCTTCTGTTCTCACTGATGCAGGAGACAGACTTTCTGTGGGGCTCAGTCAGCCAGCGACCAGGGTGTGTGAGGCACTGTAGCTGTTTGACAAGTGTCTTAAAACTGCATTTGAAACTTTTTTGCACATTGGCAATTGACAGACACCAAAGCTTTGCATGGGACAAGTCCCATGTAGTATTGTACGTCACACCTTCTGTAGGACTTTGAACTTAATGAACTGCAAATCATAGGTAAGGGTTTACCGTTCAATATTATTAGCAGACAGTGAATTGTGATAGATTGGAGCAGCTAAAAAGCAGCAAAAAGCCAACATTTTCCCAGAATCTAAGTGTTCCCTTTAAGTGAAATTATTCTTTATAGTTATGAACTACATCAGTCTTTAAATTTGTGCACTAATTTTATTAAAAACAACACAGAGCATGTACTAGGTACAAGTCAGCAGCTAGAAAAAGTATCTCTTGGCTTTCGCCCTATTCCATAGCATGTTTATTTTGCAAATTGACTGTTCAAAACTGAGCATATTTGCTGGCCAAAAGACAGAAGGCGGAAGCAGGGGTATGACCAGAATGTAAAAGCACCTTTTCCTTCATGTCAGAAACTAGCAGAGGTCAAAAAGCCATCTGTACTCTACAGAAATCATACCTTTTCTTTTTCCTCTCCTTGCCAGTTCAGTTTTACTACAAGAATCTTATCCTGAAGTAAGTTTGCACAAGGTGAGATTGCTGTGGCCTTAAACTTAGTTTGCCTGGTAGGTAGCGGGGCCGTGCTAACGTGCCGTCGCCGGGAGCTCTGCCAGTCGGTCCCTCCTCCGAGAGGTGGCCAGGCTGGCGCTTGCTGCAGCAGGGCGCGTGGGGCAGCAGCTCAGTGCCTGGATGAAGCCTCCAGAAGTGCCTTCACCCAAGCTCCCCCTGCAATGCTCCCTCCATCCGGGAGGTCCTTCCCGCTGCGGGGGGCACAGTGGAGCTCCCTTGCTCTCTGGGATGTTGGCATGGAGCAGAGCTGGGAGCTATGCAATAGCTTCGAAGGCAGAAGGACTGTCCTGGGGGAGGATGTGAAACAGGGCTGCACTTGCTGCCTTGATTATCCCAGTGCGGCACAAGTAGCCATAGAAAGAAGATCCACAGAGAAGAAGGATCTAAAAAGTCATGTGGATATGGCAGGATTTTTAGGATATATTAGCCTGAATGGCTCCACAGTGTGGAATTTTACCTGGCATTAGTGGACTTCTATACAAAAATTAAAGTAATATTTAGTGCAGATAGGAAAGGATAAGAGGTTAGATCTGAGCTGTAGCCCTGAGGTCAACGATGTAGCAGGAGCTCCCTGCCTAAACCTGGACTGTTTGCTGCACAGTATGCTCCCTGTTTAGAGGTATGAAAATAGTGAAAACAGTGTCTGAGAAAGAGCCAGAAATACATCATTTATATTACCGAAACAAATTAATACTGGGAGGTATTTTTCCCTTACAAATAGGCCTCAAGAGATTGATCTAATTAATTAGCTTTTGGTTGTACAAAACTGACCCTTCTGCCTCCAAGTCACCATAGCAGAGGCAACTGAGTGCAAAGAGTGAAATAAATGGAGCTGCGTCAAAGGAGCAAAGCTGGAGTACACACGGAGCCTGGGATTCGGGCCCAGGGCATCTCCTAGGACCTGTAATGGTGGGGTGCAGGTGGTAACTAGGCTCCCCTGTGAGCACTTGGGGGAATGAAGCCTTTAAATAGTCCTAACGGCAGCTGATGCAGCAAGGTGTGGCACGGTGCTCTCATTTGATACAAATCAATGTTCAAAGCATACAAGTGGCTAAAGCATTTCTACCATAATTCTACGAGAAATACAGAAATCATTGTTTGAAACGCTAAAATTGTAGGCTAGCTGAGAAAATGACTAACCCTTAAAACAGTCAAAAGTGAGCCGCTGCCCTTTGCTGCAAGGGCTTCAACTGTTACTCCTTGTTCTGAGGAAACAGGATCTGAGGTGGTAACAAATTATTAGTAGGTGGAGGGCAGCCGCATTACCCTTGCTACAAATGCACTGGGAGCGTGTCTCAAGAGACTGTAAAGCCTATAGAAACATCAAGCTTTGGGACTGTTTGGCTAAATTCACTTTGATGTGAGACCTGACGGCTTTTCTGCTCACCTTGTCCACCGAGATCCCCAGGTCTGTGGGGGCAAGGGAGAGGTCTCGCAGCAGGGCCGGTGCACGCCTGGCTATGGGTACCCTAAGGCATCGACATTTGACCCCATGGGTGAATGAAAAATTTTGTAATCTTTGTGATAAAGAGTAAGGATGAACTTAATTTATTTTGTGTATTATGAAAGACTATTGTGACACCACTAGGAAAGGGCCATGCAAAGTGGGGCACAAGTCTGGTTTCACAGATGATGATAATGCTTATTAATTTTGGTGTCACTGGGTACCCCATGCATTTACACCTATTACTGAGCAATTTAAAAATTTTCCATCATTAGTACACAGCCTGATCTAACTACTGTTGAAATAAATTATTTGTAGTGGAGATGTCAACATCTTTGTCTCATTCTTTGGCTAAGCCTCAGTGAGAGCAGTATGGTCTATGGTTCCTGGAGCTCTTGATCAACTAATGAACGAGAAATTTCCTTAACGCCACCTTCCCATCCCATTAAATAAGTTTTGCTTGTAGTTATTAATTATTGTTATTAAAAAGCTTCTTTATTCCTCCTGGAGGTATTTGGGCCACAGGCCTTAATTCATCAACACATTTTATGGCAATTTCTGCTAGGAAGCATCGCGCAAGGGCGTTGCACGGGGCAAGAGATGAGGAAAGCCGGTGGCAGAAGGCTAAGTGAAGAGTGCAGTGGGATTTAGCTGTTGGGGCTATGAAGTATCCTGGCTTCTGCCTGTGCAGGCAGAGCCAGGGGGCACGTGGATAATTAGGGCATGTTCTCCTCAGCAGAGAAGGGTACAGACTTCACTGACTGAACCAATGTCTGGAAACTGTGAATTTGGATTCAGGGGAGATTTACTGGGGTTTCTTTATGAGCTAAACGAGGAGAAATGTGACCAGAGCAGATGTATAAAAGCAATTTTCCTGAGTAAGTAAGAGGATGGCATAGCTGGCCAGGGAGTTGCACTGTGATCTTTGGCTGAGCTTTGCAAAGAGTGACGGCAGCACATTACCTCCTGCGCAGAGGAGCCGCGGCAGAAATGAAACCATTTCCTTATGCATAACTTAAAGTTTTACTTGCTTACTCACCAATTGGTATGTTATTCCAAAACAGTGGATAAAGTAACTTTGAAAGTCCTGATGGATGCCCAAACAAAATAAGCAGGTTTAGCAAGTGTACTGCAACAGCTTCACCAGGGCTGATACAGCTATTAACAGGCCGGAATAATGCTGTCAGCACATTACCTCACGTCTGTTAACATCCTCCAGCACTGCCCAGTCTCCTGAAATCCCCCTTTCCAGCAGCAATATATTTGTAGAACTACACCGAACAGTTTGGTATTTGCTTGACTTGGACGGTCCCCCAGGAATCAGAAAATCTTTGCAACAGCATTGCTCCAGGTCGTGGTGCACAGCGTGTGTACAGCTCCACACCCTGTTTTCCAAGCAATCGAAAGCCAGGAGAAGGATGGATGTCAGGGCAGAGGGAGGAGGCACCTGCCCCGCTTTCTCACACGGGTTCTTCAGTGGAGCAGCCAGAGCTGCTAGAATTAATGTGTTCTGACTGTTATATCCTGCAATTTGTGTTTCAGTTTAATTTCTGTCCTGTGGTAATTATAAATAGAAACCAATAGAAACGAACATGTTTGACAGCAACTCGATTTTGTTAGTTAGAGTTTTGTCCTTAAAGCTGAAATAAATCTGGAATGCAGAAGGCACATGAGTGTCCCCCATCGTCCCCCCCAGCCGTGTGTGCATGTGCACATGCACCGTCTCCCCCTTCCCTGCCTGAGTCTGACGTCTGTGGAGCTTTGGACTGATTGCTTGTATTCAAATGCAGTTTATTAAAAAAATGTAATATATAACATAATTGTAATGCTCTCACTTTAGAACTAGTTAATGCTTCTTCCTTCTACATTGTGTGTGCTTTTTTCCCTTTAAGCTATGCCAATGTCTCTCTGAAAAGGAGATTTTTGTCTTACAACTGTTTTTCATCTGAATCAATTTTTAATCTATTAAAAAAATAAATACATAATTAAAAAAAATTGCAAGAAGCCATTTTTTTTTTGTACTAAAACTGCGTACAAAATTGACAAAGTTAGTATATGTGCCTTTCAAATAGATTTTAATGATGCCCACCCATGACAGCTATTTTAAAGCGGTCTTGTGGCTCTTTGTAATCATTCCTTCTGGTGCATTTTAAAAGCTCGAATGCAATTTTTTGAAACAGAAGAAACTGTCCCCGAATTTTCTTCCCTGTGACCTCAGAACAGTGGCAAAGCCAGATCTGTTCTCTGCTTTTGCAGGTGCTGTCACAGGCGATAATAAGTGCTGTGGTCTATAAACTTACACGGGGGCACCATAAACCGTTAATTTATCACTGCATTAAAACAGGTATTTGAGAAAATAAACAAATGAACAAAGGGCTTTTTCACATTTGTGCGTGTGCTTTTTTACACCGGTTTTGTGCTGGAAGGGACTGTAAGCTTGGGCAAGTTTATATTCTCAGCCCCAAGAATTTACAGGCTGCCTGGAAGCTCGTCTCCTTCATTGCTTAGTCCTGAGGGTCTTCTGAAGTTGTAACTTCTCCAGCTTTCCAGACACCCGAATTTTCAAGGCTACACAAGAGGTAAATGTCTTATGCAGAAAACGGATACTCTTGAGGAACAAAAACTTCAGAGCCATGGAAGTAAAGGCCTTTGCTGAGCCATAAACAGAGCAAAAGGCATGGGGAAAACAATTACACTTTTTCTTTCGGGGGTCACAGTCCATGTCTTGTAAGTCGTGTTGAAATTCAACATTAAGTTAAACTGTGGGATGGAGGAGGTACTAGACCCTGCTGTGGGGGGGGAAGCTGACACTCAGGACCAGGTTTCCTAGAGCCAGGGTGGAGCATGTCTTCCTGGAGAGCTCATCGAGGTGTGCCTCAGGCAGATATTTAATCTGAAGCTGAAGACAGCACACAGACATGAGGACGTCCAAGCCTCCTGGTTGCTCGGAGGAAGTGGGACTGGCACTACAGGACCAGGGTTGCTGTCCCTGGGGCATGAGGAGGCAGATCTGACTCTACGATGCCCCGCCGGTGAGACGAACCAGGACAAAATGCAGGTTGTGTGGATTGGCCGGGGCCTGGAGAAGGACGCTATGGAGCCGGGATGGGCCTGTGCTTGTTGATCCTGGAAAAGAAAAAACTCGTTAAGTTAAGAGAATGAGGGGAGGGGAAATGCAGCAGTGGCAGCAAGAATGATACTTTTTAGCCATAAACTGAAAATGTAAGCCATCTGTAGGGTTTTAGGTATGACTTTATGGTTAAGGACAATGTCTAAAATATCCCTGATGTCTTAATCTACTGTTTGCTCACAAAAACTCAGGGAAATGCTTCAAAATCATTCCACAGTGATTTTTATTCTTTCCTGATCTCATTCACCACTGGTCATTAGTTTCCTTGTTTCCACTGAAGACCTGAAGGGACACAGAGCAAATCACGGGACCAAGGTTTCACACCAAGCCGTACCATGGCTGGGGCTACGGGGTGGAAGGAGAGGATGGCTGGAAATTGTGCTGCATGCCAGCGACTTGGCTCACATCACTCCAGGATTATTGTCGCTACACACAGTGAAAAGGGCTGTTCAAAAATCTCAAGCCTAATGTCATGCCAAAAATCTGTGCTTGTTCGTTTTTCTGTTTGTCATGAAAAATGTGACACAACTCTTCCGTTCCTAGAATTATTTTCCACGGAAAAGTCCTTATCTGCAATAAATAAACCCCATCCTTTTGAGTTTACTTCACTGCATATTTATTTTTCTTGAATTCTTCTAGTTTTACAACTTTGCTACTTAATTTCTGCTTTACTATGAGAAAAAGACAGGACACAGCTGTTAGTGGAAATGCAGCAGACTTTTTTAGAAGACAGATGTGCTGATGACTACCCTGAAGAAATGCATACACATTCCTGCCTTTCTGCATTGTCTATAGTTATTTGAATGGGTTTGGCATTTGCTCTCCCTGACTTCCATGGCTGAAGGTTTGCACTTTTTAAAAATCAACTGGTTTTTTTTCCTGTTTCACATCTGTTGGATGTTGCTTTTTAGATTCTTTAGAAACATAAGAAAAACTTGACAATTTCTCCGTATTCTATGACCTGACAGACTATCATATTGGCCTTGATCCCATGCTTCCAAAAATAAGAGCTTTATCTTTTAGATCAGTGGATAATGGATCAGGCCAATACTCTTCTACGAGGTCTGAACTTGTATTGATTTATTTTTCCAAGCCTTACTATGTCAAGTACATAAACAAGTAGAAATAATGTCAGTCGAGTATAAATAGTGCTAATAACTAAGATGATAGAAACTTTAACCCCTATTGATAGAAACAGCAACTAACGTAAGGCAGACTTACATCTCCAATAGGTCCTTGCTCTGGTTTCCAAGTCACTTATCTATCCTGCTATAGTTTGAAGGTATATAGGTTCTTGTAACTGTGAAAGATAGGCATACAAATGAAGTCTTAGTTATGACAGAGATTACTTTTTGGATGATTTCATTGTATCACCCCTGTTTAGCAACAGCTCTTCACAGATTGTAGGCTTTATGAGATTTCAGACCTTGCCTGACTTTGACTTCAGGCAGCAGATACAGAAGGAAAGGCAAGGTAGGGATGAGGTATGGCTGCAGCGGGTATCTTTAGTTCTCACGGTGTGACTTCATTTATGACCACTGCCAACTTTCTGCTGAAAACAAGTGCTTCCAGAACAACAGTTTTGCAGCTTTGCAGGGGAAAGAAATCACACTTTCAATCAATGTTGGATTTTTAAGAACACTTAAAACCTCTTTTTGGACTGCATTGCATGAGAAAAACTTCAAAAACCTGTCTACTCAACCAAAGACTTAATATACCTGCAATTTATTTATGCTAATGTAACCAGAAACAGAATGTGGTTATAATAAGATGGAATCCCTTTAAAAAATAAAAGGATTCTGTACTATGGCAGTGCTCTTGCTAATAATTTCCAAATTAAATTTGCATAACAATCTCTCTTTTCAGACTGCTGGTCCAACAAATCAAGCTGCAACACTTCTGGTTAAGCTTTGTTCTGCAAGTATTCTGGAACAGTAATTTAGTTGTCAGTTTTGGGGCTGTGGGAGCATAATTAGGTTTATGCAGCTAAAGACATGTCCACATGCCTCTGTGGGAAATTAGATGAAGGGAAGTGCTGGGTTGGGCTAAACTTGTCAGAATTCAGCCCAGAAATTCTGGAGCAAGCTTGAATATCTCTGTAGACATACAGTATATTGAATATAGGTTTTCCTGGAGTTACAGCTGTGGTGTCACTAAATGGCCATAAAGAATAAACATTTTCATTACTACTGTGCCCTTCAAAAGTTCTTTCTTGATCAGGGGAGCTGCACTAGTGCTGCTTCAATCAGATGAGGCTGATGGGCAAGCACATCTTGCTGATGCTCCAAATAGCTACTGTCTATTCACATCTTAGAGTAAATTGACTTGAGACTCACCAATTATGTCTACTGATACTTCATGTTAGGTGAACTTCCCTTTCACCTCATCTTTTTATACTTTCTTCATGTGTATTTCCCCTTAGTCCGGAGCATCCCATCTCTGGAGGAGGAGAGACAGCCACCTGTGTTTGGCGTGGCAGGGCCTTGACTTCCACCACAGCACCTGCACGCTCCGCAGATCAAAACCAAGGCTGAAGGGTTTGGTGGCCACTGTGCAGAAAAACCAGAGCCCTCACACTGGTGGATCTTACAAAAGCAGAGCTGGTGCCCGAGCTGTGAGATGAGGAAAGGCGATTCCTGGGGTGTGGATGGGTACCACCTCTGGCAGGGTACGGCCAGCATTGCCTTGGGGGGCTGGCATGAGGACGCATGAAATGCAGCTCTCGCCTTTACCTGGTGGGGGGACGGTTCATCCTCTTGTACAGTGAAAATGAGAACAACCCAATCCATACATACTGGGTAGGGTAACCTCTTACTGCATCTGACCCACCCCGTGCAGTCTGGAATGTCACTTCTTATTTAACATAGCAAGAACAAACTCATCAGTGTACGTGTGCATATGTCTGTGCCAAGGATTATACAGGGCTAGGCATATAAAGCTGGCTGAGGTTGAGTAAGGGAAACACCTCTGCAGGGTATATATGTTTCTAGGCTGTCATTAGACGATGGATGTCCAAATGAGCACAAGTAAATACAGCAAACCAAATTTGACTCCTCTTCGGCATTCTTAAAAGAGCTTGTTTATTTCTCTAACTCATAACTCCTAGAAACAAGCCCCTGAATTTTAAATGTAGATACCTGGCAACAGGGCATGACGCAGATACTCAACAAATCTCAAGCCTTGCCTTTCCCAATTTTTTTTATGTGTTTGCTTAAGTTGTGTTGGCCAAGTTCTATATTCGTAAGTGAGAGAATAAATACTATTACAGTACAGTCTGTAGCGAAGGATAGAAGAAGGACCTGATACAAGGGTTCTTGTGCTTGGAATTATTACACGGCTCAGTGTGAAACCTCACCCCAGAATTAGGCTGCCTCATGCTTTCTGGACGAGGCCACTAGCTTTCCTGTCTCATCTGTTAGGCGGCTGAAAACATGCACATTATTTCCATCTTGGAAAAGGTTTCAGCTGCCAGGGAAAACACCCCACGGTTATTCATCACATTTTGTTAAAGCATTGACCAGATGCAGTCCTGCTATCAACTCAAGAGAGCTATTAGGGCAAAGTTCTGCCTGCTGTACCTCAGCTGTACCTAATGGCCCAGCCATGGCAGGAGCGAGCCCGCTGCGTCATCGTGGCAGGAAAACCACCTGCCGCTTGGCAGCGTTAGCCGAGCAGATGAGCTGTATCACTACCAGCAGCGCATCATGTATGGGGAATAACGAATTGCTTCCCAAGGAAAGCAATAGCTGGCTACTGGTTATCTACTTCACCAGTGATCTGGTTTTCATTTAGTTTTAGTCCTCCAGGTTTGCTCCCTTTGGGTTAAGTGATGGATCCCCAGCTAAACATAAGACAGTTTAATTTTTCTGCTTCCAGGCGCCATCAGCCTCGGTAACCCCAACTTACAGCCAAACCCGGTTCATTTTTCTGTTGATTATCGCTTTGCCAGACAAACAAACAATGCTAGAGCTGTGCAGAGTTTTATAACCTCTATAAAATCAGTTCTGAATTGGCAGACAGGTGTATTTCTGCATACATTTCTCACAGTCATGACCTTAGGAGACTGCTCTGTATTCCTCCTTCTTGCATTTATACATGAACTCAATTAATTTGTAAGAGCTTAGATCCAAAACATAGCAGAAAATGTGTTTCTGGTGTCCTCCAATAAGCGTGTGACTCAGAGCAAGTGATGAGAGGATTCCCTGGAAGCAGCGCTCCCTCGAGTACTAATTACCATCTGCAATAGCTCCAATATCAGCCTTTCAGCCGAAACAAACAGGGCTCGAACCCTTCCGTCTGCCGGGGGACTCGGGACTGCAAGGGGCTCTGGGCAAACGAGCTGAGAGCAAGCGCACATTTATAGGTAGCAAATGTACAATCAGCTCTGGAGAGCACACAATGCCATTTAAAAATACTAAAGTACTACTTTGCTACTTCGTAGAGAAGGCCATAGGGTGTTGTTTCAGAGATGAGGTCCGTCGGGGAGGTTCTGAGTTTAGTTGCAACTGCTTAATATATATGGTGAGGAAAACTGCTTCTTCCAGTGCCTGCAAGCTCTCATTTTTTTCACATGTAGACAGCCCTAAAAGAAGTGCAGAGACAAAAGCGAAGATCTTCAAGACTTGCTAAGCACCTGATTCCTAGTGATAGCAGCAGTGTTAAGTGCATAACATTGCTGGGGATTTAAGGCTACTGACAGTGGCCTTAAAAAACAGCAAAGCAAAAAAGAAAAAAAATTGAGTGTAATTGGAGTAGGCAACAGTGAGGGGTGCAGGAGGAGAGGTAAGCCTGCAGGGCAGGGGGTTACAAATGGCTGAAACTTTTTGACCTGAGTGAGGGACTGCACGCAGGGGAAACGCCAGTCTGGGCCTGATGGCAGCTCCTGTGGGAGGTGGCACAGGAGGGCAGAGAGAGATGCATGATCCCCAAGGGGGAGAAAGGGAGCTGCTCTGCAAGGTGGTGCCAAAAGGCTCCTTGCTTTTGAGGAAGTTTTAGACAAATTCCGTTTCACCCTGGTGTGAGACTAGAACGACAGCAGAAGTATAAGAACAAGCGGTTGTGTAGGTGAGGTCCTGCAATCACACTGAGGTGCACATGGTGGAAGGACGAGGAGCAGGGAGGCTTTGTGCCCCAGGCTGGAGTTAGCGGAGGCTTTCAGTGACATGGGGGATGCAAAGACCAAAGGCTGAGAAATGTAGGCATGCATGGTCACATCCCCAGATCGGAAACCACCTTGCCCCACATTTTTTTAGACAGGAATGTCCCAAGAGGGGCCAAAACCAAACCCAGCAGTAATAAGGAAACCACTCAAAACTCATACTTGCAGGGTGCCTCTTTTCTGGAGGAACACGCTGGCTGCAGGCAATGCTGGGCTATAGCAAGCAGAGGAGGAGAAACATTAACTGGGAGGCCTTTACGGCTGCCCATTAGCATAACAAGCAGCAGGCCTAACACATCTGCCATCTGGCCACCACTGAGTGTTATGTAAAAAACGTAAGTCATGAGGAGATTAATTTGCTAGTGGTAAATTATGTTGGATTAAATAGCAAACTACTTTCTGCAACGTCGCATACCAATGACAAAATGCGCCGTGGCCTCCTCCATTTCCTTCCAAGACATGGAAAAACAAGTACTCTTTCACATTGCCTATCTTTTTAGTCTTTATCGCCAAGCTGCATTAATCATCTTATTTTGAGGTTTGCATGATGTGACTGCATGATTCCCCTGCTCCCCTGTGCATGTTCCCCAGCCTTGCCCTGGGAGGTCACTTCCCCAAAACAGATTTTTCTAGAAAGGTCCAGACTTGTGGTCCTCAGAAAGGCTTATTCCAGTCTGGGATCTGCTCATCACTGGCTTTTACCTCTCTCAGGGGGAAGGGGAAGCTGGTGAGAGGCGCAACCTAATTCTGCCACTTTGCCTTTTGCAGCCAACGGCGCGTTGGTGCTGTGCTGGCAGTGTGGGATAGCTGTCCTAATAGCACAGACAACTCGACTGGTGGCAATCACTCAGGAGAAAGCAAAAGGGAATCCTTAATCTGTGGATTATCTGAGGTTTTAGACAGGATGATCCTGAAGCATATGAAATTCTTCAATGCATTTTTTCGTTATGGAACAATAGAGGTTACTCTTCCCACCCCACTTAACCTATTTCTGCGACAGATTCAGCTTCATATTCCTGCAATATTCTCTTAAAAGGTTTCACCCAGAACTAAGAGCTGCTTGCAAGGGAATACGCAACTGCTGAACAAGAGGCTTCCCAAGCCAAGTTTGGAAGAGCGGCCATAGATCCATCTGTTGCTGCATGAAACTCCTAGGCACTTTTAGAAAGTCCCAGGTGCTTTCAGTCACCTGGGTCAGCACTGACGCAGCCAAAGTGCCAACTTCCCAGATCTAAAGACCACTTATGTTATTAATTTTATTTTGGTTTATTAATTTTATTTTTTATTATTTTTATTTATTTTTGCAAATGAAACATTTTTCTTCCCATATGAGTCTATTTTTCTTGTGGGGAGCAGAAAGTAGCTAGAATAACCATGAGGCAAAGAGGAAAACAGCCTTTGCCTATAAATTAGTTTTCACTAGCTCCTTTGCTCCCCAAAGGCCATAGGCTGACTGTGGGTTAGGAAGAAATACAGCAATTTGGGATTATGCATGGATAAAACAGTTATCCTCATGAGTTGATGATATGTCATCATATATTACAATCCCGCGGATATGAATTTGGCCTGGATTGCAGAGGCAAAGTTCAGCAAATAATTTACAGTGTAAAATGATCGCCTTTATTGAAGAACGTCACCATGTAGACAGGGGAATTAGGGCAAACAAACCCTGGTGATTTATAGGTTACCACAGCAGTCAACGTCACAGGAGGAGGCAGCAGACTGGGTTTTATCTGCTTCCCAAGATACTGGGACATTTAACTGTGTGGTAAGTATTAGTGTTTTAATGTGCTGCTACTGCTTTCCTTCTAAGTGACCCTCATCTTGGTGTAATTAATCGGCCAGTGAGCAACACCACATGTACAGCCAGGGACATTTTGGCTGCGCTGAGCTGCTGGGGTTAACACGCTCTGTGATGGCCAGCTGCAGTCCGTCGGCTGGAAGGGGCTGGAAGGGGCTGCCACAGCAGGGCAGAAGCACACCTTCAACAATCTGCCCTGTGGGGGACCACCAGCCCAGCACCACGGGCATAAAAAGCACAGCTGGGCATTGCCTCCCAGATGTCCTTGCCATGACTGGAGGTACTTCACCAGGATGCAGACCTGATGCTTTATGAGGTCTTGCTTTGCAGCTCCATGCTCTTTTAGGTTAGCAACCAGTTGTAATTACCAACGCCTGACGTGCAAAGAAACCTTAGAAGTGTAATTGGAAAAAATAAAGGTGTCATGTCCTTCTGCAATAAAAGATAACATAGAATCATAGGGTCATTAAGGTTGGTACAGACCTTTAGGATCATCAACTCCAACCATCAACCCAACACCACCATGTCTCCTAAACCATGCCCTGAAGTGCCACATCTACACGGCTTTTAAATACCTCCAGGGACAGTGACTCCACCACCCCTCTGGGCAGTCTGTTCCAGTGCCTGAACACTCTCTCAGTAAAGACATTTTATCCTAATAGACAGTCTAAACCTCCCCTCATGCAGCTTAAGGCCATTTCCTCTCATCCTATCACTAGTAACTTGGGACAAGAGACCAACACCCACCTCACTAATACCCCCTTTCAGGTAGTTGTAGAGAGCGACAAGGTCTCCCCCCCTCAGCCTCCTCTTCTCCAGGCTAAACAACCCCAGTTCCCTCAACCTCTCCTCATAAGACCTGCTCTCCAGACCCTTCACCAGCTTCGTTGCCCTTCTCTGGACACGCTCCAGCAACTCAACGTCCTTCTTGTAGTGAGGGGCCTGAAACTGAACACAGAACTCAAGGTGCGGCCTCACCAGTGCCGAGTACAGGGGCACGATCACTTCCCCGCTCCTGCTGGCCACACTATTCCTGATACAAGCCGGGATGCTGTTGGCCTTTGTGGCCACCTGGGCACACAGCTGGCTCATGTTCAGCCGGCTGTCGACCAACACCCCCAGACCCTTCTCTGCCGGGCAGCTTTCCAGCCACTCTTCCCTGAGCCTGTAGCATTGCAGGGGGTTGTTGTGATCCAAGTGCAGGACCCGGCACTTGGCCTTGTTAAACCTCATTCAATTGGTGTCGGCCCATCGATCCAGCCTGTCCAGGTCATGTGACTCTGTACGGCAAAGCCATTAAAATGCACCTCTTCCAAGGTTTAGCTCCTTCTAAGGACAGAGAGAAGAACACAATGGGTAAGGAAAAATACAGCATTGCAGACAGGGCTTTGGATTAGGTTCCTGAGGACTAGGAAGAAAGAAGAAACTGCTTGGGCCACTGGAATGCAGGCACTTCTTGGTGCCATGCTCAAAGCGCGGCGGAAAGCGGTGAAGGAGATCTCTCACACAGAGGTGGAGGAGACAGTGGGGGTGAGGAAAAGGCTTCTTGCTGGGCCACGGGGAAGCGTCTTCCTTTCCAAATGAAAAAAACCTGGGCTTCCGCTCCAAGGAACAGGACTTCTGAAATGAAAATGAGCCACAAGCATGATGCTCCACAGATTACTTTTAAAAATCTTTTTAATGAAGAAATAATTCCATTCCAAAATATAGACACACAATTAAATAGTTTAATCACTTCAAAATATAACATGTCCCCAGTAGGTTCCAACACACACACACAAAACAATACTTAACAGCAATACAAAAAACCCATACAATAGCAGTTCTGTTACAATACCAATGAATATCGTGACGTCTTCAGTGTCTCTGGATCTGTCTCAAGTGGTGTCAAGTACAGTAGTTTTAAAAATGTCTTATGGTTAGTAGCCTCAAGATGTAACTCTTCATACAGGGTTTGTTTTTTTTTTTTTGGTTCAAAGGTAAAAATGCCCTTTTGACTTCAGGACACAGCGGAGTGCTTGTTGTTCACAGCTCCGCCTGCTGAATTGAACCAATGTGATTACAGCAACCCGAGGTTGCAATATTTACAAGGTCTATCTACAGTAATTGCCAAGAACCAATAAGGATGGGAGAAGATGACTGAAAGAAAAGGTGGACACACTTATGATAAATTATGATGCAACAGTTTGGCTCATGCATATAAGAAAATACATATTATATCACAACAAAGGCCACACACCTTTTTATGCAGTTTACATTACTACTTACAGACTACCCATTCTCCACCTTCGCTTTGGACATTCGAGGACCCTATACATCTTCACATCCCTGTCTCCTGATTCCAATCCACTGGTTTCCCTCCAGTGACAGTAAAACCACCCGGAGTTTTCACTGCTGTGGTGGGCCATTGGTAGTTAAGAGAAGGCCCACGCCAAGAACCTCCTCTGTAACTCTGTTTTAACGACCGCAAACCACAACCAAAATAATATTCAACAAGCAGACAAAGACTAGCTGGGTGAAAACGCAGCCAGCTTAACACTTGGAAAATGCTTAAAATAGATATTTGGAGAGCCAAGTAAGAGGTGCTTCATCTCAGGGCTCCAGGGCTTAAGGGACCCAGAGCTCTGCTGGGGATCACCTTGTTGACACCAGCCAGAGCAAGGTGCTTGATCCGTCACCTTTTTCTTTACTCCTAGTCCGGAAGCCCTTGCAATGGATTTATTCTATTGCACCTATTTTAAGCGTAGTGATGATGAGCACGCAGACATTAGGGTCATGGGAGGGATCTATTACTCTGGGTACAGTTAAACACGACATGGGTTGAATTAGTCAGCCATTGCATGTAGCTGTGTTCTAGCTTGTTTTATCTCTGTTCAGGAAATGCTTGCCTGGAATCCTGAGCTGCCAGCAACATCTACAGCTTCACTGGAGTAGCTTTAAAGGTGGAGTGCTAGGCACTAGTGGAGGCTCACCCATTCCTGAGAGGAGGTTGGAGGAGGGGGCATCTGAGGATATGGTGCCTGCCTTGCCAGGATGGCACATACCCCAGCAGCAAAGACCAGTGATTGCAAAAATGAAGATATCTGGATGTCTTAGTATGCATTTGGATGTCTGAGACCAAGCCCAGGTGTGCAAGGAGATGTGGACAAGAGATCTGCATATGCAGTAATACAATATGGAAGTGGAAAATGGCAGCAGCTCCTTCATACAGATACTCATTCCCTATCACACAGTGCCCAGGGAAACAGCCACGAGCCTAGAGAGTGCATGCAAACAAGGGGACTTACTGGGCCGAGCTACATAGCAATCTCACATGAATACAGCAGCGCACATCCATGTCACCATGAAAGCGAGACAGACAAACCATGTTAACCTGCTTTAGATGGCAATCTCATCACTTGCTGTAGGCAAACTGCGCTGGTGTGAAATATCTGTATGAAACGCTACTCTTTTCAGGGCTGTTAGACAGTGTCACTTCAGGGCAGCCAGATACTGGAAGCCGTGATTTTGTATCAGGGCAGTAAAATCACATTAGCGCAGAGGTTGTCCTGAGCTAACACACCGCGCTTCTCCGGAGGGCTGTGCAGCCAGCACGTAACACCGCACTGTGTTACTGCCTGGCTTCTGGCCTAGCTGTTCCCGGCCTGGCTCTGATTTCTCTGCACGGCAGTGCTATGTGCCATACAGGCGCCACTTTTATTTGCAAGCCATATGCTGTGGGGGGGACTTTCCAGCTAGTTTGTGTCAATCCCTGCCCAGGGGTATCTGTAGATTTGTAGTCACAGCAGAGCAAACTTTTTAGCTAGCAGTCCCACTGCCTAACCCAAAATGGCCAGGGAAGTCCCGTTTCTCCTGAAATGCCTTTATACTCGAAAAATACTAAACTGGACAAAACTCCAATTCTGTAACTGTACGCCTGTCCTTTCGAAAAAATCCACTGCTCCTCTTGTGCTTTTCACCGATAGCTATTTCTCCATCCAGCTCCCAAAGAGTCTCACCACACATTTCCAAGAGTGCATGCAGAACATCTGGTGGCTGGCTAAGGCAATACACATTCGGAAATAAAAAGAAAAACAGTTGCAAGCGCACTTTAAGCCTGTACATTTAAAGCTGAAGGCCTCGAAAATAACATAATGGGTGGGATGGGGAGGGTGGGGGGAAGGAGGGAGGAGGAGTGGCAGAGAGATGGAAAGAGCCGGTTTGTTGAACACATGCTTACTAAAGCTAAAACATCAATGAAACAATACCATGGAGGATTATACATAACATCAGTCAGTTCAGGGATCTTATGGCACCTGTGGTTTATAAACAGCTTTAGCAACGAGTATTTCAAAACATAGTTCACAGTTTTAAGAAGATCTGTGCTGATTTAAAAACTAGATTCTATATCATTTGAATGTCACCTTTTGTATATGGTATCTATTTGGAAAAAAAATATTTACACTAACTTCTATGGCTGATTTGTTAGATTATTTTGAAAGAAACATTCCTAAGTTACACATTAGCCCTAAATTAGAGAGGTTTTTTATTATTATTATTAATTATATTATTATTATTATTATTTTAGTACATTTTGTAGAAGTCAATTTAAAGACTTGCAAACAAATTGCAAATATAGTCTGGTACTTTGCTTTTTGGGCTACTAGGTATATACACTCAGGAGTATAATCATTCAGTGTTAAATGCATAATTGTAGCTTTTTACTTCTCCCGTGGAAAAAATGTACAGTGTATAGTAAACTGATCTACTAAAATCTCAAAGTATTCAGAAATCAAATTTCTATCTATAAACAGTATTGTCATTGTAAACTGAACAGGTTCAATATCATGTGCAAAGGGTTTACGTGAGTTACTAATACCGCCATCCTTTGTAACAGCAGTACGTACGTCAGTCAGTTTTCTTCACCGGTAATGAGCCATGTTACAGAAGATGTAGCTAATATAAGTTAGCTTTAAACAGAAGTCTTGTTGTCAAAAACACACATCTACAAACTACAACTCTTAGAACAAAAGTACTGTGCTACAGTCCTCAGAACTTAGTTATGTGATTTTTTTGTCAAGAGACGCTGCACCTCTTGGTTCCACTCTTCTGTGAAGTTCGCAGCCGAGTTTTCTTCATCGTCTGTCCGAAAGCAGCTCTCCTCATCATCAGTTCTTACGTAGCTTTCGTTGTCTGTCTGACTGCAGCTTGCCTGTTGAGAAATGTTTAGGGAAGGTTTTTAAAAGGAGCGCTGGTTTAAGATGCTGCACCCCCACAGGCAGAGCAAATAAAGCCACTGCCTGCTGCTTTATTGCTAGAAGAAAGGAGGAGCTGGCCAATTCCTGTGGTTACCCCTGAAAAAGTCAAGAAAGTGAAAAAGCCACTCTACCCAGGTGAACCACAGGTATTTGAGCTGTAAACAGAAACTTATAGGGCACTTGGGAAGTTGGAAATTCTTCTTACCAAGAGTGAGAAGACTGTTGCCTGCTCTGCTGTGGGACCCTGGGGTACCTGGGTCTGCACTGACACAGATTTGCACATGTCCCCATTTTCCCTTTCATTTTACCCTGCCAGGTTGCTCTATAGATAGTTCATTGGTAGCAAACCCACGGATTATTCCCCTTGTGCACAGCGTTCAGGCACCCAGCTAAGAGCCACTCACCAACAGGAGCCCCCCATCACATGTAAACATCTCGCCCTTAATTTACATGCTCAAGTATGTTTCCCTATGTCTACAAAGAAATGCAGTTACTTAAAAGGATGATTCTGGGTGATATAGCTCATAGATGCCCTAATCTGCTGGTGCACCAATTTTTCCTTGGTGGTCCTCCGTATCCTGAAGCATTTAAGTATCTTAAATTCCTGTATCGGAGGCATCGAAGTTTTAGCTGGTAATGGAAAATGCTTGATAGATGACTGCTGCTCTTTCTCAGAACTATGTCAGGATCTACAGTCAGCTAATATTGCACTTCTTCTATTGGCGCACTTATTGTAAAGGCACTGTTTACACACTTGACTCTATCAAAGTTAAGGAGTTCAACCTTTTTCATGAACTACCTCAGACAGAAAACTAATTTGCATTACGTGAGATCTCTGACAATAACACCATAGAAGACCAAACCCTACTGACATCCATTCTTTTCTACTCATTTCAGGTGTAAGGCTAGTCTACAAGATGAGAGATGAAATGCAAATTACTTCAGCAAAAAAGAGTTAAATTAAAGCTGATGAATGAAGAAAGGTCAGGTAGTTTAGCTTGCTTCTTCTCCTTCCTGACACCATTTGATTGTATTAATTATTCAAGCACAAATGCTTCCATCCGATTCCTTAATATCTAGGCATGCCAAATGGTATGATGATCTTAATTTAGTATCTTCTTGTGTCAGGCAGTTACAAAAGTCCTAGCATTAACATTTCGTTGATAGATGGAAAGGAAACCTGCACTGCAAGTCTGATGAGAGGTTCACGAAAAATTTCTGAGGTACATTTTAAATGAGCATTTTTAAAAAATTGGACATGCATCCGCACCGCTTAAGTCTGCAAACTAATCTGGAAATCATAGTAAAGCAGCATTTTGATCTTTGCAATTCAGCCAAAAAATGCAAATGAAAGGCAGGGAAGAGGTCAGTTCTCAGCTGCCTGAGACTGATTTTTATTGAACCAGTTTCAGGGTTATGTAAATATAGGTACATCTCATATTTCTTGATGGTATTATTATAAACCACGGGAGCAAAGTAAGAGTGGCTTGTGAAACACTGCATGCATTAAGATGCATTGATAGTACTGCTAAGTATTTGGGTTTGCTTTGAATTTTCTGGATAAATTACTTCTCTGGTGGTGTGCAGAGAGGTTATTCCAAATTCTCTCAAGGCTTCTTTCTGTTCCACAGCCAGCGTTGGGATAGAGGGATTTTCATACAAGAAATAATGAGTACTAATGAATCTCAGAGCTCTAAATTCACTGCAGCATTTTGGAAATGCCAGAATTAATTCCAAAGTAAGACTCATATGATTTGTTATGTTACAAAACTGTCTCTCGACCTTTTTTATAACTTAACCCACAGATTCTTATCTGTTACTTATCATTCAGCAATTTTCAAAAACCATCCCTATCACTTGTGTAATTTTAGCATTAAATTCACAAAACTAAAGCTGCTTCTTCCAAGTTAACGCAGTCACAGTTCTTTTGCAACTTTTTTACGCCTACATGCTAGGAAGAGGAGGACTTAAGGAGAAAAATAAAGAGGAAACCCAAAATATATCTGAGTGAATGTACCAGACATTTTTGAAAATTCCTGTCTTGTCAGCCTGCTGTTGTTTTCAGATGGAACGGTCCACTTAATGCTGGTTTTTATGTATTTGTTCAGAGAAAACTAAAAAGAGATGCTGAATCATTTCGCTGTGCTAGTAGAGTATGACTTATGGATGGGAGCAGCTCATCTAGTGCCTGTATCCTGCTTCTTCACCACTGCATCACTGACTTAGGTGGAAACATAGAATCATTAAGGTTGGTACAGACCTTTAGGATCATCAACTCCAACCGTCTACCCAACACCACCATGCCCTGAAGTGCCACGTCTACACGGCTTTTAAATACCTCCAGGGACAGTGACTCCACCGCCTCTCTGGGCAGCCTGTTCCAGTGCCTGAACACTCTCTCAGTAAAGACATTTTATCCTAATAGACAGTCTAAACCTCCCCTCATGCAGCTTAAGGCCATTTCCTCTCATCCTAACACTAGTAACTTGGGACAAGAGACCAACACCCACCTCACTAATACCCCCTTTCAGGTAGTTGTAGAGAGCGACAAGGTCTCCCCCCCTCAGCCTCCTCTTCTCCAGGCTAAACAACCCCAGTTCCCTCAACCTCTCCTCATAAGACCTGCTCTCCAGACCCTTCACCAGCTTCGTTGCCCTTCTCTGGACACGCTCCAGCAACTCAACGTCCTTCTTGTAGTGAGGGGCCTGAAACTGAACACAGAACTCAAGGTGCGGCCTCACCAGTGTGAGTACAGGGGCATGATCACTTCCCCGCTCCTGCTGGCCACACTATTCCTGATACAAGCCGGGATGCTGTTGGCCTTTGTGGCCACCTGGGCACACAGCTGGCTCATGTTCAGCCGGCTGTCGACCAACACCCCCAGACCCTTCTCTGCCGGGCAGCTTTCCAGCCACTCTTCCCTGAGCCTGTAGCATTGCAGGGGGTTGTTGTGATCCAAGTGCAGGACCCGGCACTTGGCCTTGTTAAACCTCATTCAATTGGTGTCGGCCCATCGATCCAGCCTGTCCAGATCCCTCTGCAGAGCCTTCCTACCTTCAAGCAGATTGACACTCCCATCCAATTTGGTGTAATCAGCAAACTTACTGAGGGTGCACTTGATCCCCTCATTCAGATCATTGATAAAATGAAGAGGAAATGAAGAGGATAAAAAGAGAGGCTGAGGAAACTGGGCTTGCTGTGGCTGGGCCAGAGGTGGCAGGGGAGGATCAGTTAGCAGCTATTTGAGGGCTAGCTGCAAGGGTAACAAAGCCAAAATCCTCTTGGCAGTGTTAAAGTACACAAAAAAAGGACAGACTGCATTTTGGGGGTTCAGGGTGGATATCAGGAAAAAGGAAAACCATGAGGATGGTGGCACTGCACTGGAGGAATATGCCCAGAAAGGTGGTGAAAATTCCATCTGTGGAGGTTTCAAAGTCTTTGCTAGTCAAAGCCAAGGCTGACATGGTCTTGTTTTGGAGCTAGACCTGTGTAAGATGGGAGACTGGACCAGAAGACCTCCTGAGGGTCCAACCAACCAATGCACCTACATCTCTGCGATCTCCTGAGCTCCTGGCATGAAGCCCATGTAAGGAATGAACCACACGGTATGAGCTTTAAATGCAGCCAGTCAACACTGACTAACAGTGTTTGGGGCCCCACAGCCGAAGAGAGGCCAGATCACCTCTGGGAAATGTGATCTCAGGCAATGGGCACAGAAAATCTGACACCCACACATCTATGAACTGTGGGCTAGTAACCTGACTTGGGCCCCGGGCTGTGGATCCTGCACCCCGTCTTTCCCAAACAGTAGATGGCCAGGTCCATGCTGCAGACAGCTGAAAATGTCAACGGCCAGTGAAATGCATGCTGCCTCTAAAATCTTATTTCCTTCCCAGAAAAAAACCAGAGATGCAGGGCAGTTGTGTCTTCACAGCACTTAAACAAATCGTCTGTGCCCTTTGGCTTAACCAACAGCCCTTCTCACAGCGGCACACTGGGCAGACTGGACTGACCACACCATCTCCCTTGGCCCAATGTCACCTGACATTTGGCAATATTCCTAATCTCTGCTGGTAAACATGAAAACAATAATTTGGAGAAAAAGGGAAAAGCTGAGAAAAACATGAAAATGTTAACTCAGTAAGAATACTGTCCTGGAAAAACAGTCAGGTTGAATAAATAATAATTTTTTAACAATGCATTCATATAAAAAAGTTGAGGGGATTTGGGGTTTTT
This sequence comes from Phalacrocorax aristotelis, assembly GCF_949628215.1. Taxonomy (NCBI): domain Eukaryota; kingdom Metazoa; phylum Chordata; class Aves; order Suliformes; family Phalacrocoracidae; genus Phalacrocorax; species Phalacrocorax aristotelis. The sequence goes on along the minus strand of NC_134277.1, from coordinate 121,606,195 downwards.
GTGTTTGAAAAATTTCCACCTGTTTCAATATGAACCAGTCGCTTTTGCAATGGAAAATGTCAGCCCTGGCCACCCAAAGGCCCAGATCCCACAAATTGTGTGATGAGGTTTAGAGCAAGTGAAAAGGTTTGGACTGGAATGGAATTGAGGCTTCAGCGTAAATTATTATGTTTTTTTGTCAATACAAAGAAACTGTGATCACAGTTCAAAAATAGAAAACAAAACCTCACACAAAGACCCCTCCCTATACTCCCTCTCAAGTGGATGCTTTAGGTCTGACTTTTATTAGCTTTTCACACCACCTTTTCTGTTATAATAATGCATATAAATGAATTAGACATGACCAACTACAGTGTTGATATGCCAGCACTAAGAAAGCATTGCTTTAGAAAATCCAGGAAATCGTAGGTCTCGTGGGAACATGTCCACTGCACAAGTCGACAGCTCTTAATTGAAAATGACAACTTTTTAACCACTTTCAGAGATGGAGGCTTGCTGCTCTCATTGGCCATCCTTGGCAAAAAAGCAACTGCTATCACGGGGGTAAAGGCAAAATAACGTCAAAGTTGCATGTTCACCTAATTTCAAGATCTGCCTAAAGCCTGCCACAAACAAGCTGAAATTCACTCTGTTACTCTATTAAGAATACAACGAATGGTATTAAAGTACATTTAATATAAAAATGAAACTGAACACATGATTAAATTATGTTTTATATATTACTGGAACCACCTGGCCTCTTGGGAATTTGTTATACTAGATGTTATTTCAAAATAAATTCTAGCGAATTGTACATAGCACTTTTAAACACGCAAATGTAAAAAGCCTTAATCAAATGACATCAGCACCACTTGTCCATGACTGATGAATGAGGAAATGAACAAAATTCTGTGGCTGGCTATCAGTGGCAATACCACTCATAAGAAGTAATAATAAACTGATTCTATTTTCCCCACCTTTTTAAAAATAAGTACAAATGTAATACTGTTGTGAGATAAGAAAGTTTGTTGACTTTCTACCTCATATGCCGTCTAGGCAATATAATACTGACTGTATTTGTACCATCATTGATTGAATAACATTATCTTAGAAACAGAAATCTTGATGTAATTGCTAAGCTTCAAGCAAGAACCCAACTTTAGACATTGCGACCAGTATGAACAATTTTGGATTTAATATTCCAAGGCTATGAGATATTAGTACCAAATAAAACATGCAAGACAGTGAATCCTGAGAAGACTAAGCCATGTTTATTGTGTGCAGATATATTTATCACAATGTACCATAACACAGGGTTTGTTTTTGTGGATAAAGGTGAAGTGCCAAATTCATTGATTTTTGTTGCTAATTTCTCTAGGGCCAGGCTTTTAGAACTGGTGGGAAAGACTGAAGTCTTTGGTACTGGCTGAAGTGCTTCCCTGGAGCCATAAAAAGTTTCACTATGGAATTAACTAGAGCACAGCGCTTTAAAATATTTCTTTTTGACAGGGTTTCAAAAGGTTTTAAAAGCATCCAGGAGATGAGATAGTAACTCAGTCCCAGATCTCTGCTAATTTGAGACAGGATACATATTTTCAAGAAAGCTAGGCTGTACGGCAGTATGTGTTTCCCCACATCGCTGTTAAGACTGCTCCCTAAGAAAAGCAGAAACCTTAAATGGGATTGCCTGAGCTTTAGAATTCTAATGAAAAGGATTTTTTCCACTTAATATTGCAAATGGTTTGTCTGAATGCTACTAAAGTCATAGTTATTCGTAACTGTAATTAAATTCAATCATATGTAACATTTCCACTATATACATAGTTGTACACACATATATTGTTGAAAGATCTATTTTCCTTTTCAAGCGACCAGATCTATAACTGACAACTGCAACAAAATAGAAGAAAAAATTTATTTTTCTGGCTGTCAATGTTTAGGAAACTCTACATGGCTCATGCTTTGTACAAGGCTACTGAGAAAATGAATGTAACCTGAGGGGCAACGTTAGGAGAATTTTTATGAGCAGTTATTTGGTGTTTATAGTACTCTGGGTATTGCCATTTATTTGATTTTCACATCCATTTATTCTGTTTTATCTGCCAGAGACACTGAGCCAGATGCTTCAGAAATACCTAACAGCTTTTAACACTGAAGACTGGCAGCTGCTTTCACAAGGTCCACACTTTTACATCCAAATTTTACTGTCATCAGAAGTTGCAAACCCCTTGAATCAGGGTCAAATTTTGCCATCAAAATTGCCATATAAACAAGGAGGTCTAGCATAAAACATGGCATACAAAATCTAGCAACATGAATTCCGGCTAAAGTTGGCACAGGCTAGTTCACTGGTTTTGCTTATCTGAACATGACCCTGCTCCCACCTTGAAGTGCCCATTTGATAGTTGACCTTTGGTTGCCTTTAGTTCTGGCTTTGAGGAAGAGACTCAGTTTGCAGACCAGAGTCAGACCCCTATTTTGATTTCTCCTCCCCTTCTGGCCCTGTTACTCCATGGTTCAGTGTCACAGTAGGATGGACAGCATCATCTCCCTGCCATCTTCACAGCAGGGCACTGCACTATCTTAGCAAGTCAGAAATGCAGAGTCTGCAGCTTCAGATGAGGCAAGAAGGAAATGTGTGGTCTCCCATTTCCTGGGCAAATGTTCAGAATAACAGGCTACTTCATAGAAATAGCCATTCTCTGTGTTCCTGAGGAAAAACACAGTCGCTGAACTTGGCATTAAACTCAGTGCTGCAGGTTGTGAGGCGCAAGTTAACCTCACCGCTGTGAGGCTGGCACACATAAGGAACATGACCTGAATATGGGCCAGAAGGGAATTTATAGACCTTTTTGCCTTATCTCTGAATTGCCAGGCTCTAGCTAGTAGCTGAGTACCTGGCACTTTGGAATGGGGCATTTTAGACTTCCACAACATACCTACGGGCACCTGTATGGTTAAGCAGCTGATGGATTGCTTTCTTTAATGTTTGCCTAACTCCTGTTTCACACACTAGACTAAATGTTCTGGTTTCAACAGAAAAGATTTATTTCAGTTATCCTAGGAAGACTAAAGCATTTTAAGGAATTGATCTCAGGTGTCCTGAAATGTCACCTGATTCCTCGTCTTCTGGATAAGGTTTCTCTGTACTGGCTAATATATTTGTCATTATCCCCAAGGATCAAAAGCCCATGTTCTCACTGTTATGGTCAACAAAGGAAGAAGACAAAAAGGGTGGTGGCTTAACAGGAATCCTCAGGACTAGGACCATATGTCAAACAGATTATTAGAAATAATTTAGAGACATTCCTAGGCATCCTAAGACAGATTATAAGAAAGAAACAGCACCTTTGCATACACTCAGGCAGTACAAGCTGCACTGCAACTGAAATACGCATTATGGGGATTCATTCCAAACATTCGTCTAAATTATAATGATACCTACCTGAGAGGAGAGAGAGAAGGATATTGCACTCAACTTTGCAAACTGACCTGTAGATAACAAAGGATAGAAAACAAGAAGATGACAAATTAAGCCAGTGAGCAGCCAGGCAGTGTATTATTCTGAAGAAAGCCATGCATAAGCCTAGAAATAAAGGGAACAATTATGGACCCAGAAAATAAAACACAATGAAAAGTGTCTTACACAACACATCCAGCAAAAGACTGTAACAGGAACACAACTGGTAGCAGATGTGGGAGGATAAGCACTCTTAGCATTTACACTTGTGCACTAAATGTGTTTCTGGCAGAGATACTTGTTATTTACAACATGCTTCAAAAAAAGAGAGAGAGAGAAAGAATCCTGCTTTGAGATCCCCTGTCCCAGATTTCCTTGCGTATCTTGGGTTTTCTGCTCATACTTTAATACTAATTTAGAGTTTAGCTTGAAAATCTTGTTTAGAGACAAGGTGACACAAAATAACAAGAGTGGGTTTTGACCAACCATCTTCCATGCTACACAACATCTACACGTTTTTCTAAATGTGCTGCTTTTACGCAAAGTGAGACATTTAATAACATAAAAATGGTTACCATTTTGTTACTGAGGTTACCATTTTGTAACCTTAGTAGGAGTTCCTCCTTGCAGATTTTTTTCAGCTGACAATTGCATTACGATAGCTAGAGCCACCAGCTTTTTTTGGCTATCCAGATGAATGCAGTGTACATGTGAGCACAAATAGTAAAATACCCTGTAATAAATTCCAATGGTTGGATGCAAAATGAGAATAGTTGACCTGGCCACTGTTTAATAGGATACCCTAAACAGAAATTTCCTAATTTTCCTTTGTTTTGGCAAGTAGAAAGAAAGTTGTGTCTTTACCTTTAGAGACTACTCAGTGATACTAGTAGAAAAAGGAATAGAACAGCAAAATACCACAAATTAACTGCAACGTGCAGAGAACGAGCCAAAGCCAAAGCACATGTCTCAGGTTCAATATATGACACTACCCAACCATTTCCTAAACATCCTACTGGTCTCTACTAACCTAATACCTATTCTTACTGGCTTTAAATCCATTCCCTAATCGAAAGGGCATCAGCCATACTGGGAAGGACTTATCACATGTTGCATGCTTTGTGTCTGTGGTTATCAACTAAAAATAATTTCTACTTACAAGTCACTACTGTCAAATCATTGTCTGATGGGAGCTGACAATCTCACAGACAGTAAAGTACATCATAAAATTTCTTGTCTAGAACTTGTCTAGAATAAAGACTTTCTCTTCCCTCAGTGAGGGAAATTATTTGAAATAATTTCTTTTTCTGGTTTTTTTTTTTTCCCCTCCCTTTTTTTTCCCCCCAGTGGAAACAAATTGTGTCAAACGACGGTGAAGAAAGTTCACCTGCGTGTAGTCTTGGCTGACCTAAAATCAACAGGAGTTTTATTCTGACACTGATAGGGAGAAGATTTCCTCCCCTTCTTCTGGGAATGTTGTTGGAAGAGAGTAGAAAAGCTCTATTTTGACTGAAGAAAGAGTAACATCCAGTTCTACAGAGTGACATGTGTAACTTCTACCGCACAATGAACGCCCCTGTTTTGCAGTGCACATGCATACTCAATTTTGTGCGTGTACAAAATCCTGTTGTAACTTGTGAAACTCATGTAACACTGTTGCCATATACTGCACTTCCATACTGTAATCAAAGTACAGTCAAAGTGGTCTATCCTTCTTTCTGGAGAAAATGGAATTTCTACCAGCAATAATAACATTTATTATTTGATGCTTGACAGCTGTCACCATTGAGATACTCCTTCTTTATAACTGACAATTACTTTCCATTACATCAGCAGTAGTTTAAAGGCTGTCATTTTTGCCATTTCCTATCTTGGGTAAAAAAATGTGACAAAACCCCCCATGTCACCACTGTTGCCTTAGTAGACAGCCTACAACAATTCTGCTCCTGACGCCATGTCCTTAAAGACCTCTGCAATTAAATTACTTTTGACAGGCTATTATGGGCATGTAGCGGACCGTGATAAACAACATCAAAAAAATGATGCTCACACCAACTTCAAAACTGCCTGCAATTTTGATATGAGTCAATGAACTTTTAAAAGACTAACTTATCCTAGCAGCTTTACAGAAAAGAAGACCAAAAGAGCAGCCATTCTTCATTAGAACATGAGCCTGTCAGTCCCAGATTCTTGTCTCCAAAGTGACTAGTAGTGGTCGTTACAGAAAAACTACCAGAAAAAAGGCTAGATCTTGTTAGTTCCCAGCATGAAGAATCCCTGCCCAAGAGGTGCTTTTGAACCTAATTTCCATACACCTGAGATCTCAGTACCTGCTTAATCCTCTTTTTTTAGCCCACTTATACTTTTGGTTTCTGTTATATTCTGTAGTGGTGAGTTCCAAATTTTAATTGATCACCGTGTGGGAAAGTAGTTATTTTTGCTTACTTCAGCTCTGTTCCCAAATAACTGAACAGGGCATGCCCTCCTACTGACATTACTACCAACATTATAAGAAGTAATGAATTTTATATTAGGATGATTCAAGTCAGAATAACTTAAAAACTGGTGATGGCCCATTACACCAGGCAGAAGTGGAGACCATTACGCAGACAGGACAGGATATCTACATAATTCCACTTCCCACTGGCAAATTTGCTTTGCTCAGACTCTTAAAAAAATGCCTTTTGAAAACTTCCATAGTGGGTGTTTAATGACAAATCCCCAGGCCTCTCCATGCTAGATGCTTGTTGAATACTTGGTCCCCTGGGATACAACTAATTTCAGAATATTTCCTCTCTTTCCAGATTCTGACAATGACAATAACACACAGGCTGCACTTGAGCTTCAGTTCACACTGGAGAAACTGTTATGAATGTTTTTTGCTACTGGAGAAAAAAAGAAACCAGGAAGAATTCAGCTTGACACCACCAACCAGCCTCTGTAGTATGGAGAAATGAGGTCTAAGTAACTTGGTAGGCACTGCAGAGAACAAGCTCAGAAGCAATTCTGTCCCACCTGATGCACTGGTAAGCTTAGGACTACTGTTGTGTGCCTCAGGCAGTGTGGTCTTCCTGGATGTGCATAAAGGCTAGACGCATGTGTGTCTGCAGAGGAGAACAGCAGCAGTTTTTGGAATGTGGCTGCTCTTGCAGCTGAGAAGAGATGATGCCCCAGGGCCCAAGACAGGTTAAGAAGGGCACTGGGCAGCTATTCTTTCTCACTTATGGAGATGTATGGGCAGCTGGTGTCCTTCTCCCACCTGGTATGCCTCATCCTGCAGCTTCTGCTTCAGGTACTCCTCCATTTTCAGTTCGTTCTCCAGCTGGCGGACAGAGTCATTCTCATAATTTTCATCATCTGCTCTGACATAGGGGTCTCCATCTTCTGTAACCCTAAAGACAATTATTAATAAATAGCCTCCTGAGATGAATGACAGAGTCAATAAACCTTCCCTCTATTGTAAGCTATGAGGAGAGTGGGATACTTTTAGTCCAACCACATACACCATTGGTTAGAATTTTCCTGGCTGTGGAAAACACTTCTGCTATTTCCCCTCTCCAGTGGTCTGGTATTGATGAAGTAGACCAAAGGGCATATTCTGCTGAAGGAATCTGGTGGTACAGCCACACAGAAACAAGTAGCAGTAGTTCTCAATAACTTGATACAAAGAGGCTAACTAAAAATAACCAGAAAGATGCCTGTTGTCTTTGATAGGAAGATTCAGGTTCTGAAAATAAATTGGTTTGTTGATCAATTGAGTTGGTCAACAAAAAGCATTTTGTCTTTTCCATTTAAAAACTTCCCTTTTTTTCCAGCGGGCTCCAACAGGCCCCTCAGTCTACATTAGCAGGGAATAGGACTGTAGGGCACATAAGGGAGCACAGCTGTCCCACAGCCTCCATGCTGCCCGAGTGTACCCGACTGGATGTGAGACAGCTCACTCCTGAGGGCATCCTAAGTTCTGGTCCTTATTGTTTGCAGAGCTCACTACTATCTAGCTGTCCTCACTTGGACTTAAGCATTTTTTTTTTGGTAATCAAATAGTTGAGAGGGAGAGAAAATATTATATGCTGATTACTGTTTTCAGCAGAAAAAGAATGAGATTAAGAAGATGAATCAAGCATGTACCCACATGTCACTGCGGATGGAGCCGGTGGCAGCAGCGCTGTGGATGTACCCTGGCTTCCGGGCATGGATCTGCGCGAGGAAAGCCTTCTCCGATGTTGGAGATGGAACAAGGTCATCAAAATGAGTCCGTCCAAATTCAGAATCCACATTGCTTTCTGTCTCGCTGCCCACTTCTGTGAAGCAAAAGGTGACACGTGGTTCCATTTAACTTTCACAAGAGTAAGTATATTTGCCTACTTCTCTAAGCCTTTCTCTGCCTTTCCAACTGAGAAAACCACCTCCTTATAGTGAATAACATTATATTATTCTACATATATCTGTAGAGCTCATAGTTTTCTGGTGGTGGGACAGAATAGTGAAGCTTTTGCTTATTTTGGTTATCAGGTAGGATATTTTAATGAGAATACTACAGACTGCGTTTTACAACAGGTCCTCTAGGTCCTATACTGAATGCAATTTCTGAAGAGCAAAATCCCACTCCACATGAAATCACAAACAAACTTCTGAAAGTTTTCACTGTATCCAGCTGCACCTCTGCGTCCATGGCTCTTAGAACTGCTGTATTCCTGAAGCTGTTATGTAGGGGTTTTTCTTTCTAAAACCATTAAATCTTTGAAGATACATTGCACTGCTTTTTTGTTGGTTTATATTTTCCTACTTCCCATTTTTTCAAATATATGTGAAATATCAGTGTAATGACTATCCACTCTTGCTAGCCTCACTCACCAGAATTTAGTTCTTTTACCAAAGAAGACATGGTGTTGGTGATTGAATCTGCTGCCACCAGCAAATCATTTCTTAAGTTTCGTCTTGCACCTGAAGCAAGAGACAAAGCACAGTGTCACTATTCTTCACAAGACACGTTTTCCTGTTGAAAGCAGTTTTAACCCTTTTGAAAGCTGCCATTGTGATAACTCAGGGTATCAAAGTCCTTACGAGGGACGCGTGCAGAAGAGTTCTCTGCAGAATGGCCTCATTTACTTATGCTGTATGCAAGAGCAGAAGCCTATCCTCATGCTTCATTTAATCACAATGCCGGATATGTGGAGCTTATTCATTGCCATCAAGCTTGCATTTGTGTGGTGACACCAGCAGACCAGGCCTGGAAGATTAAATCCAGCGTGAACTCATTTACAATGTCTGTGGGGGAGGAGGGAAGAAATGAAGTGTTTTCTCCAAGTTCCCACAGCTTTGTTTAATGACACCATTATTGCCAGGTATTTGCCAGATAATTATGGCAAATGTTGAAGAAACATACTTGACCTCATCAAGACTGATAGGGATTTTTCTTCTCTGCTCCCTCTCAGCCTCTCTTGCAGCTCAAGGACTTTCTTTTATATTTCATAATTTACTTTTTTTTTTTTTCTCTCTCTCTCTTTTTTTTTTAATAAAGGAAGCACTACTGCCTCTCTAAACAGCCCTAGGCTGCTTTTAAACTCTTTCTAATAATGGACCTAGAAGTGCTTCCCTGCTGAATCTGGCAATATTCCCTTAACCATCAATCATGAAAGATTCTTGTGAGCTGCATGAAATACTCCTTCCCTAGGAGCAGGCTGTGGGTAACGCGTGCTTAACTCCCACAAATCCCAAACATAGCTCCTATTGTAGCTGAATAATCAATATATCCCACAGAATCTCTAATCATCCAGTCTGGATTATTCACAGGATTTGGCAGGATTCGACTGCTGTAGATTCTTTAAAACCGGCTGAATGTAAAACAATAGAGTTTAAAAAGTTCCTCAAATACTAAAGAGGTTTTTTTTTTAATAGATCCTTAATATTATTTAATATATCCTTAATATTCTTACTGGGATGTAAAATAAAGTAGTTAATCTCTGTCTTACACACACACAAACACTCAGAAAGCCACTCCCTCTCTAAAGTCTTCTCAATTTTGTATCTCTGAACTATTGCAAACGCTATGAAAGAAGAAAAAAAAACAACCCAAGAGAAACTGTGCTTTAACCATGGCTTATCAGCATTATGTGTATATAGGCGGATCTCTGTTGGTGCAGCACAGAATGGAGCTGTAAAATCTCAGCCCGCCCCCCCCAAAGTCATATGTCAAGATGTGACAGAACGGCTGGCTTCAAGCCTTTGGCTTTGACCTTCCCATCTAGAGAATATGTTAAATAATAACATAAAGCTAGATATTTATCAAATGCCGCAGTTTTTAAATGTGATCGCTTACCTTTTTATATTGCTTTTTATCTTGAACAGAACACATTTATGTACTTAAAAAGCATTTGCCTGAGGCAGCCTTAGTATTATTTATGGGTATTTTATTGTGGCCACTACATTATTTCTCTTACTCTTAGGTCTGGAAAAAAACTGTCCTATAACAGTATAGGGGTTAGTGGTCCATATTTTTGCCTGTCTTGATTTTTTTCACAGTGGAAAGAAGCAAAATAGGTCTTGCCTGTTTCTTTTGCCACGGAAAATGAGATATCCAGCAACCTGTTATGCTGGGACTGGGAATTATGCCCATGTTCGATACATGATTTGACTAGCAATTTCATAGAAAGTTCTTGATTGCATTATAGATTCAACTTTGTCTTAAGATACACACACGGACACAATTCCCATGAAAATTAAGGGGAAGGGTGCATGAAAGGGCTGAACTGGGCTCCTGGGAACAACACGCTTCCACTGTAGCAGAGGAACTCCAAAGCTCCACTTATATTTGGTTTGTATGAGGGAAGCAGGGAAAAAATTCATTCAAATAAAAGAATTGATGTAAATATTGTAGGAGTCAGCAGATTAGAAAAAGAAGGGATATTTCTTCCTTTAGATCACATAGACTTTCTTTAGTACTTAACAAAATCGCTTAATCTGTGGTCTTAGAAATTCAGAACAATTTAAAATTTATTGGTACTTGACAAGAGTGGAAAGAGGAGCGAGAAACATGGTGCAGCCTATGGCAGTTTTCTGGAAACACAAAGGAAAGGTTCACCTAGACTTCCAGACTCAATTCCTGTCTAATCTAGCTGGACCCTTCTCAGAGGCCCAAAGCAAAAGGACAAGGGACAACTGTCATGAGTTGCATCAAGGGATGTTCCAGTCAGATGCAAGGACAAAAAATTGACACAGTAAGCATGCTCGAACACTGGAACAGAGGCTGTGGAAAATGCATACCAGGAGTCATCTAGAACACAACTGGTTAAGGTCCTGAATGGTCTGATCTCACTTTGAAGCCCTCTTTCTTGGAGCAGGAGGACATAGTGACTTACAAGAGCCCTTTCCACCTGAACTAATTCAATGAGTGTATCATCTATTCCTAGCAAAGTCTTTATTTAAAAGCAAACACACTGACAACGCCTTGCTGAGGTCAATAGCAATTCTTCTTCTGATTAACAGAGCACTGATAACTGCTCTGACCCTCTTGCATCAAAATTCCCTCTTACCACGAAATCCATTAACTAGTATCATTGTCCAGTTTCTGCTTACCTGCTCACTTTGACAACAAAGTCTGATGGCAGACAAAGTTGATTTTCAATGGCAAAACACAATTGTTGCAGATTTTTTGTATTTTGTTTTGTTTCATTGCACACAACTCAGAAGCTCAAGTTCATTTAGTCATTAACCACAACAGCAGTTCTTCAAAGAGTCTCCGAGTACCTCAGAGAAGCTAGTAATGAGACTTACTTTGTGCAAAGGCTTCCTGCACATCTCCTCCCACCCCGGTCAGAGAGTCCTGAGGTGCGTGGGTTGGGGTAGAGCAGGCAGAGGCAGACCTGATGGGCATTGGAATCGGTCGACTGATAGTGTGGCTGGGTGAGGAACGCGGAGAGCCTGCCCCTTGGGTCTGCAAAACAGTCACGAAGGGTTAGACAGGGTTTTGCAAGAGCCCTTGCCTGCTGTCCTTTTCCCCCATCCCTCAGCTTAAAGGCGTCATGCTGTTTGTAGATCATTTGGGTAACGTTAATTTTGCTAAAATATACTGAAGTCAGCTGTTAGCAGACAGCAAGGCTTCTGTGTAAAAAAATATTAAGTAGGAAAATATGAGTCAAGATCTGACTTCCTTTAAGCATGGGAAAATGTCAGGCAGCTAAATTAAAAAAAAAAACCCAAGTTAATAAGCATCAAAATACAGACCTTTTCTCTGCCCTCTTCCCTCTCTCACCCACCCAGTTCGCATGCATGTTTGATAAAACATAAGCCATTCAGGCTGTGGGAAGGGAAAAGATGCTGGCACTGACGTGGCTTTCAGCCTGGGCAGGGGACTGAAATGGCTCCTTTCATCAGAGCGCTGCTGTGACAGCTGATCACAGCCCTGCCCTCTGCCTCCCTGCAGGAGAAGTTCAAGGTACATGTAACGTCTCAGTCTCGTCAAGTCTGACGCTCGCAATAAATAATATAGCTCTATGCTTTTTATTCAGAGCTAGAGAACTATTTTAAGCCATTATTAAATCATACACTATTAAATTGTTCACTCTACAGGATATACTCAGGCACTCCCAAATCACTGTGGGGACAGGGCAATATAAATTCCTGCTATGGGTTCAGCTGCTGGAATTGAAAATGTTTTAACACCAGTCATATAAAATGTCATGCTGTTAGCACCTCACAGTTAGTATCACTTAGCTGAAATTCAAGCAGACTTTACAAAATAGTAATTTTTGCAAACACAGCTGCGTGAGTCATACCAAGAAACACAGTGCACTTTTCCTTGACTGTTTCAAACCCCCTGGGAATGTGTATCGACGTAAGGAAAAACAAATGCAGGAGCCCACACCAAACTGCACACGGCTTTTGACTGGAAACCTGTGCTTGGTACATGCCAAGGATGGAGGTAGCTTGAGTGCTGTTAAAGGGGAACTACAACACATGCGCCAGGTTGTTTACAGTGAAAACTAACCTGAGGGCTGGTGTCTCCCTCCCCCTGGGTTTATTTTGAGAATTCAGAAGGATTTCTTAACTCATCCCATGCATTTCTTTTGAATTCTATAGTGGCTGCCACTGCAGCCCTGATATAGTTTGGCAAACATGTTCTAAAGACGACAGTTTGCTTGTTGCAGGAGGACTGCAGCATCGCCCTTGAAATTTTTATACATTCCTGCCTGGACCATAAATAATGTATCAGAATACTAAGCTACTTGTTCTTTTCTCCTATCACCCCCTTCTAAGAAACATTATCACCAGAGAGACATCAAGGGCAAATTAGGTTTATGAGGAATAAGCACATTACTGATGGGAGAATGGAGGATTTAATACTTATCATTTCTTTAATGATCAGTTTTAGAACATTTAAATGATGGATGAAAGGGAAGTCGAATACATAAGGGCCAGATGCTCTCCTGTTTCTGGAATCGTCTGTACCCACTCCAGCAGAAATGCAGATCTCTAGTCCTCCAGAGGCAGGGCACAGAGAAACCTGGAGATGCTCCAAGGTCCTCAGAGGTTGCACCCTGTGCCACACCAGGCGGGGGATCAGGGGGGCTACAGTTGTCTCCTTTCATGTCCCAGCACGGGATGCTTCAGCCTCTGTGAAACAAATTTGCGAAAGGATTTCTGGTTCCCAGCCCGCTCTGTCACTTGTCCTTTTTCCTCAGCTCCCCTTTGCCTTTGATCTCGGTTCTGGGGAACACCAACAACAGTGGGAACTTTCAGAGAAAATGAAAAAACAAACAAAAAAAAAGGACAAAATTTGCTTCCTATAGTCAAGCCACATTTAAGGAATGAACTTCAGAATAGGCATTTTATTTACTAAAAATAACAGATGCCTGCCAGTATTTCTTCACTGGAATTTTCCCACAAGAGAAATGTAAAAGCTGCTGCACACCAGTGCTTACCCTTGTGTCTGCTTTGCAGCTATGACTGAGATCTTGTGTTTATGACAAACAGTGCTCTCTTATCTGTAGCTTTCAGCGTTGGAACAAACTGGGAAGCACAGGGACATGAAGCATTTGGAGCCCCCTGTCCAGTAGAATACCCCTCTCTTTTTATACTATTTGGGCAGTATCAGACAGAGCTGATGAACAGCAAGTTGAAACAGGAGGATATTAGGGAATGCCTGATTTCAGAGAGGTGAACACTTCAATTATTTTTTACTCATCTAGATCCACCTCAGCCCAAGTTTGTGGGAATGGAGTGTTATTAGGATTGGATTGCTGCTTAGTGGTTAACAGGAGAAACATGGTTTTCACAGGCTAGAGCTACTGGCCTGAAACATGCTATGATAATCAGTAATGACTTTTTGGTAATCTCGGCAGAGAAACTGAACACTGAATTGCTCCCAGACCTCGGCAGCCCCACCAGCTGAGGACCGAGGCATGCTGAAAGGGGAGCTACCATGGCCACCATGGTGGATGGCTTCAGCTTTTATGTTTTCCTTAGTTGCAGCTATCAATGTTCTTGTGTCTTTTATTTAATGTATTTTATTTAATTCACCATCCCTAGCCAACCTGCTATGGATTTTAAGTTAACCCTTGCTAGACAGGAAAATATTTCCCACTATCAACTGTCATGCATGCTTAGGAGAAAACGCTTGACATGAAAACTGGCTTTACAGGAGCTTTAGCCCATTGCTCCCTCTGCTGGAATTGAACTGGGATGACATATGGGGAAAGCCTGTCTCACAGCCTCATCAAATGACACGGATGCGAAGAACTCATTATCCTTTCTCAAGGAAGGGCAGGAGAGAAATAGAAAGTTCATAAGCATTAGATGAATTGCCAGGCTGCTCATTCCAATTGAATTCCTCCAGAAATTAATTTAATCCTGTTTCTCTCAACAGATCATGAAATGGCATAGTGTAATGGGGATCATTTCATGGAAACTGTGAGAGTAATTCCTTAGCATCATCACCTGGTATTCAGTGAGGCTATTACTCTCCAAAGAAAAAAATTCATATCTCATAATAGCCTGAAAATGCCCTTTCACTTACACTGTCCAGTGAACATTTCATACGGTAGAGAAACTCTCATCATGTTGGAAACCTCTCTTTGTGAATGGAAGACCTTTTAATACTGCTACGCAGAATCAAAAAGATGACCCCTACACAAAGGTTATGTTTAGTCATATGTATTTTTTTTTGGTGCAACAGATTGATGGTCTGCAAAAATCAGCCAAAATGTTAGTTTTATGAAGGTATTACCTAGAAACTCTGCATGCTTTACCATAGACAGAACACATCAGACTTGAGACTACTGCTGATGAAAGCAAGAGGAAGCATGTTTTGTTAAAATGAAACATTTTTATTGGATGCATAAATCAGACTGCTGTCTGAAAAGTGCTTTTTTCAGCCTAATATCTTTCCAAGATCCATTTCAATACTAAAAAGCTCCAAAACAATCAAATCGTCTAAAATTTACCATTAGTAATATAAATACTTGCCCTTTTTGACCTAGGTTGCAGAAGCCATTTAGAAACTGCAGTAGTTTCCTGAAGGCTCATGGGACTGTTAGGATCAGTGCTGACATTAAAAGATGTGCAACAATGCCCTGACTTTTTGTGGATGAAGTGGGATTTCGAACTCGTTTTTCTGGTCTACTTCAAACTCAGTTGTATTTTTCTTACAGTTCAAAAATTCTTATTACATTTTCAAAATGTTATCTATGGTAGAAGTGTCCTTTAATTCATATTCTAGGTTGGTTTCACAACATTTGGGTGGTGGTTTCCATATTTTATGTGCTCTTATTTATAGAAGTGAGAAAAAGGTCAAGACTCCTTATAGCCATAACTCACTTTCTAGTGGGCTGAGATGTTTAATTGTGAAAATTGCTCCAAGATACTTGAAAATAATATGTGAAAGAATTGCAAAATATTAATTCTGGTCAAAAGAACACGCACACATTTCAAGCAAAGGAAGTAAAATAAATCATAGGAACACAATCACATTTAGGAGTTAGTGAGGCCTCCAGTGAGGAGGTAACTTACTACCTGTTTCAATTCTTCTTCCTAAGGAAAAAGAGGATCAGCACATGAGATTAGCTGCGATGTAAATGAAGAACAGAAAACAAAGCCAAATCTGGAGTACAAGGTTAAAGGTACAGTCAAGATAGTTGAAGGTATGTGACGAGGTTATGGTCCTACCCCTGCACACATTGAAACACCAGAACAGTGCAAAGTGTGCAGAAAGGTACTGTCATTTCCTACCCCAAATTCTCTTTGTCCAGGCAGTGCAATGACAGCAGGCAGCCCTGACTGCTAGTTGTAGCACTGCAGCATTTCATAGGTAGAGTGAAAAGTATCCTGTCTACTCCCAGCTCCCAAAACTCTGGTGGCTACTTGGTGGGCTCTGCTGCTCAGGTGCCACCAATTCCTGCATCGTGGCTGCAGAAGCCTATGCCTGAGAAGATGCAAATGATATAAGGGGTCAAACTCATCCTTTGATGCAAATACATGTTGCTAAATGGATTTCAGTGAAACTCTTTCTGCTTTTATCAGAACCATATTTGACCCAAGTTGCACCGAATTTCCATGCACTCATTTTATCTGGCATGGCCAACAACAAAACAGACTCTTATACTATTCAGAGAACTTTCTTCCAATGTGAATTTCTCGCATCATCTGTCCTGACATCAGGTAAAATAGGGCTGGAGTCTGCAAATAAAGACACATTTTCCATCTTACCCTAGTCTGTCTTAAAAATGCACATGCATTTTGATATTTCCATTTTTAACCGAGATCCTTCGTTGAGGCATGTTTCATCTGTTTAACAAGGGCTTGTTTCTGTATTTTTGAAAATGATCAAGTGTTGTTGGGAAAGCATCTCTAAGATCCGAGAGTTAGATGTCATTGTCAAAGGGCACGTCTGACAGAACTAGTAACTGAATGGGCAAAGTTAAAGGAACTAGCAAAAGCAATTCTGTACTGTCAGCTGGAGTAGGTAATAGTGTACAGTGCTCAGTTGCTTTTCTCACAATTATAAGTTAACTCATTTTACATGTTGGTTTGTTTCTTTTCCATTCACTCACTCACTCACTCACTCATTCATCTGATGTCCTCAACAGAGAAAACTCTAAAAACACCTGAAACTGGACCACAAAATATTTTGTGTTTAGAAATTGCTGAATGGCTGTTCCAGAGATTGCTTGCCCGAAATCCAGAGGTGTGGCCAAACCCTTCCACAAAAGAGCAAAACAGGACTGTATTGCATGCTGTAGTATTATTTAAAGGATTGTACTAATTCTTCGGTAGTTCAGAGCCTGTCTCTGATGTTCCATCCATTTAGCAGTAGGTGACAATGATGATGCAGTGTTACTACAGGAACAACATCACCTGAGCACCATTTGAAACCCCTGAACTGAAAGAACAAGGCAAAAAATAGAAAGGGAAAGGAAAAAAGCCAAACTTTATGGGTGGAAATAGTCAAGTTCTGCAGAATTCAGTGGTCATATCTCCTCCCTCTCCTCTCTGGCTTCACTCTGCCTGTTCTCCTTGGTAGTATCAGGTGGAGCTCCTTACCTTCAGCAGTTTCATAAGGCTTTCCAACTGAACCATAAGCTCCCTCCGGCTTTCCTGGAGAGCAGACATCCTCTGTTCCAGCTCATCCTTCCGCTGTCTGAGAAACAAGCAGATCCGGTCAGAGCTTACCCTTCACAGCGTCAGCAGCTTTTAACTGCATCATTTCCCCAGCCCGACTATGAGGTATGTGCCTGTAGACCACAGGAAAGCAAACACACTGTATGAATTCAGCAGAGTGCTTAGAAACAGGGCTACATGAAAGCTAGGGAGGTTCCCTCATACTGAGAATATTCATGGGACTGTGGTGATAGTGATTAAGTAAAAGACAGCCACTGACACAAATCCTTGAAATGGCTTCAAGCGGCATCAGGGGAGGTTTAGCTTGGATATTAGGAAAACTTTCTTCACTGAAAGAGTGGTCAGGCACTGGAACAGGCTGCCCAGAGAGGTGGTAGAGTCGCCATCCCTGGAGGTATTTAAAAGACGTGTAGACGTGGCACTTCAGGGCATGGTTTAGGGGACATGGTGGTGTTGGGTTGGCAGTTGGAGTTGATGATCCTAGAAGTCTTTTCCAACCCTAATGATTCTATGATTGTCCAAAGAACAAATGACGTTCAAACAAATTTGGGTTATATTCCCTTGTGGGGATGTCTGGCAATTTTTGTCTTTGGACCTCTCTAGTCAATAACCTCTCTAGCTGTCAGGAGAAATTAAAGCCATGCCCTGAAGGACAGGAAATTACAGCAGGGACACTGAACAGAGTGAGATATGAGAGAAGCTAAGACGGTTCAGAAATTCAGCCAGAAAACCAGAGCAATCTGCTTTTGTTTCTGTATTTTTCTGAAAGCGAGAGTAAAACTATCACATAGTGGAGAAATAACTGCTTGAAAATAGCTCTTTGGACTCGGACAGCAGTGCTGGTCCTGTGACAGTGTGAATACTGAGCCATTCCAAGTGTGACAGCCAGCCTGTGCCCACAGAAATGGGAACAGCTTTGATTCTGCCCAGCTCCACTCCACAGGACAGGGGTTCAGCACTTGCACATGTTCAAACACTAAATCGTGTGGGAGGTCCCCGCACAAATACAAAATAAAATTGTGGCCTTCTGGAAGCTATGATGTAATTAAAAACATTACTGTTGAAAAATATACATATTAGGTTTATTTTATACACTGCTGTGTTGCAAATAACATAAAACCACTATGTCATTAGCCTTGTGCTACCTACAAAATGTGAGAATTTCATCCTAAATGGAAAAGCACCAGAGCCAACAAGTACATTTCCTATATTCAGGGAAATATGAAACCCTGATTTTGAGCCTTCTCTGTAAGTGAGCATTTACTGATATAAGCAACGCTGATTTCTGCAGGATTGTTCATGTGTGCTATCTCTCACCTATACAATAGGATCATATAGTAACACTGTCAGGTTGTATTTACTCTTCTGGAGGATTAATCTGTTTTCTGCTACAAATTGCCTGTGCTGGCTTTGCTTTTCCAGCCATGTAATGGTTGGAAATGCTATGAACTGTACAAAGGCAACTGAGCTTAAGAAACTGCTAAAAAATAATGGTACCCTATCCATGTAATTCAAAGTGGCAGGTCCTAGCACAGAGCTCTGCTGGGTTTTAGACTCATTCTACAGGGAGAGAGGATCTAAGCAGTGTGCAGTGTTCAGACTGCTCCTCTGACTTTTTTCTCCTGCTGTACTCCAGAGAAAGATTTTGGAAGTAACGGGCTTTCCAACCTGTCTCCGAGGCAGCACTGGTAATGTGAAGGAATCCTGTGTTCAGAACCTCATTTCAGCGGGTCTGCGACACTACAGCAGCTCGTGAAAGATGCTGGGACAGGTACTCATAACATAATATAGAGATGCCAGCATTTCTATATTTTATATGAACTAAATTGCCCTCCTGCCCTAATTGCTTCAAGCCCCAAAAAACTGTGTGCTTGAAGTAAATCAGTGCTGCTGTTCCTAGTCCTGCTGTTTTATACATGATAAGAACAGCCTTGTGACACCTTAAGTGTCTAGGAATTTGAGGTGGTGTCGAATTTCCACAGTAAATCAAAAGCCAATCTTTTGGCTTTCAAGCGGTGAACATTTTAGAAGGTGCGCAAAGCAGTACAGACCCACAGATTAAAAGTTATTTCCTATCTCTGACACTGTATATTAAATCAGAAAAGATAATTAAGGAACTCAGCATCACTGCCTGAGGGGTATCCTCTGTTAGGAAATTCAAATATGGATACTTTGCTTTTAATGTGTACGAAAACTGAAAAGAGGGAAAATTTAAGTACTCAGTCTGCTAACACTGCACAATCATTTGGGTTTTAATTTTTTAAGGATAATTAATTTTATTTGTCAACTCCATAGAAAGCTAATCTAAACCTGCTTCAAATAGACTTTAGGCTTGATGCACAGGACCTACATTATTGGTATATATTATGCAGTATACACATTTTCATCACAGTCAATTTTATATGTCTCACAGAATATCACTTGCCTGTAGATATCTAGAAGTAATTACATATTAAAATCACTCATAGAAATGAAGAAGCTAATTTGTCTTCAGATTGGAAAGCAAATGTAATTATTTGTGAACAGAACAATATCTTAGTGTGGAAAACTCAATGATAAAAACGATACAGTATTTGCAAAGAAAAAATTTAGCACAATTTCTTACAGTAATTTCCTTTGATTATGAATCAGACCACTAAAATATAACTTGTGTGAGGAGTGGTTAAGTGGCCAAAAATGTTCTTTAGTCTTCTCCAGAGAGAACTGCTTTATGGTGGGGGTGTGGATAAAATTTAATCTAGCGTTGTTTCACTATAAAGAAAGCATTTATACTCTATTCACATGAAGTGTTTTGAAAGTTCTTACTGGATTCTCTTTCTGGCTCTCACAACATGAACTTCAGGACATGCAGGGAGCCTACGGATCTGGGCCAACGAAAATTGTTCTTCTTCAATGTGATATACATGGCAATTAGTAAATCCATGTAGAGTATCCAAATTAACATGCAGACACATCCATATCAATGTCTTTAGCTTGGTGGGATAATTGGAGAAATGATCCTCTAAATCTTCAGCTGCTGCAGATGACATTACTCCTCACTTCCCATGGGACAAGGAGGATCATCCTGCAGCCTGGTTTTGCCCCACGAAAAGAAATGACCTCTGCTTAGAGTTCAACACATGGGGGAAATTTCCAAAAATTAACGTCTAATTCTGGCTGTATTTTCATGTAACTCTGTATTTAGTTTAGCATAAATGAGAAATCTTTATAGAAGCATTTGTTCTGACAGAACGTTTTTCCCATTATAATTAATGGCATTTGGACAGGGCTGCAGGGACCTATTCCAAATGACCTAAGGGCCTAACTCTGCAAACGCTAATGCACATGCTTAATTTAATGTAGATGAGTAATATGTAGATTCCTCATGCATGCTGTTTAAAGCATAAGCTTAATTACTTCTAGGACTACAGCCTGCACCGAAAATGGAGAAAAAAATACACATTGTCTTATTTACTTAAAAAAGCCCCCAAAACCTTAAGCCAGGCTTATCTCTTATTTCTTCTCTTATTTCTTCTCTTATTGAGAATGACTGGCTGGCCCCAGTCATGGCCAGACATTTCACTGCTGTGGACTTACCTCAGGAGCCGCAGCTCTGCAAGGAGAGTAGGATTTTGTTGTGCCTTCTCTGGTGTGGGCTGAGACGCTTGTTCATGTTCAAGTCGCAGCCTCTGGATCTCCTGTAGGATTTCTCTTGGGGAGGAGAATAAGCAGAAGACTACAAGTCAGTAATTTTCCACTAAATCAGCTCACTGGACATCACAAGAGGAGAAAAAGTATGATTGTATATAGTTCTTCATCAATGTAGATATAATGACTGGGCTCCAATTAACAAAAGATGGCCTCAGCAATGGGACAGGGCTCTGGATATTTTTAAAATAAACTGTTAAGATTTCACCATTAAGGGAAACACTTCTTCAAGACCTCGAAAATCAGAGGTAGACATGAAATAGCTCTATGCTTAATTAAATTGTCCCCTTGTAATTCTTCCCCATGGACATTTCAAGCATCGTACGACCTTAACAAAAATTAAAATAACCTATCTGGCCCTTCCTGACTATCAGAGAAAACACTTAGCACTTAAAAAAATATTTTAGTGTAAGTAGAGATGTGAGAGTGGTCAACAATTCATGGAGTAGCATTTTAATAGGACTTGTTACGACTGGCTTGCCAGCCCTCGCGTGCTGTCAAAAGGCTAATACAAAGCTTCGCAGCAGAAGGTTGAAACCTGTGTGAATTTTGTCTCTTTTTTGCAATGTGCTGGATAGCAGACGGTCAGGAGGCATCCTCGAACTATGAAAGACAAATCGAGACAGGAGCTGGTGGCTCATTACACGGTGACAGAAGGCAGTGCAGAGTTTGGAATAGGAAACCATCTGGTCTGGGCTGGCCTTTATTTTACAGTCCGGCAGTAAAAGCAGAGCTCTGCTGCCATACATTTCATAGCATCAGGCAGTCTGGTACCGAGGGCCAGATCCTCTGCTGCTAACAAATGGGCATCACTCCTTTTTGGAGCCGGCTGGCCTGTTTCTCCTGGACACACTCTCTCAGTCTCGGTCATATCCGTACCTTGTGTCTCATTTGATCATCAGCCTAACTTGCTGCTAACCTTTCTGCAAACCCTTCCCAGACAGGCTGTGTTCTGGAGAGCTTTAATCATCTTTTTCACAAATAAAAGCAGGGGAGCGTAACATTTCCAGTGTGACTGATCCTTTTATAATTTCATGTTATAGTGCTACAGAGAATCCAACTCAAAGTTAATCTGGTTTTGAAACAGGACAAGGTTTTTTTTAAAAAAATTTTAACAAACAGCAGCTGCAAACAGTAAAGTATAAATGATTACATCACGTCATTGGACAGTACTCTCATTAAAACTCAGGGTGGCTATGGATTTCAAAGCCCTTGTCATATTTTGTGGAGGTTTTTGTGCCTTGTGCTTTTTGCAGGGGGAGGTGTATGTGCGTGTATAAGCATATTGCACAGTAGTAAGTGGTAAAAAACCTTAAGGAACAAACAAACATACACAATATATAGGACTGAAAAAAACCAGGTACTTAGTGGATGCTTACCGGTTTTTATTTTCAAGCTCTGCAATCAGCTGCCTTTGTTGCTTGTTTGCATCAATGGTGAAGGAGATATCTGATGCCCCTCTCTGCTGACCCTGCTGCTGTTGTAACAAAGAGAAGGCTGCACTGAAGGAGGAATAGCCAGCATGCACCCGTGACACAGATCTGTTCTGTGCAATCTGCTTACAGAAAATGCAGTACCAGGCTTGGCTACACTAAAAAAAGAGCATCCATGTTGTGCTCATACCAGTATGGCTCCATTGCTAGTAAAGCAGGGTAAGTGCTAGAGTAAATAAGACTCAGTGTTTACCATCCTGTCACTCATTGCTTCTTCAGGGAGCTTCCTTTGAACCAATCATACAAGGCAGCGGCACTGCCGCAGGCAGTTGCTGTAGCATGGCTCTTTATTTGGCCAAGTTTTCTTATACACTCTGAGGATACTTCAGAAAACCTCTTTCCCCAGTCCTTCAGGTACAGCAGAACCCTTTTTCCCCAATGTAACGAAGGGGGAATTAGACTATTTCTAACCAAACTGGGCAGTGTTCGCTACAGCTTCATTGGACTGTGCTCTTTTTTCATGATTATCAGCAATAACCAAATATTGTTTTCCTTGTTCACGCTCCTGTATTTCAATATTGTATCAATGACAATGCAGAGCAAGACATTTAAAGTTTCACAGCTATCAAAGATATCAACTTATTTCTAACTCCAGCCTGAAAGCATCAGACATTACAAAATACTATGCTGAATTACTGCTGTGATCTGAGTGTTCCTCACTGTAGAAGCCATGTGAAGTGTAACTCCAGAGCCCAATTTTATGTGATGCCAGGTACCGCCTCCTCCAGGAGGTGGACCCTCAAAAAGGATGTAGATACATCTCAGTACTAACGCTAACGCTTTGTTCACACTGTCTGTGGGGAAAGGACAGTACACTATGCCTGTAACTGTTTACTATTTTTTCTGCTACTGGTACATTTTCCCATTAGCACTCCAACTATAGGGAAGGAGAGCAGTGCATAAAGAACTGATGCAAGCTGGTGGGTGTCACGACTGACACAGGGCGAACCAGGACCTTCATCCTGAATGCCCAGTGTTATTAATACATTTCATTCCTTAAATCACCGAATGACCATTAGCAAAGCTTTAAAAATTTCCACTGTGTTTCTAATGTGGTGCCACTTGTGCTTGTAAAGATTTCTGTATAGAGAGACCTTCTCTTTCCCTTCTGTCTCTTTTGTTCAAAGAGCATAGATGGATGGCAATGAGAAATTCAGTATTTTCCTTCAGACTAGGTCTATTTAAAAGCTATTTAAATATTGCTTCCTAAGTTTTCTCCTGTATCATAGATGCATGTTATATAGAGCTGATTTCTACCAGTTTCTACCCAGAGACATTATTAATGGGAAATCTTGTTCCCATGAAGAACCACTGTCCTTCAGAAACAGGACCATCACCTACAGGTTGCCTTAAATTTGTAACACTGTGCCACACCTCTGGAAGGGATTGATTTGGGCTGGGCTGGCAGATCAGGAGCACCTGTGCACCCCTCTCTGCCCCTGCAGCTGCAGGTAGTGTGAGATCGTCCGTGACAGACGGCTGCACGAGGTGGCAGATTCATCTTCACTGCCCTCACTTGGGATGAACGTGACTCAGTGTTTTTACATGAAGAGCAGTGCCTGATTTTGCCCTTTCAATTGACCCCGCAGTGTAAATCTCAGTGTGAAAATATGCTTCCTGGCACTCCGGACCGGCTGCTTTTAACTTAACCATCATTTATGGTCCCTTGTTCTATCAAATGTGCTGAGGTGGAAAAAAAGTAACTAGGCTGACCTTATTTATGCCACTTAAGATTTTATATACTTCAATTAGGTTCCTGTTTCATTCTCTCTTATTCCTGAATATAGTTAGTGAGGTTTTAGCTTGTCATCACCGTCTGTCTTGGGATACATAGAGCAGAATAATCATTGCTCTGAAATGAAAATGGGAGCTGGGGCTAATGCAGGGGGTCATTACAGTCATCCTGCTGAAGATTATTCTTTAAAATCCTCAGCACTTAGGGCCCCAGTGGCCGTGATATTTGAACTAAAGAGTAAAACGGATTCATCAGCCCATTTTTCCACTGCAGTAAATCATTAACCTTTCACCAAAGCTAGTCCAGACAATATTTTCTAGTCTTTCCTGAGGTCAAGATGTCAGATTCCCTTTGCCGTAATTGTTTAAATAACATTGCATTAGTATATAGATTATATGCATTAGTATGTGGATTCTTTGGTTTAAATGGACTGCATAAAAGTGTTATTACTAAAGCCTAACAGCATCTGATGAAAAGGATAGGGAAAAATAATCCATTAATCACTAAGACTGTCAGATGTAGTTTCCCTCATCTTGCCAAGCCCCTGCAACATAACAGAAGGAAAGCACCTCCCTTTAATTAAAACACTTACTGATGAAGAAGTTTCTGCTGCCAGCCTTGCTGCATACCTGGCGATCAGCTTATGCTCTTCATCCAGGCGACTTGCGCTGTCGAGCATGCTGCTCAGGGTTGAAGGGGAAGGAGGGAAGATGTTAAAACATGGTAAAAAAGACCATTGCTCTGTCACACTGCCCTCTCACACACCCTCATTACAGAATTTGGAAGCAAAATGTCACCAAATTAAAAATGGCAGATGTTAATTGCACAAAAGGGAGAATGGGGAGGGTAATTTTCCAGGAAGAAACAGCTCTAGGGGCCAGCAGCACCTTCCCTTAGGGGGAAACAGCAGCGGTCTGCAACCCTTGGCCAAGGCTGTACAAGATGCAACTCGCAGACTATTCTGTCCAAAGAGGGGTGGGAGGTGGCTAGGGCCACCACTCAGCATTTGTTTTTACTTCTCAGTTTTGTCATATCACCTAGAAGAGTGATTACTTTTTGTACAGTGGATTAGTGGGAACCTCAGTGTTTCTTGAGAAAAACTTTAGAAGCTTGTCAGATTTGCAATAGAAAACAGTATTTAGGACAGTTTTGCCGGGCACTTACCAAAGCCTCATGGACCACAGCTTGGAACCACTGATCTAGGAATTTATAATCAGACTTTCCCTTTTATTCTGGGTTTCTTGATATTTGGGAGTAAGATTTCAGAGAATCACATAATGGTGATCAGAAAGTGTAAGGACTAAACAGCAAATACACTGAATTCCTTTAAAGTATTGCAGCTTATTGCTTATGTATCATGACTGATCCAAGACTTGGACTCACTTTAACATGGAGCCAACTCAGGAGTCTACTAGCACCAACTATGAAAAGCTTAGGCCACATGTGCAGATCCTCCACAAAAATTACTCAGAAAGTGTAAGAACTAAACAGCAAATATGCTGAATTCCTTTAAATATTGCATCTTATTACTTTCTTTTCCTCCCTTGCCAGCTGTCCTTATTTTAAATGGAGGCTATTATTTAGTCAGATGAGCAGGAAAAAGGTAATATAGTGAGATCCTTTACTATTTCTAATCATTTAGATGTTTGCAGAGAACCATCAAAACTAATAAACTGAGAAAAAATGAAATCTGAAGAGGACTTAGTTGACCCTGGATAATCCTGGGATTTAGAATCCTATATTGCATTACTTTTAGTATATACAACAGAAAAGAAAAAAAAAAAGCCCCTAAGAAGAGGTGAGAAGAAGGCTTTGTTGTATGGATACAAGACAGCCTGCAGAATATCCCAGACAGAGATAAGTCTGACCTCTTTTCTTATCCCTTGGCAACTGCCTGATGCTTTGGCTGAAGGGAGGCAGGCATATCTCTCCCTGCCCACTGGGCTCTTCAGGGCACGCAACCGGTTGCTGGCAAATGAGCTTCACATTTCAAAAGAGCACGCAAAACAAGGGTTATTTTGGGCCTGGGATTCTTATTCTGATTTTTGCCAGAAATCATATCTTGAACTTGAAAAGCCTTCCAGATGAAAATGGCACTTGTACAAAAAGTTCTGCTTTTGAAGAATTGGCATCTTTAAAAGGAAATACTACTCCAAAATTACTCAGTGACTTCATATCCCCAGGTACCTTGGGGAACTACAACGTGCATCTTTTGGTTGGCTTGATTAGGTCCATTGGTATTTAGAAGTTATGCCTGAAACATGAGTAGTGGTTGACATCCACTCATCATTAAACAAAAGCTGGGAGTCACACGGATTTATTGGCTTGCTGAGATAAGGGAAAAGAGACAATTTTTCTCTCGTTCTGACGATAGCCTGTGAGCCCACAAACATGAAGTTTAGAAAAACAGTAAAGCTACGAAAAGTCAGACCCAGAGGGGTTCTGTGTAAGCTAAGCTTGAGCTGCAGACCACCTATAAGACTTCTGGTGGTAGATGAACAGTGTTTCTTTGGTTTTGGTTATGCTTAATTTATTTTGTTACACATATAGCTTAATTCTACGCTTACTCAGATTCTTGTGGGGTAACTGATTTACTTTCTGGAAAGACCCAGGTTAAAGGCATTTTTCTAAATTCATGCAGTTCTGCTTCTTACATACTCATGCTTACTGTCCTGATATGTCCTCCAGAGAATGAAAGGGTGAAGCAACTCTTGCAGACACATAAAATTATGCAGACCAGGTAATAAGTGTTACTTTCATGACAGTAGAATTCGTTTTTAGTTTTTCCATAATGACTAATACATCACATCCTAACAGATGGCTGTGAAAACAGCAAGCATTCAGCATCAATTCTCCTTTTTACAGCAATGTGCAACCATATTATGTATCCTGGAAAAAAAATGGATTATGGTTCCACTTATTGGCATAACACAATCCGCAACACAGTTCTGAGATGTGAGTTAACCCCTGAGACAATGACTTGACTGAATGAACCAAGCCACTGCAGCTTTTCAATTCTTACTTGCTACTTAATGTCTTTGATATATATTTATGTGTAGGTGGATGTCATAAAATAGATGTAGCAGCACGTCAAATTTCGTCTATGAATGCCACAAATCACTGTCCCCAAAGCTTTGTAAATTATATTTCAATGTCTGAGATAAATTTAACTCTGGAATGTACCTATTCTATGTGATCATTAAGCACAGAGGTATGCACAGCAGCATTAGCCTCAACTGTCAAGACTTCACGGACAATGATGCAGTGAAACATGCACACTTTAAAATATTATAAATATGTGTACAGAATTTGGGACCCTCAAGAGAACGATTCAGGTATCCTTTTGTAAGAAAATGAACATTTTGCATACAAATATCGTGCTGCAGATCCTTCCTTTCTAAGAAAGTTAAAAAATGGTTTCAATACTGCTTCTCCATTAATGACCCTTTCTTTAAAGACTTTATGATTATTAGCAATGATTGGTCTAACAGAATTATTATCATACAGCAAGAGTGAATATTCAATCTTACTGCCTGTACAAATAGGCTTCAGTTGATCCGTGTAATATTCCACAGTCTAAAGGAGATCTGTAAAAACAGGGATCTCAAAACTCCAGGCAAAGGATGAAAAATATGATAGCCTGTGAACAGGAGTGACACTAGAGTGTCTTTGCTATTTCTCAGGCTTTAGATGTGTCAAATCAGCCTTTCCTGCAGCAGGCACCCTGCAACAGGTGATATGGATGTCCTCGATGGTCTTAAAATTATGTCACCACTGGTTAGAAAACTCTCAGAAATGCCAGTCTCTTGGAAAATTTTTGCAATAGGGGTATCAGTGGGGTCTTTGTGACATACTTTTATTCTACAAACCTTCATTTAATAAATAATTTACTGTAGAAAATGCTGACAAATTAAAGGGTACGTTTCTAACCCTCAGGGCTGTAAGAACAAGGCCCTAAAAACAACCCACCAAATGTATTCTGAGGATTGTTTATTGTGACGCTTTCAAAATTGTCCTGGTTTTAAGGCACTTTAAACCGAGACACATCATCTGAGCCCTCTGCTATTGTTAATTTGCCATTTACTTTAAAATCACCAAGATTTTACCATCAAAAAGTTAATACCACTAAGGTATGTGTGTATAATAATGATGATAACTAACTCCATTCAAGGGAGCCAACTGCCCATACATTTCCTCTGTAATCAGTGGGTCTCTGAATGTTTTTCCTCTTTCTAGGGAAAATTCAACCAACCTTCCTAGATACAGCTAGGAATAAACATTTTTAAAAATAGGATAGCATGGCACTTTTATAGTACAGAAATACGATTCACCACTGTACTACATGGTATAACAGAAAAAAAATCAGAAAGCAACTTTTTATGGAACAAAAATAATCTCCTTCTGATAATATATTTTACCTTATTTTCTTCTGCACCTGAAAAGAAAAAGACTGAAATATGCGGAAATAATATTCAAAACTAGGTAATGTCTCTAACTTATATGAACAAAAATGAAAACTATTTAGTATCAGACCCTAAAGATGAACTAAATTAAATATCAGTTATTGGTTTTACATGCTAAAACACTCTATGATTAAACTAACCAAAATATCTGACTAAGGGATACTTTTTCTACCCATACAGTTACTATAAATAGCTAATTAAGTCTTTTTCTTGTTTCTTAATTTGCCCTGGTCTCCTGGAGTCTAAAAAAAAACCCCAGGTAGCTTATTAGCCTGCAAGGGATGGAAAGGAAAACTTGTATTTCTAGTTGCGGTATCAAATGACTGCAGATGAAAAATAAACAGTGAAAATTAATTGAATTAATTACACCCACCCCACCCCCCCCCAATATAAATACTAGCTACAATTAGAACAGGAAAAAATGTATACTGGGCTATATTGGACTGATCATTACGTACTGTGAATTAGCCTGACTCAATAGCTAACAAAAAAAAAACACCTTGGTTTTTTTTTTTTAATGCTACTATGTAGCTCCCAAGATAATCCTATGTATTATGCTCACAAAGTATTTCTGTAGGTTTTTCTTTCAGATGAAGGTCCAGCTACAGTCATTCCTCTTCTCATCTTTGGATGCCAGTAGCACTTGAAAATACGTGATGGCACATATGGGTATGTACATGTGGTATTTTGCAGGCAGATACAACAGCTGAGCTGGCTAGCTGTAGCCTTCCCTAGATCAGAAGCTACCTGATTATGGCTAACCACACGCTTTACTCAAGTTCCCAAATCATAGAATCATAGAATCACTAAGGTTGGAAAAGACCTCTAAGATCATCAAGTCCAACCATCAACCCAACACCTCCGTGCCTCCTAAACCATGTCCCGAAGTGCCACGTCTACATGTTTCCGCTTTGGGGCATGGGCAGAAGGAGTTCGCCTTTGCCTGAAGATGCCATCCCAGGCTATATAAGATGCAGCAGCTGAACCTCCTGCAGAGGCCTCAACTACCTCTTCTAGAAAGTGGCTTCACACCAGGAGCTTCAGGATAGCAACACTTTGTTCTTCTTGTCTTTACCAAACTATAACCATTCACTTTCTCTACTACCAGTCTCATTGCAGCAAAGCAGAAAATGGTAATACAGCATGGTTTGATGCGTAACTAAGACTGCTGTCCCTCTTGATTACATCTATCAAAATCTAATCTAATAACGGAGATATTGTGTCTCATTGAGGCTGCTGTGACTGCATTGATTTAATGTCAGTAATCAGATGGCATGTAATACACTTTGCATTGGTTATTTAAACAATTAAGGCCATTATCAATCACTCTCCATTCATCCCTCAAATTCATTGAATTTGAAGGATGTAATGGCACATAATTTGTACGTGCGTATTTGGATAGAAATATACTATGACTTAGTGAAGTTGGCTCAAAAGCTTGAAGGAACAGGTTGGAATATACTGGATAGAATTTAGAGGATAAAGACGGTAAAGATGAGGCTAAGCGCTCACAAGGGGATCTAACTGGTGGTCCTCACTGAAGCTAAATGAATTACAGACAGCATCAGTAGTCTAAGCACCAAAAATTACTCTAAACCAGGTCTAGTCTTTGCTGGCTTCTTGAACAACTGTATCAAGTAAGTCACTCATGGTTGGCAGGGGTACATTTCCTTCTTCCTGTCAAACTGGACCAAGTGGTAGTGTACTCCCGTCCTCTTCAATTACGGGTGGGCAATGACTGGTCTAAACACATGCCCCCAGCAGCCTGGTTTTCACAGCCATGGTGTATATATTACTGAGTAAGCCTACTTTCTGGAAGTGCTGCTCCAAGAATGAAATTCCCCTTCAGAATGTTTTTCTTTTGAAGAAATGGTTTTAATTTTCCTCCCTAAAAACCAGTTTCCATTTTTTTTCCCCACTGGCACATTCCAGTGGGATGTAGCATAGAGAAGCAGGTCCAGACCCATGAAGGCAGGCTCTTTTTCTCCACTGGGCACAGCTACATGGCAAATTATTCCCATTTTCAACTGGAGCTAAACACAGAAGTTAATTTTATAAGACTGCAGAGAAGCATTGCATTCACCCTCCCCAAATAAGTTTTTTGTTGCCTTATCTACATATAAGGGTAAATGGAGAGTTTCTACTAACCTGGGAAATATTCTGCAATAGAAGTATGGGAAAACAAAGGGTTTGTTATGAACAGCAGAAACCTCATGAACAGTTTTGTTAGAAACACCGTATGGTTTTGTGTTCAGTGCCACATTTTCTAGGGCCATATACTACACCGCTCACCACCTTGCTGGTACAGGGCTGCAAAGTCTGGAGTTTTGTTGCACTTGGAGAGGTTAGCCAGCAGCTCCCCTCCCTGGAGCAGCCTGCTGCGATGCCACCATCCGCAAGTGCTGGGACAGCAGGTGGGTTTAGTAGACAAAGCTTTGTATTCACCCCAGCAGAAATTATGAACTATGTTCAAGATGTGTTTAAAAACCTGTTATACTTGAGTCTGAAAGATAAGGGCAACTTTATATACAAGATTAAAAAAATGCAGAAATCAGGCAGATTTAAAAACAATGCCCAATGTATTTAAAAGTTGAAATGAACTCCTTCCTTCACTAGGCTAATAAGCAAATTCCTATTGTTATTATTATTGTTTACATACTACTACCACTTCTTACTTTCAAGGTAAGGTGAAGCTACAAATTATATATCACCTCAAAAATTATTACCTTGAACACACGGCCTTGTTAGTCATGGTTGTTTGAAGGTGTCTGTACCATCGCAAAGTCCTGCACTGACTAGAACATGGTATCCCAAATCAGTTTGTACAGCCATTCTCACTACTCAATTATTTGCAATACCTTGCTACTCAACATCACTAGAGACAATAACAGCAATTGCCACAATCCACCAACTTTGGGAGGACATACCCCATATTCATACGCATTCCCTTTAGGTTAGTGCTCATAAAGAGCTGCTTCAGCTTGTAGCCAGGAGGAAACAGTGAGAGCATTTGGCCGACCAACGTCCCTTTCCTGGGTTCCCCAAAGGTGCCAAACCTGCACTAACCGTGCGGGGTTGCTCTGCAGCATGTTGACATACAGCCCGATGAGTACATGTTCATCGGCCAGCCTGTCTGCAACATCGAGACTGTACTGTAACCTGAAACGGGGTCAGGGGGACAGAGGGTGCGGTCCGGACAGACAGAGGGAAATAAACAGAGAAAGCAGGAGCAAGTAAGATTATGAAGTGGGAATTTAGGAATGAATACTTAAGTGTTCTTAGGGAAAAAAAACCAACCCCAAACAAGTGCAAAAATTACTTTGTTAGTATTGTAATTTATATGTTAAGTATTTAATGGCTTTGGATGGTAGAATCCCACTTGATTACAGAGCCAGCCACAGAAATCAGTGAGGTGCCAGATCGGGCCAGGGACTGGCGTCGTACAGTACCATTTATTCCAAAATACAGCAGACTGTGAGGTTGGCACTATTTTCTTTAATATATTATGTATTGTATATATAGATTAAATATACATGTTACACACACGATTAACATATTGAAATCACAAGTTGGATTCACTTGGAAGTATCTGATCAAGACCTCACACATCCAAGTGTACATAAATATATTTAAACATGCCCTACTTAGCTCACTGGGTTAATTGGTTATCACAATTTTCTCAGGAAAGATGTTTGCAGAATACATTAAAAGCAGGAGGAATAGAGGAGAAGGTTTTGGTTTAGCTGTGTTAGTGCAAGCTGTGAACATACTCTCTCTTTAACTTACCCTTTGCCTTTCAAGAAAGCTGGAGCAGCCCTAGCCAGCAGTTTGCTCTGCTCTACTTCAGTATTCTTGGAAGGAGAGCTAGTTAATAAGATAGGAAAACTAAGAAGGGGGTAAACAGTGATGTCTGAAATTCATTACAGAACAGAGTTTGGAGAAACTCATTCAAGAGCCCTGGACTGAATAAAAATAAAATGAGAAGTTTTAAAGATATTTCAGAAAACTTCAGAAAATGCGAAGTCAGGAATTAGAGTTTTCCCTCCTGTTCTCCAAAAGCAAACTATAAAGCCTTCACTACAGAAAAGACAACCAAAATGTGCTTCTCTCACAAATGGAGAGTGGAAGGCTTGTGTAGTTTCCAGGTGGAGTCCAAGATAAACGTCATCTTAAATGCAGCTTTCAAGCTGGGAAACCTTCAGCATAACAGCTAAATTGCTTTTCTCCACATTTGCCGTAAGATAGTTTCAGTAATCCACAGAAATGTGCTTATTTAGATTCAGTAATGGGACACACCAGTTTAATTTTCAGAAGTACTGTTCTTCTGTTGATTTTAAAAAAATATACAGTCCATAATTTTTTTCTAAATACAGTATTTAATGGATTACAGAAACTGCAATACTAAAATATCCACGTTAATAAGGTAACACTGGCTAAAAATGGAGAGATTGAAATGTTAAGTGTTTTTTTCATGCTGCAGCATTTTTGGTTTAAAAAACAACAAAGCAAAACAAAAATATTTTTTACTTTTTCCTTTTTAAAAATTATTAACTTTTATTCTTTTGTTTGGCTACTGATACTGTAATGTCTTTGATCAAAAGATGGGTGCATGAGCATGCACGGGGTGTGTGTGTATGTATATATAGGCAGATAATGTGGCACAAATGTGATGCATGATAAATCTGAGCAGGTGTGGCTCTGATGGACTGAAGATCAAAACCTTTAATATTAGGACAAGGAAGGAATTCAGTTAGATGATCTGTGTGCTGTTCCCCTCCTTTTGGGAGGTCAAGGTTGGCAGTGGGGTTCTGAAATGGATGGTACCAAAGGGTGTCCTAAGAACCCAAGCACTAGTGATTTATAATAAATCTGGAAGATAGCTGAATGAAATGCTGTACTGCACAGCAAGAAAAAAATGCTTGCTTCACTTTTCTATGCCCACCAGCATGTCACTTTTGTGTGGTGCGCTTCCATTGAAGTGATATCCATGCAGATAAACCTGCTCCATGCCGTCTAGAAGGATCCGTTTTTTACCCATGTTTTCTTCCCAGTTACAGAAGGAAAATGCATTCAGGGATACAGAGTGTGCCATTTCAACCAAAAAATGCACATTTTGATTCTTAATGTAAAGATACATATGTTGCCAAAATGGGAGACCAAAGACCCCAGGGCAGATTTTGTGGTTTGCTTTCTAGCAGTGCAGTGTGATGCCCCCTCTACCTACCGTAAGTTCTCCTCTCCTATGCTCCAGAAGCAACACAGCTAGGCTGGAGGGACAGGCAAGCGAATGTTACTCAGTGAGCAATTGATACCATGTCTATCAATGTCCACTTCCTTCTTAGTTGATTAAGCAAACTTGTAACTTCCAACCTCTTCTTATGAGTTAGGCTTTCTGAGCTTTTCTGATGTTTGGATGTCTCCTCTAGACTCTGTCACGCTGGTTAGCATATATGTCCCCATGCTAATGCCCTGCACTGGGTACAAACCTCCAGACAGATACCTGCTCCTCCAGGGAATGAGATTTAATGGCTTTCCACATGATGTCCCAGGGTCAGATGGAATCTAACAAACGTATTGCTGACTTTAATTTGTTTGCGGTTCACTGCAACTGCTAGATCCTCTGTTAAAATATTTCTGTCCATCAAATTATGCTCCGTATTTTATTTGGTTATTTGCTTCCTTGCTACAGCACTTTTCACTTATAATTACCAAGTTTTCTCTAACTGATTTCAGATCATTCGGACATCAATTACTACCACTGGAACTGAACTAATTTTTTAATTTAGAAACTGCTCTGTAAGCACTCCTTCCCATAACTATTTCAACCTTTGTATCATCTTCAAATTGCATACACTCACTCTGTTGCTCCTACTAGGTCATTACAAGAAATAGTGCATAGTGTCTGACTTAAGATAGCCTTTAAGAATCCCAGCTAGCTGATACGTCCTCCTCCCAGAACGCCAGCACACTTTTGAAAAAGTAATTACTGATTTTCGATTTTGCCCTTATACTAATTTCCCCTAGTCCGTATTTCCTTTGGGTACTTCTGTGTCATCTGGGACTATGTCAAGAGTCCTTTTAAGGTCAACCTGTATCACATCTGCTGCTTCTTTTTTACCCACTGGACCAGTTTTCCTGTCAATGAAATATATCAGTTTGGTTTGACATAATTTGTTCTTGACAAATCCATGATAGTTATTTCTCATTGGTTTCTTATCCTCCAGGTGCTTACTAATTCTTTCATAATTTCAGTATCTTTGGATGCCAAGGTTAGGCAGTCTCTTGTATGATTCCTTCGACCTTTGCCCCTGTTTCCACCTTCAACCTTCCTCCATTTGGAAAAGCTGACATTTGTCCTTCTTGTTCTTCCACATCTTCCTACATCCTCCACATATTCCCCAAAATACAACTAATACTTCAGCGATTGTTTTGGCCACAGTGAGTTTCTCTGGGCCCTACCAACTGGAACATATATTTCAAAAGATATATTCCTGTTAATATGAAACATTTTGTAAGATGCCAAAGAATGCTTCCCCATCCAAATTAAGAGACAAAACGTCCAACTCTGAGCAGATGTCTACAAAGATGTAGACCTAACAATATTGGTGGCTTTAGGATCTACCTGGCTATGAAGCAATCAGACATATAAACCTTCCCTTTAGCAGGTAGAACATGGCTGATGAAATAAGTTGGACTCTCATCTTGTTCTGAAAACAACATATGAAAGCAGCATGCAGTTCAAGTTTACCACACTCCTGAGAGACAGAAACATGGGCAACAGCAGCAATGAGTATGTTTTGCTCCAAAGTTAGCTGTTGTCCAGAAATTTTGCCTAATCTTTTGCTATGCCCAGGTAGAATATCCAATTCTTTTTAGCTTTTATGTGGAGTTCGAAAAAGGCACCAGCTACTCTGACCCAGCATTAAATAAGACTCAGTTTCTCCTTGGCTATGGGCATTTGATGCCATAGTACATTCTTTCCATCTACCACAGAACTGCCAAGTAATTTCAAGTTCAGCAGAATGTGCTGCATCACTCCACTTATTCCAGTGTATTACTCTTTTAGAAGAACTAAATGTATTAGCTGTGAGGAGGGGCTGAGAAAAATGCAAGAAAACCCATTCTGTTTCATTTTATCCTACCTTAGCCTTATAATTTGATAGCTTAAATAAGACGTTTATTAAGAAAGAGAAAGGTATTGTATCCATACTGTGGTAGCTATGTACTTCAAGGCAGCACCAACAGACTGCCGCTGCAGAACAAAAGAATCCAAAGAAGGAGGAAAACATGAATTCAGGATATAGAGTTATTCCTCCTGACTGGACAAAAGTTTCTACAATGCTCCATTTACCTGTTTTGACATAACATATCCAATTCATTGGGTTTGCAAGGGCATTACCTACTCTGCAGCAATATTCCCTTGTTCTGCTGCCCTCTAGGTAATCAGAGATCACAAAAACAAATGTGAGATTAAAAACTGCAGTAAAAAAATTTCAGGACTTGTGGTTTTAATCACATATCAGCTGTCATATCAGCAAATGACTGTGATTTGGTATCTGGGAGATCACAGATTTTTTTGTTTCTTCTTTTCTAATATAAGTGCTTGAAAGTTGATCTTGAGCTGTACAGAGCATAGTGTTGGTATCAACTTCCACGCTGTACATATTTGGAAGAAAGGTGCTTGTAATTGTTATGCCGACCTCCACGTTAAAGCTCTCTTGGTGGCTCAAACTAAGCAAAGCAAGCAGTGAAATTTTAAGCAGACTTTGATTCTGAAGTGGCTTGAAGAAACTAAGAGGCATCTCAGGGAATGCCTGAATCTGACCTCCTTTGAGCTCTGGAATAATTGCATACCCACCCAAAACTGGTGCTTCAGATGCAATTAAAATGCAAATAACATATAATGTTCAATCTCCTTTCAGCTTTTCTCTACAATTTGTCATTGTATTTACGAAGTACCAAAGATCTTTCCTCTAATGAGATTATTTTTCTCCCCAGTTCATTTCCCTTTTTCACCTATGAATCAAAAAATGAAGATTATATTGTGCTGAACTTATGAGACCATATCCATTTCCAGCAGCAGAATGAGTCGGTGCACTGAGTTCAGCATTGGCTGCTACAGGGAGAAACTGGTTGTGAATGGTTATGTTCTTATGTGAACACAACTAGCTGAAATAAATACCATGGGAATGCTACAAATGACAGTCTGTGCCAATTCTCCTTTGAATAAACATTCTAATTACATAAAAACTTTCTTTAAAGCTATCTGAAACCTCTGGACTAGATTGCAACACAAATTAAAGTAACCATAAGTTATTTGCAGTGAAAACACAGCCAGCAGAGCTTTTAGCGTTGATTACATTCAGCTAGAAATTTTACTGAGTTTGTACAATTTCTATTATAATATGAATCACAGAGCATTTAATATAAAATCAGCACAATTGCAAACAGAGCTGTCAAAGTCTGTTTCTCAGATGTATGAGGGGATGAGCGTCCACTAATGAGGCCTGATTTTCCCAGGGCAATAATAATAGTAAAACCTAAAAGAATGAATTAAGATACTGTTATTAGTCTAATAGAGATTGAAGAACTTGGCATTTAGCAGAAAAGTACCCTGGTCTCACTCCTTTCTTACTGAATTATAGCTAATGCTCATGGATTAATCAAAAAAGAAAAAAAGAAAGGTCATCACACTCCACAATAAAGAAAATGGGGAAACTGTTCTTATCCAACTGCATATTTCTTTCATGATGAATGAAACAGGCTCTTCCTTTAGGTCATTAAGATGAGAGGGAATACTGGAAAAAGGGCGTACGAACCAGAGGCACTGGTCCAAATCCAGCACTCACTACATAAATGGGAAGTCTTCATTAGCTTCAGCAGGATTTAGGTCTGCCTTTCCTGTGGCCATTTTGAAAAGCAAAGCAAAGGGGTTTGGGGAAGGTTATTGGCAAGTGGCTCTAACTGCAGAACAGTAACCACCAGCAGCAAGAGCTGTGGAAGAGTAAGAGGAGGCTGGCTGTGAGACCTGGAGTTGTTTCCAGGCTCTCATGCAAGTCTCTTTCATTCCTCGGTCAAGAACGCAACAGGCATGCCATACACTGATGATGAAACCATAAAGATGTAGGGTTTTTTTCAGTTTTGAAAAACAATGTTTCCAACTTCCACTAGATCCATTATCATTAATTCTACGTGAAAGGGGAAAATGAAAGATTCGTGCTGTGCAGAAGCAAGAGAAGTTGGCAAAGCCCACAGCCAGCAGGAAGTCTATTCAAAAGACAAACTAGAGCCACAGAAACCCTCTAGCCCACCAGAGCCTGCCTTAAAGAATATCTTTAGTAGTTTAGCAGAACTGCTAATGATTCAGTGCATGAGCTACAGAACTACAGCGATTAGTGGGTTAGTGCTCTCATACTGACCGTGAGTTGCTGTGAAGCTGATTTACATACAGCTTTATAAGAGAATGCTCATCAGCCACAGGACTGGCTGCATTTATACCCCCAAGTAACCTGAATGAGTCAAACAATGAAACCTTGTTAATACTCCAAAAAGTATGCAGAGAGCAGTGTGTTCAGAGTAGGTTCATTACCATAAGTGCGATTTGTGACCATTTAGAAAGGATACTGACTTGACAGTTTGTAGGGTGCTTTTTTCTTTTAAATAAAAAGAGGCAAATCAAATTTATAAGAGATGAAAATAAAAATAAAGAGAATAAGCTGCCAAACACTTAAAATCCTGCTAGGTCAATGAAACAAAAGTTACAAAACTTTTAACACACAAGCAATGTAATTGCTTTACATATCAGAGTACTGTTAACTCTAAAAAAGCCAGAACTGTCTGCTGCACCATGGAAACGTTTTGCTGTATAAGGATGTCATACTGACTACTTATAAGGAAGTCTGGGTACCTATTGGGGGGGGGTGTGAGGTTTATTGTCTCCTGCCTTCGGAGGATTCTCTATCAAGGAGTTCTTCCTCTGGAAGAAAAGGAATTCTAATGGCTCAGGAATCATATATGGTTAATCCTGATAGTTAAAGCCAGTCAGTTGAATTACTGAAGGACACAGAAGTAAAACCATCAGGAATTTTTCATATGTAAAAAAACCCAAGCAGCACAATAGGTAGCGCTGTGATTTTTACTGCAGGTCCCTGGCTTAAATGGCATACTTTTGTTGAATGAGCACAGGGACTTCTTGGGGATAAACAGAAGCAATAGCTACCCTCTTA
Source organism: Phalacrocorax aristotelis (assembly GCF_949628215.1). NCBI lineage: Eukaryota > Metazoa > Chordata > Aves > Suliformes > Phalacrocoracidae > Phalacrocorax > Phalacrocorax aristotelis. The sequence goes on along the minus strand of NC_134277.1, from coordinate 121,567,538 downwards.
AAGAGCATTGCCTTTAATGACTTGTCCTGGAGAGGGCACAAATAGATTATCCTGCCTTGCACATAAAATCCCATATACTCCAATGACAGAAATGAATTTGCATTTGCAGTCTCACTGTCTGTACAGGCAGAAGATCTGGTCTTGGGGGTCTGCTTTGGGACTGGCTTTCAAAAAGTATCTCAGTCACACCCAGCAGCTACTTGCACTAAGATAACACTGAGAGTTTACAGCTTATAGTTCCTGATAACAAGGTGTATAAATCAAAGTAGTAGTAAACCATCTTTACTCTGACATTGCAGTGCGGTACACTGCGGGTTTGGTTTTGCTGCTAAAATATGCAGCCATGCATACCCAGAGATTGTGTTTGGTTATTTGGGAACGCCGAAGCACTGACACATACAGCAGGAGCCAAGCAATGAAATACACCCACAGAAGACATATCACTCATCTTCCTCAACACAGCAGGAAGTCATTTTTCTGCCACCTTCTCATCTATGTGCATTGGTAGGCTTACACAGATTGGGTGAGACAGCTAGCAAATGCTACACACATATTTTGGATGTATGAACCAAAATATATTTAGTCAGCTGCAAGCACCTTCTCTTTGGGATTGATGTTTCTGATGACTCTTCTCTGGTTTGTTTGCTGAAAGGTCACCATATTCCAAGACTACTCCTTCTCTCTTGTAGCCTTTAATGAAAATCTGAATGTTTTAATAGGAGTAAGGATGTCTTGCTATATCTTGCAAGTATGAACACATTTTCTCTTTGTTCATATGGTATCTTGCAGTTCGATGCAGGCATTCCCAGTAGGCAAGGCATGTCCCAGTTTCTATTCCCAGTGCTGCTACAATATGGCTTCTCGCCAACAGCCCATTTTCAGCCCCTATGGGAGGGTGCCTATATTGCATGTGAGCACATTTTAGCGGGATGCAATGGTTCAAATGAGGACTGAAGTTCTGTGCTCTGCTGTGAGGAGCTTGGGGTGCCCTAACTCCAGCTCTCCATCCAGATATCTGTGTATCAGTCCAAAATAACCAAGGCGTTTCTCTGCTTGTGTCTGCCAGTTTTATTTTGTGGGTGGTTTTTTGGCTTTGTTTTTTTTTATCCTGGGAGGGAATTGAAAATTGAAACCTCCACCACTATCATATAATGGCTTAACATAAATAAGGATAAGAACTCACCTTCTGTTTGCAAAAGGACTTCCTGAGGGAACAGAGTGGGAGAAGAGTGTGTCATTCATGCTGGTTACAGGTCGGGGGGGCCTAGAAGAAGGTAAAATATTCCATTGCATTAATTTTGCACAAAAAAACCCTTGATCAGCAACAGTATTTACAGAGACTTGAACGAGCTGCTTGTTTAAAGTAACATTACTGTTGGTATCTTCTGCTTTAAGTAGCAATAGTTCCAACTTAAAGATGCTGTGTTTTTAAGCACAAGTTGATAAAAACACAGTTACTTAGGCCTGGAAGGAAATAATGCTTTTGTGTGTTCTGAGGTGAGTTTTAAGCAACTTGATTTTTTTCCCCTGCTTTGGCAAAATAACCACTACGCCTTTTTTCCTTTCCAGAGCCTGTAGCCCAGGGTGCAGACACTGCTTTCACCCAGCTAGGCTGAGCGCTGGTAGCAGGTTCTCTGTGGCAGCATAGAGGTCTGCGGGGTGTAACTGCCAATAAATTACACATCTTTTCATGAGGTTATGCCTGGCGCTAAGCTCCATGCTACCATGCTCACATAGTGACCACAGTGTACCCATAGACCACAGTACCCCATAAAATACATGTAGAACTAAGCTGGTTTAACTGCAAAGCTTTTCAAATCCCCAAATCAAAATTTAAAATAAGTATCTAGCTTAAGAGGACCCATTAATAATGATGGTTTTATTATTACATTCTTTATTTCCTGCTCTTATTAAAAATGAAATGAGAAGGAATATTTCCTCTGCTTTCTTTTATTGTCTACTCTTAAAAAACACTTTGCACATAATTTTTCCTTCTGCATCTATTAAGGACAAATTTCTCCGTCTTAATGGGCTTCTTACACAACATTGGACAAAAGATACAGACACTCTGGAGAAACTGAAAAATATGTTATTAAAATCACAGGGTTTTCAATCAGATATGAGCAGAACCTGAAGCCATATATAATTCAGACTTCAAATTTCCTAGATTTCGAGTTGGTCAATAACTCCTTTAAGGTCTGTCAAAGATCTGACTTGCTTTCTGAATTCTGCAGACGTGCAAATCAAAATATAGTAGCCATCTGCAAAATATTCAGTGGGCTCCAACTGTGCAAGACAACTGGTTATCGAAACCATGTGTAAGAAATTAAGAAAGCCAGTACTGCACAGAAGTGAACTACTACTACATGTTTTCTTTCTTATTTTCTAACCGTTAGAAAACAAGCATAAATGTGGTCTTTGACAAGTCCAAATGGATTTCTCAGCATGACAATGTCACACTGATTTAAAAAAGTTTAAAACTGGGAATAAAAAGACGTAGGATTTGGCATATTATTTATTTATATGAAAATATAGTTTTAGCCTAACCCTGCATCTGCAGACCCACATGAAAAACTCCAGTTCTGGTCAGTCATGAATTTGAGAAGCAGCACTTTGTGGTCTAGGTACTGACGGAGAAGTGTTTAATATAATTTTTCATGGACTCCTTCATCAGAGCTAGGAACTGCTTGGATGAGGCCATGATCAGAGCCAATCCACTGGAAAGGTCCTTGTGGTATGAGTCTTGAAATAGAGATTTGAAAATAAACTTCAAGAGAATACTTAGATATTAATTTTTTTTAATTGGTCAGCAACTGGTGTTTTGTTGCCTGGGAATTGTAAACTGCTAACTGATGTAGGAGAAATAGTTCACACCTACTGCGTGTACCTACTGCATTTTTCCTTTTCTCAATGCAATCAATGGCCAGTGAACAGACTCAAAAACTAATTAGGAACAGGCTGGGGTTTCTGAAACATGGGTCCAACCTTGTGCTGTGGAGTCCTAAACAGCTGAGGAGAATGGAGGAGAGGCTGGTTCTCAACACTGCCCCAGAACAGGAGGCAGGAGGAGCGCTCCCTCGGCAGAGCTTGGGCTCTGCTTTGCCTTGCACCCAGTCCACCTCTGCTGACTGAGGAGTAAGTGGATACGTGGCACCCACAGACTTCAGCAGATCTCCATATACACACTTCAGGTTAGTATCTTCTTTAAGCTTTATCTCAAAATAGGGGTGGAAGAGAAAGTTTCTAAACCCTAAGAGTTCTTCCCTTTCGCTGTCTCCGTATTCAAGGACAATTATTTATTTGGCTCTGGACTCTGATAAAAAGTTAAGGATTGATAGTAATGAGATTATCGCATTTTTTTCCAAGCTTCTTCCTCTGATAAGTATACTAAAGAAGAAAAATACTCACCAAGTATCTCTTTTGCAGCCAAAATGAAATGGAAAAGAGATCATTAATTAAATTGTCAGTTTAATATGCATGTGGTTTAAGTAGTGCGTTGGACATACTCCATTCTTATGACCTTGATTCTGCAAAAAGCATGAGAGCCTCTGTGCATAAAAGGTCATTGATCTGTTTACATATGCAGAGTTACTCTTCTGTACAAATGTCTATAAACTCCAAGGCTTTGCTAAGTTTTTGTGATTAGCTTCAGTTTGTTAATTCTTATATGAAGAAAATTATATTAAACTAATCTGGGCTTTCCCAAGACAAGTTTCTTAAAGGCTGATGCCCACTGTCACATTCCTCAGGTTCAGCCCGAATACCAAATGGATGTTCAAACATACATATACAGCTGTGTGATGTGATAAGACAAGAACAGCAGACTTTATGGTAAAGCGAAGGAAACCTCAGCTATTGACTGTAAATGTATATCTTTCTGAGATTATTTCTAAACTTCTGGAAGTCAGCGATTAAGCTTTCTGATAAAAGTGAGCTAATGATAATCAACTTTCCTCAAGGAGGCAGAAAACACTTAATACTATTGAAATATGCTATGTAATAGATGCATGTGATGGCATAACACATACCCACAGTAACAAACCAAATTAAATAAGAGGAATTTTCCAAAGTGCTCCATGCTGATCTAACCTCTTCACACTGATGTGAAAAATGACGCTCCCACTGGCTTAGATGGAAACAAAGTAATGCCAGTGCAGAATGCATTTGAAAAATACCTCCATGATGCACTGGTCACGCCACTCAACCTCTCTGCAGGCTAGTGTTTCTTTTTTGTTGCCAATCTTATGTACAGAAAGGAAAAATCACCCCTCCATGGGTGGGGGGAGTCCCTCCATCAGGTTAATGACACCTTGGAAACTACTTCTCTAGATGAGCCTTCTATGTGTTTCTTGCTTAACTGAAAATTTTGTGTGGCACCAGTAAAACAAAAACCTGATGCTGTCTTTCTGTCTGGTACCACTCAAAGGTGGAAGGATGATGAAAAGGAAAGGCTGTATAGTAATGCAGAGAGTACTTGTCCCCATTTAAGCTGGAAGCTAAGAAAAAGATACTGTTTTGTTGCCAAAAGTCTTCCATTTAATGCACATACAAAACCTTTTTTGCCTGGATTCCTGCCCAGAGCTGTTTCTCTCAACTTCCATTATGTTGAAAAATAAAAACCACATCAGCGAGAAGATATTCTCAACGAGGTACTGTAGCATATCTCTTCCCTCAGGTAATTTATATGAATTATGCTGTAGATCATGCTACCTCCACAACTTACAGGTTTTTCACTCATGTATCATTATAGCCAATATAAATTGCCAAGTTATATTGCCTTCAATCTATGAATAAAGAGAAACTCTATCATAAAACAAAATAGATGGTGGTTTGTTCTTACATCCAATCACTCTAAATTATGTTTGTATAGTTAGGAAGAGGGGAAGACGTTAATTTCACAGCAAAGATTTGGAACAGATCCTACTCAATTAAGGTACCTTCCACTTGCCTTGCCTAAATGCACAGTAGCCCAGTTTTCACTACCCATTATCTGCTGACATACCCCCAGGCCTTCGAGGGCCTCCAGGCAACTGGGAACAGAGGCTTCTCCTTCAGTTTTGTACTCCCTGTCTCCTTCCATTTGTCTTAAGGATGGCCAAAATCTGCCCTGTGAAATTATCACTGACTTGCCAGCAGCGCCAGGCTTTTGTACCACGCACAGCAGTGGGGCAGCTCCGCAGGCCCACCTCTGGATGATTTCTTCCAACAAACAACATCCTCCCATTACACCTCCATAAAGAAGTGCAGGGGTTTTAACTGACAGTTGAGTCTAACAGGGATCTGTCACCTCATATCTGTCAGAGGCACCTTGTGTCTGAAGAGCAGAGCACTCTTTTACACCTTGAAAAAGTTCTGCTATAACCACATGAGGAGGACCACCAGCATGATTTGCCCTTAAAATGTCAGGTAGTTTAGATGAACTTTCCAGGTGTTGCACAGCCCACAACGGCCAGTGTGCACCAGCCCTTAAAAACACTACATACAAACATTCAGTACTGACAAAAGTAAATATGTATAATAATTACAGACCAGAATAGCTCCAGCAGCCGGTAACACAGATATGCAGCAAGCAAATACAATTGTAATGGCTGCTGCCTGAAATGTTTCAGTCAGGGACCCTGGGAAGATGGTTAAGAAAGATATTTCCTTAAGAAATATATCAGAATAAAAGAAATATTTTAAAGGCAGTATTTTCGGAATAATTTTTCCAATTTAATTTCTTCGTAACTTTCTTGCAGCCAGTGTCTTGATTTTTCTTGAATTCTAAGGAAAATTTGCCTTATTTTTAAGGACCCGTACAAATACATTTTCTCTCTGCTTTGAGTTTCTTGACTCCTTCAGAGAAAAAGTAGTGACACAAACTACTATACCAAAAAACAATTTCACTTTCCTAAAATATCAAAATATAAACATAACGGACTCTCTTCAAGTGACGTGGCAATTAAAGACACACTTCTTATGCAGACTCATATAACTCTTCAGGGCTAGGTGAAGCCACAGCTCCACTGAACTCATCAAGAACTCTGACACCAATTTCAACAAAACTGGTAAGACTTCACTTTTCTCTGGTGCCTTGTGTCAAGACAGACCTGTGATATACTGAAGCTGAGAGTCTCTAAATGTCAAAACTAACGTTCTCAGTATTAATATATCCCAAAGTGCTCAAACTCTATGAAATTGCATGGCTATCTCTTGAAGAGAATGGGGACATACCAACATTGTGTCCCCGTATTTGGTTATATGTACATATCCCACTGACTTTTCAAATGAAGTCACAACAGAAGAACATTTTTATCCTAAGTACCCCTATCAGCAAATTTGCACTTGTGATGCATTGAGCTAGATATACCACAGCTGCCTCCTATTTTTTCTGCAGTCTCTACACTCGGTGTAAGCAACTCCTACAACAAAGCTTACTTTCTCTACAGCACACAGATACTTACACAATATGAGCCAGGTTTAGAGGTTTTTCAGGCTGGTCAGGGAACATTGGGTGCAAAGGTTCACGGCTGGAAGCACAGCTTAAAGACTTGCTAAGTGCATTAGTTAGCTTCTTAGCAGGTGATTTCTGGGAGGAACAAGGAAGGTAGAGGTAATCTGGACAAGTAAGGTGCATACTGTTTCTGCTATAGGAAGCACAAAACGACAGGAAGCTCTATGGCTTGCATTACCTATCGACTGATATCCCCCTTGCCCCCCTCCCACACCAAGAGTCTGGTAAGACAAGGACTGCTCAGTTTGGAGGAAAGATTACTCTTCCCTTCAGGGGTCTTTAGAGTAGGCTTGGGGGGTATATCTGTATGGACAGATGCAGTTGCCATGGCTTCTTTGCAATGCTGCGTTCAGGTAGTACTGAATGAAGAACAGCACAAAGTTAGCGTTGCCTGGATGGGAGCTGGCTTGTACCTCACCATCTTGGGAGTGCAAGCAGAACAAATCTGTGTATGCCTGTCCATACAGATACACTGTACAGGACACCGTTTCCTTCCTGGCTGAGGGCCAGGCATGAGGCTGGTATATTCTTTCTCCTTGCTACTATTTACCTCCTCAGCTCCAGCACCCTGTACTGTTTATCTACTGTTATAAAGCTCCTCTTCCACAGCCCGTGGCTGCTGCAGCCCCTGCCACGATGGCGAACAGAAAATTTGAGACATGTGCATGGTGGGAATTGCCCCACCACGGCGACACCATGCCAGAAGAGGCTGACATACTGTCACCATCACCAAAAGATGGGGAGGCTCTGTGCAAGAAGCATGCTTTTCACCCTGAAAACCCATCAGCAAGTCTAAAAAAAAAAATTCAGTATTTTCTGCTTTCTAGTTTTGTTTGGACACTCTTTGCAGTTGAACACTATTCTAAGGAAGGGCTTGGAGATCTAGGGTATCTTTTAGGCTGTGTGAGAGATTCTCAGGGAATCCAACCCACCTCTCTGTGATTCAGCTTCTCTGCCAGTAAAACAGGGGTAGTGATCCTTACATTGCCTCCTCCCCCCAAAACACAGCTCTACACACTGAGATTTAAAAATCTTTTTGGAACTTAACGGGAGTGGTTTTGTATTTGTGCGCACTCATCCTGCATAGACTTATGACTGTGATCAAGATAATAATGAAATATTTCTATTACAGAAAACCAACCTAAATATGTAAAGTTCAGCCTTTTTCTCTTTCATTATAAATGCAATTTCACTCTGAACTGAGAATAGTTGAGTTCCACTGCGCCCATGAACACCTGTAATCTGCATATGGAGCTTGATACAGATGCATTATGGAGAATGCTAACCAGGCTTGAACAAATGCTAATGAATGCTACAGAAAGGCAATTTCAAACTTGAAGCAAAACGTTTGTTTCTGACAAGGAAACAATTGAAACCACTAGGCATGTAGTAACATTTTTGCCCTCTGCTGAGCAGGAATCTTAAGTTTTCCAATTACTTCCTACCTATAATTACAGCTAGCTGGCTACAGCAAAAAATGATTTTATAGCACAAATTGCTGTTAGGAATGGAGTGAGAGCTATGCAGTGGGCACTCTCCTATTCAGAGACTAAACTCAAGCCATTCGTGTCTATGCAACAAGCAGCAATTAGGACCCACAAAAACAATTACAGACCCAGATCTGCTGGGATACAGCGCAGGGCCATGTGACTGGCATAGAGAGCAAACCACATCAAATTTAACCCTTGCCTGCTCCATCAATGGAAAACTAGACATTTTAGAAGCATTAAGTTTCAGGACTTTGTTAAAAGATACCCACGAAGTGATGTACAACGTGAAAACGTGAGTTGTTGCTACATGCATAATTTTCTTTTTTTTTTTTTTGAAACTATTGTAATATTTGATATTAGTTAGGATTTTTCTGCTGTTCTTTGGATTTGAACCCTGAAGTACTGGGATGCTCTGTGACCAAGGGCTTCAGTTGGGGCTTTGCTCCAGTCTGTGGAGAGCTTAGCCCACAAGTCTGATGCCCTTCAGAGAAGGTTAATGCAGCTGTTGATACTTCTCTTTCAGCTTAGAAAAAACATTGAATTATTTTGTTTAACTATGAAAAGATTGTTTTTCTCTACAGTAAACACAACTGTGGATCTAAGGCTGCGACCATGCTCAAATCTACAGTGCCAGGACCATCCCAAATGCTATGCATATGCTGCAGCCACTCGACTGAAAATATTGATGAATGAGCGTTAAGTATTCATCATTTCGTTTACACATAGCCAAACAGAGCAAGCCAATGACGATTTTACTGTGAGTCCTGTGGGAACAGAAGCTGCTGTGCACCTGGCACCCTGCTGCCAGCCCCTCCTGTGCTGCCCTCCCCACGGCACGCACTGTCACAGGCACCCCAGATTCTCACCCACAAAAGACCATTCCCACCTCCACGCTCTCCTGACAGCTCCCAAGGCTGGAGCCACCCTGATGGGGTCGCCGATCCAAACTGGCAGCCTGGCTCCCAGCCTCCCCGTGCCGGACGGCTGCCTGGAGCTGTGGCTGGGGGCTTCTCCGCCAGCTGGAGGGCAAAGCAGTCTGCAGTGAGGCGCAAGCCTTCCCTTACCCATGACGTGTACTCTTTCATTTGGTGCTGGTTGCTGTGGGAACCGCTGGCATGGCCCCTCCAGAAGCAGTCCTGACAGAGCTGGTAATTGTGACACTGCTGGCAGCGGTAGCGAAAGCCCATCATGCTCTCGCTGTGGCAGTAGGAACACTCGACGGGGTGGAAGACTGCGCAGGAGAGAAAAATGCCGAGCCATAAACCAAAGCAAAGAAACCCCCAGCAAAAGTTTAAAGACAAAGCCCCAAACTGAAGGGCAAATCCCTTCTTTGTTTCTAGCAATCTGCAGCGTTGGATGCCACCTGCAGCTTTGACCCGTGAAAACTCGAGTAGCTGCCCCGGGCAACGCTTCCTACACTGGGCACCAAACCCTTCATCACTTCTGAGCTGATGCCTGCACCTCCTGCGCGCAGCAGCAAAAAATGTGTTCGGTGTCTAACAGAATGTAGGATAGGGGAAATTCATACGTGGGAAAATCCACTGCACCCTTGAGCTGTGTTACAGGGGAAAGCTGAATGTTCTGCTGTGCTGTGAGGAGCTAATGCGATGTGCCTCGGAGGAAAAGTCAAACTCAGCTATCTGATTACTGGAAGCACAAAAATGTACTTAGGCATGTCTTTGTTTCTTAATTACTGCTGCCGCATCTGTACAACTGGTGTCATTTAGGTACCTATATATGGAGTTGAACAGGTAGCTTTGGATCCCCAGATCTGGAAAGCTGGCCATTGAAGGGGACCTGTGTAATCCTGTTCTCTGTTCCACTCAGAAGCAGACAGTACTGCGGATTCAAGTCACTGAGCATGCTAAGGCACCAGTCACGACATTTAGAAGCCCTCTCCTGGCAATAGTGCTATTTCTGTTCCTCCCTCCTCACTACAGCATGTACCCAATTTACCACGGGGTACTGTATATCTCCTTGTTCCCAGACACCTTCTGCTCTTCTGTTTTAAGGTTCAGTCTGGGAGGATTTGGATCAGTGCTGACTGTGTCAGGGTTTTAATTCCTTGCCAGAATTTCGCAGCAGGAAGGGTTAGTGCTCTAGGCTGGGAAACAGTGCGAAGCTAGTGAGGGACAGGGATGGATGGCAAAAGCCTGAGGAAGGTGAGGTAGATTGGCTTGGCTCTGTAGCCAAGAAGGACTTGGGAACATCACCTTACTGACCTTGCTGCCTTTCAGTGGAAGAGGGATTTAATTAGTACAAGAACATGTACAACCTCCTCCTTCTCCTTTTTCACCAAAAAATAGCTGCACACCTCCCCTCCCACTGGTCCCATTTTCCTCTTGGAAATATGGCATAAATACTTTTATTGCCCAACAGGATGACTATATTTGACCTTTTCTTCCTCCTGCCCCCTGTCTTCTTTTTCCCTGCAGCATCCCAAAGCTTCAGTTACATTAGAGGTAAACCTTCAAGGGAGCAACAACACATGAATATTCAACAAGCCCCTTACACAACAACTTCTGAGGCAAAATATTGGGCTGGAAAATTGTTTACAAAGATCTATTTATCTTGATAAGTTAATATTTTAAAATTTTTGTATAAACTTCCTCCATTTTTAAATCCTCCTTTTTCTAGATTTAAAGCATTGGAATAATGACTGTCAACATCATTGCCTCCTGATGATCACGAGCAAGAAATGTGACATTAGGAAGATGTACACCCAGATACACACGAGAGTAAAAAGGCATTTCTTGTCTCATGGGTTTTTCTATTTGATATTGGCAGTGCTGGTCTTCCTGGACAGCAAAAGGTGGCTGCATTGGAGCTGGGGAACTCCTCCAGGACTACTTAAGGAATCATAGAGTTTGTGAGCTGAAATTGGGTGGTGCACACAGTAAGATGAGATGCACAAGCTTTCTAGCTCTGCCCCCACACTTCCAGTGGGGCAGCTCCTTCTACAGAAACAGTATATGAAGGGTTTGGCTGGACGACTACATCTGTGAGTCTGTGAACTTTTCCCCAGGTGCTCAAAAAGTCGGAGGGCTGAGGAAGATGTTACTGTCCAGGGACATGAAACATGCACAGTGCAATAATCAAATGAGTCGACCTTCATGGCCCCTTCCTGTCTTAAAATCTGTGATCTACTCGTTCTGGGGAAAGACAACTCCAGAGGAGAAAGTGGCATCTCACAGTTAAATCCTCATCTTCCACAAAAGCAAAGGATAAGGACAAATCTGGAACTTCCTTTTCAGAGTATATTGCCTGGCAGTGTAGGCTTAGGAGGAGACCCTTCATAAGCACCTTTTGGCTGATATTTTGTACTGCACTGGACATCTCCTGCCCAGAATATTGCACGAACGGAAACTGCCAAGCTGTTCTTTCTCTGCTGCCATATGTCATAGCTAATGAAATTTGTGACCTTGATAATTTTACCAAATGTAAGTGTGTGAATGGATCAAATCCTATTGCTCTATGTTTATCCAGAGTACAGGAGGAGAGGACACGATCAGGATAATTTCTTGAGCATAGCAAAGATCAAACCATGTTCCTGGCCGAATGACCAACAGGATTCTTTAAATATTTTACCAGTTACTATAAAAATAGCACATGGAGTCAATAAACCCAGTACAGTGGCTCCTACAAAACCATCTACAGAGTGAGAAAATCATCACACAAAAGCTGGCTCCTGTAACTGTTTTTCAGCAGCAGCTCTTACTTACCATTTTCAACATTTGCCAGTCGATGCAGAAGTGGTAACCACACAAGACACTGTGGCGGGGGATCAGACATGAGAGTATCCAAGAAAGTGTTTAATGTGACTTTTTTCTGCTCAAACAAGCAAACAAACATGCACAAAGAATCAGTAATTAGACATATCAAAATAATTTTATCTTGCCCTTGCAGAAACACTTGGGAACAAGTTTCAGACGCTGTTTGCGTGTAGCCGTGGTTTAATACAAAGAACAAGTGATACTAGCAAATCTTTTCCAGACTGTTTTTAGTAGTTACAATGCATACTACTGATGACTAGCAGTCCTTTTCACAAGGCTGGGTTGGAGACACCTAGCTCCAACCCACTTCAAGACTCTCCTCTAAAGTCATTGCCTGAAGATGCTTTGTGAATAAGATTGGCATGCAACTCTCCATGTTTTCATGTGTTTTGAGTACCCCATAATGAATACAAGTGCATGTAGGGCATCACTATGTATTACCAATTTTCACATGAAAAGCCACTGTGATGGTACTCCAACAAAGAAAATGAAAGAAAATAATGACAAGGGAGTATAATTTCAAAACAAATATAGGGTAATGACAGATCATCACAGGCAATTGTGTTACTGTAACTTAAGAAACTACACTTGTCTGCTGAGTGATGGCAACTAGTTATGGGTGAGCTATGATTGGGGATGTTGTGTTTGCAAACACTCAGGGACTGCAACTGTTCCTAAACTCTCCACACCTGAATGCACTTAAAGGCCTATGCTCCTTTATCCTTCAGAGAGATTTAAACTCTAAAATATCTCTGTTGATTTTAAAAAAAAAAGTAATCTAGGGCCTTAAGTTTCTTAGACACCTGGAAAAAGTCAGCACAAATCTTAGTTAACTTGTTTTTTTTCAGACGTAGAAGCAACATTTCAGCCTGAGATACCTCCACCAGAAATACTTGCTCTATATCTAGCTCTATATAATACTTGCTCTATATCTAGCTCTATACACTACTTATAGTAGTATAGTATATAGTACATATAGTAGTATAGTATATATAAGTAATATAGTATTACTTATATCTAGCTCTATATGCTACTTGCTCTACTTGCTCTATATACTAGCTAGTATACCTAGTATACTGGCTACATAAGTGTGTACTAAAGTACACAGCTACTGGGTGGCCAAGGACAGAGGGTCCTTAAGAAATCAGCAACTGAGCCTTCCTTTAAAATAAAATTACGATGCAAAAATATTGAGCACTGTTGAGAATGTGTGCAGATATAATTTACAGACATACGTATTAAAGTATTAAAGTAGCATCCCCATATCCAAAGGGATTGCTAAATTTTCATATCTGATTGCATAAGCTACTGCTATAACTTGCTAAAGAATTGTGGTTGCCCCACGAGGAAGCAAAACAGCTGCTATGCAGTGACATGTATCATCTCCATGTGTTGTGGAGTGCTTTTAAGACCCGAGATTTCCAGATGGAGTGTCTGTGCTGCATTTATATACAATTGCCACCAGATGTAAAGAAAATCATTATTTGTCTTATACAATGAGTGATCAGTGGAAAACATCTCATTCTTTAACAGTGTCAGTGCTGAAATATTGCAAGACAGTGGTAAGTAAATAAAGGTATTTGTCCCTAAAAGAAGAGAAAATACTTCAGCCTAGTTGTGAAAATGGTCTGGATTCTTAATGAACAGGAATAGCCAGAATATGAGCTTAAATCTATTGAAATACCACCTTTTCCCGCAATAAGCGCAGTATGAAAGTCCAAATAAACAGGTACCACCTTCTTGTTGTATGAATGAGATTCCCACCCATGAAGAGTGACTAACCACTTCCCAAATAGGCTTCCTACATTATAAGCATCAGCTCACAGAAAAGGATCTTTCTTTTGGAGATCTGCTGTGGATGTTCAGCACGGCTTTGCTGACCAATGCTGACAGCAAACGCCTGTGCTGTCCGCAGCAGAACTGAGAACAGGATGAGAAAAGGCAGAACTAAGTCTAGGAAAAGAAGGGTCCTCCAGTGCCCCACGCTGCAGAGCTGAGTAGCATTAAGTAAGCCTTCCCTCTGCTCTTGAAGGCAGGTAAGTCGGCAGCAAACACACAACCGGTCTAAACAAGCAAATAGATGGAAAGACAAGAACAGCTCTTCCACAATGGAACAGGCTTTTGAATGCAGCTATAATTTACAACCTGATTTGCACCAAATAAAGCAACTTAGCTTCACTGACAGCTTTATGGCCAAACTCCTCTGGTGGTCACAGATTTTATGGATTAGAGAAAGCAGTGTCCCTTAAAAGGACATAAGCAGAGCAATCTCCATACATTTTAAAAGGTGCATTTTCCTCCTGCAGTTTTTTTCAGCTGCTGGGAAAGTTGAAAATGAAAGCTGTTTTCTAAATATACGCCACATGCAGATGGAGTCTAGATTTGTGGAATAACACTTAGCCAAGTGCTAAGAAAATGAAGCTAGTGTCTATCTTTTTAGTTTGGGAAAAAAAAGAAAATTAAAAAGTGCTTTTTATAACAATAACAACACTTTTTAAATAGAAATACAGTATAATATCACATTAATCCTACCTATGGGGGAAAGTGGTGGTGACAAAACTCCTTTTTGAGCCACAGATTTGTATTCTGAAACATTAAGTCACTTGCCCTGGCTTTTCTGATCCATAAATTTGCTGATGAGGAAACACTGTTGTTTCTGTTTTGAATAGCCATTCAATCTAGCAGGGGTTCACAGACGGAAGAAAACACATGGTTTGATCAAATAAACCAGTACAATGGGGAATAACAAAACATTTCTGCAATAGGAAAAATCCTTTCGGATGCAAACTGAAATGGATTTGTCACCATGAGCAGAAGATCATTCCCAGAATTTTTTATTTCCTTGAAATTGAGGAATCTATGTATTAGAAGGATGAAAGGCAAGAGTTATCTGTGAGGAGAACAACAGAGTGCCAAACTTATCCCAACTTTTGATAACACTAAGTGCAATGTAAAACAGTGAAGGAATGACCTACGGTGTTCTTAGTCTCACAACTAAGACTGTGAGTGTCATATATCAGAGTGTCATAGGGATATGTTGTTTTGAGTCTCATTTCAAAACTCTGGTTCATCCCTAGTGAAGATGTAAGGAGAATTACATAAAGTGAATTCAAGTGAAATATTAGACTAGATTTACAAGAGCACTTGGCTGCCCACAGATGCAAGACAGCAGCTTTGTAAATGTGCTGTGTACCTACATCAGTCAGAGACCCAGCTCTCGTTAGCTGTAAGCAGACACTGTGAACTAAACCATCTAATGCCTGTTTGAAGACTTTGTGTCTTAAGATACCTCAGTACATCTGGTCCACTCATTTGGATGCAATGTCAGTGAAAATGCTATTTCTGATGGCTGCTTAGATAGAAAATGAGGCCTGAATGACATTTTTTCAAGAAAAGAAATTGCTTTTTTCATCTTTAATAATACCATGTCCAACATGCAAAGCTTGGCTGTCCTGTTGCCATGCAGGAGCACTCTTTCATTATTTTAACACAAAACTACCAAAAGTCTCTTCACTACCTAAATTCTTCAACATAAGATGAAGTGCTCTCTTAAGCCTCCCCCTGTGAAACAAGACTAGCTTCATATATGCAAACATTACCATTTAAAATGATTTGAGAGATGATTCAATAAATGAATTTCAACAATGCCTTTCAGTTGACTGGAGTGCCTATTGATTAGTGATGAAACTGAGGGAAAACAAAAAATGAGACTCTATTTTGCATGAAAATGACACTATTCATGCTCCATTCAACTTATTTGTTCAACAGTATTCAGTTAGCGAATGGAAGGATAAAGAGAAGGAAAATACCACTTTATTTCTAACATTTTCCCAGTTTCAGCATCTTCCCTCGCTTTATGTTTATGGAATTATACAGTGTGATGTGTGGCAAGAGCCAGAGGAATTCTCTCTTTCTCCATTGGAGAAGTGGACAACAAGCCCCAATTATGGGATCTTTCGAAGTGTGAGGTATTAGCTGCAGCCAATGCACTGTACTCTGCACCTGCAGAGTCTGGTGAGTTGTGGAAAAATCTCGTATTTTCTTTAGGATGAATTAATTGTTTTCCTGACCCTACCTCACTGATGTATCTGTAAGAGACTAGGGATTTCCTACTACCTACTGACTCCTGTTTTCAATGAAGGTTTAAGGCAATTTTCTACTCATTAGTAAATATCTCATGTGTGTACAATATCACCTGGAAAACATGTCGTTCAATTTTTCGGTGGAAGTTGAGCTTTATATGGAGAAGTTGGAAGTCTCATATACGCTTATAGAAACAACAACTAACTGGAGCGGAGGATTGCATGTCTTGGGGTATTTCTATCACCTAAATATAAGTATCTAACGTAGGTGCTTAAATTAGGAAGTTAGTCTCCTCAGGCTCCCTAATTTAGGAACATGTAAGCTAAGATCCTGCTCTGCTTCACTTTTTGACTAAGGCTCTGTCCTCTGTGGTCGTATGGGGAACCTATAGAGACCTACAGAGGTCCTGTTGAAGGGACCTACCCTACATGCCAGAAATCAGCAAAGTGGACATCCGCTCCACCCAGCCCTGCGTCTCCTGGGCAAATATGCACATACGTGTAAGAAAGGAAGAAAGTCTTGGCCTGCTCGGAGGGGTGATTGAGATCCTGTGTCTAGGATGTGCACTCTTCATTTACCTGTTGTGAGAAACAGGATTTTGCCGATTGCTCAGTATAACCAAATGAAGGCCCTTCGAAAACAGCTGTGGGCAGCTTGAGAACCTCCCGCAGAAACATGTCATATCTGCCATAAACCATCACTCCACTGGAGTCGGAAATCATTGAGAAAATATCTGAGGGAGGAAAAGACAAGAAAAGGACACAGCAACTTCAGTGTGAGCTAGAGATTTGCTCTTAATTCAGTACTATCTTGTTTGAACTGAGGTGTACTAAGCAACATGTTCTGCTTATGGAAACATCCACTATTGCTGCATCTTTAATTATAATTTCAATAGAAAAAAAAGAGAATGATTTACTTGTAAAAAAGTAGCTGATTTTGATATTAAAATATTCCTGCTTTTTTGTCACCGTGTGTGGTCATTTTTTTAAGTGAAGTCTGATGCAGGGCATGAGGCAGTAATTCAATCAGATAAGAAGGATCTAATTTGACAAGATACACAACGTCAGCTTTTTGCCTACTGCCAGCCTACCATGTCAAATCTAAACCTTAACAATGAGTTCATTAAGTCAGTTGTTGTTGTTTTGGACACACAAAGCACTGAAGATCTTTCAAATGCATTACTTTTGACTTTTCTCCTTTTTTGCTTTTTGGTTCATGTATAAAAATATTGCAAAGTTTTATTTCTCCAGAGATGCATGCTTCTCAGCCTTTACTTTTCCCCTTGTTTAGAAGTATCCTAAGCTTAGCAGGGGATCATAGACTAAGGAACTCTTTATCATTTTTCAGGCTGTCATGTCAGCTGCTTCATTTCCAGGAACCTGGGAGGGATTTTCTGACTACAGGACCCTGGGACTTGCTGACCTGAAAAATCACCATCGTACTCCAGCCTTCCACTGGACGGACACCGCTCAAGGAACAAACACTGTTCAGTTTATAACAGTGTTCAATTTATAATTTATAATTTGAGTTCAGTCTACATTTGAGTTTCTACATAGAAATAATATATTAAAAAATGGCAGCAAATCTGGAAGACTAAATTAGCACCTGGGACTTCTAGTTGTCTACTCTAAACAACAGCAGTTTGTAAACTCAGTTTGCTTTGGCTGTGGTAGATGGCTCAGAGGAAATTGAAGGTTGACATTAACCCTGTGGTCAAAAAGTCTGGAAAATGGTGTTTTGGACCTGAGCTATAGATATCACAGCACTAAACAGAAAATCTTGCATTGCAGCTGCAAGTAAACTATGCCTTGGCTACTGGGGAACTGCCAATAAATCTTATGAAATGAGAATCTATTTTGCAAAGTAGATGGAATTAGTATGTGTCCTGTGGGAAGAAATATAAATAGTGCATAAATATATTGTACTTCTAAGTGTGAAATAAGAAAGATGGTATTAAAAAAAGTCTGAAGAAATTAAGTGATGCTTCATACGTTGAACACTTGAGGCACCTACTTTTGAATTCAGTCATCTCAAAGGAAAAAAAAAAGCCACCAATCAGAACCTCAATATATGCAATTTGGCTTCAAAAATATGAAGTCTGGTGTGAAGTTCAGTCAAACATTTAGTGGGAATTACTTGGAGGTGCATATAGTGCAAATCCCAAACGCAACTATGAAACTATAACTTACCCTAATTCCCTCTTCCTATCTGTACTGATTAACAGGTAAAAATATCACCAAAAAGACTTACATCTTAGTTTGTCCATGATCTTTCCTCCACAAAGAGTTGCCAAGGCCATTTTGACTGCAAAGACGGAAATTTTACCGTGCCCTTCCCTGTTCAAAAGTAGAAAGTAGACATATTTTATAATATGGACTTCCTTCCATTTAAAATTTATATCAACATGCTGTATTGTAATGCACACTACGTGCAATTCGCATATGAAGAAATAATTTTAAAATCAAAGTTTATTTCGTGGGAACACGCATAAGTACATTGTTCTGTAAAGATCTCAGAACATATTTATTATGTATGTAAATCTCAGTATTAAACTGTTTACCTCATTATACATTAAGGTGATGATTATTGCAGCTATTTGTGCTACAGTAGCACTGGAAGGCACCTATCTCACTCACGGCCTCCCTACCCTAAGTGCACTGTGTATCTTCTGTCTCTAGAAGATTGTAAATAAGTGCAAAAATCAACACTGGCAACAAAAGTGAAAAAGCTGAAAAGGGCCACATGATTGCATAAGAATAAGCAAAGGACATTTGTTGTCATAGGTAGAACAGTCTTGTCCCTGGTTTGTTCAAGTTGAAGCTATGTCTGGCTCTCTACTTTCAACTTAAAATGAATAACGCTATTAAAACTCAAATGCATACAGGCGTATGCCATAGGGGCAAAAAGATGTATTTTATTCCTGTAAATCCAGCCACTTTCAGGTAAAAATAAAAGACTTTTTTTTTTCTCCCTGGAGGGATCAGACCATATATTGCTCTCTGACGATGCTGTGTTCGCCTTTAGCACATTGCCAACTCTTCCTTCAACTGCCTTGAAGCACGCAATGGCTTAATTTTATTGCTCCTCTTGCTATCCTCATTCTCCCTCCACAGTCATGATGGTCCCTGATGATTACCTGCCGTTACAGAAACCCTGGTATATTTGAGCTGCATGAGTAATCCATGACCTCACACACTGCAAGGCACTCTTAACTCCTAAAAGACCTATTTCCCCAGTTTAGGCAAAGCTAAGTTGAGAGTGTTCACATGACTGGCAGAACAAAGATGCTGTAATGTCCAGTCCCTTTCCAAAGAACATGCCCTCTAAGTTCATCTCCTTTTTAAAGTTCATTTTTTGGGCATCCAAATATTGAAACGAGTGGGTTTTTTGAAATTCTCTGAGCCTTACTCTAAGGCAGTCAGAGCCCACAGTTGCACTGGAGCAACTTCTATCTGTCATCCAAAGTCCTTGGCATTACTTAATATTTTCCTGTATGTCTGCTTAATGACATCAGTGAGAATACGTTGTCATCATGATTTAAAAAGAGACAGACAAACAGTATTTGTGAGTTTAGCAAAATGGCACCCATGTCCCTTTCTAAATTCTACTGATAGGGCTAATGACGGGACCAGATAATAAAATTTTGTGTCATTTTTTGAAAATGGAGGTCCTGCGACCTTCCGTTTTTTCTCTTTCAGGGAACATTATGCTTGTAAGGGATTTCCTGTTAAAATGTATAGAATTATCTCATATATAAGATAGTCTAACTACACTGGCAATAGCAATATATAGAAATTGAGCTCTCCACCAATATTTATTAAATTACCCTGTTGATTGTCACAATTTTAATGAAGAAAATTGTGTCTGATCAGAAGTAAAAGAAACTGATTCTGGAAAGACACAGAGCCTGTGACTGTGTCTCCCTCTCTGCTCACCCCATGCCAGACTTACTTACACAGTAACATATACATATACAGTAGACATGAATGGCATATTCAAATCAGTACCTTAAAGCATGCTACATGCTTCACTGCTATGTTCATTATTAAGTCACTCAGACTTCACAAAATGAGCCAATTCCCTAAGCTTGGCTAGCTAATAACCTACACAGTTTGGTGAACGGGATTCAATTCTACCTGAATGTAATCCACGATTCTAAATACTAATTCTAAATATTCTTTACAGACATGTAAAATTCTACTTTTTGTCAGAAAATCAACCAAAGATGTAGACAACAAAATTCACTACTTCAGTATTTAAGAAATAAATCTTTACTATGTTCTTTAATGATGGCTTTAATGCATATTTTCTTTTTCATGGCATTGCATTCTCTTTGAATAGCTTCATAAGATTAAAATCAGAGTATAGACATTTCCAGTCTTCTGTATTTCCATCTTTTGCTGGATGGATTCTATTTTCTGTAAGCCAGGACCTAGCACTGCTGCAGCTATGGCTGAGAATTTGTCCATTTTGTATTCCTTTTGGGTGTGCTACCCTTTAGCCTTTGGGAATTTTATTTTCTGCACTGTTTCATCATGAGGTTTTAATCTGCCTTTAAAAGAGTTGTTATATTTAAGAAAAATAAATGCTAAGTGAAGCAATGGCATTATTAAGAAGCAATGGAAGGATTAGAGGAAAAAATAAAGCCCACGTGGAAGTGCTTCAGATTTAGATTATTTTTCCCGGTAGGTTTAGTTACATTTACTAAAAGAATTATACTCTTGAATGGCAGACACGTATCAATTCGCCTTCAGCTTTCCACCCCAGAGCCATTGGCTTTCCCATACTCAAATAGTTATGGAACAGAGAAAGAAAAGATTTCATTTATCTCTTCAATCTCTCAGTTTGATTTGATTAGTTTTGACACTGTATTTTGTATCAGTCATTTGTATTCATAAAAGCACCACTAGAGCCAGTATAAATTCAATTTGCCCTCCAAATATATATGTGTGTGCATACATATAGACACACGCATATATAAATATGTATGACTAATGAACAGACAAGATAATGGGGTCTAAGACTTGCCAATATCATTTGGATCCTGAAGCGCCCTAAGCTATGTCTAAGCTCTACGGATGCCCTTGACTGGCAGCACTAGGGCCTCGCAGCGCTTGCTGTGTAAAAGCAAATGCTGAAGTGGTGGCTCACAGCAGCATGAAGATCTCTACTGAAGTCAGTGCTCCCTGAAAGAAGCTTTAGGCTGGCTAATGCAAAGAGATATAAATTTTACTAGTGGAAATAGGAGAGGACTGAAAATATTGTGATTTTATATAGCACCTCTCTTACTGAGGCTACTCTTCTGATCCCTACAGAAAAGCACCATAAATGATGGCGAAGGCAAACCTTGAAGCTGACATGCACTTAGCAACAACAAAGGATGGAGTACTTAGGAAGGGGAATGAAGGCTAGGGCTTGAGGTTATCTCCTGCTGCCTGGGGAAAAGGGGCAAAAAATAATACATGCTTCTAGACACCAGAGCAGAGCAGAAGGTTTCCTCTTCAAATGCGTGGCTGCAGAGAGAAACAGCCTCTCCCCAGAGCAAGGAAGCCCCACAGACTGCCTGATAAAATTCACACACCATGCAAGGCTAAGTCCAGCTCCAGGGCCTGAATTTGCCTTTCAGGTCAGCAAGGAGAGCGGTACCAAATGGTACACTGACATTTGTCAGGTTCTCTAGCAACACTCATCCTGAGACAGCCATATGGTGGGGAAAGCTATAAAAAAAATAACATCACATCTTTAGAAATAGCAAATGCGTCTCATGAAATGCACATTGAGAAAATATGATTTTTCTCATTAACTAGACACGAAGTGGTGCTCCCCCAACACTTTAAGTTATCTTTTCCAAGAGTAATGAAATTTCTTTGGTTACTTGTGGGTCTCCTACTGCCCACCTTAATCAGGGCAGCCAATTCTGAAATGTCAGAGGCTGTAATTATAAATTCCTGTTTTCACAAACAGGTTTCAGACAGGAAATCTATTGGAATCAAGCAAAATTCTTTCATTTAGGAGAGCAAAATGCATAATGACCAGATGTCTGAAATGCATTTTTTTGCTGGACTTCCTTTGTAAAAGCTAGCTGGTCTCTATGGTTTTCAATGATTAACAAAGTGTCATGGTTTTAGCTGGGATAGAGTTAATTTTCTTCACTCTAGCTGGGATAGTGCTGTGCTTTGAAATTAGCATGGAAAAAACAACCTGTTGAGATAACACACAGATGTTTGGGCTGTTGCTGGGCAGTGCTTGTACTAGTCAAGGACTTTTCCAGCTTCCCATGCTCTGCTGGGGGCACAAGAAGCCGGGAGGGGAGGGGGCACAGCCAAGAGAGCTGATTCAAACTGACCAAAGGGATATTCCATATCATGTAACGTCATGCCCAGTGTGTTACCTGGGAGGGGCTGGCCGGGGGGGAGGAAGCAATTGTGGCTTGGGGACAGGCAGCGTTGGTCGGCGGGTGGTGAGCGGTTGTATTGTTTGTGTTTCCGTGGGGTTTTTTTCCTTTTTTTCCCTTTCCCTTCCTTTTTCGTTTTATTATATTAACATTATTGTCATTATTATGATAATCATTGGTACTATTATTATAATTTTATTGTAATCATTAAACTGTGCTTATCTCAACCCACAAGTTCTTTTGCTCATCCGATTCTCTTCCCCATCCCACAGGGGTGGGGGGGGGAAGTGAGCGAGTGGCTGTGTGGTGTTTAGTTGCCAGCTGAGGCTGAACCACGACACAAAGGTGGAGAAAAGATCACAGAATCACAGAATCACAGGTTGGAAGGGACCTAAGGGATCATCTAGTCCAACCTTTCTAGGAAGAGCACAGCCTAGACAAGGTGGTCCACCACCCTGTCCAGACCACTCTTAAAAGTGTCCAACGTGGCCAAGTCAACCACTTCCCTGGGGAGATTATTCCAATAGTGATTGTCCTCACTGTGAAAAATTTTCCTCTCATGTCCAATTGGAATCTCCCCAAGAGCAACTTGGGTCCATTCCCCCTTGTCCTCTCCATGTGACTCCTTGTAAAAAGGGAGTCTCCATCTTCTTTGTAGCTACTCCTTAAGTACTGGTACATGGTGATGAGATCCCCTCTGAGTCTCCTTTTCTCAAGGCCGAACAAACCCATTTCTCCCAGCCTATCCTCATATGGCAGCTTCCCAGTCCTTTGATCATCTTGGTGGCCCTTCTCTGGACCCCTTCCAGCCTGTCCACATCCTTTTTGTATAGAGGGGACCAGAACTGCACACAGTACTCTAGGTGTGCCCTGACCAGTGCTGAGTAGAGCGGGATGATGACTTCTTTCTCTCTGCTGGTGATGCCCTTTTTGATGCAACCCAGCATCCTGTTGGCCTTCTTGGCCGCAGCAACACACTGTTCGCTCATGTTGAGCTTTCTGTCCACCAGGACCTCCAGGTCCCTTTCCACGGAGCTGCTCTCCAGCCAGGTGGATCCCAGGCTGTGCTGCACTCCTGAATTATGTTTTCCCAGGTGCAAGACCTTACACTTGTCCTTGTTGAACTTCATAAGGTTCTTTAAACACTTTACAGCTCTGAATATCTGGACAAGCAAGAAGTTATACTTCCAAAACAGACAGTGAACATTTTTATGTATTGAACTCAGTATGATTCAAATGTGCATTTGATTAAACAAGGGCACGAATATTTCCTCTTATCTTTGTAGAAGTCAAGCCCCTCCAGCGAGATTTCAAAGCCCAAAGCTCCCAGCTCCATTCGCAGGACAGGTATGTCAAGGGACAGATTAAAATCAGCTATTTTCTTGCCAGTTAAACTTTGCAGCAGGAACAGCTTTATTGTAATATTGAGACAGTGCTGAAGATGATCTAGCACAGAATATTTTACAGACTGTTTAAATAGAGTCTTTTTGGGAACGGCTTGATTGAATGAGGCTGACATTCCGCCTAGCTGCCTAGGCTTTGACACTGGCCTGGGACGGGTTTTTCAGAGAGGTTTGAACTTGTCATCTTTTTATATAGTACTTGCATGCCAGTGAAGGAAGTATGCTATTATTTCATAAAGCCCGTTAATCACCTTAGATCCTAAAGCAAAAGCTATTGCCCAATTTTAACATGCAGTTAAAAATGCAAATCAGGCATGTTTTTGTCCAGATTTTTTAAACGTCTGCTTCATTCTGCTCACTGGTTTTGGTCTGTTGGGGTCCTCTATCCCATGATCCTGACTTTCACACACTAACAGCAAATTAATTGGAGCACTGTTACTGTTTGTGAATTTTGATTTTGTTGTCTTGCAGTTTTATAAGGTTGCACTTCAGTTTTGGCTTAGTATGAAGGAGCATCACACTCAGTGTCACATAAAATCTTACACACTACTATTTTTTCCCCACTTTTCCCCCACTTCAGGGTTGAGCAGCAGGGAAATTAGACCTGTAGGCCTAATGAATCCCCAAGGCTGTGAAAAAATATTGAAAACCTGGCATGAAAGTTCAGCAGAAGCAGTGGTCCACATGCCACAGCATTGCACCATGGTTCCTCTTAAGTTTTGCTAGCCAGTTTCTAGGTCCTGAGAAGACATCTGTATTGCAGACTGTATTGCAAGCCTAGGGAAATACAACCTGCCAGAGGGTAGAGAAACCTGCCAGGTTTTCAGCAGGCTACAAACGAAGGAAGAAGCTCTGTTTAAAGCTTGGAGGATCTTCAGCCAGCACAGTACACACGGGGCAGTATATATTAACTCAAACTAAATAAATGAGACAGTGGTAGGCTTATTAGATTTTAAATCACACCTTAACTTGTCTCTTGTGGTCCTTTCATATATGTTAAATCACAGACTCTTTTTCTCAATCTCTTTGTATTTCAAATGTGACGTGAGAAACCACACAACCTTTTCTGGACCTGCCCATAGTACAGCAGGAGCAGCCATCGCTCTGCGTAGCCACAAACACCAAAACCACCCATGATCACTCATAACAGCCTTCTCATACTGAAGAGCTATTTGGTCTTGGTCTACTGTTTGGTCTTAGAAAGCTGTTCTGGGTTTTTTGCGGTTTGGGGGGTTTTTTGTTGTCGTCTGCATCCATAGAATCAAATGTGATCACATTAACATTCATTAATAAACACGAAAAATAATTCCTCAGTGGCCACATAGAAATTTGGACAGCATTTCTGCAGGCCAACTGTTTCCTTAAAACATAATCCTAAGAAATAGAGGAGGGAACCCAGCTCAAAGATAACAGGATTATTTTAGGGGTGACTGTCGTGCTTTCAGTATGATTCAAGCACTTAGTGAAACCCTTTTTTTCATCAGAGGAGACTGCAGGTAATTTAGTTTAACTGCCCAGTTTCTATAAATGAGGGGAGAGTGACAAAAAGACTTAATCCCTCCTCACAGTTCCACCCTGTTCCCCCTATATGCAATGCTTTGCTTCCCTCTGAGCGTGGGACCGCAGAAGACCTTGCTCCATCTTCTACTAACTGGTAGACTTGAACAGAGAAGGACCTTTCCGCTGCACTTCAGACGAGGGGAGGGAAGGGAGCAACATCGGAAGCAGAGACATCAGCTGTGGTTAGACCACAGCAGCTCTCACACCATCCCTGTAGCATGTAAAGCCACCTCCCTCTGTTTCCCAGAAACGGGGAAATCTGGATCACCAGCAGTTGCTAAACCAACACCCGACCAAAAGCTTCAATAACCTAAACCATACTAAAGGGTAGGGCACATTTTGAGAATCAGATGCTTAACTTGTGCATCACTATGTGCAACAGGTGTCCAAACTCCCATTACAGTAAAGAGAGATCTAGCTGATGCACATCTCCATGAAGCCTGAACGTAGATATCTCAGATTGCACTCAAACCTCATCCCAGATGTTTGGTGTATTTAAAATGGGGTGATAGGCAGCCAGTCCCTACCTCAGACCCCAGAGCTGAGAGCCTCTTCCTGGGGGTCCTTCAGGTGTTTCTGTCCTTCTGGGAAGTGCATCTTGGACACCCCCCTTGGAGGCAGCATGACAGACTGAGTTGCTGCTTGGTGAATGGAGTGAGGATCACAGCCTCCTCACCCCTGGGAGGGCCTGATGGGAGCCCAGAAACAGGTCATGACCCACAGAACATGAGGTGTTTTCAGGGAAAGCAAAACCTTACTCCCTTAAACACATTCTCTATTTCCCTACAGGGGAGTAAATTCCTCTCCTCCATTTTTCTGCAAGTAGCCTTGATGTCTACCTGAGATCTTGACCCCTTTACAATGAGCTACAAAACAAGCATGTTATCACAGGACTTGCTTCCACAGTTGTGGGTCTTTCCTTGTGTTTACCAGCCAGGAAGCAGTTTGCTTGCACCACGCAGCAATGCATGCATCTGGTCATTTTCATCATCCTTTAGTGTTCTCATGACAGACACAGAGGTATAGAATAAAATGCCTATTCCTTCTTTTATTGCCCTTGTGGGGACAAAAAATATTCCTGAAGGCTATGGTTTCATAATGGATTGGCTTCTTTTTCTTCCCCTTGGAGGGGCCGGAGGGGAGTTTGCCTCCTCATGTGGAACATCTACTTTTTCTCCCCATTGCCATGGTGACTGAGCCGCTGGCTGGTCTGGCTCCCAAAGGTGTTTGATGACACCCAGCACCGGGGCCTTGAAGCGAGAGGATGGGAAAGAGGGAGGGGGAGAGGGGCAGCATCCTTATTTTAATGTGTCATGGCCAGTGTTTTCAGCTGGTGAATTTTCAAAATATAAGCCATAAAGAGGCAATAGGTCTTCTGCATCTGTCATCACTGTTCTCCAACAATTCCGTTTTGAGGATTGCAAATATGGCAGTACAGGTTGATGACTAAGTATTCAGAAACTGTAATTTGTACACACAGTATACTTGTTAGGGTAAGCGGTCCACTCAATCTCAAACTTGTCCTTTCTGTAATATGGGTCCCCTGCAGTAATAAACAACATGAATTTTGTCACCTCCAGGTCTTTATCCTATTTCTGTCATGGTCTCAAAATCATGCTGCACTGACATGAGCCAGAAAAAAAAAATTGCTTACAGCTGCAAGAACTTGCAGGGAAACGAGCTCTTTCAAAATAATGAGCTATTAACCCATGGCACTGCTGCAGAGGCATTGCAGTGGTGTCAGACATTGGTGTGTCAATAAATAACAAGGGAAATTATAAGTGGATGTATATTTGTTTCTGTAGATAATTCTTCTTTGATATAAACTGGAACAAGTCTGAGTAAGTGGATGAAAACACAGTTGTGCTGAATTTGGCTCGACAGAAAGGAAAGCAGAGGTCCTTAATTTAGGTTCTCTCCCTAGTTAGTGCTATTCACACGCTCATTATTTGGGTCCCAATTTAGCTTGTTCAATTGTTTCCCGAAGATATTTCTGGAGCAAGTAAAATCCTTTCACTAGTCGGGAGAAGAGGGAAGCACACATGGCTATGAGAGACAGACTTACGGATCAAAGGCTGCTAGCAAGAAGTTGAGCAGTAAGCTGATGGATTGCTCCACGTTGATCTGGTGGGTTGTTGGCATCCGTTTGTTGAGCTGGTAGAAGATAGTTGAAATCACAGCTTCCAGGCGAGCCACGTTCAGTTCGATGTTGGGATCCAGGTTGTTCAGTGCGTTTTCCCGCAGGGCTTCTATCACGTTCCAGATGTCTACCAGGTGCACTAGGGGACAGGACAGAAAGAGTCAGCAGGGACAGGAGCTCCTGAAAGCAACTGAGAAAAAAAGTCACCTCATCCCACAGGGTGGGGAATAGTACAGTCACACAGGACATGCTTCATGAATAATTAAACAAATGAACGTATTCTCCATCACTGAGATTTGAACTTGGTGGAGGAACGAGTAAACAAAATTCAAATCCGTTAATAAGCAAACAATATATTGATGTAATTAGTTGTAACGTGTACACCTTCAGCTTGGGAAATCATTCCTCATTCAAGGAAAAAATCTATATTTTACAGAAATCACTGGAAGGTAAATATATGCTAATTGTTTTTCTGAACAATGCCTCTATGAATACCCATTCAGAAATTACTTTTACATATTAATTTGCATAGCAAAAGGGCTTTTCAGACAATCCTATGAATACTAAGTGCTTAACATGTACTGACATTTTGAAAATTCTTTTCTGTAATTTGTATGGGAAGCAAAATATTTTACAGAAACAGAAGTGCAATTGAATCAGGGCAGACAAGCTACATTTAAACAAAGAACATGTAATGAAGTGATCCCAAAGTCATATTTTGTATCTTCTAAATATATTTCCTAAATGATTTGTTTAAATCTCTCTTTGACAAAGTTCTGGTCTAAGCTGAATTTCAGTGGGGCTGTTTTTACCTACAAGGACAGCTTAAAGGACAATCTCTGCTCACCCTTCATATTGTACCCAAATACAAATCTTATTTGCGTAGCGCTGTTATTGTGACAGTATGATTGGCTTGCCGCAGATTGGCATTTCCAGAATCAGTTGACCATGCCAAAAAAGAAAAAGCCCTACATTCATTCAAAATTTGGATTTAGTTCAAACCTGAACTCAAAGAATCATCCCTTTTCTTAAGTATTACCTAGGGTCCTACTAAACTGTCAATAAGAAACAAACCATAAGGTTCAGGGTGCAAAGTCTCTTTTTTTTAACCAGAGAAACTACTGTATAGTTCTTATTACTTAGCATGGTGATATGTCTTATGACATATCAAGAGCCATCTGTATGTGGAAGGACACGCAATTTTTTTGTGCATAGAGAAATTTAATTCTAACCCTCATCATTATATTTCTACCTTCTTGGTTTGCAGGTGCTGTCTCAGACTGCTATGTGACATGATGGTCTGATGGCAGGGAAATGTAAGCTGATACTAGACAGATAAATGAAACCAGATATACTGTCATTTTACTTAGTCTATAATTTTTCCCTATGATTGGGTTTCTTTTCTTCTGCCTCGGGAAAAAAATAATCTCCAATGCCCTCCTACTGCATGTGTAAGCCCAAGGAGGAAGATACACCACACAGGCGAGAGGCTACAGCAGCAGCAACTACTTCAGGCACTAGAAAAGGCACTTTTCCACTTCTTCTTGCTGTTCCCAAGCAAATAATTGGGAAAAAAGTTGGGAAAAGATGAAGTTCCACTGTGACACCTAAATATTTATTTGGCCTTTGTATCAAAAGGAAACTTCTGTAGATGACCTTGTATGCTGGCAGGTTGTCTTTAGAGTGTTGTCCTGAATTAAGCCAAGTGGGTGGAGCAATCAACCTCTCTGAACTCTTCATTTTTGTCCTCTAGCTGGGGGAAGAGCATCTTCCCTGTAAAAAATCTGGCATAAGTCTCAGATCTTTTTAATGCAGCCATTCCCATTCAATCAGTTTTCACTGTCAAGCTGGTACAGAGGTAACCTGGGTAAATGGGAGATGAACGTTCTCCAGGAAGACGACCGGCACACAGTAACTGACCCTTTCTGGGCAGCTTCTCCACATGGCTCAGAGGCCAGACTAGGCAGAGAATGGAAAAAGTCACCAGAAAGCAGGCCATCTTCTTGTCCAGGACAGAAGGGTTAATGAGCATTTCTCACTCTGGGTCACCACTGTAAGGCAGCCAAGGAAGAAATACAAAGCAATATGCCAGAAAATGCAGCAACAGGCTGGACCGTGCGCATGTGTTTTGTGACCTTATTAAGAAGGGAAGGGCAGGCAGAAAGCAGAAGGTTAAGTGTGGTGTTTCCCTCGAGGTCTAGCTGTCGCTGGCCATGAGGGCTGTCTCTGGTAACTCAGACCAAGCAGATGAAGGAGAAGGTGCTTCCACCACCAGTTTCACCAGGCTGGCTTCTGGGTGCAAGGGTATGCATGCAAACTGTTGAATCTGAACTGTAGCTACACCAACAAAATAAAATGTAAGAAATTACCAGGCATCACAAATATAAAAAAGGGAGTAATGCATACGCAGATGGCTAACCTTGACCTGATGCTACATGAACATGATAGCAACCTGAGAAACAGCACAAACAGGGGTACTAGTTTAACAGCACCGCTGACCGAGGCAGAAATTACTAGGGAAACCCTATGCTAAATACTGAATGAGGATGTAAAATCAGCAACATTGAAGATAGTGGGAAAAGAATAAACAGGTACAGGGTGTTTATTTGGGAATGCATGAGCATGGCAGAGGACAAAGCATGGGGGTGAAAAAGGGGAATATAAACGGTAACAAATCATGTCACCAGAGCTGCTTGTGGGTGCCTCTGAAGCAGCCCCGCGCCTGAGGAGCGCAGAAGAATGAACACAGCAATACACCTGTTGTTTTGACCATACAAGTATCTAGTTTACTTCTTCAGTCATGGGGATCTGCGATGGTTTCCCCAGCATTGATAAAAGGACATCCAGGGAGGATGAACCAGATGTGGAACTCCCTAACAGTGAGAATTTCACACAGCAATTTAACTTTAATTCCTAAGGCCTAGTAGTGGAAAACTCTTGAATAAGAGAGCATAGAGGAAAACAGTTGGCACAAGGAATGAGACTGAAATGGGGCTTGGTGCCTTTATTCTTTATGTGATCCAGTACTGATACTATGTGGATGTCAGATTTTCATGTTTGTTTTTTTTTTCTTTTCCCACTGATATTATATTTTTCATAACATAGTCATATCCAGAGTTCGTTTTGACGATGGTCCTGGAAAGGGAAATATCCAGAGGCTAGCAGACGTGGGACTAATAATATCAGTACACTCACACAGCTGAGAGAAAAATATTGGTTTTAGTTTTAACTCTAACCTGAAAGCCTCATAAGCTATCCTGATATTCATTGGTATGCCAGAAAGGTAGGGTACAAGACTAAAGAAATTACTTATTGGAAATTCCACAGCAGTAACAGTCCTCTACCCACCATAAAATATTAGTCTCAAGGAACTGCTGTGCATTTGTACTATAAATAATTTTATTTGTTTTGGGGTTTTTTTTTTTCAGAAACACTTCAGTTCCACTTGAAGCTGAATAAACAACAATCCTACTGCACCGTTTTATTTTGCATTTTATTCATGAATTTCAAATCTCTCTACAAAGGCTGGAAAGTAATACTTCCTGGAGGAGGAAATGGAAGAAGGACAAGAGCCAGACTTTTTAACAAGATCTGCTAATTTTGAAACTATCTGTTGAAATATCTGGCTCAAAATCACAAAAAGAGTTTGTCAGACTGTTGTACAGAGGACTGAAGCCTCTGACCTTTACTCAAGTCAGTTTCATGGACAAGAATTCACCCACAGAAACTGAAATGTCAAAAATCAGGTGTCTACTGTCAGCTGGTGATCAAGGCTCCCTCTAATGCCAGTGGAAGAAAAAGGCACCTTGAAGCAGCTGTCTGGAGATCAGGTTGGATGATCAGTGCTTTGAAGGTGCCCATATTTCTTCCCTGACTACAGACAAAGCCTAAAGTGACAAGTTAACATGAGACATGTAACCTCAGAGCTTTTAAAGTTAACTGAGGTGAATCCCACACCTTGCTCTTTAAACATTAAAAAAAGGTATCTTTTCTGTTCTCACTACTACATGGCCTAGAATAATTCAGGTTTTATACAAAATATGAATAATAAATACTTTAATCTGTATGAACAGCCACCAGATCCTGTCACAGTCACAGCCTCTTACACTGCATCAGTTAACCTTGTGCAGATTAATTCTGGGTGTAGTTCCCTACTGATCACTTTGAATCCTCTTTTTTTTAAGTTTACTCACATAGTAAGCAGACTCTTACATATTATAATCACACTGCTAAGTCAACCTATCATCACCAGGAAAAGGCAGAGAAAAACACAGGCCTCTGCAAGCTCCCCTCTATTCATTTGCACCATTAGAAATGTATGTCTACAGCTAATATGGTATCTGTAGTCTTTTCACCAAAATAACAGAATGTTGACCTTGTAAACTTTGCATAAGCTTACATTCCTCATTTCAATTTTCATCCTCTCTGCTATGCACTTGCTATAATACCTGCTATGCCCATTTATTTATTTATCCATCCCTGAGATTCTTTTAATCTCACTGAAGAAGGCATGTCTCCTTACTTTGTTTGCACAACATGTAGTGCAATAAAACCCACATCTGATTTCTACATACTACTATGATGCTAGCAAGAGTTTGCAGTGTAACGAACAACTTACAGATGCAGGAGAGCTTTCTTTCTCCTAAAATCTACCTTAAATTCCCTCAACAAACTCAAACTCTACAAGTTTGTTTTTAACTTCTTGTTGCTGTTGCTGCTTCTGTTGCCTTACACACGCTTCCCTCT
Source organism: Phalacrocorax aristotelis (assembly GCF_949628215.1). Classification (NCBI taxonomy): domain Eukaryota; kingdom Metazoa; phylum Chordata; class Aves; order Suliformes; family Phalacrocoracidae; genus Phalacrocorax; species Phalacrocorax aristotelis. Next base: position 121,535,456 of record NC_134277.1, on the reverse strand, counting down.
GAAAAGGGAATTATCCCTCAACATGAGAAAGATGCCCTTTCTGAAATGGATCTTCAAAGCTATAGAAATCTGGCAGTTGTTTCTTCAGTGTCAGCAGATGGGCACTAAGCAGTAAGACTAAAAGCTGCTTGTATCTAGCACCTGTGTGGTATAAGGCAATCCAAAATCATGCAGCCCAGCCAATCTTCACAGACTCTTCAGAAAGGCCTCACACTCTGCAAACAGCATAGCTATCCAGGTATAGACGATCTCCCTCATTTGTATGATGTCTGCAAAACATGTAGATGATTTCCACAAGCAATTGCTATACTATACATTTCCCTTTAGATTTTCTGTTAAGTGATTTCTAGAGTCACAGCTAAGCTAAACATCTGCATTATTAGACCTTCAATGGCAAACATTGTCTGCTAATTTATCTTTTATGAGATGAAGTAATATTTAAACACTGTCATAGAGGGTTTCATATCTGAGCACGTTCCGTAACAGATAATGATTAGTGAATGTAAATAAAGTTCAGTATCCGGACAGAAGTGGGACAACGCAGATGAGCAGCAGTACAGATGGCTGCCATTCACTCCACAGCAATTGTCACCAACAAATGCATACTCTGAGGAGACCCTGGCTGAACTGCAGAAAATTAAGATTAATGTATGAAAATATACTCCAAATAACAAATGTTATTTCCTTCAGTGGACTCCTTCACCTGTTAAAATAACATTTGGAGAGTGCCTGTTGCCAGTGCATTGTAACTGAACAGAACAGCGTCTCTCTGCAGGATTTAAGGGTGAACGAAAGATGGCTGGCTCAGTTTGAAACGAGTTTTGTATCTTCCTCAAACTACAAAGTTTTCAGACCCCTTCTGCCTTTACCTGTGTTCAGAACATCTTTTCCTATTGCCTTTTACTACTTTGATGATGAAATGATCATGAAAAAGAGTAATTAGTAGTTATAGTGCAGAATTCTATCACCTACAACTCTATCAACAGGTTAATCTGTGGAAGAGGTGTACTCTGGATACATTTGGAGAAAGTAGGATTTAGGATTAAACTACGTCGCTTACTAAAAATGCATGTCAATTTTCTTGATCTTGATCCCTCCTCTTTTCTTCAAGTGTTTTTCAGTCTCTTCATTAGCAGGAAAAAAATGTATTTTTAATTTATTGTAACTAGGAACTTTAATTTACTTGCAACTAGTAATTTTCTATTTGGTAGATAAAGATATCTTAATAGCCAAATTGTGAGAGAAGAGATGGACTACACTCATCTTTTTTTCAACTCAAAGCAAAGAAATTAAAATTTATTTATGCAGTGAAAAATGAAGTCTTCTTTCTATCATGCAGTTTATTTAGAATTATGGAAAGGCTGTGAGATACAGATAATCTTGGATATATCACTAATCTCAAAGGAGGCAGATTACTTAAAACATCATTTGTCAAGAAATGATGTTGCCTTAAGCAAGCATAAAAAAGAAAACTGTAGTGGAAATTTATTTTCTAAAAGTAGTTTAAAAAAATATTTTAAAAAGTCTGTGTGCTTAAGCTTTCTTACCATTAAACGGATCTACTTATGCAAAAATTCTCATCTGTTCTACTACATTTTTGTATTCCACCTGAACCATGAACTCCACAATGTTATCTTTCCATTTATTACTAAATGAACATGGAAGAGGAGATTACATTTAATCAAACAAGGAAAGCAACTAAACTAGGACTTTAGCAATCAATGCAAATTTACTTAACATATAGTAGCTCTAACTAAGCCTACGTTAAACACGCCCAATTGATAGTTAGGACAGAATTCCTCCTTGACAGATTTTCCTTTGTTGATGAACACAGGAAAAACTTTTGAAGAAGTATTTATTTAAATTATTTCCAAAATTTTAGTACACATTTCATTAAGATTTTAGTCCAGCAAAGCTCTTGCAGACATGCTTGAGTTTAAACAAACTAATACTGCCATTTGAAATCAACGGCACTTGAAATGTGTGTCAGGTATTTCAGGTGAATTTCATTAAAGGGGAAAGATTTATGATTCCATGTCTAACAATCCTAAAAATATTATAACATATATTAGACGATTCTTCTTCTTTTGATTAGAATCTACGAACACATCACAAATCAGGGTATTGGAGCCATTTGTCACCGTCACTGCTCTGAAGCCCTGGGAAGTCGCTCACTCTCTGTTTGGCTCCCTCTGCTGCTGCCAGGAGGGTAACGGAGGACTGAACGAGGTGTGTTTTCCCTCTAAACTACACCTCTTTTTGGCCAAGGTGCCCCTCAAATCTGTCAGCTGTAGCACAAACACCAAAAATGTTATCTGCACATCCCACCGCTATGCAGATTGACGTGCCAGCTACGATGGCTTGCAGTCTTTTATGCTCTCTACTGCCAATTACATGAAAAAGAAAATGTACCAAGGTGTTGCTTCTGCTCAGGTCTAAAATGAGGTACCCAGTTCTTTGGCTGGGTACATCTGGTGACAGCTGTCACACTACATGGCTGATACACCCCAGCTACTCATTGTCCAACTAGCTGAACCTCTGCTCAGACTGTACCTGGAAATGTCCTACCTGTTCTTATTCCTGCTCCCATGTCTCTCAGGCTCCTCAAGTACCTCCCTTGCTTACCTCTGCTGCCAGACATAGTTCACAGCCCAGTGATTCCCAGCACAGCTGGGCACCCACTAGGCAGCTGATCCAATAAGCTTAGCGTGGGTTGGGCCACTTCCAAATGCTCTGCAGGCCATCAACAGCCCTTGGGATGGTCACCACTCTTTTCCAAAAGCAAGAATGCTGGACTTCTAGCTTGTCAGCACATATTTGAATGTGTAATATCAAAATATATTTCATTGCATCTTCTTGCTATTTCACTTGATTCCTAGGTTTTGTAGATGCAGTGATTGGTGAGTAAATACTGCAAGCTTAAAGAAGAAACTAAAAAAATATTCCAAATATTTTCTGCCATGTTATTCTGATCCCAAAATGTTTTAATTTTTACACCCAAATTATTACACCCAGGGGATGGCTCCTGAGGGTTGTGAGAAAGCCACTGTTACTCCAATTTCCACTGAGAGCAAGAAGGACCCAGTGAACTAAAACCTCATCTCAGTCTCTGGAAAGGGGATGGAGTGAATTCTCCTGGAAGCCATTTCCAAGCATATTAAGGACAAGAAGGTGATTGGAAGCAGTCAGCATGGATTTATGACAGAAAAGTCATGCCTGACCAACCTCTTCGCCTTCCACAATGAAATGAACAGTTCATGGGACAAGGGAGAGTAGTGGATGTTCTTTACTCTGCCTTTAGCAAGGCTTAACACTGTGTCCCATAATATCCTCATTGTCAAACTAATAAGTGTGGGCTGCATAAGTGGACAGTAAGGTGGACTAAACACGCTGAACAGATTAGCTGAAAATCTTGTGATCAGTGGCACCAAATCAAGTTGGAGGCCAGCCACTAGTAGTATACCCCCAGGCTTGATACAGGGGCCAAAACTGATTAACACTGTGCTGGTTTTGACTGGGATAGAGTTAAAGTTCTTCACAGTAGCTAGTATGGGGCTCTGTTTTAGATTTGTGCTGAAAACAGTGTTCATAATACAGGGATGTTTAATTATTGCTGAGCAGTGCTTACACAGAGTCAAGGCCTTTTCTGCTTCTCCCCCCACTCCACCAGTGAGTGGGCTGGGGGTGCACAAGAAGCCAGGAGGGGACACAGCTGGGACAGCTGACCCCAACTGACCAAATGGATGTCCCATACCGTATGAGGTCATGCTCAGCATATAAAGCTGAGGGAAGAAGAAGGAAGGGCAGAACATTCCGAGTGATGGTGTTTTGTCTTCCCACGTAACTGTTATGCGTGACGGAGCCCTGCTTTCCTGGAGATGGCTGAACACCTGCCTGCCCATGGGAAAGAGTGAATGAATTCCTTATCTTGCTTTGCATGTGTGCGCAGCTTTTGCTTTACCTATTAAACTGTCTTTATCTCAACCCACGAGTTTTCTTACTTTTGCTCTTCTGAGCAAGTAGCTCTGTGGGGTGTAGTTGCCAGCTGGGGTTAAACCACAACAAATGCCTTTACCTGGACAATGGGACAGAGTGCACCCTCAGCAAGCTCGCAGATGTTACAAAACTGGGAAGAGTGACTGATACACCAGAGGGCTGGGCTGACATTCAGAGGGACCTCGACAGACTGGAGGAATATGCAAACAGAAACTTCATGCAGTCCAACAAATGGAAATACGAAGTCCTGAATGTGGTAAGGAATAACCCCATGTACCAGTCCAAGCTGCATGCTGACTGGCAATACACTTTTTCAGCAAAGGCAGCCAACATGCTCCTGGGCTGCTTTGGGCAGTGCGTTGCCAGCAGATGCAGGGAGGCAATTGTTCCCCTCTACTCAGCACTGGTGACACATCTGGAGTGCTGGGTCCAAAGCCCAGCAAAGGGCCACAAAGATGATGAAGGGACTGAAGCAACTGTCATATGGGGAGAGGCTGAGAGAGGTGGGACTGTCCAGACTGGAGGAGAGAAGGCTCGGGGGGACTCTGTAAATGTGTGTAAACATCTGATGCAAGGGTGTAAAGAAGATGGAGCCAGACTCTTCTCATGGAAAGGACAGTGAAAACACAGAAGGCAACTGGCACAAATTAAAATATTAGAAAGCTTTTAAACATAAGAAAAAAAATTTCCCTGTGAGGGTTGCCAGGCAGTTGACAGGTTGCCCAGAGAGGCTGTGGAGTCTCCATCCTTGAAGATATTCAAAACCAAACTGGACACAGCTCTGAACAACCTGTTCTAGCTGACCCTATTCTCTCCAGAAGTCCCTGCCAACCTCAGTGATTCCTTGATGTCCTTGTCTAGTCATTAACTTACACTGCAAAACCATATAATAACTCTTACTGGAGAGGAATCAGTGTTGCCCCACTGATTTTTCTCTAAAGTAACCTATGCTTCAAGTCCCTTTTCTGACACAAGCGACAAACAAAAAACCACAGAGCTCACTCTGAGGCCCCTTGAATGCTGGGAGAGTCCTCCATATCCTCGAGAGGTTTTGTGAGGTCTACAGAGCGCCTTCACGGCACTCTGCATACTCAAACACCCCCTCAAGCTTTCCTCCAAATGCCATGGGGTCTCAGAGGGAGGTCATGGTTTCATATAGTCCCCTGTCAGCTGCATGCATTCCTTGTCCTCATCATCTCTTTGCCTGTGGTGCGAGAGTATGCAGGTGTGTGATATGCACTGGCCCAGCAAGAAGCTGGGGTAAGGCTATTCACTTCTAACTGGCAACCCCAATGATGGACACCCAGAGCGAGGAAGAGTGCCTGGACAAGGAACTAACATTCAGACCAGCCAATGGAAACATCTTTCTTCCGAACTACTCTGCACGTGGAGTAAGTCAGCTGTGTTTGGACTCACTGAATTAATGCAGATCACCTGTCCGTGTGGTGCACATCACACAGGACATGCTGAACTTTGTGCAAAACAGTGTTGGAATCAGTCTGCGGAAGTGATGTCCTACCCATCAGGAGCTGGGCCCTCTGTCCTCATGCCAGCCGGCTGCACACTGCATGCACAGGAGACATTTCTGAGTGGCTGCCAATGTGGCTGCTGGGTGTCTGGAAATCTGCAGGATGTGCTATGTAGAACCAAGGCACTGAACTTCTTGGGGAAAAGTTTTTAAGGTTCTCCTGTCCACATACCTGGGCTTGCATCCTTGTATCCTCACCTACTGCTCTGCCCAGAAGGAAAAATGAGTTATTCTAAAACCTTCCAGATTCTGATCACTACCGCACATTAAACAAATGTGGCCTGCTGGAAGTGTCTGTCAACTTTGCCAAGTGCTACTAATGAGGAATAACAATAGGACAATAATACAGTGAAATGTGATCTTTTTACTTTTAATATGGTACCTGAAAAATCCACCAAGGTGTAAGAGTATGTAAAGATCTCCAGTAACATTCTTCTATTTTAAATTAATTTAATTTACAACAAAAGTTCCTCCCCCCCCCACTGTTATTTCCTGCCTATTTTGCCCCACCTATATTTAAGTGAAGCCTGAAGGGCTCTTTGTGGGTGGCAGAAGAGGCCATCAGTCTCCCCAAGGAGGAGCACTAATGACAGTCAATTCAGCAAAAGGGAAGGTGGGTGATGCGCCCTGCAGTGCTGGGCTGGGAAACTGTTGTCATCCTCTTGTCACCCAGACGGTGGGGAAGCGTTTCCTTTTTTTAAACATACTTTCAAATAATTTATTTGAAATTCTGAATGAAGTATGATGTGTATAAAATAAAATAATAAAAAAATCTAACTCTAAGCTTCTTAATATTTTGATGACAACCATGAAAGACCACTCAATTAAAACTCTACACTGTTGCTAGTAAGTCGCATAGCTTAAACCCATTGATTATACGTAATTTTCCTGTTTTAAGATGTAAACATATTTATGAATTAAAGACCAATGTGTAAACAGCAGACCTGTTACTACCTGTATTCCATAGCCAGAAACTTTATAAATCCCCTCCCCAAACAGACAATGCTCTTCCTAGATGCCTGGGTTCAGCCCCAGTTGGCAACTAAACACCACGCAGCCACTCGCTCATTTTCCCCCCCCACCCCTGTGGGATGGGGAAGAGAATCGGACGAGCAAAAGGAAAAAGATAAACTTGTGGGTTGAGATAAGAACAGTTTAATAATTAAAATAAAATAATGACGATGATAATAATGATTATGATACTAATGATAATATAATAAAAAGGAAAAGGGAAAAAAACAGAAACACAAACGCTACAACTGCTCACCCCCCGCCGACTGACGCTGCCCGTCCCCGAGCTGCGATTGCTGCCCCCTCCCCCCGCCAGCTCCTCCCAGTTAGCATACTGGGCATGACGTTACATGATATGGAATATCCCTTTGGTCAGTTTGAATCCGCTCTCTTAGCTGTGCCCCCTCCCCTCCCGGCTTCTTGTGCACCCGGCAGAGCTTGGGAAACTGGAAAAGTCCTTGACTAGTACAAGCACTACCCAGCAACAGCCAAAACATCGGTGTGTTATCAACATTATTCTCATAATAAGTCCAAAGCACAGCACTATCCCAGCTACAGTGAAGAAAATTAACACTATCCCAGCTAAAACCATGATGCTAGATTATGCATCTCTATTAGTCTTACTATCCCAGCATAACACTATTTTAATGAGAAAGGCTTTATTTGAGCCATTGTGCAATCAGGCCTCAGTCTGACTAAATAGTTCCTTCAAATGGGTTTTGCAAATGTCAGCTTTAAATTAGCCAAAGAATTCATGGGGACGTGAGGTTACAAAACTTGGTCAGTAAATACCTATGATACACCACGGCTTTCTCATTTCTCTTAAAATAAGGTCAATTTGCCTTACATCTGAGTTAATATTTCAATTAGTAAAATTACAGCATTTCAAATTTTTAATTAAATATAGCTCTTCTGTACTATATTACAGGAAACAGTATATTTGGAAAAAGTTTCTGCACTCCCAGTAAGTGGCAAAAAAAATCTCTAAGGCTGGGTGACACTGCATCTGGAGTTGATTTTCAACATATCATCTCAGCTGGCAGATATTCTTGCTGAGCCACTCTCCATCATCTTTGAAAGGTCATGGAGGACAGGAAAGGTGCCCAAGGACTGGAGGAAAGCAAACGTCACTCCAGTCTTCAAAAAGGGCAACAAGGAAGACCTGCTAAACTATAGGCCAGTCAGCCTCACCTCCGTCCCTGGAAAGGTTGATGGAGCAGTTCATTCTGGAGGTCTTCTCCAGGCATGCAGAGAAAAAGAAGGTTCTCAGAAGTAGTCAACATGGATTCACCAAGGGAACATCATGCTTGACCAACCTGATAGCCTTCTATGATGGCATGACTGGCTGGGCAGATGAAGGGAGAGCAGTGGATGTTGCTTACCTCGACTTCAGCAAGGCTTTTGACACTGTCTCCCAGAACATCCCCATAGGTAAGCTTAGGAAGCGTGGGCTAGATGAGTGGACAGTGAGGTGGATTGAGAACTGGCTGAACGGCAGAGCTGAGAGGGTCATGATCAATGGGGAAGAGTCTGGTTGGAGGCCTGTCACTAGCGGTGTTCCCCAGGGGTCTGTGCTGGGTGCGGTCCTGTTCAACATATTCATCAGTGACATAGACAAAGGGACAGAGTGGGCCCTCAGAGTTTGCTGACGATACCAAACTGGGAGGAGTGGCTGATATGCCAGAAGGCTGTGCTGCCGTCCAGCGAGACCTGGACAGGCTGGAGAGCTGGGCCGAGGGGAACCTCATGAAATTCAACAAGAGCAAATGTAAGGTCCCGCACCTGGGGAGGAACAACCCCATGCACCAGTACAGGCTGGGGGCTGAACTACTGGGACGTGGCTCTGCTGAGAAGGACCTGGTGGACAGCAAGGTGACCCTGAGCCAGCACTGTGCCCTTGTGGCCAAGGTGGGCAACAATATCCTGGGGTGCATTAAAAGGAGTGTGGCCAGCAGGTCGAGGGAGGTTATCCTCCCCCTCTACTCTGCCCTGGTGAGGCCACATCTGGAGTGCTGTGTCCAGTTCTGGGATCCCCAGTTTAAGAAAGACAGGGAACTAGTGGAGAGAGTCTAGCGGAGAGCTACGAAGATGATCAGGGGACTGGAGCATCTCCCTTATGAGGAAAGGCTGAGAGACTTGGGTTTGTTCAGCCTGGAGAAGAGTGACGGGGGATCTCATCAATGCTTATAAATATCTGAAAGGTGAGTGTCAAGAGAATGGGGCCAGACTCTTTTCAGTGGTGCCCAGCAACAGGTCAAGGGGCAATGGGCACACGCTGGAACACAGGAAGTTTCACTTAAACATGAGAAAAAAATTATTTCCTGTGAGGGTGCCAGAGCAGTGGAACAGGCTGCCCAGGGAGGTTGTGGAGTCTCCTTTCCTGGAGACATTCAAAACCCGGCTGGATGCGTTCCTGTGCCCCCTGCTCTGGGTGCGCATGCTCAAGCAGGGGGGTTGGACAAGATGATCTTCAGAGGTCCCTTCCAACCCCTACCATTCTGTGATTATGTGATTCTGTGATCTCTGTTAAAGATCTGGTGACAGAAACTGAATTACGGGGACTTTCCAAAAAATGTTTCCAGAGAAAAAAAAAGCCATATTCCAAGCCTCTTTTTTAGGAGATTAAAGCAGAAGTTCAGAAATGACTGAACATATGAGAAGAAAACCATAATTTTATAGTCTGGCACAACTTGGATTGTGTGCTAACAACCGAAGACAAACCAACTTTTAGAAAACAGGCGGGACACGGTGCACAAGCCTTCTGGTAGCCACAGTCCTGACCACAGGATGGCACTACTAGGTATATTTTAGTAAACGCAGCACACATTTGCTGTAACATTTTAACTCTCTACTGGCACAATGTCAAGCGAGCTAACACAAATGAACGGCTGTGCATCCCCACTGCTCTCTCCAGAAATGCCCTTGTCTGTATTTGGTTGAATAAAGACTATGTGCTTGGAGATCTAGAGGTATGGATGTCCTATACAGGCGATCACATGTGACAGGCAGACAATAACAAAGCTGTGAGGTGGAAAGGGCAGAATGTCTTCATCTTGGATGTCCTTATTACAGTGATAAAATCTCCTCCGGAAGTATGTTTCTTCAAATGCCAAATCTGACTAATACTACATATTTCTCTCTCAAATAACTTCCCTTTTTTTCCTTTGATACAACCCCTGGCAGCTCCCTCTATACCCCCTAAAACCCCCTCCATGCCACAAGAGGACTACGGCTTGCTTTGGCACTGTTACCAGCAAAAAGCAAGTGTAAAGTGAATACAAATGTTAACAAACTGGACTATTTATATTGTTCATTAATTTTGAAGTGGTATGTGTTACCAGCTGTAACCATATAGGGTATTACCCCCAATCTCATATTAACTGCTCTCTTCTTTAAAAAATAGCTCATGACGACAAGAGAATATGCGATTTAACAATTTATAACAATTTCTTCCCTCATGGCTATAGAAAACAAGTTGAGATTACATCCTCCACCTTTAAGGTTCAGTCATATCACAAAGGTCAATGAAAAAGAATGAGCACATATTATACATTTAGAACTGCTTGAAGATAAAAATCCTCCTTGGTCCATCTCCCGTTTTTCAGATTTTGACCCATGGTTACTTTGTCTTCCGTCATTTTTTTTTAATCATTTAGGGTTGGCAAGACCATAAACAGCAAAACAATGTACAGAATACTAATGAAACATGAATTGTGTATTTCCCTGAATATAAAAGATGCAATATTTTACATGTCTGCACATTCTTAAGCTGATCCTTATTCTGTGAGTTTAAATAGTTTCTTATGTAATGTGGACTGAATTTGGCCCATAATGTTTTCAACTATTAAAAATAATAAGAGAAATACTTAAGCTGAACTTAATGCCTGGGTAAACTGTCTGATACCAGAATTGCATTTTTTTCAGCCCCAGAACAGAAGAGACACACTAAAGAGTGGTGGCATACGTTTCTTTCTTCTGAAGCGTTTGGGTCAATCCAGAGGGTTTCTGGGACGAAATCCCAATATCAACCTCAGCTGTTGTGAGCGAGACATTGCTCTTAAGTAGGACATTCATGTGACTTGCAGATCTTTGGTGAAAAAGCATCTTATGCCTGAAGCCAGCTGTAAGGGCAGTTCAGACTCTAATCTTATTTAGCCTTTTGCTGAGACTGGTAATGGAGGTGCTAATTTCTGCCACAGGTTCAAGCTTTCATAGGTGTTTGAAGACCTATTACATTGAAAACAACACGATTTATTTGCCCAAAAATCTTTTGAGATCTGAACTATCATCAGCTTTCAGATAGGGAGAGACAGAGCCAGGTATCTGGAATATCCAATTATTTTGTATCAAATTCATTTAAGTAGACAATATCTTATTCAGCCAAACTGTAGAGAATATTTGACTAAACTCTAGCTTTGTGTTCACACAATCTTTCGACATCTGCATTCCCGCCATTACTCATATTCAAAGCAATGCCTTCTGCAAGAGCTGCACCGTGCTCCAGTTCCCTGGCTGATTAGCTCAGTTACCAGAACACCAGGACCAGGAGGCAACTGCAGTGGCTCCCATTGCAGCAATTTGCAATATCACGCACTAAAACTTCACATCTCTTAAGGAAATAGGTATGGGGAATCAGCCAAGAAAAGGAGAAAAGCTCCAGTACACACAAACATTGCTCGACAGTCAGCAACAATGAGAAAGGAAACAAGACTGCAGAATGTGAAATGACAGATAAATGGGATTTAGGTGCAGTCCCACACATCTATCCTCCCTCCTCTCTGTAAAAGGAGCTCTTTAATGATGTTGCCAGGGCCCCTAGATGGAGTAAGAGTCTTGATGTGCATGGCCACTTATCTGTCATCCTTTATTTTACACATGCAATCCTTAATTATATCCTGGAAATCTGAGACAAAATAAGAGTTTCAAGGCAAAATATAGATGAATGAAATGTGGAAAACTGAACTTCGGGAAGATCAGCACCTTTACAAGAAACGCAGTATGATACTACTTTTGGCTTCATTTATTAGAAATTGAGTTCCACCTCCTCAAACAACGTACACTGAGACTGATTCATTCCTTCCTTTGTGCCATAGCAATGTCACTGAGTTCAACAGACTTACGTTCAATTTACTTTCTGTCAGTAAAGGAGACATCCATCTCTCCATCCACATGGACCAAAGAAAAAGCTGAGCATAGACAGAACTTCTCCTAGAATTGGCCCACACTTTGCACAGTAAAGGGCCAAACACTGCTTGCAAATACCCTGCTAGAAATCCATTGCGGCCAACAGCAATATCACAGATATAATTCAGCCTGAATTCAGCCTAGAAATGCCTTAATTCAGCACAAGGAAAACTGTCTCTGTAAAGCCATTGTATATTACCAACATTAATGCCAGGAAGCTGAATGTTCATTGTGTAGAGTCCCAGAACTGTATTAATAACAATGCACACCGAGGACATTATACTGTGCAGTCTCTTCACACTTATAAAAGCAGGAAATTATTTTTATGGCCAATATCTTCTGTTCTCACAATTTGTCCTAGCATACCAGATACATGCTGTATGAAATCTTACACCAAGACTTACAGAAAATAATCCTAGGTGCAGCTGGGGGAGTAAAAATATAATATAACAGTTAAGCTAAAGCTTCTCTTTGAATATTCTGGGTGTTAAGAAGTTGATCTATATTGTTAGAGGTACAAAGACTGACTTTTGATGTAACTCTGAAAACAAATGAACACGGAAAAACACTCTGGGAATTACAGAAGGAGAATTATTCTAAAAATTATGCCAGGCTCCACACTTTGACTGTCCTTCTGTGGACTATTTGCTGTCTTCACCTTGAAGAAGCCCATAATTGCTGAGAACATGGACAGCCAGTATCCTTGCTGGCTCCACAGTAGTTTTATTTGTAAAAGCTACTGGAGACTGGTACTGAAAGGGAGCAAGGAAAGGCTGGAGACAGTTCGGACCACCTGTGGGATGCTGCAGCAGAGGTCACTGTTTAGGCAGGAGGGTGGTTCAGTCTGTGCAGTAAGGTGGAGGAAAGCTGCATACTGCCTACTCACTCTCCAGAGATGAGTGACAGCATCACGACCAGGAGAAGGCAAAAGATCCTCAGCAAAAATCCCAACTCAGCAGATACAATGGAGGACACTTTGAATGCAATGCTACAGCACACAGATAGGGCAAAATGCTGCAGCTTATCTTCTTAGGAAAACAATTTTCTGCAAGGACATCAAAACAGTCCTTTACTCTCTACAGAAAGCACATATGGACTGAGCTCATATATGACTCCTCAAGACTTACTGAGTCCAGAATGGAGGCAGGGCTGGTTCAATATGATAGACTGAAGTTCCCTAGGAACAAAGGACCAGGATCACCAAACTCACTGATATCTGCTCCAAGGAAGACTTATTTTTCACATAAATACATTGTCATATGGCAAAAAACTAAGAGAATGACCAACATGCGACAGGCATTAAGTGACACTGCTTAATGCACTCTGGCACATTATGGAGGTGCTCACGTGACATCAGGATAGGCCTGGCAAAATACCCAAACAGGACAGACCAGAACAGCCCAGGGAAAGGGAACAAAGGCTCAGGTGTAAGAGATGGTTTGCCTGAAGAAAGGTGCTTGGAGCCAAGAGGATGACAGGAAAGGAGAGAGCAGCCAAGAGAATGAGGGTTGAAGAGAAGTCAGAGATGAAGCCAATACCACAGATAACAACATGAACCTCAAGAAGGGACAGGGAAATGATGGAGGAGGAGACTTAAAGACATATTTACAGTTTGAGGGGAAAAGCAGGAGGGTGAAAGAAGAAAAAGCTCTCACGTGAAGAAGCAGCAGCCCTCAGAAGATACAGTGATCCTGTTATCACCACGGTATCAGTTTGCTTGCATGAGACTATGTCTGCATATATTTTGCAGTTTTTAGACTGTCTAGAAAAGTACCGAGCTAATAATTATTTATTTTATTTTGTTCGAAGTGTTCATTAGGAGGACTGATGTGAAATAAGATGCACAAACTTTCTGGTTTTGGGTAACTAATCAAAAGCCTGCCAGACCAAAGGTGACTGACGCTTGTTACCAGTAGCAGATGTTCAGAGACATCAGCAGGGAACTGAACAGCCTGTCCAACCTCAAACCTGCATCAGAAAAGCCATCAGAAATAGCACAGTGAATGGCAGTTATAGCAGAGTTCAGGAAGTCAGTAAGAAGAGATTTTCAGCTATGATCCAATTACAAAAGCTGTCTGCATCAAGGCAGGGCTGAGCCACCTGTGTAGCAGACGGCAGTGTGTAGGTATACTTGGGACGTGGCCTAGCCTGCGTGCCTGTCAACTTCTGACAGAAAGGATGCCAATTCAGTCATTTTCCTCTGTAAAGGGCAAAATAATATTAGCTGACAAACTTCTGCAACTCAGTTTTTAAGAGGAGCCACTTGGAATCATGGGTATGTTTGAAAAATCAATCTCTAAGCAAATGAAAATGTGAGAGTTTAATATATATATCCTCTTTGGTTCACCCTTTTTGACATTAAAATGAATTCCAAATGTCCACTGATAGTTCTTGTATCAATCTTGTATGAGACAGACTTGCAGTGGTAGCCTTTTAGAGCAAATACTCGGAGGCATCTGAGATACCACAACCCATTTAGGTAATAACAGTCCTCTTCATGCTAACATTGAAGAAAAGACTGAATAGTAGTCCCTCAATGAACGTGCCAAACATACAGGTTATATGTCAGATCTCTAACAGCTATTATTATCTGTCAAGCACATTAATAAACTTTTACAGATGAAAGGAAAAGAAAAGAAAATCTGAACCATTTTCAGGATATTGTGCTGTGAGTGAACACTTACAGACTAAAATCCTTATGAAGGATTTGTCTGCGGGGAATATGCTAAATCAAGCCCTTTTGAACTTTTGATTAAATAATTGATGCATAATGCAGAATGTATAATATATGCATCCTTTCCCCATAGTTGCCTGGAAACCCATATGGAACGGTACTAGCAGTTCCAGGAGCATTTAGTCTCTAAGTCGCTGGTAAAGACAAAGGAACAAAAAAGTTCTTAAAATCATTAACTCATCTTTCTTTCCATTATTCAAGTACTGCAGGATACCAGAATTAGTAACTTACACAATGGTATCATGACTCTTGCAATATAGACTGCTTTTTCATTTTTTAAAGCTGTATCAGTTGGAGCCACGTGAATAATGTCTTTCACTATAAGTGAACTATAAGACTCAGCTTCCGTTAAAATAGAAAACAAAGAACACAACTAATATTTCCAGCCTCATTATGTAATAATAATAATGATGATGATGATGAATATCCAAGATGGTCAACAGAGAAGAATGAAAGTAACTCACAATGGTGGTTTTTTTTTCCAAATTATAGGATTTTTAAGCAAATCTTATAGAAGACTGATCACTGAGGGTTTAGAAGAATATGAGAATACCATGATCACAAATTCAAAAGGCAGATTGTTTCAAATTGCAGCCAAGCAGACCTTTTGCACTTCTCAAGTAGGCAACATTGCTTGTCATTCAGTTTGATTGCTCTGTGACCCAGTCTGAATCTATCTTGTGCTTTATTGCTTTCAAGATGGAATGAAAAACATGATAAAAACCAACAATGAGAACAGAGCACTAACCATGGAAACCTACAGTGATGAAGGATTAAGTTATTTAATCTAAACAGTTCTGTAATCATGATAATTTAGTGGCTCTGTTTCTGATGGTCATTCGGAGAAAAAAAAGAATGAGGGGCAAGCACAAAACTGCACAGGCGACACAGTCCTTGAGAAGTAAAAGGCAGGATGTTGAGAAGGAATGCCTCCTGCCGCAGCAGGGTTCTTCATGGGATTCTTGCACACCAAGGATACCACCATCGAGCATCTCTTGTGCGCCCCATTTCACTTTAGAGAAAATAAATACTTGCCGCGTCAAAGGAAGAATGGCTTTATGCTATGCTGGCAAGAGGTGTAATTTAAGTGAAGAGACGCAGTTGTCTGTTCCTAAATCAATTAACTTATAAAGATGAAAGATTTGGTGGTTAAGCATCAACAGGACAAACTGGAACACTTCTGAATATCCTCTAGCTTTGTGTTTAGGGAACTTTTTTGGATATGTAAGATCAGCCAGTGCAGATTTTCTCATGCAGAAGAGAAAGTTGAACCTGGATCTCCTGTTGACTTCCTCAACCACTGGATAACACAAAGGTCACAGCACCATTTCCAGTGTGGAATCAAGACTTTCACATCCTTTCCTTTTAATACAAGTACCAGATACTGTGAGTTTTCATTTTGTGGTGAATGGCGTGTTGAATGGGATGGGATAAAATGATATTTTAAGTGTCAGCCCAGTATAGAAAAAAAAAATATCCCCGAACTCAAACCCTAGTAATTTTATTTAGGTTTATTCAAATAGTTTTTAAAAAGTGATTGCCATCCTGATGGGGGCGAGTAGCTCACATAGGCTGATTTCATCATTTGATACCCAAATTGTCAGTTTCTAGGACAAAACCAGTTTCAGCAGCTTGCTGTAGCGTTACAGTAGATATAAGACAGAAAAAAGCTTTAAGAAAAGCATCTAAAAATAGTGTGTTTACAATAACTGTCATTCATGTTCAGTGGGAAATTATTACATTTCAGGAGGGTGAGAAATTATTCTAACTTAAAACAAATGTAAAAAGGCAGATCAGATCAGGGAGGCACCCAAAAGCATGTATGGAAATTAAGCTGACATGCCTACATGCCTCAGCTGTGACTACTTAAGCCCAGAGGAGGTAGGAGGAAGAGCAGCAGTGTGGAGGTGGAGGAGACTGCCTTGAACATTCACAAGGTCTCTGTCACAGTCATGGCAGCTGCACTCTTTGTGTAGAAACAGCTGTACTACAACTTGGCATAGACAAAACAATGCAAAAAAAAAATCACTCGAGAGGAAGAATATTGAAGGGAGAAACAAAGACACTGAAACACTAAGGTGGTGGGATTAAACTGCCAGAGAAACAAGCTCCCTTTTTGTCTGTATTAATTAAACCCCGTATTACTATCACTACCATGGCTTTGGATTCACGCTTTCAACTGCCAATGATTTATTCTGATCTAGGGAAATCAGCAAAATCTGCTCTTTGCATCCAGAGTCATAGAATAATCTCACAACACATTCAGGAAAGTTCATCAAGGACAGCAATAGTTTTCCAGCTGTCCGGTTCTGTATTAGTGAGTGATGTTTAATTGTATAATGGTTTCGATTACGATATGTTGTTATATTCTACTCCTGCTGCCACCATAGCCCAGAGGGAATTTGCACGTGAACACGTTCTTTCATCTTGTTTTTCTGTATAAACAATTGAGTTTTAATAAATTCACTGAAATCCAAATATTAAAATAAAGCAACTGCACAGTGATCACTGGGGATAACTATAAATTGTGCTTTTTGGTGGTTCCTGAATACTGGCAAATGTTCAGAGATACAGGCAACTGCTGTTACTGGTTCTTCATGCCAATTCAGATACCCTTCTGTATCTGAATGCTATGGATAAACAGCTGTACATCAACCTTGTCAAGATGGCATTTTCCTGGCAGTAAGGGGAGCTGAGCAGTAGTCTGTATGACGAGAAGGTATACTGTGTGCTCAGAAATCCGCTCCGATGCACTGGAGGTGAAGTGAAGGACAGTACCCTAAGGTTTGACTTTGTCAGAGCAACATCGGTTTGTAGAGTTTTCAAGTTCTGCAACTGTTGCAGACCTCACAGTGCTCACCGGTAGTTTTTCCATCTCCCTCCTTGATTCTTGCAGTGTGCACTATTTAGGGCTACCTATAAAACACATTCAGAACATTTAGATGATGAAGTCAGCTACTTGCATTTTGTACATTTTGTACGGTACAGACAGGAAAAAACATGTAGCATGTTTGATCAGGTTTCTGCACCTGCCTCCTATCTGCTTTTATTATCCCAAATAATGAAATTTAACCTCAAATGATTAGGGTGCTGCTATTTCTGAGACTATACCCAACACTATGACCCAGTGGAGCAGTCACAGTCAGCTCATACTCCCTTGCTTTACATTCTGAGATCTGAAGATGACATAACCACCAGCAGTGCTTTCTCGGGGGTCTGTCTGTCCAAGATTCTTGGCATTCATTTGGAAGTATGCATGCCCAAATCTCAAGATCTTCTCAAGACTTCTTTAGTATTTCCTTGATTTTTTTTTTTTTTTTTTTAACAGAAAAGGTATCTACATTTTCTGTTAGTATTTGTGACTAAGGTTATTGCTATTGCAACAGGTCTGTTGCTACAGGAGTTCTGCAAAGTAATAAGCAAGTAGCCCGCAATCATCTCTTTCTAAACCCAGCACATCCTCAAAGGTACCCACATTACATACAGAGTTTCTCTTTTCATTACTTCCAGTTCTAGAAATCGTCAGCAGAAATAGAGAAGCATCAAATGAGTTTATATACATGGTGCACTAACAAAGCTTCCCAGCCTTTAGGACCCCTGCATGTAGAATTTTGTGGGTCTCTTGCTTTTGGGATCTTTGTCACATACTGTATCCCACATTTGGAGACGTAGCACATTCAGAGGTGTGCCAACAATAATTTGTAAATGTTATTGTTATTTATTTGTAGCATTAACATAGGCAAAGGGGAATGCTTAAATTTGAAGGAATTTTTGTTTGAAAGAGAACATGGCAACTTTTTCAAATTTATCTACCTATCATTTTCTGAGTTCTTAAGAAGAATTTCTTGCTTTTCTTAAGAATGTGTCTGGACTGGATTCAGTTCTATCCTGTTTGACAAATAATTGCAATTACCGATACTGATTTTTCTCACTTTGCTGATTTTATTTAAACTGCCTGTTGGTTTAAATGCTCAGAGAGATTTTTACCAAAGAAATACTTTTCACATGCATAGCAGTTTTCCTGAGGTTTTATAGAATTATCAGAAAGACATGCATTTGCAATTCCGAAGACAGTTTCTAAATATCTTTAAAGTAGTTTTCCTCTTCTGAAAATTAAACAATTCCATGGAGCAATTAATTTGACCAACAGTGTTAGTACTCAAAGTGCAGCATATGTAGTAGTATTCTGGTAAATGGTGGTAAATTGTCACCTCCGCTATAATCTTTGGCCAGAGAGTTTAACTAGTTTAAGGAGAAATGCTGTGAGAGCTAATGGCTGTTATAATATGAAGGTACCTGTGCTCATTGCACACTGCCTACTTCACCAGTAAAACCCATCCAGCTGCTGAAGGTTTCAGCAAAACACCTTTGTGTACTGACAGAAGAATTCACAAAGGGAGGCCAGGAGATGAACCTGTGTCTGCGTCTGCATTAAAGACAGCAGAAACAAACAGTGCATTGGTTGTGATAAACATAGCTGTCTGTTAAATGATATCCCATGACTGTCTATGCTAATGGGCATCTTCAGGTAAAAAAGATGGTGTTAATAAAACCCCTGCTCTGCTTTTCTTGGAACAGCCACTTCTGGCTCTCAAAGCAGCTCTCTGCTTCCATCCTCACACACCTTCAGCCTGTAGCCAAGAGCAGCTCCCCGCAATTTATTAAAATAGCTCTTTAAAAGAACCCCTTAAATACACCCTTTCCAAGCAATTTTTTCCTAGTGAGTCTGGGCCGGTGTGCCAGGGCAGGGCAGGAGGGCACAGCTGAAAGAAGACAGGGATGGCCTGAGTGACAGTAGGTGCTATGCACTGGGAGTGGAGCAGAACTGCCTTTGAGCTTTTTCTTTTTATATTCTCCCCTAAATGAAACAGCTCAGATGCAGCAAAAAGGTTTTTTTTTCCATGTCCTTTTTTTTTTTTCAATCCTGAACATACTATTGAGTGGTGCATAATGGCAATTTCTGTAGGGGAAAAAAAAATGTAGCTGACATGAGCCAGAGGTCTGATATTAACCATTTTGGGGCAGCGCTTGGTTCAGTAGCTCTATGTTTAGAACCTCTGCCTTGGACAGCCATTGCTTGAAATCACATCAGGTGAGTGAATGAATTCTTTTTGCACTAATAAGAGAAAGCCATCTGGGAGAGCAGCAGTCTACCAGAAACAACCAGAAGAAAACTGTACTTGAGAGTGAAAAGACACATGCAATTCAGCCCAGTCCGGAGCAACCAGCATTGTTCCTTAAGTTACACAGAACCTAATTCTTAGGATGACATTTTTGATTAAGTCCCCCCTTATTTTTTTCTTCAGAAGAGGTTGATATAGTACAACTCTTGATATAAGATCAGCAAATCACTTCTCCTAGGTTATCAACGGCAACCAGAGGGCAAGCACTGTCAATGAGTATCTTGGCACAAGCTGGCAGACTGAAGGGCATGTGTATTGGTTCTCTATGAAGAGAAGCAATAGTCCCACAAAAGCAGATCACAGTTGATAAATAAGAGGAACAAAGTTAAGATTAACAACTCATATTTTTTAGCCAGCCAGTCACTTCCAACAATGAGGCTATTGCACCCCTAGGTTTTTTCATTTGGATTGTATACAGTTATCAAAGCAATTAGCGTTACGACTTTGCTATCGCTGTCAACTTAATTGGATACTTTTGTCACCTCAGACTATTGTATCCAGTTACCATGAAAAAAATGAAGTGAACGTTTTAGCCTCTTAAACATAGAAATTAAAAAAAATTAAAATAAACAAGTGAATGCAACATAATAGTGTCTTTCAACACATTTCCTTCTGAAAGGGAGAAGGCAGGTGCTGGGCAGGTACTAAACCCCTCCTGGGTTTTGTGTCTGGCAGCCTGCTTATAATGTGATACTAATCCTTCAGTTCATACTTAATGTATTAAAAACATGAGAAATGTGCTGCAGAGTGACTGAAAGTCTAGCTCTTTAGCTAATAACCCAATAAATACTCTCCCAAGCCTTTTCTGCCACAACTTGGCCTCTCCAGTATGTTTGGACAGCAGAAGCTAAACATCTTGGTAACGCAGATACATGTAGTCTCAAAACTAGGAGCTCTGCGGGCAGTTAATCTCTATCTGCAGTGAGCATTTCTTAACATACTTACCAATGTGAGAAGCACAAGCGTAGCCACACTGTCATTCTAGTTTAGATATGAAGACTAAAAAACTTGTTTTCTCTGCATTAGTCCTCTCCCTACTGCTATTGCTGGCAAGAATTTCCCTGGTGAGGATTTTTTTTTTCTACTTAGTGTGGAAAGGTCTGGTAAAACACATAAACCAAACCCCACCATCTTAAGTATTTAGGATGGAGAAGAAAGGATACAACCTATTACAAATTTTATACATATTTAGCTTTTGAAGTTCACAGCTTTTCTCATGACTGTGCTAAAAGAAACTGCAGCTCTAAAGGAAGAAAGACTGAATTTCAAAAAAAAATAATTTTAAAAGTCACTAATCAAGTGGGAAACACCTCAAGAATGAAGCCTAGATGGAGGAAGACAGACATGCAGAGACTACAAGCAGGTTCACCCTCTGAGAAGAGATGCCCCTCAGCTGGCCTTCTGGAACAAAAGACTGACATTGCACATACTTTGCTGCCCCCCAAACAGGCAAGGACTGGAACCACCGTATCTTCTCCATGGAGTTGCTATAAAAGCATTTAATTTGCAGGATCTTGCTGGAACCCCCAAATGTTATTTTACAAGAAAACTGGAGAATGTAGTTAGCGTACTTATTAAATAAAACTGTGGCCTGCATCATGATCCACTCTTCTATGACTCAATCACTGGCACGTTTGAGACAGTTCCTTATATAAACAGGTTAATATTTAAAGTCTGCCCAGGCACTCTGATTAGTGTCCTTTGCAATGCTGAATCAAACAGTCCCCATTTGTGACTGATCTGAAGGATAGACCATGGAGTGCCGTGGAAAGCTAGTAACAATGGCATACAGAAGAAGCGCTGACATACTTACAGTTGCATTTCTTCTGAACAAATCTAAGCTTGCATGCTGTTCGGTAGGTGGACAAACGAATGCGATCCAGATCTTGAGCCCCTAGTGGAAGAGAATAACAGTGACATTTGTATGGAATATGACCTGTGCATATCTTTGCTAGCAGGGAAGCCAGAGAACAAAGAGGGCATGTAAGCTAACTCTGTTCAATAATTTTCAAGGCTCTCTCCTTTGCAGGGAGAGTAGAGAGGGGTGAGGAGAAAGAAGGGGAATGGCAGGAGCTACAGTGTTAAAAGACTTTCATAAAGGAAGGCAAGGAATACTCAGCCCACTGTGTCTGTCACTTTGAAGAACAATCTGGTCAAGCTGCAGGCTAAAAGACACACTGGCCAGGTTCCAGCAGCAGGGAAAACCTCCATCTAATTTTAATATTTAACAACAAAGCTCATAACAAATATCTTTGGCTGACATGCCAGATCGGAACAAGGTATTGCCAGCAAACCAGATTGGAAACAATATCACGTCATAATGAAAAGACTGATAGCACTCTGCAGAAGGGGGCAAAAATAATACAAATGCTGTGAGGCCTTTCTCCATTTTGCAGAGGTTTGTTTTCTGCAACGGAAACCTCAAAGGGTCTGCTCTCTGCTTCACGCATAGCTTGGCCCTGGCTACTCCAACTTAAAGATCTGGCAACATTTCCAAAACAGCTGTCCAGGAGATGGGTATAAACTGACTGGTAGCTACTTCACATACAAGTGCAGCAGAGAGGGACCAGGATGGGGACAGAACCTGGCACATTGTCTTTAGGCCTCCTTCTGCTGCGTACCACTCATAACACTTCCCAAAAACCTCAAAAAGTAGATGAGGATATCGTGATTTAAACCCTTCTCTCTTGGCTGGAGAAGGGTTGCCTCATAGCTACAATAAAGCCTACGAAATACAGGACTGCTTATTAATTTTACCAGGCATTTCATGGAAACACATTCAATTAAATGCTTGCATATTTGCTTTTTCACTGTGGGTGGCCCTGTAACAGGAGTGAGACCTGTTCTATACAGTTGAGCAAGGTACCAAGTTACAAAAAATATTTTCTTAAGGAACTGTCCACATGAAACACATCCGAAAAGGTACAATCGGGCTGTAAGAGAAGTGGAGTGGAATATGGTCCTATTCTGCTTTTACACGTGCTTCCCGAATGCTTTCTTTAAAATTCATCTTAACATTATTAGATTGGCCGCTCAGCTGCACTGCTGTACATATGGCCATGTCGGCATTGTTCACCCACGCTTTCTTAAACAATCTGCCATCATTTGGACCCAAATTTTTCAAATGAGCTCTGACCTGCGAGATGAAAACGAGTATGATACTATCCCCTCTCCCCAGACTCTGCTCTTTTCCTGACCGGATTCTCCCACACCATGTTCCCAGGGCTCCCAGCTACTCCCTTTTGCCAGTTGGCTGTCTTAACACCATCTGTTCCTGGGAGAAGCTATGCTTAACTACTTAACATCAGGTCTGGAAAGTTGTTTCTTTTGTTTGTGGTTTGTTTTTTTTTTTTAATCGTATGCTTTATTGTTAAATGACAGAGGTTTTTCTCTTCCCCGTTAGTACCTCATTGACAGCTTTTGGAAAACTGTATTTGTTCTGCAATGCTAAGTCTTTCCTTTTTTAATAGGACCAATGAGTAAAACAGATTTAACTTCTTCCCTCCTAACTGTAGTGAAAGCTACTAGTAAAAGCTTCCAGCACTCCTTTATAAAACTTCAGCCTTTTAAAGAGATGGAAAGATTCAATGCAAAGTGAGAGTCCGGCTCATTGAGCTGCCTAGGTTGCAGTATTAATCCTAAACAAACAAATTTTCAGGCAATAAAGTTGCTTTTTTTTCTTTATTATTTACACATAGAGCGGATGGTATTAATTTGGGAGTAGGTGTTTTTGCTGATGAATCCCTGCAACAAACAATTTATTTTTCACATTTTGCCATAGTCAGAGATCTATTTGTCAAATAACTGTCAAGTGACTTCATTTACATGGAGTGTCCTGAAAAACAAGCGGAAAGATGCGTGGGACTGAGCACAGCAAATGAGTCTGTGAATTTAACTTGCCTACAAGGATTGCCAGTGGCCTCTCCTACCCTTTGCCCACTGGCGTTGTTTCACTCTGTTTCCTTTGATTATGCTTATCCCATGTAACACTGTTTGCAGTTTGCAAAAATAATAAAGGGATACATTGCAAGTTTGGCTGCTATTTTCTTGCTATATAATATGTGCTGGCAGCACAACAATGATGTACATTTTGAACTCTATTCATCAGTCTGGATATACCTGAGCATGTCAGGTAAGACTAAGGGTAGCTGAGTGATTTCACATCCAACGGTGTATTTTGAGATGTAAGACACAATTTAAGCTTTAACTATAGGACTCTACAGAAGATTATATTGAAGTTTGGAATTTGGAACTAGGAAGATGCCTCTTCTGAAGGACAGGAAACAAAAAAGTCAAAGTGAACTTCTTCAAACACAGAGAAAAACACACAGTGGCCCAAATCTAAAGTGGGAGTCAAATCCATCTATTGCTTGTTCAGAGCAAATTTCCTACTTAAAAAGGCCTTGTGTAGTCTGGAACATGACCCACTTCCTAAAAGTATTGTGGGGTTTTAATGACAGACTTGCAGATATGACTGCAAGAGCCTAAAACACTGGCAAAGTCCTCTGCATTATGAATTTTCTTCCTTTATCATGGGCAGGTTGTAGAGTTTAACTTTCTACCAGAAGCTTACGTTTGTTATAATGTTAAGAAGCTTTGCATGCCACAGTATGTAGGGTTTTTGTTAAATATGGATCATGTGGGCTTGCACACAGCTGAGGCCTGAATGCAATGCCAGGTTGGGCTTCTGTTTCAGTGAAGTACACCCTTTACACACACAGGGTTCCAAGGGACTCTTGAAATGCAAAATTCAGTGTTTTATGAATATGGACATTTATTTGCCTAAAACTTATTTAGATTTTCACAAAGACTTAACATTTTCCCCTCTTTTTGCCTGGTTGAAACCCAGTTCTCTGCGTGCATGTGTAGTAAATAGGAGGAAGGGAGGCAGGCAAATAGAAAAGGGAAACACATGTGAGAGAAAACAGACTCAAGTATGTCAAAATACTAAAATGGGAAAGATGAAATAGTAGACAATAACTATTTGTGTACAGTATGGGAAAATAGTCCCTCCTCCATTTCCAACTACTGATTGTAAATTTTCCCAACATCTCCTTAACTTCTCCAAAACAACCCAACAGCAAAACAGCCTTCAAAACAGTGGGAACAAATAATAAACCCTCACAGTAAAGTCTGAAGCAGTTATATTCCATTTCAGGAATATTTCAAATCAACTGAAATTAATAGAAGCTGTGCTATTGACTTTAGCTGATACAAGCGCAAGTTCTCTCTATAATTCTAATTAAAAGTATAGTATGTTCTGACAGTGGACAAATACATCATCCTTTTTTCTTGTTGTTGTTGGTTTTTTTTCTTCTGGCTAAAGAACAAACCCTCCCTCCACCAGTCCAAGACATTGTACACAAGGGACAAGAGAAATATCCATCTGAGTTACAACAGCAAGCCTTGTGCGACACTGAAATAATTACAGGGCACAACAGAGCTAGTGGACATAGTGGAATGGGCCAAGACCGTTCTCAGTAGGCCATCTGAATGAGAACTCCTTAATTTGGAGAGCTCAGGAGTGCAGATGTAGGGCATTCAGTCACCCCCGGGCTCACCCCAGGAGAACAGTCCCAAGTATATTTAATTTGCCAGCACAGACCTGGCCTTTTAGTGCACATAGTTGCTCAAGTCCCAGTAATCTTAGCCTCCCCCAGAAGGTGAGGGAGATGTTGTGTCTTTTTTTACTACACGGAGGGGACAAATAACAGGAAACTTAGTAATTAAAGACAGAACTTAGGTAAACCTAGTAACAGGGTGACAGTCTCAAACTTCATACATAATAGAATTTCCTTGAGAAATGGTGGATTGTTTGTAAGTGAAAAAAGAGAGGACTGTCAAAAGAACTGCAGGAACACTGTTAGTTTAGTATATCCCTGACACACTATTCTGCAACACAAAGCTTCACAAGAAACTAAAATTGTGCTGAAGTGGGTATGTAGTGTATGAGTCCCTGTACTGTGTCTGGCTGGGATGGAGTTGACTTACTTTATAGCAGCCTGCACAGTGCTTTGTTTTAGATTTGTGGCTTTAAAAAGTGTTGATAACTCACTGATGTTTTAGCTACTGCTGAACAGTGCTTGCACAGCATCCATGCCTTTTTGTTTCCTACTCTGTCCCCTCCCAGAGTTGGCTGGGGGTGGACAAGAGATTGGGAGGGGACATAGCCAGGACAGATGACTCCACCTGGCCAAAAGGATAGTCCATTCCATATAATGTCATGCTCAGCAATAAAACTGGGGTAGGGAAAGAAGGGGGTAGGGAATTTTGTCTGCTTTTGGGAGGTGGTGAGTGACCACCTTTGCATGATTTGTTGTTGGGTTTTTTTGTTGACTTTTTTTTTCTCTCTTTCCATCACTTAATCAACTGTCTTTATCTGAAGCCATGAGTTTTCTTGCTTTTGCTCTCCCTATTTTCTCTCCCATCTCGCTGGGTGTTGGTTGGGGGTTAAGCAAGTGGATGGATGGGTGCCTAGCAGCTGGCTGAGGTCAACCCTCTACAGATACCCATGCTAAAAGATGTTGTCTTCCAGAGACCTTTATCCTTCTTCATTGCTACCTGTGTATTTCAGCATTTGTGTCTCAGGAAGCTACTGATTAAAATAATAGTCACAAAATATGATGTAGAAAATCCCTCTCCCCTGCTGTTTGGTCAAATCAGCCCATTTTCCTGTAGTTTTGGTCTCAGGACATTAAACCATTTGCGAAATGGAGGTATCAGTTACTTGAGGTGGGAAGCTTGCATAAATTTTACTGATGCTGCATTGCAACTGGCTTGGTCTATCAAAGCAAAACATTTCTAGGAAGTACTTACGCATTTCTGCAAACAGCTGCCTTCTTTCTGCCATGGTATTTCCTCTTTTCGCACAATCTTCAATCATTCTGGAAGACAAAATCATGTGAAAATAAGAGTATTATTCCCAGACTGAACATACCTACATCGGCATCCATAATCAATCCTGGAGAACCTTTGAAGTTGGCTGGTGCTCCACATGTACCCAATGCCTTTTGCCAGCCTCTCTGTGGCATGGTTTGCGGAGAAGCTGATCCCCAAGTTGTCCTCTGTTCCCTAGACTCTGCTTTCAAGCATTTGTTTTCCCCCTCTCTTTCTCTCCCAAAGGCAATGTTCAGTTTTTCTGCTTGATGTAACTAACTGACTTACATAACACAAGCTCTGAAATTCATTTTAGGTTTTCTTAAATAAGGAATCTTCAGTTTAAATTATGTAAGAGGGAAGAAATCATAAAAGATTCAGATATTATTTTATAGTTTAGAAAATGCCTTTCTAGCCAATTTTGCGTGGAGGAGACAAAAAAAACCCCCACAACAGCAACTAAATCTCTACGCCACAATGTAATACCCTCTATTTACTCAAGCAATACACTCCAAATATTAATTCAAATTCAAGACAGTACATCTCTGATTAAATGAGTTCCAGCAAAAGGCTCAGAAGTAAGAATATATTTTCCTTCAGTCTTCAGATAAAGAAATCTTCAGAATATTTTGAAGAGCGCTGCTGCTGGATAGAGCACAGAGAAAAGGGACAGCTTCCTTCACAGCCAGCATTCAAACCGTAAAAGACTAAAGCCTTCAGAGGCTTCAGAGATAAACATCTTTAGCAGTACTTAAAAAATCAAGCCAGTGTCAGCATCACCACTTCCTTAGAGTAGGTAATTACCCTAGCAAACCAACATCCTTTCCTCCCTGCCAAGTCTGGTTAGGGCTTCTGACCTGCATTTGAATTTACACCCTTACCTCAACCAGACACTGGCCCACCTGCAATATAAAGGACATGCTCTGTAGAGGCCTGCAATCTAAAGTATTCCAGTGTATCCCACAGCAAACCCACGTATGCATATAACAGGAAGGATAAAAGTACTGATGCTGAAGCCTACTGTCACAAAAGGACTCGGGACAGAAACCCAATTTCCTTTTATTTCTCAGAGAAAGAAAGGCAATCATATAAGAGGTGTTTTGCTGTGTGTGTCTTTTTTCCCTTCCGAAACACATTGTTCAAATGAAGTGGTGGTACTTCTACAAACAGGCATTTTCCAAATAGCCTATTCAATTTTCATAGTACTGATAAAGGCTCTGCTAAAGCGCTATCTACTGTGGAGATTTTGTGACGTGAGCAGCAGTCCCACTAGGAAGTGGACAAAGTGTACGGCTGCAGCCTGTTCGCAAGGATATTCAAGTTCACCCTTATGGTCTAATCTGCCTAGTAGCGATACAGATGTGTATAGCATGGCATTAAGTCTGAGCTAATATATACCGCTTTTCTGCAGAGATAACAGCTTTGACTAGAGTGCTCTACAGAAGTGGCCACACAGCTGCTGATCTGGAGGTAGTGGTGTCTTGCTAGCTTAGAGCTGTCAGGGAAGACTCGCACCTACCTGCAAAAGGAGATACACCTCAAGGTACGCCAGACCTAACCTGCATCCTAATGCAAGTAGTTATATCTTTTGTACCTGAATCAGCCTTAAATCTCTGCCCATGAAAGACGAAAAGTGATGTAATCCCACCAACCCCATCCTGAGTTCCCCGCTCCTATTTCTAATCGAACTCATAGTAGGAGAAAAATTTGCCACATTAGATGACCAGATGTCATAGGACAGCTGGGTTAAAGAAGCCATTTGAAAAGACAGCCTCTTTTACAAGGCAGGGCAGTTGAGAGAATATGTCAGAGCAAATACAATTTCAGATTAACTTTTATTTTTTGTAGAGTGGGTCATGGACCATCATAATTTTCTCTGACTTCTGTATTCAGAATTATTCTACACACAATGTGCAGCTGGTTTTCAGGCTGTATACTGTTCGTATTAATTGACTGAGATTTGGTTATTTTGACCTTGGTGCAGGGATTGCATGATCTTCCTTCAGTTTCGTGACATAATTTACACTTAAGCCTTACAGATTTTTCTCTGTTTATTAATTTGCTGTTTTCATTCCACCAACGTTCTCTAAGATTCATGAAATCATCACTGGTCTCACAGTGACTGCTGCAAACTTTATTGAAAACAAAAGGGGTGCAACTTTATTCTCCCTTCCCTCATACTGCCTCTTGGATAAAAATATTCCTTAGCTATTGCTTTTAAATATCTATTGTGCATCCACTGGAACGTGGCTTACCTGTGACCTGTGATGTGGAACAATTTTCCCAGTCAAAATTAAGTAAAAAAAAGTATTTTTCCAATAATGCAAACAGCAAGTTCTCCACTTCCTTCAGAGAGCCCGCTCCTAAAGTGTACTTTCAGTGGGGTGAAAATCATTAGCTGGTTTTCCCTTTCGCGCAATTCATCCTCCCCTCACTTTTCCTGATGTTTATATCTCCTTATATAAAATGTTCCCTGGACCTGATCATCATTTTTCAGAATGTCCCATTATCTACTGAAACTGAATCACTCTCTTCACTGCTGGGGCTTGTGGGGATTACCAGGCCTGACAAATAACTCTGTATTTATATACACACACAACTCAGGCTTCCTTGGGGAGGGAAGAAACTTTGTATTTATACTTTTAAGACTCTCACTGCACCAGACATTTTACAGATTTTAGAACAGCCTTCATCCCAAATGACAATCCTAAAATGCTCTGCAACAGGATATATGCCATTAAGCTAATGAGCGGTGGCAGTATTTTCAGATAGATATCTTCTATACTTCCTTCCCATCTTTTGAGTCGCCATTGATAGGAATTCGCTCAGCTGCGTTTTCCAAGCTTTTCATACGCATTTTTAACTCTAGAACGTGCTACAGCCCATGCTCAATTAATGCCATTGGTCACGGGTGTTGGGCATCTCCCTCTTCAGCCCTGTTCACCTTGATGCAGCTCACAGGTACACAGCTCAGCTCTTCAACTCAGATTACAGAGACTCACGCTTTGGCCTGGAATGCGCTCAGCTCAGTCCCTGGGACTGGCCGTGAGCATAACTGACTACAGTCATGTTCCAGTATTTCTCATTTTGCTTATAACACGTGTGAAGTCACTTGAAAAAAATACAATTTGTTCTACAGGGGAAAAGAGCAAATCTCAAAGTGAATTTTGATGTACTTTACAAACAGAATAAATTATCAGAGACATAATTTTGAAAAATATTAATTAATGTACAGTCTTCCTATAGTAGGGATTAGATTATATTTGTCTTCTACTGATCCCTTCCACTATCTTTTTCCCTTCACTTTTCTCCCCAGGAAAAACTCCTCCACTGCAGGTAGGGAGAACACCTACTGTGCTTCTAATTAAAATTCTTGTCACGGGCTGATTAGTAAGGTACCAATTAGCAAGGTATGAAGGCTTCAATATATTACAGACATTCCAGAGCAGAAATCATTCCAAGTGTAATGTTTCCAGCCTCTGAAAAAGATATCATGAATGTTTCATTTCTACCAGTGTTTCAAGCTGAAAATGGCATTCAGAGCACTGGAAGGAAAATAATAAAAAAAAGAAATAATTTAGTTTGATTTCAACTTTTTTGATTACGATTTCACCTTCATGCTTATCATACTTGGTCTATTTTTTTAATACACTTTGTTTATAAAATCTGGGAGGGAATATATAATATACAGAAGGTGAGAACTAAATGCCTCATTTTTGTTTCCTTTGCTGTTGGGCTGCTTTTATTTATAAGTACTGTAGTAATCTCTCTCACACATAAGTGCTTTCCTTGTTTTAGTATTTATAGGGTAAATAGCGTATTTTATTAACCCTCATTTTACATCATCCTTCTTGTAATTAGTATATTTCCATTTCTTGAGCTATCTCTACGCACGGTAAAAGCAATGCCTGCCACAATCATTAGCTCCAAAAAACCATTGAAAGAAGTGATTGCCAGTATACCTGTAGAAGGAACTCCTCTCTGGAACGTTCCATACCCTTCCCTGGGGACCGTCAAAAATTCCTGACCTGACGCACATGTGCACACACAGTTTGATGACTCTGAGAAAAGCCACCCTATTAACACTTCCACAAATCCCCATCCCATTCGTCCGTGACGGAAGAAGTGCCCTGGGGAGGTGGGAAGCACGCCGGTGAGGAAAATAATCCACTAAAATTGATTAATTGTGGAATGAAAAATTTCTCAAGTCCTATGTGATGGCTGTGCTGCAGCCGCGCATTTGACAAAAGAGGCTCCGAATCCTGACCCGTGACACTCCTGACGGTCTTTCAAGCTGGATAGAAGTTGTTTTTTCCATCGCAGCAGGCACAGAGGAAAAGGAGAAACACCTGCCTCTGCCTGAGTCTTGTCCAGTCGTGCTCGCTGTAGCTCTGAACGCTTGGGAGCGTCTGGGACACAACTTCCAGCTGGAAGTTTTGCTCTGGAAGACTGGTAAAACCAAGTGAATAAGTATCTTGAGTATCTCAAGATCACTTTTGGAAAGAGTACCATCGTCTGGTAGAAAATATCGACTAGACTCAAGCGTCCTTTATTCTGGGCAGTCTGTGTTTCCCTAGCGAGGAAATCTTCAACTCCTGATATAAACAGCTATTTTTTTTCTCCCATGAAATGTCAAATGTTAGATATTTGCTTTGGTATCTCTGGGAATTGGAAGCATTAGGATGCAGAGAAATGTGCTGGTTTCTCAGTGCTGTTTTTCCAGCTGTTGGCAAATCAGATGCTATTTCTTATGCAGCCGGTCAATATTTAAATCCAGCTTTGAGCAGCAGGCAACAGTAACATTTTTCAGCCGCACAGGCTTCTTGTCTGCCATTGCTTGGGACAGTTTTATCAAAATGCCCACCACACATAAGAAACTGCTATTCCTCTTCAGGACTTACCAGCGTCAGAAATTTTGATTTATGAAGATGAAAGAGCCTGGTAGGGTCCAGCTTACAGTGACTTTATGAGTGACTTAAAAGCTGTAGTCAACAGCTAGGTTTGGAGTGCTGTTCATGCAGGATTCATAGCAATGTGAGAGCGAAGTTTTTCCACAGATTTTTCATTTTCTCCCATTTTCTCCAAATCCAGCCGTGGTAGGTGGCTGCTCCTCAGATAAATAGAACAGAGTTATGGCTGCTTATTTCAAAGTGAATTTGGACAGGAGAACAGAGAGTTAAAAGGGACAGTGAGTGCTAGCTAAAACCTTATTTGCAAAGTCACCAACCTCAGCAATCCTTGAAGTTAATAACAAGAACCATGAAAGGCCATTTCAGAGCCCTCTTCCCCTTAATGGATTTATTGGTGCCTTATGAATGTCTTGTTCCATATCTTTTAATGAAGCAGGTCTCTAATAGGTCTCTTTCAGCTTTACATTCCAGGACTAATCTTTGGCACTATAATTGTTCAATGCTCTTTCCTGAGGCTAGGTATAATTGCATTGCACTTACAGTGCTTGTTTGTATTTTATCTAGATGAGCATTTACAGTGAAGGAGGAAAATAAAAGCTGTTGCTAAGCCCATCTCCAACATAAGCCTCAGCAAGTCTGCCTCTCCTTATTTTTGTTGTATTTTGCAATTCTAATATTACAAAAATTTTGAAATTCTTCCTTGATTTATTCCTTTAGTGAAATGTGTCTCTTGTTTTTCAGAAAGAATTTTCCAACAGATTTTTTCATCAGTCCCCCTTTTGGGAGCTTTGTATCCTTAGTAGAAAACTGTCAAAAATGCCTAATAAGGCACCCACCGCAGCTCATTTTCGTAACATTCAGTCTTCAAGGAAGTCTGAATGCTACGCAAATCCTATCTGTGAGGTCTAAAAAACAAATGGTGAAGAGTTTCATCACTGAAGAAAGAAAGGGCAATTTGAAGATAGAAAACATGAGAGTCAAAAGAGACTAAGTTCATATTTAATACTGTACAGAATCAGAACTCTAACAGAGGATGCCGTGACTGTTTGGCTTCAGGGAACAAAGGAACCGTCAGTTGTTTTCCAGGTGCACTAGGCATTATCAAGTTTAGGAATTTAAACTGTTATTAATTAGGCCAAAATACGTCCCCAAATCATTGTTTTTCCACTTTTTATGGGTGCTTGTAGAGTACAATTTTCAGCTTTTCCCTGAAACACAAAGGAGTACTTCTCTTGTGTATCAGAGAAATCTTACTACTCCAGACACGAAAGACATTTAAGAAAACCAATACTTGAGACTTACAAGATATACGTGAAACTTTACAAAGCTGTCTTACATGAGTTGCTTAGATAGATATATTTTTCCAACCATGCTCTTTTAGAGTCAGCCTTCCTGCCACTGCAAGAAACTACTCTATTGGATGAAACACGGAAAGAAAACTAATGTTCAGTGCTTCAAATATGTTTTCACCCTTTGAGAATATAAAATGATCCAATCAAATAATTTTGGTCAGCTCCAAAAAACTTCTCTCCAGTGCTTCATTGCCATCACTTCTGATAAACAGTTCTGATAAACAGTAGGAATTGATTTTATCTAACTGGTACAGATTTAAATACAGCTTCTCAAAGTTCTATTCAAATCTTATTTTAAAATTTTATTTCATCTAAGTATTATTAAATATTTTAAAACAAATAAAGCAGATACTGATTTCCTTTATCCACATCCACAATGTTTCAGAGCCTTAGTTCAGCTGAGGGGTAGTTAGAAATAACCTCCACTAACAGTCGTTTCTTTTTTGTAACACTTAAAACACATTCCAGAATAAGAAGAAAGCCCCAAAACTCAGACACAGAAGCTGACGATATAGAATGCCAAATCTGCTTGTCTGATTGTTAATCTGTTAATGGAGCTTTGCCATGCCCTCATCAGGGATCTGGATTTCACCCAAACTATAGTTTTTCCTTCAACATATGGTTGGCTTTTTCTTTTTTACTATTTTTCTAAAAACCATGATCAATAAGAATTGATCACTTTTAAACACTCAGATTTCCAATTCTACTTTTTTTCAGTTGTTTAGGCAAAGAATAATTCATAGGGAAAACTGTAATGAAGCTCAAGAGATAAAAAGTTATAAGGACTTTATCACAGGAAGTGTGTAATTGATACTGTGACACTTTGGTCTTCTCTCAGGTCTTTATTTCCCACTGTAGAGACTCAGTGCAGGTTGCAGGATTTCACATATAATTAAACTCCTACTTAGTCAAAGGGACCCTTTAGTTCTTCTTGTGCTGCCATAATTAAACCTAAATTCATTTGAGTAAGCTGTCAGTGATACAACTGTGTTGGGAAGCATTTCCTGGCTTCTGCCAATTTTAATAATACAAGTTGACAGTTTTTGTAAATAGGGATTTGATTATTATTTGCTGTAGGACAGTAGGTACTTTCATCTCTTTAGAATTATAAAAACATCTAAATAAACCAAATGCTAGATGTGGCAGAAGATACATTCCCAGGGAGCTGAAATTATTGAGATCCTTTGCGCGTACTGTGAAAATCTTTCACTAAAATTAAGTATTGTCGTGTAGTCAAACAAAAAAAGAGAGGCAATTGGCTTTTGTCACCTTACCTGATCAAAAGTTTTGGTGTCCAAACAATTAATTGAATGGCTATTGATTTAGAGAAGTTGAAAAAACCTTATCAGCTAAGAAAACTTTTCCATTACTCAGCTGAGAACCTAGAAGAATTTAAACCTTCTCATCTTTATGCCTGGAATAGAGCCCTTTGCCCTTTCTCCACTTTTTAATTTTCTGAAATACTATAACAAAAAGATTCATGAAAAAGTAGTCTGAATTATACCTAAACAGTGCATCTTAAAACAAAGAATCTTTAAAAACATTCCCATGGAAATCTAAGTCTCTCCATATCTAATTGGGGAAAATGTAGAAAATAAATTACAAATGAAAGAATGATGAGGCACTGATGAAATTGTTCACATGTATTCTTTCACAGTGGTAGCTGTTAATTTGTCTTGAATTTCAGTGAGAGCAGGCACCAGGACAGAAGAATGGCACTAGGATGGGAATTAAGGAACTTAGGAGCATATTTGGGTTAAGTACACCTTCTGAGACAAAAAAAGGCTTTGATTACTGAGTCTGTATGAATGTCATGCAGAGAGAAATCAGATCCTTAATGCAAGTAAGAGCAGCCTACGGGCTGATCTAATTAATATCTGAAGAAGGTATTTTTAGCAATTAGCAACTGTCAGGAAATAAGGAAATGGGATATTTTCTCTTTTACCTGGCCGTATCCCTTCTGTGAGTGGCCTGATGGCTTGGGTAAAAGTGATACAACTGCATTCAGCTGAAGGTTCTTTTAAAGCAGATGCCAACTTGTCCATTTTAATTCTGTTTTCAAGTACCAGATGACATTGAAGGACACATGTCTAAGTCTCTAAGTTTGTGGTGTGAAAATAAGTTCCAGATGCATTGTTAAAGTGATTTCACTTGGCAGCCTTAGCTGTAATAGTTCAGTCCTCAAGATACTCAGTTACGATGCTAACTATCCCAAAGTCAGAATGATTAAAATCAGTGTCTGTACATTCTCTTTCCATAACTGTCTGCCTGCACACCCATGAATAATCGCCTAAGCAGTACAGCAACACAATCATCATACCCAACAGAAACAGAACAGGTAGGCTGGCAGTACCACATGATAACAGAAGAAACAGCAGAAAAAAAATCCAAGCAATGAGACGTCTAAATTTGTAAAGGTTTAAGTGACAAGGAATTACAGGCCCATACAAACATTTCTAAGTCTTCTAAAGGTAAACACATAGGAAAGGCAAACTCAGATGGGCTCCAGTTTAACAAAAGCTTTCTTCAATCTGTCCTTATTCTGCAAAGCCTTTACACACAGACTGGCCTGAACACATATGCCTGAATTCCATTGTGCTGACCAAGTACTTAGCCGAAGAAGAATGGACTGCTGACCTGGGCTCAAAGGTTTTTTATTTAGCCCTTAATAAACGTCTAACAAAAACCAGAGCCTACAAACAGTGTATATAAAAGGGAATGCACTTAGAAATGACACTTTAAGGAGGAGTCAGAGTATCTCCCAATATCAGTTAAGCTTTAGTCATGTGCAGAGATGTATCTAACAGAGAACATACCTCCTCTGCATGGGAGGTGGAAGTTCTCTACTCATGGGATGTAGAATTATGTAGAAGTATGCATGCACATATGTATGCACTATTCTCATGGGATGTAGAGTACTGAGGTCACTTGGAAAGCAAAAGGAATTAAAGAATTAGAGAGAAGGTGTAAGAAACACACGAATCTTTCCCCCTTTCATCCTTCTCCTCTTCATTACTTGAATGTATGTTGAGATGCTGTTCAGGACACCCTTGAAAAAGGGAACTGCAAAAAGAACTATATTTTATGTCAGTTCATACATCACTGGTTATTCCTCAAGTATCCCACCACAGAAGGTTAGCGTAAGCTTTTCTGTTACAGAATGGTCTTTGATGCAAATGTATTGTCTTTGCCTCCCAGCAAATTCAGCCTTTCCATTGCTGGGTTATTTTCATACAATATTACCACATCTTTTCATATTAGTCTAGTTAATTCATTACAGTGATTAATAAGTTGCAGCTATTTATTAGGAGCAGGAATTTCTACAAAACTATCCATTTAATAAATAGTAAGTCAGGCATCTTATGTCCTCACTACAACATCAATATGTTCTCATAAGGCTGTGAAGGGCTGTAATAACTTAAAACAATTAAAAAAACAAAACACCCTTATTTCAACAGGTAAAGGACAACAGGAAATGAAAGCAAATGCAAACGAAAAAAACGGACAGCTTGATATGCACTATCGGCTAGTTTATTTTCTCAAATAAAAAACCTAATATACCAAAATACTTTTAACCTAATTAAAATCTGACATTATTTTATTAGGCAATATCATTATTACAATAGCATACAGAAGAAAATGAAATACAATATAATTATGTAGCAAATAGTCTCATACACTAAGCCTGAACAGAAAGCTGATGCTTGAAATATTGAATGCAAAGATAATGGCTGGTGATGGTTGTAAACGGACACAGCAGAAACAGGCTGCTATGTATGATTCACCGATCCTGTTCTTTCCTCTCAGATACGCACATTACCTCTAACACTGTTTGGACCCTGTGAAACTCAAGTTACTGTTTTATATGCAAATATGCTTGAAGAGGAACATTTTTAATAAAGCAGTATTAATTATATTGTGAAAGAACATTTAGGTTATAAAAATCCCTCCAATGCAGCATAAACATTTCAGCTGGTAGAAATATACTTGTAAGCAGACTTTTGTCTGGAGAAATTTCAGTGTCCTGAATTTACCTTTCCCATGGCGAGGAGGGAAGGTGAAGAAAGCCATGGGGAGCGCAGGAAAGCCCAAAAGAAGCACAGTCAACTAATCAAACTGGCAGCTATGGCGGCAAAAAATCCTGATGTGCTTTGAAATCTCCAGTTGGTAAAAGAGATTTTTCTTCTTAGAAACACTCATCTAAGGGTAGTCAAGACAGAAGACACGCTCCTACACAGGCATTGCTCTAAGATGCACAGAATGCATCAACTTGTGTGGAAAAATGACTTTTGTAACTTTAATGACAGGTTACAAGAGGTGCCAAAACAGTCAAGACAGAGTCAGCTGCACAGCACTTTGTATCTGTATGTGCTTCTGTCATGTTCCACCAAAGACTAAACTCGGTCCAGCGGCCTCTAAACTGAAGTCATTGAAGTTGGTAATAAACAGATTTGAGCCTAAGCTGCTTAATGATATTGCAAACAAGAATAAATTGCATTGGCTCCTCAGGTGTCATTTGCTTAATTCTGAGACTATGTCTAATATTATTCTGAGTATTCTGGCAAAAAAGCAGTGGTGCAGTTTTGGTCTGCCTTATCAAATGCATCACATCAGAGCAGGACACAAGAGACCTTCTCCCTTTGGCTCTGGTTCAGCCACACTCAACTATTACTTTCTGGTTTAGGCACCAAGTTGTCTGGAAGCTATTGACAGAGCCGAAGGAGCAAGGAGGAGAGATGGGGAAATACTCAGAGGGTGGAGACTGGAGGGTCTGCTTTCTGGGAAGAGAATAACATCAAATCTATACAGTTTTGTTAAATGCTGATGAGCTGGGAATAAAATAGCTATCTGCTGTTTGTGTTGAGGAGAGAATTATTAGGTGTGATACACAGGGCTTAATTAGGAATGAAAGGAATGATATTTAAACACAGAAAACATCCAATCTCGACAGGGGAACTCTGAAGTTAAAGACGTATGAGGCTGCGGACAGTCTCTCAAGAGATGTGGTGAATGCCCTACAGTCTGTGGCTTTTAAAACTATCCCAATAAATCTTTGGAATATGTATTTTAGGCCCAACACTGTATTTTCAATGAGGTGAAACGGAGACTCCAGAAGTGTTTGTGGTATATACATTTTTTCCTCTTATATATTTCATAACTTAGTTTCTTAGACATACAGCCTTTAAAACAGACTAGGTCAGCAGCCACATCCTACTCCCTCAGTACTCTTTCTGCCTTCACTATTACCTTTCTTTTGTTCTTTCTTTCCCAAACCATCCATTCACCTCTACTGACTTTTAATTTCTCAGACTTCCCGTGTCGTTATCACAGAACTGCGATGCCCTACAGCAGACTGCTCAGTCACAGCTCACCACTTTGCTTCTTGCCTTAGCCTCCAGTGTAAATAGAGAGCAAAGGAAGGGTGCAAACCGCACAGCTGGATTTTGGGCACTGGGCTCAGATCTCTCCTTTGTGTTGAACAGACACCAAAGGCTGAAACATGAAAAAGATGGAAGAACTGCCAAACTCCCCTTTTACCTGCAAGAAAGTTGACACCACAGCACCCTATACATCAGTGAAGTGTATTAAAGACACTAGGTGACTAGGAGCAGTGCTAGTGTTGCGAAGAATCTGCCCCTCCCTTAGAGAAGGGAGCAGATAAAGCCGTTTGGCACCAAGCGCCTCCTCAGATGTTCTTCACCTTCTACTAAAAGAAGCTCTGGCCAGTGATTTTTTTGGACTGGGCTAAATTAACTGGTACTTTTTACAAGGTGCTTGAGCTACATGCAGAACCCCAACATAGGAGAACTTCCTGGAGCAAATTCTTCCACTTCTAAAATTATAAACACAAAATATATATATATAACATATATAAGAGGGGTACATTTGCCCAGTGGTCTGCAAGAGAATGCCACCCACTCACCCTCCCACCTTGGCCTTTGGTGAAGGCCTTTGCAATGTGCAAAGGGGAAAGGCAAACCTACATGACGGAAGGAGAAACAACGGTCAGCCTTGCTCTGCTGTCACATGGCATTGCTATGAGGTATTGACTTTGAAGAGCTAGGGACCAGATTAGAGCCAGGTAGCCAAGTCAAAACCATTCAGGATCAGAAACCTGAGAAACAAGAATATAACAAGCCCAGGTCTAGGGGCAGACATGGTGTGAGGTGCAGCTCCATATCAGGAAACCAGGTGTGTCCTGAGTAGCAGGATCCTGGGCAAAAGCAAGACAGAGCTGCAGCAAAGACAGCAGGAGGACCAAGAACTTTTCGGCAGAGGAGAACCAGGACTATGCCCATTTTCTAAGGGGCAGGACTAAGAGGTGAGGTGAATTAACGCAGCATAATACACTGAGTAGCCAAGAAAACTGGTGGGATTATCTGATATACCTTCTGGTGGGATGAGTGGCCAACCTTTAGCTCCTCCCAACCTGTGTCTGGCTTGCAGGGGACTGTTCTGCCAAGGAGACTGAATACAACCCATTGCAGGGCTGAGGGTCTTGGAGAGGCTGTCTAGGCTGACCAGGGCTTTTCCTTGTCCCCTGTTCAAGGCACTTCCAGGAAGAGAGTGTCCTTCATCCTCCAGTTGTAGGCCCAGCTGTGTGGGCTGTCACCGTGTGCTGCTGCTGATTTCCTACAGAAGAGCTTGCCTTTCCTCTTCACCTCTCCCACTGCCGCAGGGGTGGTGGCACCTCCCTACATGCATTGCCTTCTCTCCA
Organism: Phalacrocorax aristotelis; assembly: GCF_949628215.1. NCBI lineage: Eukaryota > Metazoa > Chordata > Aves > Suliformes > Phalacrocoracidae > Phalacrocorax > Phalacrocorax aristotelis. Next base: position 121,495,964 of record NC_134277.1, on the reverse strand, counting down.
GGACATCCAACTTGGGAAAGGCTGAAACTGACCTGGAGGAAGTAAGAAGCCTGACAACAGGCACTGAAAATACTTCTCAAGCATTATCCGAAGGACCTGAAACACCCCTGCCCAGCTCAGCTTTTCAGCTTGAAAATTTCAATTTCCAAACCCTGGAGAGACAAAAGATCATTCTGTCTTCTCAATCCACTGCTTATTGACTCAGGTTATCAGTTATCTCAACTCAATTTCAGCTCTTCTAATACCTGCATTTCACTACAGATGCCCAGAGGCAAAGGGTACTTAGGAATTAGCGGTGTGAATTAATTTCCAGAGGCACTGAAACAATTTAACAAAATCTATTGGGTAAATATTTAGCTGCAGGCCTGGTTCTAAGCAAGCCTGTGGAAGTGTGGTTTTACAACACAAATGAGTTGAAAAGTGGACTTGAAAGAACCAGAGAGGCTTTTTTTCCAGTTGCTTACAATTTTATTTTACTTATTTTATTTACAATTTTGCCACTCAATCCTATTTGGCTATAGCAGCCAGAGAGGACGAATACCTTCACTTCGAACACACTTATATACCATTAAGTGTTGCAATATTTGGCAAAGAAAGGCCTTTTGGTGGTATTCCTCATGTACATCTCATTTTAATGCAGCTGAGAAGAAGCACTGGAAGGATTTCCACCAGCAATCTCCAATGCCAGGCAATTTGTTTGTACCAAGTGCCAGTCATTCCTCACTACATCAGCAACAGGCTATTTAAAGGTGTATCTTTTAATGCACAAGATCACAGAGATTTGGGTGAGGTAAAAAATACTACAGGGTAGCACTTCTGGAGGCAGCATTTGTATGTCAGTTGTATGAGCTGGCTACATCAGCAGGGCTTCCCAGAGCAGAAACCCCAGAAGGTCCATGAGAAGCCAGGGTGGAGCAGATCCTACTCTGCTTTGGTAGCAGCCACCCTGGAAGTCTTTCAAATTTGCAGTTTCTGATAGAACCAGTCTGCCTGTGAAGGTTTTAACATAGCAGTCATGGAGCTATAAATAAGGTCATGCGGCATTAATAAGGTCAAAATAAAGGGGGGGGGGGGGGGAGGTAATAGGATCCGTTCAAACTTCTATTTTCATCTAAGATCTCACATTAGGAAGAAAACCAATATGCATTTTTGATAATCTTAGCTATATAATAAAAATACTCAAGGCTGAGACACAAATAGTTAAATTTCAGCAGATTATTTCAGAATGTTCTGCTGAAATTGTACTGACTGCAGTGATGCCACTGTCTTGAGGGGGACACTGGCAATCATTAAAAAGCTTTAGAATTTTGTAAGATTATAAATCTCTAAAACTGTAGAAATACATACACATAAAAATGATAAAATAACGCACTCTAAAAAGAAAGAGTTGGAGAATTAACATTTTGAAGCCCCTGGAAGTTGCTGCAGCTGCCAGCAACAGTTCATGACATCAGCTGAATTCTCAAACAGTGCCAAAAACTCAGGAACAGTTTTACGTGAGCTAATCTGAAGAGGAAGAATACTGAGCACTAAATCCAAAGCTTCATGTGTGAGTGCTTTCTGTTCACCTCTAAAATTTCAACAGAAAAGCTAGGTACAAACATTTTTTTAAAAAGGCATCTTATCAGATTAGAATAATGTATTTGCTAGGATCAAAGAGACACGTCACATAATCTTTGTCCTGACTGCTCAGTTTTTGATATGGCAAAGGATTAGGAAAAAAACAAATACAGTACTCTCTCAAATGTCCAAAGAAAAGATGTTCCCATTCTCCTCATGCACACCAAACAAACAGAGATCACATCTGCACACATTTGGTCACGCTAGGATAGAAGTGAGTTTGTTTCGTATTTGCTTTCCTAGTATTGCAAACACTGACTGCAAAACAGGTAACACCTGAATCCATATGGGATAGAAAACCTTTTAAAATGAAACTTTTTAAGCTTCCTGCAGGCAACAGCTACTCAGAATAATCTTTTCTGCTATATCCCTATCCATGAAAAAGGTTTCTAGACAGATCTCCTGTCCTTCCAGACAAGATACAGCATCTGGACCATCTCTGTCCTGGAACAAAGGTGTTCTACTTGTTCTTGAAGTCATGGATCCATCTGCAACAAACGCAAACTTCAGTATATGCATCAGCTTATGCTGATATTTATGGGGAAAAATACAGACTTGGAAAGGAAGGGACTTTAGTGTACACTTCTCATCCTTTTTACAGGGTGACCTGAAAAAAGGAAAATGTCTTTTCTTTCCCCTTTTTTCTCAGTAAACAGTTATCTTGTATTCCAGGCAGGTAATCATGTGGGAAATTAAATGTTTGTTCTTTAAAATAAAGGTTTTAGTTTTTTTCAGGGGCTGGGCCAAAGTTCTGCCCTGGATGATGAAGAGCAGACACTTAGGGAGATCTGCGTTTGAGGGCTCCTGGCCAGAGTTACCATGAGCACTGGAGCAAAATGGTGTGGCAAACTTCTCTTGGCTGGAACAAACATTGCAAATTTTATTTTGAAAACGTGCCATTCTGGTCCAACCCACACTTCTCCCTTAAGGACGTCCACTGTAAAATGCAATAGTACTTGCTCTGTTGCTTGCAGGCCCCCAGGCAATCTCTCTCAGGATCACACCTGCAACACGACAGACCTGACACTTGTCCCTGCTCCTCAGATGTCTGCCACGCATAGGAAGGGCAAAACTAACACCTGCCCGTGGAAACACACACTTTTAAAAGTCAGAAGCCATTTACTCTGAGTATTCCTGTGGCCTGGCTCGCTGCAGACTTACTTCCTTGAGTTGATATCCAATACTTTGTTTTAAGTTGCTATAACAATACACTTTTACAATTGCAGCCCACACACTGTCTTACAGAAAATATCTTGCACTAAACTCGACAGCATCAGTAAATATGTCTGAAATTTCTCCCTTTACCGCTGAGAGCTGAAGCCTGTTGAAATCTACCTGGATTCAGGCTGCAGCCCTGTCAAGTGAAATACCCTCTGTTTTGAGAACTAAAGGCACTGGCTGACGTATGTAGCCGTGCTTGGCCTGCGCTGCTTAATGCTTCTCCGCTGCTGGCATACCATCTTTCCTAAAGGTTGTGAACTTTTAAGTGGCTCTTTTCCAGCACAGTACATTTAGAGCAGAGAAAGGAATAGAAAGTCTGCATGTGAAAAAAGTAAAAGCTCTTAATCTTCTATATAAAATACAGAGTTTAATCCCAGTTCCTCTTAAATCAATGGAAAGGCTTTCATTGACTTCAATGACAATGAAGTCAATTTTGCCAGGATTTTACCTACGTTTAATTTTAGCCCTAATGACTTGTGTTTTCAAAAGCAACCTGTGATTTAGGATACCTCTATTTCTGGATATATTGAAAGATGTCCATTAGGTGTCTGCCTTTCACAAAGGAAGGCTTCTCATTCTCCCCCCAAAAATCAAGCTGGACAATGACAATAAACATCCTCTTTTGAAAGCCTGTATGGTTGTCTATTTTGTTGTCTTGCAGTGTTAAAATTAGAATGCTGCAAGGTTAAATTGTAATGTGAACAGATTCACAATCAGGAAGGAGCCAAGACAACAGAACGGCAACATCAGAAATAACAATTGATAAGATGACGGCAGTGTGTGGATCAACAGTCACTTCTCTTCTTTAATTACTGTAAGATTCTCAATGAAAAAGGTGGCATTTGTTAAAAGTGACACAATCTTGTTCATCCTGAAGTGGCAGATGTGAAATACTCACTGATGGGAGACTTTATGCATCATTATATCAGCTCATTTTTTCCACATCTTTATCCACTTCAGATAATTTTGGATTTAAAATTATATGCTGTTTTACAAAGACAGGAAATTAACCTAATGACCTTGATGTAATAATTTCAGTTACTGATTCCAATGAAAGTAATCTACCCCTTAGCTGTCTATCCTTAGCTGATAGGAAAAGTGTATCTACCAAACAATGAATATAGAAAAGAAGATGAAAAGGCACAGTGATTGCATGGGATGCTCCCAGAAGAGAGCGGTTTAAAATATTGGCTATTTTTATGCAATAAATCATGGTGGGGGAAAAAGAGAAGTTATTTTAAAACGCAGGCATTAAATTCTTCTTCCTGGCCTGCAGGTGTTTTCACATGCCAATTCTTCATCTGATACAAGGGGAATTTAAAGGGACAGGACTCTAATTAGCAGTAGCTTACACGGCCCTGTCCTTTGCAAGGAGCTGCAAAAGCCACCTGGAGCATGCGGAAGATAGCAGAGTCATGGTTTGTTCTGCCTCCAACACACCAGTGGGACCTTTCTGTTCGCATCTGACCAGCTGCAGCAGAAGGGAAGACGGATCAGCATTTTCCCAGGTAGAATGCGCTTACAGCCCTGGTATTACTCCCATACAAGATGAAAGTTTCAGAAACTAGGAACGGACTTCAGATTTTTACTATCCCCTTCCAACAGCTGCAATTACACAATATTCATGTCCTGGATTGACAGTTAACTCAAGATCAGAAATAGCATTATAAAGATGCATATTCTCTCACACGGTACCACTCAAATTAAAATACACTGTGTAGAGTATTTTATTTCTATTAGAAATTATAATATACACATAAAACTGGTTCTATGGACAAGGACAGGATATTTCAGGCAAATAGAATTTTTTTTGTTTACAAACTGTTGAGATCATTGCAATATTGTCTTTATTCTGTTTACAACTGTGTATGATCCTGGGTTTTGGTCAGATTTCAAAATATATAGATGTGAGCTTAGCAAAAGGGAGCAAAAGCACTTTCTGCTCCTTGTCTCACTATTTTCAGATCTGTAGCAGTTCTTTGTTCTGCCAGATCTGGAGCTCTTCTTTCTCACTGCCAAGTCACACCCCAAACTAAGGAAAATTTTCTGAGCTAATACTAATTGTAGTGGTGGACTGCTGATTAAACTCCATATTTCCTAGGCTTTAGGGAGACAAATGGGAACAGAATGGCCTGGCTGAATTCTGAATTGGCTTTCTGGAAGGATTTCTTTGAACTTTGCCCAAAACTTAAGGGCCTGGGATGTTCTGCTATTCAAAACCTGCTTCTGAACTGCAAGATCTATTTCTGCACTGCAAGATCTATTTCTACACCTACCTGACACATTCTCTGCCTTACAAAAGAAGACCCCTACCATTTCAGTAGTTTTAACTCACTTCTTTTTCACCATGCAGCTCAGTTAAATGTGCTGAGATGTGCCCTTGTTTAACTGAGAAGGAGCAGAGAGCAGATTAGAAAAAGAGCCCTGCAAAGAACATGCTTCACTTTTGGACGTACACAGTCCGAGTGTGTTCAGCCACAATTTCTCCTGCAAGAAAGATTCCCCTCTTCAGGTTTTGACTTAGAACTCTTATTTCTGCACACAGAAATAAGCAGTTTAAGTGTATATTCATCATAAACCCAGGCATTTAAGGAAAATAGAGGTGAATAATCTTTTTTCCCCTGACAGTTGGAAGGTTAGCACACCTACCCAAGCCTGCAACCACCCAGGCCCAGCACAGGTCTGAGCTGGTGATGCTCCAGCTCACGGGACTGTGCCTCACCTCTTTGCCCAGCCCAGCGTGCTTGCTGGTTGAAAGGCAAAAGGTTTCCCATTGCAGCCAGCTCTGTTTGCTTTAAAACCATCAGAAGGTCCCTTGTGCCAGAATAATTACACTTAGGCTCTTAAAAATCAAAACCGGGCCCAAAATGAATAATTATTTCATTCTGCTTTTAGTCTTTTAAGTTATGTGATTTACAGATTTTTACATTGTCAGTTGGGAGAAAAAAACCCTACTAATGGCTAGCTTAAAACATCTTCCTTCTTCAGCTTCTAATCATGGCTCAGGATTACTCCATTTTCCTGCATTTCATATATCACTGTAATAAAATCACTCTGAAAAGACTCAGCAGTGAGGTACAGCAACAACATGAAAAAGAAGGCACAGCAGGAGCTGGTTTCATATCCTTCACATGGTGCAGTGCAGCTGTAAGAGGTTTCTTCTTTTACAAGCAGGTAGTCCCCTACCTCTGTGCTCACGATCCCCCCACCATCACCTTCTCTCATTTACCCACAGATCTTACTTTACAAAGATCATTGTTCAGTGTTCATGGTGCAGCAACCACACTTGTTTCCCTATTTCACATTATCTCAGCAGTTAGGGAAGGAGTTTCCAAGTCTCTAGCACACAAGCACATAGGGGCACTTTAGAAATAAGCATTATGCATTTTTAGGGTATGCGTCTATCACCCTTCGACAGCTTTCCTATAGACAAGAGTCCAGACCTGGTACAACAGCCCCCAGCACCTCCAAAGGTCACCTTCCAGATCAGGACACTGACAGCTCAAAACTCACTTGGTGCCCGGCGGGCCACCTGGACAAGCTGTTAGCCCTAGGCAGCCCAGCAGTGCACACAAGGCAACCATGTAAACTAGAGGCAGGTGGATCAAGGTGCATACATTGCTCACAGCCTCTCCTGTGAACAGCTTCCCTTCAGGAGTGACATGGGCATCATTATGCCAAAGGTCTATCAGAGGGGGAGCTTCTCGGTTTCTGTCCTTTTCCCCTAACTGACAAGAAGTAGGCGGTGGGCTCTGGCAATGCCTCATTTCAGTCAGATACGTAGGACACCATATAGGTTGTTATCAGGCACAAAGCAATGATATGGAAGAGTGTGGGTGAAGTCCAATTAGTATCTCTGAATAACATCAGCATTTGGCCCTTTGCAAAGCGTAAACATAATTGCAGCCACGATGCTGAAAACAACATTCACAGAGAATCATATGGGTAACCAGTGCTTCATGAACACAGGAAAAGCTTGCCACTGAAGACTGGATGAACAGAAGACGGACATACAGAAACAAAGGAAATGAAAAGGAGCAAGCACTATTGGTGATGAGAGCCAGAAAAAGAGATTCCTTGCATAAATATTAAAGAACGGATTTGAAGGAAGAGCATCTGGCTGTTCGAAAATGCGAGTCTGCTCCAAGCAACAGCACGACAGAGGGAAAAAACTGCACGTATGTAGCGAGGATGGAGGAAGAATAGGACAGATGGGGAGAGAAGGGAGTGGCAAGGCAGAGAGTGGAAGGCAGGAAGAATAAGGAAGGAGTACGGAAATACAATGACTGTACAGCCTGGAAGCTAAGGAGTCCTTATCAGTGCCCCTCACACTAAGGTGTTGGAAGTGTTTTCAAAGCCCACTGAAGATGCTGAACTGTACTTTTGCATACAGTGTTTTCAGAGGTTGATAGTGACATTTCTAACACGGAACAAACGCACGAGGCTCACAGAATAAAACCTGAAGAGCAGTTATTTTTGCTCAGCCTACTCATGAACAACGCATCAGTTCAAAGCAGTTGGCCAGAGAAGCATTTGGGCACCTCGCATCTGCTGGGTGACTGCTGGTGTGGGAGCTGTGTGTGCACTGCATGAAAAACCACGAACAGCTGACAAAAGATTATCAAAATCAAACAGTAACTCTTTTGATTTGAGGCCAAAGGACTAGGCTTTGTTTCTCAAGCCACACAAGGAAGCACATTTAAGTTGCTCAGAACCGATGCAGTTAGTTATAGGGTGGGAAAATACTCTTTGAAGAGAGCTATGGCCACACTTCCAAGTGAAATAGGAGGCATCCTGACCTTCACATCCACCTCATGCCCAAGACTACCTACTCTCTCCTCTCCTGCAGTGCCGGTAAGATGCACAGACTCACAAAATCATGTTGGGGGATAAAAACGCCCCTCCCCCTTGTCACAATCTGGTGTTTTTGGTATGATACTGTCCCAGCATATCCATCTGTATAACTGAGGCAGATGCTATAATGGGCAACACAGCTAGTAAAATCTGCAGAGAGGTTTGAATGCCATAAAGCCGATGAGGTCTAACTGGTTACTTGCTAAGGTTTAAAAACTACCATACTTTCAAGACCTCAGTGCTTAAGTGTATTCCCTAAAGCCTGATGATGGAAATCCTTCAGGAAAATACAGGGGATAAAGTAGAGGTTAAAATAGTCCATCTATTAGATATTGAAAAAAAAATCTGTGTTGTTATTTAGGGCCATAACATTTATTTGAATGGGAAATTACACAATATAATTTTTATTAAGCTTAGACGTTTTCAAACAGAAATGTCTTTAAAACAATCCAATTAAAGCACATTTTTCATGTTTAAACATATTCCAAATAACATGTGTTACTCCTTATTTTGGAACATACTGCAAGCACTTGCTCTGTCTAAAAAACCATTTGTGTTCATACAGACATAATCTGATTAGTTTAATTTTGGTGTTACTATTGCTGCTGAGTTTGCCCTTTACATGTGGAATACAGTTCTTTCAAAGGAAAAAAATCTGCATTTGACTGTGCTGTTAAATAAGGCACCCTAGAGAAGCCAACTAACTGAAATCTGGCTTTTCCAGGAAAGCCAGAACAAATCACTGTTTCCCTTTCCTGCCACCAGCAGAGCCTGACCCCTCTCCAATTAGGGAAAAGAAAAGCAGACATATTTCTCCAACAACTCTTCCTCATGAGGATCTTGCTGGTCAGTCTCAAAAAGTGCACAAAGAAGATAAGAGAATCATATATTTGGTCATCTTCCATCAGGCAGAAGACCTTACCAGCGACTGCTGGCCCAAGCATTTGTACAACGTACGCTTTTTCTTGACACCTTCAAAGACTTCAGTGTGCTCATAAATCCTAAATAATGCTAAAAGAAACTGGTGACCGACAGGAAACCATAAAAAATCTGGCTTTTGGCTACAGAAAAATGTTCCTTATTTAGAAATATACTCTTTTAGACTATTGGTTTTAAGGTTTATTAGTGGATATTTACCTTTTGAATACAAGTACATTTACTTTTGTGTGTGTGGAAACACATGCACAACTTTTTTTGCCTTGGTTCTGTAAATATTCTATTAAGCTAATAAACATTTTAACCAAAACAAATTAACTGTGCCAGTGCAATATTTCAGTTTCAATTAACCTTTTAATTTAAATGTTCATCTGCCTATGTTCAATATAATTTAAAGCTGGTAAAAATCCAGGAAATCTTCAATGTAAGTGAAAGATAGCCTGACTGGAATGATAATAAATTCTTAGGTGAGATGTCAGCAGTGATTTCCCGAGCAAATTGACAATAAGGAAGTGTGATGCATTTATGGAGCCTAGGGGTTACAAAAAGGGAAAACCCCCCTTTTTTTCCCTGCTTTGCTCTGCTAACTTCAGCAGAATTAGCAAGATGTTCCTAGTTTTCCAGTATTAGCATTCCTCAGTGCACCCTCAGCTTCACTGCCATTGTCAAAGGGTGCTTGAAAGTCTAATCTGCCTCTTTTCATTCTAAGCAGCACTCCACACAAAAATACCCATAACTGAAGACAGCTAACGGGCTTTTAGTCTTCACCTCATGACTTAAGTGTGTGAGAAATAACATTCTTAATTACAGTTAGTAGGTAGGTGGCACTGTGCCTCTCAGCCCTGCAAACCCAGTTGCTTTCAGTCCAGTGTTGGGCTGAAACTTGCAATGAGTGTGGGATGGTCAGACTCAGAGCCAGCCAGAGTTACTTCAGCATCTTAGGAGATCAGGACACAATTTGGCACAATTAGTAGGCCACCTGCTCAGTAAAAGGATGGGGAGACTTGGGTTTGTGCCTGTTTTACTCTCCTAGACCCAATGTGATAGCACTTCTTACGTCACTTATCTTTAATAAAAGAGATTGTCACATTTAATCTTTTCTTCAGTCATTTTTCTTTTTGGAAGTCGTGAAAACCAAAGTAATTCAATGCAAACTCGATGATTTCTGTCTAATAACATACAGGACTCACTGTAAGTGTGCCTGTGTGTGCGTCTCTGTGTATATGCACACGCAAAAGCATGTATATGAGGGTTAGGTTACATGGGACAGGCAGGGAGGGAGAAGGAGTCTTCTTGTAGGTTAATTAATTGCTGTAGCCTGAAGCCGATGGAGGAGGTAGTGGAATGAGAGAGAGGAGCTTTTCCTTAGCACAGGATCTGGATGGGAGCTTTAGTCTTTAGTGTTCAGAGCCAGAGACTATCTCAGTGTAGGTTTATTGGGGGACAAATCTGTAGGAAGAAGCTATGCTCCCTTTTCTATCAAAGACCTACCATCTCCAAGAGCCACAAGATGCCCTGAGCTGTTGGTTAAAGGAGCTGTTTTCTCCTTCTTTCACAGGATGTTACTTCCTCACTGAGAGTAATCACCTGCACATATTCCAAAATGAGTCTCTAAGTTTTAGGGTCTCTGCACTATATGCTCCCCTTGCCCACATCAGAGAGCTCTTCTTTTGGCTGTATCTCTACTGCTCCATCAGGAAAAGATGATCTTTTCTCAGTCACAGCATTTGGCTTTTTTTCTTTAAGAGACTGTGCTACTGGAAACAGGAGGCTGAACAGGCTCCTTTGCTCTGCATTGAACTTAAAAGTTCTCCACAGTTCACAGCAGCAGAAAAGAACAAGCAACGAGCCAGAAAGAAGAGTAGCTCTAACACCTCATGACTGTTCTGCAACATTGACTCGTGATCTGTGAGCACCTGGGACCTGGCAATATCGAACGCAAGTTACCTGAAGGAAAAATTATAGGAAGTTTGACCACAGGCAAATGTGACCAAGTGGCATTTATATACAAGTCTCCCTTCCTCGCTCAGTGGCCATGGCAGTCCAGGAGCCAGAGCCTCATTTTCCACAATGTGTTCTGTGCGTTTGACCTGTTTCAGCACACCATTAAAGCTGCAGTGGGTACTGGAGCTAGACCTGCAGGACACCCAAGATAAACACCCTGATGCCACAAGCTCTTGTGCTCTATGAAGAACTGAATCAACTTCTCTTGGGATGATTTCATAGCGGACTTCCTTCCAAAGAGAACAAATTCCTTTAATCCTCCACGTTGAATGCTTTAAGAGGCTGGACCTTTTGGAGATAACTGGTCCCGAGAGCACAGTTTGTGCCTGTGAAGAAGACACCCTGGACGGCTGTGAATATGTCTACTCTTGATCTGAGATGTGGCCCTGGAGATGTCAGCACTCCCTTTGGACATGCTTTTGCCCGTTTTGATTTGAGCCAGATGAACATTTGGATGTAGAGCCCGGGCTCCTAGAGTTAGCATCTGCTACTGTAATCATCCTTGTATATATTTATCCCTAGAAAAATATCTCAGCCATCTGATAGCTGAGTGAGGGACTGGCCTGCTCCTACTAGTGCACATATTCCTACATCAATTAGTCACTACAAGTTGTTCCGTACTGGAATTTTGCCTACGTTATTATTTGCATACAAGGCATATACACATCATATTACGCAGCCTTAAAATTTTGTGCCTGTTTTGATTCCTAGTAATCAGGACCCCAGATTTCTTTCTTCTCAAAGACTGACACACAGTCATGTCAGTCCAATGGATTCATTTTTATTCTTTCCAGCAGAGTCAGTTTGGCTTTTCCACTGTCCTCCGTGAATCCAAAACTGGTAAAAAAATTATATTAATAAATTGTGTGATTTTAATCTATAGGAATGGGCAGATGAGATCTCTCTTATAAATTTTTTGACATTATTAGTGAGTTCTAGTTTTAATACTGGGTAAAATCTGAATAGCAAAGTCACGCAGTGAGTGAAATTACTCTGATGGTACAGTACTACATTTTAGCAGTCTTCCGTGACCTTCTCAGCTGGTCCATGTACAAGATGTGCCCATATGTTATAAAGAATTATGATTTGTTTTACTCCACCTTTCAGAGGTTTCAGTTAGCACTGGGCATTAATGCATTGTGCAGTCTATAGACATATAAAACACTGTCCCTTGTTTTGAAGGTTTTATAAAAGATTCAATGAGATTAATGAGACAGTAGAAAGTAAGCGGAACAAAACTCCAAGACGGAAGGTTTGTATGTACTCACAGTTCCTAAAAACAGACAAAATATGATACTTGAAAATACAGTATTCTTCACCAAATCATGACCAGGATTGTCACCTGTAAGAACATTTGTAGAGACTAATATGATGCTAGAGAAACCATGCAAAGAACACGCTTTCATGAAGGACACTACCTTTTGCTGACAGTGCTCATGTTCACCAGGCTTCACCAAGAATACGATTTTCCACACCCGTATTTCCATCATCTCTTACCTTTTTGCTACTCTAGTAAAGATGACTAGCTAGACACTGCTTGCTATCTTGGTTCACTGTTGTTGGTTAATAATGAAGCTCCTGAGACTATTACTTCCTTTTCTCCCTTCGTTGTGATAAAATATTATGGCTCTGATTCCAAACACAAATGAAACTCATGGAGAGGGAACTACTTATTAGAGGGTGCTTTGTCTCCTTTCATCTAGATTCCTTAATTTTTTAATCCCCTGGACAAAATTCACCCCTGGTGCATCTCTGTGACAGTCAGTAGATAGTGTGTTAGTGATACTACACTATGAATCACTTGCACCCCTGGTGCCTCATGCTTTGGGCCACAATGGATGTGCTGTATTAGTGATAAAGAGCTCTTGGGTGTTTGAATTAGATTTCTCATTCGCCCAATTGAACAAGGTCCTTAAATCTAGATAGATTAAGCTTCTTTGATTGCTTAGATAATTTGATCTGGATTTTCCTTGCTCTGATTGAGCTGATGGAATCAGAGCTAAATCACCATCCTACTTTGCTTGACTTTTTCCTTTTACAGCTAATCTTCCCCTTCAAAGAATTCTACTCTTTCCAAATCCTCATTTTCAAGAATCCCAACTCAGCTCCTTGCAAACTTGTCTCATTCTGGGATCATTAACAGGCTGCTCATTTATATACTTCTCCATTTCACAAATTCTCTCCTGGGAGCTGATGGGCAGGACGGCTGCTTCTTTCTTCACCTCTGTTAAAGTTGACTCATTACAGCTAGAGGAGCCTCATTTAAATCCGACCACGCAGTCCCTAAAGCGTCCCATAAAGCACACTTGCTCTTTGCTGCTGGCAAAGTTACCTAACACTCAGACTTGGTTTAGTTATACCGTGACTTAGGCTGTCACTTCTTGCCACTGAAAGGGTGAGGCGGCGGGGAAAGGCTGACCTTCACATCAGTCCTCAGCTTCCACAGGACTGCTTCCAATTTGCCTACAGTGGCAATGAGGGCTTTTAAACAATGGATCACCAGGGATATAATTATATCTGGAAAAAAAGAAGGTAATTCGAACTCTTTTAATTAGACCCGTGAAGAAAGATTGCACATTTGTACACCCTTGCTTAGCCCTATGTAAAAGCAGTGGTCCAGGCCACTTTTTCCTTATATTTGTCTACCATGAAACACACCGGAGCCTTTCCCATGGACTGGCTTTGCTCACATATCCATACCGTGTGTCTTGTGCTTTCTGACAGAACCAGGGAATGGATGAGTCTTGAGCCTCACAACTGTTCCTAAAACAGCATGAAAAGCACTTGGATTTCTGTCTCTGATTCTTGTTATCTGTGCAATCAGAACTTTTGCTACAGAGCAAAAGTTTGAGGCTCTTAACCACCTCTTATACTGTCAGGAGAGAAAAGCAACTATCTGACGAAATAAACAGAAGTCCAGTGGTAAGGAAGAAATATGTTATAAGTTGCAGATAATAGAAAGTATTGAAAATGTTGGAAATGCCTCATGGGAAGCAGGAAAAGTACTGAATCATCTAACTTGCTTTTCAGGCATGCTCTCCACACTCTTCACTATCGTTTTGGTCCCTCAGTTTTTCCCTTTCTGAAGTACCGTTGTCCTCTTCCACCTAATGGATGCTACCTGAAAGCCTGTCATATTTAACCTAGTGATGTGTAAAACAAAAAAAAAAAAGGTGCACGGAGAATGTGGGACAGTAAATAGTTTTTAAAGTTTTATATGGGTGTGAATAAACAGATTAATTCAATGCTGACATTAATTATTTCTATTTACCTGTATGTGGATGAGTGGTTAACAGGGCAAAAAACATAATATCCTGTGGCACTGTTTCCATTTTCACATCCTTACAGGTGCACTGAAGTTTGCTTAACTGCATTAAAACTGCCAGACTTAGGAAGGCAGCATAAAATCTGAGGGAGGAAATGACATGAAAATTCATTTCCAAGAAGACTCAGGCACACTGATGCAGCTGATCAGGAGGGAGGGAGAGAGGGAGGAAGACATGCTAATAAATGCTAAAGACAGCAGATCATTAAAAAGGACTGATAATAAAAATCACTAAGTAAGTAAAGCCGGGGATTCTGACTGACAAAAGAGATGTTCTGAACCACTGTGCAGATAGTAACAAAACCGAAACTCGTTCAATACATTGAAGTAAAGCTGAAGCAACAGCAAAAATATACATACACTTTGTCATTGATTTGAGGGCAATCACCTGTTAATCTGTAAGACCGGTCACCCTGCAGTAAGAGAGCCTCTCTAACAGTTTAAACAGCTGTCAATGTATCCACATTGCCACATTAGCAAAACAACTTTTAAAAAAAACACTTGGAAAAACTACGAGAAAACTCTCCGGGAAGTTGTGCTGTCACATCAAGGAGGGTAAGATCTCAGGTTAATCAACACAGCTGTACCTTACCTGGTTCTGCAGTTTAATACCACCACACGCCCCTACTCCTTTCTGCTGAGCACAATATGTGCTGGGAGCTGGAGCATTTGACCTTCCCCAGCTCTCCAGCAGAAACTCCAGCATAACCTTTACCTTCAGCAAGGAGCTGTGCTCATTTTCCCCCTCGTGCTCTGCGCAGAGCAATCTAATACACCTCATCATGTGGTGTGTTGCCATAGCAGCAATGAATCCAGCTGCTGCAACACAAAAGACTGACAAAAAGTTGGGGTTTTTTTCCTGTCCACCCACCCGGTAAAAGTCAGGGTTGTTTTCTTGTGCAGCAAATCCAATCCAGATAGACTCATGCCACCTGCGAGAGCTAAGTTGTGGCAAAGTCTAAAAAGAAACAATTACACTACATGTTCTGCTTTGGGGGACTTGGGGTTTGTTTTTTTTTAAGAAAACAAATGAGTCAATAGTATGAAATCACCACTGATCCCTTAAACAGCTGATGATTATTTTTCTGCTCCTGCCATTCACTGGTTTCAAAATTTAGGTCCCTATCTCCATAGGAATTGCAATCACATAAATCACGTTCAGCAGACAGAAATGCAACGGTATAGCTGCAGAGCCAGTACAGGTGACAAACACCAGATTTACACCTTCAGAAACAAAACAGCCACCCACTTCCACCCTCTTGGCCAGGAAAAAAAACTTTTACAAAATTGTTTGCTTGTGGAACAAGATTGTATTTATCTGGAAAGTGCTAAATAATCATTATTAGCACTGCCCTACAGCACTAAGCATGAGTACTAACCATAGCAGAGCCTTTTGAGTTAAACATTGATGCTTTACAGCTTTAAATGAATTTTGGCACTGCTGAGACATCTTAGTAATACCATTCGAAGTCTGCCTTGGGAAGTGTACTAGAATACATGCACTGCCACCTCTAAGGTCCCAGTCTTGCATCTTTGCAAGACTGCATCTTTGAGAACAAATTCTTCCTGTGAAGCAGGGCCACAGTCTTCCTCCGGCAGTTTCAGCAGACAGAAAAGGACTGAATGTGCAGCAGAGCCAGGCCTTTCACCTGTGGGAAGTTTCTTCAAGAGCGGGTACTGAACTGGCAGCAACCTGATACGTGCCATACAAACTGTACCAGGTTTTTCTAAGTGGTCATAATGGGTTTTTCCCAGCAACCAGCCTTCCCCAAAACCTGCTGTATGTTTTGAGTTGGAATAACAGCTTCTTGTTTCCAAGATAAAAAGTCTGTTCAAGGTGTGAAAGATACTATTGCTTAAGGAGCATCTTAAATAAGAATGTAGTCCTGCAACTATATTATCAAAAGGTCACCTTTTCTACTCAGTCTTCCATTTGTCTGAATGTGATGGAAGATGCAGAAAAAACAGCCTCTGCTATCACGGATCTCAACCCACCCTGTTACAGGTTCAGAATGAAAATAAAATAACTACTAATTCATTCTCTTACTGCTTTATAAGTAAACTCTTTCCAAGTTAATGCATAATATTTTTACCCTATTTGCATACAGGACCTGCAAAGCTGTTTATGGAATTTGTATCTTACTGTAACTGCCAGTGAAGGCTGTCTTTGGAGTTCACAGATCTCCAGTATTGTAGATGTTCAGAGCTGCAGCTGTTCTAAGAGACCTCTGAAGGTGGAAAAGAAGCAATGCAGGCTCCTGGAAGAGTCACCTTACTTTGCCTTGAAGTAGGTATTTATTTATTTATTCCCTTTTAAAATTCTGTCTGGCATTCTGAAGACGGACAAAACACACAGTGCAAGAGGATTCTCCTCAACAATTTCTACAATTACTCAACATGCATGCTCTTAATTGTTACCACTTGGTGAATTTTCTTCCCCAAATACTGACTATCAGGAGAACAGACAGGCCATAAAGCACATCCTGAAGTTGTATAACGTGATCGAGTTCCAGTTGTTACACAGTCATTTGCAAACTCTGTGATAAGTACTTCACACACAAACAATTGCAAAAAAACCCAAAGGCTGAAAGGCAAGCAAACCTTCCACGCACTTCTATTAATGTTACTGTCTGTCTTGTATACTTTTAGTGACTTCACTCTAATTGCGTGTAGAGTAAACAAGAAAAAAAGAAAACTTATTTTAGAGTAAACAAGAAAAAAAAAGAAAATGTTTGAGGGAGCCTAATGGGCTATTAAAGGATGTCACCTGTTTTAAAAGAAACAAACACAGGCTTTTGAAGAGCAATATCCCTCTGAACCAACAAAGGATCCAGGTCAGGCAGCTGAAGCTGCAGGCTGGCGCCCCAGCAGAAGCCACCCCGGCTCCCTGACCAGTCCCACTCCCTGGGGCTTGCGGCCATACAGCACCTGCTCACTGTTTATAGAAGGGTTGACAACATGAACATTAACAGAGCCTAATTTCAGTAATTCAAGTCTGCTCTGGAGTCCCAAGGCTAAAAGCAGACTCCTGTATCACTCATGATTTCACGCTTTCAGAGTCTTTATTTCTCCTGTTGTGCTCCCCACCCCAACCCAGTTCTCCTCCACTTCTATGGGTTTGTAGCAAACTTCAGGGGACCTGCAGGAAAAGCATGCCAGTTTTAGAAATTGTGCTTGTCAGTAACAGGGAACAGCCCTGAACTCTTCTGTGACACAGGTAGGCACCTGGAACCTGCTGCTAAGGATGGTGGGAACCAGCTTCCAGGTGGCACTTACTTTTGTACAGAAAGGGTTAGGCATGGCTTGAAGCACCATCGCGTACTTACTGTTCTGGAACAGAGTCAGTTAATACACTACCTGGAAAATGCAAAAGGTGATCAGACCAATGTCAAATGTCCTCAAAGGAAGGTTACTCTGCCTTTCTGTAAACACCTGTTGGCCAGGGCTGCCTTACACAGACAGCATCAAGCCCACTTGGGCTTGTAAGATAAAGGGCCACTTTTCCATCAAAGTATTTTCTCATCAGAAATGCTACTGAATGCTACTTCTAGGGGGCTCTCTTCCTACTGCTGTGGGATAACTGATCCTTTCACACAATACTCAAGCCATGCAAAATAAAATTAAAGCCTGACTCCTATGACAACTGAGTCCCTCTGGACAAACTCAGCCTGCAGCAGCTGTCAAGACTTGACTCTTCCTTTAAAATGCAGTGTGAGCACAGGAGATGGAGTAGCGGCACTGGTCCAGCGCTGCTCTGGCACTTCCAAAGCTGAACAGCAACCGGCACAGGGAATCACATCTCTTCTTGCTGTCCCTACTTGCCTGACAGAAAGCATGACTTCCTTCATGCTGTATTTGCAGCACTGGGCAGCTGCTGCGGTTGATGAGTAGAAAAGGCCTCCCTAGTGCTGCCCCAATGGCCGTAGATCAGGCTGCAGCACTAACAAGCCTGTCTGGACTGAAGCTGACTTGGGTGCCCTTCTCAAATTAATAATGCTTCAGGCTGGAGCAGTGGAAATGCAATGCAGAAACATCTCCGTGGCTGAGCCACTTCATGGCACCACAAATATTTAGTTCCAACAGTGCTGGGGAGGCAGGACACAGAGAGAGGAGCAAGCAGCTGCAGGGTTGGCATGGGGGGAGACCTTGCACTGAGCCTGGCGGTTGGAGAGTTTGTGTTACAAAACTGTGGCCTTCATCTCCTAATAGCCAAAAAAGGAATGTGACAAATGAAGTCTTCAGAGCTCCTCCTTCCCCCAGCTCCCTCCTCTCTGAAGATCCAAGTATCCTGTGGCCAGCAGTGCATGCCAGTGGCAGCCAAAAGCCCAGGCAAAAACTACGGTGTGAGAACCTATGGTGTGAGAACCTACAGTGCCCTGAAAAATTATTTCAATTATTTAATAAGTGGGATTTCTTGCTTGGTGCGTGCCTCTGGTGGCGATTAAACTCTGAATGCAAAATAAAGTGCTTTCACCAAAACAGGTCAGAATGAACAAGCTCTCTGCTGTCTGGAGACTGGGCTCAGCCTTGCATTTGACCTACCAGCAACAGCCCATGGGGTGGCCAGGAGTGCCACCCTGGTACGCCCTCACACCGAGCCAAATGAGGAACCGTACCTTGGCAGAGAGTGAGTACAGCAACTCTGCCCACACACACTTCTGCTGCTGCACACGGGAAGAGGGAAAGGGAGGGAGGGGGGGGAGGGGAGGGGAGGGAAGGGAGGGAGGGAGGGAGGGAGGGAGGAAGGGAGGAAGGGAGGGAAGAAGGGAGGAAGGGAGGAAGGGAGGAAGGGAGGAAGGAAGGAAGGAAGGAAGGAAGGAAGGAAGGAAGGAAGGAAGGAAGGAAGGAAGGAAGGAAGGAAGGAAGGAAGGAAGGAAGGAAGGAAGGAAGGAAGGAAGGAAGGAAGGAAGGAAGGAAGGAAGGAAGGAAGGAAGGAAGGGAGGGAGGGAGGAAGGAAGGAAGGAAGGAAGGAAGGAAGGAAGGAAGGAAGGAAGGAAGGAAGGAAGGAAGGAAGGAAGGAAGGAAGGAAGGAAGGAAGGAAGGAAGGAAGGAAGGGAGGGAGGGAGGGAGGGAGGGAGGGAGGGAGGGAGGACATAATTTCCAGCCTCTTCCCCATCATTCCTACCTCTTCCCCAAGGTGAATGTGCTGGCTGTGAATGTCCTAGGATCTGGGAGGTTTGACCCCTGTTCCCCACACTGCCACAAGCATCCTTTTCCACACAGGACTGGTCTGTGCAAACCCTTATTAAATACTGGTGAGCTGCTCATAATTTTTTGCTCACTATTGTGAATTGGTTATTTACTTCTCCTTTCATTAAGGACAACTTGCTGTCTGCCCCAAAGCATTGTCAAGTATTTGCCATCCATGCCAAGACTTTGTCAGGTCTGGCTTCACATTTTCTCTCACTCTTGGGTGCTTGACATGTTCCTCACCTCGTCCTGTGACCCTTCCAGGGAACGGTTACTATGGCACTAAACACAGAGCTTGCGATTGCCGTGTGAAACAGCAATACAACACTGGGGAGAACAAATGTTTGAAGACTGGACCACAAGTATGCAGCAAAGTGACAGCTTGAGCACTTCCAAAGCATGGGAATCAACGCACAAGCACAAGGGGCCAGGGAGTAGTTTGATAAAACAGCCTTTTTCTAATGGTTCTCAAAAGAACACATTTTAAAAAATGTCTGCAAATAAATTGGCAATCAGGTTCTCTACCACTATGGTCACTTCTATGCTCCTGCAGAGAGGGTTTTATTCAAAACACATTTCTTCATTTATATTTTAACATGTTTCTACAAAGGCAATAGTTCAAATCACCTCAAAAACCATCTGGGCTAGATCAGCCCAACCACCGGCCACTTGCCACTCACCCAAAAGCCATGTGGCTGCTGCCGGTCCTGCCCAGCAGCCTCCTGCTCTCTCACTCCCTCCCACCTGCTACCCCCAATCCTGCTGTACCACCCCACCGGCAACTTAGGTGTGAAGCATGTGTGTGCGCTGAGGGCACATGCGTTGTAATGGGCACGCAGTCATGATCTAATGTAGATGCATGTTTTTTTTACCTTGGGCAGGCAATTTTAAAAGAGTGCAAGCTTTCTTTCAGCAGCTCAGTGATAAATCTCATTTAAGACATAAATAGATGTAAGCAATGGCCTAGGTGAAGAGAGCAGACGATCTGAATTTGCATATCTTCTATTTTAAGCATCTAACATGAATGACCTGAATTTCCCGCATAGAGACACCTGCCTCTCTACAATGAAGTTACTGGGAATTGCTGCTCCTAATGCTGTCCTCCGAACTGCATCCAAGTTGGATGCTTAAAGCAGATGGTATCAGTACATCTCCTAAGGCTCTGCTTCGAGTAGACAAACCCTAACCTCTTTAAAAATGAACAAAACCACTTACAGGAGTGCAGACCTAAATCCAGGTGACTCGGGGGCTGGGGAGACGCTCTGCAGAATCCCCTTATGCCAGAGTGGTCCAAACAGCTGCTGACAGAAGAGCGATGAGGGCTTCTGCCAAAAGCTCTAGGTTACTTCATCCATTCATTTCCTCTTACCTCAGCTAACCAGCATAAACTAAAGAGGGTCAAGCGAGTACAGAAAAAACAAACCTCAGGGGGAAAATGGAGACCAGCTGAGGAGAAGGGTGGAAGTCAGGAGGTGGCACCCTTCCCTCTGAGTCGGTGCCCACGGCGGTGCTGGGGGCGGATGGCGAGTGCCAGTGGATGTTCTTGAAACTGGGGCTTTTAGGCAAGAAGCCGAACAGTATTTCTGATCACCTATCATTATGGATCATGCAGTTCTTAATAATATTCTGGCCTGCAACACTGGCCAGATTACGTTATCAGTAGGTAATTCTGGTTGCTACAGTTTCCCTGGCCGTTTCAGTCTGACACAGCAGTCTTCCTCGCTTTCTGACCCTAGATCCCGGCTCCTCAGATAGAATGTGTATTAAGATTCCTGTAAATTCAAAGCTTTATACAATCTCCCAGAATGTTTAATCCCTGCGATTATTAGGGATATATTTACTTATCGATGTTACAAAATTTTATGTGGTTTTGTTATCATTTGGGGGGGTTTGGCTACATCTGTGACAAAATATAAAAATTCTGCCTTGTACAAGTTCTAAGGGTTTTCTGTCCTCAGCTTAGCACAAAGTATACACAGTGATGTCTGCCTCTGTAGATGTGTAGTAGGAATCCTGTTAGCATTTATGTATGCCTCCCTAGATACTTATTCCATGCTTCTAATTAACCCTAGGATTTGAGTCTTTCATGAGAAAATTATCAAGTAGGGCCACTGTAGTGTGATTTAACCACTCAGCCAGAGGGAGACAAGGATATTTTATTTTCAAAATTACTAAGGATATGCCAAGAACCTTTCAACTGCAGTAGTTCACTGCCAGTAATGGCACCATGATAAAACCAAAGTCACTGAAAATAGTACCACGGCATTAGTAGTTGAAAAGCTAAAATTGATATGCATGTCTGGTCCATTTTGTTGCAGTTAGTTTAAGGATATCAAGGGAAGTGTGCTGTGTATATCAGACAGAGTGCTTTTAAAACCAGAACCTGGCATTTTGTATTCACAGCTTGGCACAAACTTCAAGGGAAGCTGATGTGGAGAGCTCATCCCACCTCTTATCTGCGATAATCATTAAGCTGCCACAAATATTAGAACAGCTAAGCATCTCTATTTGAGAGCAATTCTGTGGGCTGGTAGATAGTGTGGAACTGGGGCAACGAGCCACCAGCTAGGTGGACCCCAGGACCACCCCTGATCTTCCCCAAACCCTCTTCCCACCAACCTTCAGGAGCTAAGAATCTCATTACAGGCTGGAACAGCTCCACCGCCTCTCCCCAGCCCTGGGAATGAAGGAAGCAGCACTGGCACCATCCTCCCTGGTGGCTGTCAGGACCAAGCAGGGATGAGCACCCACCTCTGTGGGGCTCCTGCTGCTAACTGGGGGCTGCGAGCCCCCGTGGCCAGCTGACAGCACGCTTAGGCAGGGTTTAAGCTATCTGGAGCACCACTGAACAGAAAACACACACTTTACAGTCTGGAGTTTTCCTCCTCAGCAGAAATCTTATTGGGAAAAAAACCAAAAAAATCAGTAAAATATTTGTCCATACGCTACTGGGACCTGGATGCCTATCCAGGGCTGAACCTGGTGACAGGTTAGGGCTGCAGGTTTCCAGAAGAGAAGTAAAGAACCAGACTTGGCTGATAGGTGAAGTAAACAGTGTCCAAATACCATGGCAACAAGAACAAATTCCTACCTATCTGCTTGTATACATGTCCTCTCAAGCTTGCTGCCATGTTACCGTACTGCCAGGCAGCATGTGTATTCTCCTATGGGGCTGCAACAGCATGCCTCCCTGAATGCTATGAAAGTTATTTTGCCCTCAAGCAACAGTAATCTGCACAGGATTTTGTTTGACTAGTATAAAGAAGCACAGTATTTATATGAACAGTCCTTAAAAGATACAATCAACCTTTATTTTGCAAATCACTTCTCTTGACTTTCAAATATGCAATATTTATCTTATATATATATATGATACTTAAAATGACTTCAAATAAAAAATTCTAGAAATAAATAAATTTTTATTTCTTTTGTTTGCTTTATGGTTCGAATAGCACTTTGTACTTCTCTTTGTGCAGCTTTTCAATATAATAGCAGAGGAGAGAGAAAGTAGTAATAGAATAAAAGTAATCTTGAAATAAAAACATGGCCAAGAGATTAAGGCAAATGCACTAAATTAACCTATTTTTAACTCTTACTTCAATATTTGATTACACTTCATGGCCCATCTACATTTTTGAAGGGAGAAAAAGAGCAAGATTTTGCCACAATTTTACATATTGCGTTATTATCTTACTCCAAATGCTTTTACTTAGAGTGCTTTGCCAATAGCTGCTTTCTGTCCTTTTTAGCAACTTGCCTTAATAAGTTTGTAAAATCAGTAGGAGGCAGTAACACATCTGAGATACTTTCATCTCCTCACTGCTTTTGCAGAGCCAACTGTTTCCCTGTATGTTTGCCCTAACACAGAGAGAACAGCCCTGCTGACTATGGGGCTTACAGGACCTCATTGCTCCCAGCATTACAGAGTGCATCCAGACCCACACTCAGGCATGGACCTTTCCATGAAACACAGCTTGGGCCCTGCCTTAGCTGATCCACCACCCAGCTGCTTGTGCTGGGCCAAGGCAGTCTCCACCTCCGTCACAAACAAGCCAAATGCATGTAATGGCATGTGTACCAGCCTAAATCTTCTGCTATTTAACCCATCACATTTTGCAGAGTACATCTCCGTCACCTGGCTGACTTCAAGCAGGCAAATCAGAAGTAAACTACCTCTTTAAAAGGCCCAGCATCACATCTAGCAAAGCAAGGACCTCTGAACAGACACACTGCTGGAGGTCATTGTGCCCCCACACAGGGGAAGCCAAAGCTGGTCACCTGAACATGAGTGATGCTCACAGGATGTGCTGAAACTCAGCCAGCTCCTGCACCCCTGCTCCACAGCATGGAAGAAACCCTGGTTTTGAATCCAGTGAGTCTAATTAAGCACATTCATAAGCCCTGGGAGGACTGAAAACCAATAAATCTTGCATTGACAGAGATGCGACTATTAAATAAAAACAACATTTATGGGCCTATTTGCATTTTTTTTTTAATTCCTGCACTGGGATGTAGTGGTTTCCCTCTCCCTAAATCTCTTTGAAAGCATGTTAATACAGTTTGGTTTGGTGTTTTTTTTTTTTAATTTAACAAAAGTGAAAATGAACAGATTCAGCAAATCTAATACTACTCAGAAATAAGTGACATTAACCAAATAGGGCACCATCAGCAACAATTACAATGATGTGTAAGTATAACTGTGTCTGTCTGCTATTCACATGAAAGGTAAGTTTGAGGAATAACACTGTGATGAATGTAAAAGCCTTTCTAGAGAAACTGTTAAGGAAAATGTGATTACAAACAGTGGGTAAACCACAGAGCTGGTTTTTACATGACTGTAACCAAAGCAAGCCTGACTTTCCTGTTGGGAGTACGGTAAAATACATAGTTATATAGGGAATAAAAGGAAAGATGGAAGAAGACAGAATGATGCAGGTGATCTGAAATTGTTAACTGTTGTAAACTAATGATCTTGTTTCAGTAAACTTTGTCCTTGTGCAGAAGAGGAAGCGCTCTCCAGTTTCCAACTGAGGGCACTGCAAAAGGACATCTGAATCCCTTCATTTGGCCATAGATTAATTCCTACGCATACCAATGTCCAAAGAGCTCCAAGTTTGTGAGGTGGGACCCCGTTCATAATATCCACACCTTCTCCCACTTAGACTCGTTTATGTGTGAAATGTTGCATGGGAAATGGAAGTGCATCCTGGCTAAAATTAGCTCAGATGGTTGAACAGGCTCCTGGCTTCCTCAGGGAACCAGTTTGTTGCCATCTTCAGACATGAAGCCTGAAACAGATTTCAGAATTACTGCAGCAACCCTACTCTGAAATCTAAAATGGGCAAGTGGTTTCACATGTGTTTCTTCAACCAGGATGTGGTGGGCACACCTGGAAGACCCTTTCCTGCACCCACCCTCTGTCCCTGAGCATGGCTCTGCAGGGGACGGAGGTCCCCGGAAAGGCTGCAAGAGGCAGCGCCCACAGCTGTCCCTTGTCAGTGCACGGAAAGACTGTCAACCCCAGCTAACAGCAGCTGGAAAATAGAGGGGCAAGAGCATGAGAGAGAGTAGGAACTGAAGTACCCAGGAGAGGTCTCGTCCCTGAACTGGGTCACTGGGGAATCCATCTGGGCTTGTAGGATGGAGTCAAGGCTGTGGGGAACACAAGTACTGCTGAAGCCAACCGTGTGGTTTGCCTTCTCCTGACGTTTATCCAACTGATTTCCCTTAAAAATATCCCATGAGGAGTTTTGGCATAAGGGGTTCTGGCTGGAAAGTCTGTAAAGAGTTAATACATTTGGTTTCCAGCTCTGGCAGGCTCAATTAATTTCCTACTTATATCGCAAATGAAAATAAATTCAATCTTCTCCCTGTGCTTTTCCACAAAAAAAGAAGCTCCCACTCCATTTGAGTAGATAAGCAGCCTTTTGCTCTGGAGAGGCCAATGTGAGAAAGCGATGGAGTGATGCTGATCAAAAAAGAGGCAAACCAGTCCCTGCCTTCCTGAGGAGACCTGCACAATTCTTACAACCACCATGCTGAGACCGCCTGGTGCTTCAGATAGAAGCGACTCTTATCTGACAATCCTTTGGATTGTGTTCCTGACCATTTAAAAATACAGCATCAACCCAAACTACATTCATGCTAAGTGAAACAGTAGTTCTAACTAATCTTCACTGAACAGGGACATTTCTTCATTAAATTCTAAAGGATGTGCTCAAATAATTTTTAGCAATTTCACTGTTGTTAATTTAAGCTCTACTTTTAATATCAGCTGGAAAGTTGAAAAACATTCTCTTAAAATCAGTTTATCATCTTTGCTTTGGCCATGTTTTATTTCTTTCATTTTTACCTAAATTTAACTACAGCTGTTTTTGTTTCAACAGCAATATTTGGTATTTGTACCAGACAATCACCATAGCAAGGAGGTATCTGTAACTGTGAACCCAATGGAACTGAGTGTTACCAAAACAGTTCTACAAACAATGTTTGACAATTTATAAAATGCCACATATGGAAATACTCAGGCCCATACTTCTCCCTGAAAACAAAAAGAGCTGAAAACTAATTTCTAGCTTACGTTGTGGGTAAGGTTCAAAACATAACTGACCAATCCCCCTCACCCCTTCCCCCAAGACCTCCTGACCAAGCTAAAATTCAGCATTGAAATGGCAGTGTGTTTCCTCAGCCTTCCTATTTTGAGCTGAGAACCACATACAGGACTGCCATCCATAGTACAAAGCTGAAACAGGACAAAAATGATAAAATAGGTTTGGATTTGACTGCTTAGGAAAGATGAGCAGAGACACGTGGGAAGCCAGATCTCCCGGTGCCATGACACATTTCACCTATAGCTGTCCTAAAACATATCACTGTAGGCTACCATCTTCTTGCACTGACTGTCAATCACCTGGTAAATGACCTGTATCTAATCATGTCTCACTTCATTGGCATCCTTAAATTCCCCACTCAAGTTCCACCAGAAGATGCATCCAGTGTGAACCTATGGAAAAGACAAGAACTCCACAATACTGCAGGCACTACCAAAACCCATGAAACTTCTCCCCTTCTGCCTCTGCTATGAGAAATCATCTTTTATTTCATGTGTACCCTGCCTGTGGGAAGAGAGGCCAGCACCCTGGTACTCACTTCCTCACACCTGAGAGACACTGAAAGTCCCTGACTGTGGATGGGAGATTGAAAACATGCGGACATATTCTCTTCCAGATCCAGCCCTTTCTGAAGACAGAAGGGGAGTTCCAGTCCCCAGGCTAGCACCATGGAAGCCAGCAGCTTGACTCCTGCTTTCCTGGCACACAGATGTACAAGGCATAGTGGCATTTCTGTCCACAGGGCTTTCCTGCATTCTGAAATTCCTCCCACTGTTCATGCAAGAACCCCTAATCTTGCCTTTCTTCTGGATGTAAACCAACAAAACATCAGGCATGACAGGATTTCTCTCTGCTACTACTCACCTGGAATGGAAGCTCTAAAGTGCCCCTAAAACACCCTCTAAATCCCATAATTATCCCGAGCTTTGTGGGATCTATTTCTCCTTAGCCAGCTTTGAGCATCTTAAAAGCAGCATCTGTCCTCATCCCACTGTGGAACTGGACCTCGTTCTTCTCCCTAAAGCCCCTCTTCAGCAATTTTGGACAAAAGAAAATCTGCATCACTGGATGTTTGTATAAGGGGGAGAGGATATTTATGATGCACAATAATCCTGTTGTATTTCAACCTGCAAGTGGAAAGGACAGAGCCTTTCAGGTGACTAACAGCTACCCATTCTCAGGGATGATTCTCCATGTCAAGCACCGCAGAAGAAAACCCTCTACGACCTAATGAGTTAAGTGTACTGTGGCCCAGGAGATAGAGGTGACTCTGCCCTCTTAGATTCCAGCACATGGAAATGCCTGATGAATTACACTGTGGACCTCCAAATGAAACACTTGCGTAAATATAGATAATCTTGACATTATCCTTATCTATCTTTAAAGATATTATTAATATGTCTACAGATAAATGCTGGGGGAAGATAGCTAGGAATTTGTATTCAAAGCAATCAAGTTGAATACAGCTGCAGCTGATTAAAACAGTTTTAATTTAACCAGTACTGAGAGAGTCAGTCAGCACTTGGGAGCAAGAATGCAAATTAAGTGTTTGCTTGTCTGTAAGACTAAGAGCTGGGGCTCCTGGGCATCCCGGGACTCCTAGGCACCCCAGGGGCTCCTGGGCATCCCACCTGTGCAGCCAGGGCAGCAGTCACTACAGAAGCAGCAGCCCTGCTGAAATGCATGCAGATCATAAAGCAACCTCAGCTAACCTGAGTGTGACAGGTCATTCAACTGTGGTAAAAAGATGCATAACAAAACAGATCGAGACTCCTGCATTTTAAAATGAAAGCTTTCTGGGGTGGGGGAAGCAATGCCCAAATTGCAGACCACATAGAGCAATATATTTATCTCATTCTACTGTACGAGAGGGAACAAATATAAAGGGCACCAAGTTGCGCTTACCTACAGTCTAAGTAATGTCAACCTATGTCCATCCTTATTGTCCTCCAGTAGCATCAGCCCAACAGACCTCTCTACTTTGCCTACAATGGGTTCTTACCATGACAAACTTTTCAGAGATGTAATAATCAAAAATTAGTTTTCAAAAGATCTGTGTGTGAGCAGGGTCCACAATAACCTTGAGAACACTGGACTCACCTAATTAGTTAAAAACCAAAGCTACTGATGTTCAGGAAAGGCAATGGATTTCTCTTTTTTCAGTTTCTCTTTTGAACATTCTGCTCCTGAACTTGCCCTACCTGACACCAAGGCTGGTGTTCATCTTCAGTTTGGTAGCAATGAGGTTGGTCTCTGTATGGAAATGATTTTAATAGTAAAACATACCAAACCCTTTGCATAAATACTTCAAAATGAAATGTGGCTTTTAAATTAAAGCAAATTATTTTTTATATTTTAATATCACTGAAAACATTTTACTTTAAAATCTGTTCCAGAGAGGGATGAGAGGCAAGCTGTAAAGTCTCAAGGAACACAGTAAAAGCAACATCATTTGTAACTGGGTACATTACTTTTGGTTTACTGGAGGAAATTGGTTTTAGAAAAAGAAATTTGCAAAAGGGCACTTACTTATGTTAGAAATCACTCGTATTCAACAGTATTTGCAATAAATACTTAAAACTAGTAGCTGAATGTGGAGAGAATTTTATAGTTCTGGTGCCATTATTTGTGCTGGCCTACAATTTTACCAGATAAACGGGGATCCTGGGCTGAAATTCTCTTGAGCCTAGAAGAATGAGACGGGAGAAGCACCTTGGACTTGTTTCTAGCCTCCTGATTCTGACCACATAGACACAAAATAAGGGCAAATTTCAGAGAATATGCTAGGCACCTTACCTAGTCTACAGAGACTAAATGCCTCACAGAGAGTACATCAGAAAGCCTGCGTAGGTCTGATTTTCCAAACAGGAAACTACTAGGAGTTCTTCTGTTTGGACCACATTTCTTGCTTAGTATAGTTGGGAGGAAGGAGAACGAATCCAATGAGAGAAGGGGAATCAGGACTACTCTCTCCATTGTGTAGTCAGCCCACTCGTGGCACTGTTTGGAGCTCAGTACTGCAAACTCTGCTTCCCTTGAGAGCATCTCAAAACCTTTGTTCAGTTCCTGATTTATTCTTCTGTGAGTTTAGACCTCTATTCTCCCCAGCAGTGGCTAACTTCACTTACTTTTGCCACAGCTAAATCCAGTACTGGTACCTTAAATAAATGTTGGTCTTTTTTTTTTAACGACACTGAGCTGAAAACAAAGAGAAAGAAATCAGATGAAAGATAATAGAAATCAGCTTATCTGCTCAGACACTGCAGCAAGCATTGCTAACAGAGTTCAAAACTTGCACACAAAAGATGAGAACGTTTCTTATAATATAGTATGAAAAGCCAAGCTGGCTGGGACTTTTTCCAACAGGAATTTGTAAGAAGAAAATGTTGATTTATCAAACACCACCCGTCATCTGCATACCCTAGTTTTGATAACAGTTTTCTTGGAAAGGTAGAATTTTTATTCGAAGCCCAAAAGACGCTCATGTGCATCCAGCAGTTGGGACTCCATTGATGATTGAGAAGACAGACGCTTGGGTCCCTAGCTCTGTCATCGTAGCTCAGGAGCCTTGAAACTGGAATGCCAGCAGGAAAATCCACCCCCCCAACTTCTGGGCTGTTACAATGTATGTGTGTAGGAATCCATCTCTGTATGATATTTTGAAAATAGCTTAGCTTTAAACCAATGGTTAATAAAAAAACCCCAATACTATCAACACTGACAGATTTCAACATGAAGAGGACAATACTGTGTACGCTTCTGGTAACACGTAACTCCCCAGCTTCTTCCTCCCTCCTGCTATAGTCACCCTCTCCAAACTGGAACAGGCTTGTAACTATGCTGGTTCCTTCCGCTTTTCACATTCTTTTGCAATCTTACTTGAAAAAAATCATCCAGGCAAACTGAAACACAGAGCATATTCACAAAGATGGCATTACCATACTAATTTGTGACTCGGGAGACCCTGGCTTAGCTCTCTTTTCATTCTGATCTCAGTCCCTGACCAGAAAACAGGATTAATAGCACATCCTATCCTATAGCCTTTTTCTGGGCACGCAGACATTTATGAACCTGGTGTGATAAGACAATCACGTAGACAAGGAGCTTAGAAATAGCCAAGACAGCCCTTTGCCAGACCACTCCTGCCAGCATGCTTTGTGCCAAAGATTGCGCCACAACCAAGCTGGCTGTTACTGAAGAGGACTACCTACCTGTCCCTCTGAGGCCCGGGTCAGTGTTCGTCACACCAGGGTGGAGAGCGAGCAAGCAGACCAGATGGCAGTGGTCAGGAGAAGCGGGGGCTCCTAGGGAGGAGGGTGGCATGGGAAGCGGGAAGAGACTGGGGAGGGGAGGGGCGGAGGGAAGAAGAGGGCAGAGTAACAGGTAAAGACATGAAAGACAGGATCAGAGCAGGAGAGAGGGGGCACAGCAGAGGTAAATGATGGTGAAAATACAGAGGGCAAGGTGTAAGCAGCTATAAAGGAAACTTTCTTGCTCAAGGCCCATATGCCTCACCTATGAATCATAACCATATTAACGGTCATGAATTGATGCTCATAGGAACGTATCAGTAGTTTCTGGAGCTGCTCAGGAAACCCAGCTGGAGTCAGTTCAGGTTTTAATGTCAGGTTTTCTCTCAGAAGTTTCAGTTCATATGTTCCTTGTGTCTTGTATCAAAATCTGTAGCGTCAGCTCTGAGCAGCCTGAGTATGTCACATTTCTCACACCATGTGAACATGCAAAATGACAATTAACTTATCCCACATAACACACACTACATCTCCCTGCAGTGTTGCTGCACATTGTCAAATACCTTTCCTCCTTAACCAAAAGCATCACTCCCTCCACCAGGATCAACGTAAAGATCAGCTGTGAAGAGTGTGAGGGAAACCGATTGATCAGTTGATTTTCATCCATCATTCACATAATACACCAGACATCCTGAACACTCATCCCTTAATATTTCATCATTTACATGCCTGTTAGCCTCTCTCTAAACTGCCACAGAAATAAGGAGATAATAGCAACCAGTATTGCACCATGCCTTGGATTTCACTGCTCATTGTGAAAACATAAATGACCAGACATAAAGGTCGAGCTGGAGATGAGGGCACTTGTTTCTTTCCCTAACTCACTCAGATAATATAAGAGCTTTCAACCATTTTTTCCTTGGACATGAAAAGAAAAAAGCAGCTGCTAACACAGGCAGTTATTCACAAGGCTGTTAATAGAAATCAGGCAGAAACATATATAGCTCTCCCTGCCTCTCACACACCATTGTTATGACACAGTCTAATAATTAAGCAATAGATCAAGTGAGCCAAAAGCCTAAACAACCCTCCAGCTCCCTAAAGCAACTGCACCAGCTTTCCTCTTTCTGGTTAATAGCGCTTAACCCTCACCCAAGTGACATGAAAGGCCTCATCTTCTGAAGAAGGCAAGGATTTCCCAAGGAATTCACCCAGATATGCACTACAACCACTAGTTACGGATACGATGCGGGGAACCTCTTTCTTGTTTATTTTGACAGCTTGAAAAATTTATTTACTAGAACAATAAATAGAGCTCTGACATTGTTGTATAGGACCTTTAAACAGTACAAGATTTTGTAGTAATTTGCAGCATCTTATTGCAATTTCCAATCCACCCGCCTCGAGAACAAAATGGTAAGACACAAATCCACAGCCCATTTCACCGATCAGAGTCCTCCAGATACCATTTCTAAACTCAGCAGCTGCAAAAGCCCTTGGGAAAATCTTTGCTTACTGTCAATGGTTTTATTTGGTTCTTCACAGATACTGTATTTTTCACTAGCTACCGAATACCTCAGTACTTCAAAGGTACAGCAAGAAGCACTCACCGACCTTTTTATAGACCAGGCTTTCCCTTGCCCCAGCCCCCAGAGTTTCAAAGAAATACTGTTCAGAGACCTGTTATTATGTTCTTGTTATTTCCACTAAGGCCTTAAAATTACACTAATCTCTGGGCACAGAATGCAACCAAAACTATGATTCTTCTCCAAAACTCAAAGGGCTGCAGGACTTACTGAGCCAATGCACACCCAGAGGCAAGTGGACCCTGCTCTTTATCCACAGCAGGGTAAACACGGTGATTTTACTGATTTTGCTGCTGGATGTTTCTGGGCCAGCAGGACTGAGCCAACTAGCTGCTAACTTCCAAAGTGAGGTTTTTCTCAAGATAAAGTAAGTCAGATTAAAAATGTCTATGCTTATTAGAATGGACAATTAACTTTTGGGGGGAAACCCCTTATAAATGAGGGATGGAGAGAGAAATAAACCACTGATACGCTGTAAAATTGTGTACCGTCAGGACAGCAGTACAGAGACACACTGAATTATGTGTAATGCTGAAGATTAGGATTCTTACATCAGAGTAAAAAAGATCTTTAAACAGAAGCCGCACATTCCTCTGCTGGTTGTAAGACCCAGGACAAGATGAAGGAAAAGCCTTTCACTCGGTGTGGGTTTTTTCCCCTGAAGTCCATTTGATACTCCTGTTGTGTGTACACACAGTGCTCAAACTATTCCCTCCATGCTGGAGCTGAAGCAAGGATGCCATGACCATTAAAGCAGCCTGTGACTGACAGGTCACTCAGCAGCACAAACCTGACCTGCAGCCGAGACAGTCACACAAGCACACTGGTGTCAAATCCGCATCAGCATACAACGCGCAGCTTATGTTGGCTTGACACCATGCGCAGGAGGTTTACCCCATCAGTGCTGTTTGAGCAGCTCTGAGCCTGCAGAGTGGGGATCAGTGTTTTGTCACCTCCTCCCCTGGTGCTAGTGTTAGATGCCCCAAGGCTGGCACTGGGAGCCAAAAGCCTGACGTGCCGTACTGTCAAATAGCAGCTGGGAAGAAGGTGGGCAACCTGCAGAAGGATGCTGTTGATGCTGCTTGTTTCCTTTACAGCTCTGGCTTTTTGCTTTTTACTCTTGATCCAATATGTGTTTCCGGGTGACAGAAGTTGTCTGTGGCCAGTAATGGGAGGAGGCTTTTCTGTTACTTGTTTCCCTATCACTGGAAATGGCAGAGGACAACTCTCTATGATGGAGGTGTTCCCTCCCATGTCAATGTTCGCACAGCTGCAGCCTGCTCTGGCGCCATCTCGCTATAGCTTGGGCAATGTTATGGGTACATATACATCCAATGTGCATGTTAAGGTCCAACTTTGCTCAGCCAGGCCTAGGCAGTCCTGGGTGCAGTGTGAGTTCAAGGTAGATATCAAACTCCAGCAGTGTCTTTGCATTTTGCTGGGGAGAGAAAATGGAGAGGAAAAGCACCACTTACAATGCAGACCAGCAGGCCTGGCTCAGGGCACAATGCTGGGGGACATTCACACCGCCATCTGACCATACCCCAATGCTGTTAAACGTGGAGACCTCACCTCTGGCTCAGGAAGCCCTCAAGCCACAGATGTTTCTGTGCTGGGAAAATATTTTGGACGCTCATCAGTGTATTCTCCCCACTTCTGATACCCCTGATGGATAAACATACGACACCTCAGGGCTGTTTGCAAGCTCCTACATCCACAAAGGGCGCAGCTGTACGTTACTGCTCCTCCTGCCGCAGATCTGGTGGAGGCACTTCCCAGCAGCCAAATGGAAAAGGACCTGACACAGCTGTGAGGACGGAGACCCCCTCTGGCAGGAGGAAGAGGGAGGAGGAGCGTGGGCTGGCGGAGTGATCTGCCACTGACAGGGCAGTAACGTGGACCAACAGCCTCCAAAGCTGTGCTTCCAGCCCATGGCAGCTTTTCTCCTTGCTTATCAAATGGAGAATATGACAACTGTCTCAAGACGCTCTCTTGACTGTTAGCGACCATCGCACACCCCAAGGAGACGTTTCAGGCTGTGCAGCCTGACAAATTTCCCCATGGACTAGAAAAACAAATCCTTCCCCGCTAAATGACTTCTAGTTTTCTTCGTTTTAAAGAAAAAAAGGAATTCTTGTTTTTCTGCAGAATAAGATACCTGGTGTTCAGCAGCAACCTGTTTGTTCTGGGAGAAGCAGAAAGGGCTTGGGATAAGCTTACTGCATTTCAGCACAATTCAAAATACAAAAGATGCCTCTTCAAAAGCTGTGTACAACCTCTCTTAAGGAGCGGAGCCAATGCTTTTACATATTACTGTGTGTTTTCCAGGGAGGCTGTGTCTATCGTGGCTACTAGGAGGTCCATCAGCTAAGGTATGAAATCAGGATTATTTTTAGAAAAATACAGGCTGGTGGAGGAGGCAGCATGCGATCAGAGATGCAAAAGCCTTTCTTGGCAATGGATCTTGTCTCCTCGGGGCTTAAAGGATACAGCTGTAAAAAGACCTTTATGTGCACAAAAACAGGAAAAAATCTGGCTCAGCCTACAGCTTTATTTTCCATGGCACTCTGCTCTTCTCCTTCTATGGTCCAGTTTGATACTCTGCTCAGCAGCAGCTAATGCACAGCTCCCTTGGTTTCAGAAGCAAAGACTCAAGCAGTACTCGTATTTAAAAGTAATCTGCATTATTTAGGCACCAGTTGGTGAACACCCTAGCAGTTCTGCCTTGGATAGTCTCAAAACAGCTTTCTTGAAACGAACAATTTCTCATCTGTCCTTTGACAGAAAAATCTTCCTTACCTGTTATTAGAAGTTCCACGTCGAGAGGGTCTCTGCTGTGTGATCCCACTCACACAAACAGGGAAAAAATAGCATAAGGGCAACAAGTAGGATTACAATGCTGGACTTGAGGAGAGCTAACTTTGGCCTCTTCAAAGACCTCCTTGGGGGAATCCCATAGGTTAGGGCTTTAGAAGGTGGGGGGGTGGGTGTTCCAAGAGAGCTGGTCAATATTCAAGCACCACTTCTTCCAAGCTCAAGATCAGTGCGTCTCCGTGAGGAAGAAGTCAGGCAGAGGAGCCAGAAGACCTGCATGGATGAGAAAAGAGCTTCTAGAAAAACTCAAATGGAAGAAGAAGATTTACACTATGTGGAAAAAGGGACTAGCCACTTAGGAGGAATACAGGAACATTGTCAGGGTATGTACAGATGCAACGAGGACAGCCAAGGCCCACTGAGAACTAAATTTGGCAAGGGATGTCAAGGATAACAAGAAGGGCTTCTTCAAATACATCAAAAATAAAAGAAAGACTGGGGAAACTGTGGGCCCACTGCTGAACAAGGTGGGTGCCCTGGTGATGCAGGATGCAGAGAAGGCAGAGTTACTGAATGCCTTCTTTGCTTCAGTCTTTACTGCTAAGGCTGACCCTCAGGCATCCCAGCCCCCAGAGGTGAGAGAGAAGATCTGGAGAAAGGAAGGCTTCCCCTTGGTTGAGGAGGATTGGGTCAGAGATCATTTAGGCAAACTGGATCCTCACAAATCCATGGGCCCCGATGGGATGCACCCATGAGTGCTGAGGGAGCAGGACGATGTTCTTGCCGAGCCACTCTCCATCATCTTTGAAAGGTCATGGAGGACAGGAAAGGTGCCCAAGGACTGGAGGAAAGCAAACGTCACTCCAGTCTTCAAAAAGGGCAACAAGGAAGACCTGCTAAACTATAGGCCAGTCAGCCTCACCTCCGTCCCTGGAAAGGTTGATGGAGCAGTTCATTCTGGAGGTCTTCTCCAGGCATGCAGAGAAAAAGAAGGTTCTCAGAAGTAGTCAACATGGATTCACCAAGGGAACATCATGCTTGACCAACCTGATAGCCTTCTATGATGGCATGACTGGCTGGGCAGATGAAGGGAGAGCAGTGGATGTTGCTTACCTCGACTTCAGCAAGGCTTTTGACACTGTCTCCCAGAACATCCCCATAGGTAAGCTTAGGAAGCGTGGGCTAGATGAGTGGACAGTGAGGTGGATTGAGAACTGGCTGAACGGCAGAGCTGAGAGGGTCATGATCAACGGGGAAGAGTCTGGTCGGAGGCCTGTCACTAGCGGTGTTCCCCAGGGGTCTGTGCTGGGTCCAGTCCTGTTCAACATATTCATCAGTGACATAGACAAAGGGACAGAGTGGGCCCTCAGCAAGTTTGCTGACGATACCAAACTGGGAGGAGTGGCCGATACACCAGAAGGCTGTGCTGCCATCCAGCGAGACCTGGACAGGCTGGAAAGCTGGGCCGAGGGGAACCTCATGAAATTCAACAAGAGCAAATGTAAGGTCCCGCACCTGGGGAGGAACAACCCCATGCACCAGTACAGGCTGGGGGCTGAACTACTGGGACGTGGCTCTGCTGAGAAGGACCTGGTGGACAGCAAGGTGACCCTGAGCCAGCACTGTGCCCTTGTGGCCAAGAAGGCCAACGGTGTCCTGGGGTGCATTAAAAGGAGTGTGGCCAGCAGGTCGAGGGAGGTTATCCTCCCCCTCTACTCTGCCCTGGTGAGGCCACATCTGGAGTGCTGTGTCCAGTTCTGGGATCCCCAGTTTAAGAAAGACAGGGAACTAGTGGAGAGAGTCTAGTGGAGAGCTGCGAAGATGATCAGGGGACTGGAGCATCTCCCTTATGAGGAAAGGCTGAGAGGCCTGGGTTTGTTCAGCCTGGGGAAGAGTGATGGGGGATCTCATCAATGCTTATAAATAAATATCTGAAAGGTGAGTGTCAAGAGAATGGGACCAGACTCTTTTCAGTGGTGCCCAGTAACAGGGCAAGGGGCAATGGGCACAAGCTGGAATACAGGAAGTTTCACTTAAAAATGAGAAAAAGCGTCTTTACTTCGAGGGTGAGAGAGCAGTGGAACAGGCTGCCCAGGGAGGTTGTGGAGTCTCCCTCCCTGGAGACATTCTCAGGTCCCATACTATTCAGTACAAATTCAATAATCCCTATCCATCTTCTCATCCTTTAACAATATATATATATATACAGATTTTTCATTTATTAACTCTATCCCAGCTAAAACCATGACACCCGGCTAGATGCGTTCCTGTGCCCCCTGCTCTGGGTGTCCCTGCTCAAGCAGGGGAGTTGGACAAGATGATCTTCAGAGGTCCCTTCCAACCCCTACCATTCTGTGATTCTGTGATTCTGTCTGCTTTCTAGCAAGTATTTTTATCTCAAAAAACTTCGACATCCACAATAATGTTGTCGAAGCGACAATACAATATAACAACTGCAAGAGTGACAGCTCTAATAGCAGCTTTAATAATCAAGGTTTTTTGCCATGGGATCCACACATTACTTACCTAGGCACACTACATTATGTGCACAGTATGGGGAGGAGGAAGAGAAAAGGGGTCAACATCTTTTCTAGTGTTTGTCCCTTCTGTTTTCCTACCTGAACAGTTAGGTTCAGCACTGTGGTACAACAATCCCACGTGTATATGGCTGAGCTATCAGCAAAATGACACTCAAATACTACCATTTCAGCTACATATTTACAGTTGGACTGGATCTTAAAGGTCTTTTCCAACCTATATGATTCTGTGATAAGCTAAAATTATGCACTGCCAGAAAAAGCTCACAGCCCCCTGGAAAGTCATTCTGAAAGTCCTTCTTACCATCCATCCAGAAGAAGCCAAGCCCATAAGAAGCAGGCTTCTGCTGTACAGGGGATTAATATTTAACTTGAAAACAGTGCACCAAAAACTAGTCCCTGCTTTTAGTATAAAGCTAAACGAATCTTTATAAAACATCTGGCTTGTGAACTAATTTCAGGCACTAAAAGACTGAATTTTCTCACTGTCAGAGAAAATACATATTTCCGTTGCACAGACAACAGAGCTTTCAGGAGTATCTCGGAGGCTAATTTGCACCAAATTTCTGTTATATGCTTGGTTCAAGCAAACATTTTAGACATAGCTCACCCAATAGCTCCTAGGCCTTCCCAAATCTGAACCTGCACGGTGGCCACATTTAAAAAGATTTGGTCACTACCTGTCCACCATAGCTTGGAGACCACTCAGATTTCCATTCCTTGCTATGTCACTGGTTACCTCAGTTCTTTTCAGGAACAAATGTTCCTTTCAAAGGTAAACTTGAACATCCCATCTAGATGACATACAACAGGCGCAGCAACTTCAAGAACCCCTCTTTGCAGTTTGAGATGCCACATCATTCAGATGTCATGAAGAGTAACAGACTCAGCCCTCCTCATCACAAAGGGGCTACAAGTTTGACAACAGGTCCCACAGCAAGTTGTTTTCACAATCAAAAATCCTCTTTTCAGCCTTTTCCCATTTGTCAGTTTGGCTCAACAATTAAGTGCTAGTAACAGAGGGAGAAACACAATCCCCAAAGAAAATGCAACCCCCAAAAAGAAACTTGCAGGTTAAAATCCAGCACTGAATTACAAAAAGAAACAAGCTGGAAAACAATACAAAGTCAAATATAATTTGCTTGCTGTGTCTCTCAAATACATTTTTCTGCAGTAACTGAAGTTTTGCTGGCCCTCTAGAAACTATACATAAAGGCAGAGTAATACATTAATACATGCTAGCCAAATCCCACTTAAGCTTAAAGCTCCTCCAAGTGTCAGAAGGAGCTGCAGTCAGAGTGCTTTATCTGTTGGAGGCTTTTCAGGTAGATAAGTTAGAAAGTGGGCAAACAATAAAATTTTTGTCCTCGACTATGCAAAATCAAGAGTAACTTCTACTTTTACGTGCAAAAGTAAAAGTGGAACTTCAGGTGTATAAAATATTCACCTGACTTCAACAAATCTAAAAGATTGCACTTTAAGAAGGATCATGGGGAAAAAATCTTGATATAAATCATAGTGTTCTCCTTTCTGGAAACACCTGAAAACAGATCTCTGAAGGGTAATGAAAACTGGAGTGTCTCATGTAGATTTTGCCTCCCGATTTTTGTTAGCTACATCTTTCATTCTGGTCTTAACCTACAGAGCCCTAGGTTTAATCTAACCCCATGTTCCAATCCCATATCTAAAATTAAAATTGCTATTACCTAATCACATGTATGTTTTTTTGTGCACTGCATGGCAGTTTTTAAGGAAAGCTAGTCATATATCCACTATATGGTCTCTGATATCACAAAAACTTTCCATGAAATGTCATTTAGGACACCAGTAATTGCTATATTCATTTAGCTTAGTAAAAATAGCAAGAAGAAAAAAATCAGTAACAGCATTTCACTACCACTGGTCCCCATGATCGAAGTGGTGGCAAGTGTGGCGTGAGTCCCGTGCCAGGTTTGTTCTGCTTCCTTTGCAAGCTGGGTCCTGGCAAACATACTGGACATACAGAGGGCATGTGCGGTTTGGTGCACATATGTGGGCATTGGGAATACAAAGTGCTCAGGTACCCCACAACTGGGGAATGCCCGAATGTGTCAGGTCACCCAGTAGCCTAAACCGAGGGCTAATAAGATTGGTATACTCAGACACTGACAATGCTTTTACCCCATCTGCTAAGCCAAGTCCCTACTGTTTCTCTGTAAGAAATGTCTAGATGGCAAATCTTAATCAGTATTTAAGTGGTGATTCCTTCCTTACTGCATGAAGAAAGACATACAACAGCATACAACAAGCATTGAATCAAGAAGTTCCCTCCTTTTGGCCCTCGTATGTTCTTCATGTTATTTGTAGAGCTCTTCGCACTTGTCCTTGCTTTGTTCGCGACCTTGAGAAACAATTTGGTCTACAATGGAACAGCGCAAGTTGTCAATATGCCGCCACTTCACCATTAACTTCTGATTTTGTGAAGGTTACTTTTGATTCCCATCGTTCTGTAGAATGAGAGCCTCTTGCTTTATCTGAAGAGCCTCATCCTCCCTGCCTGTTCCTTTGCTTTGCCCTTTGGCAGGCGAGACACCCTAAAATAATCTGACGGACGGAAACACAATTGCTTTTACAAGCACAATACTTCATTATATATTTGTTTTGAAAACAGTTTCCAGAGCCTAGAGTATGTCAGCAAAAGCCAAAGAAAGAGTGTTGATGTTGTTACAAGGTCAGCTCTTCAGAGACGGTAGGCAGTGATGTTGGCGCGCTGTCAAATTATCACCATGGCAAAGATGGCAGCTCACAGGCAGTGATTCAGCTGCTTTGACAATACCAAGGCTCCAGCTAAATGTGAAGGTAAGTTACTCATACTCCCTCGCACACACACACGCTCGCACGCACTCTACCTTGGGAGTTTCTTAATGTCTTTTTTTTTTTTAATGAAGTCATGGGGTTTAAGCAGAAATGGAAGCAATGTGCTTAAGGCTGAAAGACACTGCGAAAGCTCCTTCTCATACACATCTGTTTTGTGCATATATACACATACCTATACAGGCACACACTCCTATAGCCAGTATATTATTATAAACAAGTTTTTTCCTTAAGTAGTTGAGACTCTGAAACCCGATTCTCAAAATACTTCCTTCTTTTGTATCTCATTTCCAGCTTCCTCCCTCTTTAAAGCAATGGCTCTTGCACCTTTGGTTGTGGGGAGACAGGCTGCAACAGCCTTCTCAGGTGACAGCGAGCACGCACGGGGGCTTGCCAGGGGCCACGGACGTACGGACAGTTCAGCTCCCACTGCCAACATCATATAGCTGCTCAGTCCTGCTCCCGTTTTGCTCCCTGGGGCATGTATTTTCGCTTCTCCCCTCTGCTCGGTTGCCAACATTTTTATGACAGTAATAGGAGTTTAATAATACTAGAAATCTCTTTTACATGTACCTTGTCCTCTTGCTCGTATACAACAAACGTTTGCATCTGTAATGTTAACAATGCCATTTACTATACCTCAAATATATCCCTGTATTCCATACATCAGAAAACTCTTATTGATGGAGATGCTTAAAGACTATGCACAAATTGCAAGTCCTCTTAAAACTACAATGACTGGCAGGTTTTTGGGAGCTGCTCTGTAAAAATGTACAGATTTCACTAGAGTTTTTTTTTATTGGGACGTTTCAATATGAAGTCACTGCTTTTGTTTAATTTTGAGGGTCTGGGAGGACAATTTAAAATATGCGGGAATGGAAGAATAGCTTGAGATAAACTACCACCAGTAAACACTGCAGGGTTGTTAGAAGACAATGCCAGCACTATTTGCTCTGAAAAGACTTTTTCCAGGCTGAAGCAAGCTATAAACTTCACTTTGCTATACAAGGTGCTTTGTTCTTAGTTTTGATATTAAAAAAAAAGCTTTTGTATCTGTGTGTGCCCTGCAGCCGTGTCCTCACTCCATGTTAGGGCAAGAACAGGGTATGCATCAGCTGCCTCCTCTCTCTGCCTTGGCCTGTACCCAGTAGCTTGTAGCTTTTCCAGAGGAAAGGAAACCCAGCACAGGGAGCTCCCACACACCCTCACCAGGCCCCAGCTGGGACCGTGGCGGGAGGATCAAAGCCTCAATTTACCATCCAAGATATGCTCCCACAGGGAAAATAATTCGGTGTTTCTGTGTGAGCAGGTTTTTGCCCAGGAAAGGTACAGGGGTGGCTGCTTGCCTTTACGTTGGCATACCCTCAAGGTCCAGGACCAGGACAGCTCTGCAACTAGCAGGGTGATGGGCAAGCCCATGCCAGCCAAGCACACAGGGTGCAGCGGAGGCTGTGCTGCCTCCTTGCCCAGAAGGAACCTACCCACGGAAGGATTTTTTTCTGTTAGAAGCAGAATCATGACCTGACTGATCAGTCCCCAGAGGAGTGCAGGTCCCCCCTGCTCTCTCCCCACTGTGGCTCTTAGACTTTGCAGTGGGTACACAGTGTGAAGCAGGAGGATGCAGACATCTGGCTGCTTATAAAACAGCAGCATTAATCGGGCTTTCCTAGCAGCCGCTAATTTGAGGAAGTCTCCTCATTTTACTAAGAAGAGCTGTTAAGAGGGGAACATCAAAAAATACTCAAATTCTTTTGAAATGTAAGGATTTCCTTCTGGAAGCACTGGGGTCTTTGAATGCTCCAGAACTCTCAGGAATAAATCACTGTCTAATGATGATAAGCATCTCTATGTGTTTATCCAACTGACAGAACATGGAAAGCTGAAATTTGGCACAAAGTCCTCCTGCACCAAGTTTTGTGTGGCTCACCACGAGTCTCCCTCCTTTGCAATCGGAGGTCATGCAGCCATGCCCTTTCTGCCTTATTGCTTCTTTATCCTTTGGTGGTTTTGGTGCTTGTGAACAGAACAGGCTGCAGACAGGCACATCATAGCCAGGTGCTGTGCCGGTCTGCCTACCTTCTCCCCTTCCTTCTCAGATCGCCTTTCCAGCCAGAGCTGGACCTCTTTGGATCAGTGAGTGTGCGTTGCAGGAAGGTCTCAGTTTGCTCAGGCAGAAGCAGCACAGGAGAAGAGGCAGAAAGCCAAGTCCACTTCCACACTTGGCTGTTTTTCCAAAGGAGAGATTATCACTTTTTTTCCCTTTCAGAAAGATACTTGTCAAGGGAATATTAGTGGAAAATGAAAGACAGAAGCTGTGTTCCTGTGTGTGTGATCAGGTACAATTACAGAGAGGAAAGATAAATGTACTTTCAGCAAGTACAAGGGCCACTGTCAGAGCTACAGGAAAGGGGGAAGCATACGCCCATTAGGGAACTACATAAAAGGCAGGAGAGAAAAGAAGTCAAACAGACAGTGTTTTCAAAATGAGAACGTACGTACGGATGCAGGAGTCTAATTTTAATCATCCACGTATGAAATGTTTGGCCCAGCTCCCAATCTCTTCTGAGCGGGAGCAGTTGTTTAGGATTCCCTTTCCTGGCAGGTGTGTAGGCTGCTGCTTCTCTTCCACAGCAGGATCCAAATAAACACCCCTGGTTCTTCTCGAGAGGAAAAGAGGCGCACAAAAGAGAAGCTCGCTGTGCAGCAGAGCGGTGTTGGTTCCCCTCTGGCAGTGAAAACAGACATCAATCAACACTCCCGGCTTGCTGGCGGGCGGATTTCCCTCCCACTGCCATCGCTGCTCCTCAAGCAGGTGGCCAGGTCTGGAGGAAGCCTTATTTCCCATCACCCACATGCACGATGCTTGGCTCGGGGATACCAGTAATTCTCTTTTATGAGGGTGGGAAGCAATTACTAACTCCTTAAGCTAGGGAAGAGCCTCTTGAGAGGCATGACTTCTTCTTTGCTAGCATTGCCATATGCTGCCTTTTACTTCAGCAAACTGTAAATGCACAAAAAAGGCCATTCTTTTTTTTTTTAACCCTGACACCTTTTTATCCCAGCTGCACTGTTCAACACATGCTGTTCACAAGTGACATTAGGACTCTTTTATTATTCTTACAGGTCTCAGGCCTTAAAATAAAAACAGCCCAGGCCATAATGAGGGGAAAAGGTACTACAAATAACTAGAAATTACATTGCCCAGACGCAGAGCTTCTCCTTTTGTTATCATTAGGCATCAGTCTGAAGATTGGTAGAAATGTGTTTGCTAAAAAATGATAATCACTGCCTTCCTGTTTTATTTTTAATACGTGCTTTGCAGATTGTCTTACCCATTCAGGAAGATGATAGCTCTCATTTTATTGCCGCTGACATTGTTCTGCTACCTCACAGGAAAGAAAAGCAAGAAAAT
Source organism: Phalacrocorax aristotelis (assembly GCF_949628215.1). NCBI lineage: Eukaryota > Metazoa > Chordata > Aves > Suliformes > Phalacrocoracidae > Phalacrocorax > Phalacrocorax aristotelis. The sequence continues at coordinate 121,452,751 of NC_134277.1, read as the reverse complement.
AAGAGCAGCCTCATGAGGAGGTTAAAGATGCATCAGAGATGTTTGTTGACCCAAGAGTGCTGGATGAGATGTGCAAGTATTGACCAGGAACATCTTGCAACCCCATTCATTACCCAACTGCTGGAAAATGAAGTAACATAAATATTTAATTGATTTTCAGGAATTAAAGAATGAGCCATGGTACTGAAGTTCAGAGACCAGGGAGGAGGGGAGAGGGAAATGCAAGAGAGGTTTTTTCAGCACTAACTATAAATGAGTAGCTCATCCCATCTCTGCTTAGAGATTTAAGGCCCAGTCACAGCAATACTATTAAAATCCTGGATGAAAATATTCCTTCAGAAAAATTTAAGTAAATGAACTTCACATAATTTAACATGAGCCAAAATCAAAGGAAATGGCAACAAAAGCAACTCCGCAATAAAAAATCTGAAACTGTTTATGACTTCCTGAAAGCAAAACGCACCCGACTATGCTGTGAATGACAAATCACTGCCAGCAGCAGAAACTATTTTAACACTCTACTGATTTTGGAGTTTGGAATCAGTCCTACTTAAATTTTTATAGGGGAAAACCAATTTCAATAATTCCCCTTTGTAAACATATATTTTCACAGGCAGGCAAGTCTTGGGTTAACTAGCTCTTAGGTTAACTGCCTCAGTGAGAACATTTTCAGAGATGAGATAGAAAGGAACATTAAATAACTCTTCCCTTGCAAGCTAAAAATAAAACACGTGAATTCATGCTTCCTTTCAAGATGCTAAAACAAGCCTTCAAACAGTTACTTGAGACAGCATTTCACTGGTTCGTGCTACAACCCATCTTTCCCTCCAATTCATTTTCTGTCTGTCCTTGGCAATTGTTACAGAAGGTTCAAAAAAAGACTGGCCTGGGTATTGGTCCCCCATGGAAAATATGATACCTCTCAACTCAACAAATAACTCTTGCTACACTTGTTATATTACCAGACACAGAAAGGACACCCAGCTCCCAGTGTCAGGCACACACTTTGTCGGTGTCCCAGCACCTTACACAGCTTCCCTCCCTCCACACCATGCCCACCCTGCTCTCCGTGCACATCCAGGACAGGAGTTGCTACGTGATCCAACTCGTCCCTCATCCAAAAAGGCAGGCAGCAGGTCCCCATGATACATTTTGCAGTGGCCAAAGCTGGATACTTCCCTGCGCAATCAGCCCTCGCAGCTTGGTTCTGCAATCAGCCTCCATCAGATACAGTAACTCAATTCTGCCATCAGCCTCCATCAGATACATCTTTCCCCACCAGTAAAGTCTTATTAGTGTGCAAAATGGTATTTTAAAGCTGTTTCCAGCCTGGCAACGTAGCTGAGAGTGGATTCTTTGTGCTGGAATACTGCAGGGGAGTCTCCTGATCGCTTGCATTGATTCAAGGAGCATCTGCCTGCCTGCCTGGAGGGCCTGGGGCAGTGAGGGGAGCAGGAGGCAGCTGTGGTTTTGCCCTGGCTGATCGCTGCCAAATGACCAGGATCTGGCACTAAAGGAAGTGAATAAACCAGGCCATGATCAAAGTGGTTTGAAATCTCAGCTAGGAGATCTCCTCAGTTCATTGCGGGAGGGGAGGACAGGGCCAAGGCAAGATACGAGCTGCAGCGTATCTGCCCAGGACCGTGACAGAGGAACAGCCACGCCGCCGCAAAGCCCTGCCAGCCCCACGGGGACGGATCCAGCGTCTGGGGGTGCTCAGGGAGCCGACGTACTGGGCAGCAGATTTATGAGGAGGTGGAGGCGGTGCTGTGTGTATGCTCTGAGCAGATAAACCCTGGTATGCTCCTGATTCATAGGCAAGGTAGTAAGAAGCTTTCTGGGGCTGAATGTGGGTCAGAGATTATTTTCCTTAATCGCTTATTTTGTCTTTTAAAAGTATTCTGTCAAGAGAAAAGGCTGAATTGCAAAAAACCCTTATCTGTGTTTTTCAAAGATGTCAGATTACTTAGGGGACTGGTTGATTTAGCTTTACATACACTCTGAATATGCAACCACGTCCATTTCATTCCTAAGAACACTTAAGCACATACAAGGCTGTGCTACAGCCTCAAACCCAAAGCTTATGTACTAGCCTACAAAAATCCTTTTAAGTTGATGTTAAAAATGAACAAATTATTTTAATTTCCAACTAGTTAGGAATTAAAGAAAATATATGTATTTGAACTTGATGCTAAGCTTTACTCCATAATAGTAACAGTAACAACACCAAATAATAATAATAATAATAATAATAATAATAATAATAATAAGAAGAAGAAGAAGAAGAAGAAGAAGAAGAATAACAACAATAATAACAATAAAATAATAATAAAAACACCAACACCACCACCAAAGCAATAAACCTTTGGACTTATTTGCCATAACTTGAAAGCTACGTGCAAGTATTTGGAAAACTAAACTGTACCAAGAGTCAAAATCATGACAGGAGGGACAGAATACCCACCTCTCCTGTCTCCTCAGTAATTACTTACTTTGTAGCCAACCTTTGGCTTTTTTCTAGTGCATTAGAACAACTATGAATTCAATCACCTATAAAAGTTGTTTTCTACCAAATTTCCTCATTAATAACTTCTGTTATATGAAAAGGATAGTTCTAGCATTCTTATATTTAGTTATTGTGTTCCAAACCTTTCCACTGAGAAACAGTGAAGAATGGGATCTGCCAATGAACATTTTTGATCAATTGCTTTGTTATCTTGCAAGCCATGAAGGGACCACGTACTGAGGGATTAGTGAATGAGGGTGCCTAATAAATATCTTCTAATTCAAAGAATCTGAGGAGGAAACATGATGTTTAGGAAATGCTTTTGAACACTGCTTCACTAGGCAGAGTTAATTACCTGGACAGAGTAAAGCACGTGTCTACATGTTTACAAGACCGTTGGTGGTAACAAGAGAAAAATTAAATACTAACCTACAATGCTATGGGTACCCCCAGTGTTACAGAAGAACTCAGTAATGGTTAGACACAATGAAGAACTATATTGCCATTTTTAAGGACTACACAGACAAACAAATTTTACTTTTTTTTTTTTTTTACCCCCACCCCCTTTTTTTCTCCTGCTAGTTTTCTGGAGCGTCTCACAGTCTTCACAGTAAACTAGGTCTCTCTCCAAAGTATTTATCTGCTAGTAATGTGGTATGTTCAGTGGTGTCCAATCTGGGGTTAAAGGTACACCAGGAAAAGAATGAAATGATGAGAGAAGTGGTCTAATATTAAGTTAGATCCATCTAAGTTCCATTAAGTTTCACAAAAATCCTAAATGCAGTGCATTCTGGCAAATCATTTACTCTTCAAGGGTTAATTAACTACTTTCTTGAAGTAGAAGATGAAGTTTCATATTAAAAAATTACATTCTCACATATCCAAAACAATTAACTTGAGGAATTCTGCTGGGAATAGTAGCAGAAAGAGCATATTTTCTACCTCAATCATAACAAAGTACATACATTTTTCCAGTCTGAGCTCTTACTCTCTGGGGGGGTGGGTGTGTCCCCCCATATTTCACCTTACTAGCAATTAGGCAGACTGGGCAATGACCCCAGTGCTGTTACAAATGAAATGCTGTGGACACCAACAGGGCTTGGTGGTCAATCGTTCCATGACAGGGGACAACAGCGGAAAGCAAGTACAACGGTAAAACACACGATTAACAGTGGTCAGAGATCACCCACATGAAATTATGGAAGAGTTTCTTACTATCTGGGAAGGTCTGGCAATTCTCTGGAGGTAATTCAGCCCTCCAGAAAAAAGCAGCTTGTTTAATTCTCTGGTGACTCTCAGGTGACTCCCTGGAACAGAACAGGGGAGACCTGGTGAGCTGGTTACGAGCTCTGGTCATCAGAGACAACACTTAGCAAGAGAACCCCTCCTATCAAAGGGTATTAGGTGAAATGGAGAAACTAGACTATTCCCTCTAGACCTTCCATTTAAAACAAACAAGGGCCAGAAGTAACATTCCAGAGGGAATGCCTTTTTTTTTTTTTTCTTTCTGAACTATATTTTTAGAGAAAGTAGAAAACACTGCTTCATTTTTGTAGGACCCACAGGACTTTTCCTACAGATAATATTGCATGTTAAAACCACTGAGGTGGGCTGTAGTGTAATGTCCAGATCTCTAACTACCAGCTAACCCATATGGCCACACACAGTGGTCAGAGAATGCAGATCTATGGCTGCCTAAGGAGACAATGCCACCGTGCATGTCTGGAGTGGCACCAGAGAGAAATTTTGATTTTTTAATCAACTTTCTTGGCAGCTATAAACAATGGAAAAATGAAGTAGTCCGATTCTGGTGGTTAGCATCCATGTTCAGGTGGCTGCTCTCACAGGAACGGGAGCAGCCTCACGGAGACAGCAACCGACTGTGTCATAGACTCGCAGAGTGGTTGGGGTTGGAAGGGACCTCTGGAGGACCATCTGCTCCTACCCTGGCTCAAGCAGGGCTGCCTGGAGCCGCTTGCCCAGGACTATGGCTGTCCTACCCAGGAACTGCTCAGCTCTTTCTAGCACGACAGTACTGTATTTACAAAACCATTCTAGGCGTAAACTTTAAAAGTAGGGAATTTGTAAATGCTAGGACAAATAGCAACATTTAAAAGGACTTAAATCGATCTTCAAAGTTTAGTTTTTAAGTAAAACAGTCGTTTCACAGTGGCACAGTTCTGCTGTATGGCTCTGCATGGACACCACAAAAAGCTGAAACCTTAATTCCCTGTTTTGAAAAAAATCTTGTTATTGAAGTTAAATAACAGTTGAACCACAGAGAACCCAGGAAATGCGGCAGTCTATTTAGAGCATTAACTACATTTTGTTTACTGCTTAGTATGAATTCATCGTGCAAACGGTCCAAAGTGAGATCCTGGCAGGCTCCGAATGTACTCGGAGAGGGTGAGGCCAGAGACATTCTACATCCATATTAGGCTGTGGATCAAGTCCTGAGCTGGATTCAACAGTTCTGCTTTGCCTGAGACTTCATAAACCCAGTGATGGCAATTTACATGCAGAATCGCCACTATCAGAACATTTTAGAGTGCATTTGATCACAGTATGGAGTACTAGCTATAGAAGCAGGAAACTAGAAACACAGAACTGGAAACCAAAGCTCCTGTATTAAAAGACTCGAGGACGAGCAGAAGTACTCTCATCCCTAAGGAAACTGAAAATATTTGCAAATTAAACTAGAAACTTTAGCCCAAAGCATGAATCTAATATATATGTCAAATCAAATTTTTGATTTATATTAAGGAAACTACAGAACTAGCCTGCTTACTCAGCATGGAATTTATTTCTATGAAAAGAAATAAATCCACCTCGCTAAAAATGTCACTGTGTTTATTTTTATTATTAAACTCAGAGTGCTCAGCAGTTTCAGCTGGCCTACATGGACATAGGTTTTCTGCCCTCATGCCTTTGGATATTGTGGATAATGTCAGGGAATCGGGTAGAAACAGAAAGATGGGCAGTTCTACTACATTTAAGCTTTCACACAATGCCCATTATTCTGATATTTGAATAGAGCTACTTAAACAAGTTGGGTAACCAGTAAACAGATCTTCACATAACAAAACTGGGTATCAAGTTCATGCACTTAATTTTAAGAGTTTTTGTGGAATGAATTGTCTGCTTAGTATTGTGCACCTGAAAAAATGTTTCCTTTATAGCCATGACTCTGGAAAACTTTCCTCTGATAAGGAATCAGAGCTGTGCAGTACCAGTCTTTTAGTTCATCTCCTGACTGTGATTCCTCTTGCACCTACTTACAAGAGCGTTCCAACACAATTTGGATCAATTCGGACTGACGCTGACAATCCCTGGAAGCTCAGTATTATTCTGAAACCAAGTTTTCCCATCCAGATTGTTTAGCTATGCACACACGCACCAGCAATACCTGGCATCTCCGAGACAGTAGAGCTACATGTTGCTACTTAAACCACAGTAACATCACCATGTTATGTGCATTGATGTACCAAAAAAAGGTACCAATACAAATACTTCTTTGTAAACAGAGAAAAGAGAATGCCAGATATAGAGGAACCTGGAAAAAAATAATGCCAGAAATTAGGGCATCAGTGACTTAGTGCAGCACACCGACTATACGGCTGGGCCCAGGAGACAAACTTTTTTGTATCCAATGGCAAGATTTCCCCACAAATACTTTCATCACTTTTGAAAGCAAATGTGTAGTGTCTCTTGAAAAACCCTGCTGATAGCAAGATCCTGCCCAGCAGAAGACAAGCAGTCAAGCTGAGCTCTGGTGTTTCCCAGGGCAGATTTGTTCCAGCTTAACTCAGGAGCTGTTAGGGAGGGAGCTTGCCCAGAGTTATCAAATAATCTATCACAGCATGCAACGGGGTTCATAACTGATGTCTTGTAACACGATGGCGAGTGATGGCAATGAAACCACTGCTTCTTTATTTGTTTCCAACTCCCTGATAAGACTATGTCTATATTCGCAAGTGAAACTGAGCAAGGGAATGTTCCTGGGAGCTGGAGCTGTTGCCTACACTGCTACAGCATTACAGCGGTCCCTGGCACGGTTTTGGCCCTAAAGAGCTCTCCTTCCTCCAAATGGCTCCTGGGCACAGCCTGGGAGTTTGCAGGGGCCAGCGACACTTCCAGCAGGCTGTTTGTTTGCTTGTGGCCACCCCACTCTGGAGACTGAGTTCAGTGGTATGGACATGTGCTGTGCCATGCTAGTTTGTCTCAGTGCCAGAGGCGTCTCTGTGGCGTGTTTACTAGAACAGACGTAGCCTCAGTGTCTCAGTCAGTGAGCTATTTAGTATGTTGAGGTCTCTGCCTCTTCAGCTAGACACATGAATCTGGATGCCAGAGCCCTTTCCAGAAGGATGTAAAACTGACACGTTGCTTAGAAAAGCTCATGTTTCAAAATCAGCCTTTTCCCTCTAAAATAATAATAATGGTAATCAGACCAGCTGATTTAACTGAAAGAACTGCAACTTTCTTTGCAGTCTTAAATACATACCCTCCATTGCCAAAAGCGAGAATCCTGACAGAGGCTGCTCAGGCCTAAAGCTACTTTGATAAAGATCATATCCTTTACACTCACTGTTTCTGTGCTGTTTTTTGAAAAAATGAGATGCACTCTAAGGTGCTCTCAGCAGCCATATTCTGACCAGATTAAGGCAATCTCTGGCCTTCTTGTCTAGCAATGACCATACACTTGGAGCAAGAAATAAAGAGAGAAACCATCCCTTCCCAAGAAATTGCCATGCTCTGGGATATGTACAAACAAAACTCTTTGGCAAGCCTAGACAATGCATAAACAGAACTCATAAAAAGCTGCTGTGCCTCATAAAAGGCACTTCAGTTTTAACAGTTTCTCTAAGAATCAATATTTTACATTTGAGTGTTCTTAATTCCAAATAGAGGTTATTAATTGAATAGAGGTGGTACTAAGGTAGGAAACATCCTAGAAGAGTAGGAAAACAAAGATGCTCTCAAAAATATTAGCTTCTGTTCCTGAGTGTAGAAGGACTGACAGTACCACATCCTCCTAGCCAGAAAGAAAAACCTCAAAAAACAGCATTTTTCAAAATAGTAGTTTTGGTATATGCTGTGCTGCTTATTAACCAATGACATTAGCAACAGCGCCTTTTGTGAATGAGCCATATCTACTTCTTTGTGCAATGTCTACAATGTTTTTTCTGTTCTGCTGCGTAAGGTGTGAATTCCTGGGACGAACTGCACATCTCATGGTATCACATATCCTGTGAACTACATATTTATCTGAGAGCGGGAGTTTTACTTCCTTTAGCACACAGCCAGAGGCAAAGTTTCATCTCCAAAGCTACGTTTAATGTCAGTAGAGTGAGCCCACTTTGAGCTGACATCCTAAATCCAGTCCTCAGCTGATCATCCAAACAGTTTTATTCATATCATTGGAGAGTAACTGCCACAGATTTTTACTTGCAATGACAGACCCAAGGTTTTAAATCTACGATCTATTTCTGATCCCTTTGAAGCCTTTGTTTTTAACCCCGTTTGTACACAAAAGCCTGAATTTTATTTGCAAACAAAAATGCTGTGGTAGGGCTCTGGTCAGAGCACCTGGTATGTGGCAGGACAGCAACAGCAAAATCACGCTGTGCTCTGCCTTCCCATTCCCCTCTGGCCTCCAGCAGACACGGCGCCTTCCTCGCCCATCTGTTACTTCGCATCATGGACACAGAGGGATTCATATCTCTGCTGCTCTTTTTGTAAGGAAGTTGCCTATATGCTGTATGGTATTTCAGACATCAAAGTGATCACTGCTAGTCGAGGCTTATGCCAACAGCTACGTCAGTTTTGGGGTAAGCGCTGGCAACTGCAGCACCATACAAGCAGAGAAAAAAGATGCCTTTGGCACCCAGCCTGGCCTGCACAGCAGTTATTTCTGTATACATGAAACTACTTGCAACAGCAATATAAGCTCACAGGTTGCTTGTATCTGCACATCAGCTCATTCAGTTCAGCATCTTTCCTTTTTGTAACGTGACATTCACAATCTCCTGCATTATCTAAAACCTGGGAAATGTGTTTGTCCATGGAACTTACCAGCTACTCTCCTGTGCTAATTAAAGTACTTTTGTCTGAGCAGCTGGTAATCCATTTATTCAGGTAGGAAAGCCCAGAGCATATTTAAATAATGACCGAGTTCAGTATAGCTTTCTGTACCCCTTAATACATCGCTATACCAAAGCCTATGGTTTAACACACCTATTACACTACGTGAAATGGACTGTCTCCCTGAAGAAGGCAGGAATGCAACCTTTGTCTAGAGTACATTCCTGGGATGTGGGATTTCTTCTTTTCATTTGTTTCCAAATATGTATTTCCCCATAGTGGGAAAATCTGCCTTGCATTAATAGAAGGCCATGCCTTTAATAAACCACTTAACTATGGATTATTTTTTTTTAGTTGTCCAGCTGATGAATTATTTTATAATTCTGGAAACCATTCACAGAGGTGAGATCACTGAGATGTATTTATACCCTCTCCATGTTCTTTATGCCTTGGCCAGAATATTTCTTATCAACCAACCAAGAAACATAAGGTCCAAATAGGTGAAAAGCAGGAGAAGTGAGCACAGAGAATCTTGTAAAAGAGATCAGAGAAAATCCTGAAGTCTTTTTATTACAGACAACTGGGGGGAAAACTTGTTGATTTGTGTATCTCTTTAAGATGCCACCACTCCCATTCACCAGAATTTTATTCATGTTTTCAACAGGTACAGTTTGGCTTTATAAAAAACACAATTTCTTGCAAACTTTGCCTATTATTTATTCTTAAGCCATTACTACCAGAGAGGAAACTGGAGCAAGAGCAGTGAGTCTGAAAGCAAGAAAGGACTATATAAATAAGATCTTTTGAGGGGAAAGTGATCTCACAGTGTTATAAACTGCAAAGTTATTTTCCATGATAAAGAATTTATTTAGGCACATGTAAGAGGACTGGGGGACCAATAGAGAAATGTATCAAAAGTATTATGTAGCTCAGTAAAAATTATTAACATTTTGCTCCCCCCTTCATACAACTTTCACACTGTCCTCAAGCAAACCTATTCATGTGGATAAAATACAGTAAGCATGGGGCTTTTAATAAGCAGGAAATAACGTTCATCTGACCACACTGAACAAAACAGAAATTGAATCAAAAGGCTCTTCTGAAAGAAAAGTGAGATTTCTAAAAGAGAACAGCAACAACAAAAAAAAATGCAGAGCTGAAGACAGGTGTAATCCTAACATCAGACACACTGATGACAGCAGAATTATTTTCTGCTCAATACTGGCCAGTGCTCCATAGCCAAGGTTTCAAACTGTTCATGTATTTATTTCCTTTCTGTTTGTTTTTTTCCCCCTCTGAGATCTTTTAGCTAGGGGTTGGATGTATGGTAGAAACCCAGAAGTTTTGAAAAGCATTTAATCATAAACCAAAATGGAAATGAACTTTGAATGTAATCTGCTTTCCCTCCCCTGAGACAGTGCTGTCCCTCTCCCCCTCCCCGCCCGTCCTGCCGGAGAGCTGCCAGAAGCGTATATGCTACACGCACCTCACGTGGGTAATATGTGGAAGCCCCAGAGTATTTTGGTATCCTCTATCAAGGCTGTTTTGAGTGCTAAGCAGTATAACTACTACAAAGCACTGGAGGTTCTGTCACAATTATTAAACAAGACAAGAAGCAATGCCACATTACACAGAGAATTATTCCAGGGGAATTTGGTGACAAGAATGTTACATTCTTTGCTTTAGCAGCCTCAGCATTCAAGGGACAGGCGATGCCAGAGTTCAGGCTGCCCATGAAACTGCAGCATTGCCCTCATGTGTAAGACTCGTGGGTCCAGTCTTTGACTCCTCGGTACACGATTCTTTTCACAACCACTTCCTCACTCAGTGCACTGCTCGGCTGGAAAGCAGACACCAGAGCTCTGTCAAGAAAAATACAGCAGAAAGCTTGCCAGGTGCTCCCGGACTAAGGAATGACTCGGGTGCCAGGAGCACGCACGCAGGCTCTGCAGGTGCTGGATCTGTCAAAGATCCTCACCTGCAGCTGGTTCTCAGCACCGGTAAGCTGCTCTGGAGTCATTTCCCCCTGAGGGCTAATGCATAGGCCAAAGGTGGGCAGATTTGCACAGGGACAAAACACAGAAGTGCTCCTCATGTAAAGGTCACGAGCTCTACTGAAGTTTACGTCCTTGCTCCAAAGCACAACAATACTAGAGCACACCAAATAAAATGTCTGAGGTTTTCTTTTAAGGTGAAAAAAAACCAACTAATTTTTATGCTAGCCTTGTTCTCAGTCTTACTGAATCATTTGAGCTGAAATATTCCAAAAATACTCAGGCTGAGGAAAACAGCTGGGCAGAAACATTTCAGCTCGAATGTTAGAAGTTTCACAAATACCCTGAAAACCAGGGTACTATAATGGGAACTGCTGGGCAACTTTCCTAATTGGCGGCACTACCAATCTATTACATAGTCAGGACTTTATGTGTTTTGTTTATTGCAGACTACATTATCAACTGCCCTCCGGTGAGTTGATAGTAAGCAGAAAAATAAAGAGAGTAGGGAAGCAGGAAGGAGACAGAGCTGCCGGCTGAACTTGGACAAGCCCAGAAAAACTGTTCTGTGGCCAGTCTGGCAGCGAGAGACACCGAAGGACAGCTTCTTGTGTCTGCCGTGGCCGTACAAAGCTGTATCAGACACATGCGCACGCACATCACTCCAACACAGAAGGCTTTCACAACATGAATAGTCTGCACCTCTCCCAAGGTCATGTGCCTGAAGCCCATAGCCTGTCAGACTGCTGCTTAAATGCAAGTGGAGCCATAAAGGCTGTTGAGATGATAAAATTATCACAGTCATATTTCAGCAGATGAAAAAGAAACCCGAGACCTGTGCTTGGACTAGATGTAAGAAAGAGGATACCTGGACAAGCAACACGCAATTCTATTTGTGTGCCGAAAGGAAAACTAGAGCAGGTTTCACACAGACCGACCTTCGGAGAAAGAGGAACAGAACAATTCCTTCTTCCTTGGCAGTAAACGAGCATTTCCAGAGTCACGCGACGACAGCACAGTCGGTACTGTACCTCCGATCTAGCTGCAGGACTATGAGGAGCTCTTGGCACTGAGGTCTCCTTCCCTAACTCAATGAATGAATTGAAAATGTTTCTGCAATGACACACATAGGGCACAAAAGATCACGCCTAGAAGCCAGTCTCTGAACATATGGTTTGCAGTTCTCAGAACAACAATGAAGTGAGAACTGGTGGAGGTTTAACAGCTTGACTTTTTATTTTCTGCTAACTCCAAAATTAAAAACAACAAACAAGTAGCTTGCAACATCATCTTAGCTGCTTCAACGCCGTGGTGTGTGTGTGAGCTATAAAGAAAAGGCAAAGTTTTTTAATTTTTAAGTGTCCGTTGTGTAATAAATAGCGGGTATTACAGAAATTTTACTATCTTCAGGCAGGGAAACACTAGATTTAGAACTGCAATAATGTATTTAATTTCCTGGGGTCAAAAAGTTAAGCTATAAAGTTCTCATATTAGGTCAAGAGAACCCCTGGCACACCAGAAACTCTTTACGTCATGACGAATTACAGTCAGATAGGGCTGTCATTTGGAAGATTATAATACCAATGTCCTACTCAGTAATCATACTTGTACAGGATGTTGCTTTTAAATTTGCAAGTGGGTTTTTACACCTCTTACCTTAGTACCGTGCGATCCTATCTTTGGACTGTCTGTTACACTAACATGAAGTGACACTTTTCTACCAAGGGTTCAAATTTTAGTTGACCTTCCATTCTGCCCTGGACAGATGAATGAATCGGACTGTCAATTTTGTAATATCAAGTTGAATTTCACTTTTAATACGATTTCCAGGAGAGATTATTTTCCAAGTAGTTCTACCCATCAATTTTCTACAGGGTCAGAAGAACTGTTGTTCTGGATCATGAATTGCATACGACAGCATAAAACAAGTATAAATTACAAGTACAACACTTCATACATAGGTGACAAAAGATAAGGAGTTCACTTTTAATAAACAGTTGAATTGCGAGTACTAAGGTCGGGCGTTGAAAGCAAAACAGAAGAAACTTGGTAAAGACCACTACACTAATAGCGTGATCCCAAGCTACGCTTTCCAAAGACTTCAATCAGAGCTACAGCTGTTCAGCAGCTCTCAAAATCAGACACAAATCATAATATTGCATTTAAAGCTATGAAAGTATGTGTGTGTAATGCACTGTCCACCACCACCAATATTTCTAGAGCATGAAACAGGGCTATTTTATGAATGAAAAATTAATGAATTTATGAATGAATGGATGCCTTTTCCCAAAAAGCCATTAGGGCAGAGGGCAGTAGGGTATCAGAAAGGTGGGGGTTTCTTTTCCTGACCCTCAGACAGTCTGATCTCCTTCGGGGTTTGACCCCCTGAAGAAAGCTAAAGCACAAAGCAGTCTTGGGATACCTTCACTTTGTTCTCTGTCAAAGACCATCTCCCCTCCCTGCCTCACAACCACATGCATACAGTTTACTGAAGATTGCTACTGGCCAGGTGAAAAGAGAGGGAATGCCATTCCTCTCATCACCCCTCGATCAGACAGGCTGTGAAGGGCACATATGTGCAGCACCTTGATCTACAGAGAGGTCATGGAAAATGGAGAAACAGAAGAGTTACCACAGACTGATCTGGAAGCACAGAGCATGAACCACCTGGGTTTTTCACCACAATGGGGCTCAGGATGGCATCAGAGCCAAAAAAGATTTGGTTTAAATTGTAAAGCTCTCATGGTATCATCATGCTGGTGTGATAGTTTTAGCAAAGTTTCACTAGATGAACTCAGATTTAAATATGCCTGTCATTTTAAATACTGCTACAGGAATCACAACTGCTGTATTTTTCAGTATGAAGAGTGGAAGGGATTTAGGTGAGAATCAACTATTCATTACACAGACTTCTTCCTAGGAGAACTGCAATCTCTTTTGCCCAAACTTTAGCACTTCAAAAAGAAGATAATTTACAAGCGTTAAACCTGTTCTCTCCTGCTGCTTTTGCCACTTCCTGCAATATTTGGAAAATCCTGCTCTTCTCAAAAGCTAAGTTATCAGGCATGGCTATAAATTCCCAAACCACCTCTGCTTTCCAATTTGTTGCCTACATCAACAAGGGAATTTAAGGTGATTCGCACTGTACCTCCATTCTACTGATGTGGTGCAAAGTTCCTTCAAAACAACTGCAGTTCTGCAGCGGGTCCTTTCCCCTGCCCAGTTATCATCCCAAAGCAAGGGAGCTGAGGGAGAGATGCCCAGGGAAGCAGAAGCATCACTGCCCAGTGGTGAGAAGCCTCTTAATAAACCTGCTCCAAAAGCAGGTGTCAGACCAGACCCTGCTAGCGTCAAATTCCAAGAAGCGCTTCAAAGGTCTCCTGCCCTGCCACCCTGACCTGGTTTTGGCTGGGATAGAGTTAATTTTCTTCCTAGTAGCTGGTATAGTGCTGTGGTTTGGATTTAGTATGAGAATAATGTTGCTAACACACTGATGTTTTAGTTGTTGCTAAGTAGTGCTTACATTACTCGAGGACTTTTCCAGCTTCCCGTGCTCTGCCGGGTGCACAAGAAGCCGGGAGGGGAGGGGGCACAGCCAGGAAACTGGCCAAAGGGATATTCCATATCATGTGACATCATGCCCAGTATATTAACTGGGGGGAGTTGGCAGGGGGGAGCAGCAATCGCAGCTCGGGGACTGGTGGCGTTGATTGGCAGGTGGTGAGCAATTGCAGAATTTGTTTGTTACCCACTCAACCCCCTGGGTTTCACCTCTCTCTCTTGTTGCCTTATTATATTATTATTATGATATTATTTTAATTATTAAACTGTTCTTATCTCAACCCATGAGTTTTCTTACTTTTGCCCTTCCAGTTCTCTCCCCCATCCCACTGGGGTCAGGGGAGTGAGCGAGCATCTGTGTGGTGCTTAGTTGCTGGCTGGAGCTAAACCACAACGGTCCTTTTTGGCCCCTAACATGGGGCACGAAGAGTTTGAGATAATAACAGATGCTAATCACAGCATTGACTCATCTGTTCTCAATATTAGTTTATCTGGTCTGCACCATGCTCTTGTTTTTGCTATACGTGTTAAAGACTGGTGTTGGTTTTTATAGTCTGCTGTGCTCTGCAGTGATTAGAGATGTTTTGCTTGGGAGATTTGTTATTCAGACACTGGCCTTGAGCTTTACCTGGTATTTGGGTCTTGCATGGAAGCCATTACTGTACTTCTGGTACTACCTCATGGAGACAATTAGCAATTATACCTCCTCCTTTGAGAGGTTTTCATGGAGGAAATACAGAATGGCACTGTTGCTACCTTCTATGATGTCTCCTCCTTCATTACAATAACTCTTCAGTATCTTGAACATCCTTGGGTAGTTAAAATACATCTATTGGTATTTCTTGGGAATATTGTTTCAGTTTTATCTAAGGTTAATAAGCAATTTAAGAGTACCATTCAGAGATGTGCCCCAAGGCTGGATAATTATGAGTGGCAGGGTGTGTGGAAATGCATGGACAAATACCCAGGAAGGCAGGCAGCTCCAATGTTTTGGAAATTCACCCCTGAACAAGTGCAGAATACTGAAAAACTAGTAGAGTGTTTGGAGAAAGTATGTTGTCACCCTGGCAACTGCAGATCACTGCAACATACTGGGGCCTGGCCCATACCTACCAAGCCCTGTTCAACACTACTGAGAACCCTCATGGGGAAGAGAAGGGTTCTGGATGCGAAGACAAAAGGACAGGCACTAAGGCCACTCAAAGCCCAGCAACAGGCAGGGCAGCTGAACCAGAGAACCAACCTGTGCTGCTATCAGCCACCCCTATACACAAGAAGAAATCTTGGAAGAGAAAGTCAAGTAGTTTAGAAAGAAATTATAGAAGAACAGGGCCATCACAAGGAGAAGAGGAAGAAGAGCAAGAACTTGTACAAGAGATGGAAACCACCCAATCCCTATCCTTGAATGAGCTGCAAGATATGCAAAAAGATTTTTGCTATCATCTAGGTGAGCACATTGTCACTTGGCTGCTCCAATGCTGGTATAATGGGGCCAGTAGCCTGGAATTAGAGGGTAAGGAAGCCAAACAACTGGGATCCCTTTCTAGGGAAGGGGACATTGACAAAGCAATTGGAAAAGGGACACAAGCCCTCAGCCTCTGGAGGCAACTCCTGTCCAGCGTGAGAGAAAGGTATCACTTCAAGGAAGATGTTATATATCACCCAGGAAACTGGATCACCATAGAGAAAGGTATCCTGTACCTGAGGGAATTAGCTGTGCTTGAGGTGATTTATGGTGACCTGGACGATCAACAGTCACCCAAAGATCCAGGTGAAGCCCAGTGCACGTGACCCATGTGGCAGAATTTTGTATGTAGTGCACCATCGATGCATGCAAACTCATTGGCAGTGATGTCCTGAAGAGATGATGAGGCACCAACAGCAGGGGATGTGGCTGACAGACTCTGGGATTATGAAGCACATCTCTCTTCCTCCCTCGTCTCAGCTGTGGAGAAACTGTCCCAGGAGTTCCAGCAACTCAAAGAAGATATGGCCTACTCCCCACCTGTACAGACGAGTATCTCAGCCATTAGGGGTAAACATCCCTTTGCTCAAGAGAGAGGATACACACCACAGTAACCCTATGATTTTACCTGTGTGACCATGGAGAGGACATGAGGAACTGGGACAGAAAATCTTCCTCGACCCTCGAGGCATGGGTACGTGAGCTACAAGGAAGAACAATCACTCAAGGAGGTTCTTCCAGGAAAGTGGCTGCTCCAGTTTCCAGTGAGCAGGACCCCGGACAGAGGAGTAGAAGTGCTGATTTTATTTCTGATCCTAATAGAGACACTTGTGATTCATATTTACAAGTGAGTGACAAATACTATGATCATGAATAGAGGGCCCCTGCCTCCAGCCAGGTGGAGGAAAGGGACAACCAGGTTTACTGGACTATGTGGATCCAATGGCTTTGCACATCAGCCCCACAGGAGTATAAGGCTCTAGTGGACACCGGCGCACAGTGCACCCTAATGCCATCAAGCTATACAGGAGCAGAACCCCTGTGCATTTCTGGAGTGACAGGGGGATCCCAAGACCTAACTGTATTGGAGGCCGAAGTGAGCCTAACGGGGAATGAGTGGCAAAAGCACCCCATTGTGACTGGCCCAGAGGCTCTGTGCATCCTTGGCATAGGCTACCTCAGGAGAGGGAATTTCAAGGACCCAGAAGGGTACAGGTGGGCTTTTGGGCTAGCTGCCTTGGAGACAGAGGAAACTAAACAGCTGTCTACCTTGCCTGGTCTCTCGAAGGACCCTTCTGTTGTGGGGTTGCTGAGGGTCAAAGAACAACAGATGCCGATCGCCACCACAACAGTGCACCGGAGGCAATATCGCACCAACAGAGACTCCCTGATCCCCATCCATGAGCTCATTTGTCAACTGGAGAGCCAAGGAGTCATCAGTAAGACCGACTCACCCTTTAACAGTCCCATATGGCCAGTGCAGAAGTCTAATGGAGAGCGGAGGCTAACAGTAGACTATCGTGGCCTGAACTGGTAGAACTTCAGTACGAACTGGAGTCAAATGTAGCCAAGTGTTATGCCACAACTGATATCGCTAATTCATTCTTCTCAATCCCTCTGGTAGCAGAGTACAGGCCACAGTTTGCTTTCACTTGGAGGGGCGTCCAGTACACCTGGAATCGACTGCCGCAGGGGTGGAAACACAGTCCTACCATTTGCCATGGACTGATCCATACCACACTGGAACAGGGTGGAGCTCCAGAACGCCTGCAATACATTGATGATATTCATTGTGTAAGGCAACACAGCAGAAGAACAAGCACCATCCAAGGAACGTCTCCATGAGCCACTACAGACAGACCCCAAGTTCTCTGCTTCCTCCCTGAGCTGCCCAGGTACAAGGCAGCTCTAAGCTGGTTCCGGCTTCAGCAGTTGCTAATATTCTGTGCACCATCCCTGGGCACACTGTGATGCTAAGCGAGCTCTGCAGCTTGTGACTGGCATTGAAGCACATCCCATCAGACTGGGGAAGGGACAGAGGAGAGCTCGTATTGCTGTCTGCAGACACATGTCCTATGTCTGAATGTGGAGTGGGGACATTACACCTCCATGCAGGCAATCAAAACAAGATTGCTTGAAGCTTTCTTCATGCCTTTCTTTCCTTTCTTTTTCTGTTACTGGTGACATTTAGAAATATGTTAAGTCTGAAGCCAGCCCAGGGATAAAGCCTTGTTGAGGAATGATAGCTCAGGTACATTTATCAGAGTTACATACATTTGAGAAATCTGCTTCCAATGACCACAGATCCTGACTGTGGAAGTGTCTAAGCAGGCAAATCCCTTGCCCATGAGGAGTTCCATTGAAATGAAGAAGCACCAAGCACACTGTGGACTTACTTTAAAGAGAAATGCTTGTAGAAATGGGGCCAAAGCAGATGTTCCCATATGTGTACAGATACATATACATATATGTATGTATGTGTATATACACATGCATACATATATACTCACACTCTAAAGGTACCTTAACCTGGAGTCACCCAAAGTACGTATTTGAGCTTTTCCTTTTCAAATCTGTGACAAGAGTGTGACGATGGAAACTTAAGAAAGTTTCAAAAGCCCACAAACACCTTCAGTGAAAAGGCTTTTCACATCATCTTTGTACTCAATGTACAGTATTAAAATAAACCATTTTAATAGCTGACTCCTTATAAATGATTAATGTATTGTATTGCACATAAGTGCTCTCCTGTTTCTGGGAACATCTAGTTGGGTAATATTCTCATTTGTGATTCATATGCATGTTCTTTTATAATTACAGTGAAATAACAGTTTCTTGGGAAGTGGTTTTTAAAAGTATGTCAGGTGCTACAGGAGATCAAAGTATAACAAAACTTACATGAAAGCAAAAATTGTGCATGAATAACGGCACCAGCTTTAACAATGGACTGAATAAACACGTGATTCTAAAGAGGATGGACTGAATTTTCCATCCTAGCAATCAATCGCGGAAGGCTGTATTCAGGTGAACAGGCTGAGCAGATACGCTCGCACTTATCACCACAACCATATGCTTCAAAAAAAAATATATATATGTGCTTGGGTCCCATCAACAAGGAGACTCTCACTGCAAGATATCAACACAGATCTTTGCACATAATGTTTGGGATCCTATAAACAGAATGCACATGTTAAAGCAGCCTCAGCAAATAATAATGACTAAACCAGGCAGTCTTTATTTCAGTGAGTGGAGAGGCGGCCAGAGCAGCTGTAATTACCTCACGCTCATAGCCCAGAACTATCAAAGAGCAGAAAACAACTGCAAAATGTGCCAGATACGGCACATCAGGATCTAGTCACCTGTTGTTTTGCTTTAGTGAGGGAAGACATTGAGGCAGTGGCTGGGAAGGACATTTTGCTTGGCTGTTTGAAATCAAAGGAATACTTTCTGTAAGCATGTGGTAAGTAGAGCGCTGAACAACTCTAACAGCAGCTCACCTGCAAGTTCAAGCAAAACGCCTTATAGCAATTGCAGCAGTTCTACTACTCCCTGTGCAGTCCTGGTGGGGACTCTGAATCTCATCTGTCAGTGCTAAAACTGACAAAATAAATGGGTTTCCAGCTTAGCCATCTGCATTCGGAACCAAATTGTTCAGCTTCAGGGCTTTGGCATTTATCTTAGTAAAGGCAAATTGCAAGTGCAGTGATCAGCTGGTGAGCAGTAGTCTTTGTGGAATTACTCGGTCATCCGGACTGATCACAGAACACACAGGTTAGCTTATTGTTGCCCAAACATCAAATAAAAATAAAAACTGAGAGGACAGCTTAAGTCTGACTTAAACAACTGAGGCAATGAGCACAGAACAAAACACATCAGAAGTAAAGGCTTTTTTTCCAGAAAATTATGCAGCTAGAATAAAAATTATAGATTTACTCATAATAAAAGAAATGCATCAAATAACTGTTTTACCTATACAAAGTTTATTTTTGAGTAATTGTATTGAAATGCAATGCTTTGAAGGTAATAGCCGAATATCACAATGCTCCTTTAATCCAGAGCTATATGGATCTTACTTTGTCAAAATAAACTAGAGAATAGAAAACTCTTTGCAGCTTAAATTGCTCTGAGATTTCTGTATAGCCTCTTTGCAGAAATACTAACCTGCAATGTAAGGTGAGAAAAGAAAGTTAGCAACTAAGGAGATTCAGGCTGAATGCCTGTCTTTATTCCCAGGTGAACTAAAAGCTCTATGACTTGTGTCCAAATACTTCGAAAGTATCAGTGCAAGGGAGTGACAAGTATTAAAGGCACCCCCTACTTTCCCCAATTACGTGAACTATCAGATTGAAGAAAGAAAACTTCCACACACACACACACACACACACTATATTTATTTTTATTCCCCTCATCAGCAATCTGGTCTTCTATGGGACATAATGGCACCTTAAAATCTGAAGTATGAAGGTCATGAACTAAATTAACTCAAAGGCTAAAACATAATTTTAAAAATGTAGTACCAATATTAATACAGCAGTTTAAAAGGACATAATCATGATGAAGTCTGTGAAATTGTTTGTGTATACAAAGGGCTTCAGGGGAATGGGAAATGCGAAAGATTTTCTGTGATGCTGATTGTAGTAAAATCTATAGTGCCTTGTAATCCTTGGATGTCCTGCAAGGCCCTGCCTGCAGAACCAGCTCCTGCACTAGGAAATGCTATTCTGTCACTGGGAGAGATACGCAGGCGAGGCTCTCCAGCTATGTCTCAGCTGTGGATGCCAGGAGCCCTGGCCAGGTCCCTATGCGTGCGCCAAGCTGCTGCCGGATGGCGTACCCGGGCAGAACCAGGTGGGACCATGCCCACACCCTGCCCTTGGGCTGCACTGGGGGAAAATCCAGAAACACCAGGAAAAAGAGAAACACGGTGTATTCAGCAGGGTCCCCGGTCTGGACAGCAGAGGGACCAGGATTGTTGGCAGCACTGCAATAAGTACCTGCCGTGCTGCTTGCACCCAGGCTGGGAGATGTGGGGCCTGTTCTCACTACTGCTGTGAGACTGCAGGTAGAGGGCCTCATGTTCCTATATTTCTGCCCACCCTCTGGGACGTCTGCTCTGCTCTCACCCATCCCTAGTGCAGTCAGCAGGATCACTCTCTCACTGTGTCTGCACACTATGCGGCTCCAGTGTTGCCCGGGCTTTCATGCTCTACTGTTAGACAGTATAAACAGTGATGGTTTTCTGCTGAGACAACAGTCAGTACAAAGCACTACTAGAAAAGCCCCAAGCTAACGCCACCCAACAACAAAAGAGAATTCAGGGTGCATAAAACAAGTGTACACTGTTAACAGCATTGTTAACTTAATAGCCCTTTTCTCCCTCTACCCTCTGTGCATTAATACCAAAAGGTTTTAAGAAGCACTCCAAATGCCTAAGACTGACCCTAAGAGGCTAAAAATCTTAACAGAAATTGCACATGGAATTCCTTTTCTTTCGTAAGCTCCAGAAACACACTCTTTGAAATACCCAGTGATCTTCTGTCAAATAATGTGGAGATGAATAAATGTAGCAAAGAGCAATGGTATTATGGGGCAGATTCCTATCTGCCTTTCACTGCATTGCACAGCCACTCGCATCTGTACCACAAGTTCAAAGTTTGAACAGAAACTCTGTCACTGTCTGACAAAGTCTTTACCCTCTGTATCAAAAAGCACCCATTCACATTTTCAGCAGTATTTTTTCTTTCCAAAAAGAAAGTTTTCAAAACATAAATCATATTTCTCAAAGCAACTGCCAGTGCCCGAGTGCTCCCCACAAATACAGTTAACTGCACCCTACCCGTAGAAATGATGCTCCTCCGATCGCTTGCTCTGTTCCCTGCTTCTTCTGCCTCAGAGTGCTCAGATCAGATCCTGCCCCAGAGAAAAAGCAGAGTCAAAGGCTTGGGATACTTAGAGCCGAGTCCTGGAGTCAGGCTGCTGGAGGATCAAGGAGTACTGGGCTGAAGCAGCATGGAAGGGAGACATATCAAAGCGCACTATCGCTCAACCATCACGCACAGATAATTGAGAGCATCTTAATGTGAAAACGGTGGTCACCAACTGGTGATAAAATAAGGAGACCCCAAGTGAGTTTGCTTTAAGCTTGCGCATACTGGGATGTTTAACGTACAATGCATAATGAAACCCATTGTCACCTTCATTCATACTGTTGCCTCTTACCCAGTTTAGCAGTTTAATACAATTTCTGTTAGCTTTGTCTTCCCCTCGCTTCAATTAAAAGCTGATTTCAACTTTCCAACAGATTGCATCGCGCGCACAGATGCATGTAACCTTCCAATTCAAGACACTTCTAACATGAAAGGAAGTGCAAAAGGGAGCAGCTGAGAACTACAAAGTTGTGCCACTCTTAAAAACAGGCACAGAAGACAGCCATTGGAATGAGTATGTTAAACATGGCAGAACTGAAGGGTTAAAAAAAGACAACACTCTGGATCTCTCCCTGCTTCTCAACTCTTAAGTGCATATTTATGAATCCTGGGACAGTGGCAAAATTAGGCCTAGCTGACCTTTAAAAGAATAAATTCCTAACATGGCAAGATGTTTTAAATATACATAACAGCTTTAAACACAAAAATTGCTCTGCTTCTAATTATTTTTGCTACATATGAAATATTTGAGGAAAATGTGTATGATACATTTAATTTGTTAATTACCAGCTGGCTCCTACGGCATGTTATTAAGCTACTATGGCGGTGACTAATGCTTCTGACAATACTAAATTACCAACAACACCTTGTGGATGAATGTGACCTGAGCAGGTGTTTATTTTCAGATAAAGATGGTTTGATTAACGCAGCCATAAGACAACAAACATTAAATACCACATGCACAAGTCCTGAGGAGGAGGGCTGCACTCCAAGCCCCATGTGCTGCCTACTCTGCAGGCACAGCCATGCCCCGTGGCCGGGGTAACCCCAACACCTGCATCCTGTGCTGTTGTTCGCAGGACAGATGTAGAGAAGCAAGAGCACCCAGAATTTTTCACTGGTGGTATTTTAGGTGCTGTGGGCTCTGCAGCCATGGCCCTCTGCTTGGTGACTTCGGTCCCGAAGGCTCCGCACCCACACTCGTGCGGTTTCAGAGGCTTGGCGTCAGTGTGAGTTTGCGCACCGAAATAGGGCCAGGTCCTACGCCATCCCTTCAGGCATTTCAGTAATTCTCTGACGTGAAGTGCGAGGGAACTGTTGCTGAAACAAAAGCAGGCTGCAGCCATTCCACTCAGCGTGCAATGGGCAGGGGTACTCAGCTGCAAGGGATGCCAGGCAGAGGGTCTGGGGGTCTTTGCATCAGGGAAGATGAAACGTGCAGAGGAGCCTTTTATGGGCAATCACAGCTGCAGCCCAGGCACAGCCCTTTTCCTCTCACATCTGAATACAAGTCTTTTTTTTTTTTTTTTCCTTTTATTTTTTTTTTTCAGTCAAAGCACTTTCTGCCAAATTGCTTAGATTAATAACATTATAGCTTGGAAAGGAACTTATACATCCAAGTACTAAGTGTGTGAAATAATGTTAGTCTCCTTTCCAAATCCTCCTGGAGTGGTTAGGAAAGCCAGTCTTCTCTTGCAAAGTTGCATTATAAAATTGCTGAACAAACTTATTCTGCTGTAACAGGAAGGGACACATTTTCTTCCCTATTGTAAGTAGGTCAATGAAAACATGATGTTGTGAGGATGAAACTGTTTTCCTCCATCTTCTTCCCCCTAATGGCAGTTTCAAATCATTCAGATTTAATTATGTTTCTCGTGTTAGCTAGAACATTGTAAGGTTATTAACAACTCATGTATTGGTGGTCCTAAAGTCTGGGGTTTGTGCTTCCTTGTGGGCTTATTCTAGCCTGAGGTATATGCATGCAATTCCTACCCAGGGCACGTCATTGCGCACTCAAGAAATGCCTGCAAAGAAATCTCGATGTGAAATGCAACAATATGAGACACAAAATTTTAACTCTCAGCTCTGAGATTCACACTGAGCTTTTACATCAATGTGATCTCTTTTTGAGGATGAAATTCTCACTATCATCTACTCCATTGTAGCTACACTGAACAGTGAACTTGCTCTGCATTAATACTGGCATAAACAAAGCCAGAGTATTTTCAGTGGAACTATTCCAATCCGTAGCACCTGGAGACTTCTCTGCATGCATTTCATCAGGAGGGATTAACCAGTAGCTGGAGAAACATTTAACTTGCAGTTACAGCTATCTGAATACTAAATGCAAATTAAAGGTCACTGGCAATAAAAAAATATATTTTGGGGGAGAACCACCCCTCCCCAAAACAGAAAAAGGATAAAAAATTACATTACACTAAAGAGATTACAGTATGCCAAAAGTCTTATCAAATTAAACTTTAAAAACCAAAATAGGTGCTGCTTTTTTACTGATGGCCTCTATTTTAGAACAGATGGTGTGAATTAGTTTTGTTGACATTATCTGAAAAAAGGAAAAGTAATTAATTCACCTCACATAATGCCTGTTGTAAACTCTCACTCACCCACACAAGGACTCCAAAGGCCCCCTTCTGCCAGCAAATGTTTGCCATAGCAAAGGTTGCACGCTCTTACAACACACTCCTTGTATCCTCGTCCTGAAAACAACAGGCCTGCCTAGGACAGTAAAGCTAAGCACATACAAGTGGATACCACTCTGTCCTCAGTGTGAAATTTTCACCCTATAAAAACCCATGACTTCAAAAGGGACTCGGATTTCATCCTAAGAATCTAATTACGTGTTTCAAATTTAGGTTGGACTGTCAAGCGCCAGCTGACAGAGTGATGTCCCCCAGTATTTCAGGACAACGATATCTGAGCTGAAATACAAAGCCAGCTGTTTATCCCTTAACTACTTACCTAAGAAACATTCCAAAATGAGAAAATTATATGACAATTAAGTGCCTCTGCACCTCAGCAAAATGCATCCCACTCCCACTCTGCAGAGAGATCTTTCCAACCAGAGTTTAGAAAGTATGTCTTTCATTAGGAAAACAATTCCATGTGCGATATTATCACCAGTATCACCAAATCATAAGGATGGTAGAAATTACAGGTAATCCACCTCCCACTGTGAGATAAAGTTGGATACACTTCACTTGTGTTTATTAAAGCCATTCCTAACACCTCCCGTGATGGAGGCTCCACAAGATCCACTGGCAGTGTATTTCAGAGGCAACATTTTCCTAGGGTTTACTCCATCTTTCTTGCTTCACTTTGGACTGGTTTCTTTGTCAATGGCACAGAGAAGAGATTACTGACCTCTTCGCAACAGCCTGTTTTGTGCTATCTGTACTTGAAAAACTGCCTGTCTCCTACCCAGTCCCCAGCAGGCTGCTCTCCTTTAGGTACAGCAAATGAAACCCTTTCAGGTTTTTCCCCTGGGACATATCCTCTGGATCTCTGGTCATTTTTACTGCCCCCCTCTCTACTTCCCAAGTAGCTGGCGTTTTCCTGAAGAGCAGTGCTCCAAACCGAACACAGGACTCCAGCTGAGTGATCACCAATGTGGAGATTACTCCCTGCAGGCTGTACTCCCATATGCATCCCAATATCGACCTTTTATTTTTTTCCTTTCTATCATGCAACAGCTCGATATTGCCAATTCATGTTCAACCGGAGATCCAAAGTAAGCCCTATCCTTCCCTGAAGAGCTGCTGTCTCACCAGTTGCTCCCCAACGTGTACTGGTGTCAAGGGCTACTAGCGTACAGCCCAGCGAACCCTCTGGAGCTACACACCACCACTGCTCACCTCTGTGCACCTGATGAGCCAAGCGTGCCCTTGCAATGCTGCCTCACGAAAGGCATTGAGTTGTGTGTCGTTCTTAATTAGCACTTAGTGAAAAATACTGCAAATCCAGCAAGGACTGGACCAATCTTTGCATAACCTTCCCCTCCTTTTATTTGCCTGCTCTATCTGCCAGGGACAGGGTGGAAAAACAATTAGGACTATTTCTTCCAAGGATGAAATATCCAATTTTATTTCCTTGCTCTATATTGAATCTGTCAGTATACGTAGTCATGCCTAATACAAACCCAAGCAGTCATCTACGCTGGTGTACAACAGAAAACAGATAGGACTAATGACCTGTGAAATAGGTATAGCCAGACCTGGCTGGTCTGAGGTTGCTTTCTGGCAAAGCTTGGTTTCTCTTGGACATAACACAGTGGATAACTTATTTAGTATTTTACATGCACAGTTACAAAATCTCAGGCTTTGTGCACAGGGAATTTATTTCTGCCTCTGGGAGAAGCGAGTGGCCTGAAAAATTATCAGTCTATCTACTTACCTTATGCCTTTGTCATAGGGAATACACAGTTTCAATGTGAGTGGATATTAAACAGTGAAACAGCAACGATTAGGCCCATTTAGCCCAAGTTACCACTGAGCTATGGGTAACTGTGCATGACTCTCAGCAGACACCTGTTCGCCTTTCAGTGAAAATGCACCACCCTGCAAAGAGTTCACCTAAGCCTGGAAACTATTTTTTAAAAAAGGGCTTTCAATTCTAGCACTTTTAATTCTATTTAGGAATACATCACCAGATTTAATGTAGATGAACTTATATTCCCTTGGATTCTTTTCAATCATCAGATACTTTATTTAGCTGTATGATTTCTGAAATTGTATTTACTATCTCCTAGACTCATATAATTGCTTCTTGCCGTCATCATTTTAGCAGGTTTCCTCTGCTTACACCTACTTCCTACTATAAAACTTTTTTCAGTTGCTTTTCTAAATTTTATGCTTCACCCGAAATTTTACATACTAGACATTAGAGTCAAGCTGAATGTATTATTTATAAATTTTCAGCAATTTTCAAAGCTAAAGTTATTGAAAAGAAATAGTTTTCCCTGTGCTTTAAAAAAAATCCTCTGCTGAGAAGCATTCATTCCTCCATACTTTCACACACAAACTTGAAGTCTGGCAGGCAGGTACAACTGTTATCTTTCTGTCACTATCAGCAAACAGCCACTGAACCCATTAACAAAAAGCACATGTCATCCCCCTCCAAGAGTGGTTCACAGGGAGCTTTAGAGCTTCTGAGTACAAGCGATTGCTCTACTAGCTGAAGGTCTGAACCTTGCTGATGACTTCTCTTTTGAACTGGCACAGGTCTCTGGGACATGTGTTCAGGGGGCTTCTTGCAAGCCACACATAACTTCCTGTATTGGAAAATGTGTTTCCTCCAGAAATTCCCTCCCTAACTGATACTCTGAGGAGATGGAGCAAGGACTTCCGCTGAAATACCACTTCTGGATGTGCTGCCAGCCTGCCAGGGTTGCTGTTACTGTGTATTCAATGGGTCAGCCAAAAATTCATCCAACTCTACGGTTGGAATTCCTCTCTGGGGAAGATGACTTGGAAGTTGCGATGAAGAGCATTACCAATGGCCTGGCAGGTGGCAGAGAGAGGTGGGAAGCCAGGATGCAGAATAGGTTCTGGGGGAAGTAATGTGATAGTTGGCATTTTCAGAAGTGGTTTGGGTTTTTTTTAAATAAAAACTTGACCTGTTTACAGAATAGCCTGGCAGAGTACACGGCTTGACTCTCAGCTCTGTTAAGCTCTCCTTGCATTTCTGTACCAGCATATTGTAATTTGTACCTGCATTAAACTGATGTGATTTATTTTCCCTAGTAAGACAAATAAGACATGCAAATTGATCAAAATTTTAAGGACAAAAATAAAACCATAGATCACTGTGCATTTTGTTTGATCTATTTGGAAATCTGTTTGATGTGTTTGGAAACACATTTTGTTTGCGTATATTCAGCGAAACGTGGAATATTTGTAATTGTAATAGCAATTAGAAATACACATCAAATACCAAGACAAATGCTTTCAAACTCAGATCTATGATGTGCCTTTTTTCCCCTGGGTTCTAGTCTGCAAACAACTGGCCAGCTCTCCTAAGTGAAGTTTGATTTCTCAAGCAGGCGAGGAAGCTTTCAGTTACGCAAATTATTTAGGACTCAGTGTTAAAAGAGTGACAAAGTTTCAGAATTACCAACTCAAAAGTTAGAAAATGTTTAAATCAATGTGCCACCTTTGTAATCAATGCATTTTTTTAGGTGTAAAGTTAGTCATTCTGAAGTCAATTTATAGGAAAAAAGAATGATCTGAAACCAGGGAATGGCTTATATTTCCCCATCAAATGAATGATATGTAGCTCTCTTGATCCAATATAAATGAGTCATGTATGGGGGGGGCAGAAGCACATAATAGCCAAACTATCATTGCTTTATAAACCTGGCAAGAAAGCATTTCCTGATCTTGTTCCAAGGACAATGTCACATCAAGAATAAACATGGACTGAAAAGGTAGTAATTACTAGAAAGCATATACTCTCATTAAACAGTATATTTTAAAAATGTAGCAGGAAAGGATAAGATTACTAATTCTATCTGCAGCTGTTATTTGGTAATGAGTACTCAAGGACAACTTCACTCCGAGCATGTTCTTCTGGGTTTTGCCTGTGCTTATTTTCATTGTCTTTGAAAGAACTAGTCACTAGTTGTCAACAAATTGTTTTTAAAGTCTACTTGCTCACAGACTTCTCTCTCAGCTTCATTTTTTTCTTTTTTTTTTTTTTTTTTGAGGTTCCACTGAGAGCAAATGTTCTTACAAATTTACAAGGATGCATTTTATACCAGAGTAGTCTTATCCTTACAAAAGATATAAAAGAAAATAAGAATGCAGCACTTTTAGGTAACACTCTTCATTCCTTGATCTCAGAGCACTTCGCAGAACTGGGCAAGTATTACCGTCGCCACTCTTGGAAAAGGGTACGCCAAGCCCCCTGCAAGACTTGTCAAAGATGACAGGCAGGGAAGCTGACTTGTCCCCTCCATTGCCCTAGGGAAGGTTATGTTCAGCAAACAGCTACCACCGTGCCAACAAATAAATTAATAAAGATTCATTATTTCCACTGCTTCCCTGTCTCTATTACTCAGAGTACACTTCCCAGTTCAGGTTTTAGAGTCAAATGCAGCAAAAGGCCATACAACTGTCTCAGATACAGGAAAGATACAGTAAAACTTGGCTTCCTGTAATACCCCCCTGCCAGGGAGGATGGTTTTCTCAAGGCTATTAGGTATTAGGCATTCTCTCAACTATCGCAGCTGCAATTAGATGCATTTTTAAGCATCCTATTAGTGGGAAGTGTCATATCACTGTGTTTCCAGGTAAAGTCACTTCATACAGTAATAATTAGCTCAGGAAATACTTTGTTCCTTCATACACCAGGAGCCGGAATCAATAGTGAGTTCAGGAGGTCTGACACCACTCAGACTGGCAACTTCCCTGGATATTGCCAGTCCAACTCATGGACTTGGAGGTGTTAACATGGCTGAACAGGACATCATAATTTCATTAGTTTTGGTTGTAGGTGTTTTGGGTGTTCTTTTTTTACAGAATTACAAAATTACAGAATTGAGGCTTTCTACAGCGTCGTGCATTGTACAAGGCATTGCCTGTCATACTCTGCCAAAACAAATTAGCTGCTGTCACTGGGAGCAGATTCATTAGGACCCAAAGGAAATTACATCACTGTGAGCTGCTTCTAGGTACTTTGGAGCTCAGAAAAATGCCAGCATATTCTCACAGAACCTTGGGGAAACAGTCCTTAAAACTGTTTACCAAGTGGTTCCTGATGACACCCCTATTTTATTATTTTTGGCAGAATAATAACGCAAAAAGCTGGAAGATGAGGCTAGAAACATAGATTTACAATGGAAAAAATACCATGACAGAAAGAAAGAAAATAGGAACCCTATACAGTAACTGTAAAGTCTCACAAGGAAGAATTTTAACAGCTATACGCGTATCCCTGCCACTGGTTTTATCAGGGTTTACAAAGAAAGAAGCGTAGGATTTATTAAAGGAAAAAAATGTTGCAAACCCATTTTCACCTCAGAAAGCGTGATTTTTCTGAACTCTTGTGACAGAGTCACTTACAACTTAATGGTAAAGGAAAGGGAGGGACTGTGACCTGCCTGCTCCGAGGGTAGAGGCGTAACTAACCATGACAAAGTAGGGCTTGTCCCTAAGCAACACTGAACAGCTGGCTCCTTGGAGCAGGAGAGCCTGGCACATGCCAGCGATGAACACCATACCAGTATCAGAGTAGCACCTCAGCCACTCACACAGTACCCAAGACTAGGAGACACCAATGCTTCAGCTGTAGGCCTGTGCTCCCCTCATCAATGATCTGTCCCTTGCTTGGTCCCCCTGAAGACAGGGGCCTCCATGATCTCTCCTCTCTCTGCAGTAGCAAGAGGCAGGGGCTGGCAGCAGTCACCCTTTCACCCTCCCACCACCTCCCACGAGAAGCACTTCTCCATCGCCCCCTGTGTGGGTTTAGTGGGGGTCCTGGGAAAGGGGAGGGAGGGAAGGAAAAGCCGCAACGAAGCAAGAAGTCCAGGAGACCAAGGAGAAGAGGGTGTCACCACCCCCGGTGACACCCTGTTTCAAAACCCTTTAAGAAAAAGATGCCTCCCTCTTTCCTTCCTCCCTCCCAGCTTCCCAACAAATCCCAGTCACCTGAGGGGTGCAGGGATAGTGAGGGAGAAGGGGACAGGGAGAGGAGAGAGAGAGGTCCCAGCCCCTGCATCCTGCCCTGATAAAGCTACCACACTCTTACTCAACAGCCTCAGCAGCACTGCGCTGCTGTGTGGTACCATCATTACTGACCGAATGTGGTACCATATTCACCCTAACTGTGCAAAATTCACCCTAACAGCTGGCCAAGGATTTTCTGTTCCAGAAAATATGCCAACATTATAATATATAAACTATATCAAATACAGTTTATTTGTACTTTTCTATGGGAAAATATCAGTTTATTGAAGATTTTCCATTTATTGCTAGGACAATTGGAAGATGTTATTTCAGGTGGATTAGATACACCAGAATATATTTTTTGAAGGCAGTCCAACACTGCACTGTAGTCCTTACCCTGGGAACTCCCTATTCCTAGGTCAGAAGCTCACTCCCTTCCAGAAATGAGGTTTTTCAGGCAGATTCACTTCTCAGAATACAAAGCAGGTTTCCTTCTGACAAAGCTCTCCAGTGCCTCTTGGACATTTAATTATGGGAGAAGGGTCTCAGATAATGAAATGGGAACACCATGCTCCTGAACTATAACTTCAGAAAAGCAATACACTGTGGTAGGGAAATGCAATTTAATTTTGAACTGACTCAGGAATTTCCCATGGAACATTAATTCTATTTTCTGCTCACCTCTGAATGTCAGTCTATTCTTCTCTTTCGGTTTAGGAAGCTTATAAAAGGTGCAGCAAACCTCTACTTCCAAATCTGTGGATTCCTCCTCCCTCAAGCCTTTTGCCATAGAGCTGGGGAGGGTGCACCCCATCTGAAGCAGAAGCCTGTTGTGCCAAGCCTTATCGGGGTGATGCCTAACCCAAGGAATTGCTATCTAGATAACTAACACAGAGAAGTAATAAAGGTATTTCCAGCCCCTTCAGTTTTGCAGGGGCTCTGAGAGCTCACACAACTTGCCTGAAGCTGCACAGGATCCTGTGCAAGAGCCAGAAACTAACCACAGCTTTACTAAGCCCCACTGAAAGTTTTTATTCAGCCTGACACATTTTGCCTCAAAGTTCTTCCAGTTCAATACTGAAACAAATATTATAGTGATACCTTAATGCAAGTAACTGCTGGCCTAGAAATTTAGCATGGGACTGAGCTAGTCTGAGCTAGTTAAAAGAACACCCAACTAGTATAAACTATAAGATAATATAGTCTGGCTTGAATGCCATTTCTCACCCCTGGAGTTGTTTTTATCTAGATTTACCTTAAACGTTCTACATTTGCCTCTCCTCCATCCCCTAGATCTAACCACACAGAAAACACTTCACAGCAGATTTGCTCACCCAAATATACCCAGATATTTTGCAAAATGTGGGTAAGCTGATCAACAGGGATGAGTTCAGTCAAATGGAAGAATAACAAAACATACCAGATGCACCATCCTTCCCTCAAACAGAGGGAACATTTCTATTTTAGTTCACCCAGTTTCACATATTTTGCAAGACACAGACTGACATTACGTGAGTCTCTTCGGCACTGATATCTATAACCAAAAATGTTAGGCGTTTCAGTTATCCGCAGACAGCACCTACTTCCTACAGTTATTATGGGCAGTGCTAACATGTCAGGAATTCTGAGTATGTTTGGGTGAACTGCCACCAAATCCAAAGTTAGGAGTTCTTCTACTACGAGCGTAAAACACGCATGCCCAGAATAAATGGTAAAAACGATGCTGGCATCTAGGTGATTCTCACACAAAGCACAGATTTAGAGGAAACTCTCAGAATACAAGTTCTTGCTATATAACAAATATTACATCTAACTTCCCACTCAGTTTCTGATATTTCAAAACCCTTCTGGCAATATGAGCACCACAACTTCACCAGAAATATTTGAGAAAGAGCTTGAAAATACCATTGATCAATGAAGCAAAGTATCTGCTAGTTACCAAAATTACTTCTGATAAATTGTAGAAAGACCATGACAGCCTGAATCTTCTTTTTACTTACAAACTCACTAGTAAAGTGAGGACTATCAAGGGAATGTGCACTTTTTAAATTACTGCTAGGAAGACTTTATTCAGAGAAAACTAAAGGGTCAAAATGTCAGAAAAAAAACCCCGCCAAGTAAAAAGCATTATCTGGGAACAAGCAAACTGAAAGGTCAAATGTAATTAACCCTGTGTTGTAATCAAATTCACACATGAGGAAACAGCAGGTAAGTAAAACCATAGCCAAACAAGCATGCAAAAACATTGATTACATCCTCTCTAACGTGGAAAACACTTGCTTTTCAACTTTGTAATAATAAGCAGCACTTCAAAAGGTATATAGGTATATAACAGAATTCAGCTGAGAGGAAAACACTTAAAACTGTAATGGTAAGATTATTAAAGCTCAAGACTCCCCAGGTACCTTGTTAGTTAACACCTCACTGAGGAAGAAAGTTCAAATAATCCGTATGGGGAAAACGGGCGGAATAAATCGCAGGGGGGAAAAGTACTACGTGAATATCCACCTCATCCTACAGGAACTGCTGAGCGCTCTGGAAGCAGAAGCAAAGCCCAGAGGATCCACCCTAGCAAATGTATGCAAAGGCAAGCTTCCTACTTACCCTATGGTCTGCACCATGATCTCTTTTGCCACCTTAATAATTCCAAAGAATCCAGAATGATGTTATTTTTAAGGGAATATTAGAGTCGTTAGAGGAGGCAAAGGCAAGCTGACAAGCAGAGCTTTGCGAGAAGCCAGACGGAGAGGGATGAATTTAAACCCTGGCTCAAGATGCTGTGTATTCTGCGTCTATCTTTAACTTGTAAATGATTTGGTTTCACATTCCTCTGAAGTCCTGCTGGCAGATGCCTTCGCGGAGCTTTACCAATCGCAGGCACCCGGGCACCCTCCCCTCCCCGCGCCCTCCCTCCCTCTCTCCCTCCCTCTCCCCAAGCCTGCCACTCCACCCCCATCTCCCCCATCCCCACCTCTCCCCTCCGCCACACACAGGCACACACGCAGAGGCTTTGGCAGGCAGGATTTCACTGACTTCCAACCACGGCTGCCCGCAGCAGGGGAGGCTGCCAGCGCCGCCCCGACAGCCGGCGGCAGCGCCGGGGCCGCCACCGGGCACCGCGGGCCTCCCTCCCGGGACTCCCCCTCTGCTCCCCGCCGGGCAGCGGGGGCTGCGGGCCGCCCTCCCGGGACTCCCCCTCTGCTCCCCGCCGGGCAGCGGGGGCTGCGGGCCGACCTCCCGGGACTCTCCCTCTGCTCCCCGCCGGGCGGCGGGGGCTGCGGGCCGCCCTCCCGGGACTCCCCCTCTGCTCCCCGCCGGGCGGCGGGGGCTGCGGGCCGACCTCACGGGAGCCCACCTCTGCCCCGCACCCTGCCCGTGTTCGGTGCGGGTGCACCTCAAATTATCGCTTGGGCCCAGCTAGGCAAAGCCTCTGGGTTTGAGGCCTGAAGTCACCAAGGGCATCGCGGTCACGAACGGGATCAGAAGAAATCCCTTTCCACGGGCGACTCCGAACGCAGCCAGCGTGAGGGCTGGGGGGAGGAAGCATGTCACCCTCTGTTGCACAAAGCTTCTGCAGAGACTTGTATTTGGGTGTTTCTAGCACTTCTGCCTGTGCAGAGAGCTTTCCTGAGGAATGGTGTATTTAAAAAAAAAAAAAAAGATTTTACTGGATCTTAAACACAAGGCTTCTAAACGTCCACTCTTAGTAAATTTGTGGCTCCTTACAATAACTACACGTTGTAATGTTCTTCAGAAGTCAGACTCTGAAACTACTGGACTACTGATGAACGGCAGCTTTCAAGGAGATTGAAGTGGGGAAACAAGTCCTTCCACATCACCCAGAAAGTCAGCATCCCTACCAGAGGCTTCAGGAGTCACTAGCCTTGACACAAACCCCTGGTTCTTAATGCCAGCCTTTTGAAGCAGCACGTCTGGAATTTGTAACCGCGCATTCAGCTGAGCACTGCTTGCCATCAACCACCTTATCTCAGACACGGGTGGGACTGGAACAAGCCACAAGACGCTATGTAAAACATGTGAATTACTGAACACTTTCAGTTGAAACTGGAAAATATCAATTGACAGTCACACCAATTCAAACGGAATGATATGGCAAACATCCCTCATTTACAGTCTTTGGCCTTTGCCCGAGCTGCTGCCAATGGGTTCGTACCCAGGGATGCAGGCAAGCAAGCAGCGAGAGCGGGTCAGGGCAGGGGGGAGCAAGGACAAGCTGGGCCCAGAATCACTCAGCTAAAAACATGGTTTATCAATGCCTTCCCAATGCCCTATTTGATGAGGTGTTATGCTTTTCAGAGCACTGGTGTTGAGAGGCTGGACTGATTTAATAGTAAAAGTAATTTTGCATTTACTTAAGGCTAACAAAGGAAACGGCTCAAAATTGGAAAGGCCTAAAGGGGGGTAAAAGAATCATCCAAAGGGCTGTATCTTAGTGCACATGAAGTAAGCCTGCAGCTACACTTTGTGGTGCTGTTTGATAACATATATATAAATACATATGTTTGCTAACATAAATGTAACATTATATAAAGTTTGATAAAACAATAACTCCACATCCATTTTCATGGTCAGTCCCACAGGTAGGAAGGCCAGAGCTCCTAATCTGGAGTCAGCTTGGGTTCACGGGCCTTGGAAAAGTTCCCAGCAACATACAAATAGTAAAGAATAAACTAGCTGATGACTCCTGAAAAGTTGAAAGATTTATTTTGAATCACTAACCCTTGTTACTATTAGCAAAGCCAGACCTCAGTATATTTAATGCCTGCCTTACAGAGCACTTCTAAAACTCAGCTAGAGAAAAACATGCCATGGACTTCCTGCCAGACAGGGTAGAAGTCACTTCGCTTCTCCTTTGCCTTGGGTCCTAAAACTCTGTATTGCTGATATGATGGTTGAGGGAACGTGTCTATTATTCAGCGAACTACAGGAATGCTGCCTGGCACCACTTTCCTATGGAGCCACCTCTACCGCTGCAGGCTTACAGATGTCTTAGAGAAAGTCAAGGAGCCACAGTGTCTCCCATTCAAATGCAGCAATGAGAATATCACACCTCAAATCGGGCTTTTTTCAGTTGTAACGATGTCAGACTGGAAGGGCACATAATCACTAGAAGCAGAGACCAAGTCTTAACATTAGGTCTTAAAAGCGGGGTTCTTCAGATGCTCAGAGAGACAAAAGAGAAGGAACAAAGGAAAGTCATCCTTTTGTGGCCGAGGGCTCCTTTTTAATTAGGGTATCCAGGAAGGAGCTAAGAAGCTCCCCATGGAAGAAGGTGTGATGGACAATTGTGGTGATCCAGAAGTGAATTAATGAACAGGAAGGATTAAGGCTGAGCTGTTTCTAGGACTCCAGTTTACCTCTAGAGAGTGCTTAAGTGTGGGGAAAAACAAAGGCAGGGAAATCCACAGAAGCACTTCAACACTTTTATCTAAACTTGTGTATTTCCCTTACTACATATGGGAAAAAAGAGATTGGGTTTTGGATCCTCTAAAAGAACACTTAGAAGTGTTTGCTTCCCATGTCTCTTAAGAGGTTATTTATAAACTTAAGTGTATGTGGGGATGGAGCTCTGGGAAGCGGGATGCTGGAAATTACTGGGAAACTTTGGATGTCAACATGGGCAGCATGATCCCATTCCCATGAATGGGACAGACAGAGGTCATATGTCCAAAAACGTATCGTATAAACCAAAAGAGAAGACAGGTGTCCAGTTCCCTCAGATGAAGGGACGTGCTGTCATACCAGTGTCTACATACCATACAAAGTGTACAGCTGGGAGAGATCTACCCAAGCTGTGAGAGGGAATACTACTCTTTCTCCCTCAGCAGGGTCTGTTGCTTATAACCATCACCAAATGTAATAGATCAGGGACCTCTGGGGTGTTACATTTGAGACACATGTATATGTATCAAGTATGAGGTTGGATTAGATGACCTCTGAAGGTCCCTTCCAACACAAACCATCCTATGATTCTATTATACACAAGCAAATTCTAGCAGAGGAGCGGGAGCTGGAGCAGGAGCTGGCGTGGGAGGGGAGATGGGAGCGGCCGGGAGGGGAGGGTAATTTGGTACCAGTGACAAGTGTAAATATGTAACATTTTTAGAGCCATGTGACTTCCTACCCATTCCCAATTTAGCCCAGTGCCTAAAAGGCATGGTCTGTCCCTTCACATTTAGCTATTTTTAATGCACACAGAATTTCCTCCTCGTCTTCCCTTGTCTGTCAGTGTCTTGAATTGATTTGTCTTGGCAGTCTTAAGATTTGGGTTTACTGGGACAAGCAAAATCTTCTACCTTATGGGCTCGGTCCTTCGAGGTCTTACTCAGAGTACTTCCTGCTCTTAGGAATGATCTCATTAACCCCAGATGATTTCAGCACGGGTTTGTCCGAGAGTAGAGGACTACCATTGCATTGACAGGAACGCAGTTCCTGCCTGTCACACTGGATCCAGCACACTGACTTTATTCTGTATTACTCAATCTACACACCCGTCACACCCTCAGCCTTGCCTACTCAGCTACGTGGTCACGCCATGAGCCGTCTCCAACACGGTCCAACAGATAGGGTTTGGCCAAGCTTTGACCAAAGCTTGGAGTTGCTTCTCTCCAACTTATCACTTTTTTACTGGAAGAGACGGGGAAGAGCTATTGAAGCTTGTGGGGACAGGGGGCGCTCAGTAGCATCCCCCCAGCACCTGCTGTCCCCATCCCCATGACACAGCCTCCGGCACAGCGGGGTACCTTTGCTCTGGAAGGCAACCCAGGAGACTGAGATGGGCTCACACAGGGCAAAACACTGCCCTGGCCCCCCAGCAACAAGTCTGACTGCTCCAAAGAAATTTATTCCAACACCCTCCTCACCGAGTCTAATCCTCCTGCCATTTTCGGGAGGTTCACTGGATCATGGGAGGAAGCTCAGTCACTAAAAATGTTCTGACGGGTTAGTTCCACTGTTTGCAAAGCATATTCAAATTGCTTGAATTCTTGGTAAGCATTAATAAAGTAAATAGGAAATGCACTTGGTACATACTCCGTGAGCAGTTTTGCAGCAACAGAGGATTTTCTGTGCTGGCTTTTCTGGTTTTATTTTCTATGTTTCTGAGATTCAAACTATGTGGAAGGAAGGGAGAATGTCCATGGTCATACATCTAGGCTTCAGAAACAAATCATATTTTCATTCAATCCATTTCACTGAAGAAAAAAAATACATTATTTCCTTTTAAACATTTCTTTCCTTTTTCCTATATCTTGTATTTACAGTTTGCTAGAGTTTTTTTTGACAAACCCATACTTTAAAACAGTGTTTATCACCATGTATAAGCATGTCACATCTACAAGAGCCAGGATATTGCAGAATCACAGAATGGTAGGGGTTGGAAGGGACCTCTGGAGATCATCTTGTCCAGCCCCCCTGCTTGAGCAGGCACACCCAGAGCAGGGGGCACAGGAACGCATCCAGGTGGGTTTTGAATGTCTCCAGGGAAGGAGACTCCACAACCTCCCTGGGCAGCCTGTTCCACTGCTCTGTCACACTCACAGGAAAGAAGCTTTTTCTCATATCAAGGTGGAACTTCCTGTGTTCCAACCTGTGCCCATTGACTCTTG
This sequence comes from Phalacrocorax aristotelis, assembly GCF_949628215.1. NCBI lineage: Eukaryota > Metazoa > Chordata > Aves > Suliformes > Phalacrocoracidae > Phalacrocorax > Phalacrocorax aristotelis. The sequence continues at coordinate 121,414,908 of NC_134277.1, read as the reverse complement.
TCCTGTCGCTGGGCACCACTGAAAAGAGCCTAGTCCCATCACTCTGATGCCCACCCTTCAGATATTTATAGGTATTGATGAAATCCCCCCTCAGTCTTCTCTTCTCCAGGCTGAACAAACGCAAGTCTCTCAGCCTTTCCTCATAAGGGAGATGCTCCAATCCCCCGATCATCTTCGTAGCTCTTCACTGGACTTGCTCAAGCAGTTCCACATGCTTCTTAAACTGGGGGGCCCAAAACTAGACACAGTACTCAAAATGTGGTCTCACTAGAGCAGAGTAGAGGGGGAGGATAACCTCCCTCGACCTGCTGGCCACACTCCTTTTAATGCACCCCAGGATATTGTTGGCCTTCTTGGCCACAAGGGCACAGCGCTGGCTCAGGGTCACCTTGCTGTCCACCAGCACTCCCAGGTCCTTCTCAACAGAGCCACTTTCCAATAGTTCAGCCCCCAGCCTGTACTGGTGCATGGGGTTGTTCCTCCCCAGGTGCAGGACCTTGCACTTGCTCTTGTTGAATTTCTTGTTGATATAGAGCCCTTGCCTTTATTTTTCTACACACAAAAAAAGTATGAACATTAATTATGAACAATTAAGCAACTTATGAAAAATGCTTTGCAGTTGCCCTGTTCCCTGCAAAATCAAACCATTATTTACCAGATGCATACTTGAAAAATCCCTAAGAGAACTAGAACAATTCTGCTTGCATTCATCTTCAATCCAAACACTAAATACAAGAAAAAGACTACTCTTTTTGTTAGATGTCCAAACTGATCAGCAAAATTAAGACCTCTGAGATATAATAAAGAGAACTTCTTAAAAATTAGTTTTTGTAGGAAAAATATTTTTCTAAAAATAATTTTATGATCACAGGTAAACCTAATCCCACAGTGCTGAGCCCTGGAAAAGTCTTTCCTGGCCTTACAGCACTCATGGATACATCAAAAGGCTGTATCATCCATTATTGGTCCTCTGCCTGAAAATACTGAATTTGAAAGGTTTGAAGGGACAGCTATAGTTTGTTAAAATTGTTTGGTGAGCAGTGCATCTAATGAAGATTGTTTTCCTAAGGATTTACGATCCATTGTTATTTATTGCTCCCAGTGACAGCAATCCCCATTTCCTCTAAACTCTCACGACCACTCCCACCTCTCAGGACATGAGTGCTGCCCACCTGCACTTTCAGCTTCTTTTCATGTGCGATGCAACCAACCTGCACCGCCATCTCCACAATAATCCTTCTAATTTCCCCAGGCCTCCACGGTTGTCCTTCCAGGTACTGTCCGAATCAGTACTCCCGGTCCCTTCCACGGTCCCTTTTGTACCTTCTCCCTACCTGGGGGAAAAGCAGCAAGCAGGACATGCAGCTGACTCAGTGCTGTGTGTGCTCAGACTGACCAGCCAGCACACATAGGGGCTGTTTCAAGAGGGGAACACTGCCTGTCCTGTCCTTGTTGGGGTGCTATCTTGAATCCCACTTCACGAGAGTCAAGGAGAATCAGTATAGCTGAGATTTCTTCCCCTGTGCTAAATTTAGCTGAAGGTATCTAATGTCTTCAAAACTACTGGCTGCAGCCAGAAGTGTGAGACAAACAAACATAGCAGGATTGTGTTCCCTTAGAAAGCCAAACTGAGAAGGAAAATAAAATAAACACACCACATGCCAGCTACAAAGATTCACGACACAGCCTTTCCTCCAGTAGGAGTTGCTCTTTGTCTCCTCGATGGTAAGAACCCTCTGCTGCTTTGAAGGCTTCATGTCTGCTCTAACCCCTTTAGTATAAGGCAGTAAAGACTACTAATTAAGACAGTTCATTGCAGCCTGTTCCTGAAAAGAATAACTGAAACGTTTGTGAAAGTAAAGATTGCAGCACCAAAATTTGTCTTGTCACAGCTTTCTCCTGAAATTAACATCCTTATTCCTAAAATTATGAAACTAATTTAATATTTTTGCTATGGAAATTACTCTGTTACCCTGTCTCGCTCCAGCACCTTGCTTTCATTGCAGCGCTATATTCTGCACTGAAAAAGGTCTCCAGTAATTAATTTTATAAAAATGCTACAAACATTATATATTTGTATTTGCCTGTACAGACAACCACAGGCCTTTCGTGGAAATTCAGCCAATGTCTAAAGGGTGCGTGCAGGCAGACATGCATGCGGATGGAGAGACAAACACACTTTTTTGAGAACTGGATGAGGATAATCTATGAAACAGATTCTCTGTTCAGTCGAGCCAAAGGTAGGAACAATCCCCTTTCATTCATCCCACATTCCACAGAAAAACCCTCCTGCTCTAAAATAAAACTCACTTTATTCCAACCTCCAGATGAAAAACTTGGGAAAAAGAGGAAATTACTTTTTTTTTTTTTTTTAATGAAAAAAATATATAGCAAGAACACAGAAGGAGGCCTGGAAGTCTCAGAAACTGCTAATGAGAGCTGGAGCATTAATATATAGGCCAGCAACCCGAATCCCATCAGATCAGTTATGTAAAAGCCAGCAGCGTCTGACTTGCTCTCTGAAATGCATCAGTGCTCTGCAGGGGCTGGGGGGGTGTCTCTGCCACACAGCCCCCTCCTTCCCTCTCTGTCCTGGCCCCAAGGCGCGCACAGACCCCTCAGCCTTGCAGGGCCTTGGTGCTGCTGGGGGTATTGGGACAGGAGGGGAAGTTAGATCTGCCAGAGGGTCTGGGCTGGGGTGGAAGCACGCAGGGTGAGCCTGGGAGAAGCTTGTCCTACTGCTCCCTCTGCTGTACCCATCCTGTGGAGAAATCCCAAATGTCAGCGCAAGAAGCTGGGATAAGGGATGGCAGCTTTCAGTGAGCAATCTGCAGGTAACAGAGAGCCAGACAGATTTGGGAAAGGCATAAAGTCGCAGCTGATGAGGATGAAACCACCGTCACATGACACGGACCTTTGTGTGTTTAACTCAAATCTCTTTTGCTTTGCACCTGCCAGGTTTATCCTTATGCTTCCAGAATGGTGCAGGAAAATAATGCCTCTCCTTGGGCATGATTGTCTCGCCTTATAACATATATTTAGATAATGATATCTTACGAGATGGATAGGTGTCAGGATCAGCAGCAGAGGAAGGCCCGCAAAGCTCCCCAGGCAGGGCTGCCAGCAGCAGCCCAGTGCCACGTTAGGCAACCCAGGCAGCAAACGCCTCCTGCACCTTGGTGCGCCGCAGGCAGCAAAGGGGGAAAAACACCCCATCTGTGAGTCACATTAGTGCCACACCAAATTTAAACGACATGAAACACAGGCAAAAAAAGGGAAAAGGGGGAAAACATCTTATGGAAATGGAGGCAATTAATCATGTGGGAATTACCACCTGATTGTCGTAGAAAATGTTTTTTTTCAACCTGCGACCACCTGAACACATCTCCAGTCAATAATCCCACCCTGTACACTTATTTCCGAGGGCTGTAAAATTGGCAGCACTGGATATCACCTATAAAAGACATTGCAGCTGCCATGAAAGCATTTATTTGAACACAGGGAAAACTTGTACCCCAAGAAAAATACTGTTTTTCAAACGTTCAAACATTACAATGTGCTTTTTGTGGTCTTCAGAGCAATACTTCAGTTACTCCAGACCTTCCTTTAGCACTGATTTATGGAAATCCAAACTACAGTAGAAACCATCTCAAAGGAAGAAATCCTCTGGAGCGCTTTTCCCTGAGAAGGCACATACTCGTCAGAATAGGAAGGAATGATGAGAAGCATCAGCACCTTCAGGAAAAGTGGACACTTTCCATAAGAAAAGAGGTGATGAAAGCCTGAAGGGCTGGAATTCGACACCGAGGGCTTGGTAACTTCCTTGCTGATACACTCATCTTAAACCTTCTGAAGAATTTCACGATCTTTACACAACTTTTACTAGAAACAAAACAAAAACCCTTCCTAATACCAATATGAGATTAAAAAAATTAATCAGCAAATTCCAGAAAGGCAGTGTTAACAGATTAATTGCATTCCCCTTTTTCTCCATGCCCTAAGTATTATTTCCTTTTATATTATAGAACATCTACCAGCTAATGAAAATACTGGAAACCAGACTTTATGATATAACATGGTGATAAAGTGAATTACATTTAAATGTCAGTGGGATCTACGGAACAGAGCAAATTTGGAAGAAACTCATTCAGTAATTTTAAAGTTGTGAATAATTAGCATGGCATTTTCAAATGTACTTGGTCATGACCTAATTCTGCTCTAAATTCTTCAATTCTAGTTTTCGCAAAGCTATAGAAGCCATGCAATACTACAGTAGTGTTAGAATGAGTGCTGCAGCAGTACTGAGTCCTGCTGAGAAATCCCACCCCTAAATGAGCAGCTCCAGCAAAGGAATGGGGCATGACAACTGGGGGGAGAATCCAGCCCATTCTTTTCAAAGGCAGTACTCCAGATTTACATAAATGCAAACAAATGCAGTTTGGCCTCAGGACTGACACGACGTACCTAATTCACACTTTCCCAGTTTACATGGAAGAAGCTGTAATGGAGCTGAAAACAGAAACTAAACTAACAACTTCCACAGGAAAACTGAGATACTGTAAAATATTTTATCTGTGGCAATCCAGTAACAAGTTATTTTGACATTGTCCTGTGAAGTGTCATAACAAACAGCCCACAAATGTACAGTGTGCATAGTACAAAGCCGAGCACAGGTCTGGGCATAATCTACTCACTGTCAGGTACCACAAAGCTGCTTTGAATAAACATGCTCCTTGGTATAGCACCTCCTCCCATGTCTCTGAATTCATCATGTTTATCCCAATAAAAGAAATTTTTTTTTTTTTTTTGCTTTCTTCATAGTAGCATATGCCTTATCTAAGAGCCTCAGACATTACAGTGTAATTTATTTGTACTTCTTGCTACAAAAAGTCTTGCTCCAGGACTTTGTGGCTGAACACTGACTACCTGAGGGAAATCAAATTAACAGCAGCTGAGACAGAACTATTAAAGGCATGTTTTCCCCTATGTACAGTAGTCTGTTAATGTACCCACAGGCACCAAGAGGGTGAGGAAAAAGCAAGGACATTTCTCTGAACCATCACTATCTTTCACATTACTGTCTACTCTTGTGAAGGAGATGTGGACGTAGTGATATTCATAGGCACTGGGGTTCCTCAAGCCTCAACACAAGCATGCAGATTTTACAGCCACGCACAATATGAAGACACTAGCTTCCAAAATAAATGGAGTAAGCTTTTTGCTTAAGGCTACAGAGGTAACTGCAAGGTTGTTTCTGGTTGTAAGCATAATGATGCAAGGAAGTGGCACACCAAAAGCCTGTCTCCCCTGCCCTCTCTCCCCCTGCCCTCATGCCCTCCGGAGGCACCACCCAGCCGCCAGAGAAGGGGAGGGGCTTGGGATGGCACCCAGCCTCCTGCTGCACAGCCTGCCTGAGCAAGATGCTCACAAAGGAGCTGTACTCACCCCCTGCATTCACTCCTCTGACGCAATGAGGGAGATGACATCTATACTGTTTTTAGAGGAGGCCAAAGATACATTATCAATATGTTCAGGATGATGGGGACCACTTTTGTAACTGGGAATTACCGCTCTGAAATGCAGGCTGTCACAGGGTGCTCACGTCACGGAGACCACCTCACCACGCCCATGCTGCTCAGGCATTACCTGAGTGGTGAATATGGCAGGAGCAGCATGGACTTGTGTTAAACACCACGCCAGCAGTGGTAGAAGACCTGATCAGGTCTCAGCTCTGCCACAGATCCGTTTGCTGAATTTGGGAATTTACTTCCTCTTACCTAGCCTTCACTGGTTTTATGACGGGTGTCATGTTTCTAGGTGCTTAGAGCAACTAAAACTTTGAGCTGGGACCTCCTAGCACTACTGCGACTACAATATTGAAAATTGTTTAGGGAGCATTTTTATTCCATTTAGTAAATCGAAAAAATAACTAAGTAAAAGAAGAAAAAATGCAGCTTCCTTCAAAAGGCTCTTTAATCAGCCCCTGAATCTGAATCAATGCTGAGCACAAAGATTTAAATTTGGCTTAATGAAAACTGAATAGACCAAAAAACAACAGAAGAAGTCTCTTTATAAAAGGTATGGATTCGACCTAGCCCGTAAATAATTAAAGCTCCTCTCTGTTCCTTTCCACTTTCTATTTTAAGGCTTTTCATTATAGGGGATCAAAGTCAGCTCGAGTTGGAGAGAGTTAGACAAATCCATCACAGAGACAGAATGAATGTATGATCTCATCCCCTGTGACAGCAGCCCGACGGTACCACCTGTTTGAACTCCAGCTCGTACCACTTCTGATGACACTGGCAATGTCAAGTCTACAGCTTGAAATCCAAGGGGGTGTGTGGAAACTCTCTCCACCTAAGCAAACAAAATGAAACAACTGTAAATCTGCCATCAGGAATGCTACAGTAGGCAGTACTAGCCGCCTGGCTGCAAAAAAAGCGGCCACAGCAAGGGTTCAGACTTGGGAATATAAACCACCAGGAATCTCTGAAAATCAGCTATACGAAGAAAGACCAATTTTTGTCTGGAGAAGAGGCAAAATGAGGAGAGAGATGATGCATGTAGAATAGCTGTCTAAAAATTACAAATAGTAAAAAGAAAAGTAATGAAACATTCTTATTTATTTTCTCATAATAGATGAAAAAGAATATGTTGTAGCCAAAGACAAAATAATTAACAAGATATGGAAGAAAAGTTAAACAGGAAGTTTAAAACTGACAGGCAAATTTAAAAGAGATTAAGGAAAATTCTGTTCTACCTTTTTAAACTTAAAGCATAGTTTACCCTGTGGAGCTGTCTGCAGCATAATATAATTGGAACCAAAAAGGACTATAAAAAAATATTCATTAGATTGTTAATGAATTCCTGCATGTTCCCATTAGAAACTCATTTGTTTTAAAAAGAAAGAATATAATCCTTAATGAACCTTGCTTTTTTTAAGCAAGAGAAGACAAACATTTATACTTCCTGACACAAGCAATGATTAAATGTCAGGGATTAAGACATTCCCCTTAAGGGGAATCCCCAAGGATCAAGAAAATCCCCCTTTTGTCACATTATTCCGTAACTGTCAACTGGCCAGTTCCTGAGCACTGTCAGGAACAATGTACTGGGTCAGATCCAACACACCAATGTTTGTTTAACACTACAGTTCAATCAAGAGATTTCTGTCTAAAACTTCTGTTTAAGAAAAAAGATTACAGCCTTGGCAGTGTACCATAAAACTTTGCTTTCAAAACCATTTTTTGCTCTGACTGCCAGTAGCTAGCAGCACTTGAAGACGAAGGCAGCAAGCATACATCAACTCTACTTGCTTTGGTGTGCAAAAACACTTTGGCCTAGATTTGGGTCAAGATACATTATTTCATTTCCTTGAGCTGCTTGACACGTTCAATGCACACTTGACTTCTGGTCTGCCACTGCATTAAGAGAATTTGCAGTTCTAGGAGTTGCAGGGTCTTCTAGCTGATGAAACTTGCCATCACACTGTGATATAAGAGCCAAATTGTAAAATTATTACAGATATCAAAAAAATCTCACTGCTGTGAATTTTATGCGATTCATTTCTCGGAGCCTACCAAGATGAAAACAAAGAGGCAGTTAAGCACATCACTAGCTGAAAGAGCTATTTCAAAACATGCTCTAAATTAAGAGTGCATAGCAGGACCTTCTCCCAGTGAGAAAATGCACCCTGGGGATGAGTAGAGGCCCCAGACATCAATATTCTCCTGGGTGACCTCATTAGCATCTGATATGTGGGAACATCATCTTTAAACGTGCGATTCTACTGTTTACTTTGAGATGGTTCTTTAATCAAATTCCTAAAATTACTTTCATTTGGTACCAGGCAGATAAATAAACCTACATTATTCAGGCCCAACAGCTCTTCAAATGAAAAAAAAAAAAAAGCCTGCAATAAAAAATTAGATTGGAAAGGTTTTGATGCTTTATGTGGGAGTTAGCTGTGTGCAGAATTGAACTGTATTTTCTTGGTTTAGCTGAACTAAGCTGTACTGACAAGAGCATGCTGAATTAGATCCGGTTGTAACCTGAGGTGAACCTGCAGGATAAACCTTACGTCATTATATTGCTGCAGTTCCTTCTTTTTTCCATGAGCAAACGTGGCTCGCTTCCCTTAGTCTCTGAAATGCCATATCGGGTGTGCTGGCCATGGGGTAGAAGTTTAAATAGAGCATGTTTGGATTTATTAATTTCAGGCCTCTGGGAATGGAACTGAGCTACTAGGAGAGACTGAAGTAAGACTACGAAGGCATGAGGGAGGCAAAAGTGATAGATCTTTTAAAGATAATGGGGTATTAAAATGTACCCTGTGTTGAAAGACATTCACCCGCATTTCTGATTTGGACTTTTGGATTTTTGCCTATCCAGGGCAAAACCAGCCCCATGTTTCCCCCCAACAGGGATGTAGGGGCACCTTGCCTTGCATCACGAGGCAACTGAAACTAACGGGTGTTGATGCCAAGCCCTACGTGGCTACAATATGTTAGAAATACTTCATTTCTACAGCACCGTTCACCCAACTTTGTAGGATAAGATATAACAGTCTTCCATGAGACTGAGGATTCCTCAACATGAATGACAATGAGAACATGAGGTACTTGGCATGGCAATCCCCTCTGCCAAATTTCCACAACCATATCATTGCTTCAGAGACACAACTCAGCAGGTAATGCTGCTTCTTATGTTCTACCTTATGGTGAGACCTACAAAACATGCTCTGTGTTCCTCCTTCAGACATGTTGCTGAGCGTGAATCTACTTTCTCTTTGCCAGTGTCAGCTGGAAGCCTCAGAGGCACAAGGTGAATGGGCACATAACCCTGTATCGTCTCGATACCTGACAGCTCCATTCTCTGTTAGTGTTATCAGGAGCCCTCCTTGGATCAATCTGTATACTTACAAGAAAAGCAACTCTATTTGTAGGTGCACTAGTTAGGCAATAGATAGACCCCTGCTCCATCGCACAAGCTCTTTGCCCGCAGAGCCCTGGAAGAAGCCCTCTCCCTGCTCAGTGAGAATCGTAGGGTATTACAAAACTGATTCAGTACATAGCAAGACAATCATTTAGCGTACAACGCTGCTGACTGCCAAACCTGGATCACAGTCTGTGGGCTCATACACTTTCTGCCTTCATCATAAAACAAGTTGGCTGGTGAACAGGAGTGGTGCAGCAAAGACAGGGGGTGCAGCCAGTTCAGAACAAGCCTGCGGCCACTAAAATAACAACAACCCCTCAGAACTACAAACTCTCTTGCTCCAAATTGTTAAGGATGCTATCCCAGGCATTTACCTGAAAAAATGTTTTTCCTTTCCCTTTACATTGGCAGTGGACAATACAGAGTCTGCTTTGAGGACCTTCCACATTGTCAGGAATTACCTTGCTACTATAGGTTTCTCCCTCCTAAGAGCTATGGTGCTAAATGTTATTTTCCAACCCTGTATAACCATTGTTTTTTTCAAAAGAAATTCAGGTACATATCCTTGAAAATTATTTTTCTCATGTATATTCAAGCTCATATGCAATGGAGATGTTATGGAGACACTATGATTTTGCTTAATAAAAATATAAATCTCTATATAGTTTCACCACTTCAGGCCTTGAATAACTGGAAATCCTCCTCCTACATAATTTGTCATGATTTCCTCTGTATGAGTTCAGTGTAAGAAGCATATAGCTAAATTATGCAGAACGATAAACTTACATAACTGTTTGTAAGACAGAAGAACATAAAAAATAAAGCAGCTTTAATAGATGGGAATATAGAGAGGTCCAACACAGAGCTGAGGAAAAGATGATTTATAATTTGTCCTTTAGGTGGACAGGTTTACTAGTATTTAATTAGTATAAATAGAAGTAAATCTGAGAATATACTGTCATTCCTTAAGACATATGGCAAAAAAGAGCTGGCAGAACTAATTACGAAGCAGCTATATGAACAAACATAAACATAATATGTAGAAAGGTCAATTTGCATGAAGAGATCACCTATCTCTTGCCTTAGTTTCTCCTCTTGGAACAGCGGTGGATGCACCCACATGGCTCACTGATATAATGTGCACACAATCCGCAGTACTAGGCATACATCCGGAGTACCACTGCAAGCATACATAATTTCTTTCACTGCCTATCAGGAGGTTCCATCAATAGTCCACCCTTTATGCCTTTTGGTAGTTTGCATTCTCCTTCTTCTCTTGGAGCAGTCTCACATTACCCATGCTGCCTTCTCCTACTCTCAATGCAAAAATCAGAAAGGAAATAAAATCCATCAATCCTCTACTTGCCTTATTAAATCTGTCTCACACTGTTCATCATTCCCTGTGGCCCTGCAACTCAAGCTCTTAGCTCTCTACTTGCAGGGCTCTTTAATCCTTTAGCTTTCTGCCTGGATGGCTATGGGCAGATCCCACCACAATTTGCCCAACTCCTGGCCTCTTTTTCTAGTCCCTGATAAGAATATTTGCTCTCGCTGTGGTCTCTCCTACCTCCACTGAAACAGCAAAAAGCCTTTTACAAGGTCACACACATACCCTTAGTCAGGTGTTCTTTGACTTGCAATGAAAACCACAGGACAGCACAAATGAACCTAGGGTTCATGATGTAAGGCACTGTTGTTATAAATTATAATTAGACACAGCCAGAAATGGGGATGAAAGTGAGTTCATTAGCCAATGTCAGCTTTTCAGCATACTCCAAGCATGTGTACTTGGAAATTCTTGTTGCTGTACCTCATGCAAATTACAGTTTGCAGCTCCCTTGCACTGTTCTCCCATTAGGTGTGTGTCTGAAGCATAGAAACAATTTGTTTTATCGCCTCCACTCTCACAAAAGAATTAAATTAAAAATAGCAGTAAGGCATCACATTTAACAGGGCAGTAAAATAGAACTGTAATGACTGCAGGCTTGCTCCTTCCCTCCTATAGCAAATCCTGCAGTGAGAGGGAAGCTGCAGCTCTGCTTGGGATCCTTCTACCAGCATCCCATGGATCCTGCCCTGGGAAAAGGTTTACTGAGGGGGAAGTCATTGTAGGGTAAGGGCCAAAGCCCACGCCTGTCCACTCAGTTCTCAGGCCATTTGGTTGGAGGAACTGATAATCTGCTTTGCTGTTCCATCTTGCTAGCAGCCCTTTTCCAGAGTGATGCTCTTCTAGAAACACCTGCCAGCCAAGCATCATGGGGGCCCATTTCCTTGAGAAGGCTTCTCAATTTATAGGAGATTTACTGTAAACCTAATACAGGTCGTTATTTTTTAATTTTGACTCTCCCATGGGTGGTCAGTAGTACCAATATCACAGTTTGCCCACTCCTTCCCTACCATAGGAGACCTCAGGACACTGAGGGACTAGCAAAACAGCACAAGATGACTTGTACTGCTGACATCTATTCAGTACAACTAAAATTTTTCAAAACCAATGGGCATGAACCAGGTCCCTGCAAAACTGCAAACATTAATCTGAGCTTAAAGAAACCCAGGGACTAAAGATGTCATACTAACATCTCTATGCAGCAATTCCTTTTAAACAAACATTGTGGTAATACTAGCAGAAGGAAAAGGTTTGTCTGTGGTATGCACGTAATACCCAGCTAAGACGACTCCTCTGTTAGGCCCAGAGCTGCATGAACCTGTGCTCACTGTTGGATTTCCAAAATGCACAAAAATACTTACCTGCATATCTCAAATCACTGTCAGACCTAAGATGCAGGAAACTGGGGATTAAAAAATGGAATGGTGACAATCTGGGTAGGGACTTGGTGTTTTGGCTTATTTAATTTGAATGCTTTATACTTAATAATATATTTGGCCCCTGGTATTTAAGGGGTTTCTCTATAGAACACTGTTATAACAAAGGCAGCATATCCTACAAGAAAGGTATGTGTGCCATTTCCATCAATGTTACTGGATTTATAGGTGAAGTGAGATTCACCCTTGGCTCACAAATCTGGCACAAAGGCCCTTTGCTTCCTGGAAGACAATGAATGTGCGAAGGAAGATCAAGGACAGAGGAGCTACCCAGGGGGACTTCTCTGCAGCCTTTCACACAGCACTCAGAGGAGATGTTTGCCAGCTGTGAAGAGGCTGTCATATAGGAAGATACAGGAGCAGGCTAGGGGAAAGGATCATAGGAGTCACCAGTTCACAGATCCTGAGCACACAGCGTGCACACAACAGCAGCCGACCCCAGCCATGAAAAGAAGCGGTAGGAGAGCCAACTTGAAGTGTTAAATAATTTCTAGTCCTTGGTCAGTGACCTGCTCGGTCTTACTCTGCACACGTTTGTCACACAGGAGTGGTGACCCTCTCTGAAAATGTCATGCTAAGGGTAGGAAAAGCAGTTAACATACTTCCTACAGTTTTATGCACCAATGCCTAGAGCTTTTCCATCTAAAGCATACATAAACTAAATTTCAGTGGCTGTGAATTTTGTTAATGCAAAAAACCATGAAACAATACAAGTTTTCCTAATGCTTCTGTCACATGCAGAGTAAGCACTGTTGTGAAAGCTGCGTGCTCAGGATGTGTTAATTGCCAGGTCCCAGGAGCACTCCCTTTAGCCTACTCCACATCTTCCAGTATGACAGGCTTTACTACAGTGTGATGAGAGTCACTGACCCATATTTTGAAGGTAGATTATTGCAGTTTAAGTTTATAACATAATCGTTAAGTAGAAGGTCGTTTCTTAATAAAATTCTGCTGTGGCTTACTATGATTCTGCACTAGTAATAAATATTTACTTACCCTTAAATTACTCTGAGAATACTTTTTATAAGATTAAACCAGGTCCTTTACCACTAGAACACAAGAATTTTTCACTCAAAAGAGAATGAAGATGGCAATTAGAGATTTCTCTGTATCCTATATCCTAAAACCTTCTTAGCTGCCATTTATTTAAAAAAAAATACTTTGAACAAGCCAAAGAACACTGCAAATCCAGCCCTTTAGTGCTCTGTTTTACATCTCTGTTGGACAAACTGGATCAGGACACAAAAGCCATTAACCCCTTTTGTTGAGGGTCACTGCATTTATGACATGACATAAGTACCAGCAGAAGGAGTCACACACACTTAATTGTATAAGCTATTTCCACATAAAATAACCAAATGGTCAAACTAAAATAGCTTGCCAAACTCTGTATCTGTAGTTTATACACTGCCACACAACTATCGAGAACTTGCATGTTAACTTGCTAGTAAGGGTTCAGAATAGTTTTCAAACTCACAGAAGTCCAGAAAAGGCAGATGAGTAGGTAAATGTTGTGGTTTAACCCAGCCAGTAACTGAGCCCCACACAGCCGCTCACTCAGTCCCCCTCAGCGGGATGGGGGAGAGAATCACAAGGGTAAAAGTGAGAAAACTCATGGGTTGAGATAAAGACAGTTCAACAGGTAAAGCAGAATGAATTTCTCCCTTTACTAAAAAAGTTTTTCTGTATACACTCAGGCTGGCAATTGCTTTTATTGTTCCACTAAGCTGTTCTACAATAACTTTAAGAAGAATATTCCTGGGGCAAACGAAGAGAGCAAATTACCTTATATTTTTCCTTGAACCATTTTATACTTTAGATTGTAGATAAACATGCCTTCACAACTGCTGTTCTCTACTTGAACCCTTCCCTTACACCTCCAGTGATGTAACTGTCTTACATCTTAATTTCTTACTGCTGTGAGGTCACAAATTTTTTATCACCTGACTTCACCGCAGGATCTACTGAATATCATGACATGACATCAGAACATAACAGTTACATTCCATAGTTAGAAATCTCAGCCCTGTATACTCCTACAGACATATTTCTTCTGCCTTTGTTGACTTTTTGCTGCTTTCTCCCAGCTATTAAATTGGGCTCCCAAAATATCATTCATCTGCCAACATAATTGTAGAGTTCATCACATCAATCTGCAAAGTCACTGTTTTCAGAGCATACATTCAAAGACAAATTCATATAACCACTTTATATAGCCAATTAAACCTGCATACCGTAAGGTATGAATTTAAGTTGAATGTAAAGGCTGAGCAGGGCAGTAGTCCAGCCTATTCTCTGCTAGGTTACTTTTTATTGTATGGTTTTCACTTTGATTTGCAAAGCCAATTCCTGCTTCTTGCCTCGGTTGATACAATTCTAAAAGCGAGGTTCATCTCAACAGATGTATCCATTATAGTGCCTTAAAAAACTTATTGCCCTGGACTAATCTTTACTTTTCATACAGAGCAGCTACTTCGCACATGGTATTTTCAAAGGCATTTAACCTATCTCTTGGCAAGAAGTCTACAGATCTGAGTGAGACAATGTTAAGGTCAAAGTAAATACTCTCAAAACACCCAATGAGTATTTTTACCTTTTCAGCACAGAACCTAAGACTTTTAAATATATGGCATTTCCATATGTTCTGCTCACCCAGACTTCAATGAGAATAAAGGGGACAAAGGACTCATTTGTCAGGGTTTAATTTACTACATGAATTATATGCATGGTCAGTTATACTACATAAAATAAACCTAATGCTGTTTCATGCATTTTGCACAGTCAACTTTATCAGATAAACTCTGAAGATCCAATTAAAATTTAAAAAGAACAATTACCTTTTAAAAAACAGTTCTAGTTAACAAAAGGGACATTCTGATCATTTAGTGACAATAAGATCATATTCTAGGTAAAGACAGCCTGAGCAGCTAAGCTATGGAAAAGCCTGTTCAAACACTGAACATTTGATTGTAGTTTTTGTAATACATTCACAGTAACCTTAGCGATGCCAATTAGAGCAAATATTGGGACAAAACCCAAAAGACTGATTCAGTTTTGATTTTCATTTTATTCCATTTTACAGAATAAAATGGCACACTGGCTCTTGAAAAGGAGCTAAGAAAGTATATTAAGATTTGTTATCTCAGAAGACAGTGTCTCCCCTTTATTACCCATCTTTTGCAAGTAACCTGACAAAGACTGACAAAGTTAGGATGCCCGGTTTTTCTTAACTGTATGATCTGTATGATCTTTTGTCTTGTTGCCCTCATATGGCTTCCCTGGATATTTAGACAGGAACACTGAATACACCAAAACAACAGGAGGTGCCATTTGCAGTCTTCTCATTGACTTCAAAGGACTGATAAGCTGGCCATTTAAGATTCAAATATTTCAAGAAGAAGTGGGAGATACTGTTGAGCAAAGGGCAGAGTCATGTTTGCTGTCTTATTCTCTGCATTGCAGGTATTTATTTCGTCCTCCATAAAGCAGACACCACGACTACAGAATGTATTCTGTAAAATCAAGTTCTATTTATGTTCTTGCCCACATTTAGCCTCAGTTAAAAAAACATTTCCTTTTCAAAATCCTTGGGTTCTGCTCTAAGCATCTTCTAGGGAAATACTAGCATATAAAACATAGTCACTTCCAGGGAAAAGAATGACAGATCCTTAATAAAACCAATGAATTCTGAAGCTTTTAGAACAAGATCTCTGTTCTAACCTGCTACAGCAGCTCCCATCCAGGGTAAGACATCATGGCTGAATCTTCATCTGAAGCAGATGGAGCACTGTGAACTGAAATTATATAGGAAATTCAGCAGAAAGAGGGCTGGCAGTTAGGACGAGGTCGGTGCAAAACAGACTCGTCCAATACCAGGAGAGAAGGAAAACAGAGATGGATGCTAGAAGCATGCAAGCCACCTGAAAGTTGTTAATGTGATCTGAAGTTTGGAAGGAAATTTATGATGGCAAATTTCAGAGCAGAAGGAGGGAAATGAGACTTGCTCAGCATTTTGTTTAGTAAAGCCACTTAAGTGCGTATATATTTACAACAAGACATTGTAAAGTTGCACAGTTTAAGTCAGATTTTATTCCTACACACAGAATTCAGCTAAGACAAACCTGATGTGAGTTATTTCCACTTAAGAATTTTTTTTTTCATTCAACTGATATCCACTGAAAACAGGTTTGAAGTGTAATCAGGTGAGTGCATGATTAATTTTGACATATCTTGTGCTAAGCTACTGTCCCTTATCTGAGGTAACAAAGTTCATCTGAATGCAAAGCAGAAAGGCATATCTTAAACCACCATCTTGTACCATGTTTTTGTGATGCGTAGTGAGTACTCTTCATCCATTTCAGGGCAGAAATAACAGATATCACAAGCCAACGCTGACTTTGTTTTAAAGCAAAATTTGCGCTGAAACAGCCTAGGGAATCTCACAGAGGAGTGAACCTCTGTTGGGAAACTGTAAATTCTTCAGCTGTCTGATGCATCCTACCAATCCTCTAGATAAACTAGAAAAGTCAAATCAAAATCAACGTCCACACAAGGTTTTACCTTAATTTAACTCTGCCTGCTTACATTCAGGTAGTGCAAACATCCTTTGCAAAAAGTGGCCTAGGAAATCAACTTTCAGCTCACATGAAGTTTTCAGCTGTTGTTTGTAATTACTTCTGGAGCTCCTGCAAAAATGTGTTGCGCTAAAATGAACCAATTAATTTTAGCAGTTTTATTGGCTTACTCGTACTAAACACGAGCCAAATTTATAAGCCTGTAGAAGTTAATTTGTACCCCTTCATATGCACATATAGTAGCTGCAAATAAACAAGACAAATTTGCAGGGTGCAGTGCCTAAGTTTTCAAGTGAGATCATGGGAAAATGCACAGAAGACAGTAGTTGGTGCAATGAAATGAAGTTAATAAAGGAAGGATTAATACCAGGACATCAGTATATTTCTTGACAGTAGATCTATTATGCTCTGGAACATTTTCCCAAGGGAAGTGGTGGGAGCTCCATTACTTTGATAATTTAAAATTAGACCTACAAAGAAGTAGTAAATGTACAGCACAATATAGAATAATTGTATATAGGAAGGGCAATGAAGTAGATGACTAACAAGTCTTTCCTTCTACCAGCTATGAATCATACAAGCACAGTTGTAGCTTGACATGGAAGTTTCTGTGCATGGATGGTAATGCAGACAGATAGGCTCTCACATGGTACTAGTTGGTAATGGCTGGAGAAACCAATTCTTCACATGCAGTAAACCACAACTACATATTAGAGTGTCTGCCTAAACTCTACAGACACTTCATGTAGTGATGCTTTAACTTAGAATCCCTTCTCCCACAACAATAAAAGCAACACCAGTTTCATTATCATATGCACACTCATTTTTCTGGGACAGAACATCTTTAGCTGAGGTAATATATTTGTGCAAATTTATGAGCTGAGTGCTTTATGTGTAACCAGAGGTACGAACTTTTGGTCACAGGTTACACCATCCTTTACTTGAGTTTAATTCATATTTAAGACAAACATTTGATCTTTTGAGTATGAGTTCATTATTTTCACATGGAAGTTGAGGGAAAGAAAGAAACACAGACTTTTTATTTGATTCTTCTCTTTTCTAATATTTTCTCTAGTACTTTCAACAGGCAAGTGCTATTTGAATTAATCTGTCCAGGCCAAGCTGTTTGACCCAAGTACTTTGTTGCAGCTACCTAACATTCAGCCATTAGAAGAGTTGTGCTATAAGTCATGTGATACTCAGAGTACAGACCAGGGGTTAAACACTGACCACTACAGCAGTAGTTTGCAAATCAAAAGAGGGGAGAAGTAACAGTTTAAACTCTATGCAGGATGGTATTTCCGATAAATCTGAATACGATGTGTCTTAATTTTGCTGAAAAGCAAGACTGTCCAAAACAAAGGCTACAGTAAAGCAGTTTTTGTCAAGGACCATAGAAAGCGAAACTTACTGTGGTGAATATTTTGCTTTTTTGTAAAATAATCACTTCCAACTACAAATTTGCAAAGAACATATCAAAGAACAAAGGTAGTAATTTTCCTCAAACTGTCTAGGAATTAGGGAGAGTAGGACAGTATGTTCAAGTATGTTTAATTGTTGCATTTCACCATTTTTGGAAAAAACATGCTTATGGGATAAAACCTTCCACGCTTCTTTAAAGATATTGTCCCTGGAGGAGGCTGAGGATGGCCCATCACACCTGCTGTCCTGATAGAAAGTAACTTAACACTCAGAAGAGGAACAACAAGTGCTGCTTGGTGCACTTCAGAAACCATCTGTTTCCTCTGCAGGCAGGTTATTTTGTCTTTCAAGTCTCTTCAGCAGAGTCTAAGCTCTCTATGGGGTATTATTTTTCAACCACTTTGACTGGCTGTGTCTGGGTGTCACGGTTCAAACAATTTCATGATCGGAAGATGATACATTCCAGCCTGGTACTGAATTCAGGTAGACAGCGATACACAGACATTGCTGTGGATGCAATATAGGATAAACCGCAAAATTTTGGGTTTTTTTCTCACAGGAAAACACATACCAGCATACAGTAACTAAACAATAGTCAGCTTCTTCTTGTGTTCTCTCAGTAGCACAAGAAAACGGAAGTAACACAAAAATCACTACTACGCCAATGATATTTACCAACATCTTTTTTCATAAGACTTTGGTGGAAGTCCACCTCAAAGCAAATGGGGATATAGTAGTTTATCCAGGTAGGTCTGAAAAAGTAATTCACCTTAATCTGGATCTCCCGTCTGGCTCTTTTTTTACACACTACTTTTTTTTTTTTTTTTTTAAATCAAACCATACTGCCATCAGGAAAGCAAAAAGAAACTAGAATGGCTATTGATTTATTTTGAGATTAAAAGAGAACAGACACATCATTAGAGTTAGGACAGCACTATCATGGGACTGCATTTATATGTCTAAAAATATTTACACTTATTAACATTTAGAAATAAAACCCACTAGAGGACCTTCAATCCATTTTGGTCTGTGGACCTACATCCCCAATTCAAACACTTCCAGTCCTAGAACACAATGACTTCTCATTTAGGGCACTGGCCAAAGTGGATATGGTTCTTTCATCTAATTACAACAAAAAGTCACAGAATTTAGTTAAATGCAACTACCTGCTTTGAGATATAGTCAGAAGAAGGACCATTTTTAACATGCATGCGTAGCATAGTCAATTAAACTATAAATTTTACTACTGTCTGAAAATACTTTTATTTGCAGTGAAAGCTATACGAATTATTCCTATTTTTTCCAGTTTTCAAAATATTTGCCTTCAAAACATACTTTGTGTTTTTTTCTCTTTAACTACTGTGACTGAAGAAGGGGTAGAGTTAAAATAAATGAAAACAGAAGGCACAAAAGGGAAAAATAGAAAAAAAAAAAGGCTCATTTCTTCATGTCCTATCCCCCCAAGTGGGGACTGTTAAATTCTCAGAAAAGCCTTCATCACAGAAGAAAAGCTTTGGGTGACTGGCAGTAACAGCTGAAGAGATTGTTTTGTTGTTTTCCTGCAGCACAGGGAGCTGGGGCCCTGGGATGCTGGGCTGGTGGCTAAATCCATAGGGTAGTCCTGAAGCAGAAATAAGGGGGAAGGCAGGGCGGGGTAGGATGGGTGAAAAGGAGGGTGAGGATGAGCATGTGTGATCATTAAAGGCTCTCATAGCAGCTGGTGGAGTCATTAAAGGCCCACCTTCAGCTGAGCTGAGGACTTCTGCTGTATACACAAGTGTTTCAGGACAACTTTACTTGTGCAAGATGGTGAGTACCTCTATGATATCTAAACAGCCCTTTCATCCTTTGCCATAGCAGAACATAAAGATGCTTCAACATTTCCTAATACTGTGTCTGATGTCATTATCATGCTAAAGAAGGTAATGAAATGTCACATGTATCAAGAGAACATCAGGTTTGTGACCACCTGAGGAACCTGAACATACATAAGTCTATGGGACCTGACAAGATGCATCCAAGAGTCTTGAGGGAATTGGCTGATGTAGCTGTCAAACCTCTCCCCTTGATATTTGAAAAGTCGTGGCAGTCAGGTGAAGTCCCCAGAGACTGGAAAAAGGGAAACATTGCACCCATTTTTAAAAAGGGTAGAAAGGAGGACCCAGGGAACTACCATCCTGTCAGCCTCACCTCTGTGCCGGGGAAGCTCATGGAGCAGATTCTCCCAGAAGCTACACTAAGGCACATGGAGGACAGGGTAGTGATTTGAGGCAGCCAACATGGCTTCAACAAGGGCAAGTCCTGCCTGACCAACCTAGTAGCCTTCTATGATAGAGTGACTACATCCATGGACACAGGAAGAGCTATGCATGTCATATCTGGACTCCTGCAAGGCCTATGACACAATCCCCCACAATACCCTTCTCTCAATACCCAATTTGGAGAGGTCTGGATTTGATGGATGGACTCTTCAGTGGATGAGGAATTGGTTGGACGGTTGCATCCAGAGGGTAGTGGTCAATGGCTCAACGACCAGATGGAGATTGGTGACAAGTGGTGTCCCTCAGGGGTCTGTACTGGGACCAGTACTGTTTAATATCTTCATCAATCACATAGACAATGGGATTGAGCGCACCCTCAGCAAGTTTGCTGATGACACCAAGCTGAGTAATGCAGTTGACACACCAGAAGGACAGGATGCCATCCAGAGAGACCTAGACAAGCTGGAGAGGTGGACCTGTGAGAACCTCATGAAGTTCAACAAGGCCAGGTACAAGGTCCTGCACCTGGGTAGGGTATTAGGCAACCCCCAATATCCACACGGACTGGGGGATGAAGGGATTAAGAGTAGCCCTGCAGAGAAGGACCTGGGGGTGCTGGTAGACAAAAAGCTGGACATGAGCCTGCAATGTGCACTTGCAGCCCAGAAAGCCAGCTGTATCCTGGGCTGCAGCAAAAGCAGCATGGACAGCAGGTCGAGGGAGGTGATTCTGCCCCTCTGCTCCGCTCTGGTGAGACCCCACCTGGAGTGCTGCATCCAGCTCTGGAGCCCTTAGCACAGGAAGGACATGAATCTGTTGGAGCAGGTCCAGAGGAGGGCCACAAAAACAATCCAAGGGCTGACGCACCTCTCCTGTGAGGACAGTCTGAGACAGTTGGGGTTGTCCAACGTGGAGAAGAGAGGGCTCTGAGGAGACCTTAATGTGGCCTTTTAATATTTGAAGGGGGCTTATGAGAAAGATGGGGACAAACTTTTTAGCAGAGCCTGTTGCAATAGGACAAGGGGAAATGGTTTTAAACCGAATGAGGGTAGTTCTAGACTGGATATAAGGAAGAAATTTTTTACAATGAGGGCGGTGAGGCACCGGCACAGGTTGCCTAGAGAAGCTGTGGATGCCCCATCCCTGGAAACATTCAAGGTCAGGTTGGACGGGGCTCTGAACAGCCTGATCTAGTTGAAGATGTTCCTGCTCGTTTCAGGAGGGTTGGACTAGATGACCTCTAAAGGCCCCTTCCAACCTAAACTACTCTATGATTCTATGATCAACAATGGTGCTTTAAAAAATCAGGCCTGCACAGAGCAAAGAGAACATACAGAATAGGTGAAAATGAGCGAAATCTCAGCCCTGCCTACGCAGCAAAACCCACTGACTTCAGCCAGCCACATAAGCAGGTCACAAAAGTGGCAAAACAATTTTTAGTGATTAACACCACGAAACTATTACTTCTACATTATTAACCTTGCATATTTTGGTACTGTGATCTTTAAAGCACAGGGAAACTTTTAGTGTCATGAGCACTAGTACCTTTCTCATACTTGCATTTCTGATTTTGATTATCCAATCATAGCTTTCTCCTACATGAACAGCTTCAAGGTACAGATTCCAGGATCACTCGAACTCACTTCATTTTATCGATGTGAGTAATCCCATGATGTTCAGTGCAGTTACTTACATTAATAAGGACATTCTGCTCTTAAGTGATTGTAGGATTAGGGCCTTTGGGTTTTGAATAGACACTGGCTTCTCTGCCATTAACAGGTCATTGATAAACTGCAGTTTCCTTCACATCTGACAGAGGGCTACTAAGGTACGCATGTATCACTGTCATTTTTCTGTTACATTTTAAAATGCAGAATCAGATTTAAAAGGCAATCAATAGCAATCTAGTTGCAAGCAACTCTAATGAAGCGCAGCAGAAACAATTTGGTATTAGATTTTCACCTAAAAGGTCTCAGAAAAACCATTTCTCAGCGTCACTTTATCTGCCCAAAAAGAAGATCAAGGTGTTTATCCCAGGCTCTGAGCCAGGGAGGATACAAACATGCACAGAACCTCACACACAGCAAGAAACTCTGCTGGGTTGCACAGCACAGCTCTTTGCATCGTTACTGCTGCCGTAGATTGTTTGTCCTACTCACGTCTATTCTTCAAGTACTATTTCCACTATTCAAATTATTGTAATTATTTATAGTTGAAAGAACAATGAACTATCAATTCTTCAAAGTATTTCCAAAAGGAATTTAAAAAAATGTTTTTAAAAATTGAAAGCCTCTGCTAGGATACCCTGTCAATATATCTGTTGTATTTTTAACTCATGTTTGCAAATAATGATAGATTGGTAGTACTGACATGGGTCAAGTTTAGTGCAAATTTTTCCACACCACTCCGACCATGCGTGGCAGCTCTCCACATTCCCTGACTCCTAATCTATCCTCAGCAGAGTCTGGAAATCACAGTAGATTCATATTTCGTCAAATATTGAAGCACGTCATTAATTAGAAATACTCTTCCTCCTGCTGTGGGAGCTAAAGATAAAGGCAGAATGAAACCTAGCACATCAGTCAACTGAGCCGGCTTTCAGCTTTTCTTTCTTGAATAAATTTTACAAACACACATATATCATAATTCTCTGCAATGCAAACTATTCTATTCACAACACAACTCAAAAGGAAGAGTTAGCAATTAATTTCACTTGCCTTCTAAAATATGATTATTACTTTTTGGTTTTAGATGCTCAGTGAACATCCAATGATCCCTGAAAACCAACGTGATTCCCATTTTCAGATACACAAGCTAGAAGAAGAAATAATATCACTCAATAATTTCCTCAACAGAAGTATGAAAAATACCAATAAGCATACGCCGATGTTAATTGGCTCATATCTCCTACACCCCAACTGAAAATCCATTATCTTTGCTCATGAAGTAGATTTGTGCACTTGACTTTCACTTCCTAGAATCAATTAATTCAGATTAAGGGATACTGCTACATATGCAAGTCTAATCCAAATTGCTATTCCTAACTGGTAAAAATTACTTTAGCCCTAGACTTCAAATAGGTCTGTGGTATAGCAGTACAGAAACACTCCAGATGAGCTACTTGTTTGGTGCCCCATCTAATTCTAGATAAAAAATGTGTTTGATACTAATTTTATTTTCAGAAGAAAATGGGCAATATCAACACAAATCACCCTGTAATCATAGTACTGGCTCAAAAATTGTGTTTTTTACTTTTTATATTTTTTAATATACTTTATTTCCAAAGTTCACTGTAATACCATAAAGGATAACATTGTTTTAGTTTGAAATCTTGTACCATCTAGAAGTTCTGTATTTAAAAAAAGTCCAGTATTCTGAGGGTTGGTGCTGTTGCAACAGGGCCTGAGATCTCCACCTCCCTTGTGGAGAAGCCAGCAAGAGACTAAAGCCTGAAATTTCTGAATTCATACCCCCAGTTCAGCACTAGAACTTTCACAGAAACTGTTTATTTACATAGCAGCAATGCAGTGAAGGACCATTTTATCCCAACTGGTCTTCCTAAACCCTGAATAGCCACACAATTACTTCCAAAGCACATCTCAGCAGGGTGGGAACTGTTGCCAGCACTGCCATGGAGCCTCTTTCCTTGATTTCAAGGTCAAAGGCTTTTGGATCTGGCCAGTGAAGAGAACAGAGAGCCTTCACCAGCAACTCATACACCTCCAGCCCCAGGAATACAATGTGTGGTGGCTCTCTCATTCTGAGCGTTCCTCTAAGGTGATAGTCCAGGACCAAGAGCCAGTGAATGTCCATCTTCAAACTGCACAAAGCAGTATGTTTTCTTGCAGCTGACACTGAGAATGAAAAGGGGAAACAGAGCCAGGCATAAAAGCAGCCCATCTTGGCAGCGCTTGTGTTGGAAGCAGGATCACCATTCTTCTTACAGCTTAAGACCAGCAAAAGCACCTGGGTTCACACAAACCATAAGATGGTAGGAAGGGCTGTGTGTAAGAAAGGCTTTGCTAAAGCCTGCAAACACAACAAATGAGTTTTGTTAAAAAAAAAAAACAACCACAATTCCAAATATGCAGTAGCAGACAGAGCAACTCTGAGAGCATCTCTCAGTTCAAGTATCCACAAGAAGAACCATGGAGGGGCGACTCTTGGAAAGGTTCATGCACCTCTCATTCGGAAAGATGAGTAGCTTGTAGCAGTGGGAGAGTGGAAGCGATCAAACAGCAAGCTTTTACCCTGGCTCTACTGCAAGTCCGCATAGGGCTTAAAAAAAGCAGCACTCATGAAGAGGTTTCCAAATGAGAAGTGCCAGGATCCTTATGAAAACAGCTTATTTTTAATACATGGGCTTGTGCTGATGGCCCAGAAGAAGACAGAACAGTAGCAAGCCAAGAAAGGAAAATAAAGGAGAAAAAAGAATGATAGAGAAAGAAAAATCCATTAAATCTAGATTTAATGAAAACACTGAGAGAACTCACATTCATATGGCATATCCTTCAAATTTATTTTGGAGATCACAGTCAGGAGCAGAAGAAACACCATTCCCCAAAATGTTCTTTAGAAAACAAAAACTCAGTTGTAGTAAACTGACAGTTGAAAGCAAAAGCCAAAATTAAATGAGCTGCCCCTCTACGTATTTTGCAGCCATCAAAAGCTTTCAATATATTTATCAGTCTTTTCTTCTTCAGCTGAAATTTCACTTTTCAGTTTTCTTTAATCCTAGCTTTCTATACACCCTTTCTTGGATCTTAATTGCTCTCACCCCACTTTCAACTTACATTTCGTGTTGCCCTGGAAGAAACATTGCTTGCTTAACAAGAAGAGCCACAAAAGGATTTTTAGCCTATTCTAAAACAACACTGCACTATTTCTACCTTTTTTTTTTTGACAAATTACCTTTACAAAGGTCATTTAAAAAAATATATTATGTCCTACGTCAAAGAAAAGCTAGTCCATCAAAGAAAATGCTAATAGGCATATAGCCAGAATATTAAGATTGCAGAAACTACCACATTCTCTGTGGTTTACATTTATTTGCATGCATTCACTCATTCAGTGTGATTCTCTGCTGCAGCTTCATGACTTAAGGGTAAATTCAGTGCTACAATGATTACTGGGGGTTGGGAAATTTCATCGCACAGGAGGTGAGGCCATGGAAAGGATGTGGGTGGGTCATGTCACGCATGGGGCAGGGAACAGATTTTCTTCTGGGACTCTCTGCATAGGCTCCTCAGCTAGAAGGTGGGGGACAGGTTTGAAAGCCTGTCAGAGCCCATCAGCTCCAGAGAGTACTGATGAGATGTTCTTGGCATCTGGGGGAGGTCTGTAGCTTATTCTGCCTTGCAGGAAGGTTCAGCAGCTGTGGTGTGGGTAGGGTCATTAGTAATGCTGCATTCATGACTCATCTGTGGGTTATTCTCTTAAATACACACACAGAGGCAGGAAAGTTTGTTTCTCTGGGCTCCAAGTTGGTCAGGACCTTCAATGCAAATATATGTATCAGTCTACAAGAACATTTATCATCTGACCTTGACAAGTTTCTTCCACTTTGAGAAAGAGCACTAGTTCCATAGTTCCCTACTTTTAAGAACAGGGAGTGCATCGCTGAAGAAGGGGAGCCTTCATTGCAAGGATATTTCCTAGTTACAACCCATGCAAACAAAGAAGAAGAGAACCTCAGAAGCAAGCTGGTCAGCAGAACAAAACTGAACCGTGGGAGTTTTAGCATTGAAGTGCTTTAACTTGAGCTGAAAACTGAAATCTCCCATCAGCAAAATACAAATGAAGTACTTCATTAAAAGCCAAGTTTAATTCATGCAGGAAAAAATGGATCACTTTCAAAGCAGACTGTTTTGGTTTGGGACTAAACTAGGCTGCTGGAGTACCTCACTGGACTTCTAATTTTGGTGCCTTGTGGAATGGACTATGGGGCTGCTTTCGGGCAAAGCATCATCTCAAGTAAATACAACCTGCCCACAGGGCACAGAAGCTGCATACTGGTGACACACCATGAAAAAGACGTATCTCTGGGCTGGACAGTCTGACTTACTGGGAGATGTGGGGGAAGGATGAATTTCTGCAGTAGCTCAGGAAGAAAAAAAATTCAAGTTCAGACTGTGGTGAATGAAAACTACTAATCTGGAGATGCTGAAATGTTTCATTTCAATCACAAATTTTTAAATGAAATATTATAAAATTTCTGAATGGTAAGTTTCATTTCAGCTACAGTTTTTTGTTGGTCAGTTGTTTCCACGGAAAGCAAAAACTTCTTGCAAAACACTACACAGAAGATTATTTTTTTCATATTTTCAGTCATGCCAATTTTCTGCTTTTTTAATCGAATTCTATATAAGCTATTGTACGATAAAGAGAAGCACAACAAAGCCCATCTTTGTATTCAATGATACAACAGAGAAGACTTGGACTGGTCAGTTCTGATGCTTCTTACTGAAATAAACATACTTTTAAAGTGTATCAATATTAAATCCCTAAAATTCACTAGCACTGAGTATAAAAGCATGTCTGTTTACAACAGGGAAAAATTCCCTGTTTTATTCTCTATGAAACCCCACAAAAGTAAGAAATGCAAGTCCAGACTGATTTCAAATCCATACATCCTGAGACTCACAAGTGTTGCTGTTAATTGTCTAAAACATGAATAGTACCTCAAAAATATAACTCATCTATTTCTGCTCTTTCTTCAAAGATAAGGCATGGGAAATTGTTGGTTTTTTCCTACCCTGACAATGTGGTTTTGGTTCTTTAAAGCTCTGTGTTTTGTATGTGTGAGTTTTTCTTCCTCTCTTTTCATAACAGCTGCTTTTTTTCTTTGCCTTGCTTTTGAGAACAGGCTATGCAATTTTTAGAAAATAAGCACTGCAAATGAATCATCAAATGATAGTAGCTAAGCTCCAGCCATTGTGGATGCTCCTACTGAGGGGGAGCACACGGGTTTACTCAGGCGCTCATGCTGTATGGGTGGGTGACCTTTGGTACGGGCTGTACACGCTCAGGAGGTGCCTCTTCCACAGGTACAGCAGGTTAAGAGCGTTGTGCGGAACAGCGGAAAGCGCAGGTGAGCATCGCTTATCGAGGTCATATACTTTTGGTCAACACAAGCTTTGGCAGAGCAATCAAAACCAAGGAACCCACAGGGAAAGGACACTGCCGTCTGGAAGAGGCACAATGAATGCTGGCTCCTCAGCAGCCTTGCAGGGGTGCGGCCAGCAAGGTCACATTTACTTTAGCTAGGATTGCATGGAAGCACTACTCAATGGATTCCTTTCAACCCTGCTAGTATTTTTGCATGGAAAGGGGATTGTAGAGGCTTTCTGCAGTCACAAACCTCTCCTTGTATATTTTACAACCAAATCCCGTATATGGATTTAGCTCAGTGTAAGCTAACATAATCTTAAAGTCCTGGTGTATGCAGCAAATCAAAAAAAAAGGAAATCTTATTATGGCAGTAAAATCATGGCTAAGGTAAATATATTCAGCGTCTCTGTTTTCAGACATTTGTAACCTACTGAAAAATACTGCCCTTTGGCCTAAGGATTTCATGTCTTCTCAGTTCAAAAGACTACTTAAAAACACACATGCAAAAAATGCTTGCCAGTTATTTTTGATCATTTGAAGTGCTCAGATAGGAAAATAAAAAAGGAAGTGAGTGTATGAAACATGGAAGGTCATAACTTATTATCATTCAGCCTTGAGAAGCCTTCCTTCTGCAACAGGAGGCTAACTTGGCACTTGGATCATGCTAAACCACCTGGGATTGCACGCACAGATTGCCATGGGAAGTCAGCTCTAGTATCAGCTCCCAAAGTTTTTGTGATGTCATTTTTTCTTACTTAGGTTGAAAAAGTTATAAAGGAGATGTATTGACAGGAACAGAAGAATTTGTTATTTAACAATGTTATTAAATATATCTAAATCTGACAAAACCAAATCATTACTTTTAGCAGTGGCCAGTGTTATCAGGGATGAAGTAGTTAAATACCAAAGGAGACAAATTCACTTGGCTGGTAAGTGGATGAACACCCACCTGTTTGGGACTCAAAGACTAGTGTGAAATGGGCTGACTTACTACTACTCCAATTACAAGTGGGAAGTGTGTTCATCCTCAGTCAGGTCACTGAGAAGAACAGAACAATTCTTGGTGTTCAAAATATTCCCTCTTCCTGAAACAAGTCACTCTGGGATTAATGCAGGCATGGACTCCACACCACTTGAAATGGTCTCTGTCAATTTCAATCTGTGTTCTTAGGAGTTTGACCTTCTCTTTGTTGTTCTGTTTTAGTGATACGCTGTACAAATAATTTTAAAAAGCCTCCTGGATGTTAATTCCTTACCTTTTTTTTTTTTTCATTATCATTGTCTCCCCCCCATCCCCCAATATGCTAAGAAATCCAGTCACCCTACCTTTGCAGACATGCATATATTCAGGCATTTATTCATCTTCTCTGATTCATGTGTACTTTGATCCTGCCCAGTGTATGTGCTGAGTGCTTCACCATTAATAGCTTCACAGGGAACACACTCAAGACTCAGAGCAGATCCCTTCAGAAGTTACTTTCGTGGAGCTATACGAATTTGTGGAGCTAAGAATCTGCTGCCTGAGCAGCGTGTTACACACTCTTTGTACAAGAAGGCACAGATTAGCTGGGCTGCTTTGTATTTTGCTGTAAAGCCTTCTGGACTGAGGTAGTTTTTTGCTGCACATCTTGATAACTGTTCCGTGTATGTTCTTTTTAAAAGGGAAATTTAAAAATAGAATATTAAAGAAACAATGGTGACAATACAGTTACCAGTTACAAATGCTGCAGTTTTAGAAGCAACTGCTGTTGGTGCTTCTGCTGAGAATATTTGCCAAGCAGAAAAACACAATAGTTAAGAGGACAGTTAATACAGAGCACAGACAACATAGAGCAGAGCCTTATATATCAAAATCCAGCTAAACACCATAATATCTAATGACATTGATGATTCATGAATAGTATGCAAGTGGGTGCTACCACTTGACAAAACAAAGTCACATCAAACACTCGGTTCTTGCAAGGTAGGGGAGGACTGCCTTACTTAAAAACAAAAAAAGCAATAAACTGTGAAAAATAAGTTGTGAAAAAAATAGTAAAGGCCCTCTTAAGGTCTGAGTGTCCACCATAACTGCTCAGATAACATATGCTAACAAATGTTTTGATACTCAAGGACTGAGTATGAGTGTATACTGGAGCTTCAATTTAAACGTGTTAACAACATTTAATAACGCTTCATAAATTATGTCCCAATTGCTGGTATGTTCTACCCAAACACAAGTAGGAGTATGAGGTAAAGCACGAAGAGCAAAAATATTCTTAATGAATTTTTAACCCCATGTTAACAAAAGATTAACTTGACTTAGCCAAGCAGATAGCAAGAGGCCCAAGGAGTTTCACTGCAGTGAGGCTGCCAAAGACAAGGAAGCAGTAAAAGAAACACCCCTCCTTTTGGTCTGGGGCTTTGCGAACAAAGCAATAAATCATTCTTAATTGCTGCATTTGAAGACTACTAGAAAAATGTAGATTGTCCCATTATCTTGTAGTCCTTAAATAAAAATCAATGCATAAAGAGCTAACTACAACAACATGCAAGCTTTGCTGTCATTTCAGTGGAAAGAGGTTGATACAAACAAAAGTGAGGAAAGGAAAAATACCACCATGAAAAAACAAACACCCTTTCCCCCCACTCCACAGCCCCATAAGAATCATCCAGCTGGACACTGTAATTTTGGATAACGACCTGATGCAGCAAGTTTCTCTGTAGCTTAGCAAAGATAAGTGTGTTGGTATCAACAAATTGGGATGTAAATCATAATACCAATGGAACGACCATTGCTTTTATCTCTCTGTTAGGCAGGGCCATAGAGAGTCCCCTGGAAAAAAACAGATTCAAATTCAAGTGCCCTGGACTTGGTTGGTTCCAGAATAGCCAATTTAGGAGTGCCAAAATCAGGTCCTATATCCCCACTCTCCTCCTCTGCATTCTCAGCGAGGAAGCATGCTGCAGGACCCACTGTGCCAGTCGATACCTTCCCCTTTCAAGTGTTGCTGCTTCAGAAAAAGTGAAGTGTTTGGGGCAAACAAAACAGGAGGAAAGCAACAGCCCCCACTCGCTGATGTCAAAGGAGTGATACACCCATAATCCTGCCCTCTGTGGTAAACCTGCGTCTCCCCACCTGGCCAAAGGGGCAGCCACCCATGCGGTGCTGACTACCTGCCTGTGCACTGCAGCTCCACGGTTTCAGTCTGTGATACCGTAGTGCATGAAATTAAAGCTTCTGGTCAGTTCTGGATAACCGTGACCATCTAGTAGATTTGGCAGCAGTTTTTAGTTATCCTTCCATGGTGTAATTTCAAGGTCTTGCAAAACACATGTCAGTGTATGTAAGGGAAATTTGGGTTTCAAGGACAAATCTTCTCAACAGCTGAGTAGTAAGATGAGGTTGACTCATAGGCATAAAGTCTGCTGTGAAAGACGACTTCGTTTTTAAATATTTTTCCTCAGTTTTGAGCAGCAAATGGCATAGGGATATGGAACTACTAAGGTTTCTGCTAGTGTTATTTTGTTTCTTTTCTTTTTTTTTCCAAATTCCCATATTTTCCTAAGCCATGTCCTTAATTGGATGTTCAGACTAATGTGAAAGATGTATTAAAAAAACATGAACAGTAAGATCATCAAACAGAGTATATGCAAAATGGTAGATTTTAGAAATATTCCCTGTTAAAATTTCAACTGTTAAATGTGTTTTGGTAGGAAAAGAAGACTCTGCAGCTTTTTAAACATGAGGAAATCCAAAGGATTACATCAAATCATGTTACAGACACTGACAGATACAGGCTTTCAAGCAAAACAGCTGTCATTAAAGCTCCTGTGACTGCTTAGAATACATCGCTGCCGTCTCCTAAAAAACAAAACCGCAGGGAAAAAAAAGAGTACCTTTAATCTATACTTTAGCTTCAGAGCAGAGATGCAGCTCCATGTTTCTTCCTTTTCCTACAGATAAACAAAAGCAATATGAACCACTTCTATGCCTGTGATCATCAGCAAGGGCCAAAAAGCCACAATATGGCCTCCAACAAGCACACCCCTCTTAGCAGTGACTGCAATCTCACATACCTTTCTTAGGACTGCACTTACTGCTATGTGTCCATACTAATTTTATTTAACATTAACATGTTCTGGATACAACATAAATTCCTACCTCCCAAACATTCACAGTACTTGGAACGAAGACTGTGAGCACTGGGTCGGGTGCCTGAAACAGCATCCGGCATCAACAGAGCTGCTAAAATGCTGTTGTGTCATTCCTTTCCTCAGGCGCTCATAAAGGCTGTCCCTGCACATCTCCTACAGCAACGGCAGCCTGCCACAGTCACCAAGGTTTGTGTTGTTCTGTGTGACAACTAGTGCAAATTATTTACTGAGATAATTTGCATGCTCATATGCCAACCATGGTCAACATGCAGCAGTGGCCGAAACAAGACAGAGCTGCTTAAATCCAAATGCCACTAGCAGCAGGGGAAAGATTCTTGGGCTTGAAGGAGAGCGCACACAAGAGCAGCTCCATGCTATGGAGGGAGGGAGGCCAGCATGAGGCATGGTCAGCCTGACTGTTCTTTGAGATGTTTCTGTGGGGAGCTGGCAAGACAAGAAAACAGTGGGATCCAGGACACATACAGAGATAACTGAAGGTCACAGAGAACTAACTACCTAGAAGCAAGTGTTACCTCTAAACCAGCCTTTTTGCTGAATATTTATTACCCCCAGGGCCTGAAGGTGATCAACTTCGATCCAGTGTTCATGTCATTATATGGCACAGGAAGGAGGGCATAGCTAATGATTTTTGTAAGTCTCAGCTCTCAGCAACATTGTTCAGGCCTGGTGTAATCTATTTCGACATTAGAATAACAGGGTTGCCAACTTGCATACTTCCCAGCTTTATTTATGGAGTAATACTTGCGCAGGAATTCAGACAAATACACATTAATGCCTTTAAAAGTAATTTTCACAGGAAATGCAAGACAGATCTAGCTGTACACATCTTAAACCTTCCCTGTTTGTATCCTGCCCAGAGAATCAGTGTCATTTATTGGGAAGCCCATGCCTTTTAGCTCTCTCCCCGCCCCCCCCCCCCCCCCCAAGGTCCGTATTCTCAAAGCCTTTCTTCTAGTCCTTCCATCTGGCTACCTGGTGAACTCCAGAGGCATTTGCATTGATGGTGCAGGACTTAGCACTAGATCTGTCATATATGGTTAAGCTGCTGCTGGGCTAAGCTCCCTTTTTTATCCTGAGTGGTATTTTCTCTTTGAACTTCAGGAATTTATACAGTGTTTTATCCTTTCAAGTATCTCTACAAATTCTTCATAGGATCTACAGTACAGGCAGGGCCTTTTTATGACAGAAAGGCACGGTAGGTTTCCATGCTTTGCAGTTACTGTAATATAGCCCACTGCTTCACTAAGCCCACTAACATTACATTAATTATTTGGAACAGAGCTTATGGTAAAGAAGCTGTGGTCGTCTGTTCTGATAGTCAAGCATACCAACAAAAGTCTGATTGCCTACAACAAATCAAGAGAGTTTTATAACACCCTACTATGTGCTTTCATGTGTCGAAATAAAAAAAAAAACCTAAACCCCACAAATTGCACAGCAGTAATGATCTTTCTGCTAGCTTGTTTTTCAAAGTAACATTTAATTGTAAATGCAAATAGCAATGATAATATGGGGCTCCTAGAGTATCAGAAATGTAGCATTCCCCATGGAAATACAGAAGAGCATTACAATGCGACAAATAAAATACACCCTTCACCAAAACATGAAGGTATGCTATCTATTCTTCTGCCTAATGGCTGACTAATCCATGGTGCAGAGAAATGTGCAAAGGAGCTGTATTTTAAGTTACTGATCTTGTACAAGAGTTATTGTTTATCTCTTCAGGGCAAACAAGTTTCATGCAGTTGTCCATAATAATGTCGGTCTTAATATGACTAGATTGAACGGGTCAGGAAGGAAAAATTAGCAAAGACCCTTTAAGGGTAGACTGATGCAGTGTTCATGAACGGTGATTGCTTTTAAATCTTCTGTGTCTGTCTAGAGAAACATGGACTACAGAAGTAATACCTCTAATATTACAGTATTTGACAGTATGTATCACCTTTCCTTGAGAAGGTTATACAGAGCACGGCATGATGCAGTTCAACTTCCAATGTGCCTGTCTGCAGGCTTAAAACATACAGCGACTTCCTTTCCTCTTTTCAATGCCAGCACTTAGTTGAGAACAAATATATTCCTACCTCAGCAGGCTCAGTAATGAAAAGGAAATCAGCGTCCTGTCTGTTGGCATAAACATACAGCCTGACCCTGCTAACATTGATCTTCACCCCGTAAAGGTCTTCCCAAGCGCGTTCTTCAAGGACGCAGTCCCATAAGGTCAAATGAGATCCTTTTCCCAAAGAAGCCTTTGCAAGATGAGTCCTGCTCTGTCACGTTAAGTGAAAAGGAATGTAGCTGGAGCACGTACTAATTTTCATTAACACAGTACAGTCCTCACCTGATAATCTGGGGATCTTTTTCTCTCTTTTCCTCTTCCCTCTTTCTTTTCTACTGGTTTCACCGTTTTTTTCTTTCCTCTTTCTTTCTGCCCTTCCCTTTTGCCTTGCTTTCCTTCTCCTTTCGCATCTCATTTTTCTCCATCCCACTCTCTCCTTTTAACCACCCTCCTCCCTCCATCCTGCTTTTCTTTCACTTTGCCCTCTCCCAGTCCTTTGGAGGACTGCACCTGTGTTTTTGTAATAGTTCCACCGGAAGCAGCTGAATGCAAGTGATAAGAAAACTGATTTAAAAAATCACTTGAGGCTTAAGGGCCATGTTCCCCCTAGCCTGCACGAAGGGGAATGGTAGATGTGGGCTAAGGAGACGGGGATTAAATGAGTGAAAACTTGCAGAATTCCCACACAGAGGATTTAAATTTCTGTAGTTCTCATTAACTAGTGCACACCACCATTAAACTGCTTGTTCTGGTTATTATTTAAGAAGGGAAAAAAATGAGCAAAGTCACATGGTAAGCACACCCGAAAGACTAAAAGAATAAAAAGTTAATGAAAGTGTGTGCACATCAGACATTATGCTGAGTCCAGAACACATTCTTCCATTTGCTATTCAGAATGCACCAGGCATACTCTTGTCGTTTCCATAACAGGAGCAAATACTTGCCTCTGAAACCTACTGGAGTTTTTAATCGTCTTTTGAAACGTGGGCCCTAAGAAATTTCCTAATTATTCCCCCTCTTCAAAACAGTCCTTTCATTGTACTCATTTTGGACACCTTGCCAGGTAGATCAGCCCCCGCCAAAAGCCTGGTCCCATCCTTTAAGCCAAAACATACTCCCTAGGCCTGCTGGCCCATTTAGTGCTGGCTTGCAAAATTTCTCTGTGCACTGTGTGCACTTAGGAAGCCAGCAACTGCAGTACTTGATTTGGGAGTAACACAGACAGCTGCCATGTCTTCAGGTTAAGCGTAAAGGGATTACATTAGATCTGGTAAATGTAATTTATTTCCAGGGTTTGAGGAAAGACTTTTCTTATTCCAATAATTCCTGCTAATCTAACTTAAGGGTCCTCAAAACATAAAGCTGAATCTCTACTTTTATACTGAGGGTATCCAGAGCTCATTATAGATTTTGCCAAAAATCACAGATCCTCAGTTTGCCCTATCAGCTTAAGGAAAAAAACGGCGTCCACAGACCTTCCAGAATTTTAAGAGGAGCCTGAAGCAATTTCCAGCTGGGTGTGCGATGCTATTCATCCTGCAATCCATTAGTGCTCTCTCCCAGTAAGGAGAGCTGGACCTTTAAGCAAGATACCTGCATGCTCTGAGACAGCAAGGCCAGGCAATTCTCCAGCATCACATTGATAAAATTAGGGAAATGGCCTTCTGCAATCAAATCCCTCTGCAGGCAAGTTCATGTCACTTAGCTTTTCTGCGTCCCTTCTGTAGAGATACAGCTAAAGTTTAGCTCTTCGAAAGACTTACAAGTGTTTAATTGTCAATTATTATATGGCCTGCACGCCTGTGTTAGCTGGCTGCCACCCATGGAAGGGCCTTGGCATTTACTTGCTAGCTAACTACACACAAAGATTTTGGAAGCTACAACCTGTATAGGAAGTTTTGTTACATTCTGTACCAGGAACTGATTTCTATGCAACTCTTGCTCTTGCTCAGTGAAGTATTTAATACTTCAAAATGTAATTCAAAATTAAAAGGTTGGCATGCACAGATTTCCACTGATCTCAAGCTGTACTAGTAAACATGTTGGTAGAATCTGAGCCGGTAGGAAGCCTCAAGCAGTTTGTAAGGGGATTCACTGCAGTACAGTGTCATTTTCCAAACTCCCAGTTGTAGTAACAAGAGTGCCTGGATTCAAAAGGCTAAATAGCCTCCTTTGTTTATTATATAATCTGCAAAACTGCAAGCAGAGGGCAAGGAGGAAAGCACAGATCCTTCCTTTGACCACTCTGACATGGCCCTTCCCTGAAAGAAGTCTCTCTTCAGGCTCATCACGTTAGTACTCAGCCTTTCGCTTTGGCAACTTTTTTTTACAGATTGCAAAGATCCCTATTTATTATGCCTGTACATACAATTATCTACATCTACACGTATGTATGTGCTTTGCTGGCTGCCCACACTCAGGCCCATCTGTTAGGCTGGCACTCTGCCCACCGAGAAGTTGGTTGGTCCATTTCACTAAAGCGTAACTGTCAAGCCGTGATGGGCTTTGGTGGGCAGCCAAGAGCCCTTCTTTCTCCAGGGAGGCAAGCCTCCCAGCACAGCAACTCAAGTTTGTGTCGAGCACCACATGACCACGCTCATTGACACACATGCCAAAGCAAAGAAAGTTTCAAGGAGGAAAGAAAGAGGAGGGCTGACTGGTACTTCAGACTGTGATCAAGACCTACTTTGTGGCAGTGATTACCGTGGACAATGCAGTCATGGCTAAGCACAGGCCAACCATCATTTAACTTTAACTCTGGCACCAATCAAGTACAACAGGGCAATTGTGAGAAAACTCAGTAGACTCAAATATCCACTATACAGGGCAATTTGGGAGGCATAAGGGCATATACAAATGGCTTACAAAAGGCACCTTCTTTCACACTTGTGCGGATTTGGTGAGTAACTATAGATGCCCAGGAACCAGGGGTCAAGATCAGAACAACATGCACCAGGTCGTGAATTCAGCCCAAATCTTTCCAGGAAGACCACGCTACCATCTTGTGCACGCTGCTCCCTCTTACATTTATGATGAAAGCTGGTCTTTACTTGCACAACGTTTCATCTTTATCACTTGAAGACAGAGGTGGGTCATGATTTACTTCTGGTTTTAGTCTTTTAATGGTAATAATTACATTCCAGAAAATGTTGCATTATCTTCTACTTTTCCTGCAGTCGCCTGTGGATCCAGCCACTAGAAGGCTGCTTTGGGACCACTCAACATGGCTCTTCCTCCCGGATGGAACCAGCTCACCCATCCTGCCTGGTGCCAAGTGTGGTGCAACCACAGTTCCACTGTCCTGCACAAGCCAAGATGAACAGTTCAACATGGTCTCACCATTCAATGGGACTATTCACCCGTAAGTATGACAAGAAAATTCTGGCACTAAACCAGCTGCTCCTCTGTTCCCTGGGAAGGCCCAAGGGCAAAATTATATCAAGCTTTTACTTCTACCGACATGGTCAAACTTCACTATAGAGGAGTTTTACCAGTTAGAGACTCCACTCACACGCGCCGTGTGAGGAGTCAGCGATCAGGAAGTAGTTCCAGCTGAACTTTTGAGAAGCTGCAGATATCGCTGAAAGATTTCCTTTCCCCTGTTAATTTTCATCATGTCAGAAAAATCTTACGTTATGATTCTTACACCACAAAACAGTTTATAGAAGTCACTGTCACATCACATTTTAATTGGTGTTACCTCTTTAGACAACAAAGCCAAGGCAGAGCTTGTCAGCGCCAAGAGGAAAGAAAATTGAGTGTGCTTCTGAAGTTTGAATTTCATTTTAAGCAAAATAAGCAGAGGCATCCAGACCACTACATGAGGAAATTCCACATGAATCTTCTACTTCATTCTTGTAGATTTCCACCCCTGGCTCTTCTGACATCTCTTCCAGCTAAGAAGATTAAAAAAGCCCAAGTAATTTGACATATTGCGTTGCTTCTTGGCATCAATCTGGTAGAGGACTTAACTGAAAAGAGCCTTTATTTTTGTACTTTATACATGATAGGACGGAATTCTGAAAAGTTTCAATCTCTTTCAAACAATTATA
This sequence comes from Phalacrocorax aristotelis, assembly GCF_949628215.1. NCBI lineage: Eukaryota > Metazoa > Chordata > Aves > Suliformes > Phalacrocoracidae > Phalacrocorax > Phalacrocorax aristotelis. Next base: position 121,377,515 of record NC_134277.1, on the reverse strand, counting down.
AGAATATCTGTATTTCCCTTTACAGGCTGTTCTAGTTATACAGAGCATCATTATACAAATGCAGCCTCTGTACAATAAAAGATACAGCTCAGGATTTTCCTCTGGGTCCTTGTGGCATATGCACAGGTGTGTGAAGTGTCAGTGGTACTCCTCACAGAATTAATATAAATCTGGCAGTTACAGAAGGAAAAGATGACGTCACGCATTCAATGGTAAAGGTTTTACACGGCATACAAGCAACAGCATAAAATAATTATACTCCCTAGCTGCAGTTGTGGATATGCCGTGGATAGGTAATAGAGATTCTCACTTCACTGTGAGAAAGAAAATACACTAGGGCTAGATTTATGTCATCATAAATAAGAGAAGGATTTGGCCCCATACATTTCAGTCCTGGCTATTTTAAGTATCAGGGCAAAAACCTGGCTCTACTGAAGTCAATAGCAAAATGTTATTGATTTCCAGGGGGCATGATATCACCTCACGACTTTGTGGTGTTCCAATTCTATGGTAACTAAATCCAAACAAGGTATCTGAAGGCTTTTCTTAGATCTCCATCTCTCTAGAGTTGAGATGGGTTTCTCTGGAGATTTCCAGTTCTGGTATCACTTTCTTCATCAGTGCAACTAGTCTCAGGTTTGTTGATCTCCACACCAGGACACAAAGACCACTGAAACTTTCAAGTTCTTGCAAGTGGCTTGGCATTTCATCTCAGTTGTGGAGTCTGCTAAACCCTCTCTGCGTTGATTTCTCCACACATGGCAATCTAGATATCTATACCTCTAGAGAACACAATAGTATATCTAACTTAAAAACAAATAAAGCATTTGTGCTTTAATTGGAATTGGTATGATTTAGACCTAAATTAGCACGTCTTTCCTGCATGTTTTCCAATGTGCTTTCATTGTAACAGTTCCCCAATTTAAGGCAATGTGAGAAGACAGCAGCTTTTATTGCAAGACCATTGACACACACACCCCACCCCAAAACCAGCGCTTATATCCGTGGTGATCACAAAATGGTGACTAGTTACATTCACAAGATTTAAAAATATACAGATCAATAATGTTCTGCTACGACTTTCAAATAAAAACCTTGTATTTTTTCCCAAAACACAGTCCCTCTAGGAGCTTTGTAACGAAGTGGGAGAGCCAGCCATTGCATTACTCTTCCAGGCTATCCTGACTGCCCCACCACCACAACTGTCCCTCTGCTCCCCCCTCATTTTCAGCAAAAGTGTCATTCTTGTGATGTTTGTGTAAGTGGACAGAATTTTGAGCATCTGCTCCCAAACGATTATAAATCAAGGAACTTTCATGCTCCATTAGCTTGAGAAGATGGTCTTATTAATGATCACTATTCAAGGAAGTTCAGAGTAGGTGTCTAAGTGAAGACATCTCTGATGTAAGGCTTTGTTTTGTTTCTGAAAACAGCTGAGTGAGCAGCCTTCACTCTCACTGTTTAACATATTCCTGAGGCTACCACCTCTAAGAAATTTCAATTATTTTCATTAGCTTAGCAATAACATCAGCTTCCTCTGGAGTCAGAAGCAATACGGTCATTCCACAGCAACACTCATAAAAAATCATTTAGCTTAGACAAATATTGGAGCCTATGAAGATGCAATACTGCTCTTACTCCTCTACTCTTTACCGAGTTTCAGAAGTCTGAAAATCTGCGATGCAGACAGTGAAAATATAAGTATTAGGTCATACTACTACTGGATTTGAAACAATGGAAGAAATGAATGCATATGGCCTGGCAGACCTGATTTGCTTAGCAAGTTAATGCATCATGATTTCCCACATGATCCTAACCAACAGCCCTTCATTTCAACAGAAGCAGAACCAACTCTGCAAAGAAAAGGCATCCCAGAGTCAGAAAGCTGATTGAGTTTATCGCCTGCTAGCTACTTGCCTAGGTGCACAATGAATGCAGTGCACCCCGTGCGTGAATAAGACGTAATACCAAATTTAAAGATAAGAGGTCTGACTCATCACTCCATTGCACCAGTTTTGTGCCTGCGGGGCTCCATGTTCTTCCACTGTGACTCAGTCCCAAGGCTCCCCTCTCTCCAGGAAAAACATGACAAGTCATGCAGTGCATGTCAGACTTACCCATCAACTATAATCCCCATTTGCATGGCAAAACTAATTAGAACATAACATTCCGTACCACTTATATTTTGCTGTTAAGCCTAGGGATGGGAACATATATAATTAATGTAAAGAGGAGCAGTTTAAAACACAGCCATTAGAATTAACCCTGTGACACCTGGCAACCCACTTAAGAAGCCCTGTTTAAGAAAACAGTTCTTGCCAAATGTTAATAGTGTGGATATGTGCACGCTAAGATTAACAGCATAGCATTACAGAGAAGAGGATTAGTCACCGGAACAAAAAAGTTTCTTTAGAACAGTTCTCATTCCAAGATTGCTGCCTTCACTCTCCTAACCCAAAGCTGCTGAAACAGAAGGAACTTTTTGGACGACTGTAAGATAGGCATTGACTATTTCTTCTGAAAGGACACGCTGTGTTTATGACAGCTATTTTTGGCTTTCAGCTATACAAATATAAAACACCATGAGGCCGATTTTCTTCTCACAGTTTCATGTCAGTATATATTCATTGATTTCAGTGCAATTATATCTGATTATTTGCCTGGCATGGAAGTTAGACAGATCAGTGCTGATCCTTATAGGCAATTCCGAATACATTTACACTGGGCAAAATGGATAGGAGGAGATAATCTATTCTACAGTCTCTGACAGTGTACAACTGTAGAAATCAAGGAAATCACTCATAAAGGACTAAACCTTCAAAAGCCAAACAAAACAAAAAATCCATCCTTCACCTTCCTCTAAACCTTCATAGATTGCTATCCAGCAGCTTACCATAATGTACTTTGTGCTTTTTTCTGTTTTTTAGTTGTGGGATCAGTAGGTTCTCTAGCACTCAGGGATCACAGCCACACATTTGTTTCCAGGATTGGGTCCTGAGGTACTTCCCTGAGAGGGCATGGTTGAGCCTGCACAGTTTAGCCATCCTGGGCATCGGTGCCAACAACCAGCAACACACCGAAAACCGCTTGTGGAAATGATTACACACCATTGGGGAGCCACATCTATTGAGTATTACGTGCATGAAGTATCCGCTTGCCTGTGATCACAGTGTGCACACACGTGTAATTTTGTGTTTACTACTACCACTGCAAGACTACAGCACCTCATTCTGCTACAGTTAGATCTCATTGAGAGGTGAAGTCAGAAGCTAGTATTTTATGTGTGACTTTTTACAGGAAGGAAAGATTTATTTTTAAGAATTTGGTTCTTTGAACTTTAACTTTGTCTTGTAATAAAGAAAAAATAAAATCCACATAAAACCACAAAAACATCTAGTGCATTAAATACCGACTTTGAATAAATACAGGAACATGAATGGTGACTGCAACAGGAGGGTGAAACCCAAAATGTGGCAGTAGGATCATTCTCTTTTGAGGAGCAATATGAAGACATGAACTTAAATAGACACGGCATTGGCTTTTATCTCATGCTCACTTACCCTTTGACAAGCAGAAACCAGCATGACTTAAAAATCTAGCACTCGCTACTCTCTAGTTGCCGTCATTTTATTAGTGAATAGGTGTCCAGTCCCGTGACTGGATGTGAGAGACAACCTGGCATTTACGTGCAAGTTACAGAAACAGCTCCATTGCTATGAGAGGGTTAAACAACAGAATCCCTGCCTTTACCCCCCATTATTATTAAACTACTTCTATGTCCCAGCAACAAGGGGAGGAGCAGAGGTACAGCATTCAGAAGTGAACAGTCAGTTACACAACTTCAAAACAGGACACAACATACTGAAAGTCTGCAAGCACCAAGTTTGTGATACTGCTTCTTACTTGGTGAACCTCTCATTTTAACATCTTCTGGATCACCAGTAACTATTGAGGATTATCACACAACACTGATTCCCACCAATGTTTAAAGTACTACCTAAAACATCACCCATGCTGGGAAGCAGAGCTGGTGAGTAAGTACCAGATTCAGCTGACCACCACAGTCACCAGCAATACTTAATTTTAGGTGGTAGCTACTCTTCAGCATGGGAGCGTAGTACAAGCTAGTTTGGCTGCAATGATTAAGATTTTCACCGCCAGTTACCAAAGTTTGCCAGTGAGTGGGTGAACACTCAGGTAAAATAGGGTGCCATCCTTTCATCCTTTTACCTCGACCATCCGTAAGATGTGACAGCAGCCGAACAGAGACAGCCAGCAGCCCACCCGGTCCCTTCTTCATGTCAAGTAACCTGAGGACTTGCTGCATGGAGCGGCTGGGTGGGTCACTGGGAGATAGCCCGGCCATCCCGCATGCCTGTGCACACTCACACACACTCACACACACCTGCCAGGGCAGGGAGCGGCTCAGCAGGCAGCACCAGCCCACCCTGAGGGCAAGCGGGAGCAAGGTGCGACCCCAACGGGGATGGCCTCGGGGAGGGGGGTAGGGAGGCGGGAAGGTGGAGCTCGGAGCCCCCCCCCCCCCCCCCGATACCGCCCCCCACCTCCAGCCCTGAGGGGGGCAACCCCGGGAGCCCCCCGCCCCGCCCGCTGCCCCTCACAGGTAAACGGCAACAGGCGGACCCCCCCGCCCGGCACCACGCACCCGGGATCGCTACCTCAGGAAAAAGCTCTGTGGGCTCCCGCCGCCGCTGCCACCGCCGCCTGCTCCCGCCGCCGGGGCGGATCAGCTGATATTTACCTGTGAGGTAATGCACGCTCCGTAAGGTCACCGTGCACCCGCCGGCACACGGTGCCAAGCGGGAGGGACGCCGGGAGCGGGAGTTGTTGCTCCTCCGCCACCGCCTCCGCGCACGGCGCCGGAGCGGGGCGGCCGCGCCGCGCAGAGGCAGAGGCGGCCGCTGCCGCTGCAGCTCCTGGCACATGCTGCAGGTGTCAGCGCAGGAGCTGCCCCGCCGCCCGCCCGCCGCGCCCGCCCACACGCACACTGCGCATGCGCGGCAGCCCCACCGCGCCGGCGCGGCTCTTCTGCGCCTGCGCACTGCCGTGGCTGAAGTCGCCGCGAAGCCGTTGCCCGGTCCCGGCGCTCCCCTCGGGGGACGGTTCCCCGCCAGCACCGCCGCGCGCGCGGGGGGGGGGGGAGCGGCGGGAGGGATGACGTAGTGGGGTGTGAGGTAGGGGCGAGGCCAGGCGGCGGGACGGGGCCGCGGGGCGGCAGCCCCCCCACACCCTCCCCAGGGCGCGGGTCGGTGAGGGGGGTGCGGGCGCGACCCCCCCACCCTCCCGGGGCAGCCGACGGTGCTGGGGGGGCGGTGGGGCGGGCGGGAGGGAGGGATGATGTCATCCCCTTCTCTCAGGGAGGGGAGGGGAGGGGAGGGGCGGGGCGTGACGCGACGCGGCGCCTCCCGGGTCCGGCACGTTCTAAACCTCTGACGGTGTAAAACCGGCACACTGTGAAACGCACTGTTCCGGGGGGGGGGGGGGGGTGCGATTGCGACCACCGTCACGACCGCACCGGCCGTGCGGCAGCCGCGGGTGCCCTCGGGCTGGGCAGCCGCCGGGTGGAAGCACCCCAAACACGGGCGGTGCGCTGCCGTGGCGTGTTTCCCTACGCAGCAGGGAGCCCTCCGCGCCCGGTCCCCGCCGGCCGGTGCCCGAGCTGCAGGACGCGAAGCGGACCGCAACTTTCCCACCGTCACATACAGCGCAGTGACGTATTAGGGAAAGAACATGTTATTTAAGCCACGCTTAAAGCCTTTTCCGCTGGATTGGGATTCTGCAGGTGTGAGCGGCTGTGCACATGCTCGGCTTTAACACGGCTCGCCGCTGAGGAGCGGGGGCTGGCGTGGGGGCGGGCAAGGATCCCTCCGTGCCACGGTAGGTAGCCCCGCTATGGAAAGCGATGAACAACAGCTTCTGCTCGTTCTGCCGTTCTGAAAACAAACACGTTTAGGTTTGGCAAAGGAACTGAATTATCTCTAATGCTAAAGTTCTGTGACCCACTTACTTCCCAGCTCTGGTCAGGTAAACTGCAGGGATTAACCACGTAGGCTTAACGCACAGGTACCTGAGAAGAAAATTCACCACCTTTCTGAGGGAGCCTCATGTTTCCTTTCATCCATCATGTATGACCTGAAAATAAGGCACAGCTATCTGCATTAGAAATGAAATGTACAGTCTTTAAAACAACAAAATCTGGAAGTTGGGTGGGTCTCTTTTCAGCTTTCACGGATTTTCTGATCTACTTATTAAAACAACTAACAGTATGTATAGCTTTTTAACTACATTCCTTAACCTTGAGCTCGGATAATGCTTAAGGGTCTGGATTGTGTTCATCACATGGTGTCAGGAGGGCTGAAGGGTTTTAGGTGCTGCTACATTGGTCCTGTGTCAGGACTGATCCTTTAACTAATCTGAAACCAATGCAAGGAGACCCTAGCTCTGACGGGAGGAAAGGAGCAGAAAAGTGAAAAGGGGGGAGGTTTGATCATGATGGAGGCTTAAATGTGCCTTCTTAGAGAGCTGGGGCATTACACTACCCAACTGCATGCAAATATTTAAGAATCTAATAATCCTTATTAAAAAATCAGTCTGAGGGTTTGAGCACAGGAGAAAGGCATTGCACAGACAATGCTGTACTGATGCCCTGTTACACCATTTTGCAGTTACTGGCTTCCTCGCACTGCAGAAGCAGAGGGAAAAAGAGGTGAGAAGAGGATAAGAACACAATTCAGACATAGGAGATTCCACAGAGAATGGCCCGATGGTACCCTCTGGCACACGGGGAACGTGAGAGGGATGGAGTGCATAAGAGGTGACACAACAGCTGAAGTAAGGTGTGAGGTCGTGGAGGACATGGAGGTTGAAATGGGAGCTTGAAATGAGGTGTGGTAGGTGATGGAGAGCCAGCAGGGGAAGTCGGTGTGTCTGCAGGTGGAAGGTGATTGTCATTACTGGAGTATAGTAGAAAAGCACAGGGAAAAGGCAGCATCACAGAACATGAAATGAGCGAGCATGCAACAAGGGATTCTGTTGCTGTAAGGACGAGGTAGGGGAAGGCTTGTGTTTCAAGAGGGAGATTTAAGTGACAGCAACCTTAGTGAAAGGGAAGAGTGACACATGAAGGAGATCAGACCACAGGAGAACCTGTCCTTAAAACCTCTGTTTCCAGCTCACAAGAGAATGTACCAGGAGACCTTGGTGCTCAGTAGGGATCAGTTACGATGTTAATGGGGCTGAGGATGTTCGTAGCTCTCAGGGCTGCTAACCAGGAGGGCTGCTATAATTATAGCTTCTGAGGCTTTGTCAGGGAGTGTTGCTTCATTTCTTGAAAATATGGACTAAATCCATCGCTGTTTTAACACAGCACTAAATTGTTTGCACTTACAGCCATTTTCACCATGAGAAAACATAATCCTTCGTTCTCTAGAACATGCCCATTCAAGGCTAAGTAGCCAAAGGACTGCCCTTTCTATGGGTCCCAGATCTGACTGTTACAGTCCTTGAATGGCAGGAGAGGTAATTTTTTCAAGGGGGATTGAGACTAGAGTTAGCAGTCTGCTTCTCAGCAAACTACCATCACATAGAAGGTGGCAGAATTTCTAAGAAAAGTGCTTTGAATCCTGGCAGAGCACTGCAGGAACAGGACCTCAGGGCTTAATGCTGCTCTAGGTGTTGTTAGCAGTTTTGGGACAGATGAGCGTGCCTGCCTGGTGGAGCTGCTGCCACATCAGGAAGGTTATTTTGTTTAGGGTACACGATACATCAGTGCATTCTAAGTACGTGAAGTTTTCCTCGAATGTCCAGTTTGCAGGAAAATAATGTGTGTTGGGTTTGCTTGAAATGGATGAAAACTAAATGAAGACAAACCAAAAGTGGAAGTTTCTGTTCAGTGAAAACCTGGCTTTTCAAATGCAGAGTTGTTACAGGGCAGCCTGAGTGTTGCCTGCGACTGTGAGATATGTCTTAGGCATCATCTGTTCTGTGCAGGAGAGGCATTGGCTTGTGTCTGCCGGCGCAGGCTTCTTTCTGCAATCTTTCTGCAATCTTTCTGCTGAAAACTCTTATCCCCTCATTAATTCTTGTACCTGCAAAGCAACACACTCCGTTTGCAGATCCTTTACACAAGTCTTGGGGAGCACCCAGAAGCTGCCTCTTCATGCCCCTTTATATGGATGTATTTGGATTATCTCACAAGATAGAAAATACTCTGAAGTTTGTTAGCTTCATCTGGACTTGTCATCAACACTAGTCAAGTGCAAACTTTAATCAAATTAAAGATTTGTTCCAGCGAGGCATAAGGTCAAACTCCTAATTACAAAGCTTAAAACCAAGAATGACCGGGAGTCATTTAAACTTAAAATGTAATTCTACTAGGGCAAACTTAACAACAGGCTCTTCCTTAGCTGCCCTGTTACCTTTCAGCTTCAGTTTTTAAGGTGTCTCATCCATAAAAAAAACAGGAGTCTAATTTGCACCTATACTGTGTGGCTTGTCTTGTTCCCTTCCAGCACAAGGGAAACATCTCAGGTGTGGCCAGCTGTGGTTTTGTGTGAAGTACAAAGTAGTTCCTACACTCCTGACCCTTCTTACTGTTGCACCTTCTAATCAAGCTGTCCTATCACACATTGACCAGTTCTTCTTTCCAGCCAGCAATTCATGAAGCAGTTTACAAATCCTTTACTGGCTTTCCTACATTTTACATTTAAGAACATTAAAAACTGAGCTCTATAACAGTCCTCTCAAGTTTTCTATACATAGCCAATTTCCTCTTGGGTAACATAAATGGCTCTCCAACAATGAAGATGACAGACATGATAACGACACATTTTGACCAAGCAGCCCTCCCACCATTTGGCATCAGCTTCTGAGGTTCCTAATTTGACATCCCCCCCATTGCCGAAGAATGAGAGAAGATCACACCTCCTACATCTAAGAGAGTGTGAGGAGAGCAGGAATCACATTAGACAGTGCTGATCTCAATGTCACTGTTAACAAGTCTAATCTTTCCCGAGTTCATCTATCACTGTGCCTACTAGGCATCATTTTGTATGATTAAGTGCCTGTGAAATAAAATAATAAACTGAATTTGTTCCATTTGAGTACATTATCCAAACTGGACTTTTGGATATATCATCATTACTATGTTCTTTAACTTGTCAGAAATACCAGGACACAGATAATAACAGTAACAATACTGATAGAGTACATTGGTGGCTTGCTTGACTCATTACAGGATAGAGAATAAAGTCCATACCTCACTCTGGAAAAATGCAGCACTTAACACTGAGATGTCATAGAAAGAGATAGGATTTCTGCCATATAGAAATAAAAGATTTTAGTGGGTTATGTGCTGGCAGGGAACTACAAAACACTTTGTACACTGTGTTATTGTAACTTCTTCATTAATAATTTTTGTTCCCTCCTTAGAAGAAGGAAACGGCATTGCCTGTTTAGCACCAGATTACATGCATAACTCTGGGCTTTCTTAATGACCTGGAAGTGAGAATTGTGATTAAGTCTGTTACTAAATTAGTAGCTTTGTGGTAGCTGCGTGAGTTTTATTCAGAATACTATGGCAGTCCCAGAGAGGTTGCGCTGTACCAGAAATACATTGCAACAGAGATTTATTTGGTTGCAAAATGAGGGGACTGTTCACATCTGACACTTCTAAAGCACTTTCTGAGAGTATCACTTTTTCTACTCCAAGAGGAGTTTAAAACCTTTCTCGCAGCAAGTGTTACTAGCCATTACTCGTAATTGGTGGAACCAGGAGAGACGTCTGCCTTCCCTCAGCTGAACGCTGCCGTTGTGTGTCTGCTTCCCAGCTGAGCTCCAATGGGCTCCCATCCTCGCCGAAGGACTCCAGCCTGTCTACCAAAGAAAATGGTGGGCTTGATGGGAATCTGAGAGGAGCACAACTGTTTTAGAGAGAAAAACAGACAAATACATACCATGGGAGGCCATGAGGAAGCAGAGTGATTTTTCGCCAGACGATACTCTTTCAAACAATCAGATTTCAGGTTGTCTGAGAGGATGAAACTGCACAGGTCGCCAGTTACAACAGTAAAAGACTTAATTCCCTTTTAGGTGTTATCTTCAATAAATAATATGCTCTAGCATTGGCAGTCATCTTTTGAGAGAGCAAAAAGGTTGTGCTGCACAATTGTTGTCAGCTGATATATGCATGTTTATGACTGTTATTTGCATTAATGTAGTGTATGGTGTATTACTGTGCTGTTGTGCTCTACACCTTGCAATTGCGAAAGCTTTAGCTTTAAGGAGTTTGGAAGCTGGATGTTGTAATGATACTTTGGAGCAATACAGGGCTTTACAGAGACTTTAATTTCATTAGCACATTGCTGCTGTCTGTGCCAAACAGCTAAATAGCATGCAGTATTTTAAAAAGGAAAGTGAAGTTAAACATGTGTATCATCAAGACCTCTACACATATGGAGGGAAGTCAGTGGTTCATCTGTGGAGATAATGTGATGCTGCTGCAAGAATGTGAGATGGGGATTTGGCAACCCGGTTTCACCTTCTAACCCAGCCTGAGCTGAGTATTGCCCTTGGCACAGCCCTTTCCTTTCTGTTCCTCCACCTGCAGAAGGAAAGGGTGTGGTCCCTTGTAAACGCTTTAAGATCTGCAAAGGAAAAAAGGGAGCTGTCCTTACAGTAACTAGGTGTATCTGTACCCACCATCTAAAATAGTTACAAGGGAGGTTCTTTATGGGAGCAGACACTTGAAACAACGGCAGCCTGCACTTCAAACACAGGCGGGCACATGCAGGACATGAATGTGAGGCTGTATTATCTTGAGAGGATAACATGTCCATGAATTAATCTACTGTTGGCTCTAAGGAAGCCAAAGCTGCTTTTTCAGTTGTGTATATGCTACGTTTCGTGACAGGGAGCTGCTGTGTGACTGCACAGCCTTCCTTCTGTCCTTGTGACTGCAATGAGCCCTGGCACCATAGAAATACCCTACTGCACTGCCAGGTTCACCTTGTAAAGTAAACAATACAGGGATCACACAAAAGCAACTGTACAGAAAGGGATACAGGGACAAAGGGTGCCTGAATAGGGAGGATGCAGAAGGGCGCAAAATGAATCATAAGGGACAAATTGTAATGGCAGGCTTGAAAGGATGTTAGAAACAGGAAGGCGGAAGGAAGGTCTGCTTCTTAGTGGGGAATAAGAAGAAAAGCAGGTGACACGAAGACTGACATATTCAGTAGTTTTCAGTCACAAACAAGGCGCTGGTACCCAGAAACTTAGCATGCTTCATTTTAACAGGGATATAGGAAAGACCAAAATCAAGGACACAATACATTTTAAATGTTTAAGAAATGTAGATACATTGAAATCAGCCAGGACTGCTGAGCTCTACGCTGACAAATTTAAAGCACTGGAGCAGCCTTAGAAGCACTAACAATAATCTTTGACAGCTGCTGGAAGAAAAATCCCAGTGGATAAACATAGTACCTGTCATTAAAAAGGAGAAAATGAAGAAAACAGGGACTTTCAGGGGAGTCAGGCTAGGACTGTCACTGAGAAATATTTTAAAACAAATACAGTTTGTTCCTAAACGTGTAGAATACAGTCAGGCAAACAAAGACTTTTGAAGAACAAATCCTGTTAAATGGATCTAATCTCTTCTTTAGGACAGCCTAGTGCCATAGCTAGTGTTGCTGCTGGTGACATGGTGTCTCTGGGAGGCATGCAGGAGGCGCCTTGCTTTCCCCTTCTGTTACGGAAACTTTATACCCACAAAACACTTCATGTCGGCAGAAGTCCATCCCTTTCTGTGGGTGCCAGATTTACTGGGCAAGGGCATACAGGTGAATCCTTCCCAACCCTCTGACCGCGTTGGGGGGAAGGTGGTCAGCTGAAGCCCTGCTGCTGTGTTGTTAGGACAAGGTACCTTGCTGCCTATGTAGGTAAGGCAGGTGCCTGGCAGTTCGGTATGGGCTACGTGAACTAACTTGGAGTCTATAAGTTGTGTGCCTTGGGCATCCCTGACCTAGCTGGTATATGGTAAGCCTCAGATGTGAGTAAGGCTTTTTAAAAGCTTTTGATGTAGTCCCACATGATGATGTTACGTACTGAACTAAAAAAAAAAAAAAAAAGTGAGGCCAGGCTAAAATCACTCTGCAGTCTGGTAGGTGCACAAGTGGTTCAAATACCACTTGTCCAGTGTAATTATCAATGATTCACTGTCAAACCAGGGGAATGTTGTAAGTGAGGTCCCACAAGGGTCTGCGTGGGGTCAGTTTTACCTCAATGCTCTCATTAATGACTTGGATGAGAGTAATGTTTTATATAGAGAGTAAAATTTGTGGATGGCATCAAGATGGAAGGGTCTGTAAGCACTTTGGTGAACAGGATTAGAATTTAAAATAATCTTGCTACACTGGTGAAATGCTCTGAAATCAATAAGATCAAATCCAATAAAGAATGCAAAGGACTTCTCTTAGAGGGGAGAAGTCAAATACAGAGGTGCAAAGTGGAGAATAGCTGGCTAGGCGGCAGTGCTGGAGGGAAGGCTCTGGGTCCTACAGTCAATCATGAACTGAGGATGAGTCAACGGTATAATGCTGCTGAAAAATATTCACCCCCGCAACTTGCTGTCCCATAAGGTGAACAAATGTAATTCTGGTGAATATAAGGATAATTACTCTGTGCTACTCAGCACTAATTACTAGGGTTGTGTGCCCAGTTTGGAATACTGTAAGAAAAAAATAAAGGAAGAATGACTAGAGAAGCTGAAAAGGCATGATGAAATTTATCTAACCTAGAAAAAAAGGAAACTGTGTGATGACCTGGTAGCATTCTTCACCTGTATGAAAGACTTGCAGAGAAAAACAAGTCTCCTCCATGCCAACAAAAAGTAAGATGAGAATTGATTTGCAGAAAGAGAGATATATGTTAGACCATAATTTTCTCAGTATATCTCAGCATTTGAGGAGTTTCTTAAAGAATTCCCCTTGTCAAAGTTTTAGAAGAACACAACAGACAAACCTCTTTCAGGAATATGCTACGCAGAGTTGATTCTTTCCCAAAGGAGATAGGGCCTTTATGTTTCTTCCAACCTTATGTGTCTGTGATTTTTGTCTAACAGCTTATATCACAAGAGATAACGTAATTTTTAATAATCTAATTTTGCAATTTGGTATTAAAGTGTGTAGTCGATACTAATCAATTAGTTCTGAGCTCTTGCGATATAGCGGTGTACAGAACCAAAAAGCTAATATACCATAATATTTCATTATGGCACAGTTTCTTCTACTAAAAGGCTCGGTCCTAAGGATCTTCACAAATGTCTTTGTACAATTATGTTACCTTGACTCAGGCAAAAAAAAAAAAGCTACTCAGGTCTGTATAAAATTGAAGGATTGGGCTTTTTTATGTATTACTGGTGTGCACAGTGCAAAAGCATTTATCAGCCTGGTGATATATGGCACTGGGTTTTTTTCACTGGTATTTGTGGACTGAGTCCATCTAAAACTAAATCTTGATCCAATTCCATGTGTGAAAAGAAATACTACCAACGATTGCTTTTTCACTTGTGTAATTTGTGCTGGCTGCTGCCGTGCAGAACAGCACCGAGCCAACTGTGTGCGAGAAGGGCAGGCCAGGTGGGCAGCTCGCCCCGGTCTGTACAGCTCTGCTGGGTACAGGACTCACTTAGGTTGCAGCAGCTAAGGAACTGACCTGCAGCATCTCTAGAGCACTGTTTTGCAGGTCTGATAATAGCATCATAAAAGAACGCAATTTATTATTGCTATGTACACTCTGTTCTAGCATTTTACCTCCTCCTCTTCTATTCCCAGAATCCTTGACTTCAGAGTAGAAGAAATGCTGTAAAATCAAGCAAGCTGCAACGAGATGCTGCTTATTCATTCACTGGTTGGTTTCTCCTTTTTCTATTACCAGCTGTTTGGTTTTGGAGACCAGGTAAGTGTACCAAGAGACGTTTGAGATCTCCAGAGACCTCTGCAGAGGGATTTCCACTCGGTTATGCAGAGTATTGGGCTAGGGACAAGTCCAGAGGATCTGCAGTGTCGGGTCAGTATGAAGCCTTGTTCTTACCCTAAGTTTAATTTTTACCGTTTCTACCCTTCTGAAAATTTCAGATGGTAAACAGCTGGGAAGCTTGCCTAAGGATAAGTATAGGGAATGAGAAAAGTTTTAATTTAGGGACAGAAACAGGTAGATGCAAAATCAATTCTCCTGTGAGGCAGTCTGGTCCATGGCTAGGCACCTGGCTGAAGGGACACTCTAGGGTTAGGGCTAGGGTTTTAGATTTCAGGTTCAGGCAGAAGAAAGCACAGAGCTACCTACCCCTGTGGAGGGAGCTAGGCAGGGACTGTGTCAATTAGGGTTAGAATTCAGGTTAGGGTAAGAGAACAAGAGGAGGAGCAGAGTGATAGTCGAGGTAGGGCTGGCAGGCACCTACCAAAGGAAGCTGAGGGCTGCCAAAAGTGTTCTCCACTGAGGAACTTATTGTCTGGGGCACAGCTAATCCTAACCCTAGAGTGCTCTGGGAGGGCTGGGATGGGTTTTGGCAGGGGATGCATAGCTGAACCCAGCTTCTCGGGGCAAAGCTGACTGGGAAGAAGTAGTAACATGAGGTTGGCCGGAAAGAGCCCAGAGCTCAGGCTTCAGTTTCTCCTAACCTCGTGGAGCAGGGGTTGGGACAAGGTGGCCATGGGGGCCCTACGAAGGAGGAACAAGCCATCCCTTCTGAGCAGAAGCCTGCAGTTAGCTCCACAGGTTACTCAAAATCCTGCAGAAGCCTGGGCTCTAACCCTGACAACAGAGGCTGGCAGAGAGAGCTGTGTGGACATGAGCGAAAAGGACTTTAAAGGTGCTGGCGTTTTTGGACCCCAGATCTCATCTTTGTCTTTTCATGTCTCTCCTCATATCCCCACAGCAAACCTCCACCCCAAACCATTCTGCAGCCTGGGGGTGGTACCTTGGGGCTAGCCTTCAACCCTGCCTCTGCCTCTTCAGTCTTCTGCTTCCCTTCCTTCATCCTGACCTTTGTGCTTACTGTAGCCTTGAAAGTCAAGTCTGGCTGAGGCAGGTGGTAAGTGCTGCTGTAGATCTACTTATCCAGTCTTCTGACCAACCTTACATCCATTACAATCATACAGTACTTAAGAGAAAAGTAATCTGAACTTTGACTCTGAAACTGTAGAAGAAAGTGAACACCACTAAGATGTCGGTCATCTGTTTGGCTTTGGAGAGCAGTTGGCTTAGTGACTGAACAAAGTGGATTTAATTTTATGAAGAGATTGCTTTTGATGGAGACACAGGGGAAAAGACTGGATAGTTATATCTGCTCTGAGATGTGGTTAGAGTATTCCCCATCCAATGCTAGTGCCAGGTGTGTGGTACAGGTAGGTAGTGGAAAGGCGGCTCTATTTTTTCTTACAAATTACATTAAGATTACGACAGGATGGGGTGAACAGCGCAAGGATACATTCAATATCTCACAAAGTTAAGGTCAGCTGAAGTGCACAGCATTTTATATTTCCTTTTGTGAAAACAGAGACAGAAACAGAAAAGTGGAGCTCCAGGGGCTAGGTATCATTAATGTCTGGCAGCAGAAGGAGCAAGCACAGAGGTTAACACCTAATCACACATGAGATGATTAGTGTTATTACCCCAGTCAATACCTCCCCCTGGCCTCTTCAGCTTTGGCTGAAAGCAGCGATCCCAGCCTCTCCTGTTTTATGCCGTGTGACACTGAGTGCACACCTACTTGGCTACAGAAGAGAACCGGTCTTTGGGCTCATCTCAAAAAGCAACTTTTTCATGGGTAATACTGTTGACTTTAGTCATAACACTCAGACAAGTAGAGACTCCATCATCTGGCTGTATATGGAAGAAAAGTAATAGGAATACTTCACTTCCCTGATATATGGAGGAAATGGGAAAGCCCTGATTTATTAAAACAAAACAAGTATTTCTCCAAAATAAAGAACTTCACTCAGCCAAGCATTTCTCAAGCTACAAGAAGACAAAGAAATAGGAAGAGGTTATAAATCAAATAAATTATTTTTTATATCTCTTCTGTAGCTGTATCTGTGCCTTCCATCTGCAAGACTTTCTTTCCTGTTCAGCTATTCAGTTTGCAGAACAGAAACATTTGAAAAGCTGACTAAATTGAAGAATGTTAGACTTCTGTTTAAAAAATGCCTATAATATCCCCATTTTTTGAATTACCCAGCAGCTAGTTTAAATACTTAGTATACAGTGCATTTATTTTGTTGAACTCTGTATCAGTCCAGTGACAAATTATGGTGAATATCGTCCTTTTTCTTTCATTCTGAGGGGAAGAATTTTTCCCAAAGGCAGATCTTGCTCAAATTATACTTTAGGCCAGAAAGTTGTGTAACGCTCAACTGCGAGTCGTAAATTACTTATCTGAGAATTGAACAGAAATGACAAAGTACAAAATAAAGTCAAATAATAATTACACTTTAAGGAATTAGTGACAACAAATCAAATAGGATATTTGATAGCAGGGGAGCAGGATGAGAAGCAAAGGCACAAAATGTTTCTTTCTCAATAGCAGCACTTTAACCTTTTAATATCTTCTAGCAGGCAGAGAGAAGATCTAAGATTGATAGGAGAAGAGAAGCCCCTGTGTACTCTGCTCACACTCCCCTTTGTATTTTTCACAGGTCAATATATCTACTTCCAGTCCCTTTTTTCTTTTCCTTTCAAATGAAATTTTTGTCTTCAGTGAAAACACACCTGAAATTTTGGACTTTCACTATAACACAGTGAACCTCCCTCAAAATGTTGCACCTTGAAGCTCTTAATTTACTGCCAGCTCTCAACTTTCTCTTGCTAGATTACACAACTTTCTAAGCCCTGTGTTCCAAGACCCCACTATTCTTTCTGTGCTATTCTTGTAGAGTTCATTAGTGGAAAAGTAGGGATAAATGTACACATGACTAGGCTGCACCCAGAGCCAGCTTCTCTCTGGAATGACAGTAGCCATGTTTATGCAGTGCTGGGGCCAAGCGAATAAACTTCGCTAGAATCTAGCTGCATCTTCTGCAGCCATTCCAGTATTTGTGTCTCACACTGCTGGCTGCTACGGGGCTCATTGGCTCTTCTGGAGGCCCATGCAAGGATGGTTATCCTTGTTCTAGAGCTGAGCTGGCTTCATCCATTTGCCTTGCTATGGGAGCTAACATGTTACTCTGAAAAAATGAGGAATGGGGGAGATGTTGCCTAGCATCTGAGCTGGACCTGCTATTGTGAAGGTTAGATTTGGAAGCAGCAGTATTATCTCTAGTGTTATAAGCCAAAGACATAGGGGTTGGACTTTTCCATTTTCTAACCCCACAGTACCTTGGTGATGAAGAGTTGGCAGCATATGTGTAGATGTCAACGGTTTATGTATAGCATCAATAGTGTCTGGATTGTTAAAGGTCTTACACTGTGGCATCCATGCTGCTGAGCTGATATCCTGGTCTAGCACCTGTCCTAGCCACGGAGTGGTGTTAAAAGCAGGCCTCAAAGTACAATCAGCAAATAATGTCAACAAAAACCATGGGAAATAGCAATAGTAGAAAGAAAAAGCACATATGTG
Organism: Phalacrocorax aristotelis; assembly: GCF_949628215.1. Classification (NCBI taxonomy): domain Eukaryota; kingdom Metazoa; phylum Chordata; class Aves; order Suliformes; family Phalacrocoracidae; genus Phalacrocorax; species Phalacrocorax aristotelis. The sequence continues at coordinate 121,359,880 of NC_134277.1, read as the reverse complement.
AAATAGTGAAATATTGACCACCAACCTGTGCATTTCTCTAAGACAATTAAAAATGCATATAGTTTCAGCTCTCAGGTGTTCACAGGACATTAAATTAGAACCATAATAATTCTTTGCTTTGTTTACAGTGGAGAGAGGTAACGAGAGAACCTCCTTTATTGGTAACAGAACAAGTAGCTGTGAGTAAGCTGTGCTGGCAGCTTTCCAGCTGGATCAGGGTTCATTTCAGGACAGGTAAAATAGGTGAGGCTGCACTCTACGGGAATACTGCCACTTGTGTGGAGAAGACCTCATGGACTCTTAACACCATGCAACAGGAGAAAGAGATCTTCAGATATTGATAAAATTATATGCTCCCAACCTTCAGTTATGTTGGTTCCCCAAGTCATCAGTTCAAATGTGTCTGGTAGTGAGTTTTGTAGCAATACCGTGGTATCTGGTGTGTCAGCTAGAAAACAATGTCACCAAAAAGATACCTGCTGTTACCAGTCCCAGAGATGATATGAAAGTAAGACCCTTTTTTTTTTTTTTTAGCTAATGTTTAAGCCTGTTTGCTAAAACTTACAAAACCACCCCTGATATTTTCATGTCTCACAGAGACATAGCACTTGAGATACCAGACCTGTGGCACACAGTTTTGCTTTTGCTGGGAGAACATATCCCCATCAGCAGGTGCGTTATGTTCTTTACAAACAGCTTCTTATCTGCATACTCCTGTATTATTCACACGTCCATGGCAGCCAGGGTCAGGTTCAGTGGCAATGAGTCAGGGAGGACACACATCTTGTATTTCGTAGTGGGAGTGTGGACAACCTGATGCTGGGCAGCCTCCCTGGTGCATCAGCTGAACTGCTGTGAAGGAGAGCGATTATACGCATCAAGATAAGACTTCACAGTTTATCAGTTTAGTGGTAAAGCAGATTAATTTTAAAGAATTGGTGACTGATTGTCTTAAGTTGTGGTTCCAAGAGAAATTCATGCGAAGCCTTAGGTACCTAGCAGTGGGGAACTGAAGTGCCGCAGATGGATGATGAAAGGTGCTGAAGTAGTACAACTCACCTGACCGCTTCAGATTTGTTCTAGAAGGCATAACTTTGTTTGCGCAGACTGTATGTCAGATCAGGTATTTACTGGCCTCTTAGCACTGCTACTGGATGAGGAATAACTCAGAGAGGCAGTATAAAGCATCATCAGTGTGAATCATGTTTTGGGTACTCCAGCTAACTGGGCAAAAATGTAATTTCCTCCCTGATCCTGATCAGCTTTCTTTTCCCAAGTGCTGTAGTGGTCCAATATTAATAGCACAGAACCAGAGCCTTACAGACAGCAAACAGGCTGGATGAACTTAACAAATGAGTACATAACAACCCACCACAAAAATCACAACAGAATTTGGGCACAGTAGTTTCAATACTCCAATGTGGTAAAATAAGGCTGCGACTGTTTGTGTCAGCTGATCAGTTGACACAAATGATATAAATGATTTCAGCTTCATTTAGCCTTTTCACCATTACCACTTCCAGAACCCCAGGGATAATTGTATTTCAAGAAAACAAGTAAACCTTTCCAATGTTTGACAAAGTGAGATCTCTTTTGAAAAGACAGTCCTTTTCAAAAGCAATCACAGCTATAAACATGAGATGGTGGCTCATAACGTTCTTACAAAAAGCCTTTTAAAATTGACTGGCAGATTCAGCCCCACCTTGTTCAATTATAAGAAAGCAAATGGGCTGCAAAGAAAAACTACTTAAGAAGTCTCCCAGCAGGCACTTTGGTTACTACCCAGTGTGAGTTATAAATTAGGTAATAGGAAAAGCAAAGAAATAACAGGCTTTAATAACATTAGGCCTAAGCTAGTATTAGTCCACTTCATATTGGAATCATATTAACCCAAAGACAAAACCTTAGCATGACTTACTTGAATAAGAGGAGCTACAAGCTACATGGGAACATAGACTTCAGAACACTGCTTAAGTCACATTGCTCTGTGATCTCTCTATAAAAACCATAACTATCAGAGTCTTCAGCACGCTAACAGAAGCAAGGTACTTTTTAAAGCATCAGAACTCAAATAGACTAACAAAACAGATTTAAAGAGTGGCCTGCTTGAGTATGAGTGTTAATTCTTGAGTATAGGTAGATTGCGTTTAGCATTCATCCAAAGCATACCTTTCCTCACGCCCTCCAGTGCTTTTATGATTGGATAAACGCTACTGAGTTAAATCATGGATAACCAAGAGTGACAGACTTGGGAGACAAGGCAGACCTTGCAGAAAGCTGTGAGTATCATCTTGTGCACAAACACTTTTTCAAGGATTTGTCCAGTTCATCCGTTAATGCAATGCATCATTTTGGCCATGTCTGCTTGCTCCTAAATACCCTCTTACCTAAACAAAGGTAATGCACTACTTCTGCATCTTTTGGAGGCCACAGGATTTGCAGGCAGGGCTGAGAGACACTCTCTTTGCAGGTGGCTCTTTTCACCAAGACACCACTACTCCTGTGCTGGAGGTTTCCACCTGACAGCAAAGCTAGCAAGGGGGCTTCTCAGTTTCACCTGTGCAAAGGTGTCTGCGTGCAGCTGGTTTGGAGCTAGACTGGGCTAACCTTGGTGATTTTACACCAAAGTGGATTGAGAAGTTCTCACACATGTGACTGTGCCTGGTGACAAGCTGGATAGGGCCCTCATGACGGTGGGTGGTTACAGGTAGGGAGCCACAATAACATCTTCAAGTGACAAAGCTGAAAGCAGAGGAGTGCTACTGTCAGTGCTCTCAGCTGAGGGTAGTGACACGGTGTCTATGCACTCATCTACTGTGTAAAGATACATGCTTAAATCGATTTTGGTTTCCTGTCCTTCAGCTATCTGAATCTTCCTATCAGCTATTCCTTTAAACAACTCTAAGTGCAGTGAACAGCTGGCAAAAGGTTATTTGGATTTGTAACACATTCATCAGATTAACCACTTTTAAACTGTTTTGTTTATAGTAAAGCAGCAGCTATTATATTGCCTTGTGGATTTAAGGCAGCAAAATCAAGCCCATGGGTAAATAAGGAGATTTTAGTGCTTTCAGTTATGGGCAGCAATATCTGCTTGTTTGCTGAGTTGGCATTATTGACATGAATATATATGATCGTGTCACCTGAGGGACACAAACATGACAGTGTGGAGGTAAGTAACTTCAGCCATATACTCTGGGTTTATAACAGAGCAGCTCAGATAATGCCAGCAGAGAGATGAACTCCAGCTTGGATTCAATAAAGTGTTACTCCATGTGTCCTGCTTTTCTATCCCAAAACAGCCTCCTTGGGCAATACTGGAGATGCTTTTGAATACTCTGGAGTGATTAATCCCACCAAATGTTGACTGTCTGGCCCATTAACCCAGCAAAGATTTTAGCAGAAGGGTACCATTTTCATGAAGAATAAAATGTAATTATGAACCATGAGATCTACTGAGATAGGAGGAGGAATAGCAAGACCACTAATCACTTCATTCACACAGAAGAATATTTGGAAACTCCCCTGAAGTAATTTGATGGCTCTTATGTAGCCTGTCCCCCTTTTCTGCAGTATGATCTCTCTGTTTTTGAAGGCAGGACTAGATTTGCCATCCTGGATAAAAACCTCTGCCTCATGTCTTCCTAACATACAAGTTTAGTACAGTATAGGCCTTGGCTTTGTATAGTCCTGGCACCTACATAGGGGATATCTTTTCTAACGGGGATCTCTAGTTGCCTCTACAATATTATACTAACTGTATGGATGATAATAAAAACTATTAGATGGTTAGATGGCCTTAAGCTTCATGGGGGACTATCTGACAAGGGAAAATTTTGGAATTAAAAAAACCCCACAGGTTAATTTCATGCTCAGAACTTCTCCACATGAGAGGATTTCCACTGAAATGAGGTGCTTCTCTTTAACTGCTCCACATTATCTGCTCTGGAATAAGCAGAGGTAAAGAAGCAGTGGGCTTTTATCTTTCTGTAAGTCATTGTTTCATTGTGGTGGTGGTGGTTTCTTTCCAAATACTCTGTCAGTGCTGCAAACTAGAATTTTGTGCTTCTTGGGGCTGATGGGGGACACAGTGCATTTTGGGATTGTGCCACTGTGGTGGGTTGACTCTGGCTGGATGCCAAGTGCCCACCAAGCCACTCTATCACTCTCCTCCTCAGCAGGTTGAGGCGAGGGGTAGAAATAAGATGGAAAAAAACTTGGGGGTCAAGATAAAGGCAGTTTAATAAAATAAAAGCAAAGACCGTGCATGGAAGCAAAGGACAGCAGAAGATTTATTCTCTACTTCCCATCAGTAGGTGATGTCCAGCCACTTCCTGGGAAGCAGCAGTTGCTCCAGAAGATAAACGTAATAACATACACCACCCCAGCGTGACCCCTGCCCTTTGTCTTAGCTTTTATTGCTGAGCAGATGTCATATGGCTTGGAATATCCCTTTGGTCAGTTGGGGTCAGCTGTCCTGGCTATGTCTCTCCCAAGATCTTGCCCATCTTCAGCCTACTGGTGAGGGGGGAATGTTGCAGAGACAGCCTTGATGCTGTGTGAGCACTGCTCAGCAGTAGCCAAAACACCGGTGTGTTATCAACACCTTTCTAGCTACCAGAACAAAGCACAGCACTATGAGGGCTGCTATGGGGAAAATTAACTCCATCTCAGCCAGACCCAGTACAGCCACTGGAATTAGCAGCATATTTTGTTGCTGGTCACTGTAAATCTGCATTTTCCATATCCTCTCTCGTAAGTGTAAAATTACCGTGATTTGTCTTTTGCCCCAAGAGTTCATTGCTGTCTGACTGCAAATTTGTGGCTCAGGACAAAATAGTGATTGATGTGGATAGACACAGGACATACTTCTCCTAAGTACCCTGTTCCCGAGCAGTCAGAAGACAGCAGCAGTATCTCCTAGCTTATCTGCAGTGGAGCTTCCCAAATCAAAGGTCTGGAAGGGACCTTAATGTTCATCCAAGATATGCCCCTGCCCCCAGGTTCAACTGTCCTATATCAGTCTTGACTCAGGCCTTCTAGAGACCTGCACTAAGGAAAACGCCATAGCAGCAGAGTAAGAAAGCAAAGAATAAGAAGTGTCACTTATCTCATTGGGTATGGCTCTTTCCAGGATCAGGGAATGCAAGAACAGAAGCGCTTCTGTAGTAGATCAGGACAAAGGTCTGGCTAGCCTAATACTGTGTATCTAAAATGATGAAATAGGGTACACATAGAATCATAGAATCATTAAGGTTGGAAAAGACCTCTAGGATCATCAAGTCCAACCATCAGCCCAACACTACCCTACCTCCTAAACCATGCCCTGAAGTGCTGCGTCTACATGTCTTTTAAATACCTCAAGGGATGGCAACTCCACCACCTCTCTGGGCAGCCTGTTCCAATGCCTGACCACTCTTTCAGTGAAGAAATTTTTCCTAAAATCCAATCTAAACCTCCCCTGATGCAGCTTGAAGCCGTTTCCTCTTGTCTACATGTTGAAAAAGGCCTTAAAATGTATTCCTCCTCTGATGAAGACTGTATTCAGACTATCTTGCTTAATAAGTCTTTTGCATTAACTTTGTAATTCTTTTTAAGAACTGTTTATGTTTTTAACCTGCACAATATCCTGTGCCATTAAGGTTCATCAATCAATTCTGAATGGAACAAAACCCCTTCTTTTTTTTTTTTATTTGAAATTAGAGCCCTGAAGTGCTTTGACTTTTGAATTGTGAAAAGTAGTGAAAGACTCTTCCCTGCTCACCTTTTGCAAACCATTTGGAAGCTGAAGATTCCGACAGTATTTAGTCTGCCGTCGTATGGGAGCCACTCTACGTGTTTATTGTTCTGACATATTTTGCCTTCCTTCCTGTGCTCTTTGTGAAAGCGGGTGATCTGCTGTATTCAAAATAATTTTACTGTTATTTTCCTCTGCTCCTTTTCTAACAATGCTTAATATGCAATTCACTTTTTCTTACTGCCAAAAATTGTTCCATGTCCGCTTTCCTGAGTGGTAATAGCTAATTTATGTCCCATCACTATGTATGTATAGTTCATATTATTTTTCCCACTTGTGTTACATTGTGTGTATTCACACTGATTTTCATCTGCTATTTTGTCACCAATTAATAAAATACAGCAAGAATCCTTGTTTGCACATCTTTCAGTCAGCTCTACTCTGAACATCTGTGCCGTTTGCAGACATCGCAACTTCACTCTCTACCCTTTTGCTATGTAACTTGTAAACATCTGGTACAGCACAAGCCCTAGCACAGATTTTCATAGTAGTATCTGGTAACCAGCCTCTGCTGCAAAACCTGGCCATTTATTCCTGTCTTTTATTTCCCACCTTTTAAATGGGGGGCATGGGGGTGTGTGTCAGTTTATTAGGACACCTTCTCTCTTCTCAAGAGACTCAGCTACTCTGAGAAGCTTGTTGAAACTTTGGAAATCAAAGTATACTATATCAAATACATCGCTGTTATTTAGATGCTCATTGACTTTTAAAAAGATGCTAATAAACTGGTAACCCCAAAATTCCATTTATAATCATTATCTAAACCATTTCCCAGTGTGTCATGTTTTGGCTTTATGCCTGTTAAATGTATTCATTATCTTAGTTTCTACTAATTTACCTTGTATGGGCAGAAGTGGAGACTGGAGGGGATTTTGCAGCAGAACTGGGATGACCGGTGATGGCTGAATGACTTCAGACTGTCAAAGGATATTTTCCTGGAAATAAGCACATAGGAAACTCACAATGTCTAGTTGCTTCCAATTAATTACAAGGAGATTGACACTGAATGGACCACTGTGGCTGTGTTGCATGCTGCCATGAAGAGGTATCGTCTCTGTCTATCATAAGGGTTGTCCAGCCATGGGAAGTTAGAGACAGCTCTGCAAAAATGCTGCTCCGTGTTTTCGGCACATACTGTTTGTCTCCATACCAGCCCACTGAGTTTAGAAACAAAAGCAATATTTCTCTGCTAACGTGCCTGATAGCAACAGGAATGTGAATCTGGGAAAGTCTGAGAGTGAATCTTCACGAACTATTTTTCCTAATGAAAACTTAAAAAAAAAAACCTGCAAAAACCAAACCCAAAAGTTTTTCGATGCGGTTACTAGTTTGAAGATGAATGCTATTAGCATTTGTCTTCTTATCCCTCTGCAATCATGGCTAAGGAATCCTTTCCTTGGACAGAAAAAAATAACCCCTATGTCACCATTGTTGACGCATCTGCAGCACAACAGTAGGTTTTCTCTTTAGGAATTATAATCAAGTGCTATGCCCTGCACAACACTGAGACAAAAAGTTAGAGCTCAAGGTCGCTTGACAGAGGTTTGGAGACTTTCATGACAGGTTGAACATCCCACAAGATGCCCTCCTGAAAAAAGGCTGCCAGCAGCACATAATCCAAAATGCCTGGTGCACCTGTTCCAAAGAGGGAACACGTTGGGTTTGAAATACTGCTTGGAAATTTTAAGCTGTGAAGCATTCCTTTTGTGTGCTCTGTGTGTCCATATGTGTGTTAAAATTGAATAGTCCACGCCAGCCCACGCGGTGTGAGGGGCTCTGCGTGATGGATCGGAGGGACCGTTCTGCAGCTTGCGTGTGCTTTCATGGATGTTGTTTACCTGTAGCGCAGAGTGGACAATCTATGTGACAGCCTTCACCGAGAAGCCCAGAAAGGTTTTCTGTCCATTGTCCAGATTTTTCCCTCAGTAAGATTTTACTCTTTTATTTCAAACTGCATACTCAGTGGGAATGCTTTGCCTTTCAGAACCAGTGGCTTCATTATCTATACGGATTTGCTGTGAATTTTAGAAATGTCTGGTGAGAAAAAAAGTAGATGCTTAATCAGTAAACAAGATGTAGCTTCACTAAGTCAATAAAATAAGACTCTGTTGCCCTCGATGTGCATCAAAACAATTATCACCAAAGGTGCATACACACATTGTTGAGACCATTTTGAACTCTACAAAGAGGGAAAAAAAGAGGGTAAGCAGTAGGAATATAGTGTTGTAGTTAAGGATGAGTTAAATTTAATATAAGAACTTTTTGTGGAAAGGCTTAGGGTCTTGATTAATAGTCTTTCTTATTGGGGATCACTCACATATTGAAGCTCTGTATCAGATTCATGGCATCTCTGGGAGCAGTTTGGTCTCTGTCAGACTGAGCTGTGTTGTGTCTGGGGTAACCAAGTGCTGAATGTCTTTTCCTAGTAGAATAATTACTAGGGAGTGGTAGGATCTGAGCTTGCAAAGTTTTGTAATACATCTCAAAGTTTTGAGATGCCATGGGTAAGGGGAGGCAAAGGGATGACAGCTTTGACAGGCTATTCTTTACAGTAGCAATAATAACCGATTGATATGCCCCTGTGCTGCCACACTATCTCCATAGCCACTAGCTGCCCATCCTGTTCTGGCCAGACTGTGCTCTGTTATCTTGAGGTTGTGTTCTGGCAGCTGCCAGGTCAGAGTGAAACCCTCTTTCTTTCCGTAGCACTCCTGTACATTCCTTTCTTTGCTCTTACCCGTTTTATCGCCACTTGTCCTTCACTTTCTCTAGTCTGAGAAATTCTGTGTCAGAAAGCTGGAGACTCCCTGAACTTTGTTTCACTTTTTACTTTTCAGTTCACTTTAAACTGTGTGATGGTTAAGCCTGATGCCTCTAAAGGATGTTACAGGTGCTGAATCGGCAAAACTAGAAAGGCTGGTTCATGGGTTTGGGTCTGGGGTTTTGGAGGTTTTTTTGCTTGTTTTTTTCATCCCATACTTTTAAAAATGACCTATCATGCTGCTCAAAATCTTTGGAAATTTTGGAGCTCTTGTCTTTCTCCAGACCCTTTCTGAGGTTTATTAACACAGATACTCTTCTCTGACCCATGAAACTACTAAGGTACCTGATGGGTCACTGGTATGGGAACAGGGAAAGGTGACCCTACCTTACCATGAGGAACTTCACTGCAGCATTTGCTCTTTGCTGCATCATCCTGGCTGTTTTGCTCTTGGGAATGATCATGGGAGGTTTGTGCTTTGCACTTGTGCAGTGTGTTGCTTCCTTCTAATTTGGATGACCACCGTGCAAAACTCTAAAATACCCTGGTGAAGGCTTGGCTACTGCAGAAACCACCAGCAGCCACTTCAGACTCCTGCTCATCTAAGAAGGGAAAAGGAAGAAAAAAATCATTTTGGCTGTTCTCAGATAAAAGGACAAAACAATTTTAAAACAAGGAAAATCATTAATTTGGTACAAGGAAGAAAGGTGCTAAAAAATTTAACTTGGACCCTTTGTCACTACTGAACTAATGGGTGCAAAAGGAAGAAAATGAATGATACTGAAATGGAAGATTGATTTCTGTTGCTATAAAGTTGCTTCCAAAACTTTACTCAAAATTAACATGATGTAAGAAGCCAGCACTAGTATTTTATACTAATACCCTTCTCATCAAATCATACATAGGATAATCATACTTGGGTTGCTCTTGATAAACTTAAATTTTAGTTAAGGAACCTAGAAAATAATTTGATCTGATAAGGACCAGAATAAGTGGCATGGGGGACTGAGATCAAGGACAGCCTCCACTGTTGAAAAGTTGAAGCCATCTGAGTGGTAAATACAAGTGTGATGGGATATGGATTTGGGGCTTATTTGGTCAGGGAAATAGGAGAAGGTGGGAGATTTCCTTCACTGTGGTCAAGAAGCATTTTGAAGACTTAGAGGAAAGCAGTAACATGAGGTTGGCAAGGAGCCAGGGAGGAATGAAACTCTCAGCTGGGCTGTTGGTGACCTGAATGCTCAGGCAGCAGAGATGCAGGGCTGAGTGCCCGGGTTGGTGTGAGAGGAAAGCGGGTCACCATCCTGGGAGACAGAGAATTCCTGTGTGTGCTCTTGCAAGGCACCTCAGTCTCCTTGATGTCCCAAACTCTTGCCATATCACTGCCAGAGGATCATGTCAGGAAACTAATGTCATGCTGTTAGCTAAGCATCAATTTTTGCAAGACAAAGGGAAAAAAAGGTAGTCAAAGACTCAGGATGAAGTAAGAGACTTCTTAGGGTTTGGTTTAGTCATGTTGGTAGTGTCAGTGCTAACACAGTTGATATGTGTTTGCTTAGTCCACTATGATGCACATATTACCTTTAAGTGTATGCTTAACATGCAGAATAATAATACCTGCAATATTACCATTACCTGCAAAATTACCAAGATGATCAAAGGACTGGGAAGCTGCCATATGAGGATAGGCTGAGAGAACTGGGTTTGTTCAGCCTTGAGAAAAGGAGGCTCAGGGGGGATCTCATCTCCATGTACCAGTACTTAAGGAGTAGCTACAAAGAAGATGGAGACTCCCTTTTTACACGGAGTCACATGGAGAGGACAAGGGGGAATGGACACAAGTTGCTCTTGGGGAGATTCTGATTGGACATGAGAGGAAAATTTTTCACAGCGAGAGCAGTCAACCATTGGAATGATCTCCCCAGGGAAGTGGTTGACTCGGCCACGTTGGACACCTTCAAGAGTCGTCTGGGCAGGGTGGTGGGCCACCTTGTCTAGACTGTGCTCTTCCTAGAAAGGTTGGACTAGATGATCCCTGAGGTCCCTTCCAACCTGTGATTCTGTCATTCTGTGATTTGCAGGTGGTGGTAACAGTTCACTGGATTAAGAGGCTGAATGTTCCAGCCAATACACAGCAGCAATTGCTCATATTGTTCTAAGAAGTTTGCAGTGTTTTATGTCCCCTTTCCACTGACTCAGGTATCACTGGGAATTGACAGACAGGTAAGGGTGTAGCAGCAGTGGTACACTAAGCTGCACCACAGATTCTGAGTTAGTATCACTTATTTGATGTAGCTTGCAGTACTGATGACAAAAGGCTGAGGCATCCAGTGCCAGTATAAACTATCCTGGCTTTTACTGACAGCTCCTTTTCTTCATTTCCAGAGAAGCATTTCCAAGACACAAGATTTGTATCTCACTGCTACATGCTTTCTACACACAGTGCTTAAGGGATAATCCCCAATGCACTGTAGTATACGAAGCAATAAATGGCTGCTGAGATTAATAGACTGAGCAAAGCTGAAGCATTTAATCAATCTCCAAAAAGTACTCATTGCCAGAATATTACAGGCAAGAGAATTTATTCCTCATGTACAACAAACCTTAAGAGGGAACAGCAGAACTTCTATTCACCAGTGAGGACTTAAAATGCTGAGCTGTCCTCTTTCGTAACAGGACACCTCAGCATGGGGTGATGACAGAACTGACTGCAGTCATAACTAGGCAGGGAACACATACAGGCTTAGACCTGACTGGATAAATATGCTGCGGGTAAGGGTTTCCATGCTTTATGTGGAAAGGGTAATGTCCTGTTTCTCGGTGCCATGGTATCTTTATTCAAGGCATAAGAATAATAACAAGTATTAGAGTCTCTTAGTGTAAGAAAGAGCAGAATACAAGGAGGCTTTGGATCTTATTGATCCATCCCACCTTAGATACAATTCACAGCAGCTGCTAGACTGCTGCAATTTACCGCATTGCTTTAAAGTTCTTAACTGTGCATCAGCAGGGATTTCTGAAATGAGGTTTACTGTGATAGACCTTGATGGACACCATACAGCATCTAGGTGTTAGAACGCTAACAAGAGTAAGGAGCTCCTGTCCAACGGGGAGCTCTTCTATGAACACACGACCTACGTATGCCTTACCAGCACAGCGGTTGGTGGTCAGGTTTTCTGACTTCAGAAGTTGTCTGTAGGCTCCCAGTTTCCCACAGGAACACATTAAGTGACCCGCCTCAGGACCTCATACTCTTCTTCCTGGCCTGAGGCACCAAAATAATCCACAAAGAGTTCAGCAAATCTCTCTCAGAAGAAACTAATTTTTCATGATAATGATTAATGTAAAGATGTGAGCCCTGAGGGGGCAGGAAGAAGATGGGAATACCTTTCCTTACATCTCCCCTCTTCATTCACACACCTTCTCCTGTATCCTTACATTATACATTTATTTGTGCTTACCACTATCTGATCAAATGGAGAGTTGGAATTTTCACTATGAAACAACTCACTTGTTATTTAACCTGGTCTGAGAAGTGCTGGTACTGCATGCCAACTTACACTGGACTCTTAACTCACCTCTGTTTGCACTGCTTTCCTAGCTGCCATACCTCTTCCTCCTCCTCTCCTTCTCCAGACTGTTGTTCCTGGTTGTCCCAGTTGTACATGTCCCCTACCACAGCCTCTTCGAGCCCTTCTTTATGATCTTCAGGTCAGTGCTAAACACTTCCTGAAAAATCATACATTTTAAAGGAAATATATAATCTGTGGTCACTTCTTATAATCCTGTCCTACATGACCAGTTGATGCTTGCTAGAGGTGGTGTGAGAATGCAGGTAAAGAAGCATCCCTGCTTCAAGCTCAAGTGTTTCAAAAAACAGATTGATAGACTGGATTGGATCAGAATCAGGTTTCTAATACTAATCTTTTCGACTTCATAGATTGGGGAAAACTACAAAAGCACAACAAAGAAGGTAATGGCTGTTCATTTGTAAGGACTTTGAAAACAAACAAACGGACAATAAGCAAAACCAGATTTACCTTGCCATAAATCCAAGGTAATCTGCTTTTCTCTAGTATCTTTGTAATGAATTCTCATTAGTTTACAGATGGGGTAGTAGCATTTAAGTGGATAATGTTACATGCTATCGTTTATCTTTCTTTACTCATTTGATGGATGCCCAGGGTGTCTCTAGGATGTTCTTTTGAACTCCGTGTGACTGAAATATATATTAACTTTCAGTCTTTCATATAATATTATAAAATAATGAAGATTTTTAATGAGAAATCAGTTATTTGAGCAATATACTGACTAATCTGAGCTGAATGTTAACAGAGAATTGTCCTAGTAAGTCAGATGGGTGGAAGGACTTTCCTGACTCTTTACTCCAGGTTTCATTTAGATGGGCTTTATGCTGAGGAGATTCCCCAGGATTTTATTTACATCGGCATAAACTTGGAGTAAGTACAGTTTCAGGTACTTCATGTTTCCATCTGTAGAATACGCTCTCCAGAAACATTTCCAGAGCAGAAGAAACTCTAGATATACTTACCTTTTATGAATGTAGCACAGTAGGGATAGTCGCGAGTGTTTTATTTAACATAAGAACCATATGAAAACCTTCAGGAGTTTTCTGGAGCTAATCAAGTTCATCAATCCTTATCACTCCCAGTTCCAAGACTTTTAAGGGACGAGTTTGAGCAATCGACATTGCTAACTTAAAGACAATGGCCTAATGTTGCATTTTTTATTTTCTATTTCTGATAAATAGCTTAAGACTATATCCACATTTCACACCTGTTCAGATGTGTATTTTAGAGGTATTTTGAAAAACTCTGTCATCAAAATTTACATATGTTCCCGTGAGAACTTAAGGGATGGAAAATGTAATACTAGTATAAAGAAACAGATTTTGACTGTGACAATCCATAACTAATTTGAAGGAATATTACCAGTTAGTGAACTCGAAGCTTGATCGGCCTTACAAATATTTTGCTATGACAAGAAATGTGGTTTTCATCTTAAAATCACTTTTAAACTTTTTTTTTAAAGGAACATCCACTACTTTCTCTCTGAAAAAGACAATAAGCTCTAACAGAGTAACCATTTAAATGCATGATACTTGAAGTGCTCTTGCAAAGAGAAGAGCTATCCATGTGGAGAAAACAAATTAACAAATGGGAATCCAGTCCAATTCTGTATTCCATTGATGAGTAAAGATATTTAGATGAGACTGTACATCCTATTTCCAGAGTACTGTTGACTTTACTGATTACATTGCAGATATTCATGAAAAAAACCCCAAAGTAAACCACATCATATGCTTTTGGCATATGAGTCACACAAAGTGTAGAAGGGGGAAAGCATTATTCCTATTGACTTCACTGGGAAGAGAAATAAGGTACTTGAAAGAAGAGATACCAGTGTCAGAACTGAGGTCACTCAGTCCTTTCCCACGTATTTGAAGGACAGTCCTGCCTTCTGACAAAGACATAATTTTTCTGAATTTCTTTAGACTGCACTTAAATATCTACAGCAAGAGAATTGGATTTGATACTGCCATATGCAGGAATTTACAATATAGAAAAATAAATGTGACTCTCACTGCAGCCAGAATAATGGCATTTTAGTCTGACTGTGTATTCGCATTTAATGACTACTTTGCAAAGGATGTAAAATAGCAGGTACAGGGTGACACAGGCACCAGAGGTATTTCCCAATTAGCTGCCTTGATTAATTCAATGAATGAAGAGCAAGTCCTGTTCTGTGCTAGTGCAGCTGATTTTCAATAGGAGTTTGCTCTGACATAGTTACTGTAATGGGAACTTTTTAAAAATCGAAACACATCTTCCCCAATTTTTTTAAGGTATATATATGACCATCCAATTGCTCCATGAAGAGCTTTTTGTAATTTAAGCTCTCCTGCTCCTAGCTTGAGGCCCTTTCTTCTTGACCTGTTATTTTCTGAGACTAAATAATTCCCTTCTTTCATTTATGCTGTTGGCTTGATAGTATTTATAAATGTTCCTTGTTTTTCCCTTGCGTTTTCACTACACCAGACAATACAAAATTTATCTTATACATTCCCCATGTAGTACAACTTATTTTCCAGGTCTAAAATAATTTTTGTTGCCCTGGACCATATTTTTTGATTTTTATGAGTGCACAGATTTCTGAACTATGTGAATTGGAACTGCTCATAATTGCAGGTGTGGCTGCTACCTGAGCCATGCATAATCATCTTAACTCAAGATTTATATATAATCCTCCCCTTTGATATATAACCATGAATACCTTTGAACTTTGTGGTAATGGAGATGCACTGCAAATTTTATTTGGTGTCTTACTGTTCAGAGAAGTCCTAATCCAGTGCCAAAGAAGACTTGATATTAAAGCTACTTAGCTGATTAGGAGGAAAAAGGAGAACTAAACTGTGCTATAAGCAAAATAGCATAGAAAATCCCAAAAGAGAGAAGGGAAACAAAATGCAGGGAAAGTACGTAGAAGCAAAGTTAGATGAATTTAAGGCAATTCCGTCAAATGTCACCAGGTGAACAGGATCCTTCTCACAGAGTAAACTCAAGGTTTCCCAGCGGGACAGGCCAAGCTGAATTTACCCTTCCAGGGCTGGGAGGCAACAGTCTGCCTTGGCCAGCACACTGCTCAAAGAGAAAAGGGGGGAGGATTGTAATCAAAATGCAGTGGACGGGGCGGGTGGGAAAGACAGAGCAGCTTGTGGGTTCATCCTCTCCCCTTCCTTTATTCCCCAAGCAGTAGCTACTACCTCAGGCACCCTTCTACCTCCGCTGGTAGCACCTACACCAGGTCCAAAGCTTGTGGTTTGCAAGTATTTTACCATCACTAGTTTACTAGCAACAGCTCCCTTTGCCTCTTCATGCATACTTCTTCATACCTGAGAGCTCAGAATGGTAATACAGACTCCTTCATGTCTGAACCTTCAGAAACATATACTGAGGAGATTTTCCAGGCTGCGCTTTGCCTGCTTCCTCTACTTGAGCTTGAAACATCGGTTTGAGCAGGCCATACCCGAGCAGTGAACCTCGAGCCAAACACTCTTTCTACACATCAGGGCAGTTTGGTTTGCGCAGCTGATATAAGCTTTAGCAGAAGAGCAAGAGGAAAATAAAATCTGAAATAATAGGAAATAAAGTACTGTCAGCAATTTCTGTAACTCGGTGGGGTTTCATGTGCAGAAGAAACAGAGAGAGAGCTTGAGAGCATGGCTGAGAGTCATTCTGCTGTTGTATTCTGTGAAAAACAATCTGGAAGAAGATAATCTTTGACCTGCATATATGCAATGTATGCACTTTTTCTAACTTCTCCAGCTTCAGTATTTCCTGCAAAGCTTGCACTGAGACCCAGGCCTTACCCGAACTGGACAGCAGTGGCTACTTCTCCATTTACCCTGTCACCACCAGAATAGCAGACCTCTGCAGAGGACAGAACAGGCTTTCCTGAATAAAGTATTTCTAACGAGCGTGACTGGAAATCACGTGAAAAGTGTCCTGATGTCTGTGCACCATGTTACAAAGGATATAATTCAGGCATCAATTAAAAAGGGTCTTATCAGACTTTTTAAGAGATGCACATTTTACACACTACAGAGAGATTTCTCCCCAAAAGACAGCAGGAAAAAAATGCTCTAGGTACCGACACAGGAAAATTCTAATGAATATGTTTCCTACACTATAACCATCAAGGGTATTACTCTGAGTAATTAGTTTTTGTCATAAGCATTACAGCTTCTTGCATATTTTCAAACATGGAAACATGGAGCAATATAAGGTCTTTCACCGCTGGCTCATCAAGAGATCGATCTCTTCCCCTCGGCCACTGAGCAATGTTTCTGTGAGAGCTCTTACATCTGTGTCACTGCAGTTCTTTGCATCTCACCCCTTCTGGAAGCTCATTTAGAAACTGCTGCTTGCAGGGAAGGTGGAAGTACACATACCTATCTCAACAAACCTCCAGTGTTTCTGGCTGACCAGCAGCCATTTAATCTTGGGGCCCTCAGGAGACACGAAGCGAGCTGTTTCGGAGCAGATTCCCCAAATTTTCTCTGTTCATCTTACTATTGTGTACTAAGGTCCACTGATCTTTTACAGCCCAGGCAGAGATTTCTGTAGCACGCAGCAGCTCAGTGCCCTCCGTGGGGCAGAGGTACAAGAAACAAAAAGACATGGCAAATTACTGATATTTATTATTTGGTATTGTGTTTGTAAGGCTGCTGCCCATCCCTTTACAACCTGCTGCTGGCACAGACCAAAGCCTGCCGCTATTATCTTCATCAGTCTAGAGATGGTGTGACACCACCAGTCAGTTTTTCTAACCCAACAGGGCAAAGGGATGCATGTTTAATCTGTCTCTACCCAGGGATGGATTTCAGTTACAGCCTATCACAGCCAACATTGCAGCCCTGTTGGTGATGATGTTAAAGGTTTTTTCTCTAAACTGGATAGAGGGACAGCTGCAGTTACAAACAGCAGCTCAGGCAATCAGTTTCAATTAAAGAGTAATTCAGTGATAAATAAAACTCCAGACATTACTGAATTCCAATTTTGGTGAAAGAAAAAAAAGAGACCGCCAAACATATTGGATCTACTTACATTATTTCATTATTATTAATTAGGAGACTCAGGCAAAGCAGACCAAGCCTTTATTAGCTGAAGCAGCAGTTTGGCAACGACTAGAGTTTTATTTCTCATTGATTAAGCAATAGATACAAGCTGAACCAGTAACCTCATGTGAAGGGTATTAGAGCTGAATGCCCAGCAGATTTGTGTGAAGTCTTATGTCCACGGGACAGATAGATCTATATATGTTGTCCAGGGTAAAGCTGCATGAATGACCCTGAAAGGGGAAGGCTGCTGTATCACATCATGGCAAATAATTGTTAATTCAACTTAGTGTGAAATCTTTTTACACCTCCTGTGAAATAAGCCACTTTTGTGGGAGGGTTGATGCAAGAATATTTCCTTTCAGTGCACTGATGGGGCTAAGTGCTTTTTGTGTGGAAAAGATGGACAGTTGTTCAGTGGGCTTCAGAGGAAAACTGGCCCTTCCTTTGCTAATCCCTGCTCTGTCAGAAATACTGAGCAGGTACCTGGAGAAATGTCCTGCCATGGATGATGACACCCAGTCCTGCACCCACTGGCAGCACAGCACCTGCAGAGAAGCTCTGACAAATCCAGCCCTGTTGTCCCCAGATGTCAACCTTGCCCCAGTACCTAGAAATAACACTTCTGTAGAGGAGCTGGAAGAAGACATTTCTTCACAGTCTGGTGTGGGCATAGTGGTTTAAACCTCTGGTGAAGATGATTTTACAGTGATACGTCTGCTCTGGCATTGCAGCAGCTGAGGTGTAAACATTTTATTGCTGGTGCTGCTGTGAGAGAACTAATCTGCAAAATAGAGCATCCTAAGCCATGGCAGCTCTTCGCCTCAGGGAACGTGAGTCAGGGTGCTTAGATTGCACTGGTTTCTATTAATTGCCTACTTAACTCCAAAGAGCCAGACATGGCTATTTCATTTAAACTTACATTTTTACAGACTTAAAATAGAATGAAATATAGGTTATAGCAAGAGTTGCCTAAAAACTCATTAGACTTCATTTTCCCATGTTGTAATGTGATACGAGAATGAAATTATGGCAGATATGCAACCACATGTATAAAAGAACCTGCCTTGAATATGCCCTTTGCCCAATATTCAGGCCTTACATTTGACATGAATGTCATGGTCTTCACAGAATATCTTCACAGAACAGACTTTGTCCAAAAGGTTCAAGCTCTGTCTTGCATAAGTGTAAAAATAAATTATAACTAACACTTTACAAACTAGTAATCCTACGTTGTGTCCTACTTCATTTTCCTAAAAATCCAGGAATACAAATACCCATCTGGATGTAAAGATGGTTTGAAATGGCTGCAGGAGATTTCCTGGGCAAACAGAGACCAGAGCTCTCTTCATGACCGGTGAATTTTCCTCTCATATAAACCCCATAGCTGGGGCCACCTATAACAGTTTTTAAAATCTGCTTTGTATTTCAGAGAATGCATGATCTTGGTCAGTAACACTTGGGACTTTCTTTTGTTGTGTGCTGCTAAAGCGGCCTGGGATGCAAGTAAACTGTTGTGGCAGAAAGCAGATGTTTTCTCTGTATCTGATTTGTTGGTTGTTGCATGGCAATTAGTGGATCGCATTTGCCTTGTGATTTCTAAGTGAAATTCTCCTTGAGTGGAGCCTAATCTGTGCTTGGGTATAACAACCTGTACAAACACAGGCAGAATTTCACACTGCAGTAAATAGCTTCCCATGAGCTGTTTAAGAGATGCAGTTGTTGGAAACAAACACTGGAAGCAATTTTTAAATGCCCGAAGATGCATTATTCAAACTTTAAAAGCCCTGCTTCACTACAGTGTGGTAGTCACTGACTGTTGCAGTGCTGTGCAAGAACACAGAACATTTCACTGCAAAAATCCAGTCTCCAGGGCTGAACAGAGGATCTCCAGTGCACCTGTTTTGCAGTGATTTGGGGACTGAGCCCAAGAGCAGCGCAAGGTCTGTTTAACTTCATTTCCCGCATGCAGAGACTGCAGCAATATTAGAAGCAGACTGGCCTGTAGGAAACTCACAGTGTTGGGTTTATTTTTTTTTTCCCACTGCCTGCCAAAGCCCCTGACAGCCCAGCTTTACCCCAACAGGGAGACAGAGGAAGGAGAGGGAGATGTAATGGCAGATGGCAACCCACAAGGAGGCGAGAACGGCGTACTGCACTTTGGCACTCAGTGACAAGGACAACTTTACAGTAACCTAGTTTGCTTATAAATTGGATGAGAATCATTTGCCACTTCCCCTCCCTCCCCCCCCCCCCCATCTTCAATCAGATCACTGCAAGGCATGCTAAAAAATTTAATTAATTAATCGACTTAGATCTGGGAAGCTGTATTTCTAATGCTGACAAGACATAAGAGAACTGATTTTAATACAGTTAAGCCAGACATTGTTGTGTTATTTCAGGCTTTGATACAGTTTCAATGTGTAGATGAGCTGGGGGACAAATTTCCTTACCAAGTAAAGCACCAATGAGTTGCTCAATCATTACTGTTACCTGGCTCAAATGCCCCAGAAATCTGCAGAAATTCAACAGAGGTTTTGCTGTGCTTTCTGCATGTCTTTGCCTTCAAAAAAAAGCATGTTTAGTGGAGGTAGACAACAGGTAAGGGGAAAGGAAATTTGACTTTCTCATAGTTCTCTGAAAAATGGTCCTTCTGTCTGCTTCTATCCATTAAAATTAACTTGCTATTGAAATGGATCTTGTCTAAATTAATTGTGCTGTCTCTGTGTAGTGTTCCCCCAAGGAATGCAGTGAAATACTGTTATGCCTTTGCCTGTTCTTGGCTGATTGAGATATTAATTAATTATATGAGTAAGCCCAGGAAAATAAAAGTAGGTTTCTGTCTTAGTTCATGTGAGTAATGGGGGCTAATGCCTCGTACGTGGAGCTTGCCAGTGGTCACTTTGCTGTGTGATCTGGTCCACTACTCCATAGTGCCCTAGTTGGTCAGGGCAGATGCAAAGAAGAAACCGAGTCGCGCAGGGAGGGGAGACGGGCATAGTGTGGGACACTGTGGCCGGTTGCTGGCGAGCGCCGTACAGGGACCGGTGCTGTGGTGGGCACAGGTACCCTCTCAGGTCCTGGCTGCAGGGTCGCCCTCTTCCTGCAGTCCTGCTCTGGTGTTAATTCAGCCTGGTTTTGCAAGAGTCTCTTAGACTGGGCTTAGTGCACTAACACTGCTACCTCGCTTTCTGTTCAGGGCTTGCTCATTCGGTGATCCTTCCGGGACATCTGCCCTGCCCTGCCCTGCACTGCCTGGCGTAGCTATGTCCCGCACACGCTGGAGCCTGGTAGAAAGCCTTTGGACAGGCAGAGAGACTTGGAGTTCAAGTTGCTTTTTTGTAACTCCTGGACAAACAGTACCCCTTTTCTGATCCAGCAAATGAAAATGTGAATGCTCTTCAGTGCTAACAATCTTTATGATTAAGATGGACAGAGCAGCTTTGTTTTCTATTTGGTGGTTGTTGTTTGCTCGCTTTATGAGGCCCCTCCAGGATTTTTAGCTACAGGAAGAACTTATTGGCACTCCTATTCTTCCCGTGGTGTGGAAAGCAAACACCTGAATCATATAAGCTTACTTTGGCTCTAAGCTGAGGGGAAGGTAAATGTACATTTTGCCTGCCACTAACTTACTTGGAACATTATATATCTGTATATAAAATCATAAATATTTAGTTGGAACAAAAAATGAGTACTTAGTATTGTTTAAGAACGCTAAAATTGTAGACTTAATAGTTGCAATGGCTATTTCATGCTGCTCACCGGAGTACACTTTATGCTCCTGCAATATGCTTGTTTCCAGTGTGCCTATTAAAAAAAAAAAAGCATTTAAACATTTGAAAAACAGAACTTACTTTGTAATTTAGCGATAACCAGTAAATTTATTTTTCAAAATTCAGACTTGATTTGAAAATAACCATATTCTAGGAAAGTTGGCATTAAAATTGCCGGTATGTTTGGTTCAAAACTTTCTCTCTCTGTGTCCTCTACACGCTTGGGTAATTCATATTCAGATTAATACACTGAGAAGGGTTCAGGTGTTTGCTTCCCACAACATGAGAAATCCTTTCCTACACAGCTGGGATTTGCCAAGTCCCTCGGTTTCCCATCACAGGGTTGGTGGAGCCCAGAGCCCATGGGAGGGAAGCAGCATTGTTTCTAACACCTGAACACCTCAGAAATGCTAAGGTTCTGCTGTTGGCTCCTCTGAATTAAATGCAGAGCAACTCATTAACTTTGATGTTGCTGCCTCACATTGCCCTGACTGAGAGCACGACTTGGTTCTATGTAACAATCACCTTGCTGATTTGCACAATTGTTTTGCTTGAAACAATGAATAATGCCCGGCTAGTGTAAATTCCCCAGGGGGCATAGCAGATGCTATCAGCTCTGCCAGTGGTATTGAGGCATCTGGGAAATTCTTTTATTTCCATATTTTACACTTTAAGAACTTCAACACTTGATTGCAAAGGAGTTTGCTTTAATAAACTGCAAATTCTCCTGGAGAAACTGGCTACTCATGGCTTGGACAGGCATACTCTTTGCTGGGTAAAAAAACTGTCTGACAGCCAGGCCCAAAAGGTTGTGGTGAATGGAGTTAAATCCAGTTGGCAGCTGGTCTTAGGTGGTGTTCCCCAGGGCTCAGTACCGGGGCCAGTTCCATTTAATATCTTTATCAGTGATCTGGATGAGGGGATCGAGTGCACCCTCAGTAGGTTTGCAGATGACACCAAGATGAGTGGGAGTGCTGGTCTGCTTGAAGGTAGGAAGGCTCTACTGAGGGACCTGGACAGGCTGGATTGATGGGCTGATGCCAATTGTATGAGGTTTAACAAGGCCAAGTGCCGGGTCCTGCACTTGGGTCACAACAACCCCCTGCAGCGCTACAGGCTTGGGGAAGAGTGGCTGGAAAGTAGCCTGGCAGAGAAGGACCCGGGGGTGTTGGTTGACAGCTGGCTGAAGATGAGCCAGCTGTGTGCCCAGGTGGCCAAGAAGGCCAACATCATACTGGCTTGTATCAGGAATAGTGTGGCCAGCAGGAGCAGGGCAGTGATCGTGCCCCTGTACTTGCACTGGTGCGAGTATTCAAGGTGCACCTTGAATACTGTGTTCAGTTTTGGGCCCCTCACTACAAGAAGGACATTGAGGTGCTGGAGTGTGTCCAGAGAAGGGCAACAAAGCTGGTGAAGGGTCTGGAAAGCAGGTCTTATGAGGCATGGCTGAGGGAACTGGGGTTGTTTAGCCTGGAGAAGAGGAGGCTGAGGCGTGACCTTATCACTCTCTACAGCTACCTGAAAGGAGGCTGTAGTGAGGTGGGTGCTGGTCTCTCCTCCCAAGTAACAAGTGATAAAAAAGAGAAAACAGCCTCAAGTTGCACCAGGGGAAGTTTAGATTGGATATTAGGAAAAATTTATTCGCCGACAGGGTTGCCCAGCATTGGAACAGGCTGCCCTGGGAAGCAGTTGAGTCACCATCCCTGGAAGTATTTAAAAGATGTTTGGATGTGGCATTTAGGGACATGGTGTGGTGGTGGACTTGGCAGTGTTAGGTTAATGATTAGACTCAATGATTAAAGGTCTTTTCCAGCCTAAATGATTCTACAACTCTGTGAATTCCAGAATACACACAGATAGCACTGAAGTTTTCTCAGGCAATTAACAATAAAGACTGAAAAGACTGATGAACAGGAAGAATATTCTCCTGTTTGTAGTTTACACAAGGGAAAAACAGATTTGACTCAGCATTAACATTCAATGTCTATTTTTCATATACCATCCATTCACTGTGGCAGGGAGATCCTACCTTTGAACCAGATACCTGCATCCCACAAGCAGCTCTTATTTTTGTGAAGAGCAAAAACATATTCAAGCCATGATGATGCTGAAACTTCACTTAGGAATGCTGTAATTAGACCTTGTGTCTCTTGACTTTGAGCTTCAAATCTGCTTAGCAAACCTGGAGGCTTGGCTCTAAAACCAGCATTCATGTTAAGATGCTGTGCTAGTTACACTCAGATTTGTCAAAGCAATCTAACCAACTCTGATAGGAAACCAGAAACAAGGAGGAAAAATTTGGCCAAATTCCGATATCCAAATATTTTTACAGCATGAGAAATTGAACTAATAATGCTTCTGTCTGGTTAACAGCTGTCAAAGGATGAAAAATAAGCTACTGGGAATGTAGTCAATCACTCACTCCTTTTAATGTGGTGTGAAATCCATAAAGGCATTTATACTGAATCTTAATGTGTTTTATGGAAAAATCACTGGTAGCTGTGTTGAGGAGATGCCAATTTTTAACAAGCAGCGTCTGGTGCTTTCCGGGCCACTCTACGCATGTGTGTTCTGTAGGGCGAGATGAGTTTGCACTCTGTTTGCCTCCGGGAATGCACATTCAGTAACATTCCCTCTCTTCCCCCTCTGCTTGAGGTGGATCACCAGGACGTAACCTTAATTCACAAAAACACATCCGAGCATCATCCAGTTCCTCTCTGCCGGCGACCGCAGTTTTTACCTGCAGGCAGCACGATGGCTCCTCTCCTGGCAAAGCGCACACGCTGCAGTCCTGCAAGCGCGGCGGCACTCAGGGATATAACCATGGCAAGTCCTACTGATTTTGTGAGACTGTTTTTCTAAGACAGTGAAGCAGGTGTATCACCATTTGCAAGGCTGTGGCCCTAACTTGTGTGCTGCATCCTTTAACCAGTGGGTAATGCTAACACTTCCCTGCGTGACACAATGAGATATTAATGCGTGTGAAGAGCTCAGGGTTGAACCACACACAGAACAGCCTATATATAGCCATAGATAGCAGCTTTTTGAATAAGGATGACAGTTTTTGTGACTGATAGCATTGGGAAATGAAGTGCTCAGCAACTGTGCACAGAGAATGCATGGCTCAGGTTGTTGAATGATTTGTGTTTCCCTGTGGCCCTAATCTTCATGGGGTTTGTTGGATGGTCACAGCTGGATACAGCTGGATACAGCTGTGATGGTCACGGTCTGTGGCATCTTCCTCATGCCACTCCAGAGGAGATATACTGTATCAGGTGATGCTAATGTATGGGCTAAAGCCCCCTTTGGTCACCCTCCTCCTCCGGCTCAGCAGACCCATGGCAGGTTTTAGGCTGGTGTGTCCTGGGTGACTGCAGGGAAGCTCATCCTGCCCGAAGTGCTCATACACAAAAGGAGAGCCAGTCCTAAGGTTTTCTGCCGATGAAGGCACCATGTGAAATGTAACTCATGACACTCCCTTCTTTATATCTCCACCAGTTCATCTGACTATCAAAATGAGGCTAGCCATTAATGGCCAGTCTCAGTGGTAGTTTTACGGTGTATAAATCTACAGTCCTAGAGGCCTGAGTAGGTGACAGCTCATCTTCAATAAACTCACAACCACTGGAACCTCGCTCCCCTTTCTCATGACATAGACTCATTTTGTGGTCTCAAGCTGACTTTGCATGCGCAGTCCAGGTGATTCTGTAATTATTTTCATAGAGAGACAGGAACAGTGCCCCAGGTATAAACTGGCATATAAGTTCCATGCATGAGAATGGAAAAAAATAGAAAAATACTGAATAGAGCCTTGCTGCTTGCCTTTCTGTTACCTTTACCTAGTGATCTGTAGGGGTGAGCAGTTAATATTCCGCTAATCAATCATTTATTCAGTTCCATAATGTATTGTTTGCACATAAGCTAAAGCTGAGGTCCATAATTATAAAAATCCAGGCAATAGAAATGCTTAGCGTTGGGATCACACTCAGAATATCTTCCTGACGTCTTGTCACATTGAATTCTCCTTTCCAAACTGGGAAGGACACGGGCATAGTCATAACAGGTCAGTCCAAAATAGAAAGTAAGTGCCTCAGGATGGCTGTAGGGCCAACACTGGTGTCATGGTTCCTGTCCAGCCTGATGCCTTCAGTAAAATAAAAAATGTGGTTTCAGCTGAGTTCTTTCCAGACATTAGCTCAGAGTGCAAAAACTATCCAGCAGAACCAGGCTCTGTGGAGGAAATGACCAGGGCTGAACAAGCATGATGGTTAACCCCATTCAGAAAGAAGGTCACCTGCAAGGCGAACACACATTATACAGCTGTCCGCAGCCTGCTAAGCCAGTGAACGAATAGGAGTGTTGGACTCCCAGTCCCTTAGCTCTCAGAAACATAACTGTTTCTGAATTGTTTCTGAATGTATGTACTGCGTAACACGCAACTACTACTAAATACATTATACCAAACCAACTTTTGTGCTTTCTTTGCTCTGTTCATTAATTTTCCTCTTTTAACTTAGATCAGCTACCAGCCTCCAGGAATTGCACCTTAAAATAACATTGTATATTAGTGTGCTGGTTTTGGCATGGGTAGAGTTAATTTTCTCCGTAGTACCTAATATGGGGCTATGTTTTGGATTTGTGCTGAAAACAGTGTTGAAAATACAGAGATGTTTTCGTTACTGCTGAGCAGTGCTTACACAGACCCAAGGCCTTTTCTGCTTCTCCCCCACCCCACCAGTGAGCGGCTGGGAATGCACAAGAAGCTGGGAGGGAACACAGCTGGGACAGCTGACCCCAGCTGGCCAAAGGGATGTCCCACGCCATATGGCGTCATGCTCAGCACGTAAAGCTGGGGGAACAAAAAGGAAAGGGGAGATGTTCAGAGTGATGGTGTTTGTCTTCCCAAGTCACCATTATGCATGATGGAGCCCTGCTTTCCTGGAGATGGCTGAACACCTGCCTGCCCACGGGAAGTAGTGAATGAATTCCTTGTTTTGCTTTGCTTGTGTGCATGGCTTTTGCCTTACCTATTGAACTGTCCTTATCTCAACTCATGAGTTTGCTCACTTTTACTCTTCCGATTCTCTCCTCCATCCCACTGGGGGGAGTGAGCGAGCAGCTGGGAGGCTAAACCACAACAATTAGTGATGTACCAAATATATTGGTATCTAGTATTTCCTAATACTGGATGTTAGGAAAAATTTCTTTACTGAAAGAGTGGTCAGGCACTGGAACAGGCTGCTCAGAGAGGTGGTAGAGTCACCATCCCTGGAGGTATTTAAAAGACGTGTAGACATGGCACTTCAGGGCATGGTTTAGGAGGCAGGGTAGTGTTGGGTTGGCAGTTGGAGTTGATGATCCTAGAGGTCTTTTCCAACCTTAATGAGTCTATGATTCTATGAAATTTGGAGGGTTTCCTAATATAACTAGTGTGTTCCATATGCTGGTCTTTTGTTCAACTAAACATAGTATGGCCTTGTGCTTCTCTCTTTCACTTACGTCAGAAAAGATACATAATTTTTTTGATTAAGATTTACCTTGTAAAATCCTATTTTTTTCCTACTGGATGTCAAGTTACTTCAGCTTCCACTGAATTCAGTAGTGATGGGGGATGCTTATGAGACTGAGCCTGAATTCTCAGCTAAGTGAAGCATTTGGGTTTTATTTCAGTCCCACTTAAATCAGTAGGACATAAATATAATTTAAAAGAAACATTTAAGTAAGTACTTTTCCAAATGCAGCTAGACTGCTGAACATAGGTCTCAGCAAGAACCTGTTTTCTATTTCTTACCATGATAACATATTTTGACACACTGGTAGGGTACCCAGTCAGTCATATAATCTTTAGCACATTACAACCAAGACAGAAATCAACCTGCTGTACTGAAATTCATTAAAAAGAATCATCTTTGAGTGGTGTTTCCCAATTTTATATTAAAAGTGCAGTGCCTGAGATCTCTTTCATTTGTATATCTCCAAGGAAGCTCAGACCAGGAGTTAGGCAGCCAGTGAAGACATGGCACACACAGACTTCCAGACAGATGTTCTGCCCAGGTGTGGAGAAGGTAATGTTACACCTGCGATACCCATTAGGTGCACAAGGGTGTGAGCATGCCTAAGGAGCACAGGGGCCCACTTATACCCCACAAAATCTCCTGAAGACAGCTGTGGTGTGGACCAGAAGTTTTATACAGCCAAGTGTATCTTCCTCCAAATACATCCTTTTAGTGTTTGGTTTTAATTATTACTTTTAGTGTATTGTTTCTCTTTCATTTAACTTGAATATTCGTATCCATCCCAGCATTACAGCTATAGTACTGAGCATTTCCTTGTTGTTCCTGCAGTTACTTTTGTCTTCCCAGCTTTGATTAATTTTTGGAATTTATCTAAATTATCCTTAGCGTGTTTGTGGTAATAAATCATTGTCTGGTTGCTAGTTTCCCCCCTCAAATTCAGATACTAAAGCAGCGGGTGTTCTAGAAATGACTGTGAATGTTACACTTGTGATGGTTACATATATATGGAATTTTTCTCTCAGTGAGCATAAGCTTATCGCATGTAGGACAGTTGTATTAATTCAGTCATCTCCTGAGACACCTGAGCGCCCATCTGTGGACACCTAGGCTGGCCAGCGGTCCCAAACTCACAAGCCTCCAAACGTCCTGTAAGGAGAAGGCTTTATAAAGAGAGAGGAACCAGCTGCAAACCCATCTAGGCACATTAAGGGTGAAATACAATTCCGCTGCTAACTGTGAGTCATCTCCTTTATCAGACCACTGAGATCGTCCCAGATACTGGTCCCACCACCTCCGTGTGGCCTCACAGCAGCGGCACAACCGCCCCCCCCCCGCGGTGCCATCTCCCCCACGCCCGGGATGCTCCCGCCGCCGCCCGCCGCTCAGCGCCGCAGCTTTGCGGAGGTACCCGAGAGATTCTTAAGCCGAGTCCGCTCATCTCCGCTTCTGTCACCTTCATCGCTCACCACGGAGCCTCGGAGGGGAAGGAAGGAGAGCAGAAGCCGCCCCCGCCCTTCCCCGCCCCACGGTCCCCCTCAGGCTCTGCCGGGCGGCGGCGGTGGCGGGAGGAGCGGGGGGGCTGGGGGGGAGGGGTTCCCTCCGCCCGTCCTTTGCCCTTTTTACCAGGAGAGGGAGCAGGTATCTGCACAAGCCCCGGAGCTTTTGTTAAACCTCTCCACAGTCTCGCAAAGCTCCATGTTTTCTTAACTGCAGGGTCAGAGGAGTGTTGGGCTGAAGGCTGGCTCACAAGTGGCTTCTAAGCAGTTCTTCAATGGCTCCACATTTTTGCACCTGTGAGTCAGTCCTGCCACCATTACTCAACATCCCGAGCTTCACAAAGAATTTCTCTGGAACCTGGGTGTTTCCTTTTTTTAAAAAAAGAAGACCTTCTGGAATTAAGGACGAGAGGAGTAGGCTGTCCAGAGCTTGCGAAGGAGAAGTGTTCCGCATCTTCAGCTGCAGCAAGCCGAAGGTAATGCACTCAATTCAGGAGTGAAAGACAAAAAGAGAAATAGGAATGCATTTGAAAGATCATGGAAAAACGGTACCTGCAAGAGAAAATAAATAAGATTTTTTCAATAAAAAAGTGAGGACAGCTGGGTTCAAATAGCAATACAGCAACAAATACCCATGCTGCTGCCTGCAGTAGCGAATGCTATGTTGTACAACTCCCGTTAAACACAGCTGTACACAACGTACAGTATATTATTTTCCTTTCAGATGTGAGAGATATAAAGCTTTTCTTGTTCTAGATTCTAACTAAACCAAAATTGCACAGAAGGCACTATCTCTGAAAGAGAAGCTGTTACGGCGGGCAATGCTCCTACACGTGCAGGCGGGACGGTGGTCACTCTGGTCAAGTGATGTCTCATCACACACTGCAAAGCAATATTGTAAATGATGCTAAAGATTGTTTGAATGTAGATTACCTCGTGTGACCATAACAACTGCATTTCATTGTTACCTGCCCTGGGGAGTAAGTTGTCTCTGCGTTGCCTATGTGCCATGTAAAAGCATCCAGTCTGTGTTTACATGGTTACCATTTCTTTCAGATTCATAATCAGTTCAATATGTTGGAAGATGCTAGTGTTATTATGCATCTTTTATATCTTGTGACAGAGACAATTTCATCTGCAAGTATTACAGGGCAGAGTATGACTAGGAGTCCAGAGAGGCAGCAGCTCCGCTCCTAGACCTTTTGTGCGCTTGGCAAGTACATGCCAACACCCAGAAACTGCAGGAGCAGCTCCAGCACTGCTATGTGGCCACCCTTGCTCAGGAGTATTGCATTCTCTAAAAATAGATGTTTTCCACAGCAAGCCATGAAGTAGGACCACCTGATGCGCCAGGCCACCTCAGGCAAGTTAGACAGCACTGCAAGGGTAGGGGAACAAAGAGGCCTCCACCTCTCTGCCGCAATTTCCTATCAGTATAATGTCAGTTCTTCCACAGCTCATTGGTTATGTTTCTGTATCTGGACTTCCATCTTCAGAAACCGTGCCCAGAAACCCCGCCCAGACTTAGGGACTGTGAGGATTACTGCACAGCTTTTTGCAGGATGATGTGCTCTGAGCTGAATGGAAATAACATCATGGGTGCCATGCCCGTAGAAATATAGAAATAAAAGGAACATGAAGACATGCCCTGAGTGCATAGAAACCAGAGATAAACAGTGACTGCTACTGAATGAGATGATGTAATGGTTATTTGACAGAAGGCTTTGGATTTTCTTCATGGAGTTAAAACTGGAACAGAGTTCATGTGGTGGTCCTCACCCTGCAGGGTGCACCTGCACCCTGTGTCCATCTGTCTGACTTCAGAGTTCCACAGAAAGTCATGCCTAGGGAGGAGAGAACGAGTCCCCTCATGAGCAGCAGCCACACTTTCCCAGCAAACAGGAGACAAAGTTCCCCGCGCCAATACCCACCTCCTCAGTGCAGTGCCCTTCTCCATGGAAGACAGGATGGCAAAGGCAGTGGCTGCAAACATCTTTCCTACACCCAGCAGTTGGCCTATTTTCCTGGTTTAATGCTATTGTTAGAAAGGAAAATCAAAGCTGGGTATTAAAGAAGTGTCAGCAAGCAAATGGGTTAAATGGCGCCCTAAGCCCAGGAGCACAAATGGGTGAAAGCAGAACCTGTTTATAAACTGCAGCGACTCTGCTGCTTGGAGATGACTTCATGCCTGAAGAACTCCTGTAACCTTTTTCAGTTGACACCTTTCTTTTTCTCTCGCATAAATGTCACTTAAGGACATGCACTACATTATATGAATGTCAGAGATAACTGCCCAGCAATTGTGCTTTCTTTTTACTTCCCTTTTCCCTCAAAAGCAAGTCCTTCCTTTTTGCTGCCTGTGAGCAAAAATGGGATTTGATGACAAAATCTAATCCCCAATCAAGGCTTTCTTTACCAGTAAAATTTGCAGGAGATGATAAGCAGACACACAAGTGCAGCTCTTCGCTGTGATGATCACAGAGGAGTATAATGAAGATTAATCATCACTTTATCAAACTACATCAATTTTTTTAAGCACCTTGATTAAACAACAGCTTAAATTCTGTAGAAGTAGCCGAGCCAAAGATGTGCCATGGTGATGTGCTGGTGTCTTCTCTTCCCTGGGAGCCCAAGGACAAATTCTCACATGCTCTCCGCAAAGGACCCAGCAGCAGTAGCACAGCAGTTAGCTTCATTCCCGCTTCTATGCTAAGGGCTTCGCTGCACTGGGAGTTATCCTCAATTAACTTCCTTCAATTAATTTCCTGAGTAGACACTCTTATTTTGGAGCAAGTGCACCTACTTGTGAACTGGCATAACTAATTTTGCATGCAGATATAAAATAGGTATTGCTATGTAAGATATATGCAATGTCATATCGCTCATGCATGCCTGTGTGCGAGGCAGTGGGTACAGGTGGGACAGGGCGCACGGGGAATTAGGGCAGGCTGCTCAGGCTGAAGAGGAGGCATTTGAGGCTGGGCAGAGTTTGCAGCTCCCCGTTAGTCTTGAGGAGGCTGAGGGGAGGTGGGTGTTGGTCTCTTCTCCCAGGTCACTAGCAATAGAATGAGAGGAAGTGGCCTCAAGCTGCATCAGGGGAGGTTTAGACTGGATGTTAGGAAAAATTTCTTTACTGAAAGAGTGGTCAGGCACTGGAACAGGCTGCCCAGAGGGGTGGTGGAGTCACCATCCCTGGAGATGTTTAAAAGATGTGTAGACGCAGCACTTCAGGGCATGGTTTAGGAGGCAGGGTAGTGTTGGGTTGATGGTTGGACTTCATGATCCTAGAGGTCTTTTCCAACCTTAGTAATTCTATGATTCTATGATTATCCTCATTCCCATGTCATTTGTAAATTCAGCTGGGTGAGGAGGAGGGGAAGCAGCTGGGTCCCAAAGGAACACTTGCTCTGACACTGTTTCCCCTGCCTCCTCCGTGCTTCTGCCATGCCCGTGACTGCCTGGCCCCACTGCACTGCATTTTGGATGCTCCAAGCCCTGTACCCCCAGACTCTCTGCTGCCTTTATTTCACACTGTAGGCATCCTCCCAGGGCGAGGTGGGCTCCTGCCGCACTCCCACAGCCCAGCAGGGCCTTGCTGCAGCCAGGGCACCCAGCAGCTACCACCGCCATCCCTGCCCCGCAAGAGTGTCTTACAAAAAATAATATGTATTGTAGTTATGAGATAAACATCTACCCTGATTTAGATAGACAGGTTGATTCCCAAGTGCAAAATTCTCAGGCCATAAAACCCTCAAAACTCCATTTCTGCTCATTCTTACAAATAGCTTTACCCAGGTGGGAAACACACAATTCTCCCAGTTTCCCTGTAAATGGTTTGGCTGGTGGGCAATGCTTTAAGACCCAAGTTTTCAGGCCCTCAGCATTTACTTGCCATTACTGTGACCAGAGAAGCTTGCGCTTAAGACTTTTGCTGGGATAAAGCCCCAAGGAGCTGGGCTATGGCATGGGCAGGCACACGCAGACGGCCAGTGCCTGAACGAGAACAGTCATTACACCAAATCAGGTTTGGGCAACAAAAAAGTAACACCTTTTCCTGTAGCACCAGTAAGACTGAATAACATCCACATATAGGCTGACTAGAGATGCTTTTTTTCTGGAGACCTCAGTTTGCTGGTCACTAAGGGAGGAGAAGGGCTCCCACTGTGTCTGCCCCTTGCTGGTGTCCCTCTCAGAGCATCTGCTGCGGCCCCCATTGGGACAGGGACCAGAGGGAAGCCTGAGCGGCTGTCCCTCTGCTCTTCCTACCAAAGCCCGTAGGGTACCTTCCTGAAATAAATAAATATCTTTCTTCTATCTGTGGGATATTTTGGTCCGCTTGCTGTTGCTTTGCTCTGAAATAACTTTTTCCAGCAAATACTCACCCTAGAAGCATTTGGAGATTTGCCTGACTGAGAACTGACTTACAAAATGCACATTTTCAACCTAATTTTTTACATCTAACAGATAATTTAACTAATTCATATTTCTGTGTCTCTCTCTGATCATATACTACAATTGGATGCTTGAAAATAAAGCAAGCATAAGGTGCTCTGAGGGATTTCTAGGCCTCCTGACATTGCCATTTTCAAGATAATATTAGGAGACAATAGGAAGCATAATCATTAACTACCTGGTAGTGATGTCAGACCTTCTGTTCTCTTGGGTTAATGTATAATTTAATCACCACAAATGGAGGTCTTCAGTATGCCCTTTTACTGAGATTAAGTTCTGGTTACGTTTTGACATCCATAAAGACTTTAAACAAATACAGTGATCTGTATGCATATTACGGCAATTGTGATAACCTGAAATCGAGAAAGATATTGATAATTATATTTAGTGAAAATGGACAATGTTGACCACCTATAGCATTACACATTCCACTGATTAACAGGACCAGTTAGTAAAACTCCTGCTGACTTAAATCTTACCTGTGCCTTATCTCAAGATACAGAGGCAAAGTGAAAAATGAAATATATAGTAGTTTATATTGCAAATGTAACACAGCTGGCTGGCATTTTTGGCATGACATATGTGCAGACAGATCACAAAGCAGCCAAAATCAGTACAAACCCCAGGGTTGTTGGCACTGCAGGCAAACAGTGAACCATCACTTTATGCTGTGACTCCAAGGCACCTAAAAATCACTGTGTTTTATCCTAAAATTTCCTTTCTTTAGACCACCCTTACTTAAAGTATACTCTACTAAATGGGCACCGATTTCTCTTATTAGGAGCACTCCAGAAAACAGGAAAGCTAAACCCTGTGCGAATTCACCTTGCTTTACTGCTATTTTTATTTATAGCAAAATGTGGCTCATGCCTGTGGAACTGACAGCGCTGGAGACTGAGGTGAGCTCTGCAGCCAGTGAGTCTGCCCAGCCACTGGCCCCACTGGCCCCACTGGCCCCCCATCATGGGCTGAGAAGGCAGCTCACTCCCGTCTATTTTCACTACTTTGGCTAATTGTGGTATAGATAGTTGTCAGCAGGACTTAAGCAAAAGCATCTACTCGTTTTCCTAGGTTAGTGATTTACAGCCAGATAACAACTTATGGTCACTTTTGACAAGGATCAGAGGTGAAGCAGTGACCTGGACTCAAAAGATAATGCATACTATTACCAATCCACATCTCACTGCTGCCTTGCAAGCCTCCCCTCGCACTCACTAGGGGAAAGCAGATGTGTTATTAGCTGCCATCCTTAAGTGGCTTTTGTCATCGTGACAACCTTGAAATAACACAGGGAGGGGCGGGATGGGGTGGGGGAGAGCAACGGCCAGAAGTGAGCTGCTACACAGTTTAAACAGAGCAAGGAAAGACACCAGTGTTTAGAAAAAGCAAAATGCAAAAATGCACAGAAATATTTTTTCTAGCTTTGTGGACAATGAGGGAGTAAGACTTGGACCCAGTTATTCCAAATTATTGTGATACTTAAAATGGGAGGTGCTTTTATGAAAGATGGACTAAAGAAACCAAGCAGCAGAAAAAAATGGGGTAATTGTCATCACCCATGCATTTATGAAACGTATAGTTAGTGTAAAAGCCTATCTGGTGGGTAACCTACCTTCTCTCCTAACATCTAATTTAACCGGTGCTTTAGAAATGTGGATGCTCATGCAGACTCCTCACTTGGCTGCTTGAAAAATATTCTTTGTATCACTGAAAAAGCACTCTTTTGAACCAAGGGATTAATTTATTGAGGCTGAGACAAAACCATTGAACGCTCTTTTCTGTCCATGAGAAGGAAGGCAGGTGAAGCACAGGCTGGCATAGAGCTAATCTCAGGCTCTCCTGGTGCCATGTGTACTTCAAAGCTGAGGAGGAGCATAGTCAGCTCATGGCATAGCATCAATGCACAGCAAGGGCTGGTGGCTGCACAATGGGGGACGACCTGGGAGATGAGGGTAACCACAGACAGGACACAGGCCCACAGGGTCTGGCCATGGCAGGCAGAACTGCGTGCTGGTAATGGGGTCCAGCTGGGGGAAGTCTGAGCACTTGGTCTAGCACTTGCCATTTTTTTTCATCCACAGAAGATGTCATCTTCATAGAATCATAGAATTATAGAGTTGTTAAGGTTGGAAAAGACCCTTAAGATCATCAAGTCCAACCTCTAACCTATTACTGCCAAGTCTACCGCTAAACCATATCCTCAAGCACCACGTCTACCCTTCTTTTAAATACCTCCAGGGATGGTGACTCAACCACCTCCCTGGGCAGCCTGTTCCAATGTTTGACAACACTTTCAGTGAAGAAGTTTTTTCTAATGTCCAACCTAAACTTCCCCTGGTGCAGCTTGAGGCCTTTTCCTCTCCTATCACTTGTTACTAGGGAGAAGAGTCTGACACCCGCCTCGCTACAACCTCCTTTCAGGTAGTTGTAGAGAGCAATAAGGTCTCCCCTCAGCCTCCTCTTCCCCAGATGAAACAACCCCAGCTCCCTCAGTCGCTCCTCATAAGACTTGTTCTATAGACCCTTCACCAACTTCATTGCCCTTCATGCTGTTGTGTATGAGAGAAAGCAGGTTCACAGCTGTTGGACTGATTGCTCTTCTGGCTCCAGAGAGGGCATGGCCATGCGAGTTCTTAGAGAAGAAACTATCAGCAAGGAAGGAAATTAGTGATGGAGAGGCTCTGGGATCAGACTTAACGCTGGCCTTGTTCTGTTTTCATGGTAGAAGTTCAAGCAGGGAGGTAAAGAAGCACACTGTTGACACCACGCTAGGAGCCAACAGAGCAAGGGCTAGAATATTATCTGAAGGCACAATGTAATGAGTATGAGGACCAGTGGGGTAGAAATGGAAATTTATCTAATAGCAAAGTAATAGTCTCAATGTTTTGGGATTAATCATGGAAATTTCTTTGAGTTCATCAGCTGTAAATGACAGAGGAGGAGTAAGTCTTGGTTTTATTAGTCACAGGGTGACAATG
Organism: Phalacrocorax aristotelis; assembly: GCF_949628215.1. Lineage (NCBI taxonomy): Eukaryota > Metazoa > Chordata > Aves > Suliformes > Phalacrocoracidae > Phalacrocorax > Phalacrocorax aristotelis. The sequence continues at coordinate 121,324,469 of NC_134277.1, read as the reverse complement.
AGCCACTGAGATGCATTGGCTCTGAAGAAAAGAAAGGTGACCACAAAATCTATTAGGCGAGGTACTTCCTACAGAGAGCAAGACTTACTAATGCTATGACAGAAATCTCTGGAGAGATCTCATCCCTGCTCCTTTATACTGGTCACTCTCAGTCAGGAGAGACGTGACCAGCCTGGACCAGAGGCAAAGGTGATATCTGGGGGCAGCCACTCTCCTATGAGGGAATACGCACAAGACTAATGAGCTCAGCAAAAGACAGAGCTTATATGATCTCTCTTCATAAGTAATTCAGAAGAGTTAGTAGCAGGAAGTGAAAAGGGCTATTTCAGTTAAGCTAAAGAGCAGTTTTGGCACAAGAACAAGTGGTGTGAAAGGCTGCAGGGATCCCACCGTGCCAGCGAGGGAGCTGAAGGAAGTGAGAAGCACCATTAACCTTCCCGGCCGTCCTTGGCTGTGGGCTGAATAAACTGGCTCTGCTGCAGGGGACTTGGTGGGCTTTAAAAGGGAACTGGGAGGTAAATGACAGTTTCATTGGAAGAGAGAGCTGAGCAGGGTAGCTAGGGGCTTTGGGTTGGGGTAATTAGCAGATAATATAAGCTGATGTTTGCTTTTCTAATAGGATATAGCTATTCTGAGACACTGAGAAGTCTGAGATATTGAAAAGGGCAAAACTCAGTTTGGCCTGTGCTGCAGAACAACATTATAAAACTGAAGTGGGAGTTGGCAATAGGCACAAAACCTCCTTGTCTGGGTTGGGGATCTTCTGCCCTTGTGCCTTGTGAATGAATGCTGGAAAGGGTAGGGGAAATGCAAATGATGAAATGAGTATGTATGTTGAGAGCAAAGAAGAAAAGTTCTTCATCCACACTTTCAAGTTCATAGTTACTATGGTCAAAGTACAGTTCAGCTATTGGTAACTTCAGGTATACACAGGCTTGAATTCTTTCATCTTCACTGTCAGAAACTACCAGGGCCAAATACTTCATAGCAAGAGCAGAAGCTCTGTTGTACAGAAGCACAGAGGACAACATACACTCTGCACACTTGTGTACTATCTACAGCTGTGTACGCTTCCAGCCCCCAGAAGAGCTACTCCCTTTCCTTCTTATGCTGGCAAAGTCAATGAAGAAGACTTCATTAACAACAAGTTGAGGTGCGTGTGTAGTGGGATGTCTTGCACCTGTCCAAGCTGTGGTGATCTGAAACTGTAAAATTTTTAAAAGGTGAGCCCAGGTGCCTCTGTGCCCTTTTTTAGTGATACTGTAATACCTCTTGAATGTCTTCTTAAGTACTTTCAGAAGTGTCCAGGGCAACATTCTTGCCCTCAACAAATTGGACCAAATTGAGAGATTGCAGAGTCTCCTTCACTGGATTTATTCAAAACCCATCTGGATGCATTTCTGTACCCCCTGCTCTACGTGTCCCTGCTCAAGCAGGGGGGTTGGACAAGACAACCTCTAGAGGTCCCTTCCAACCCCTGCCATTCTGTGATTCTGTGATTCTGTGTGATCCATACTTACAGAAGTAACCTCCAGGCACACACCACAGATGAACACCAAATATATTAGTTTTTTCAAGCTCTCCACCATTACACACACAATACCCTTCAGGATTATAAGGATTGCTTATCCAAAACCCCATGCAGCTCCCTCCTATCTGCCAAAAGCCTCTATGGCAAAGGGAAGCTTGTTCCGTCTACCAACAGCACAGCCTCCGTGGTGCAGAGCAAAGCTGGTTTTCAAAAGTTTGACATATCATAGAATCATAGAATCATTAAGGTTGGAAAAGACCTCTAGGATCATGAAGTCCAACCACCAGCCCAACACTACCCTGCCTCCTAAACCGTGCCCTGAAGTGCTATGTCTACACATCTTTTAAATACCTCCAGGGATGGTGACTCTACCACCCCTCCGCTGCAGCAGAGGTGTTTTTAAGGTGTAAGACACAAGCAGACAACTTTTCTCTGTGTTAATGGAGAGGCTCTTTTTACCGTTGACTAATCTGAGAAAGTGCAGGTCCACTGACTGTATCTGCTGTTCCCCATGACAGCTGCATTATGGTACCTATGACTTTGTGTGGGAAGTAGAGATCCCAAGTAGTAAATGCTACCTCACAGCAGAAAAACAAAGCAAATGCTTCCTTATAACTCTCTCTCTTCTGCCCCGCCCCCCACCCCCCTTCTTGTCACATATTCGTTTTTACAACAGAAAACCAAAAGTCAAAGAGCAAGCCCTAGCGTAAAACTTTGTTGCATTAAATCATGGGAAGGCAGTCACTATCCTGGTGTCTCTGTCTGCCTTCCAAAAGCAAATACTTGCTCTCGCTTAACACTACTAGCCTGAATGTAAGATGTCAGTATTGAAGATTAGCTTGGTATGTTGACACAGAAGATGTCCTAACATAGCAAGACAGGGTGGGAGAGTGACAGCAAGTGATCAAGGACAATCGCCCCTACTGAATGAGCATTAAAGGCTGATGGAGAAGTATGAACTTGATAGGGGTGGGGGAGGAAGGAGTTTGAAGAAACACTAGTTGAGGTCAAGAAGATTTCCCTTCTAAAAGGAGAGAGACAGAGGGACATTAAACAGGTAATGACAAAGTAAATGGAGGAAAGCTACTGCACGGTACAGCTGCATGATAATCAGGAGAGGTTATACATGTATTCACGAGCTATTTGCACTGATCAGCCCAGGGACTTGGATCATGATGGTATCTGAGCATACAACAATAAAAGGAGATTTCCCAGGTGATTGTAGGCATGATCCAAAATTAACTACCTGCAGCTCTGTGGCCATGTTGTAATGCAGTACTACGGTATACCAAATAAAATATCCACGACTTCAGAGGCATATTCTGGACCCTGTCCACCTCCATTCCCCAGGAAGCTGAGGGAATGCATTTAAAGAGAATAATCATGTGAGCTGTACAGCTCTCCTTCTTAGGGCATATAACTTCCATTGAGATCAGTGGGACCTAGTCATAAGGGGTATGAATTGAAATCCTTTAAAATAAGTGGGAGTCCATAGACCTTCTACTAGCTTCAGCTATCCTTTGTTCTGTATTTTTTCTGAGTTAGGAAGACAAGATCTCTCTTACTTTGGGTCTGGAGGAAGTGCTATTTGTATTTCTATTAGTGTTAAAAATTACATCCTTCTTTTAGTGTAAAAAATCCCCAAAATGTTGTAAGCTGTACTTCATAAATACTACCTTTTGGACTAGGGAGGGCTAAGACATACTTGTTAGTGCCATTGTTTGTAAAAAAACCCCTTCTAGTGCTTCAATGTGAAAGTAGGCTGCACTAGAATATACATCTGCATCCTTTCATCCACACCATCATGCTAGAGCAGAGCCTGGCAAATTTAATTACCACACAGCATTCTGTTTTCTCCCAAAGAGAAGAGAAATTTGTTTGCCTCTTGCCCTGGGCTTTCACATGTTGTTCAGAAAGCTCCCATGCACCAGCACGGTCTGGGTGAGAGCTCTGCGAAGGCAGGCCAGCTGCCAAGAAAGCTGCCTCCAGCTCTGCTGCTCTCATTCCTGAGCTGTCAGCCCAGCTCTTCCAGGGGAGCAGAGCTGTCGGGGGCAGCCGGAGCTGCACCGCTCTGCTGCCCTGTTGTAATTACAGCACATCCAGCATGCAGGCTGTTAGGAATACCTTTATTAAACGAGTGCTGCTGACGTGGCTTTCCCTGCTAATGTGTAACACTGCTCTGCTTTAAACCTGAACATTTCTGGAGCATCGGCAGTGGCTTAGCTGTATCAATCACTGTTCCTGTTAGCAGTGCAGGTGGAAGGCTGGGAAAGAGCCTGAAGCTGATCCAGAAGAAGGCCTGCATTGATAGTGCTTTTCCTGTCTATGTGATGTGGGAATTGTCAGGATGCCAACAATTCTGCTCCTTTTGAACATCTTCTAGCAAAAGAGACTTCTGGTTTCTGTTTCCCGTTGAAATGTTTCCACCGGTTTCTCTTGGTTGCACCTGAAAAATAGGCTTTAGATCAGAAGCTCTGGGCAACTGATTTTCTGGGCACAATACCGATCCCTGGGACCATGGTTCACCTGCAGAAACCCCAGGAAGATTCCAGTGGAATATTGTCTGTGAAAGGTGAACTTGACCTGAAAATAGATTTCAGCTTCAAATACCAGTATTAACTGAAATGATTTAACTTTCTGGGCAGAGACTCTGTCTTCATGACGGTCAAGAAAAAGCAGCACAGGAGGCACTAGCCAGAGCTTTTTGTACCCTCAGAACCTGCCTTGAGCCTCCAGTTTCTGCCCTTTAGTAGACCCGTGTCCAGCTGATGTCATCTGCCCATGGCCCTAACATGAATGCATTTACACCAGCCATGGTTCAGACTTGGAATACCTGTATTTTCACAGCAGTACCTCACATCAGGCAGTCAGAACAGACTAGCATGAATCCTACAGTGGCCTCATCTCCCAGAGGTTCTCCAGGGCTGAAGACTCCTCATATGATTAGTTAAACACACTTTATGGTTGCTTTGCATTATCGTAACACAGAGTACCATGGCCAGGCTGGAGGATCTGCTCTATATATCGTTCAGAGCCCCAACCCACAATATTTCTATTCACAGTCCACTGTGTGGGACTATGTCTCAATCAAGAGATCAGGCTCAAAACATTTCAAGTTAGTACAATTGTGATTAAAATAATATAAAACTATTTTTTGCATTAGTTTAGAAAAAAAATATATTTAATCCAACTAGAAGAATAATGTGTCCTGACTTGCAGAAGGGAATCACTGATTAACATACAAAAAGCCCTGCCAGTTTCTGCTAAGAGTCACCATGCTTCACACAGAAATCACTGCTGAAAATCAGAAGACCAAATTACTTTCCCATGTAGAGGTAATAAGTGCATTTCATGACGGGCAGAAAAGCCTGTTAGGACATTTCTGGTTATGGGAATTTGCAGGCTAAGGAATTAGCAAAGACATAAAATGAAGGTGCTGGGAAAGGATAAGAAATTCAAGTTACTTTTACCAATATGCAACATGATGGACTCAGCAGCCACTTTACTGGAGCCTTTTTTTAATCTGGGATTGATTCTCTATGGGTTAAAGCTGCTTTTACCACTCCAGTTTTATCAATTGGCTTGGAGGGTAAGTATTTTTTTAAGAATGATAAATTTGCATTTAGATGGTCCAGGGTCAGTGCACCTCCTTCAATCCTGATGTCCAGTACAGCGGGCTGGGGCTGTGTGGGATGACAGGGCCATACCAAAGAGCACTCTGTGTCCTACGCTATCCTTTCTCCTTACACAGGAAGAATTTAGTTGGGATTTCTTTTCTAACCAGGGACACACGTGATTGATCAAGTGAGCACCAAGCCCTTGTCCAAGAAGGCTGTATAGGGTGGCATTGCCTCTCACCTGCACTGAGCATAGGCCAGGGAGACTACAGTGTAGCTTGTTGCAGGGACAGTATTTAACTTGTAGTTTTATTGTACAGAACAGAACAATTATTAGTTGATTTGTTTTAGTGTCCTAAGAGTCTCTCAGTCCAGGTGCTGAGACATTTTGTGGGCAGAACCCAAATGGATCCCTTCACCCCCAGGGGGTTTACCATGCCAGGCTCCAGTCTTGCCGGTAACCCTAATAGACAGCCAACCCTATAACATCAGTGGGGCAACATACGTGTTCACAGCTGTGGGTGAGTGCATGAGTTTGCAGGATCTGGGTCTTCTTTTTTCCCCCATCTTTTAACTTGCTGGACTACTGGAAGTCTTCATGTGTGTGGCAGGCTGCTTTTCCTTACAACGTTTAGATGAGACCCCTGAGATAAGCCTGAGTATGGGAGCACAGTGACTTCAAGTCAGCTCTGTGCAAACACAGGGACTGTTTAGCTTTCCATGATGTATTGGGATCTCTGTGCTTTGCCCATGTGTTGATCACCTTGATCCCTTTACCAGGGAAACCACTGATCTAACTGGCAGCTCAAATTTATCAGATACTGATCAGATGCACTTTTGCTGAAGACAAAGGCCTTTTTGGTCAATTGCGTTGGGAATTTTACCTGGAATTCAATACACATATGGTCTCTGATGACAAAGATTTTAACTGAGCTTTACCCTGAAGTATAAATAGCCTTTGACTATAATTGTTTTACTAATTTGCAGTCATGTCTTTTCTGTACATGGACAAGATTTCTAAGTAAGGGTAGGTTATCAAGATCAGATTCTAGCAATGATTACGCTGTTGGTTACTTTCCTGCTTACAGCATGTAGCCTTTTTTCTCTTCCCTCCTCAAAGGGATTTAGTTCTAATAGAGAACCTTTTGTACTGAAGCAGTAACTATTCCATCATCTGTGTTTCACTTATTAATGTTGTTAATACTCTTCAGGCATATTTTTCTCTTTTTGGTTGATGCCTTAACACTTCATTCTGTAATTTGCTTGCTGTTTTCTCCAGCCTTATTGCAAACTAGAATATTAATCTCCAAGTTGAAGAATAAAAATTCAACTTCCTGAAAGTAAAAAATGAGAGATTTTACAGTTTATTTGATATTTAGAGCTAATAAACTCAAGAGACTGGAGAATGCTTTTCATTACTTAAAATTAGGCTTTAAATTTTCTTCATTGAGTTCAAAGTATTATAGAGATTCACGTGATTTTCTGGAGCTCTTCACACCATATGCATTAAAATGCAGCCAAATGTAAGTTACATACCCAGGGGGTCTTACCTGCAGAATGGACGGTCACATCTTAGGAAACAGGAGCATGGAAGAAGATATGAGTGTCCTAAGAAACAGGCAATGTAGCAGGAGCTCCTGGTGCTTTGCCTTGGTGATGGGCACTGTGTATCAACTGCCATCTTGTGAGGAGAAAGGATTTTACCACTAAGTGGGGCATCAGGGTCACCGTACTGGAACAGTACATGTTATTCTGCTGCTGGTGCTTAAAAAAAAAATGCAAGGAACAAACAGAAAAAGTCCAGAACTGAAAAGGACAAAGACAGGGCCTAGATGAATGCTTTGAAGGCTGGAGGAAATGCCTTGCAGTGAGAGACTTTGAGAACTCAGTCAGCTTAACTTAAGCAAAGAGAAGACCAAGAAGTAACTTGGTATCACTGCAAAGTACCTTCACAGAGGAGGAACACATCCAAAAGGCTTTAACCTAGCAGAGAAGGCAGGAGAAGGAATGAGGCTGATGGAACAAGGGAAGCCAAAGACAGGCAAATCCAAAACCAGGCATGTTTGTAACGTTGCAGAAAGCCGTTTGAACAAGGAGCTAAGGGGCATGGCTTAATGTCTTCAGTCTTGTCTAGAAGGTAAGGTTCAGCTAAACATCAGTAATTTTGTGCAATACAGTCATACTAGGTAACAGTTCATGTCCTCTGACATACCAGGGGTTAGCTTACCAAGCACTTTTGGTGTTAAACTTCACGCTACTACAAATGAAGTGTGTTTCAAGCGGAAGCGAGTCTCATAGAGTCTGAGGTCTCTTTTCTAATGTCCTACTGGCTCAAGCAGCAATGACAGACAAGTTTTTTTCTCCTTCTATGCTTTTTCTACTTTTCCATTTCTGAAATAGTGGATAAGTCACAAGTCTGGGAGACAGACTTGATGTTTAAGTCCAGTGTTTTTGAGATACTTGGATAAAAGGCTGAAGTATTAAAAGGATAAAAGTGTACTTCTGCCTTAGATAAATGGCCAAAGTACTAAGAATTTAATATTTGCTCTAATATTCACCTATGTGTATTTCCAGCTGTGGGGGAGCAGCAGGAAGACTGGAATACTTGCTTCCTGAAGTCTTCTGAATACCAGCGGGTAAGTATCTCATGGGGAGAAGAGGTACCCATACCTATCTGTAAGTCAGGCAACTATTTTCACCATTAGAAAAATCATAGGAGTGGGGTAAACCATCACTGAAACTTATTTCCTCACCACTCTATTCCCAGGGAATACAGTTGTTTTACAAGGTTCTTTTAAAAAAAGTTTACGTAGCATTAACTACCTGCTGCAACAGCCGTGTAAGACCATTGTTTCTCAGAGAACAGTGACTATGAGATCTCTCGTCTGAGAATTGCTACACCAGAGACTTGAGGTGCTCTGAAAGTGTAACCCCTGCCAGATTTGCTACTAAATTATTCTTGGTTGCCTACTCTGATCAAAAATGCTGGTCTCATTTGAGTCCTAGCTAACAGAAGAGCCAAGAGCTACGAAGTTATTTCTGTTTCACTTTGATGATTTGGTATTGAGAGGCAATATTCCCCAAGGAGAAGTGAAATCATGACTACAGTTCATGGGTGGACATTTATTGCTTTTGGTTTATTACAGGTAGGAGTTCCCGCCTACACTACAATCAAGCATGCAGAAGCTGCAGCATTGTAGAATACTGCTTGTAGAAAATGCTGTTGCTTTGGAGCTCCTGTAAAAAGGCTTCTCTGATAAGAGATATCCTAAAGAAGAGTATTCCTGTGCTATACATGAAAAGATGCTTGTTCTGGAGCCATCCTTGACAGGCTGCTTGTTGTGATATTTTCTAGCTTTCTTCTTAAACCAGAATTACCTGCACACAGTGAGTGACTTTGCTACTGAGCCAGGTGATTTTCCTGGGCTTCACAAGCACAAGTTGGTCAGATGTCCTGCAGAACATATTTTTTTTCCCTTGCTTTTTTTTCCTGTGCACATAGGTTTTAAACCAATTCAGGAAGTTCAAAAGCAGCATAAAATTTCCTATTGCCCTTACACATGTGGTTTAAAACTTTGTGGCTATGTTAATAGTCAATTATGTTTAGAAGTTTCTTTAATCATCGCCTTCAAGCTCGAGGCTGGGGATATCAACGGTGAATTGGGCTGGTAATGGCTTTGTGAGGAGGAGTTTCCTCTGGTATGATAATCTATGAACATCAGAAAAAAAGTTAGGTCTAGCAGATATGCATTGCACAGTAGTGAACAGTAGTTTGAAAATCTAGCGCAGACAAAAATCTCAGGTTGGGCCCTTCTTGTTTGTTTAATTAGTTTAATTTCATTTGCTTCGTAAAGTTTGGCCCTTATAATTTTAGCACAGATAAGTATTGCATCAGTTGAGGTGCTTCAGTGAAGTGTTTCCTAATGGTTCAGCTTTATCTCAGCAGATATATGGAGGTGTTTGCGACTTGCTGAGCAAACTGTTGGTGTTCTGTGTGCGCATGCAACTTCTGTTCAGCACAGTGAGAGTCGTGTACGGAGCATGAAGCGAAGAGCAGCTGGTGAGAAACATTTGGCTGAGGCCAGTTCAGCATGCAAAAGGTTCCTGGTAAGGCTTTGAAAGCATATTGGAAGTTAGGTGTGGAATTTGGATTTTATGATTAGGTCTCTATTTTTGTTTTATTGGGCTAGGGAAGACTAGAAAGCTGTTATTCATTTGTGGACCTATTTTATAACATTTCAAAACACTCAATTGAATCACGTTTGAAACCTCCAAGACTCATGTTCTCGGTGTTTTGCTTCATGTTTATTTTTCTAGTCACGTGGAACCCTTGGTTCAAGGTTCCCAAGGGGACTGCAGACACGTAAACATTTTTAAAACAGGTATGAAATTTGCAGCTAAAAAACAAGTTGAGAATGGGAATGCTCTGGATGCTAGTTGTAGCTCTGGTGGATTAGTGGGACTGGAGAAGTTACTTCTATTAATGCTTTGGTACTTCAGCAACCCTAATTCAGTAAGCCTGTAAAACAAGCATTTACCTACCTCTCAGGCTGCTATACAAATCAAGCTCAGGCCTTTCAGAAGGTAACAGGGACATTTGCAGAGTGTTATAGTTTAGAGGCAGCATCCTTTTTTTCTCCCTTCTCCATTTCACAAAACAGAAACCACTTCAGTACCACTAATACACCAGTTACCCAGCAGGAATCCAGTGATTTCAACTCCAAAAAGGTTTGAACAGTTCAATGCCATTTGCTATGTGAACATAAACTGTGATTGAGGAAGGTCCAATCCATAAACAGCCTCAATTGTACCTCCTCTTCCCCTTACAAAACTGCCACAGTCGGTTAAATTTGCTGCATTTCATGATGAGGAGCAAAAGCAGCCACACCATGTGAGATGAACCTTGATGGCCAGCAGTACTCTATTAGCTTCTGTTCACCAAATGTCATTTTCAGCAAGTTGCCTTCTTCTACTATGTGGAGTTTCCTGGAGATACTGTACACACATACAACATGCCTGTCAGTGTATTAGTGCTTGAAACCATATTACTAGTTTCTTTATCTGATTTGAAGTTTGCCCATGACAAATGTATGTTTTCCTCCCTTCAGAGCAGACTGCTTGCAGTCTGTACAGCCAGAGATGCTGCTAACAAAAACTAAGCCACCACCCACCAAAGAGCAATGCCAACCATGCTGGGACATGGTCTCAGTGAATTGCAGAACGGTGAATTTATTTCTCATTTTTTCACTGGAATTATGTAGGTTTTGTTGCACAATCAGTAGTGACAGAGATGCTACTGAGGTTTGAAGGTTTGGGTTTTTTTTAAACACAGGCTGTTCTTTCCTTTAGGAAGAAAATACCTGGTGTGGGAGCCAGCCTGGAGCATGTTGCCAGATGTGCAGAGGGCTTGGGGATGAGCGGTCCCTCAGGCCACCTTCATGTTAACATGTTATGTCTGCTGGGCTTGGTGGTGGCTCCCACGGGGCAGCATCTGCTTCTCAAGCTGATGTAGTGTGGCCCAGCCTGGCTTTTCTATATGGCATTTTTCTACCCTGTGCAAGCTGCTGGGGCACTTAAAATAGCAAATACGAGCTTCTGAAATGAAGAAAACGTGAAGGAGAATGCTATTTCCACAGTTAATGAACATGAGACTCTCGTTACGTGTTCCGCCTCCCTTTCTCCTCCGCATCCACATCCGTACACACACAGAAGGAAAGGGAGAAAACTGAAAATAAAAGCACCATTAAGATGACCAAAACCATCTGCACTCAGACTTGTTACACGTGTGCATGCCAACCATTTGTATACAATAATGCATTTGGAGAAAGGTTTTTAGGAAATGTGCACTCCCTGGCAGCGAGTGCCTGAAAAGCATTTGTTATGCCTAGTTTTCATTTAGCGCATGTTTTTGGGCTTGTGAATGTATCTAGCCAAGACCACTACCCTCTTGCCATACTCTCTTAATAGCCAGAACAGAAACAAGATACAGATCATGGTTGAGGCTGCACTTCTTTTTAATTTTTTTTTTACAAGATACAAGTACCCTTTCACATTGGAAGTTGATCTACTTTAGGGGATAGTTATGAAATCCTGCTTTAACTCTTCTCTCCTTTTTAATTTTCAGGAAGCATGGAAGGAAGGTCTGCAGGACGAGGCTGGTGGTGTCTCCACACTGTGGAGCATCATCATCTATAAAGACAGCTAGCTTTGCACTAAAAGCTTTGTCATTTAAAACAAATAACTAATTTTGTTATCTGACCTTTGAATTTTGGGTTTACATTTTCTCAAAAATAATTTTGGAAGTGATTAAGGGAAGAAAGTAAGGGGGCGGGGTGGGGCGGAGACAAAACAAACCATCCTGATTTCACACAGGTGTTTATTGACAGTCCTGTGGCCAAAAATTAAAGTTAGAAAACACTACTTTTCATTATGAAAAATATCCAAGTAAATCATAGAAGTCACAAAAAGCTAAAAGTATTAAGGGATTCATGTGGAAACACTCTACAAAACGTTGGCTGTTATGAGCAGCCGTCATAAAATTATTCATTTAAGTAGCTAGGGCACCGTTAAATCTCATTTTTCTGTACGAACATGTGATTCCTGCTGGTTATATGAAAAGCGCAGGAGTAAGAAGACCTCATTACTGAGCTAGGATCACTTATTAGCTGCAAAGTGAAATAATTGACATTAACTTTGGACATCATTGTAAATAAAACCGATGTACCTTTGCACTGAAAAAATCAGTATTTTAATCATTTAAGTATATTTCATGAAAAGTGTTTTGAATTATTTGTGCCAACTCAGAGGAAAGCTCAAATTATTGAATCACAGATTTTCAGTATCCAGCTTGTGTTGTGATCATATACAACAAAACCAGTTTGAGGTACTGGGAAGAATAAGCATTGCCCATTTGCAGGCCCTCAGCATTTAGTGCTTTCCCTCTGATTGTGCTTCACTGCTGCATAGCAGATTCCACGCACCCAGGAATGAGTGTTTTGCTGGATAAGCAGGAGGTGATCGCTTAACTAGTCACTTTTTCAGAAGCACAGTAATATAAAGAAAAATGCAAAATCTCTAAGTTTGTTTCCACTGAGTTTCAATCAAAACAGCATTTGTTCTTCAGCACAGTTACTTTGGTGAGTTTGGATGGCAGTAACTGCAAAAATAAAAGTTTCATAATAGCAAATATAGGCCATAAGAAACTCAGGCGAGCAAGTGCTATCTTTCTATACATGTGCTAAAGCTATGGGTAGGATTTTTAAAAGTACACTGACCACTTAGGAAAAAAAATTCACTATCTATTTCCACTGGGATTTATACCTGCAGGTCATTTAGAGACAGATTTTCAAGATGTATTTAAGTAGGGAAACATGAGGAGATTATATTCTCAAGGGCTCTTTGGCATTTGCAGTGGCCAGCACCTAGCTGCTCTGTCGTCCAGTCCAATCCTGGTCCAGGCTCAGGGCTACCCCGCTGTGACCAACATTGAGTTGGGGCACTCGTGTGAGGGAGCCCCAGAGACCGAACGGGCAAGGTCAGCAGGAGAAAGAAAGCACCTATCTGAAACACCCATGAGGTGCCCACCCATCCTCCTTGTTATCCATAGTGCAATCATCTAGAAATCAAGGACAATGGCATGAAAGGCAAAAAATATTCTGTTTAAAATTACTTTTTTAGAGAAACCTGATTTCCCTGGAATATTTTCCTTTCAAGTATACGTTCCTACCATCTTCAAATACAACTCGGTTTTGTCTCAATTTATTATGTAAAATGGTGCTTGTTGTCAGTTGAAACATACATCAAACCCACCTATAAAACTTATTGTACATGGAGTTAACATTTATTTGTACCTGAGCTTTAAAATAAGGTTTAGCAGGCTTCTGTCATCTGTCAAATGATGTTTAAAGAAGAAAAATACTCTCTCCAGTGCTGTTTTTGAGGCTGGGCATAAATTCCACAATGCTTAAAAACGTGACAGAACTAAGATTTGAAAACAGAACATGAGCCCATTCCCTAACAAGGCTCCTAAAGCATCCACTCGCATCTCTCACTAAATCTCCAGTTTGCAAAACCCTCATCAGACATATGAATATAATCATATCCAACTTTTCTTCAGCTTAAGCACATCAGTGAGACTTAACGTGTCAAAAAATCAACAACTTATCCAGGGAAAAAGACTGAATCACAAGAAAGTCTCTTTGCTTGCTGAAAACAAAAGAATGAAAACTTTTTCAGACTTAACATGAGATATCTCCCTGATTTGTCTCCTTTGCCACGTTATGATTAAGGAATATGAAGTTTTCTGTTGCATTTTAATGTTGGCAAAACTAAGTACCTGATGGCAATCTGATACTCTGGGCAAATGAAAAATTTCACACAACTTTCATGGTCAAATGATTCTTCTCTACAGTTGTGCTGCATCATGCAGTATATGATGAGCAGTCCCATACCAGGATTATCTAACCTTTTTCAGCTTGTACGTCCCTAAATACTTTCAGTGGAGGAATATTACCAAAACAAACAAACAAAAAGTATATAGTACAGTAACCATCATGATAATTACTTTCCTAATTTGGTTTTGGGATAGCCACGTTGTTCTGGCTTCAGCAAGAGTCCGGTTTTCATTCTTCTTGACGTTAGCCACATGGTTCCCAACTTTCCTTTGAGAGTCTCCTCAACTGCACAGAGCAATTTCTCCCCCACCCAGTGCTATCTCCCTGGGGGTCTCCGATTCTCAAGTTTAGGCTCAAGCCTAGATGGAGAATTTCAGAAAGCCTAATTTATGCCTTTGATTATATACCTGGTGTAGGGCCCAGTTTGTAGCCATGATAAAAGGTTTAGTCTACACCTACTACTTACTGAGCCACTGGAAAAGAAAACCAATGTGTAAATTATCATATTTAAGGTATTATTATTTACTTATTAATTATTTCCAGAACTTTTCTTCCTTTCATCTTTGTAATCTGGGTTATAAGTGTAAAAAAAGAAGTAGGTACAACATTTCAGTGGGAAAGACTTGAAAGCATAGCCACATCCATGATTTTTATTTCAGATAGGCAGTTCAGCACAGCTTTAGGGAGAAAACAAAAGACAACTGTATTGACACCAAAAAAGTTCAAAGCTGGGGTCTTCAAAATAGAGCATCAGCCTTGTCGGCTTACCAATTCCAGGTTCTGGAGTTGCACAGCTGTATCTTTTAAACAAAATTGTCAGTATTAATTACTATTAAATATCAAAATAGAAAAAACAGGGCAGAAATGCACTACCTAGTCCCTCTCACTGTTTCAAGGCATCAACCCCCAATCTCCCTTGCACCAATTGAAAGCCATTGCTCTTATCCACCATACTTGAAGAGATAGCTCCTTCCTCTCTGAAACGGTCTCTACGTACTTCAAAGTTGTGATCATTCCTTTTCTCCCACTCCCTGGTTTTTCTTTCTTAATCTAGATAACTTTTTAAAAAAATCTTTTATTTGTAGGTTATGTTCTTTACTAAGAAGAACATGTTATTCTCCTCTGGATGCTCTCCAAGTGTGCCACATTGCTCTTAAAGTATAATCTCCAAAACCAGCCACAGTGCTCCAGCTGAGGCTTGATCATTGATGGGTGGAAAAAGGATCTTTCCATGTGTCTTGCAATCTATATTTCTGTCTGTATTTCCCACTCCTCTGAGATTCAGGGGGAGTGTTGGCAACAGCACAGTTATGATTTATGTTTAGTATACTCCTGAGACCCTTTTCTGAAAAAAGAAAAAAAAAAAAAAGCTACCTAACCATTTCTTTTTCATCCTCTATTGGGGAGGAATAATCAACTAACATTGCGTCTTATCTTATTTATATTGCAGCTTATTTATCTTTATTGAATCTCATGCAGTATTTTAAATCCATTTTCCAGATCTTTTAAATTCTAAATAACCCTTATGTGCACTTGCAGTCCTTCCCACCTTGAGTCATCTGCAAGTTTAAGTCCCACTTCCATTGCCTCAGTCAGAGACCAAACGGATCAGCATTAAAACAGCCAAGATGTCTCTGATGACTCCAGCTACCAGGCCTGTTTCAGTGTCAGAGAAAGTAAGGTGGCCTGACACCTCCATAAGTCGGTAAGACACCTCACCAGTCTTTTTGTGTGATCTTTCTAGGAACTGGCGTCAGGCTGGGCAATCTACAGCTACCACAATACTCTGCTTTTCCCCTTTTTCCCCTGAAAGCGCTATCCCATTTGCCCTTTTCAAGAACTTTACCCATCTTCATAAATATTCATGGTGTTCTAGCACAACTTTAGTCAGTTTTTAAGTATTCTAGGCCCAGCTGATTTCAAAATATCTAACTCAGGTTAAGAACACTTTGCTATCCTTACTTTTGGAGGAGATCAGTACTTCAACTAATAACTGCTTTTACAACACATTTTGAAGTTCCGCAGAAGCTATACAGTAATCGTGAAATTTGATGTTTGACTTCTGTAAGCATATGCCATATTTCCAGAAGTACATAAATACTGATGGGACTCTGTGCTTTCATGTTTTAGATGTATCCAGCAATTTATTGGTGAGTGTAAGACACAACATAGGATTGTTCAACAGCATTCCTTACTTTTGATCAGACCTTCCTGGCAAGAATTAAGCTTTAGGATTAGCTGAACACTATTCTGAAAGCAGAAACTCACTTGTTTACTGCCAAATCTATGGGCTAACGATGAAAGCAAAGAGATTTGTTACTCCATAGCTTGCCCTCCCCCATATTTATTGATCAGTATCCAGCAGCTGTATTATCATTCAGATTTCTTGCTTTGTGAAATGGCTGATATCTGCAGCAATTCTATCAACGCCTTTTATTCCAGTCATGAGAGAAAGGAAATGGGGGATGCTAGCACGCATCAAAGATAACATCAGAACTAAGTGTGCAATCTCTGAAAAGCTCTGCTTTACCCATATATTAGGGCAAAGAGACAAACTTTGCCCACGTTTCTGACGACCACTACTACTGCCTTGTTAGGTGACTGCTCTGAATACCTCCCTGCAGGTGATCCCATTGCCAGCGACCACAGAGCACTGGTTAAAGTCTGGTGAAGTTGCAGCTATAGGATGCTCCAGATCCAGGGAGTGGACATAGCGGAGACAAGAGGAAAACGTGAGTATTAAGCAGTGCCACCTAGTGTAGTGCAGGCACTCATTCACAGGGAAGGGAGCTGGCCTCCAGGCGTTGTTTAGCCTTTAATTGCAAGAGAATCACAGGACTAAACCCATACACACCACAGAAGGGGTTTGATGGCACATACAAGTAAAAGATGCCAGAGTGGTTTTCTGCCTTTTAAGTTCTACCTGACTTGCACCCTCAATACTCAGATCCACCCACCGCCCTTCTTTTTTTTATCTTTGCCTGAACTACAGAAAGAGGAGTGTGTCTGCACAAGCCTCTCTATAGATTTGAGCATTCATACTGCCAGATTAAGAGACCTGTTCGAACACTGCAATGACAGATGGTAAGAATTTGGTTGGAGGGAGCTACCAAACCACTTTGTGTACAGCACTTGGTACTGCAAGGTTTTAAGGGAAGCTCTAGCAAAATTTGAGGTCCCTGAGAGTGCAGATGCTTTCTGCCAGTGAATTAGAAGAACTCCCACAGAAGAGATTAACACGCCCCATAGTTTTAGGCATTGCCCATCCTATACAGAGCTCTGCACTGCATGGTGGTAAACTCTCCACATTCCTTATTAGAGTTTACAGTTGCAACATAGTTCAAGGACAAAAATATAGATAAAATACTTTATGAAACCACATCAATTGCTGTTAGAAGACAATGGATGCATACCACAGTCAAATCTCTCACATGGGTCAGCAAGGATTGCTGTAGTAAAATAACATTTGCATCAGCTGAACATTTTCCACTCAGCAAGCATCTCCTCAGTCCTCTGTTTCCCCTGAGCAGGCCGGCAGACTAGCTAGCTGAACTGAATACAGGCAACACTTTCTGAGACTTTTCCTAAAGGGACTAAATCAATCACAAGCATAATTCAAAGCCAGGTAAAGTAGATAAGCCAAATCTTGCCACCTGACTCCTTCCAGCTCTCTACCATCACCTAGATAGCAGGCAGATCACCCAGTTTTGCATATCAGAGCCTTACCCTTAACATGACCCAGTCTCTTTAGCTCTAGCAGGCTCCCATCCTTAAGTAAACTGCTTGTTGGCCTTATCTATTAGCTGGGAGACAGCTAATTAGTTACAGGTAGAAGCTAAACCCATCACCTGAAAGCCCCATCTCATGTGTGACCTGATAAATTATATTTTTTAAAAAAAGAAACCAGAACTAAGAAACCTGATGAAATTATGTGACCTGTCTTATACAGAACAATGGGTTAGATGAGAAATTGTCTTCTTTCTTCTTAAAAACTGTGAATGTATTTTGGCTTGAGCAGTACAAGAAATGCTTCAACTTGCGCCTGAATTGTAAAACTACATGCCCTGCTGCATGAGAGCATTATTGTCACAAAGAAATTGTCTCTTTAAAAGAAGTAATTTCTTTGAAAATGGTTATCTATAGAAATGGACAAATTAAAGCTCCTAAAGTTTCCAGCTTTCAGTTCGGGCTTCCAAAGAAATCACCTCTGCAGATAAATACAACTGAATGTCTGTTGTTATTCACAAAACAAATATTTGGAAATGTACTGAAAAGCAGAAAGAAGTGGGAGCGTGACACCTGAGGGAGGACAAGGGGATGGGAAAGGCAAAGCATGCAATGGCTGGATACTTCCCCACCTGCTGCTTCACCCCCAGCCCCACCTCTGCCCCTGCAAAGCAGCGAACTACAGGAGAGGTTTATTCTCACCCCTGTCATGGTTTTAGCTGGGATAGAGTTAAGTTTCTTCACTGCAGCTGGCATAGCGCTGTGCTTTGGACTTAGTATAAAAATAATGTTGATAACACACCGATGCTTTAGTTGTTGCTGGGTAGCGCTTGTACTAGTCAAGGACTTTTCCAGCTTCCCATGCTCTGCCGGGTGCACAAGAAGCCGGGAGGGGAGGGGGCACAGCTAAGAGAGCGGATTCAAACTGGCCAAAGGGATATTCCATATCATGTGATGTCATACCCAGTGTATTAACTGGGGGGAGCTGGCTGGGGGGGGGGAAGCAATCACGGCTTGGAGACCAACAGTGTTGGTCAGTGAGTAGTTGCAGCACTTGTTTGGATTTTTGTTTTTCCTCCTCCTGAGGGTTCATCTCTCTCTTTCTCTCATTATTTTCTTTTTCATTATATTACTATTATAATTGTTATTGTTATGACTGCTTTATTTTAATTATTAAACTGTTCTTATCTCCACCCACAAGTTTTATTACTTTGGCCCTTCCGACTCTCTCCCCCATCCCATGGGGTGTGGGGAGTGAGCGAGCAGCTGCGTGGTATTTAGTTGCTGACTGGGGCTAAACCACAACAGCCCATCTGCTCTTCTGCTCCACTATCCTGTATCTTTGCATATTTGCCTGATCTCTGGGTTGGAAAATGCTGCCTTAACACTTCACCAGCCTTGGGACAGGGAATGACAGTGTCACCAGCCTTGGGAGAGGGAGCGGCTGGCGCCTGCGTGCTCTGCGGAGGGTTTTCCAGCAGGTCGTGGGTGGTGGTGTGCGACCTGCCTCCCTGTCCCCTCAGAGAAGGCGCATCTGTGCGCCTCTGCCTCCTTCAGCTGGGAGGCTGCGGGGAGGAAGCTGCCGTGCAGCTCTCCTGCGCCAGGCTCCTTACACCCATCTCTGGCTGAGGCTGGCAGTGATTATACAAAACCTCAGAAGAAAGTGGCCTGACTTTATGCTGCCTGCTCATTAAAACCTCCCTCCTTCACAGCAAGATCTTCGAAGAGCTCATGCCAATACTATTGAAAACATCTCATTTATTGAGAAATCTGGAAAAGATGTCCCATATTATTAATCATGGATCCTCTGTCAAAAATCTCATGATGAGGAAACAGTGTCAACTTATCCCACTGTGGTCTCTTAGAAGGTGGTGCTAAGAGCAGGTAGCTTTGGCTGGCCTGATGCCTCATGGACCGCCTGGTAGACATGCCCTTAGATTTGGCCCTGAGTATAGACTCAAGGTGCAAGCTAAATGTGGTGGTGATTTTAACATTTTATTGCTGTGTAATCTCAAAATGCTTTTTCAGAGCCTTTGTAAGGCAGCCAGGCATAGCATCCCCCTGAGAAATTTCACTGTACAATAAGTGATTTTTACCCATATTTGCTAGTGGCAATCCAGTTCCCAAAGCAGGTACAATAGTGGGGGTGGAGGTCTCAGAATAGGCAAATCCCATATACCTGGTACACCTCTCACATGGTATCAATAAGCCTGAAGTGTAGATTTGTATAGCAACAGTGATTCACATTAGAAACTGGAGCAAGCTTCAGGGGGAGCAGGGTGGTGGTGATTGCAAAATTCCCATATAAAAAAAATGTTTTTCAAAGATAAGTGTGAAGCAGTTAAGTGCTAGCAGTGCCAGAGTCCAGCCTAGCAGGGATCTGTCAGTAGTGCCCTGCGTCGATGGGTTTTTTCCACTAACTGAAGGGTTCTGAGGGAGTTTATCTTGAATGTCCAGACCGCACTCATCACACTGAGCACCCTTCTCAAAGGGGCGGTTGTTCCTTGCTATTACCAAAATTTCTGACTAAATATTTAGTGATCGCTATAAAAAAAATTCAGCTGGAGAAATAAAAAAAATCAGGTCATTGTGGATGTCCTGAGAAAAATTATTCAGGCTGTCATGTCAAAAGCAGGAATTGCCTCAATAGCACCCTGATCTGGGCTCACTCTCTAATCACCTAATTGACCCGACATTGCAAAGAGGTGAGGTTCTGAGTGCTTTTTTATTCTTCCAAAGTTGCTGTTACCTGTTTAATTGCACTGCAGGTAGCAGCCATTTTCCCTCCTTCTCCCTCATCCTCCCAAAATCTCCAATGCATTGCCACTTATTGCTCATTTTGCCACCCGAACACTCGCATAGAGCTGACTGACTAATCTCTGCTGTTAATACACATCAATGGTAGTCAGATCACTCATATCTGAATCATTTGTACCCTGTGCAAGCAGAGTCTCATTCAGGTGTTTAAATGCTAGTTCAAGTGTAGATCTACATTACAGTCATTTAGTAAATGAGTGATTGTTTGGTTTTCAGAAAGGAAGGTGGGAGTGGGGAGTATTTTCTTCTGCTACAATGTTGCTGCCATCTAACTTGAACAGAAAAAAGTGATACCCAGTGTCTAACTCATTTCTTCTCTTACTTTTTGTTAAGGTTTTTTCTCCCCCACATTATCTTCATTATATCTTGATGTGAAGTTAAGAAAAGTGATTATGAGTTGATCTTTCTTCAGAAAGAGATGGTGCATGTTATAGTAAATAGATTCAACTTGATCATGGATAAAAATTATAAAAGGACATCACCTGTGAAGGAAGTAACTGACATCTATAGTTCAACGTGCAGATTCTCTTAACTATTTTTTTACTGCTATTTCTACCCATTGGAACTTCCAGTCCTAATGTCTGGAGGGAGAGGGCATTATTTTAATAAACAATTTCATAATCTCATTTTGTTTAAAAAAAAAAAACAAAACAGTGAGAAAATCTAACAATTGGTTTTCTCACCTTTGCTTTAAAGCACAAGTTTTATGGTGTATGATCATTGCTTTTGTTTTATTTCTCAAGTACTCTGTGCTGCATGTAAAATCAGTTCCTTTAACAACACTGTTTATGCAGAACGAATGGTAGCACTGTGGCCATGGCAGTTCAAAGACACAAAGTTTGCAGGAAAAGGTAACTAACCTCTTTGATTAGAATGACTGCTCTATTAATTTCTCCAGCTGTAATCAAAGACACCTCCTTCCCTATCTTGACTCTTTTCTATAGCTATGTATGTTGTAATGGCTTCAGAAGAACTATACAGAACTGCCCAGAGCTACACTTTGAAGTAGTGTTTATTTACAGTTCCCTCTATGGCTGGTCTCCATGACTTACCATCAAAATATCGAAAGGGTTCTCCTTTCCCTTGTGAGCAGTCATTTTCTAGGTCAAGTAACATTTGCATTAAGCACTGCTCAGAGACAGACATTCTGCTGGATTTAGACAGTATGGTTTGAGGCAGTGTCTGGGAAGATCTTGGACAAGTATTGAAACAAATATTCTCTGCCTATTTTAAAGTAGATTTTTTCTTCTTATTTCATACACCACAGTGAAAGATGATCAGGAATAGAAAGGTCCTGCTCAGAGAGATCCAATGGTGTTTTACTTTACATGTAGTTCTGCATAATTAAATCTATGGAGAGCTATTAATTGGTTTTAAAAATATTTTCAGTGTGGCAAATGCAGCATCATTTTGGCTCATCCAGTGGAAGTCACTCAAATCCATGTCAAGGTGTCTGCTGGCTTCAGCAGCAGCAGGACCTCATTCTTTATATTGGGTCTGGGGTGTAATTTACAAAAGAGCCTAGAAAAATCAGGAGCTCCCATTCCACTGAGATGGACAAAGCGAGGCATCCAGCTTCCCCTTGCACCCCCAAGGTGAACTATAACCCACACGCCTTTTGGAAACGGCTGCCGTCAATTAGTCATCAGCTCCTCAAGTAGTGGAGGAATGGCGAGGTGAAATGCAATGCTCTGGGCTGGAGGTACTCAGGCTAGATGATGACTAGGGGTTCGCCAGCCTTAAACTCTTTGAATCCATACACCAGACAGAATGTTCCACCCAAACAGCAAACAGGTAGTTTATATTATACTCCTTCACTGTAAATTTCCCAAGCAAATGTAAATGAAGGGGAACGTGTTTGAATCATACTTACTAGTTACAGTAGGAGCATACAGGGCATAGGCAGCTATGCATTAGCTATTTGGTGCAAGTTTATAGATCACAAAACTGGAAAGACAATTTGTGATCATTTATTTTATTCCTGTATTACATAGGTTACAGGACTTTCTTGAATTAACTCCTGTAGAAACTAGAGTATTTCTCTGAGAAAATCAATGATTTTCAACTTCAAAGTGTCTAGTGATGGAGAATCCATTACAATCCTTGGTAAATTGTTCTAATAATTAATTACCTTCCATGTTAAAATGTGTCTAGTTTCAAATTTCACTGGTTCTTGTCAGAATTTTTTCCACTTGACTGAAATGCCATATATTATCAAATTTCTACTCTTCTATCCTATTTCTACAGGGAGACCGGAAACTTATAAATTATAACCAACTCCCCCCTTAACCTTGTCTCTATTAAGCTAAATAGATTGATCTACCTAAGCCTCTCATTGAAAGACATTGCTTCCCCTCTTGTAGCCCTTTTCTGAATCCCTCTCTGTTGGCCACTAGCCCCTGATGGTGGACCTCAGAAGTGAGCGCTACTTCAGTCATCATTGCGTCTCTGCTGATACGGACGCAACACAGCTTTACTCTGAGAAATCCTGCAGCAGGTATGGGGCATTGACCCTTTGACGCACATCCTTGATTGAAAAATCTATATTTAGCAGATTTTTCACAATTACTCTTGGTTTTTGTTTTTTTCCAAAGAGCCTTTATACATATGGATGAGACCCCGGTACTATAAACGTATACTGAGCCCTGACGTGAGTCTGGAGATCCTAAGCATAGTTATGCTCAGTCTGAAACGGGGCTGATGTGGCAGGAGTTGTGTGCAACAGAGAAATGGATTTATTTGAAGAAGGGGGGCATGTCAACTGTTTCTCTAGATACACTTAACTGCCTCAGACATGGACAACAAAATGCAGCAACCCCCTTAACAGACTATTTTTCATGTGTACTCTGAGATCTGTGACCATTGCTTTGTTTCGCAGACAGAATTTAAGATATTGGGATTTTTCTACAACAACCCACATCATAGTCTTTTTGGATGCATCTCTCTTCCTGTTTGGGAATGGTACCTACCATGGCCATGACATCCAGCAATACCAGAGAGAGTTACAGGCAGAGCGATATCTGGAAAGGTCTTTTACCTTTAGTTATCCTTTAGAACGTATCTCAGGCTCACCCTTTAAAATGGGCCAATGAGAGAACTTCTTGTGTTGTATCTGTCCTTTGGGAAGGTTCTGAGAACAGAAGTGATACAGTTTGCCTTCTACACACCACGACTATTTCCTGCGGCATGTTTGCATGCCTGCTGTCTGTTTTCTAGGGCTACTGCACCTACAGATGGATTTATTGTACTTTAATTCATTCTCAAGAGGCCTGTAGCAAGTGATGGGCTAAGGGATCACCTCTGTCATGAATCCAGATGTGTAAATAAAAATTATGAAAAAGCAAGGTGAACAATTGGGCCAGCCAGCAGGAGCTAATGTATGATGGACAAGTTTTGGTCTAGTCTATGTTCTTCTTCTGTTTCCTCTGATTAATTGGCAAAATGAATGTGCAAAATAGAAAGTCACTAATATGCCAAAAGGTAGCTTTCTGCCCATGCTAAGCACAACAACAGAGTGGGTGGTTACAGAGCAGGGAGTCTTGAAAGTTTGAGGCAAGGGCCAAAATGGCCTTTTCCTTCCCATCAGAGACTGGGAAGCACCATGGGAGTACTTGGTCTTACAGAGAGCGTATATCTCTTTTTTAAAAACAAACCAAAACCAAACAAAAAAAAACAACCCAACCCACAGCAGAAACAGTACAATAGCTCCCCACGCTACCCTGCCTATGGCCATGCACATCTCTACCTCCCCAGTCTCTGGCAGGACTAAGAGTAGCGAAGGCAAGATGTTGCTTATGAAGCTGAGTGCATTCTGCGATGAGTAAAATTCCCCTACTGAGTCATCATTTCTCTAGCATGTAGTATCTGTATAACAAGTTGGCCAGAATTTCAACGCTGCATATGGCTTTTTCACACATGAACACATTTTTTATCACATATTTGTTTGAACAGGGATATCAATTTCAGAAAACAAAGTACACCTCTGGTTCAAAAAATGGCTGTGGGAAGTACAAGGAGGTCCAGTTTTACTTTCTTTCATAAGAACCATAATGCAAAGTTCAATCGGAAATGTATGAAAATATATAGAGCTTAACACTGCAAAGTTCAGTAAGTGTTAAACAGAGTGAGGACTTTGCTAAGGCAGCATTGTTCTCTGTAGACTGGTGGTCATAAATACAAATATTCATGCAGTCCTCCGCATTTCAGGCATACTGCTGTCACTATCGAGGTTCTTCACTAAGCATTTTTTTCTGTGTCAGAGCTTTGAAGCATTATCCACTGGGATGTTTTCTTCAGATGGTCTTTTCCTCTTGAGAAGAGAGAAATCAAAATTATGTAAGAGAATGTGCTGGTTCAGGTGAATCCCTCAGGCTTCAGCAGCAATGGACAAGCCTCAGAGGTACCTTGGAGACTTGCAAGCATCCAAAACATAAGGCACCAGGATAATTTTTGTTAAAGCCACACCTGCATTGTTTTATGTACTAGAGAGCGGTCATTAAATGGTTGGAGGCAGCAGGTGGAGAAATGCCACTGCTTAGAAGAAGTCCTTCCTGAAACAAAACATTTTGCTGCCTTGTGCTCCATCTCTACCTCTTGTTCCATATCCCAGCTCAGGGTGAGGGGTACCAAAGGGGTCCCTGGGCAGAGTGGATGCCTGACAGAGTCCATGTACACCGTTGTATGACTGATTGTGGATTCTGTTCTGAGTAACACAAATATGGGATTAAGGGAACACACAGGCACATGGGGATCTGAATAAACCTGCTTCTAACAGCAAATAACCTGCAAGGTCTTGGTATAGATAAATGCCGTGATCCAGACAGAGCACAGAGGGGCAGTCCTGGGCTCATACCTTGTTTAACTCCTGAGTGCTGTCATCCTTCACACTTAGTGCCTCCTTGCCTCATTGCTTGCAGTAGGGTTAGAAATCAGAAAGCCACAACTATTTCTCTGCTGTTGCAAACTACAGCGGATTTTTGTCTCCTTCTGCAGGTTTCCAGATTGGCATAAAGGGTTAGGAGAGCCCCGGAGTGTGGGGGAAATACCAAACAGGTGTTTTGTAGACCATCCTTGACTAAATGTTACAAGGTACTTACAGTAGGTGGGACCTGTGAGGAGGTCCTCTCCAGGCCTTTATTCCTAAACTCGGAGATGTGCAGGACACAATGACAACTATCTCCAGCTCCCTGTCCTGGGCATTTCCTATATATAATGCCCTGAAATTCTCTACCTAATTCATTTGTGGCAGTGTCCCGCTGCCCTACAGGTGGCAGGGACCACCCTTGGTTGGGGTCCTCTCCTCACCTCTGAGGCTGAGGGGTAGCCCAGTCAGGCAGAGCATGCAGAAAGTAGCAGACCAACAAAAAAACAAACAAACCTGTCCAGCCAGGAGAACCCTCCAACCAAACCAAACCAAACCTGCTTCTTGGGTCTGAACCAATTCTACTTGCCATAAATTAATGGAGATCCGCACCCCACTTCTATTTGTAAATCCTCAGTTGTTCTGAGAATTCTTTTTATTTAATAAATTTGGTTGTTTGTGATCACTTTTTAAAATTAATGCTCTTCCTTTTGGTGTTATTTTTCAGAATGGGGTTATACTGAGAGAAATTTATTCAATAATTTAACAGGAACAGAGAGAACAGTGTAAGGGGTGTGCAATAGATAAGATGCATTTGGGAAGTGGGGAGAAATCACAAGAAGGCAGATACTATTTATACTGTCCTGCTCCTTAAAGTTGATGCTAACAGCACAGACTCGGTGTTTTGATGATAACTTTATTCAGGACATTGAAACAGCGCATAAATGTTACCAAGTCAAAAGTAACGACAGTTTCTGAAAGGGCACTTTTAAAATGACCATTCTGGGACCCTACACATATAACGGCAAAATGTGCACGGTGTTTTCCTTTAAAGAGCATGGCTAGCTTATAGTAAAACTACAGTGGCAAAAAATTGGGAAGTACTTTGAGCAAATTTCACCTGTGAAGCAAGACTGATTAGGTTAAGAAGCTGAAACCCATAAAATAGTGAAGGAAGTAATATCTGCAACGAGAGGTGCCACTCATTTCTTCTGTTTTGGTCTCTAGCTAGCAATCCATTTAATGTTGCGAAGCGGCAGGAGGACCCCATGCTGCTCATGCAAAAGTAAAATCTGGATTTTACTTTTATATCAGATGCAAACTTTTGGATGGTATTTCATACCAGGGAGGGATTAATGTTGTATTTTGCCAAATATTTCAGATTGAGTAATTCTCTTCCTTTTTTCTTCCTCCACAGTTTCCTCCTGTTGTACGGAGGACAGTGCCAGCTGGTTAACCACACTCCACTGTTGGCTTTGCCTAGTAGTGCCTGACATGATGGCCGTAGAGCCGTATATGGAACTTTCTGGAAAAATTTCTAATTATCACATCCTCCTCCATGGCAATAAAGCTGAGAACACTAACAGAGATAGGCTGCTAGCATTTTCAGTACTGCCTTATTAGTCCTGGCTTGGTTTAGACAACACACTGGGTGATACTCCAGTAGCTGGTTTATATTAGTGTTGCTCTATCTGAGAAAGATACATTACCTGTAGAAAGAACAAAAAATCCTACACAAAACCAAAAATACTTTGTGCACACCTTGTCCTTTAGGATAAAGGCAGGCAAAGTTGAATGTAAGGCATCATTATAACACTAAAAAGCATTTGATGCCCATATACAAACCTTAACGCATTTGAAACATTCTTTTTTTTCCACTGCATGTCACATATTTACTCCCCTTTCCTTTCTTTATTACTAAGGAAATGAGGATATTTGCATGAAAACAAGAGCTTAGATTCTTAAAAGTTTGTCTATTCCTGCTTATGTTTTCCTGCTCTGAAGGGATCGGAGCCTTCTGTAGAGGGTACCATAATTGCTTCCAACCCAACGAGCTGTGATGAATAAGAAGCAGGAACTTTTAAACAAAGACCCTGTTTTCATGCAAATATTCTCAGTAATAAGGCGTAGAGTAAAAGAAATATGTGAAGTTATGTTTTGCAGAACTGCCACTTAAAGCAAAGCAGCTTTGCAGAACGAAGCTGAGTCTGAATTTTTCTAACTGCACTAAGAGAAGGTGAGTTCGAGTATATTCTGTAAGAGATTCCAAATGTCTCCAAACAAGATCGTTAAAAGGCGAAGATGGAATGTGTGCCAATACTATTCTCATCAGTGCCATCAACACCACTTTATGTGAAAAGATCCTAACCAGAATTATGGCACCATTCTCCCGTTTCTTTATAAACCCAGGGACACACAGCCTCTTTCTCCCAAAGATTTAGCGATCTAGTTATGTTCTTATCATCCATCTCCGAGTCGTTGCCTTGGTCTACCCTCTTGTAAT
The DNA here is from genome assembly GCF_949628215.1 of Phalacrocorax aristotelis. Taxonomy (NCBI): domain Eukaryota; kingdom Metazoa; phylum Chordata; class Aves; order Suliformes; family Phalacrocoracidae; genus Phalacrocorax; species Phalacrocorax aristotelis. Next base: position 121,297,021 of record NC_134277.1, on the reverse strand, counting down.
TTTCCAAACTCAGAAGTAAATGACCAAAACTTACTGAAAAAAAAAATAGAGAAGAATATTGGAACTGGAAACAACAGAGAATTTGTAGGAAACATTTATATTCACCAATAATGAATAGTTTAGGCTTTGCTTCACAACAGCTCACTCAACAGATAAATCAAAAGCCAGGAGGCGTTCATTTGCTTGCAGTTTTCATACATTAATAACACCAAGTATCCACCTCTCTAGTTTCTGATCTTCTAAGCAGCAAACACCTTGGAGTTATCATTAAGAACAACTTTCTAGAGCGATCCTTTGGTGAGGAGAAAACAGTCGCTGTTCCACCAACTAATATTACAGTAGGTGGAACGGGGACTATTTTCTCCTCACGGAAGCTGTGGCACAGCAGAGTCCTACCTCCCCAAATGTAATGAGGTGACTGATTATCCAGCCGCTCGGGGGATTTTGTCACATACCTGTGCCCAAAGGAAGACAGCACGGACAAGCCCATGGAGTGTGCGAACACCGACCTCTGCCTCCGCAAGTGTCAGGGCTGGCAGTGCTCATTGTGGCTGCCGTCACCGGGCTGTAAAGGATGCGACAATAGACTTCCACTGAAATTCTCTCCAGAAGAGAGGAAGAGTGCTAGCAGGTACACAGTTTAAAGTAAATCATATGGAGTTGTGGTTTCTTTATTCCTCAGCGCATCTTCTCTCAGTTCAGCGACAATGATTTTCAGTGTGCACAGAAAGCGGACTTTCCATTGTAACTCACAGATATGGCAAGCCAGAAGTGTCAAAATAATTTTTCTAACCATGTTGGTGAACAAAAAAACACGAGACAGAAAACTCTTAACCCTGAACGGCTGCCCTTAACTATCCAATAACTCCATATTGAGCATTGTGCAGAGCTATGGTGCACGTTTTCTCAACACTCCTCTTTGGCAGAAGTTTGATGATAGCTTTCAGCCAAAAGCCTTCTCTTTTTTCCAGTGAGTTTTAAAAACTTGAAAGTGTCTCCTCAGCTTTTTCTATGGACTCAGCCCTACGTCACCACAACACTGTAATTTCATCTAGAAACACTGGTAGCTTTAATGAGAGACATCAGGCCCCATTCTGCCTAAGTCTTGCCAGAGGACTTGTTAGAGCTGATAATTCCAAAAATACAATATTTATAACTTATTCATGATTTATTTTAAACCTCTTTCACAGCCTGATGCACATGAGGCATTTTAAATCACCAAAACTCTTGTTTTGCAACTAACACTTCATTACACTGAATGGAAAAGTTCACACATCTGTTGGTGCTGTATTGTTTCGGGCTGGCTGCAGAGCAAACAATCCAGCAAGGCACAGATTTGCCGTAGGAAGGCTGCCTCCAAACCAGAGGACAAAACTCTCCTTTCCTGACAAAGGCAGGCGAGTTCTGCAGAATGCGGAATGCGGAAGAGCCTCCGTCCACGGCATCGCAGGACCGACACAGCCCCCTTCTCCCCAGGGATGCTAAGGCAGTTTCTTCAAGTTCAGCCGAGTAACGGGCTGTCACTAGAAGTCTTGACAGAAGGGTCTGCGCAAGCCCTTCTCATTGCAAGGAGAGTCCGGTCTGTTACTAAACCCTGTTAATTCTGATACCAAAAAACCCACGGAACAGTGAACCTAACCTCACGTCGTTTTCCTTATTTAAATATAATCTTGTAGTACTGACTTCAGAGGCTCAGATGATTTAAAAATTGGAGATCAAAAATCTGCATTCTAAACTCACCACATAAATTCTGCTGAAATGACTGTAGACGTGTATATATACGGCCACATGAAATGAGTATAGGTTATGCAAATATATTCTACAATATACATTTATATAGAAGTTAAGCCATGTACCATGCAGTCGACCTTATTTAGATCACTGATTCGTTATGGTGAGCATCATTTTTCCTGATCCATTGCCTGGCATGGTGGGGTTCCAGAATGCTCCTATGACTTCTGGCCAATGGATTAATGGAAGCAGTAACAAAACAGCCATACCATTCAGCAACGCGAATCAAAGATCCTAACTGTAAACCAAAGAAACAAATCCAGCTGAGTTACACGCCACGCCGGTTTCTACTCTCCATCCCCACTCCACGCCACGGTTGGTTTTCATCCTCTTTGGTATGTTCTCTCCCCTGCCATTAAACAGTTTGAAAAAATAATGAGTATTCCTGGGTTTTTTAAGGCATGGCCCAAACTCGACTGAATTTAGGAATTTGTCTCTGCTGAGAAGGCATACGGCTCTTTACATGATGCAAAGTGGTACTTCTGGACATGGGATTATTTTCTGATATACTAAAGCACTCCCGCTTATTTCAAGCACTTCATTCATCCACGCTGTAACTGTCTGGATCACCACTCCCAGCTACGTCACATCTTCCTTCCCCCCTCCTTCCCCCCCCTTGCTTTGTGAGCTTATTTTGGATTCAGGCGTAGCTCAGTATCAGTGTGATATGGAAGTTACCGAGAGACCCTCAGCAGGAGGTTGGTTTGAGAACAATTATCTGACAGAATTGTTTAGCAGCGCAGCCCAATCTACGTTATGACCTTACTTCTAAATGTAGATATAATGGCACATTAAAGTAATGTTACATCTCATAAAGCCTGCTGAGTGAGGGTTCAGCGAGGTTCCCCTCGCTTCCCTTCTGCACAGCAGTTCCTTTGTTACTGCCTCTCCTCCAGATCCTGTGTGATGGACGGGAGTCCCGCGCTCCTCGAACACTAAAACGGGGCTGCCAAGATAATTTACGGGCCCCGTGGCCAACATAAAGTCTCAGGCCTCCTTGGGTTATCTCTTGAGTCCTACTTTTCTCTGCCCATTGTGCCAGATTTTACAGATGCCAAGAAAGGTTTTGGCAACACAAACATCCTTTGCCGCACTGCTTTTGAACACCAGTCTTCTCCCGGCTTCGCCTGGGTCTGCAGCGGTATCTCTAGACAGAAAGCGGAAAAGCAAAGAGTAAACACGGGACCGGGGAGCGGGAGGGAAGAGAGGAGCAGCGCGGCGAGGGTGCGTGCGAGTCGGGGCAGGCAGGGCGAGGGGGGCCACACTGAGGTGCCCAGGCGCTGGGCTGGCCCGCGTGGCCTGGCTGGGCCACGCAAGGGTGGGCTTCTTCCCGGCTCTCTTCGCGCCGCTTCCCTTCTTGCACTGGGAACGCAGGCTCGGCGTGCGCGGTTTTGCTGGCGCCGCAGCCCACGGCAGCCCTTTGCTCCGAGGTGCGAGGTGGCGAGAGCGGCGGGTGCTCGTCGCTGCCCGAGCCCGGGCAGGACGAACCCACAGCTGCCTTTGCACCGGGTCCTGCCAGGCCCCGGGCGCGGGGAAACCCAGGCGCAGGCGGGATTTCTCCAGAGGACACGGCGCTTGGGAAACCCGCAGCCCCCTTCCTCCCAGCCCGACCGAAGAGAGCGGGGCACGTGCCTGGGTTTAATTCGATGCCGGCCGCCCCTTCCCCCCAACGCCCGCCCCGCAAACGCCCGCGCTCCGCCCCCACCCCCCGGCGGGGAGCCGCCTCGCGCGGGGGTCCCGCGGCGGCGGGAGATGCGGAGTGAGCCTCGGGGGGCGGGGAGCTGCGCTCTGTCCCTTCCCAAGGGAAAGCCCGTCCCGGAGGTGGCCGCGTCTCCCCGCAGGGACCCCCCGCCTCCCCCCGCCGGAAAGTCCGCGGTGCCGCCGCTCCTCCCCCGCACCGCACCGCGCCGGGGAAATGGGGGTGGGGGTGGGGGTGGGAGGGGGCGACGGGGGCCGCCAGCCCCCCGCCGCGGCCCTGCGCGCCTTTCCTGCTCCAATAAGCAATAATTAGGTCCTAAGCTAATGATGTGTCAGCTGATCCGCTCGCTCCGTCTGCGCGCGGGGACGGGGCGGCGGGGGGTGGGGTGGGGGGGTGGGCTGCGCCCGGAGACATCGCCATGGAAACGCTGCCCTCGCCTTTCCCCCCCTCTCCTCCGCCCCCCCCCCACCACCGCGGCCCGCGGCCGGGTCCGCGCGCCGGCCCCCGCGCCCGCGGAGGCGGGGGCGCCGCGCGCGCGCCATCCCGACATGGGACAGCGCCGCCCGTCACCGCGCCGCGCCGCCGTCGCCACAGAAACTTTTGTCCCGGCGGCCAATCAGGGCGCGCGGGGAAGGGTGGGGGGGGGGCGTGTGGGGGGGGAGCGCGCGGAGCGGCGCTGGGCCCGGCCCGGTGCGCCGCCGCCGCCGCCGCCGCCGCCGCCAGCCCGCCGCGGAGCGCGGTGCAGCCCGGCCCGGAGCGGAGCGGCAAGGCACGGCGCGGCGGAGCGCATCCCCCACTCCCGCCCCGCACCACCCCGCACAGCCCGGTCGGGCCGCGTGCCCCGGCGGCGGAGGTGCCCCGGCGGCGGAGGTGCCGGCTGCGGGCGGGGGCGCGGAGCCGGGCGCTGGATGGCGGAGGCGCGGGCGGGCGCGGCCGCGGAGAGGCGACGAGAGGAAGCGCCGGCGCGGGGCCTTCCCCCCCGGCGAGGGGGTGTCCTGCTTGGCCAGGCGGGGGAGACCGCGGAGAGCGCGGAGATCTCCGGCGTGAACTGAAACTGTGGCACAGGGAGGGGGAGGAAAAAAAACAAGATTGCTTTTTTTTTTTTCTCCTTTTTCTTCTTCTTCTTCCCCCTTTAAAAAAGGGGGTTTTGCTCAGCAGCCGCACGCAAACTTACTTGAATGCCTTGTAGCCAGTTTAGCCCAGAGACCAAAGGATACCCCGCACCCGAGGAGTCCTACATGTGTGAGCACCATCATTACACTGGCAGAGCCACCGAGAGCCGCCTCCTTTCCTTTACCAACATCCTCCTGGGACTGATCTCTCTCTCCTCTGGTCCAATATCCGAGCCTATCTCGTAGATATCTGGTTTGCTTTTTACATATTTTTTTTTTCCTCTCCATCTGCTGATCTGCTGGGATTGTTAAGTAAATAAATAGAGGAAAATTCCTAAAAGGGCACCTGAAAAATTAAGTGGGACTGAATATGAGGAAGTGAAACGCTCACAGACCTTTTTTTTTTTTCTTAAATTAAAAAAAAAAAATATGTACTTAAAACGCGGATCGGATGTATTAGGCTTAGAAAATCGCAGGTAAGAACTTTCTTTCTTTCCAGTACCTTCATGCCCGGAGCGGGGATACGTAAAGCAAAGCCGCCCAGCCGTGGAATAAAGGGGGAGCAAAGAGACCAGTTTGCCCTTCAGTGCTTCCTCCATCCTGCGCGGCGAGGCTGCTGTGGGGAGGCACAGCCCGCCAGGACACAGACAGAAAGCCTTTCGAGAAGGCAGCCGGGGCGGAGGAGGGTGGGCTTTTTCTTCTTCTCCCCCCCCTTTTTTTTTTTCCCCCCTTCACCTGCACTATCCAGAGTGAACCCGGGTGCAGCTGATGTATGGAAAAGAAGAAGGATCCGAGTCAGTATTTTCTTTTCTCTTCGCTAAGCCGAGGGATAGGATTTTAATTATTTATCCACCCGCACCCTCTCCGGGTAAGACGCTGCCAGAGCCAGTGGGATAGTCCTGCCTTGCACAATTATTAAAGAGACTGATCACGTAGAGTGGAAGGATAAGAGGAGCCTCCACCAGACCCGTTTTGCCTCCTGTTAAAAAAAAAAAAATATGAAGGAGAACATTGCCACACTATTGAATTGATTGCTGCCCCCCCCACCCATCCCCCTCCCGGCCCCCCACCCCCCCGAACCACCACCACCACCACCACCACCACCACAACAACAACAAAATCCGCCGGGATCTGCCTGCACCGGGACCTCCTTCGCTCCGGCTCGGAGGTGGATGCATTTTTCATGAGCGCTGGGTGAACAGGTGCAAAGTGCGGCGGGGCGGCCCGGCCCCGCACCCCGGCCCGCTGCGGGGCGGCGTGTGCGTGTGTCTGTGTGCGTCCGTGTGTCTGTCTGCCTCCGTGTGTGTGTGTGTGTGTGTGTGTGTGTGTGTGTGTGTGTGCGCCCCGGCGTGTGCATGTGTGCGTGTGTGTGCTAGGAGATTATGGAGAGCAGCGACCGGGACATGTACCGCCAGTTTCAAGACTGGTGTCTCAGGACTTACGGGGACTCAGGAAAAACCAAGACGGTGACCCGTAAAAAATACGACCGGATCGTCCAGCTCCTCAACGGCTCCGAGTCGAGCTCCACGGATAATGCCAAATTCAAATTCTGGGTCAAATCTAAAGGCTTCCAGCTCGGCAACTCGGACGAGGTCAGTGGTGGTGCTGGAGGAGGGAAGCAAGTGCTGTACGTGCCAGTCAAAACCACGGTTAGTAGAGAATTGTCTTCCTTGTTCTATGTCGGCCGCTGCAGCCCGCTCCGGGAGCGAGAGGCACAGGGGGAGCCGCAGCCACAGTTGGCTCCTTCCTCCCTCTTCCCCCAAGTCATCATCACCATGTTGCGTTTGCCTGTCACATTATACACCGCCGGAGCTCTTTGTGGGTCCTTTTATTTAAAGCGATCGTGCGCACAACACACCCTTTGCCGGGTCGGTGTCGTTCTCCTCCTCGTTGTGTCCCCGTGTGTGTGTGTCCCCCCCCCCGTGTCCCGTCCGTCCCGTGTCCCCGTGTCCGCACACACCCCCCCACTCCCGGGCCGCCGCGGCGGGTTTGGGGTGGGCTATTGTCCCCCCGCCGCCGCCGCCGCCGCCGCCGCCGCTCCGGCCATTGTGGCGGGCCCCGGGCAGCGGCCCCCCGCCGCCGGCGGGGCTGATGGATAGCGCCCGGGGGTAGCCTGCCTGGCCCAGGGCCAGGCGTGCCGCCGGGCCATCGTTTGGGGGGGGTGGGGGTGGGGGTGTTCCCCCGGGATATCAGTTGGGGTTTTCCTTTTTTTAAAAAATTTTTTAATTTTTTTTTTTTTAAATTTTTATTGTTAACCCGCAGCCCCATAAAGCCGCCGAGCGGCACGAATATGCGCCCGGTTGGCTGCAAAACGCCGGCTGCGATAGCGGCTGCGGGCGGCGGGGAGAAAGGATGCTCCACAAAGGGAGAGGGGGTTCCTTCCGCACGGCCGAAGGAAGGGTGTATTTTGTTCCTCTTTTTGCGGTGTGTGTGTGCGTGTGTGTGTTGTTGCGGGAGCCTCGCAGCCATAAGGCTCCGAACTCCCCGGCCGATGGGCTGGGGTAGCGTGGCATCCCCCGGCAGGCGCCGGAGCTGCAGGTCTGACAGCGGGAGAGCTATTATGCTTGGTGGTGGCAGGAGCGACAGATTTTCCTATTTAAGAAGATGGGGACTGTTGGCCGCAAGTAGGTTTTGCCTATCGAACTCTCTTAACGTATCATTATTCTTACTTCTTGTGCTCTGGGTCACACAAGCTAAGCTTCTTTTGTCTGTGCATGGGGCGGGTGGGGAGGGGGAGCTGAGAAAGGAAACCTGGCAATTAAAAATATTCCTCCCTGGGCATTTGGCTTGGATGAGCAATATTCTCTCTTCTTCTTTTTTTTTTTTTTTTTTTTTTCTCCTTCTTGGCATGGAAGCTTATTCTGACCTAACGGGAAGGTTGCTGGGTGGCGCAGCAAAAGGGGCTTCTTGGAAAGTATTCTGGGTTGGGTTGTGACGTAGGCTGCCGGGGAAATCTGCCTCTCTCTGCCTCGCTGAAGTCATAAACCTGGGCATTCCCGGGGGCCGGCTCATATTTGCCCCCTTGTCATCACCGCCGTCATGGCTGCGAGGAGGCAGAGGTGGGAAATTAATTTTAAGGAGTTTATAAATATGAAGATTGAAAGTGAAAGAGAAGCTCTGGACAGAGTTTGTTCCTTCTCTGTGGTTTTTATTCACCAAAGCGTTCTAGGTCTGCCTATAGATTCAGGTTATTTGGCAGATTTCTGTTCTACCGCTAGATGACTGATTGCTAATCTCTGACCCCAGAGGGTACTGTAGATACGATTTGTAACAAAAACGTTGTCTAAAGCAGAAGCCTCCAATTAGGTCTGTATTTTTTAATATCCCTTCTGCTTACTGGAATAATAATTTTGGAGAGCCAGTAGGCATGCCCTTTTATACCTAAGATTATCCTTTTTGCTGCAAGTTCAAGACTGTAAGCAAATTCGGTATTTTTAAAAATTACATTGACTAGGCTACTCAGTAAAAAGGCTAACCTTAGTTTTACAAGATGGGATTTAAAAATTAAGTGCTGTTCTGGGCCTCTGAAACACAAGACTCGGTGATGATCAGCTTGTCTGTTCTCTCTTAACCTTTGCTAGGCCGTGGGAGCCTGGAGTCCCACCTTGCATCCCCTCTTCTATTTTATTTTCAAATCAAATAATCACAATCTTTCTCATTTTTTTTTCCTTCAGAGATTTCAGTCAGAGGCTGAGGGCCTTGCTGGTCTTACCTGTGTTCATTTGGCAGAATCATACCCTCCACTGTGTATTCATACGGGAGTAACTATCTTTAGATAGCTTAAGCAACCAAGCAGGCATCCTAATAAAATAAGAACGGCTGCTAATAAAATCAAGAAAGGAAAGTTAGCATGACCTATCTCTAAGCGATTCCTGAATATCTGTATATTACTTGAACAATGACGTATAAACCCTTATGGAAAAGGCCTTGCCTGCAGGTAAAATTTCTTCCTGCTGGCCAACATACATCTGTCATCCAACATAAATGAGAAAAGCTGATACTCAGTGCTCTTAGACAGCAGCCAACTCCGAGAAACAAATGCCGCCCCACTCCTAAACCCACGAATCTGGTGTCACTGTCCCATTACTAGAGGCAGATGAGTATTTAGGTAGACCCGTGGGGTGGCAATGGTCTGTATGAGCTATTGCCAGGGCCGGGGCAGCGCCTGCCAGGCGCTGGAGGCTCTGAAACGACCTGTTTGACAGAACAGGGATGCAGGCCCTGGCCTGGAGAAAGCCCGTGGTGAAGCTCCTGTTGACTTCAAGAGGCCTAGGATTTTCACCCAGCCAGGAATGATAAATTACAGGGGAAAAAGATTGAATTTTCATCAGACAGTAATTGTTGGTAAGCTCTAAAAGCCCATTCACTCATTTCTTTAACTTTTACTAATTATTTAAGAGTTTATTAATTTATGACCATTTAGAAACATCACCACTGTTTTATTTTTGTTCTTGTTATCCCGTACATTTCAGCTTGTCCAGTCCACAGAGAGAGCCACGCACAGTAGCAGATCCCCAAACTGTGAAACTTTCCCTCATCCTCTCCCTCTTCTTGGCCATCACTTGATCTCACCATAGGTAGAAGTAATTCCAATTTAAAATTAATCACTTCTGGCAGCATGAGTGCTCCCTCTGCAGTAACAGAACAGATGAAATTACAAGTTGGACTCTACAGTCACAGGCTGGTCAAAAATAAGCAAATATTCAAATACTTCGTTAGGAATTACTCTCTCCTTGAAGCTTTAAGATTTGCTGCTCAGCTTTGCTGTCAGCCAGAGAGATTTGCTCCTGATGGTGCTGTAATCCACTGCTGCTGGTAATTAGACATCATTACTGCTGCGTTAAAGGGAAAGAGAGAAGGAGAGAGGACAGGCTGGGGCTAATTAACTACTTGATTCTAATGAAAGAAAGAGAGCCTGATAGCAACTGGGAGGTTGCACCGGAACAGGCAAGATGTACAACACAGACTTAATTGAAGCAGGGGTGTCTTGCAGTCTCCCAGTAGCTGAGGCTTGGTCTACTTTCATATTCTGTGGGCAGTAGCGCACGAGGTATTATCCTGTTTTTTCCCCTGCCTGGTTGGTAAGTAGCTCAAAATCACAGGCCTATCTTCAATGTCAAGTTTAAGCATGCCAGCAAGGAGAATGTATAGATGATTATGTGGTGGCTTAATCTATTTTACGGGTATGGTCTCCTCCAGAGCAACAGGAACAAATCAATTTCTAACTGTTCACATCCCTCTGTGACCGAGGAGATGCACTTTTGGTCACCAGGCAACAACATCCCCTGCAAAACAGCCATTTTAGGTCCAGAGTGGGGCATCACACAGTAAGGTATTCCTACATGCAACCCAGGGATTATCTCACTTATGCAACTTTTCCGATTGCTACTGTTATCATTGTAGGTTTTCTTTCATTAAGACCAAGCTGCACTTTATGAAAGTAGTGAAATTATGCCTAGCCTGGATGCACTGTGTAAACATGTTAGGCCAACAAATATGGTATCGACTTTCAATGGTTGGTACTCACAGTCTGTAAGGATGCATGGAACTAATTTTTATAGTATAATATCTTTTCCAACCGTATACATTATTTTAATGGTGGATTTTTTTGTGTGTATTTTCTGCATAGTTCTTTAACTGGAGCTATTTATCGATTGGCAACTTGAAAACAAATTTCTTTTCACCACTTTTCTTTCTCCTGCTTGATGTTGTCCATGGACACAAATATGGCTCCTAAAATCAGTCTCGATTTAAAAATAAATTATAAAATAATGGCCCAAGCTGTATCAGTGGATTCTAAGCAGAACTCTCCCTTAAAAAAGAAGGGCCGAGATGACTGCAGGATACATCTCAAATATAGAATTTACACGGTATTAGCAAACTAATAGAAATAACCTTAAAGGCCAAGTTTGGGTTGCTTTTATGTAATTATCAATTTGGAATGACTCCACTGACTAATGAAATCGCAAGCCTAATGTATGAATTTTCCCCTTTCTTCTTTTATATTTTCCAATTAGAAGCATAGAATGAACCTTGATTCGGAAACCAAATTTTGTTGAGTTTAGTTAAATCTTTACATCCTCCAGGAGGATCCAGTACCTCTTGGATTGCTGCTAGCAGGCCAGTGAGGCTCTCTGCAGGTTCAGGGCTGTACTACTGAATCTGATTACAGGATTTAGGGCTTAAAATTATAGGCCAGTCAGTTCTATGGAACAGGCTGTATCCCAGCCCACCTCTTGTTCTGATAGTAGAAAGATGAATGAGTTTATGGTTTGTTTGATTTTATAGAAATTACTTTGTTTATAAACAATACAAGAAAGAGGTCACAGTACAAATAACTTATATGTCAAAGTGCGGTGTTTTAAATTATCTTGTGTTTTAAATTGTTCATTATTTTAGGGCATTATATAACAATCTGAAAATATGCAGCTTTGCTTCATTGCGTTTCTCCCCATTTTTGTAGCCATGAGTATCAAAAATGAATAAAAGAGTGGGTCAAATATATGTTGGTAGCTCTGTAGCCTACTGAACTGCCAACGCGTAATGGCAGTAAGTACCACAGAAAGGTGATGTTGAGGGTGAGCTATAATTTATCCCAAGGTACAATTCTGCGGTAGTTTACACTCCCATTAAATGCACCTTCCAGGCTCAGAAGCGGTATTCGAGCCCTGCCGTATCCGTCCCATTTTAACTGCCACCCACATTTTCCTTAACCCCCGTTCAGGTCTGCAGAGCTTTGCCTCCTCTTGTTACCTGCAGCCTCTGCCCTGCCGTTTGCAGACCTCCCGATGGACTCAGTGAGGAGGGACGGTGGTGAATCAGACAGTGCTGGAAAATGGTCACAGCAGATGGAACAAAACCCGTTTAGTTGGCAACTCTTAATGCAGGCATTCAGCGACGTGTTCATGAATAAAGAGAATAACTCTGTCCTAAAATTTAAAAATGTTAAAGTGGCCATATGTAAGATGCCATCTCCACATGCGTGTGTGCGAGAGAGGCAAAGGGAGGCGAGGATCTGAGATTTCTTGGTGACAACGTTAAGCCAGAATTTTCCAAAGAAACGTGAGCCAAACAGAGCAAATTTTTAAAGAGGGAGCATTTTAAAGTGCTTCTTCTGTAAAACTAGAAACTGTTAACGTTACTTTAGAAACGTTAAATAGGGTTTAGCAATACCATAACAAAACCTACTACTGATATAACCGTCCCATGCATATAATGAGACAGGATGACAGATTCAGTGCTATCCCCTGGTAAAGGTCAGGCTTGTAGCTCGAAAGCCCAAATCTTTCCAGTGATCCAAAATAAAACCTCCCCGTTTGATTTTCATGCTGCTGTGAACCTTTGCTGAGAAGACCAAGGCGATAGTGAACTTGGTTCTTCAGTGTCTCACCCTCAGCCTCTTTTCAGTGAAGCTGTGCTGAATTCAGTCACGATGCAGCATGGTAGGAACTCCAGCACAGGCACTTCAGCCCAATCCTCTTCAGAGGTACTGCATGTTGTTTCTGTGACTATGTAGCTACGTGGTCACTGAGGAGTTAGCAGGTTGGTGCTCAAATGGGCTAACGGGCATCAGTACAGCATAATGGGACTTTTTTCTGATCTTTTTATGGAGGCAGTTTGTTTCTTTCACTGCATTTTGGGGTGATCACCGTTGTTCTTGTTCAGTGCTCTAGACAGAAAGGAGACGCTGTCCAGAGGGACTACACAGATACATACACAGAAAGACTCCATGTAGAGAGGGCTTGTCAGGAACACAGTCCCCTGCGAGAAGAAGTCTAGTGCTAGTGCTGGACGAATGTGGGAGTTAATGATTCAAATTTTGTTTCACACTAGAGAAAGAAATTAAAATAGGCTGACGCTGAACCGTGAGTTTTGGTCTGCTGTTGAAAGGAGGCAACGAGCAGCTGTTGGGTTTGGTCTGGAGGAAGCTATTTGGGTCCTGATCTTTCCCCGTATGCAGGATACACCTGTTGAGAGTCTGCTGGTAAAAGAGGAACAAAGCAGGGCAAATGTTGAAGAGAGATATAAATGAGGTACATGTGGAGAAAGATCATGAGACAGTGTGGCAGGAAACCCTCTCCAGGAGGATCCTACCAGATTCTGCAGCCTCCCATGCACCTCAGAGCATCACAGGAATCTTTTGTTCCTTCTTGAGTAGGCTGACCCCAATCAGCGCAGCCTCCAAAATGAGTAGAGCTTTACAGGACATAAAAATGGTTTGATCTTGTATATGTGATTTTAAACGTGCCAAAAGCCTCTTTGATTTTAGAAAACTCAGGAGATACTAGCTGGTGCATGACAGTTGTTTGCATTGTCCTACAGCAGCAGTGAAAGTGATCCGGTAGCTTTCTTAGATTACCTTTTTGTTCTGTTTTAATAGATGTGCCTCAAAACCTTACATTTCCATTAGCAAGGTATTTTTTTAATGGGTTATAAACATAAAATATCGAGGTGGGCATTGCCAATATCCAGGAAAGACTTGCTGCAAGTGATGGTGTTCAGCATTCTTCCGGATGCAAATGGATTTTCTTAGCGATGATCAACTTTATCACAGAGAGTTGTACAGGCTTCTAACTGCTTATTCAATAACTCTGCAAGCTGCAAAACCTGACAGCTACTATGTGCATCTGCAGGGATTAAAGCTAGCTGTTGAAATTGAATTGTAGTGTTCAAACCATTTAGTTGTGTATGTGGATACTCTTCAACTTCAGGGGCTATCTGTGGTGAACATGTTACTTAATAAATCTGATCTATGTTAGAGTTAACCTCAAGTAAGGCTGTTTTTCAGAAATAAATATTCTGTATAGACTTGGAAGGACAATTTTTATTAGATGACCTGCTTGAGCCTAGGATGAAACTCATTCAACCTTTTTCACTTGAGAGCCTGTAATTAAGCTCCTCTGGGAAATGAGAGGTTATATATATATATTATATTGCCAGTGAGATCTGTGTGTCTGGAAGTTTTGTAAATTTTGTTACCCCAAAGTTTTTAATACAAAAGGAAATGGATGCGATAACATTTTGACTGTACTTAAGAGCATTTGGGAGGTGAGATCTCTTGCACTTAAACGACTTACGATGCTAACTCACTGTACAATTTTTAAATGTGTCTGTCTTGTGATTGCTGTCTTTGTTGCCTCTGGACTTATGCATCCCACTACCAATACTGTCAGGTGGATTTTGTAGAAAACTTCTGTTGGAGGCAGATTCAGAGCTGAAGGAGCTGTCATGAAATCATGACCTATCTGTTGGGTAAAGCAGCATTGCGCTGGCATGTGGGAAATCTAACTTGTAAATGGACTCACTGCCCTGAGCTGATAGAAGATGAGTTACAAGCGAGTAGTTATACAAGTATTTAGGTACAATAAGACAAGAACAGCTAAGGTACAGCCAGAGGTTTCAGCAGACAGGAAAGACAAGGAGTGTAAAAAGGTTTCACAGAAATTCATTTTTCAGCATCTCTTCTCTATTGTGGGCCATGAGGAAATACCTGTCCTGGGTTTACATTTTTCAAGGTGATGAAACTGAACAATGGTCAGAAGTAGAGGAATTAAAAAAAAGAGGTGATGGTAAATCAAGATATTAAATTGCAGTGCATCACTCACACTAATACAAATGCAGGAACACTAAAGAACTTCAGAAAGAAGTAGCTAAAATATTATTAAAATATTGCCACTATATACCGCAATGATACTGGAGGACGGCCAACAATGTACTAGAAAGGGGGAAAAAAAGGTGGTAGAGATAGTTCATAGAAATGACAGACCAGTGAACTGTATTTCAACACCAGAAGAAAAAAATCAATAAGAAAATAATTAAAAATAGAGTTAAGTGTCAATATGAACTATACCTGGTTGGTGCAACTAGTTTGGATTTTGTAAGAGTTAGTTATGTTCCTCTAACCTGTCGTGTTCAGAAGTCTTTTACATAATTTTCAGGTGAAAATTTGGTTCTGGTTTCCTTCTGGAATGAAACCAATCTTACAGTGACTTTACTAAAGCAGGGTTGAAACTTTGGGTATGATGACAAATTAAAGCTGGTGAAGAGCTGGGAAGCCATAGGAAGTGTTTGAGAGTGATACAAATGCAGTCCAATGTGCATCTATACACACACATAAGTGTATATACATACATATATACACATAAAACTCAGACAAATGAAAGGGTTTCAACCCTGGCTGGAAATACAAATTAATTAGGTTAAGCAAGTCAAGGAAGAATTGGGAGGAAAACCAGAAATATCGTAACAAAGGAAGAAAAGAGAAATCGTGGCAGGCAGAATTCCCTACAGACCACTGCCAGATAATTTACATTTTATGCCATTGTGACATTAGCTTTTTGAGAGGAAGGGGAGAATTCAAGCTTTCCAATCACATTTAAAATATATAGGATTAGTATAACATCTCAAGGGAAATATTTAGGAATAATTTCAAATAAATCAATAAGCATGTCTTCAATAAGCATAGCAGGGATAACAAAAACTGGCATTAGGGAAAGTATAGAGAATAATATTGAAAACTTATTCTTCTCATTAATTAAATGGTATGTTCTTGCCTTTAATAACATGCTTAGTGTATTTAGCTCATCTCTGAAAGGTCATGACAGACGAAAGGTCCAGGGAAGGTAACTAAGCTAATTAAAGAAAAGGGGTACTTACAAGAGAAATAGATTTTAATGGTTGTATCACCCAGAAAGACGAACATCAAGAGAAAATGAACAGTAGAAAACAGACATGTAGAGAGGTAAAAAGAAGCTGAGAGAAATGGTGTGGTGTAAATACTGATGAACAGCAGAGAGAGAAAAATCAGCAGTCACCCACTATTCCATCTTCTAAGACTCTTTTGACAACCGTCTCAAAAGGTAAATTCAAAGCTAGGCCATTGTTTTATAACCCATAGTGTTGGGAATGGAAAGTCTGCATTGCAGTCCCTAGAGAAACCCTGATTGATTCAGCCAAAACTTCTTCTCAGGATTTTACAAGAGAAGGATAGCTCCATGGCTCTCATAAGGATGTAGTATGCTCTTTGTGTCAGTTCAGCTTTGCTGGCTGGAGCAGAAGTGAGGACAAGGTCGTGTTCCCCTGGGAGCGTGGGTGTTGGTGATGGCACTTACCTGCTGCCTTGCTGTTACCTGGTGTCTTGCAGCATCTCCCCAGATGTTTTCCCATAGAGCATCAATCGGGGTTAGTCACATTCCAGCCTATACGGTCAACGCAAGGAAAGACTTGCGGAGCGAGGTGAAATCCCGGCACCTTCCCTTCCCCTTTGTACTGAATTTTAGCATTTGCTGGTGGTCTCAGCCTTCATGCTCTTGTTTCATGAACAGATTATTAAGTTTTAGGTATGTGTTATTAGGTTGGCTGAAGTTAGCAGAGGAAAACAAGTTGGTCATTATTGCATGATGCACCTGGATGCGCTATTTTATTTAGAGATTTATTTGTTTATTTACTAATTACTGAGCTCTGAAACATGTTTTGCAAACTCCCTTGGAGACTGGGACTAGATGGTTCGTTGGTCAGTTTCACTGTAGCAGTTTCCATGGCTTGTTGCTGTAGTGATATTACTAGTCTGGAGGAAGAAAGGAGACCGTCAGGTTTCTGAGCTCCAGCACTACCCTGTGTGGACCAGTGCATGAGATTACAGTAATTTACACAGGAAGTTTGTGATGAACCACCTCCATTCTCCATTTTACTCCACTTGCGATGAGAAGTAATGTGCTGGTTTTACCTCCGTATTTTCGCCTATTTCTACTCGGATATTTTTTTTAATGCTTGTAGCAACTATTACCAAACTCTTGCGATGGTGGGAAGAAAAGAAAAAAAAGAGCAGAATTATTAGAGAATTAATTGCCAATATAGGAGAAAATTAGCTCATTCAGATGATAACAATTTCTGGAAGACTTTGCTTTTGCCCAGTCTGTCCAGCAAGTGTGGCATATATCTAATTAGATGACTCGTCCCATTGCCTTTCTCAAGAAACAGCAGTGGAAAACAATAAAGAATGTAACTCATCCTTTTCTCCCTTAATCTAGACATAGCCATAATTTTTTTATGGCATCTTTTGATAAGCTTTATCTTTTTATATTCTGAGAGTTCAGCAAAGCCCCACGGCCATGGTTGACATAATACTAAAGTATTTCATTCATAGCAAGCAAACAGCTCAGCTTTCTTTTAATGAGTGCTGTATTCCAATTCCAGGCATCTGTCTAAAACCTGTAGTTCAGACAGACCACATCTTTTCACCCCTTTTTGCCTCAATTTAGGCTTATCCATCAAGGAGGTGGGATAAGAAGTTCTGCATGGAAGCAGCAGCAAAAACCAGAACTTCTCAAAAAGATGTATATTGTAAACTCATTGGGCTTTGACCCTGCTCTTTTAGAAAACCTACACAAATCCTCAGCTTTGTTTTACCAGTGCACAAGGCCTGGTTATCATTGTTTTGGTGTAACTGAGAGCTGAATTGGGCATATGGTGAGCTTCCAAGGAGTTAAATTTGCACCGAAGCAAATAATAAAGCAATATAAATAAAGCTAGGTCTAGAGCAGAATAAAGCTGGTTAAAATAAAACCACTTTCTTCGTTTTTAACTGCCCTTCTGCACAGTAAATTTGATTATTCTCTTCAAATCGGCCCAATTTTGGCAAGATACATTGGACTTTGAGAAAACTGTGGAACTGAAAAGATTGTTTTACCTGTATTGCTACTTGAACCCCTGCGTTTTCAACTTGAAACAAATGGACTGTTTTCAAAAACTGAGCGGGGAAAAAAGCATTCTTAAATAGGTGAAAGCAGGTCAAATTTTATTAATAAGCAGAATGATTTAATTAATAGAATTCTAATGAACTATGTCTTTTCTGCTACTTATCATTGAACTTTAATGAATTTATAGGTAATTACCAGATTATTTTTTAAAAATTTAATTCTTAATAAATGTAAAGTCAGGAAAATTTTCAGATATACAGACTTCAAAAAATTTAACAAATTTGCGTTATCATTCTTGCTGTAATTTGAAAGCCAGCAAATAAAGTAGACCATAGATGGTTCTGTGAAAGTACTTTAAAATTAATTGTTAATTTGCCTAATAAATCTAAAGAGTGAACTATCAGTCCTACAAAACAGCTGAAAAACTGTAGCTGTAGGAAGTTGGAAGGAGTCAAGCCAGTGAAATCTGTGAGGCTTTGAAGGACAAGTTCTGTCATCCTAATTTGCGCTGGACAAAATCCCCTCCTGGGATAGGACCAACAGAAGGTCTGTGAATCATTTTTTCTGGCAGAAGGATTATGCCCCTGTTTTGAAGACATAATGCAGTCCTCGGGCGATGCTTAAGCTTTATAACAGCCAGTGCTCAGGAGAGGAGTCCACCCACAAAGCATCCGCCATGTGCCTTCAGCACCCTGATCAGTTGGTATCGGTTGCCCGGGTGGCAGTGACCAAGTTCTCAATAGGATACGTTCAGATAAAGTTCTTCTATTTGTAAAGAATAATTTACCTTTAACTGCTATCCGATTTTGCCACAGTATATTCAAATGTGCTAAACCAGTGCTTATTAAGTGTATAGACACGTCGATGAAATGTGTAAGAATATCTAGAAAGGTTTAATTACAGCAAGGCCAAATTCAGCTGTAAAATAATACTAGCAGCACCCTGCTCCCACCTCTTTGGTTATAATCTTCTGCAATGCCAGAGTTGCACTCATTGCAACGCCCCATACAGACAGCTCTCCGTTGTAGAAACCCCCATATTCTGATTGTTCAGGGAGGGAAAAAACAAACTGGAGAACAAGCTTGATCTTAGTCCTTTAAACTCTCCATATTTTAAAGTCGATTAAAAGTGTATCATCTCGCATCCTTTCCCCTTCCCAATTAAACATACACAACACACACACTTATCCTCAGTTACACTGCTGAGGTTGTTTGTTTGCTTGTTTTTAAGTATTCTCCCTTTTCTACAGATATTGCATTAGGACATCTGCTATGGGGAGAATTCAGATGTCTCTCCCTTTTCACTGTCTCTTTGAACTGTATTTCCTGCTTCTAATAAGAGTGGAAGAAAAGTGAGGTGAGAGAGCAAATGGAGTAAATTGTTAAAGCCAATCAAGTATAAACAAACTTTGGCCTAATAGCTCCCCGTGAGCTCATCCTAAAACAAGAAAGGAGAGGTGGAGGCTGGGGAAAGTAAAATAAGCTTGGAAAACACGTATCACACATTTCACAATAATAATAATAATAATAATAATAATAATAATAATAATAATAATAATAAAGCTAATGAGGTAAACAGGGTAAAAGAAGGCTGATACTTCCTGTTAATTTGGTAATAAAACTACTGTTGATTTTCAAACCCAGTATTTAACCAGCTAAACATACCTGTTGGCCCCCTATAAGCACAGAACAACCTTAAGATATTAACTAACAATTAAAACTGCCTGGAAAATGTGAGGAAGATGAAGCATGATTGGGGGGGGGCATTTTCAATGGAAATTTGATTTCAGCAAAATTTTGAACAAATTCTATGTCTATTTCCCAGCATTTATTTCAAATTGGAGTTTATTAGTCAACATTGAATTTAATGAGTATCACAGCATGATATAGCAGAAAGTAGCTAGGCAGAATGTTTCTAGATACTGAAAAGCTTGTTGTTATACAAATAGGCAAATAATTAATATAGATACACCTCACAATTTGAATTTGAATGTTTGCCATTGTGTCATAGCCCCAATATCTATTTGATGTCCGCAGTGCTATGTGTTTTCTATGATCCTTGTCATTTGTCTTTGCTGCTGCAGATTATTATTTACTAACAGGCAGAGAACCATTTTTTCCTTGTGTTGCCTTTATTTCCAGACCTCGAGGCCTGCTGTTTCTCATTTTGAATTCCAATCCAACAGCAGGTGCCAAGATTCAAATGTATATTATCTATGGGCAGTAGGATCAGCCCGTTTGTGTAACATCAGTTGAACTGAACCGCTCACTGTGCTGGCTGCATTTTAATATTTTTAATCTTTCTTTGGAAGGCATGCTATTTTGGTGAGCAACCAAATGCAGTCTAAGCTGCACACAAGAGGAGATCTACAAATGGGTTTCTAAATGTAGGCTTCTGTAAAATTAAAAAAAAATCCAAACCCAACAAACCACAAACTAAAAAAACTTAAAAACATGAAACTGGAGAATCTATTAGGTCCAATCCACCCACAACCATCTGGAGCAGTAAGTTATCTATCTTATTTATCTAAACAAAACTTTGGGCATGACACGAGCAGAAATGAGGTGAATAAGTTGAGCTGAAATAATTTGTACATTAATCTTTTAAAACGTCCAAGGCCAAGAAGGCCGATTTTAAGAACTGCTGAATGACATTACCATAATAATGTGAAATAGACCATTTTAAAGGCAAAAAACCTGTTCCCACTAAAGTCAATAGCGAAATCCCACTGACTACAATAGTACTGGGATTGGTCTGCTAAGTAGCAAACCATGCTTTAAAAAAATCAATACTTCAATTTTACAAGGTAATATGGATAGCAGTATAGGTGCCTATTATCAAACCCCATAGTCTGTGGATTTTATCTCTCTAATAATACCAAGGTTCAGCACCTATCTTATGAATCATTGAGGGGAAAGACATGAGCCATCTCAAAGCATTTCCCCTGCCCCTAGCTGAGAAAGCTCTCCAGAGGCAGGATGCGCTGCACCGAGCGTGCCTCCATCAGCGTCGCGCAGCAAGGATTACTCGGAAATGAATGACTGCCTCACTCGAAAAAAAAAAATAATAGCATTAATCGCTGTGGATCTTGCTGTAGCGTTTGATGCCCGGGACTTCGATTCCAACTCTTAATACATGTCAACAAGGATCTGAAATTCCCCGAAATGGGTCAGGGTTTTCATCTCAAACCATACCACAAAAAAATACTGGTGACGTTTATTTTTATTTTGCATTTCTCCTCTTATGTGTCAAGCGTTGCAGCGTTGTGATTCAAAACAGAGCTATATCCCGTACATTCCTCTTTACACAAAGGATGTATGTAGATTCTAGATACAGCCTTTGGGGAAGGGGCTGAATTTTCCCTCGCCGGCAACACGACAGCAGCCAGACCACTCTATTTGTATTCCCTGGAGCTCAAACCAGCCCTTGCAATACTGAGGGCTTTCTGGGTCCCTCCGCCCCCGGGGGACGCTGTACCCCAGAATCCGGGTGTGATGGGAGCTGAGGCGGTGGGAAGCCGGGGTGGGGGTGGGGGGTGTGTGCGTGTCCGTGTGTGTGTCCGTGCGTCCCCCCGCCCGCGGGGCTGGGGTGCGGGGCGGCGGCGGGCCGGGCGCTGGCGGGAGGCGCGGTGACCGTGACTCCATCGGACATAATGAGCGCAGGGGTTCGGCAGACATTTCCTTCACCCCTCCCCCTGCAGCCATATGGTGCCGTAAACAACCGCCGCGCCGTGCGGGGCTGGGGGTTTGCTGTTGTTGTTGTTGTTGTTGTGGCTGTTCCACCACACACACCCCGAGCCTCCCGGCGCTGCAGAGGCCGCCGGTGCCGGCCGGTGCTCCGGGGCGCCTCTCCCCGGACGCACCTTGGCGGGGCCGGGGAACGGGGGGCTGGGGAACGGGGGGCCGGGGACGAGCAGCGACGGAGGGGCCATCTGCCGGGGCCGCCCCTCGGAGGGCCGGGGCCGCTCCGGGGGAGGCAGCCCGGGCCGCCACGCCAGCTGGGTGCGGGGACTGCCCCACGGGGCGAGGAGGGGGCCGGGGCGAGGGCCGCCACGCCGCGCCCCCACAGCCCGCTGCCGCCGCCGCTGCGGCTCCATTAATTGATTCAGGGCCTGGGCTGGCATTGAGGGCACCGGGGGGGGGTGGGAGCGGGGAGAGGGTGCGGCCGTGCCGCCATCGCTGCCCCCCCCCCCCGCCTGTTCCTATGGTAACAGTGAAATACCTCCGGCACACACACACGCACACCCTCTCCTCTCCCACTCGCGGAGGTGGAGGAGGAGGAGGAAGAGGAAGGGGGGGGCCGGCCGGGCACGGCCACCGCGCCCTCGGCACCGACCCCCCCCGCCGCGCCGCGCCGTTCCCATGGCGACGGGCTGCGGCAGCACCTGTGCGGCCGGCGGCGCTGAGGCGGCGCAGAGCGGCTCCTGCCCGGCCGTCGCCCCCCCTCCCTCGCCTGCCGCCTTCCTCCTGCTCCCCGCCGCAGGCCGGCCTGGGCCAGCCCTCCGGGGATCGGGCTGCGGTCTGTACGGGCGGGTGGGGGAAATCCGACCCGGCCCGCAGCCGCCATCCCGCGGCGCGCCGGGCCTCGGCTTGCACCCCCGCAGCGGGCACCGCCGGCTCCGCGCGGTTGTGTGTGCGGGAGGATAATAACGTGAGGTAAACCAGAACCCCCGGTGTATTTTCAGCGCAGCGAATGGCCTGCGCCTGCCCGGCGTGGGGGTAATGCTGGCACTGTTAGCACCCAGAGCGGTGCTTAGTGCTGGCGATGGGCGGGTGACGCCCTCCTCTGCCTGCAGCAGTCGTGGGGGCGGCCGTGGGTGGGTTTCTGGGCCAGCCTGCCCTGCTCCCGGCAGGGGACGGGTGCTGGTGTGCGTGTGTGGCGGTACGGATGGTTCCCGTTCCATCCGGGCAGTGGCGGACACACGCAGCGCGCTTGCACTATGGCTGCCGGGCCCGCGGACATCACAGGCCTGCGGAGGTAGTGGTGTGACTCGGGGAAGCCCTTGTCTTTGGAAACAAACCCCAAGTCTCTTCAGTAAATCCACTGTACCGTGACGTGATGCCACATGAGACCTTGCTGGCAGTTGTAGGGCTGCCCAACGGCACAGCAGCTACAAATACTTGCTGTGAATAGTGACATGTCATAGTTGGCATGACTTGAGGTGCAGGGAGTGGAAATAAAGCCTTGCACCACTGTCACTGCTGGTGTTCACCTTGCTTTCTGCTTTTGCCAGAGCCCAGCACCTGAGACACCTCTTGCTTACCAGCCCCAGCGCTCTCTTACCCTGCGTACATAGCTATATGGTATGTAGCATAGCATATAGTTATAGCTATTCCTGAAAAGTTGTGTTGCTCAACTTTTGTCCCTCAAGGCGCTAAACTGGCTATTACAGGCAATAAAGATGTTTGTATATAGCTGTGATGTGAAAATATGGCCTTGGGTCCCTGACGTGCAAATATTAATCTGATACGTCTTGAAGCCAGGTCTGTCCCTGTGAAGACTTGTGAGCACCTTCTTCCATGTAGCTGAATGGGGCAGCCCAGGAATTGGGAAGAGGGTGTGGACGGGAGGAATGTCCTTAGCCCCAGGTACTAGAAGAGGTTTCTCTTTTAACCATAATATGAGAAAGCTATTTTTTACCAGCTTCACTAGATCTCGATTGTGTGCCATGGAATGCAGCTGGAGGACTCCCATTGCCTTAAACAAAACACAGCTGAGACATAAAAAGGTAGTAAAATACCTGACCAATAATAACATTACCCGTGAAAATAAAAATTGAATCCCTTTGTGAAAAACTAACCACAAAACCGCATCTGTATCCTAAAGATGTTCATGTAAAAAAGAGCAGGAAGCTTTCTCTGTCTATAAAATAGCTTAAAAATTGAGTGTTATCAACTGTTACAATTTCATTGTGAGTCCCATGGTGTTTGCAATATTTTTTGAAAAAATGCCATCTGCAGTCAAATGCTCGTGAAAATTCTACTTTTGTGTTAAAAAAAAAATCAGAGGAAAATCATTTAATAATCCCTGTAGCTGTATAGAAGAGATTGTCAGTCTTAGCAACAACTCCCTGTCAATTCTCAAGATCTCTCAAGGACCATGAGTATTTCATTATCAGCCTTTTGACTGATGAGTGTATAAAATGCTAGTGGTTAGTGTGGTTCTAGAGACTGATACTGTTGATTTATAAACCACAAATGGTGTTGCAGGCTGCTGCTTGAGAACTTCCGCTTCGAACACTACCGATGTCCCAAGTGGACCCTGTAGACTTAGAAACCAGGGAACAAAACAAATGTGTGCTTTCCTAAATCTTAAGATTTTTCAGACCAATGTACTGATCATACCCTATTTCATTAATTCAGTTATCAATTAAATAATTATTGTTAAAATAAAAGCCATAAATATGAAAGATGAGAAAAGGAAGGATAAAATTTCAGCAGAATCATTTCAACATGATGCCTAGTAAGCTCTCTGAAAAAATTTCAGAAGGTGCTCAAAATAACAAAAAGTCTAAAATTTAATTACAGAGATAGGAACACGGAATACATCTTAAATTATATAAAGCTCAGCTTCATAAGAAGGGAGTCTAGGAGAAGCTTCAGTTTCTGAAGTTTACAAATCATATTGCAAAAGCTTAATATGAAAAAAACTGCGTGAGTGTGCTGTACCATAAAGCCAGCTCTGGAGAAGGAGAGCATTCTAGTAAATGGCTTGGTGAAGACTGAATTTCCTAGGTGCCATCTCATCACAACCAGGAGGCATTCCTTCTGCTGCAACAACAGGAGCACAGGAGGGTGAAATGTGAAAGCAACATCAATGCCATTATTTCTTGGCCCCCTAATTCTAATAGGTTGATTTTTGTGGGAGCAAAAAAGCAAAATAAATTGCTACAATACCTACAGCATCAATAACTCGCAAGAATTAATTCAGAAATTTTACATGGCATGAGTTATACATAGTGTCAGTAGAGTTGATCGTAATGGTTCCTTCTAAACCATTGTAATCATAAGAAGCCTGGCCAGCAGGTCAAGGCAGGTGTTTCTCCCCCTCTGCTCTGCTCTGATGACACCCCACCTGGAGTGCTGCATCCAGCTATGGAGCCCCCAGTACAGGAAGGACATGGACCTGTTGGAGCGGGTCCAGAGGAGGGCCACAAAAATGAACAGAGGCATGGAACACCTCTCCTGTGAAGAAAGGCTGAGATGGCTGGGGTGGTTCAGCCTGGAGAAGAGAAGGCTGCAGGGTGACCTTATTGTGGCCTTCCAGTACTTAAAGTCCGCCTTTAAGTACTATAAGAAAGATGGAGGCAACCTCTTTAGCAAGGCCTGTTGTGACAAGTCAAGGGGCAGTGCTTTTAAACTAAAGGAGGGTAGATTTAGACTGGATATAAGGAAAAAAATTCTTACAATGAGGGTGGTGAAACCCTGGAACAGGTTGCCCAGAGAGGTTGTGGATGCCCCATCCCTGGAAACATTCAAGGTGAGGTTGGACGGGGCTCTGAGCAACCTGATCTAGTTGAAGATGTCCCGGCTCACTGCAGGGGTGTTGGACTAGATGACCTCTAAAGGCCCCTTCTAACCCAAACTGTTCCATGGTTCTATGATTCTCTCTCTGTAACTCATGATACCCAATATAACTGGGAAGGATGAATGCAAACAATAGGATGCTAGACTGGATGCTGGCATTTTAGTAGATTTCTTTATTTCAGTGAGTATGCAGACCTGAAAGAATACACTGAACAGAGACAAATGTCTATAAGTTACAAGCGGAAATAAGACAAAAAAAAAAAACCCAAAAAACAAAAAACCAAAAAGGGAGCAGTTGTGCTGAAAATCTGATAGGAGAAAATGAAATGGAGCAACCCTTTTTGCCTCAACATTCAAAACCTGAGGGAGTTTCAGAAGGATTTTTTTGGGTGTCATCAGAAATCATAAAATGTGTTTGTCAAAAAGCCTGAAGAAAAAGTATTCCTGACTCCTGGAGAAGGACAGTGCAATGATGGCATTGTGCTGTGAAGTACCCTCAGATGGCAGGTTACTGTTAAAAATGACTGAGTAAGATGGGAAATGGGCTGTAGTGGTGAACAGATAGATGGGATAGAACTCTAGAAACCAAATGAAACTCCATCCTAAATGCATTGTACCAGCTGGTGACAGCTACCTCAATGGTCTGTTTATTTTTCTTAGGCAATGTTTAGCCAGCTTGCCATGCCAGTGAAGTATTATTGAATCAAATTGAATTTAATTTCACACACACCCATATGTAAAAAAACAAATACACATATTTACCAGACATGCAGCTGTGCCTGATGTCTCCCCAGAAGGCGAATTCCAGGATACGTGCAGAATACCCCCAATGAAAAGTTATGCTACAGATGATTTGATTTGATGGGAAATTACTGTGTCATTTCCTTTGAAAGACTGTAGCGCTCAAAATATAGTACTTTAATAGGCTATTTGCACAGAACAGAACAGGGCTTGTCTGCACAGTCTTTTTAACATCTTCTTGGTGATCCATGCTGATTTGGCAGTTGTAGACTTAGGATTTTGAATTTCGAGTCTTCCTAGTGAGGGAGAACTGGTCTTAAATGTTGTTTGGGTAGCAGGTGTGGTTCATCAATAAAGTAATAGCATATTTCTCTTAGAGCAGACAGGGCTTAAATGATGCTGATAAAGTACATATTCAGTCCACATAGCTGACTCCATCTGTTGGTGCAAGTGCTGCAAAGCCTTTTAGGTTATTTAGAGATAGTGGTTGCTATACAGTGCAAGCAAATGAGTGGGTGCAATGTATTTACAAAGAGAGAGATGTGATACAAGAATTCCTACTACACTGGCATCCTTGGTTTTACTAAATGTTTCACCACACACATGATCTCCTTCTGCAGTGTGTCTTGGGAAACGTAGTCCAGGAAGAATCAAGCCTAGTGTAAGGAAGAGGTGAAGCTTTGAGAAGAGCAAATTGGAGGTTCCTGTCAGCACAACAGCATTTCAGAAGATGCAGTTTATGTTCAGCTGATGCTGAAAGAAACAAAATACTGCGTTTTCAAATCCAGTCCTTGTTAATATTTTGTTCAGCAGGATAAAAATGTTGTTGTTTATATTGTCAGCAAGGTGAAAATAGGTGTTGACTCTCCTCCTTTACAGCTTTATACCCATAGCCATTTCCAATGTGTATGGGCAACTGTGATCTCTGTAACTCTATCAGCCTTGCTGAGGAACTGAAGCTGATGATGGTGTGCCCCTAGTCCTTTGCAGGCAGAGTGTCATTTTAGAGACAATAGGACAATTTGGGAGGTTGAGCCATAGTTTAATAAAATCAATGAGAATCTTCAAGGGGATTTTTAATTATGTTATTATTCGTGAAGAAAGAATTTCCTTGACCCCTTGCAAAGGAAGCTGTTTTTGGCAAGAGCAGAGCAGGAATTGGGAGCTACGCTGGAAACAGTGCTCTGGCAAAGCCTTAGGGAGGTGATCACCTCTTTCTCACTGCCACTGCGAGGCCCTTGCTAACTCTTCCTCAGCAGGTATGATCTAGCGTGGCAGAGAAACTCTATTCCCCAAATGACTCCTAGAGAGTGTTAGTATCCTGTCTGTCTTCCAAGTGAACATAACTGGGGAATAGCAGCACAGCAGTCTGCAAACGTTTTGTTGCAGGCGGTCGGCATGGGCTCAGCCAAAGATTCTGTGTTTACTTCTATTAGTCCGTAAAATAGTCTCTCAGAGGCAGTGGTGAAAGCTACCTCGGAAGAGTCATTTAACGCAAGACAGAAGAAAGTACATCATGAGTGACAGAAGACAGTCCCTTTTCTGTCAGGGGGTGGGCTAAGTGACCGTTTGATTTTTCTTTCATCTGTAATGTCCCTGATTTGTATAGTACTATTCATCTCAAGAGATCCCATAGCACACTGCAAGCTAAACTGTGAATTACAACCGGCTCTGGGTTGGAAGGCCGTATCCATCAGTCAAACTGTACACAGCGTGTGTACGTAATGAGAGGAAGAGAAACATTACTGTCATTACTGAAGGCACCCGAGTACTGTGTCCCATTATCTTAATACAGCCAGTGTACGCCGAGGAGCGAGAAAATGGACAAGTCACTTCATATTGGTGAATTCCGGTTTTGCTACAGTTTGAATGCACTAGTTGAAACTAAGGTATTAGGAGACAAAGCACCAAATTCCGGTGAACCCGATTAATAATATAGTCATTATACTGTGCTTAATACTTAATTGAATTTGAATGCTATGTTTCAACTTTTCTTCCTGTTCTGGTAAACAGCTGAGAAATTTTAAACTTTATTTGTTTTATATAAAGAGAGAAAGTGCAACTAAGGATACATACTCAAAAGAAAAAAATTTTAATATAGAGCTTTGTTTGTGTTTTGAGTGCGGAATTGTACTAATACTAACGAAGATTCATATAGTTTGCATATTAACGGTTGTAGATATGAAAGAATAATAATGAGCTTTAATTATACAGAGCAGATTATTTCATCTGCGTCTTTTCTGTCATCAACTGTGCTTTACCTATAACAATATCAGCACGTGAAGCAATACTGTATGGTACTGAATTTGTGGGCATGCCTAGATTAAGGCAGAGACTGGGAAACATCTGATTAATAGGGAGTCTAACTTGCAAATACTCTGATTTCCTGTCTTCTATCATGTATCAGATGTTGGGTAAATCTGGTTACCTGCTTATTCAAACCATCTATTTTTGCAGTATTGTTGAGCAAACAGTATATTTTCCTTCGTTATTTGACTGTTATTTTTTTAAATTCTGTTAAAAAAAGAAAAGGGACGGTGAAGAGCATCATTAGTGATCAGAACTGGGGTGTACCTCATCTTCACTAAAAGGATTACGAATTTGATTTTAAGAAGTTGATATTTATAAAAATTAAGCTGAATTTATCCAATAAAAGAGCATTGGCAAAGTCAATGTTGTAATTTGTAATTGCCATCGTTTTGAACTGTTTGCTCTTGAGGGCATGCTCCAGGTTTGATGCAGGGAATGTTCTGAGTAAAATTTGTGTAACTGAAGATCTAACCCCTTTCTGCTAGGAATTCACGGTTCAGACATCTATGTCCATTTCAGCTTCAAAGTAGCATAGTAAAGGAAAATACCTCCATTCACTCTCCTGTTTTATAATCAGTGTTACATGTGCATATTAGATAAGACTGCAAAACATGTAAAAGAAAATTAATACAGAGGCATCTTTTAAGTACAGGCTTTCGAAGAAGGTGATTGCTATGGAGTAAAGGTCTGAATGAAGGACACAGCACTGAATTTCATTGCCAGTAGCAGAACAGACTCAGATTTTGATTCCCAGCCCTCAGATGAGTGGTGGTGTCTGAGCATGCCTGAGAGGACATGCACACAGTCCCTGTGGAAATTGCTAACTATAAATCTGTTTAAGCCCTGAAAAAAGTGTTTGGACTGCATGAGGAGCTGCAGATAGACTGAGAGAGGAGCAAGGGGGAGAAAAAGTAAGAAGTAGTAGGGAAAACGTATTTTCTTGTACTGCTTCTGTCAGAAGAACCAATGGCACTCCTGCAAATATTTGAGTATTCTCACTGCTTTTGGAAGGGCATTAAGGCAAGAAAGACTTATGTTCTTGCAATGCTTATTGAAAGAAAGGTTGGTGGAGTTTATTTAGAGAAAAACTGAGTCTACTGGGTCTTCAGAGAAGGAGACTCTTTTAGGTGGTTTTATTCTCTTGGTGCATAAACCTGCGGGCCAAGCAGAGTTTGGTGGGCTTTCATCAAGGTTCATCACGTGTAACATTGGCCAGTATTCTGTATCGCATGAACAGCTTCAATATAATATTCAATACAGAATTATTTTCCTTGTAAAGGAGAGTACCAAAAGGGTTCATAAAGGTTCCCTTTTTCAATCAATGCCACCATTTTTCTCTTAGATTCGTTTTAGATATATATTTCATTTATGTCACTGTAGCATAAATTAATTGGCAAGGTGAAATGGTAGACCAGTGTTGAAAATTTCTCCTAAGCAAAGTCTGGCTAATATTGACTTTAGTGTACAGTAGCAGCATATTTGTGCTGAATGGTGATATGAACTCTCCATCTGCAGATGTCAGCCTCCTAGCTATTGCGCTGGTCAGGACTGAACATATGGTTGAGCAGTGCTTTTCAAAACTTGGTTCTGCTGGCAAGGATTGGCCTCTTCATGCTGTGGACTTTGTTTATGGTTGGGGAAGGGAGGAAGAAGAAAAGGAGAAAAAATTGGTGTAAACCGTCTGGCTGTCTCCAACAGTGCTTCCGCACAGAAACACAGGTTTTTGCATCTGGCGCTTGTTCTGCCTAGGTTACCCAAGAGAGGAGAGGGCTGTCGTAGGAGTGGGAAAAAAGTTAGAATTTGGGAAATGTAATTTAATTAAAGAAAAAGCCTACAAATAAGTTGTTAAAGAGTGTCACGTAAGTCTGCTGAGGTAATTTAATTTTGCAAAATCTGATCTGTGCGCACACACAACTAATACGGAAAAGCAATATTCTTTATTTACCAACTAATTTAGTTTGATGATGCTTTTGAGTGCGCAAGCTCTCCCTCGGGTCTGAGATAGGATCAAAAACCTTGGGGTTTTTAATGTATTTTTGGAAGGATAACTTTTGCAACCTTCATAATGAATTTTCCTGAAGAACATGGTTAGGTATTTGGTTTGTGGCATTTGCTGGCTACACGGAAGACTTAACTGCCAATACCTGACATGACATTTGCAGACCTGGTGGAGAGACTGTGTATCCAATCATTTGCCTGGTTTTTCTAGGTACTGTGTTGCTTCCTTTGAGAACAGACCTTAGTTCTCCCTGCAGTTGCTACTTCTTATGTTTGTAGATCCTCAGGGCTGTAATGCCACTACTGCTACGGCTGCCTGCAGGCAGAAGTCAGTGTGCCAAGCACAGACCCATCCATTCAGTTTTTACTAATCTGGCCGCCGCGTCCCCAGTGGCCTGTATCCCTGGTCAGGTAACACTACCTGTGCAATTACAGCCAGCCCCTTCATGATCCCTGCCCGTTTGTCCCTGCAGAAGTCCAGAGGGACCTCCATTAGTCTGTTAGTTTATACTCCAGGAATATTTAGTCTTGGAAATACCTCTTTGCTCCCTGCAACAAACAGCTTTCTTCCAGCATGGGAAGTATAACGGTAGTGTGGTGAGAGAACCAGGCCACACGTGGAGCACAGGGTGCCCTAGAGACTCCCGTCCCCTTTGGCACTGGAGCTGGAGACAGCTGTCATTATTCTGCGCTTCGCCTTGCAAGCAAGGTTGCTGAACCAGCGCCTGGGTTATATCAGCACCAAGGTTTTGTACGGGTGATGCAAAGCCACTGATGTTTTCTCATGTGTCCCTGTACAGCACCCGTGCAGCTTAAAATCTGATCCCCGGTGTCTTTACTGATGTTGCTAATGAGGTTACCAATTAATGGCACCTAATGGTCTGTTATAGCAGTGGTTTTGGTGATGGAGACAGCTGTCCTCTGGGAACTGTGCTGACACCGTGAACTCATTTTGTATAAGTAAGTGAACAGCTGTTGCAGAAACATCGATGGGAGAGATTAGGTCACACACTTGATCTCCCTGCTACCCCGGGGCTATTCCTTGCAGTATGCAGCAGGTGGAAGGTGGAAACAACTTTTAAGGGACAAAAGCCCTTGCTGGAGCTGGATCCAGAGATCTAGACACAAAACCACTATATCCCATTAGCAGTCTTCTGATCCGTCCTGTTCCCCTAACTTTTTGAAGTATTTTGCCAATTAACTAGGATTTTGAAGCAGTTTATTATTTCTTCAGAAGTTTTGTCGCTGAGCTGTGTTGATCTGTGGTGTGGCATCTTCCTGGCACTTGATTGCAGTATGTAACTCTCGGCACTTGCATATCACGTTATTTATTAAAAAAGCTCCCTCTGCAAACACCCTTGCATCAGAGGCTTATGAGTATTTGGAATACAATTTAAAAACATACATTTAGTTTCACAGGCAGCACTTTGGGGTAGTGAGTTCTCACTAAGCTTCACTTCAGTGTTAGGTTACTTTTGGTGTACAGTAGTTGCATTTCATCAGTCTGAAAAAAGGTGGCATTATAGATCTACATTGTGTTCCCCTAGTGTGTGAATACCTGTAAAGTATAGCACACTTCAAAATATAATTGTGTAACTGTTCATTTTTGGAACACGACAGGAATGTTAAGGGTTAACATTTAGTTAGTAGGTTGCCCATTTCTTTTTGCTGAACTGATGACAATACTGGATATTATAATTTAGAAAAAACCCCAAAATATAGCAAGCAGGTCCACTCTAGGATTCACACCCATTCATTTTAAAATCCCCTACAGTGAAAAACGTTTGAAGAGAATTAGCTCTTTTATCCTGGTAACCTTATTTGGGAAAAGCAGATCTTTTCATGCTCAGCAAAGTACTATATAGATACAAAGAACTGTCCATTTTGAGATGAAAGTAAAACTAAGTTTTGTATGTATTGTCAGCGCTAGTAACTCTTATAAACAAAGTTTCATGGAAATTAATGTACAGTGTGCTGAGCTGTCACAGTGGGGAGCTGGAGTCCCTTCCCTTCAAAATACTCACCAGGAGTAGCTGACCCTTCCAGATCACATGTGAGATTGAAAAGGTGGTTCCCCTAAATAAGTGTTTAGCTTGGCATTGCAACCTTCTCTGGAAAAGTCTTGGAGTAACTGTTTACAGCCTGGCAGATATAATTATCAGATAAAATGTATGAAGAGTAGAAAGACATGAAAAAGTGTTTAAAGGGAATGTAACTTCCATATTTGTACACTTAGTGGTCACTTGTGCTTCACTGATTTGTTATCCTTCTATTTTTTGGCTTAGCCTGATGGTGTATTTACAACTTTTTGAAAAACTGAAGAAATCTGTACACAGAAAGATTACCACCAGCTTCAGAGTCGCTTCTTTGACCTTTTTTTGGTGTCCCTTAGTAAGGAGAAATCTTAGGTTATAGATACCCTAATACTTACCTCTATGTTCAGTTTTACTTTCAGTAAAAGAATAACATGTTACTTTAATGGGATGAATGTTCACACACTTTTCACACACTTCTCTTTCATGGTAGAACTGAAGTCCTGGCAGTTTTTTGAGCTTAAAAACTTCAATTTCTTAGAATTCACACAATTACAGAACATTCTGGTACAACTTCCTTATACCTAGATGAATCCTCTAGTGAGGCATCGAGAAGGAATAAACGCATTAAAACTTTGATTGTGAATGTGAGCTCAGACAAAAAAAACCTCAGTTAAATTTGGCTATGGTACACTCCTGTTCAGGATCCTCAATGTCCTAGGTAGGTGTATTAGCTCCCAGCTGCTTACGAAACACTGAGTATGAAGTGGGCAGGTAAAGTGTACTGGATATTTCCAGAACTGTAGTGAATATTTAAAAAAAAAATTGACTTCAAAGTCAAAACTTAATTATTTCTAATAGAAAACTAACCCACTAAAGAAGAGACAGCATCCTTTAGGGAACAGGAAATAATACAATCTGGTTGTCAAAAAAAAATATTATAGTGCTTATCTTTTAAAATATAGACTTCTGAACAAACTATTCAGAAATTGCCTAAGATCAGCAATTATTTTCTAGATAGTATTTTAAAATGAAGAATTCAGTGGTAAATTGTCATGAAGTTCAAATTAGTAACAAAAAATTGCAATTTGCGGAAT
This sequence comes from Phalacrocorax aristotelis, assembly GCF_949628215.1. Classification (NCBI taxonomy): domain Eukaryota; kingdom Metazoa; phylum Chordata; class Aves; order Suliformes; family Phalacrocoracidae; genus Phalacrocorax; species Phalacrocorax aristotelis. The sequence goes on along the minus strand of NC_134277.1, from coordinate 121,264,016 downwards.
TAATTTGTTTTTTTGGTGTTAGAAATTGACCAAAATTTTTCACTTTCAAAATGCAAACTGCTGTCCCCCTGCAGGTTTTATATGTGCTATTCCTCTCCCTCTGTCCAGCTTTGGTTTAATTGGAATTATCCATACTTTTCACAGAATATCATACATTTAATGCCTGGGTTAACTGTTCCTGTATTAAATATACCAACTCAACAACATATTTTTGTGGACAGAATACAGCATTAATTTGCTTTCTTTGACAAAAAAACAAAAGTAAAAAAGGCCAGCTGTTATAATACTGTGCATCTAATGATGGAAACATCATCTGGCATTCTAACAAAGTAGGCAAGAATTTGCTGGCGAGGGAGGCAGGTAGAGGGAGTAATGTGGCAAATTCAGTTTCCGTGTCAGAATAGGTGTTTGTTCAGCTTCCCTCTGCTCTCTCCAGTCACACCAGGGCCATGAGTGTCCCTGAGCTAGATATTTAAGTATCTTTCTCATCAGTTTGGGTAATGTTCACCGCAGTGTGCATGTGTAAAAAATCCCATCTTGTTATCTTACTAAGGAAGCTATTTCTGCATCTGAACTGGCGTTTTAGTCTGGAAAAGGAATGTGCCTTTGAAACAAAGCTCCTGACCATGCTCACTGTGCTTGTTTCACACTGCAGTGTTTTTTTTTTTCAGTGCAGGCACTGAATTCCTTTCAGTAGAAGAAAACTGGTGTTTGTTCCAGACATGCACCTACTGGGTTGCAACCAGAAGTGGGTGTCCCGTGCAGGGGATCGGCTATGAGCTAGCCTGAAATACATACAGTGTGTAATAACCTCCTTGGTATCAACTCTTTTGCTCTACAGATCTGCTGTTCCTGTGCTGGCACAGATACAGCTCATGGTGTTTGGTTAGCCTGCAGCAACAGACTTCACAAATAGTAAAATGTGGCCTGTCTTCTGACTGATTTTTGTTCAGAATGGTTGTGTAAATGTTTGAATGCCCCAGGAAAAAAAAATGATCAGATGTTAGTGTGCTGAGGGAAAACAGTATTCAGACCTTAGTTAAGAAGTAACTCTTAACTCTGAAGAGTAAACTGCAGCCAGGGCTCTGCCTGTCCTGTATTTGTCACTGGGGTCTTCTCTTGCCATTCCTTTAGGGCTCTGAGTGTATTTGATCTTGAGGCGGCTTTTTGAAATTGCCTCTTGCCTCCCATATCCATGCTTACTTTCAGTAGGAGACACAAGAGTCCGTAGACACATCCCACATTTCATTTTCAAGCTCTTCTCCTGCACTAACATTGATGATGATGATGCCTATCCACCCACACTTCTGAAGAAAGATGAAAAAGAAAAGTTTCTGCCCTTCTCCAATATGGAAAGAGTTTTAAATATTTATCTCAGAGATCACTGGCCAGATTATTAGCCCATTCATGCCAAAGGGGTCTCTGAAGCTACCTTGTTTATCTTGAAATAATTTCCAGGCCCATTTAACAACACTTTAAGGAAAGATAGGTGACAGATCTTCCCTTTTGAGTTTGGCAAGTTGGGTTTCACAACCCATTATCTCTAAATGCCAGAGCTTAATTTAAGAGTGCTCGTGATTCACACCAGATGATGGTCTCAGCTGAAATGACTCAGAAGGGTAGTCCTTTTAGGTGGGATCTTCTAGAGTTCTGTGGCAGGTAGCATTCACCCCTTATTGTTTGTGGACAGACATTTTGCTTTGGCTCTTTACCATCATCTGGACTGCTCCAAGGTATAAAGGAGAAAGGGACTTCGGCTCAGTATTGATTTGATCTCTCTTATCTGTACTGGGTCTCTTGAACTCTCTCATCAAGACAGTCAGAGGACTTTTTCTCATCTGCAGCTTTCATAATATCCCCAAACTTTGTGTCCGTTGTTTAGTTTTAGTCTCATCTCAAATGCCATATTAATTTGCCATTTTACTTCTCTTTATTCTCTTTATTTTCAGGATCTGTTTCTACAGTTAGTTTGACTTGTTGCTGCCATATCCCAGCTTAGTGGTTTAGTCTTTGTAGGGTTTATTGCTCTAAAGGTTCCAGAGGCAGAACTTGACAGATGGAAAAGGTTCTCGTGTATGTCTGCCTCAATATCTCTGATTTTTCCTGTCTCCATCTGCTGGTAAAAAATGAGATTTGCTGTTCAAACAGATCATATAATGAGTAACAGAAACTATAAATTTAAAATAATAAATACCCCTTTCGCTGTTATAGATACTTTCCATTAGGAACTGGGTAGAAATGCTCAATTTATTTATTTTTAGGCTGCTTAATAATAGATATCAAATGCTAATAACTTTTGATCTGTGGTGGATTTATACTGCACTCACAGAAATAAGTTAGATATTCAAATGGATGCACTAATAATCTGGGAATTCAAATCAGTTTTCTGACAGGACTAGAGTTGTTCATTTCTATGGGAGTAAGAGACATTCTAAAATGGTCATCCCTCTTTTTAAATATTAGTATTTTTACAGTTACTGAGCGAGCGGATAAAGAAAATAATGTATAATGGGATTTTCAATCTGATAATTTATCTTATTTCAGCAGACAGGTATATATGGCTCATGTAATATATAAACTACCACTGGTTCCTCCTAACAGTTACAGTAGAAAGGGAGTAAAACACCTACATACAGTCATGTCAGGAGCTTATTACATAGAAGCTAACAAGGTGGGGCTTATGTGCAAAACTTTTCCTAAGTATGTAGTTCATTCAGAGCACAATGTTTCAGTCAGCAAAAGGCTTTGCTTCCCGTCCAGGGGAAGTGCATCTTCAAGAGTGCAAAAAGTGGTACTAGTCAGCAGAGGTGTGGTGACAGAAGTGTGCTTTAACTCTGCTGTTATCTGAACTGGTGTATATCAGAAAAATGGTACATGTCATACTTCTGCTTTCAAAGCAGTCCTACATTTGTATGTGATTTATGTTATGTAATGAAATATTTAGATTGATTGTTATTTCCATCTACTTCTAATGTTTTGTAGATGCTTCTGGCTTTGATGCTTTTACAACAGAGGTTTTTATAGACCTAAACATTTTCTATAAAACCACCAACCAAGCCTTTACTTTTATTTTCTATTTCAGTCTATCATGTGTTTATAGAAATATATTTCAAACGCTGTAAAGATGCTGATAGTTATATTCATTCACAAATCAAGAGGGTGTTTTATGAGAGCTGTTTCCCCCAAGAAATTTCGACATGAAATGATGCGGGTATTCTCAAGCAAGAAATTACAAGCACTTTTGTTTCAGTGGCTTTAATTTTAAAGGCTGCAAAGTAACCATAAAAATGACAGCCTTTCATTTAATAGATCTTTTTGCTGGCTCGACTATCTGTTTGCTTCACTGGCAAACTTTTTTCCCTTCTTTACTCCCACTAGCCCTGCAGCTTCCACCTCAATAGAAGAGATGACTCTGTACTCAAGCATCCTTGTTCAAAGGGATCCTTAGCACTTTCTGAGAGGTACACAACTCTGTAAAAGAAACTTCTGTCCAGAAATTTATTCTTTGTGTGGATACCTGAAAGTAAACAACTTTAATCTCAGAGTACAAATGGAATCTGTAGGGCTGAAAATGAAAAGAAAGATCTATTTATTTGTATCCTAAGAACATAAGAAGATCACTGAATAAACTTAAAAACAAGAATGAAGAGGAAACCCTGCAACACAAAGAATAAAATTAAGTAGCTTCTCACTGGTAGAGATTGAAACCATTCTAGCAGCTATAAGGATGAACTGTATTTTGGCAGTGCCTGTCATGCTGTTGGCCAGAGAGGAATCTGAGACAACTGGTTTAGAGTAGGGGCATACCCCCGTGATGGCTGGAACAAATGGGATAAAACTCAGCCTAAAAGATTTAAGAGTCTAAGTCCAATTCTTGAGGAGAAACATTCGGTGAGGCTTCCATTCCTAAGTCATTTTAGAAAGTGGGTCTTGTACTCTTGCCATGATGGATGGAAGCCCTAAAAATACCTCTGATTTATAAATATCCTCCCTGCTATTCCAGAGCTGTTAGTACCCAAGTCACTTTGAAACTGGCATTAATGCTTCTCAGTCATAGAGTTATCAAGAAGGAACTCAATCAATATCTAGTCTCTCCAAGACAAGATTTACTCAAACTATGCCTGGCAGAGATTTCTCTAACTTGGTCTCAAAATCCCTCTGCGGCAGAGATGCCACAGCCTCCCCAGGCAAACTGTTACACTGTACTTGACTATCCACATCAACAGTAAGTTCTTCCTAATGTCTAATGTAAATCTCCCATGCTGTGGTTTAAGCCTATTACTTGTCCTGTCCCTTGTGGACATTTCATAGCCTTTCAGACAACTGAATAGCATTATCACATATTCCCTCATTTATCTCTTTTTAGCCTTAGCTGAGGCTAAAAGATGTCCCCTTAGGCACCGTGAAGATTTTTCATAGAAGCATAGAATCACAGAATCATAGAATGATTTGGGTTGGAAGGGGCCTTTAGAGGTCATCTAGTTCCAACCCCCCTGCCATGGGCAGGGACACCTTACATTAGATCAGGTTGCTCAGAGCCCTGTCCAACCTGGCCTTGAACACTTCCAGGGATGGGGCACCCACAACTGCTCTGGGCACCCTGTTCCAATGCCTCACCACCCTCATAGTGAAGAATTTCTTCCCTGTGTCCAATATAAATCTACCCACTTTCAGTCTAAAGCTTGGTAAAGACTCTCTCTCCATCTTTCTTATAAGCCCCCTTTAAGTACTGAAAGGCCGCAATAAGGTCTCACCACAGCCTTCTCCTCTCCAGGATGAACAACCCCAACTCTCTCAGCCTGTCCTCGTAAGAGAAGTGCTCCATCCCTAGGATCATTTTTGTGGCCCTCCTCTGGACCCGCTCCAACAGGTCCATGTCTTTCCTGTGCTGAGGACCCCAGAGCTGGACGCAGCACTCCAGGTGGGGTCTCGCCACAGACCAGAGGGGCAGAGTCACCTCCCTTGCCCTGCTGGCAACGCTGCTTTTGATGCAGCCCAGGATAGGGTTGGCTTTCTGGGCTGTGAGCGCACATTGCTGGCTCATGTCCAGCTTTTTGTCCACCAGCACCCCCAAGTCCTTCTCCTCAGGGCTGCTCTCAATGCATTGTCTGCCCAGCTTGTGTCTGTGCTAGGGGTTGCCTCAACCCAGGTGCAGGGGACACCTACACGTTGTTAATGCCTTTATCAAATAGCAATTTCAGGATAAAAGTGCAGTGTAATGGCACATGGCAGGAAAGCCTGATACAACTGTGTCCATTTCAGAGGCTTTATGGTTTAAATCGAGATTGGGGGCTGTATCACTTGGCCAGCTTTTTACTTGCTCCGATGTCAGTATTGGGATATCAGAAGTCTCACTAAGTAGCTACCTTATTCTCATGCAAGTAAGTTACTCATCTGGTATACTGCTTCTGCAGCTAAGGCTTACATCTCTGCACAGCATTGCATGTTGCCAGATGGCTGAACAGGTTACTCACAGCAACTCAGCAACTTCTGCAGCACTGCAGGCTTGCGGAAACAGAGTCTGCCTTGTGGCCTAACAGCACCAAGCAGAATGAAGCTCGGCCTAGTCATGTCCAGGCCCACAGACAAAGTTATGCTGAAGTTACAAGTACAGATGTTAAGGAATAGTACTGTCTTCCCCTGAAGCAGCTTCCACTCAGCATAAACCATTTTTTTCTACCCTTGTTGACTGACAAGATTTGGAAAGTTTGTATTAATTTTCTGGCACTTCAGCTAGGAGGCATGACAGAGAGTTCGTGTAGATTTTGCTTCCGAGTATTTTTAGAAATGGCAACAATGCTTACTCTTTTGTTCAGCTGGATGGAGAAATGCAGTTTCAAGAGTGCACCCACATCATGCCTACCTACCTTTGGGTATCAGTGTCCGGGAAGGGATGTAGGAGGACCATCAAAAAAGAGCACTGCATACTATGGCCACCAGAAGCAGCAAAATGAATTTTGTTTTTGAGTTTCTTCTTTGAATGTATTCATAATGTTTGCATGCGTCAGCTCTGCTGAGGTGGCATCTCAGGTTTTAAATTAATATTGTTGTAAAGCATTTCTCTTTAATTAAAAAAGAGAGCTCCCCTATAGGAAATTTCCTAAAACAAAACTCATTAGTAATAAACAGATTGAATCTTTATCAGTTAATCAACGCTATAAACTTCTGAGTGTTCAGAGAGCGGCATGAGATAACACTGTCGTCACAATAAAAGTGTTTGAAATCATTAGGGATCCCACCATGCTGTTTGGGTGGTGAGAAAATAATGATTGAAGATGGGCCCCCCTACAGCGCTCACGTGTGAATTCCCCTGAAGATCAAATCTGTGAAGACCTGTATTTTATGTTGGCCCCATCTCTAAAGCATTTTTTAAAAAATAGTGGGCAAGAGTGACGGGCAATACCAACCAAATTCTTTGTGATGCTGATACCAGAACCTGTCATGGTGCCACAACATTTTTGAGCTGGTGGTTAGTGAAATTTTAGGGACTGTTCATGAGATGCAGCCACACTGCCTTCCCAGAGCAACTGTTCCCAGCTCACCTCTGTGGCTTTAACCTGTGGTAGAGACTGCACTGCAAATTTCTCATCTTCCTCCACCCTGAATCCTCACCACACTCACTTCCATCAGGACTATGCCAGTCCTCTCATCACGAATGTGAGGGAATTCTGCTCTGGTCCAGTTGTCTCCTGGGGATAAAGTGCACGCCCTGCTGTGCAGATGGAAAGGACAATGTAGCTTTGGGTAAGGACCTCTTTGATGAAGGCTGGGGAGAGGCAGGGCCATAGTGGATCAAGACAGGGCAAAACTTGTACGGCTGGTAACATATCAACACCTCCTAACCCGATAACATTTGGAGTCATGCACATTTAGGAAGTTATGCTACAGAGGCACCGACATTTTCTGCTTCATGACTGGGAATGTGTCAGAGCTCCTCTGTGTTGCCCTGGGGGCTTCTTTGGAGCCATTGGGATTATGTGGGTTCTTTCCATGAACTCTGTGAAAAATAAAAGTAAGTGGGCTGGAATAAAAATAGGGGCAGTGAGAAAAATAAATCATGTTTGTCCACATCCAGCAAACTTACTGGAATGGGTTAGTGAGAAGTTATTAGTAGGGGTCAGCAACTGGGAGTCGTACATAACTATTGCCTTTTCATTTCTCATCTTTGGTCTTCATTCGGTCACCACAGCAATAACTGCATATGTTTTGTCACAAAAGGGTCGGTGTAGATCAGTGTTGTTGCGGCATGAATTACAGCAGTAGTAATGGTGTTATCAAACGTGTTAAGTTTTGAATGAATTTATTGCTTAAAATACTCATTGAAGGTTAGGTGACGCTGTTGCCTCCAGAGATCTAAATTCAAATGCTGGGTTGGAGTGAAAGCGAATTGGGCATTCTCGTTTTATTCTTTGTATACTTATGTTGTATTACAAAACAGATCCTGCTTGATAGATGCCTGCTCTGGAAAGACAAGATTCCCAGTTCCTGCCCCTTCATTAGAACTGAATCCATAGACAGCTGTAAAACAAAAAACCTTCATATGGATGGTCCTCTTGAAAAGGCGGGAAGTGAACTGCACTGATTAATTTCAGAGACACTGGGGACTGTTTCTCTTTTAGAAATCCTGAGCTGCCATGGCACTATCGCTTTTGAAAATCAGATGGTAGGTGTCTTCACTTTTCTGTCACTTGTTCCAGTCGGACATCTGTGTACAAAAACCACAAATTTTAAAAATATCCCTCTCTTTTCCTCATATTGTGATATGTCTTGATGTAGTATATCCTCAAGCAGGTTTTGCAGCGGTAAATTGTTTGTAGCAACTTCCTTTGTATTCATAATTGCAGTCAGCTCTGTCACCTGTGAAGTAAAACCTTTTATTACGTACCTTTATGAAATGCTAGGTTCAGATTTACTGGGAGGGGAATGAGAGGATAAAAGAGCTGTTGCATTCTGATTAACAGCCGCATAATGCATTTCTGTGCCACATGTTTGGGACCGTCTCTGCCTTTGAGTCTTGTTTGGGCATTTGGAGAAAGAAGCACAGATACTTTTTGTTTTGTTTTTTAAATACTGGAGCGAACAATCACTTTCTATCAAGAGACCAAGTGCCCTGGCTTGGCAAAATGGACTGCTTGCAAGGGTCCATATGATCCGTCTGATCATACAGCTTTCCTACAATACTGTTTCTGTCATTCACAGGGTGGGCGACCTTCAGATCTCAGTGGAAGGGTCTTAAACTCCCTGCTAAAGGACGAGAACATGTCCCATGATTATCATCATTTATCTATTCATCCCGTCCTCCTTACTTTTCTTTTGTCTTTTTTTTCTTTTCAGGATGGAGTAGGTGTAGATGAGAAGCTGTCTTTACGGCGGGTAGCCGTAGTAGAAGATTTCTTTGACATTATCTATTCCATGCATGTTGAAACTGGGCCTAATGGAGAACAAATCAGAAAGCATGCTGGACAAAAGAGAACGTATAAAGCAGTAAGTAAAGAAACCCCACCAACCAACTAAAAGTGAACGTCGGTCTCTAAAATGTGAATTATTTGGGCTTAGTCACATGGCATGCGATTTGTGTTTTTCCCTGCTGGATTAGTACTGCAACCCTCACCCTCAAATTTATTTCTGAGATCTTTCAGTAATGCATGAAAACATGTAGTTTAGAAATCCCATTTCCTATGTGATAAGGACCAGATCCATTGAATTCAATAGACTTTCTCATCGGTACAAGCGGTACATTTTTTCTTGCTAGAATGGTTTGACAATTTCTCTAATAACTCTGTATTAATTAGTTGTTATTAAATGGATGAAGTCTTAAAGAAGACTTAGAAGGTATTGCCATAACTTTGCTAGATGAGGTGCTGTACTTCAGCACATGAATGAACTTGCCTTATAGTTTATTGCTGCAGACTGAGTGTACCTGATAGTTCAATGGAATGAAAACTTGTAAATATCCTAAATTCAAAAAGCTGGAAAGCTACTAGGTACAGTGAGAGAATTATTGAGAGGGCAGCTCTCACACCTGCAAAAACCAGCTGAGTAGAGAGAAATGATTATTTCTAAGATTTTTAATTGCGTGTTCATCCACTGCCTTAAAATAGCTATAAATAGGTTTTGTGGTTAGTGGTGCAAATATAACATTTTATTTTCTTACGGAAAACTAATGGAACATTTACTGAACTTTCCTAAGGTGGTTAAAATGTATGTGCTTGCCTGGATTTGGATGGCCTAACTTCCATGTGTAGGGCTGTGATAGTGCCAGGCACGCTCAGCAGTTGATCCGATCCACCTGCCCAGCTGTTACCAGCTGCTGAAGCACTGGGAGCTCCCCTGGGGTGGCTGGGCAGAGAGTCCCGGCCAGGTCCCATCCCACCGCCCTGGCCAGGGTGCAGGGCAGCCGGGGCACCTCTCCCCATGGCCCCAGCAGGATGGGGCTGGCGGGGGGCTGCACACAGGGCCCTGAGGTGACCTGTCAGCCTGAACACAGTGTTCTTCACCTTAAAAACAACCTGCACTCCTGTCAGCCATTTTTCATCAGAGGTCATCAAAACGTGTGGGAAATCCAGGTTTCTGATACGCACCTCTTCAATTTTAGACGTAAGAAGTAGCTATTTTACCATTACTGTTTTTTTCAGGTATATAACTCTTTACTATGTATCTATGAATCCCTTCACAGATGTTTTATTTATAGGCTATTTCAGATGGTTTGTTGTGGGATAAGCTCGTGGCAAGATTTCTGATAATTTGTCCCCGATGGTATTGACCTTAAGATAGATCTATGAAGGAAGACACCAGTCATCTGGGTGTGCTTTGTAAGGCTTGGAGTGATGTTTCAGGGTGAACAAACACAAACTGTCTACATTAATTTTAATCTGTCACTGTGGCCATTTTGATGCTTGGTCTTCTCTTTTAGAAAGCATTAGAAAAGTAATATTTTCATTGGCCTTTCTCTTTCTATTTTGTTTTACCTCAATAAGCTGTTCAAAGGTATAGGTCACAAACTCTGCAGAATAATATACAAGCGTAAGGAATGCTGCCAACTATAAATACAATACTTCAAGTCATCATCCTACAAATACATGCCAAGTATAATATTTACTACTGTAAGAATCCCGTGATTCCGGGTCAGAGAAGAAATTTGTTTACTGTGAACAGCATGAAAGACAACTAGTGTCTTTTCTGTGAGAACTATTTGTGCAGATTCAATAGCCTACACAGTAGTTTCAATTGACGTTAACTATTTTTGTAATTGAGACCTGAGCTTATTATGTCATCATGAGCAGAGGGTAAGGATGCCTAAATGTAAGTTTGTGTCATTATGAAAGTCTGCATTATTTGTGCGTTCATTTCATTTATTAAGGGCATTGAGTCATATTTGCCAAGGACAGGATTCACATATATAATTTTTAAAGATTTCCATAAATTGAAAAAAGGGAACAGTATCAGAACAAACTAGTATTAACACTTGCTCTCTATCCCAACATGAGAATTAGGTTAAACAAGCAGGCCTCAAAGTCTACCAGACTAACTGGGGAAATGCATACACCTTTACTGGACCTGTCCATGAAGGTGCTTTCACTAAAAATAATGAGCTGTGGTGTTGGTCAGTTCCAGCAAGCCACGCAGTATTTCCTCCTTTGGTGCTGCAGGGGGAAAGAGGTAGTGTCTTGGGTAACTGTCTCACAAAACGTTATACCCTAAGAGCTTTATAAATCAAACTGAAGTACTTTGGCAGGGTTTAATTTTATTAGGTGAATTGGGAACAAGATTAATTTAGTCTTGTTTCTTTATTCACATGTCAGAAGTGAATCATCCTTGAGATCTGTGAATGTATTTATCATACATAAGTATTCACCAAATAGTTTGAGTGAACAGTTTTTACAGGAAGGATGGTTCACTAACTGTATGCTACAACTGCTATTTGTTATTCATAGTTCCTGGCATGTGATGATCACATTGCTTCTGCTCTCTGGCTGGATAACTGAAACATTTTAACAGAAAAATGATGGGGAGAAATGCACCACATTTGTGGTACAAAATTGCTAAACTTCTGAAGTTCATAAACGTTGTCATGGATATTTGGTACCTGAGTATTTCTAAAAATCAAATGGCACAGCCCTAAGAATTGCAACATATTGATTTCAAGTAATTAATTTGCTTATATATGTGTGAGTGTCTACTTTCAGTAGTGAACCTGCTCCACTCAAAATTTTGAATAGCACTCAACCATGATTAGAAGGGTAATGAAATTGTCAGAGGTGACTTAATTAACTACTGTTTGCACTCATGTGGAGTAACAACCTTGGAATAGGTAGAGTCTTTCTCTTTTTTGATAGAGTCACCCCAGATGCTGGAGTGCTAAAATACATCAGCATGTGCTAAAATATATTAGTATGTGTCTCTGAAAGCATGTTCAGAACAGCTTACAAACTCAATTAGTGAATCTGTAATCACTGACTTGTTTATGTTAACTGTGTGGAAACGAATGGTATTTTTACAACTGATTTCTGTGGGACTTCCTACAGTGGTGCTGCACAGGAAGATAAATAGGATGTGGTGCTTGGTACCTTTAAAAGAGCAGCATATTGGAAGGGAGCCTTTATGTTTTAATTGGGGCAGCAGTGTACCAAACTCAAACTTCATGATTTCTTGGCACAAACCCTATAGATTAATTGGGAAAGCATCTGTGCTTCAATATTTAAGTTTAGAATAAGGTCCCATTTTCTTCTTCTCCGCACACTAACAAATAAGAAGGGAATTGTACAAGGTCTATGTAGATGTAGTCTATGTAGTCTATGTAGATGACGTGGGAGAGTAACCTTGAGAATATGCAAAAAAGAGTGAACTTCCCATTCAACTGGCAGGTTTTGTGCTCATTTCAAGTGCCTGACTTGTATACAATGTAAGATTGATGGGCTGTGTTCCTTGCCAGCATAGCTGTAGGTAGCTCTACACCAGGAAAAAAAAAAAAGCCTGGCTTTTATATATAAAATGAAACTGAGAACTTTAAATCATATCCAGAGTACCCCAGACTGGAGTCTGGTTTGCACTGAGTCCTAATAGCTTGAGCCTGTTGCATTACGCTGCTACTGTAGCCACAAAAAATACCATGTTTATAATCTCAGCTAGTTCCCCACTTCCCAGGGAGGTTTACAAACAGGGAAGACGTCGAGGGCCTTGACTGGGAAGATAAGTCCCTCACAAAGGCAGGATATGTGACACAAGGCCCGACCGAGTCAGTTGCTCAGCAGGGGTGCAGGTGACTAGGAAGGTGCGGAAGGTGAAAAGAGCATGTTCCTTGGTGCCAGGGAAAGCAGCGGTGCCCGAACTCGTCCCTTGCTTGTCTTGCATTCCCCACGGGTCCTCTGCCGGAGGTGGGGTGAAATGTGCTGATATAAGGAATTGGTTAAGCGGTCGGGAGACAGTACCAAGGATCCTTGTTTGGGTGACTCTGCTAGCACTCGCTGCTACAACTCAGTGTCCTAGAGAAACTGCATTGCTTTGGGGTAGTACTGTTCACTCTCTGCCCTAAGGGACTTATTTCTGTACAGGCATCACACCCTGAAAGGAGAACTGCAGCGTCAAAGTGGAGATGGGGATGCACAGGAGAGAAGTGTTCAGGAGAAAAATCTGTCTAGTGTATAGGCAACGGCTTTCAACAAGTGCATAGCTGATTTTCCGTGCCTTTGCAGAGCTGCATTTCTTGGTTTAAACTATTCGTGCATGTCTAAAATTTGGATGCAAGTGCTGAGGGGTACATCAGAGGTGGGAGTAACTGGGAAAAGTTGTGGCTACAGTAGCAGCATAATGCAACAGGCTCAAGCTGTCAGGACTCAGTGCAAACCAGGAAAAAAATATAGCCTTATTATATTTAAAGAAACTGAAATGGCCTCCTCTCGGGCCCAGATATGGGTACAGGTAGGCCAGATTTAGTGGTCAAGCCCTATTTTGCAGAGTAGATTTTATTTTCCTTTAATATTCCTTAAAAAAGGATGTTATATTTTAATTAATTTAAAAAATAGACTATGAAGAGTAAGTGCCTCGCCTTTGTATGTTATATCTGGGCAAAGTTACCCCTAACTAAGTGGATCATCTATCTGAGAACCTTTTGTGGAAGTCCTGTAGCCACCTTAAACACCTTAAATTCTGTGTGCATATTCTACTTGAATATTTTTACCTGTGAAGGATGATCTAATATCTGCCTGTTGAGCCTGCGTAGCTGCCGTGAAAAGCCTTGAAACATTACAGCGGTGAACTTGAGTTGTGAGCGAGGGTTGCGACGTTTGAGCAGGAGAAATGGGTCAGTTAATAAAATTCCCAACCCATGAATGAAAAAAGAGCACTGGGCTGATGAGCTGGAAGAGAAGCAGGCTTGTAGAACATGGGGGAGATATTGATGTGTCAAGGGAAAGTAGCTTGAGGCAAGACTCTGATCAGACAGGTAGTACATAAATATATAACATCTGAGGCATAACAGGAGTCTATTAGGTGTGGTGTAATATCTGGGGTCCTGTGCTTCATCCAGCTGTTGCAGTAATAAAAGTTCCCTGGTCTGGGATCAGGCTGTTGAATCGCCTCCCTCTTTCCCATCACTCTGAGAGAAACCTTCCTGAGGTTGTGAAACATGGCATGATGTTTTTCCCCTCCCAAAACAAGAACGTGCTTATGAGTCCCCTTTGAGGATCACAGTGAACGTGTTTTCCTTGGGGAAGAATTTTTTGACAGGTTGCACTGTGTAATTACATTGTCTCTTTCCAATACAACTTCCCTGATCAAACAGGGATAAAGCAGATTTGGGGTCTGGCTGGTTTCCAGCCAGGGCAGACCTTGTCCTCAGGGAAGCAGAATATGAGGTTTGTGCAGGGCCTTAACATGCTTAAATCCTTGCATCCATGCTGTTCCTGTGTGCATGGCAAAACCACCAAGTCCCGTGCACTTTTACTCTATGGACCTGTTCTTGCTTCTTTGCAGAGCCTGAGCGTGGAGTGTCCTGGCAGTGGTCCCGCTAGCAGGTGCTCCCCATCGCTTCCCTCGCAGAAAGCAGCTTCTGCTACGCAGGAGGGAAGGGAGGGGAGCTGTGAAGCACAAGTTTAGCACAAGAGGCAACACCATTTTTCCCAGTGTAGCAGGGTAGTGAGCTCTTGATAAAACTCCCAGCAGTAATATATCTGCTTTCCTATGTCAGCCTTCTATTCTGACCTCTCGCTGAGGAAAGGAGAGGACTTTCCTTGGCTGGTTTGCCCTCCTGTCATCAAGAAACCAATTTCTGCCACCTGGTTTGATGGCTTTGGGCCCAGGACAGATTACCATCTTCACTCTTTCTCCCTGTCTCTCTCTCTCCTCTTGGAAGTCTTCTTTGGATCATCTTCCTCCCCTTACCCTCGTTAAAAAAAATATACACACACAACAAAAAAATATCTCCATTCTGACACTTCCTATCTTCCAGACTACACATACGTCCTCCATGTTAATGCTTTAGGGGTTAATAGGTTCACTTGCAAAATTTCACTCCCTCTCCTAACACTTGTCTTTCCTGCTGTGCCATATGTGTCCTAAAATCTGCCTTTCAGTTTAGAGCTTGTTAATTTTCCAAATAAAAATGTAGCTCTGAAAGCTACATCATCACAACATCCACACGTAAATCATGTGAATATTGGAGGCATAAAGGAGGCTTTGCCTGTTTTCTCTGCCTGCAGTGATGCAATAGGAATGCAATACACTTCTCATAGATAATTAGGGCACGCATTACTTAGCTTCAATGTAAATCAGATTACATGCTCAGGTACTGGACTACTTGCTGTGTAGTGGTTGTGCTCTTCATGGGATCCAGTAAACAGCATTAGGTTAACTGTAGATCTAGAAGGCCTTTGTTGTTGGGTGTTGTTTTGGATGGGTCGATATATGTCAAATTCTATTATATTGTAGACTTTTTGTGAATGGTGAAATAAGATCATGCACGTTTTGACTCTGAAACCACTGAAGTCAGCTCTGGTTTTATTGTCCTCTGAGTTCAGAGTTTAAACGAAATATGTTTAGGTGCATGTGGACTGTATTGTTAGGAAATGTTCTGCTTCTTATCTTGTGACTTCTGGGGCTAGAACAAACTGTGTATGATTTTGGCGTTCTGTCCTTGGTGCTCCAGATGTCTATTTTCTTCTTCATATAATTTTTTTCCCTTTACAATGTGAAAAGCGCTCGCTGTGAGAGCTATGCCTAGTGCACTCTACCTAAACACCAATCTGCTAGAATCTGGTTATTTTGTGATTTGTCCATGTTACAGAATACATCCAGATACAAGATAACACGTTCCTACAAACAACAGAAGATATACTAATGTCCAATAAAGCCACTAGTAAGAATAACGAATCACGTCAGGATACTTCTAAAGCATCATGTTTGAAAAAAGTATACTTATAATTTTTTTAAAGCAATCCAAGTAATTTTATCAATTCGGTAAATCAGCAGTGATTGTTCTTTGATTGGCATAGACACGTGCGTGAGCAGTTTCTTGTAAGCTGTGCCAAAAATATGCTGGTCTGCATTGTCAGTGTGTGGATGTAAATAATGCAATATCCCCCACTTCACTTTTCTGGCTTTATTTTGTCTTAAAATATAGAAGCGTGTGGGTTTGGGTTTTTTTGTGTGGAATTGCAATAAAACAATATTCTTTTACTGCAGCACATCACTGAATGTGATGGTGTGGCTATATTTTTTGTTAGCTCATGGCCTTGAGAAGAGAGCTAGGAGCAGGGTTGCTGAAGGCAGTGAGAATGCACAGCATCAGTGAGGACTGAGTCATTACTGCTTTCTTTCAGATAGAACAGAGGACAGAAATTTTCCTGATGAACTCAGACCACTGTCTAAGGTATTTCTGTATAGTTACTCAGAAAGTGTCATAGGCCTCCAGCTTCTGCTCTGAAACACCCACATGCAAGCCAGCTCCATGTACTTCACCAGCCCAACCTTGTGCACAAGCTGATAAGCTCTGCTGAGGGATGAAATATAGGGTATTTGTGTTCAGCCTTGTGCTAATTTGGTTAGAGAGCTTTCCAGCTACAGTTGGTGCTAAGCCAGCAGGTTCGGAGCATGGCCAAAGTGAGCAAGCGGCTATCTGCATCTTGTAAAGTAGATGTGCCCCTCTCTAATGAGAAAGGCAAACATGAGTTTGCACTGTTGGAAATTAGAAAGATATTTTTGTGTATATTCAAGGAGCAAGAATAAGGAGAGCTGTGGGTTATGTCCTCTACATATCTCTTTTAGCATGATACCTATTGTGTTATGCCAATTTATACAGGCTGAAGTCTTCGACTGGAAGTGATTGATACAAATTACAAAGTAAATGGAGGAAGTTGGTGGAAACTGGTGTTATTTAGGGAAGGGCATCCTTAAAACTGTGTTGCAGTGGGAGGCTGGAGACACAAGCATCTGCTGTGTGGACAAATTTAGTTATAAAACCTGGTTCCCTTATAGTCAGTGGAGCATACCTATCAAATCTGGGACCTAGCTCACTTGCTTTCCGTGGAGGCTTTTCATCTTGTTTGAGCAGAACTGGAATTTTGACAGAGATGCTTGATTAGAATAAATGGGGCATTCCTATCAAATGCAGGCAGCTAATGAATCCATGGGTAAGCTCCATTAATTTCAATACGGTGCTAAATGTGTTAAGTGTTATGAGAGAGAGATTGCTGCATATGTGCGCTTACCAATTTTATTAACGCTAAATTCTAGCTGATTTTAAGTTCTTTTTTTAGATTCCATAAAGCGTGAGTATAACCAACGTTTTCGTATTTAGAAAGGTAAATAAGCATCTGTTCTGTGGTATAAAAACCAGGAAAAATAATCTGAAAATATTTTTTGGTAGGATCTCCTGTTCAAAAGTGGCTTCATTTAGTGCCTTCATTTTCACATAAATTGTTTGAGGCTCAGAGAAAATCTTTGCCAATTTTCATCGCAGAACAAATTTGCTTTTGTACTAATCCCCTTCTCCGCCCCCAAAATAAGATTTCTATTGTATAAGAAAACGACAACAATAAACAGCTTAAACAACAATACCATAAACAGGATAATATAATTTGCATTATTATTTTACAATGCACCATTTCCTATCTATTTCCATGACGCATGTCACATCAACAAACACTAACTTAAACTCTACCTATTTTCCAAAAAAGAGTTACTGACAAATTTGGTCCATGGAGTTTTAGGAAATGTAAGTTTCAGCACAGGTTAGGCAGGTGACAAGCCAAGGAAAAGAGTGTAAGAGAGTTGTAACAGGCTATTCCTCCTCCTCTTAGCATCCTTGTGAGGAGCACGAGTGGTTTGCACAATATTTAAACCCATTTACATCCAGTTAAAGAAAGGTATCTTGTTCTTTCTGTATCCACGCTTTCATACATTCCGCCTCCATCTTTCTGCACTTCCTACAGAGACGTGCATCAACGCTTGATAGGAAATCAAATCCTGCTGTAGGTTTTACAATAAGGGAATACAAGCAGATACCAGCTGACTCTTCTTTTAGTCTCTCTTGCTGGGCCTTTGTCTTTCTTTGGAGATTATCTCCAAAGATTATCTCCAAAGAAATGTGCATAAGATTACATAATGAATCACAGAAAAGCCATTGCTTTGCTTGGTAACATCTTGACAACATTCAAGTTTGGAGATTCTTCCACCCATCTGGTAAACCTGTTCCGGTGCACTGGCCTCCTAGAGAAGTTTTTCCTGATGTCCAGTTTGAACATCCCAGGCAGCAGCTGGTGGCTGTTGTCCCTGGTTATATCCTCTGAAAAGCTGCAATTAGATCTCTCCCTGCCTCATAACCTACTCTTTGTTACATGAAACAAATCCAGCTCCCTCAACCCTTCCTTCAAGTCACCTGCTTTAGGCTCCACCTGCCATGGTGGTCTGCCAGAGAGCCCTCTCCTGCTTCTGAGAAGCCTTCCTGAACTGTGGAGGGGAAATCGAGGAGTATTATTCCGGCTGCTGTCTTACCAGCGCTGAGTAGAGAGGGATAATAACTCTTCTTTATCTGCTGGCCATACACTTAATGTAACCAGTATGAGATTTGCTTTTTCTGTGATCAGAGAGTATGCTGTTGGCTCATTTTCAGCTTGGCACCAACCATCACCTACCTCCAGGTCCTTTTCAGCGTGGCAAAAATGTCTGTAAAGATAGGTTCATCCCTGGGGAGGGGAGGGGGAATGCAATCTTTAAAACCAGCGATAACAGATTCCTCCTCTCCCCTTTCAAAAAAGGGAAAAAATCCATCTGATGCTTTTTTGCAAGTATGTGGTTGGGAAAAATGACAATGTTGAAAGGAGGCAACAACCAAAATTTGTTGTTTCAAGGTATCTCCAGGTAAAGCAGAGTCTCTAAAATCAGGTGACTCCTGAATTCTGTAGCTGTTCGTGAAAATAACTTATTTACCCTACAGGATTAAATCACAAGCTTTCCAAGAATATTTTTGCAAAACATTCAAATACAAAGTTAAAATAGCAAGGAGACTGTCGTCTCTGCTAATGTACTGAGTCCTCTATCTGTCTATGCATTGTTACAATGAAAATAAATAGAGCATATAAGCCAAGCACTTTCTTTTTTAGGTATAGGCTATAAGAAAAGGTTGCTTTTCAACTTTTTCTAAAAACAACTCTCAGTGGGATGTGTGTTATGGATGGATCTTTTTGCTGAAAGGAAATTGAAAAAAACTGTAAACAGAAAATGAAACCCCTTTTGATATAAGTGAAATTTTGTTCAGTATTGACTATTATTAGCGATTAGATAAGGATGCAGATTGGAGAGATGTTTCTTGGAATCCTACAGAGTATGCAGAACATGCTTTCGTTGTGCTTCCTGGCATTATAAGATAATATGCCTTATCTGGAAATATAATGATCAGTTCTGTTAAATCATGTTCAATCAGCTTATATAACAACACCTATATTTTGTTATTCATTTCAGATTTCAGAGACCTATGCCTTCCTACCGAGAGAAGCGGTGACACGATTTCTAATGAGCTGCTCAGAGTGCCAGAAAAGAATGCATTTAAACCCAGATGGAGCGGATCATAAAGGTAGTTTTAGTGTCAGATAGTGGGATGTAAAGTCATTTTATTTCTAATACCCATTTATATTTTCCTAGCTTAAGTGAGGGTTCATAAAAATTTGGTAGACTGGAACAGTTCAATAAGTCAGATCATCATATTTGCTTAAGCTGGAAGGTAGTGAATCTTCTGCTTTTGCTTAAGGATGGAGTATAGCATCATATGCACCCTCAATAGAAAGGTGATTTTATCTGGAGGAAATAATTTATTTTGCTATGGAAATGTTTATATGGGGGCTTAAACGTAAGGAATAGATAGGGTGCATGTGCTGCAGTCATTTAGAGTAGAAGAACTCATCACTTTTCAGGGTTTGAACTTGATTTTTATTTTTGTTCAGGAGACTTCCATCTGTACAGCCTACAAGCAATTGAAAATGCCAAAGTTAGAACCAAATGACATAACTGTCTGACTTTGACTGCAGAGGAGGCTCAAGTAGCCTCCACAATTAACATATAATGCATAATAAATATTTTTATTGCAGATAATGGAAAACCTCCAACTTTGGTGACCAGTATGATTGATTACAACATGCCAATTACTATGGCTTATATGAAACACATGAAGCTGCAGCTACTAAATTCACAGCAAGATGAGGTAAAACCTGAAATCTTTTAAGTTTGTTTTTCTCTTCTCCTGTGTTCTTTGGTGCTTGTCTTTGCGGTAGCCGGGAAACTGAACTGAAGGTGATTGTTAATCCCATCTTTATAATTTTGTTGCTAAAATAGTGAGTCTGAAACCAAACCAAGGCTGTTTGCAAGTAATCAGGTGGAGAGAAAATGTCATGACTTACCACCCTTCCATGGCTGGGGGTAATATGCTATACCGCTTCAAATTACCTGAAGGTGCCCTTTTACTGTCTGGACCAGTGGAAAGGTTAAGGGGGGCAGCATGTTCACCTGAGACGTAGTGCTGTGCTCAGCAGTGACTTTCGTTGTATACTTCTAGAAAGCAATACCATCAACCGCTGAAATGAGTAGCATGGTGTTCTCAAGGTTAGCAGCCAGGATGCAACACATGATAGTGAGATGGATGGAAGCCCTGGCAACATCAGTTGAAATCTTTAAGGCAAAAAGCTTGATAAATCAGAGTAGGAGTTGCTTCTGAAACTTCGTATAAAAAGACAGAATCAAAAAGGAAGAGAAGTAGGCTAAGAATCAGGCTTCTTCAGAGAGAACTGGAGTTGAATTGCATTTATTTAATCTCAAAAATTATTTTATTTCAGTGACTTGTTCAAAGTTTATCCAGATCTTAGGAAGTGCTTCACTAATTGGATGGTACCTACCAAATTATTTGTAATAAACTCATTTTGCTAGAAATGTGTTCATCTACCATTTGAGCTGCCAAATAGTTAGAAGCCCGGCTATGTGCCAGCCAAAAAGCCATCCTGCATGCTGAGTCCTTCTGCCTGAGTACAAGATTTTTTTTAAATAAAGAAAACCTTCAAAAACAACCTTAGCAGCTGGATTATGTCAAAGACCCTGACTGACTCCTGACTTCTGTGGAGTCAGCCAGATTTGGTTTCATAATAAGTAGAAATGGGCTACTGGTAGAGATTTATGAATTTTTCAACACCCCATAAAACAGGGTTTTCATGACTCTTCTAGAAATACCAGGATCCTTGTTTTGCTTTTGCCCTTCTTTTTCTATTGTGGAGGGTGTGGGGAGAAATCCCCTAGTCTTTCAGTTCTTCATGCACAAATACAGCCTGGTCATCTTTCCCTCCTATTGAGTCTCCCCTCTGTGTGCTGCCCCTTTTCAGGAATCTGGCATCAGGGTTTCAAGCAGCAGGAGAGAAGAGGCTTTATCCCTGCAGTAGCCTTAGGAGTTAAAGGACTCTGTTTTTTTCACTTCCTCCCTTTGAGAATTACTCCTCCCACAAGAGGATCAAGGGCTCATGCTGGGTCAGGGCCACCTGCCACGGTGCTTCTACAGCCTGAATGTTTAGGTGTAGTCTTCTGGTCTGATGATTGAACTTTGCGTTAAACCAGTTTTTCATCTAGATGAACCAGCGGAGATGATACGGTAGCAGCAGGAAGCACCATTGCTCGGTATCTCTAATGTTACTGTGTATGAAATGTTTGTGGCATTGGATTTATGAAGATAAAAGTAATTTTTTATATGTTTTAGTTATAATGTTTTTGCCAGGCCAGAGCGGGCACAAGGAAGGTTCTCAATATAATCTTTATGTCTTTTGTCAAGACGGAATTTTGCTAAGAATTTCTTTTTCTTTTGGGCTGTACATTTGCTGCACTGAGAACAAAATGGCAATGAAAATGGTGCAGTACAAGGCAGGAAGATTTTTGGTGCATACATTCAAACTATTCAATGCACTTAAAAACATGCTGGGGTTTGTAGGAAGGTTCTGTTTCCAAGGTTTCCTCAATCATATCTGTATTCTTGTGGAGGTGGTGGAATTGAGACAGGAGTAAACTTGGATCCCACAACTAGCTAGCACAGTGACTGAAAGCCTCCTAGTTCTCTCATCCTCAATTCATCATTTTTAAGCTGACGTCGCCGATGAAAGGGAAACAGGCTTCATCTAACAGGAGAAGTCATCACTGTGGGAATTTACAGCCCTGCTGCAACTGGTACAAAGATGCCAGTGGCTCCCAGCTCCTCTCACCTGTGTGTCCATGCAGATCACAGAATCACAGAATCACAGAATCACAGAATCACAGAATGGTAGGCGTTGGAAGGGACCTCTGGAGATCATCTTGTCCAACCCCCCTGCTTGAGCAGGCACACCCAGAGCAGGGGGCACAGGAGCGCACCCAGGCGGGTTTTGAATGTCTCCAGGGAAGGAGACTCCACAACCTCCCTGGGCAGCCTGTTCCACTGCTCTGTCACCCTCACAGGAAAGAAGTTTTTCTTCATAGTGAGGTGGAACTTCCTGTGTTCCAACTTGTGCCCACGGCCCCTTGTCCTGTCACTGGGCACCACTGAAAGGAGTCTAGTCCCATCGTCCTGACGCCCCCCCTTTAGATAGGTATTGATGAAATCCCCCCCTCAGTCTTCTCTTCTCCAGGCTGAACAAACCCGGGTCTCTCAGCCTTTCCTCATAAGGGAGATGCTCCAGTCCCCTGATCATCTTGGTAGCTCTTCACTGGACTTGTTCAAGCAGTTCACTGTCCTTCTTAAAATGGGGGGCCTAAAACTGGACACAGAACTCCATATGTGGTCTCACTAGGGTGGAGTAGACGGGGAGGATAACCTCTCTTGATCTGCTGGCCACACTCCTTTTAATGCACCCCAGGACACCGTTGGCCTTCTTGGCCACAAGGGCACATTGTTGGTTCATGGGCAACTCGTTGTCTACCAGCACTCCCAGGTCCTTCTCAGTAGGGCCACTTTCCAGTAGATCAGCCCCCAGCCTGTACTGGTGCATGGGGTTGTTCCTCCCCAGGTGCGGGACCTTGCACTTGCGCTTGTTGAATTTCATGAGGTTCCCCTTGGCCCAGCTCTCCAGCCTGTCTAGGATTCAGATAAATGTTTACACAGTTTGGGGAGTGAGGTGGAGATATTCCACAGAGTGCTGTAGGCAAACACAGGCTGCCCATGTGTGTTGTTTCATACCTATGCAAGTATTGGGTAGCCAGAACTCCCTTTCTGGGAGCCCATACAGATTGCCTCTCCTCAGAACAGGAAAATGTAAGGTGTTCCTTGTTGGTTCTTGCAGGATTCATAGAGAAATACCACTGTTTCTTAACAGAGGTACAGCCTTCTAGAAGGTCTGGTGGAGTCTGTGTTCTGATCTTGCTCTTTGAACAAGCAGTGTGTGTTTTCCCTAAACCTCAGAACCAGCTCGGTGTGTGTCTTGGCCATGGCTGTCTGGGGCAGGACGCCTGTGGGCACCACAGTTGTGTGAGGGCAGTGCTTCTGTATTTGCTGCTGCTGTTAACTGGGGTGCTCCCATCTTATCTGGGCAAGGCAGACAGGTGCCTGCTAGAGAAGCCCTCACTGTTCCATTTAGTTTCTCACAAGACTTGAGAACGAGGTATATTTGTTCATTATTTGTCACTGTCCCTATATGATGGTGCAGAACAGCATCACCTTGCACGTTGTCCTGCTCTCACTCCCCAATGGCATTTGGCACTACTTCATCCCAGTTTAACAAGAGTTGTGACTGCAGGGACCTTGCCTTCCAAAAACAAAACGTGAAACGTTTCCATGCAAGCTGGAAACATCACTGAGACACAAGAGAGGAGCTGATTTAAGGGCCAAGCACTTAGAAAGAGGAAAGCAACGATACTAGTACCTGTAGAAACCAGTTTGCAACAAGTACACCGTAAATCATATTCTAAAGATTGCTATTTTTCTAGGTCAATTCTGGTGAGCAACCCAAAAAAATATTCACAATCCTGTCAGTTCTGATTTTGTTAAAAAAAAAATTATATTAATTGGAAAAATATTTTAAACCGATCTTCAGGATATAGGGAATTATTTGCCATATTTTTATCAATGTTCTTGAAAATGCTTCTCTTCATATCAGGAGTAATTCTCTCAGAAAAGTTGTTACTGAAAATATATCACTTTAGGTTTGTATGTTGCCTCAGCAGCTTACAGAACAAGATTTGTGGATGCTTAATTTTTAATTCATGAGTGGGTGCATGAACTTCAGTGGGACTGAAACAAGTGATGTTAAACATGTATGTGAACATTTGCTGGACTAGGTCCAAAGCTGTTTCGCTTTTATAAATGGGGACAAAATATTTGATTGGGACTTCTACTTTTTGCCCTCTGTTATCATCCCTAGTAGATGCTCTGTAATCAGACTTGATGGATAAATCGTATTAAAGATGTAAAAGGTAGAATAAATTTGAAGTGATTCTCATGTGATTATATTACTTTGGGTTGCCATTGTCTGCCGTTTGAACATGCTCAGAACTTTTTTATAGCATTTTCACAGATGCTTCTTTAAACACAGTAGCAGTGTAAGGGTGACATCATGTCCAGGGAATTTGGTCGTGGATTCTTATTAGGTCAAGTTGCCATCCAGAAATATCTTAGTGTGAGTGGTCATCACGGGGTTACTGACCTCACTTGGGAAAGGTAGCTATCCAGGCAGGGAATGTCAAGAGCTCTCCTCACCCAAATTTGAATAACAACGACTTGGTATGGGGTCTCTAGTTACTAGCCCTCTTTTGCAAAATACTATAGAAAAAGTTATGAGAGTGCAGTAATGGAGAAATGGAGCATCCTCACAGTTGAGCAAATTGCATTTGTCAGATTATCATATCACATAAATGATGTGTTTTCCTTGCTCTTCTTCATGTGCTCTGCTTGTTTGCTTATATACACAAAGATTTAGCATGATCACACTCCACACCAGGTGTGAGTGAAACAAACAGGAACGAGTGAACTGCACATACAATGTGAAGAGTGTACGATGTTTCCTGACACGTCTCTGAAACTTTCCATTTGTAGGATGAAAGCTCTATAGAAAGTGATGAGTTTGATATGAGTGACTCGACTAGGATGTCAGCTGTGAACTCAGACCTCAGCTCAAATCTGGAAGAGAGAATGCAAAGTCCTCAGAACCTCCAGGGCCAGCAGGATGGTAAGGCTCTCGTTTCGTACAGAAAATGCGGTATTGCCTTGTCTTTTTCCCATTCTGTGCCTTCATTTAGTACCTGCTGTCTCCTTTTCTTCATAGTGTGTTTCATTAGGTAACTTGAAATGTATGTTCCCTATGTCTCAGCATGAAGAGGATGAAGTTGGGTTTTTTTTGCAGGTTAATGTATTTGTTGCTTAGGCAACAGGTGAGCGCTTAGACCACTATATGTTAAGTATTATTATTTTACTATTTTTATATGTAGTGTGATCATACACAGGCAAAAAAGGAAATGAAACTCAAGCCTTTCTGAGACAACCCAGAAGGCTGAGTAAGTTGTTTTTACTGGTAGAAATGAGGGAGATGGGTGTGATAGAAGCATGGTTATTTGAGAGCTAGGAACTCAGATGGGATATTCAGAAGAAAGGATGAAAAAGACAAACTCCGATAGGGAAATAGAGGTAAAAGAAGAGAAAACAGAAAGAGCAGCATTGTAAATTTGTACATTAATTATTTCTCAGTTAGTTGCAACACAAAGTTAATTTGTTGGTGAAAGAGATGGAATTTCTACTTTGCACAGGAGATGCATAGATGTGTACTCTTTGATTTCAGCCCTTGTTATAAAACAAGTTAGACGGGCCTGGTTTCTTGGCTATGGAGCTCACAAAGAGCCAGTCCACTACAGACTGCAACAGTGGCTCATGAGCGGCACGTGAATGCACAGCACCCAAAGTGCGGGTCTATTCGATCGCTATTAGAAACAACACATTGGTATTCTGTTCTTGTTACTCTGTAATTTCCTGATCATGTGTGCCAATTCAGAAGTGCTTCCTATATTCCTCCTGAACACTAAATATATGGGATTTCACAGTTAAGCTGGATTCTTTCCACTTTATGCATCATGGTCAGTTGCTAGCTGGTAGGCTATTTATGTGAGAATGGGTGTGCTGCATAGTGGCTGATAGGGTCTGGTGATGGGTAGGACCTTCTGCTGTGTTGCTCTCTGGACAAATAAAGGAGGAGGATGTCTATAATAATTCAGTAGGCCAGATTCTAACCAGAGCTGCCTTTTGTCTGAGTGTCCACAAGCTATCACAAAATTTGTGCAACTTTTGACTTAATTTTTCTCTATGTACATTCACTAAAGGAGCAGTTCTGATGCATGAGATGTAGGGAAAGCCAGTTCACTTTCCTGTAGAAGTTTGACTTTTCAGGGCTAATATATTATAATAATACTGCTAAGTTAGAGTTTTCAGGGATACTTTGGAAGGTGCCATTTTTGTGTATCTGGTTTCCAGTGCAAAACTGTGCTTTAGAGGTCTTTGCTCACCTATATACTCCGTCTGTTTCACATATATAGAGTGTTTCTTAATAGTAATCACATGCATGTATATGTCTGAAATAAAAATTATAGTTCAGTACAGTAACCTATGAAGAAATGCCTGTCATATGTGTCTTAATACCTGCCACAACCAGATTCATGTGCCACATTTAATCATATTAGAACATAAGTACAAATGATAAAATGCTGCAAATCTGTCACTTGCTGTTCAAAGTGTATGGAAATGAATGCACTGTGGTCTTTGAACTGCAGGTAGTGTGATATACAGAATTGCTTTCCTTCCCTTCCCCTCAGATGGTACTTGCTCACCTTCCTAAGGGAAACCTATTTTTTGCTGCATCTTCTGGCTAAAGCATCTGCTGATCGAGAGATTTGAAATAGCAGCTCTTCCTGTTTCATGGTTTTCTTGTGCTAGCTGTTGTCAGGTAGCAAACCTGAGTGTGGCTAGTTATAGCAACACTGCTTTTTCAGATATGGAAGAAGAGGCTGAAGGAGGAACTGAAAGACATTAGAGAAGGGCGGGGGGAAAGAAGAATGATAGGAGAGGGCAGGAAAAAAGATTGGAAGAAAATAACAGGGATAGCAGGATGGAAGCTGGAACAGGAAGGAGGGAAGACAAACGGGAACTTAAATGAACTTAGCAGTACAATCCCTTTTGCCATCACAGCCTTCACTGTAAAATTTTACAAATCTAATGATAGCGCATGCACACCAAAATCATCACCAAAGCATGAATTTGTGTGTCTAAAGTGATTCCTGCTGCCCTTCCCTCAAACATTCTGTACGTCCATGAGAATTTATGTCAGCCACCACATTCAGTCTACAGATAAAGACACTTGACATTTGGCTCATCTGAAATGTCTTTGCTGCATTCTGGCAGGTGAAAACTAACTGCTGTATGAGGTTGCCTGTGCTCACACAGCTGGGAATGGTGTCTGTGGTGGAAGGGGACAGCACAGGTCTGCTGCTGCTCCAAGCATGCCCTCATTGGGAGAATGATTTGCTATCAGGAATCGTTAGGAAAAATGCTGCCTGGGGTGGTTTAATGACAGCTCCAGTGTACCTAAAGGTGATGTGTTCTATCAATTTGCTTACCTGGCTTTCCATGTGAGATGGCATGAGAATATTTTGGGACATCCGTTGTTTTTTTTTCCAATGGATTTTAGCTGATTTGGTACTAGGATATAAACAGAGTCTCTGTACCCAAGAGGAATGTAATAGTGAGCTGGGCCACACCACTGAGGGGTAGGTGGACGCTCCTCTTCCAGTTCAGTTTACAGGGCATAGTGGAACACTGACGCTGTCTATGTAAAAGGAATAAGATGCTTTCATACCCTCTTCCCTTGGGGCTATGTCTGCATCATATTTAGACAGGCATTTGGCTTTGGGGCTCTATTGCAGGGCTCATACCAGAAAATATGACCTGAGGTTTCTCAGTGTCTTCCAGTCTAGTATGCTGTGTTTTCTGTTTCTCACGGCTGTTTGAACCTAAATAGAATAAAGGCAATATGAGAGCAGCCCACAGTATCAGCTGAAAGCAATAGACTTCTTCACCCAGAAATGTCATGGTAGGTGGGAAAAACACTGAGGAGGAGGGCACAGAGAGGGAAGGTGTGTGTTTGCTTGCAGTAGATGGGTGCTGGTACTGCACAGAAGTCCAGGTTCTGCAAAAGTACTGAGGCTTCGTAAGATTTCTTGCATAAAGTATATTAGGTTAAAAGAGAACAAGGAATTGAGGAAGAAATGAGAAGTGGGGAGAGTTGGAGAAACATATCTATAGTACTGAAGTTGCTACAATACCACGAAGGACAGTTACTACTTTACATTAGCCTTTGTACGCTTTTAAATAACAGGGCCTTGAGTCACACCTGCTGGTGAATGGCTGAAAATAGCATTCTGAGCACCTGCAGGGCTGCTGCAACGATGGGGGAGGAGTTGGAAAAGAGCTGCTGCTCTTCCCTGAGGAGTTAGAAAAGGAAGGCAGCTCTAATTTGCAATGGGTTCATTCCCTAGCTGGGAATGGAGTATGGTTATATGGATACCAGTGCCTCAGAGCTGCTTTCCCTAGCAGCCAGCTGGATAATAGGGCTGCAAATTGCTGGTATGTTCTTTTCTCTTTTGCTCCCGCTCCCCTTGCTTGCCCCTATCTTTTTGGTTCCCTATACATGTTACAGCTCTCTTGTCCTAAGCTGGTTCTTTAGAGCGAGCCCTGTGTATCACTCATGCACAGGCAAAGCTTCCACATGAGAGTTGTCTTTAATTCTCCTTTCTTGTAATAATGCTCTAGGGATTCTGATGTTGCTGGATCAAACCCTTTTGCCCTTGTCTCAAACCACAGACAAGACAAGGTTTACAAACTAAGTTGGAAATAAAGGAGCTTGGTTTTTTTTTTTAAATTAGTGCTTCAACCTGTACAAAAATGATTTCTGTAGTGAAACTGACCTCTAGGAAGGTCTGTCAGAGGGGCAATAAAAGCTTCTACCCTGAGGGAAAATGAGGCTCATGTTGCCCTTGCCTGTTAGCTGCAACCCTGTGCAGAGCAGCTGAGTGTGTTTGCTCCCTTACTGTGGTGGTTCATTAGTTACCAAGACACGAGGGAGGTGTAGGGGGATGCTCTGATTAGAGGGAATTAAGAATACGCACAACTCTAGAAGTAACAAGGGTTAGGTATACATTTTGTGTTGAATTTTTTTTTTTTGTTTTCACTATGTGATCTATCAAATAAAAATCAGGGATGAGACTATTTGACTGTAACTCAGTGTAAGATGCAGAATTCATTTATTTTCAGTATTTCTTACTGTACTGAGGTACACCAGAACATATTAGTGCTTTGTCTGGCTTTGGGTGGTGGGACTATGTTCTCTTCAAACTAGTTTTTAGAAAATGATACTTATGTGTTTATATATATTTGTATAGCACTCCCCCTCACAGGTACTGTATGGAGACTGTGCTTATAGCAGCTGGCTCTGACAAAATATGTCACAATTCAACCTTTGACAGGAGTTCTGCTATCATCTTAGGTGTGGAGATTACTACTAAGCTTCTTGTGGTTGTATTTTTTTCAAATTATGGAAAATTAAGCAATAGTACTGTAATGCAATGGGGGACTATGCCTTCAGGTAGTTTGTGGCCATTTGGATGGTGTCAGTTATTTCTCCCTGGTACATTCAAGTTGCCAGGCTTTCCACAATATGGATGTAGGAGATGTGGTTGTTCCCATGTTCGCTCATTTGGTGTTTGTGGTAGATACAAGTATTGGAGTCAGTGATCTAAATATCCGTTTTTCTGCATTGAAGCTATAATCTTTACTCAGCAGCTTCACCTGAAACAAGCAGCACCAGCTGATTAAGTTGTCAAAACCGTGTGTCTGTGCAAGGGTGCAGAGTTTGCTGTACCCACACTTGCCGTTGGTTTGTTCACTCTGAACTGAGTCCAAGCCAATAATCCATCTTCCCATTCTCAACCAGTTGTACTGTCATACTTCTTTCTGCTTTTGTCTTTATTCCACTAAAACCTGGACTCTCTTAAAACATTGACTTTTCTTTTTCCACAATGTAATTAAAGTGAGATGTATGGGTTCAAACACCAACTGCAGGCCAGAGTGAAGACAGATTGGTGAAGGAGCATACTGGAGTAAATAGTCTCTGCTGTTGCCTATGTTTTGGCCCCGCTCTTGATATTGAGTAAAGGGAGTGTTAACAAAGCCAATGTAAGAGCGGATGATTCTCAGCACTAATCCCATGGCAACCTTTTTGTTGCCAATTAAGAATTTTCAGTGGAAATGTTATTTTACATTAATTTACATTAATGGGTATTGTGCCTTTAATTTTTGTCAAGGACTGAAATATGCTTGTTTTGTATGAGGTCTAAGTCTGCTTGACTTCAGTAAAGGCCTGCTAAAGATTAGCTGACATGTTTGCAGAGTCTGGGTGTCTTTTACTTAAAAGCTTGGCTTCTTTAGGCTTCAGATCAAAGCACATGACACTTCTGTGGTATATGGGATGGAGTGCAACTACCACATGAGGTCATAAAGCTTCAATAACAATATTAAAAATAAAATAAAGCACAACCTGGCAGCTTTCTTACTTGCAACCTCATATACTTTTAGAGAATTTTTTCATTTTGGGGGTTTTCTGTGGCTTGACTGGTTTTATTTGCAATTTGTTGATCCCTGCTAACACAGCTATAATGCTATAAAAGTTGCTTATTAACTTATACATTATACAAGACATTGGACATGCAAAGTTAATAAGCATTTTGCTATAAGGGAAACGGTAATTTTTGCTTAATAGTGAGGGTTTGGGCTGATTAAGAATGAAGGAGGTAGCACTGTTAGCTTATAAAAAGTACAGAAAAACAATTCCTAGGTGGTTTTTTTGTTGTTGTTTTTTTTTTGTTTTTGTTTTGTTTTGTTTTGTTTTGTAAAATGGCAGGCCATTTAAAATGACTTTCGGGGCCCAGAGAGCTGACTGAATTTTGTGATGTATTCAGACCTTCCAGTCTTGCTCAAGCCATTGAAACTTGCAACAATTTGAGCAATAATCTCACTTCTTATGAATGAGGATGAAACAATAAATACTAGTCTTCTGAAAGAGATCTAAGATACCTGTCTGTCTCATGGCAGTGGAAAAGAGAGGGGTACAGTAACATCCAGGCAACGCTAGCCCTACAGCACCTTATGCGTAGTCTTTTGTGATCTTGCTGTAATTTCCCTGAAGGGGACAGCTCACCTGTATGAACAGGTTTTGCCTTTCCACTATTCTGTGAGACAGAGCAGAGGCAGCACAGGCTGAACGAGGGCAACAGCCATGTCCCGAAGACAAGGGCTGAGACAAGCTGGCAAGAGAGAAGAAGGAAGGTCTCTGCTTCGGCTGCCCAGCAATCTGTTCTGAGGATAAGCGAAGGTCTCCTGTCTCTGTAGCTGTTGATCTGCCACCTTTTGCAAACATCAGCTTCATTATCAAATAAAGCAAAAGACTACATGGTCTCATATGCATGTTTCTGAGTAAGTCTATGGGCTGCACCAGTGTGTTATCTTACACATGCCAAAATTGCAAAGGTTTCTTTAGACAGAGGGTTAGTTATAATATATTGCTCTATCTGAGAAAATTGTTGTCTTCACCTAAGCAGAGTTAAAGTGGACCTGGCATATAGTACTAGCATTATTTTTCTTCAGTGGAGCTACATCTAGGGTGACTTGGCCCATCAGATTTGCTTTGATGTAATATTATTTGCATAAACCAATGCATTTAAGAAAGAGGAAGAAAATGGTGAAACAAGAACAGAAAGCCAGAGAGTTGTGGAAATCTAGTTTCAGTGGTGTTCTAATGGCTTCTTTAGAAATGATACCCTATCAGTGCAAAAGGCACTACAAGTGACAGTGTAATGACACTTGAGCAGTGTTACGATGTCGGTGATCATGTATTGTACTGAGCCTGGGCAAGAGCTTGAAATGTTGGTGCAGCTGCATTAGAAACTTTCAGTCCTTAACATCATTAAGGAGAGCTGGGTGGAATTTTCAGCAAATCAAGTATTATAATGTGCTGGCTGCTGACAAGGCAGCTGGTATGTGCATTGTCATCAGAATACTGAGCTGATACATGAGGCACTTCTATTGTACGATAGATGAAAATCTTCCTTTGACTCCCTATACAACTCAAATGTTATAAGAACTAAGCATCAGTGTCTCTCCATGGAGAGCGCTCCTTCCTTCCTCCAGATTAATGGAAGGAACTTCCGGAACTTCACTAACTCAGTGGACCCGCCGAATCAGACAAGGGTCTCAAACCAGGATTTGGACAGGAGCACCCCTCTCACTGAAGTGTAGCAGAAAACTTTTACAACCCGCTCTTTTAATACGTAGAGTTACTGTGTTTCCATTTGCTAGTTGCGAGCTTCTTGTGAGTTGGCTGAATGTCTCCCTCCTGCTCCGTTTTACTTCTGTGTGTCTTCTCTCATCTTTTAATAACTTGTGTTCTTTTTCTGACGTGTCTTTGTTTGTTTTTTATCTTATACTGTAATTTTCTTTAGAGACTAAAATATTATTAAACATGAATTATGCATTGAGCAGACTCTCTGCTAGAGTCTGGCTGGTCTGTTGCAACCAGAGAACAATCCTGTTTCCCGCACCACCCTCCCAGCTGCACAACTGTCACTTTCTATTACGCTTGCCTTGAACAATTGAGTGTGGCTTGTAATGACAATAATTGCCTCAAAATTGTTTGTCATGTTTGCCTTGTTAGCAACAAACTACTAACTGCTGGTTACAATCAAGTTCTCGGCTATTAATCCATAATTACATCAGGGAATACTTGGAGCCAATAATAGCTGAGAAATTAGAATTATCTTTTCACAAGTAATGCTAAAATGCTTGCAGACCATTTACTCTATTCACAGCCATTCTTTTTTTATATCAGCAACCTAGTGGTAAGGAAGGCCTACCCCTGTGTAAAAGGCTAGCTGCAGACTTGTATCCTTTTGCACCTTCAAAACAGGTCTGTGGGTTGAATCAGTGTGTACAGGTCCTCCATCAATAGATATTTCACTGTGGCAATAATACTAAGCAACCAAGCTACCTCTTCCTTACACAGGTACTGAAGGGAGCCAGTTTGCTTTTGATTTCAGTATCCAAGCCCTTGTAACTAAGCTTAGTGGCATTTCTGAAAGCATTGACTTGGTTTTGGCATCTTTCCCTCCCATTCTCTGTAACATCAAAATTAAGGAGGGACATTCTGGTACAAGGATTTAGTTTTGCTTTCCAGTACAGACACTTTACCTACTTTATCCTTTCGGATGTGCCAGCTGACTTTAGCAGGGGCCATGTGTACAGACTGCTTGATTTAGTTTGATCTACCTCCTTACAGTATAGGTAGAGTTTTTTTCATAACTACTGTTAAAATGTATGCTAGGCATTGCTTCTGCTTCTTTTCCCTATTATCTTTAACATAGAATAATGTAATAAAGCATTTTTATTTCAGTAAAAGGGATGTAAAACAATGTGCTTTAAAGAAAATTAAATTTAGTCATTAATTCTTCACTGTGTTATATTTTAATTAAGGAAGCTATTAATTTTTTTTTCTGAACAGGAAATTCCCTGGAGACACTGGCTGTCTTGTGAAAGATCTTTTTTTTTTAATGGAAATTTCTTTAAAGTGTTTCTTGTTTGATAAAATATTTGTAATACTGAATGTTTAAAATGAGAAGTAATTTTTAACCAAATGCAAATACTTTGATTACAAAAAGAGAGTAGTACTTTTTCAGCATTGTAGAGTTTTGTAGTATTTAACAGATTGGAAGCGGTTATATATATTTTCCTGAGATCTGTGAAGCTGTGTTTTCAAGTAGTTGATTTAATGTTGCCAAATAGTAACCATATTTGTAATTCTGAGGCAGAGGGACAGACTATCTCTGGCACTTCTTAATAACAGGATGAAAGAAATGATACAATCATTCTGAAAGGTTCAGGGTAGGCTGAACTCCCCTGGTGTCCCCCAAGTATTTGTGAACGCTGATAGCCTGGTTACTGTGAGAAAGATGGAAGTGGTGGTTTGCAGGCTGACAGGGCACAGAAAAATACAACAATTACGTTTAGCATCAACGCAGATTAAAATACAGCCAAGCTCTTTTACAGGTTTAATTAGCACTTGGTGAATGGCTAACAGCTTGCTGGGAGACGTGTGAGGCTCAAACGCTCTCCCCACTGCTGCATGCCAGGTGGGCTCTGGCCAGTGCTGGTCGCTGAAGGAGCACCCTTCCAGACAGACAGACTTTAGCAGCTACTCAAACCCACTCTGGGAAAAGGTGTGAAGGAGCACGCCCCATTGAGTTGCCTTTGTGGGCTGTGCTGTGTGTGATGCTGAGAAACCAGTCCAGAGCCTCATTGTAGGGTTGACATTACCATTAGAATAAATTTGGATAAAAGCTAACATAAAGGAAGAATCCAAATTTATATAATACACGATTTTCAGGCTTAGGTGCACAGAAATGAAGAAAAAACTGATGCCTTAGGTCAGCTCCAAGCTCTTCTCCATTTCCATCAGATAACAACTCATTAGTCTTGCAGCTGGAATGTAGTTTTCCAGCAGAAATACTGCCCTGGGTTCAGTCTCTACTGCAGAAGTTCCTGGTAATGGGGATAGTTGCATCTTTGTATCTTAAGTCCTTCCTCAGTGCTTCAGTTTCATTTTGGAGTTTTTACAAGCCTGTTTTCTTGTGAAATGAATCAAGGAGCCAGCTTAATGCATCTCTGAGAGAACTAGTGATTCCTTCTACTGAACTTCTAGTAGTCCTGATGTTCCACATGCTTTACTGGGTGGAGTTGTTCCCTAAGCAGCACGTAGATCCTTGTTAATAACTGTCCCGGACCCCTGATATAAACAAACCGTTAAACTTGTGTGAAAGGAGTAACTGTTTCTGACTAGAAGGTGAAGTTCAAACCTCTGTTTGTAGCCTTCCATACTCTGAAGCTTGGATTTCACATAAGCGTAGACAATGGCTTGGAGATTTAAATGGGATGATTGTAAACCAGAATAGAGCATGTGGTTCACTAGCAGCCTTTTAAATAAGGCAACAGTAATAGGCACTTTGGGGCAATAATTAAATAGAAAATTTGATTTTGTGCTTTAAGAAACACACTGATAAAACCATGATATCAACAGACTAGTCTAAATTCTTAGGAGCAATAAGAGCTATTACTGCTTTGATGGAAAAAGAAATTAGGAGATACAGACAGGGAATAGGTTTTTTTTCTCTGCAAAGAAAACAAAATAGAGAGATGACATTTCAGTTACACAAAGTTACTGTTCCAAGAAGAACTACAATACGAAGCATACAAAAATTTTAATGACTTAATTGGCAAAGGCATGCAGTGGGTTTGTTATGTCCCACTGTTTAAGTGTCTTGTGGATGGTTATTCTGAAGAGAGCTGATGCTGCAGCCTGTCAAAGAGAGGATGAAGAGACAGAACTATAAGACTTGAACTTTTAGTGTGAATTTCCTGCAATGGAAGAAATATCGGAGGATAAAGCAGAAATATCCTCTTCAAGAGGAGGTAGTACAAATAGTGAGAGCAGCCAGGTGGTCTAGAGAGGCAAAAAGTAAACGGAAGCAACCAGTGCTGTCAAATCTCTTTTTAAGAGGACTCCTTGTACGTGTACGAAGAATCTATAAATAGTCTTTGAATAGTCTACAGGTCTGCATACATCTTCTTTACCAAAGGAAGCTAGGATTTCTGTCTGTCTAAAAGTAATTGGTAACTTTTTAAAAATATCCCTCTTAGTTAACTGTCCAAGGACCATATTTTTATGAAAAGTTTGAAAGGACGTTGAGATTTAGTGACTTGGCTTTTGGAAATTGCATCCAACATGATCATGTCCAAAATATATGGGTGCAATTAAAACCTTACTAAAATCAATGATAAGGATTTCTGCAAACTCCGGTGGAGACAAGGTTTCATCCTTCATGTTTCTGTAATAGGTTCTGGGCAGTTGAACTGATCCTAAAGTAGTTAATGTGGATGCAGGAATTGCTACTGGTTCTTTAATTAAGCCATCAGTGCAGTTTATGCAGAGATGATAAGCTTTAATTCAGCGAGTTAGCCAAGCTCTGTCTGTGTTCTGTATCTTCCTTTCTTCTTTCTGCCACATTCCTGTGATTCTGTACTAGTTATGTGTGCTCTCTAGGAACTGCACATCTTTGATTCCTGGATCAGGCTATAATCCCTGGTTATTCCTGTACATCTGTAGTCACAGACTTATAGTTGCACATATTATTGTATCTCCTGCAAATATGCCCTATTTTAATTAAAAGCATGAATGTTGTAAAGCCTGGTAGAAAGGACAAATATTTTTCTGTTCTCTGAATCAGCTACTCAGCAGCACGCTTCCATTCAGTTCCTGGAAAAAAAGGGGCCTAAAATGATTGCTTACCCAAGGAGGTGGGGAAATGGTGGTTACAGCATTAAAAGCATGTGGTATGGGTGGATTTTGAAGAGGAAGGTGACCACCTGGACAAGTTCTCAGCAGTGATTTAAGAACGAGGGTTCCGTGGCGATTCTTGAACTTAATTCTTTCTGTTGGCATTGTAAAGTGCTGATTTCAACAGAAGCGTACTTAAAGGCTGCTTTGCAAGGGAGAGGATGGCTGTGGCAAAACGATTGCTTTTTCTCGGAAACAGATCTTCACTACCTAGGAAACTGTGTACACCCATAGCCTTCTAGCCTTTTACAGGCAGCTCCAACACTGCCATGGCCATGCAGGACACCAGGTTCCTTTCAGAGGAGCTTCTACTGCACGGATAATTGACTTGGATGGGTAGTGGTAGCCTATTAGTCTTTTCTGTTTCTTGGACCCCCTTCCAGTGTACTGTCTGGTTTTGGTAGTCTGGGGCAGTTCTGTTCTATGCATGGATTTATTTTTTAGGATGGCTTTGATGCCTTCTAGAGCATCTGTGTTTTTGCAGATGCTTGGTATGAGCCTCTCTGAAAAGAGGATGCTGT
Source organism: Phalacrocorax aristotelis (assembly GCF_949628215.1). Classification (NCBI taxonomy): domain Eukaryota; kingdom Metazoa; phylum Chordata; class Aves; order Suliformes; family Phalacrocoracidae; genus Phalacrocorax; species Phalacrocorax aristotelis. The sequence goes on along the minus strand of NC_134277.1, from coordinate 121,227,532 downwards.
GATGTGGCTTCAGGGGGGAGGACAACTGGCGTGTCCCAAATCAGGCATGTGGCCCACCAAACTAGCATACTGTAATAGAACAAAAGCCCATTGCTTCTTAGATGAAGTTACACAAGCACCTCGTGTAACAGGTGAGCTGGCTAACATCTGCATGTGAACAGACTGGCTAGTAAGACCCCAAGCCTAACTGACCATCAAGTACACACGTGTGGTAGGTGGAGAGAGCAGGTGTTAGCAGTACCAATATCTGTGGTTTTCCCCTTGTATACAGATAGAAGGGAAATAACTATTTGGTTTTTAAACTGTTCCTGCCCTGCAGAGTCAATTTCTCTGAATAATAATGAGTTTCTTTAAAGATGTTCCTGTCTTCTGGGTCAGGAAGAAATGTAGTCTCCCATGCTGTCTGACTACCTCTTGGGAATACTGCAATTAGCTACATTTTGAACCTGAATGAAAAAATGAGGAGAAAAACACTCTCCTGACTCTTCCAATATTTCTGCTGAGAGTGAAAACTGTCCCCCTTCAGCACCATTCAAGGCAGGAAAATTCTACTTACTCTGCTTTCCTGTGTGAGTATATGGTAGATACCTTACTGTTTGTTTCTTCCTAGCTGTACACACAGAAGTGAACAGAAATCGGTTCTGAAGAAAAATGCAGGGTGGAGGGTTAGGAAGGCTGCTTAGGGAGTGGCAGAAATTGAGCTTGTCAGCTTGACAAGGTTATTTTTCCAGCAGCATTTATTAAAAATAAAGTTAGCATTGAGTTGTATGTTGGCCCTGTTGTATATTTCATTACACAATATTAAACAAGCACAAAGCTAATTCAAGTATACACAGAAGTATCTATTACTAAGAATAGATTTTCTGTTTGTGTTTCATAACCATATTTATAAATCTATATTTCTCTTATCATATGTATCTCTTTCTATAGTTATCTATTTCTAAGTAAACTGAAATGATCACTGAAGAGAGGCAGAGCTTTATGGCATAGGAATGTTATTAAGCAGATGATACATTTTCCTGTGCTGTTAATTAGAGACCATCTCAGAGAGTTCAGGAATACTATGGACGTGAATTTCTAGAAGAGCCAATTCTGTGAAGGCTAAATCCAGCCAGAGCAGTATAGAAGCATAGAATGGTTTGGATTGGAAGGGACCTTAAAAGTCATCTAGACCAACCCCGATGCAGTGAGCAGGAACATCTCCAGCTGTATCAGGTTACTCAAAGCCCCATCCAACCTTATCTTGAATGTTTCCAGAGATGAGGCATCTGCCACCTCTCTGGGCACTGTTCCAGTGTCTCACCACCCACATAATAAAAAATTTCTTCTTTATATCAAGTCTGAATCTTCCTTCTTTTAGTTTAAAACCATTACCCCTTGTTCTGTCATTACAGGCCTTATTAAAACGTTTGTCCCCATCTTTTCTTACAAGCACCCTTCAAATATCAAAAATCTGTGATAAGGTCTCCCTGCAGCCTTCTCTTCTCCAAGCTGCAAAACCCCAACTCCCTCAGCCTTCCCTCATAGGAGAGGTGCTCCAGCCCTCAGATCATTTTTGTGGCCCTCCTCTGGATTTACATGAATGGGTCCATGTCTTTCCTGTGCTGAGGACCCCAGAGCTGGACGCAGCACTCCAGGTGGGGTCTCGCCACAGACCAGAGGGGCAGAGTCACCTCCCTTGCCCTGCTGGCAACGCTGCTTTTGATGCAGCCCAGGATAGGGTTGGCTTTCTGGGCTGTGAGCGCACATTGCTGGCTCATGTCCAGCTTTTTGTCCACCAGCACCCCCAAGTCCTTCTCCTCAGGGCTGCTCTCAATGCATTGTCTGCCCAGCTTGTGTCTGTGCTAGGGGTTGCCCCAACCCAGGTGCAGGACCCTGTACTTGGCTTTGTTGAACCTCATAAGATTCACATGGGCCCACCTCTTGAGCTTGTCCAGGTCCCTCTGGGTGAAATCCAGTCCTTCAGACGTCAACTGCACCACTCAGCTTGGTGTTGTCTGCAAACTTGCTGAGGGTGCGCTCGATCCCACTGTCTATGTCATTGATGAAGATATTAAACAGTACTGGTCCCAGTACAGACCCCTGAGGGGCTGATCTCCATCTGGATATTGATCTCCATCTGGACACTGATCTCCATCTGGACACTGTCACTGATCTACATCTGGACTTTGAGCCGTTGACCACTACCCTCTGGGTGCTCCCATCCAACCAATTCTTTATCTGCCGAATAGTCCATCCATCACATCCATATCTCTCCAATTTACAGAAGGGAGTTGTGGGGGATTGTGTCAAAGGCATTGCAGAAGTCCGGATATGACATGCATAGCTCTTCCTGTGTCCATGGATGTAGTCACTCTATCATAGAAGGCCACTAGGTTGGTCAGGTAGGACTTGCCTTTGGTGAAGCCATGTTGGCTGCCTCAAATCACCACCCTGTCCTCCATGTGCCTTAGTGTAGCTTCTGGGAGGATCTGTTCCATGAGATTCCCCGGCACAGAGGTGAGGCTGACAGGATGGTAGTTCCCTGGGTCCTCTTTTCTACCCTTTTTAAAAATGGGTGCAATGTTTCCCTTTTTCCAGTCTCTGGGGACTTCACCTGAGTGCCATGACTTTCAAATATCAAGGGGAGAGGTTTGACAACTACATCAGCCAATTCTCTCAAGACTCTTGGATGCATCTTGTCAGGTCCCATAGACTTATGTATGTTCAGGTTCCTCAGGTGGTCACAAACCTGATCCTCTCTTACGGTGGGAGGGACTTTGTTCCCCCAGTCCCCGTCTTGCAGTCCATCCACTCAAGAGGTGTGGGAAGACAGGTTGCCAGTGAAGACTGATGCAAAAAATTATTGAGTATCTCAGCCTTCTCCTCATCTGTTGTTACCAGTTTGCCAGTCGTTCATCAGGAGCGGTATGCTTTCTTTGACCTTCCTTTTCTGGCTGACATACCTATAGAAGCTCTTCTTATTATTCTTTGTGTCCCTTACTAAGCTCAACTCCAGCCGTGCCTTGGCCTTCCTGACCCCATCCCTACACAACTGGGCAGTGTCCCTATACTCTTTCCAGGAGTATACATATACAGTGGATATATATAGGAGTATAGATATACATATAGTATATACGTACTCTTCCATGCATTTCCTTCTTGTCCTTTAGTTTGACCAGCAGATATTGACTCATCCATGCCAGTCTCTTGCCTTCCTTTCCTGATTTCTTATGCCTGGGGATTGAGAGCTCTTGCATTGTATGGAAAGTGTCCTTAAAGATCTGCCAACTCTGTTCTCTGGGGGCAGTTTCCCTGTGGGTCCTATTGACTAACTTGAACAGCTGGAAGTTTGCCTTCCTAAAGTTCAGGGTCCTGGCTTTATTCTTTGCCTGACCCATATCCCTCAGGATTGTGAACTCCACCAGTGCATGATCACTGCAGCCCATGATGCCTCCAATCCTGATGTGTTTGATTAGCTCACCTGTGTTGGTGACCGACAGATCCAGTAACGCATCCCCTCTGGTAGGGTGATCTATTACCTGGCTTAAGAAGTTATATTTAGTGCATTCCAGGAGTTGCCTACAGCTCCCTGATACATTTCAAGCACACCGACATCTGCTGGAAGTCCCCCAGCAGGATGAGAGCCTGTGAGCACAATGCCTCCTGTAACTGGAGTAAGAAGGCTTTGTCAGTAGGCTGCCCTTGATAGGGCGGCCTGTAGTGGACACCAGCCAGTCTCTAATTCTTTCCCATAAACTTTCAACCTGCTTGTGGCTATTCTTCAGAGACAGCTCTTCAGTCTATCCATTTCTTGATGGATAAGCAACCCCTCTGCCTCTCCTTCCTTGCCTGTCCCTTCAGAACAGCCTGTACCCATTGATAGCTGCACTCCAGTCATGGGATTTGTCCCAGCGAGTTTCAGTAATGGCAACTAGGTTGTAGCTTTCTAGCAGCATGGTGGCTTCCCTGTTTGTTGCCCATGCTGTATGCATTGGTATAGAGACACTTCAGCTGGGCTTTAGACTGTGTTACCTTCTTAGAGGAAAACACCTTAAATCCTTTCAGGTATTTCACCAGTGTTTCTCTGTTGGCTTCTGTTACCTCAGGAGCTCCTGACTTATCTCTGTAAGACTTCAAGTGTGCTCCAGTGTACCCAGCAAGTGTCAGAGCAACAAGCTGATGGCCCTCGCTAGCACCCCATCCCTCTGACCTTGGCCTGTCATCCTGTGGCTTGTCATGGACCAACCTGATACTATTCCTGCTGCCTTCAAGTCTAGTTTAAAGTTCTGTCAGTGAGCCCCACCAAATTATGAGCAAAGACCCTCTTCCCCCTTTGAGAAATATTAATCCCATCTGATGCCAGCAGGCCTGGTGCTGTACAGGCTGTCCTATTATTGAAAAACCCAAAATTTTGGCTGTGACACCAGCTGTGGAACCATGTATTAATTGACTGGGTGTGTCTGTTTCTTTCAATGTCGCTGCCCGCAACTGGAAGGATGGAAGAAAAAAATTACTTGTTCTCCAGATTCCCTTACCAACCGTCCCAAGGCCCTGAAGTCTCTTTTGATCACCCTTGGACTACATGTTGTGGCTTCATCACCAGCTGCATGGAAGAGCAGTAATGAGTAATAGTCCAAGGGCTGTATCAGGCTAGGAAGTTTTCTAGTGATGCCCTAGGGAGGCAGCAGACTTCTTTAAGAAGAGGGTTTGTCTGGCATATTCGACCCTCTGTTCCCCTCAGAAGGGAGTCACCCACAGCTATAACCCATCTTTTCTTTCTTGTGGAGGTGGCTGTGCTACAGGGGTAGCCCTTTCTGACCTTGGCAACACCTCTGGTGTAGACGGACCATCATCCACATCATCCATTGGCTGACCTTCCACATCCAGAGCCTCATACTCGATCTGTAGAGGCACGTGGGAAGGCAAGGTAGGCAACGAGGGGTTTTCCTCATCACCTCAACCATAGGCTTGCCTCTATTCACTCCTATCCTTTAAGGTACTGCCTTCTGCCTGGCAGGGGAGGATACAGGATCCCCTTGACCTTGTGATCTTCCTGGTGGATGTTCCTGTTTCTGACTCAGGTAGGGCAGAGCATGGTTCCACCAGTCTCTCTCTTTCTCAGAGGTATATATTCCAATACCTTTTGAAGCTCCAAGGCAAAAAAAAGAGTTTGCATCTCTTGCTTACTTGTGGGTGGAAAAAGTTTTGTTTGAATGTGTTTCAAACAGATCACAATGTGTGTGCCATCTGAGCCAGATTGTGTTTTCCTGTTCAATAGGAGCAACAGCAAGAAACAGCGGATGCCAGTGTCTGTAGCTCCTATCAGAATATTACAGGTTATTGTCACTACGCTTTTGTAACAACCCACCTGAAATACTGTGTTCAGCTCTGGGGTCCCCGGTACAAGAAGGACATGGACCTGTTAGAGTGGGTCAAGAAGAGGGCCATTAAAATGGCCAGAGGGCTGGAATACCTGTCATGTGAAGAAATGCTGAGAGAGTTCGGGTTCTTCAGTTGTCTTGTTACTGGAAGATGATCAGTAGGCACTTCCTTCCTCCTACCACCTTTCATTTGTCTGCCTTCATGGTTAAAAGGCTTCTTTTCTGCTATCATATAAACATCAAGACAACTGGATTGTGGAGCGAAAAGCTTTGTGCATTGATGTCAAAGTGATAAGAATCAGTTTTTTCCACAGGTTCGTGTAGTTTGGGGAAGAACATTGAGGCTTTTTTGTCTCTCTAAGGTTTGGGTTTTGGCAGGAGAGAAACAGTTTTCATAATAATGCTTAGTTCTCAGTCTAAGGAAGTCTGAAATATTTCTCCTCAATACTTCATATTTGGCTACTTGCCAGCTGAATCCATGTCATATCAGAGAGGAATGCTAGTAAAGGAAGGGTGCTGGTGGTTGAAAGGCATGTACTTCCATGAGAATGGACTGGAGTAGAGCAAATAAAAAGGTAAGCTGTCTTCATGCTGATTTCTGGCTCAGATTCTGAGTATGAGAAGAGAAAGTCAGTTTTAACAGTAAGGAAAAACAGTTTTCCAAAGAGTTGTCTGGCAGACAGGAAGAGAGGCAGTAGCGAGGGGCTTGGCAGAAGTGTAAGGGGTAGGTGGACCTCTAACTCCTGCAGAGAGGTAGCAGGAGAAAGAGCACTCTTCTGCCATTTGTGCCTTTGCAAGTGGTGCTCCTGGTGAAGGTTTGCAAGCTCTCTTCTAGTCACCCCACAAAGAAGCTGTTTAAAAGATTTTTACTTCCAGTGTGTGAAAGGAAAATGTCAGTGCAGGCAAATTTAGATGTCTTGCATCATATTCTCAATGGGCCTACACTGGTTTCTAGCAAATGAGGTTCTGACCTTGTTTAAAAACAGCTATTATTTTCTGTCTGCAATATTGATTTCTGTGATAGTTGATAGTTGTCAGTGCATGCCTGTAAGTATGAAAAATATAATCTTAACTTCATTAATTAACAGGCATGATTTATAAGTCCAAAGTGCAATGGTAATAAAGTAAACCTGCTGATGTCCACCCACTATCCATTCTCATCTTCAAATGGTGAAGTAATCGCATAGATGTTTATGGTAAATGCCTGCCTGATTTCAGTACAACAAAATCTGTTCTGGAATACCAGCGAGTCAGTAGCACGGCATAAGTGGTGTCCCATATTATGGCGTCTGCGTTCCAGAAGAGACGCTGTCACCTCTTCCGCCCACCCTCTGCGTGTGGAGTATCTTTTCAAATCTGAGGGTGTTTGCCTGTGCATTTAAATTGAAGGCCTGATTCAGTAGTTTTACTGTTCTCAGTAGTAATACTAAAGGAAGCATTTTTCAATTGGGAGTGTTTGGCGGAATATTACCATCTTTGTTAAATGTACCCATCCATACAACAAGAGTGACAGCCATTTCCAATGACTCAGAGCATCATTAATCCAGAATGTTTAGAGCTATTAGCAGGGATAGCAAAGCTTAGAAATGTTACTCTCCCATCTCCCTAGTTGAATCAGAAGGCCAATGGAGCTAGGGAAATGAGGCAAGGACAAGTCTTTGACAGAAGAAGAATGTCAGTTGCCTTGAGTCACAGCAATATATATTATTTAGAAGGTGGAGGTATCAGAAATTGCCAGCAATATCACTGAAGGCTAGAACATAGCTTGCAGACTTTGAAATAAAGAAAACAAAATAGTCCGAAAGATACGATTTAATAAATTGAGTTACCAATTTGGTGACGCTGGAATTTATTGACAGCTCTAAGTGATGTGTCCAGGAACCCTGGTGAATGGGTAAAGAAGAAGGAGGAAGTTGCTGTCATATTCCTCCCGTGAGAGTGAACAGAGGTGATGGAGGTTTTTTGGCAACTACAAACTCTAATGGGAGGGAGCTGTGGAGTTAGCAGAAAAAATTCCACCTGAAGTTAAATCTGCTCTACTCTCTAATGAAATGTGACCAGCTTTTGGAAGGAAAGGATGTTTTTTGGCCCTGAACACTGAAAATTATTTGTATTTGTTTTTTTCCTGGATGTTCACACTGATTCAGCACTGACTATATATAGATTTTTTTTTTTTCCCTTCAACAAATCCACTCCTTTGGTATTAAAGAGGAGCAGCTTTTAGACTAAGCCAGAGATCTGGAGGGTATTTTAAGATCCACCTACATCTTGTGAGATAGTCTTTACTACTCTAAATTAGATTCCCTAAACATGCCAGATATGAGAATGGGTAGAACATATGGATTGGCCAAAGGTATCTGAAACAGGAGCCTTTTCTTTCTGCGTGCTACAGCTCAGCTCAGCCTGAAGTGCGACAGGAACTTTAAGTGACATGTTCACACAGGAAAGGAGAGGATAACTGCAAAGATAGGCCAGAAGCTTTCTCTCTGGTAAGAGCTCTGCTGGCTGCATTACATGGTTACATAAAATGCCATGGGGAAGCTGTGAGATCCTAATGTTTTCAAGGTAAGGCTGAGTCCTTGCTTTTGGATTTTGAATCATGACATATTTCTCCTTATACCGATATAGATCCTGTGCAGGCAAGCTTTGGCAAAACCACAAAATGCTAGTGAATTCCTTTGTTCTTTGCTTTCAACATGGTCATCAATGAACCTTTTAAAGTCCTTGTTAAAAAAACAGATGTCTGTGATGTTTAAGTTTGAATCCAGGTTCCAGGTCTTTATTAGCTTGTGCTGGAGTCTCATGGATCGCACATCCACATCTTTAGCCCAAACAAGTTCTAAACATTTGAAATGTACCAATGAGCCCAGCAACACACAGGATAGTGTGTTAGTACCAGACTCAATAGTAGATTGTTTCACCCATTACTCTGATTCCAGATCTGCAGTGTGCTGCAGGGTCTGCCTTGGGCTGGAGTTCCCTCAGGGTCAGCTGAGCCCAGAAAATGCCTTCAGCTCACAGCTCTTCATTATTAGCTGCCGACACTGACCCTTCTTGTTCCATTTCAGGACAGGTTCAGATGTGTATGGAAGGGGGCTCAAACTTACCCCATTTCCATCGAGTTTGCCGCTCCATATTGACTTCGTACTAAGGTAGAGGCACTTGTGTGCTTAGCTGCAATGAGAGAAGCTCAGTTAAATGAAGCTGTTTCCTACTGAGCAGCTTCCCACTGCTCTGTTTCCAAAGAGACCGTAACCAGGAGCATACAGGAAAAGCCAAAGGTTTGGGCTGGCTCTTGCCAGCTTCTGGCATTGAGGAAGCTTCGTAGGAGCAGAGTAAGGAACAGGAATTTTACCTGTTTGGATGAACGTTTGTCTTGGCAGGATGTGTCAAGAATCGTCTGAGCGGCAAGTTCATCTCCTTTACACACAGTATACTTCCTGGGTTTGGAGGATCTAGTTGATATACTGAGAAAGCAAAATACTGTTTTAATAGAGATTAAAGAATAATAAACAGTGCACTTCCATGGTATGTTTAGATTCTGAGAAGTGTTAAATACTGGGAATTAACACACATTTTAGTTTCCAATTTGTAGCTGTCTGCTCAGCAATGCAAAGAATCCTTGTAAATAAATTAACCAAATCACCTGGGGCTTTCTTCGGTTTGTTGTTGTTGTTGGTTTTTTTTTTAAATGGATATCACTTTTCTTTGTATTGCTCAACCAACTTTACCATGGCAGGTTATCTCTGCTGGCACACAGCACAAAGTTTCTGCAGAGTAATATTGCTTCCAGTGTGATCCAGGTTGCTCAGCCATACTTATCGTTAACAAGTTTGGCAACACCCTTAGGCAAAGAGATGATTTGATAATGAGCATCCATCATCCTGTCTGAATGGCAGCTACCGGACATAGACTGCCAAGATATCATCTGCTGAACCCTTGGAAAGTATGAATGCCTGGCCGCAAATGTTTTAAACTCACTCTTTTTGAACTCTGCAGCCTACAATAAGCAGTCAAGAATAGCTTATTCTGTTCTTAAGAATAGTGTGTGTACTGGAAGGTCTTCCTTGAGGGAGAGATTTTTGCTCTGGCACACACCTTTTACATCACTGCGCGTCCCTGTGTGTGCTCAGATCTCTTTGGACTCACTTCCACTGTGTTTCTTTCATTCAGATGATCTGTCTTTGATATTGTGTAGGCTTTCAATTATTTTTTACAATCCTTTGGCATGGCAAAGGTTCAGCCTTTTGAGAGCGTTGTGTTTTCTGACTTTGTGTACACAAATAAGTGTAAGGTTATGTATAGAAGATACTTTCTAGATACCATTTATTTAGGTTCTAAGCACAAATAGGTGGTGCAGAATTCCATTTTTGTGACAATGTGAGGTTGTGAAAGTCACCTTGGTGCAAAGGTCCATCAGATGGCAGTAGATTTCATGCATAGGTGCACATGATTGTCCTTTAAATAAGAGTCAACTTTTCTGATTGTACATATGGTTAATTATTTTTTCATCAGTATATGAAGGATGTATCACCAAAGATATCTTGAACAATTTTGACCTAGCAGAGTTCTTTTGGTTTAGTAGTTTTGTGAAGATGCACCACTATGCAAGGAAGAGAATATGACTTTAAAATATATCTGAAAGATGTAATATGTGCAAACCAACTAAAATGGGGCCTCTTAAATTGGCAAATGGAAGGCCCCCAGGCAACGAAAAATTAATTTTCTTACTGCTTTCTAACTAAGACCGTAAGATTCCAAGTGTATCTGCTTAGGACACATACCCCCTCGATTCTCCTTGGACTCCCTTAGAGATAAAGGTAGTTAATACTATCTAAAAAAAGCCAGTAAGTATTTGTTAGGCCTGAATATCATCAGAGCCTTTTAATTAGTAACATGGCAAGAGTAAGGAGGCCAATATTCAGATATGTTCATGTAGATTGTCCTTGCATTCTCTTTGCCTTTCTGCATTTTGTTGAAAGTCTGAACCTTTCATTTTGAGAAGTGTGGGAAAGGCAAAAATTTTAAGATGTGTACCCAGGCCCCTGACCCACCTATTCATATAATGTAGGGAGACGTTGTGGCATGACAAAAACTCTGAATTAGCCAACTGAATGAGGAAAGGCTTAAACTTTTAGGTGGGAGTGTCCCACATTCAGGCATCAGATCCATGACTTTGATATTGCATTAGGGTAATGCAGCCTGATTTTAAAAAGGTCATCAAGGCCTGCCCTGTAGTCATTCCTTTACTAAATCATTGCAGGGAATCCTATCAGTTTTACACCTGCTGATAGGCACCAAAGTTTGCCTAAGACAGTTTTGCCAAAGTGAATGAAGAATCATTTAAATGGATATTTTACCAAATACTGACAGTCACTGACTCTAGCTATGGCTAGCTTAGGGTCGTGGCTAGCAATACTACGTGACAATGTTTTCCTGTCCCACAGCTCCCAGTCCAGACTGGGGACTGTCCTGAGTCCTCTGCAGACCGCTTCTGACTTGCAGGTCTGAGGTCCTTCCCAGCGGTGAGCAGAGCGAGGAGGGGCGGTGCATGGGCATGGCGAGGCACATGCCCCAGCTGGGGAGCAAGGATGTGCTTTCCTGACCCTTTTTAAGAGTCGACCTGAAAATTCCTCCCTCAGAGTGTTTGGCAAATATCTTTGAGATAATGTGAGGAAATTTTAAAACATCCACTGCTGACTCAAATTTGGGCTTTGCTGACTGGATTTGTAAAGGTATTTAGGTGTGTAATTTTATTAAAAGCAGTGGGAACTGGGCCTCTAAATACATGTTGGATAACAGTTGTGAAAGAAGACATTTATTGTGGTTTTTGTACTATAATAAAATTTTGCTGCAGTTTTGCTCCTATGTTATTTTCCTGTTTTGTTTTCTGAAGAGAATATTGAAAAAAAAAAGGGCAAGGTAATAATCAATTACAGTAATAGCCACTAGAGGTCTACTGATATCAAAATTCTGCCAACATCAATTATTTCTGCAAGTATTAAAAATGTTTCATCCTAAAGAAAGTGCTTCTTATTAAACATTGTTTGTTTTGTGAGGTGTATCATTTTAATTCTCTGAATTTTTAACCTCTTCGTGTCATTTTTAATTAAGTACTATTTAGCTGAAATAGGGAAGAGTTATAGTGTAAAACTCAGAACTGAAAAGCGACTTAAAAGGTTGCCGACTATATTCTCCAAGTAAGTATATTATAATCTAATTCACTGGGTAGAATATATTTCTTAGTAGTTAACCTTGCAGCAAATAATGTTTTAATGAAATTGTTCTACAATTAATGGCTTCTTATGGCGTTTTTGAATTCCATCTGCCTTCGAGGATTATTTTTATTTCTCAAAAAATAAAACAATCTTCAAATCCTCTTTTAAATTACCTTAGTATGATGCTTTTTAAATTTCTAACAACAAGTGGGAATCAGATTACAGTATTTCTTGTAGGCCTCATTATTTATCACAAGAACAGGAATGTATTAGTTGGGACAAAAAGGGGGAACATGTTACATTAATGATGTTTTTCCAGAGACTTCTCTGCAGTCAGGTGACAAATACTGCTTCTCAGTCAAAACAAACACAAAACAAACCAACTAACCAAAATGGGTAAGTCACAGTTGCCTGGTGATTCATGAGCTCCTTACCTAGAGTTTGTGGGGAATCAGGCTGGGCATGAGAAGATCCATTTGAGACCTGGCTGATGGATAGAGTTAAACATGGCTTTATCTGTTCCTGCTCAGCAAAATGCTTTTACATCCTCTTTGTCATGGCCTAACAAGTCACCACAAAACAGTAGCATGTGGGTCTCATAATAAGTGTCAGTCTCCTCAGACTTCATCTGATAGTGCTTCCTATTTGGTGTCTGACAAGTGGGGATACTTTTTTTGAAAGAAGGTGATGTCACAGGAAGTATCGCCAAAATCAGCTGTTGTTCTAAGGATACAAATGAGGCTCGGTTCAGCACGCTTGTAAAACTTTCTTCATGTGTACTTAGCTGTATTGGGTGCTTTGCTGAGCTGAGCTGAATCTCAGTGGAAATACTGATTGTGTGTTGTGTACTGTATTGGGTCTTGTAATGATATATTGCCTGTGTCCTGACTGTATTGTGACTGCTCTGCTCCCCCTGTTCTGAGCCTAGCACTAGCTGTTACCTTGTGCATAGATTTCTTCACTCGCTGAAGGATAAGGGCTGTGATAGTGCGGTGACTTCAATTAGCTGTGCGTGTGAAGTCGGTAGCTGATGGCTGGCAGCAAACGAAAAGGAAAATCTATAAAGTCTGTCTTTTTTCAGACCGTTTATTATAATGGAAAAAATTCTGATGGCCACATCTGTCAACCTTAATATTTATGAAGGTATCCAGACATGCCTCTTACTGGTTGGAGTGCTTGGTATGAGTATATCTCTTTAATAAGAGGGCAAATCGTTAGTGTGATAGCAGAACACTCAGGATAAATCATTATACTAAGGGATATGGTAAACCCGTGTATAAATGGCCACTGTGTACGTAAGTCATGCCCGAAATAGTTTTCACTTATTGCCCTTTATGGAAGCATTTAATTTTTGTCTTTCCTCACTTTAAAGAGGAAATGCCAAATGAAGAGGACAATGCCTTCCTTAAGAAGGACCCGTGAAATCAGTTCTTTTAAGAATGTCCTTGCTTTCTTCATTGAACAGTTGGAGAATCCCTCAGGTCCTTTGTGCAAAAGGCAAAAGAGCAGATTCATTCAAGGTGGTGATGGGAGGTGTAATCACATCTCCCCGCTCTGGTCTGGATTCAGCATCCGGGCACGGATTCTCCTCCAGGGAGAGCAGGTGGTGGAGCTGCTCTGCCCTCCCTGGGGTTTCGGGGGAAGGGTAATCTTAAATTGCTGTCAGGGCTCCAAAGAAGTCTTGCCAGTGAAGCTGGATAGAGCAAAACAGACATAGCCAGAGTAGCTGGGAAATGTGAGGACAAAGGGCTCATTCTCCAGCCATTTGTCTATCCTATTCATTATCATCCATTCACCACCTCATATCTTAGCTCATGAATGAAGAATGATTTGATCAGTCTTCATCTATTCTTGAGAGACATGGTTGAAAAAAGCTATAGAATATTATTGTTGTTGTTGTTATTAATTTTGGGGTTTGTTGTTACCATCACCATCATCATTATCATCACCTCTCTTCATAGTTCCCAGAAATTGTCCTGGTGCTAGGTCCCCCCAGACTTTGTGGTGACTGTAGCTTCTATGCAACCCTGAGTTGTTCTTAGAGTGTGGGGCAACACGCAAAATACTGTCTGGCTTTCCTCCTGAACATCCCATACTTGAGAGGAATGAATGCTGAAAATGATTACTGTGGGGGACAAAAATGATACAAGATATATTATGAGCATGGGCTATTATGTTTTTCATATTTAAGTAAAAGCAGATGTAAGCTATGTGAGGCTAATGGGGCATTACTTAGAGACTCTCAGTGTAGCAAAACTAATGGAAACATTTTTCTTTTTAGCTCTAAAATACACTGTTTAAATGGAATTATATGGCAGAAGGGGTGTGGAGCCAGCATGGCATTTTTTCCAGATGTTTGAATTCCTAGTTATCCTTGCCCCAGAATTGGTGATTCACCTCTTCAAAGCTTTATTTCCCTGTATCTATGTCAGCAGTATGTGAACACCTTCACAGCTTCTTTTTTGTTTCTGCAACTAGTAGGTTTGAGGGAAAAAGAAATATCTGGACTAGGAAAAGGCACCTAATTTCTCCTTCCCTTGGGCAGAATGTGGCAAATTTCTATCCTCGGCCTTCCTTTCCCTGAGAGGAGAGGATGAGAAGTCAAATGACAGTTTATTAGCACTAGCTATGCTCACTACTGTGTCAGGCTGGGACCTCAGCCAGAAACACGATTCAGGCATTAGGAGTAAATGAGAGGAATATTGTTCACTGCAAGATTCCCAGCCCTTTCTCAAGCTCATAGATATAGGCAACACATTTGACTGAATTCACAACAAAAGTATCCTTAGGACCATAAAAGCCTTTTTTGTTTCATTTTCTGTTTCAATTGTCCAGAAAATGTGGTTGATCTTAGGAGAGCTGTAAGCAGAAATGCTTGTTCAAGCAAGACCCAAAGAAACACCTAAAACAAACGTGAAGATCCATTTTGCTAAACAAAATACAGATTTCATGATATATCTATACCTATGAATATATGTGTGATTTCTCTAATGATTTTGAAAATCTGGGGTTTTTAATTTGGGGCACTTGATACCATGAAAGTCAAACTTCTGCATAAATAACTCAAGTTTCTGGAGTTATTTTCACTTTATGTGTGAGATCAGAAACCTCGTCAACTTAAAGTCTTTAGATACTGTGTTCATATTAAATGTGCTAATTAAATACCAGAGACTCAGTGAACTGTGAATGGATAATACACTGGAGAAACCCATCTATAGTGCTGGTTTCATTAACTGAATCGACATATTGTGTATTTTACTTAAGGCTAGGATGTCTATAAATAGAATGGCCTCAGGCCTGTGGCTTAGAGACAGGACCTGGGTTTGTGTGCTGCAAGTTGGGCGAAAGAAAGCTCTGGGAAGGGTTTCCCTCTGGTATTGAGTAATATACGTATAAATATGTGCAGGGAAAACATCGCTTTTATACGTAGCATAGATTCAGTGGCTAGACTACTAATATCCCTGTATCTGAAGCCTTTGCTTCCCATGACAGCCTAATGAGGCACTGACAGTGGCTGTCTGCTTGTCCTGAGTGAATGTCCTGCATTATGTTGTTTGCATTGTACTGAAGGATGTTGAAGTGAGGTTGTCTGACTGCTGTCCCCTTGGGAAGCTCAGGAAGAGATGTACTGAATCTCCCATGAGGCTATCCTCAGAAACACTTTCCTGCCTAAATAAATACCGTCTCCTGGGGATCTTCTAGAATAGTAACCACTGTATGACTGCCAGTATCTTTTAATACTGTGAAAATCTAAAAATCTGAACTATAGCATCTATAATATGGAGGCACAGTTAAGATGCAGCCCCTTTTTGACGCTTTATCACTTACTGACTGAACAGCATTGGCTTCCTACCTGTTTCTGTGTGTAAATTCAGTTGTATACACTTCATACTGTTTGGGACTAAGCTTCCTTAGGGACTTTTGTTCCCCTTATTTACCATACAAAAGCTGAGGTCATCTGTGATGTGTTCTCTGATATTTCTTAGATGTATGTGCTAAACAGGGGAGGGAATAGTTTAAAGCATACTGCTGTAATTTTGAGTGGGATTTCTGAGCTGGAAAAATATGTGTATCTTAAAACTCTGTAGTGTGAGTCTAGCCCATCAGACCTTTACAAACAGCTTGTGTGTTCTTCTGCAGAAGAATCTTCATATAAGCCCTTTGTGATTGATAGCTTTGTAGGGAAGAGTAGCAGATTTAAGCTTCCCAATCTACAGCTCCTAAATCTCTTTTATATATAAATTGATCTCATCTTTGTACACTTATGAAGAAATGTTAGCTAAAAATCTTTGCTGCTTCTTCAAACTGTTTAAGCACTACAAAAACAATCTTTGTACCAAATAAGAATTCATTATCATATTATGTTCTTTGTGCTTCCTTGAACCTTATTGCATTTTCACACCTTGAAAACTGATGTTATAAAACAAATACTAGCACATGATGATCTAGCTTTAGAGAAGACACAATGAAGAAGGACTTAGCATAGAAGGTAGTGTGGAATGAAGCAACATTAAATAAACTCTTGGACTCTTCAATTTGAAAAAAAAAAAGATGTCTGAGGGAGGGGTATGACAGGGATCTATACTGTGGTAAGTGGTGTATAGCAATAAACATGGTATTATTCTACACTGCTTCTCATACTGTAGAAAATTGGGGCATTTAATAAAATGATAGGGCAGTGAGATCATGAGAATCAAAAAGACCTTTCTGCACACAGGACATCATTAACTTGTGGTATTATTGTCACAGAATGTTGGAGAAGCCGAAAAAATGAGCAGAAGTGGAGCGAATATAGACCTGAAGCATAGATCAACTGATGGCTATTCAATACAGTTTTTAAAATCTTTACTCAGAGAAGGTGATAAAGTATTGATTGCTGGAAGCTGTGAGGCTGTGCTAGGAGAAGTATGACCATATTTTACTGTTTATATGGTCTGTTGCTCAACACCTGCTTGGAACTGGGATACTTGGCAAGATGAATCTTTGCTTGACGCAGTGTGATTATATCTTCTTGGTTTTAGATTTCCAGGCATCACCTCTGTATGTCAAATACTTAGTAATATGCCCTTCATAATAGCAAGCAAGCAAGCAAAGTCCCACAGATAAAGGCAGTGAGGGGATTCCCTTCCCCTAACAGAGCATCAGAGAGACAACCTGTAGCAAAACAGGAAGAAGAGGCAGGGTTAAGTTGCCTGCTGCATTGCAAGCCTGCTGTTTGAATTTGGGTCTACAGGGTGCTAATTATCATCATGAACCAACATAAAGGCTGAGTGTTACCTGAATGTCTGTCTTGCTTCCCCCAGTTGTCCGATATACTTTTTGCCATCAGGTGAAGTAGAATTTCACTGAAAAGTATCCGATCGTTTTGTAGAAACACACTCGGTTCAGTCATCCTGAGGCGCTTTCAAGTTTGTTACTGCTAACAATTTGCTACTTTTTGGTGTTTTTTAAGGAGAATATGTTATTAGATGCACCAATGGTTACACACAGAAACAAATAGGTTGGACAAAAATTAAGTACCTCTGAAAAAATTAAGCTTTTTGGGGTGGTAGAAGAAAATGGCTAAGCAGCAAAACATCACTGTGGAAGCAACCAGTGTGCAAGCCCTGCTTTGGTCATGAGAGGTGCGGATGCAGAACTGGGATTCTGTGGGTTTGCATTTCTTTCCTATTTACCTCTGCCCTGGTCACGTCACTTGGTTTCTCTTTGTCCTGTTTCCTGTCTGGAGAGTGGAGGTGATAATATTGGTTTAAATCATTTATTTTCTGTCTTGCTGGATTAAGCATAAGCTTTTAGGCTAGGGAGTTTACTGCTATGTATGGGTACCATGCCTGGCATAATGGTGACAAGCCAGGGCGTGTAAGTGCTAATGCACTTACAAGCGTATGTACATGAAGCAGAAATACTTAAAAAACCTAACCAATCAACCAAAAGAAAAACTGCTTGAGGACAAAGAATAGGCAAGTCCTTGGCATTTCACTTCTGTCCTTTTTTCTCTCCACTTCCCCTCTTATACTTTGCTGACGCTCTCTCGCTTTCTTTTCCTTCGCCTTTCTCAGATGGCAAGAAGAATGTCTGTAAACCAAAACCCGACTCTGTTTGATGGTGTTCTTCAAAAGAAAAAAGTAAACTGTGAGGGAATCACTGCCTGAACTGCATGTGCCTGTCTCCTCCAAACATGCATTTAGACACGGTGCTTAGGCGTGCTCCTTAACAGTGGCTCTGTGCTGCAGCTGGACCCACCAGCCTGGCTGCTTGTGCCACCCTCATCTCCCTCTTCTGTGCAAAGAGTGACACACTCGTACATGCCTTGGAGGCAGAGCTCAGTGGAGACGCAGGTGTTACAGGCAGCCCTGCAAGACAGGCCTACTGGCAACGTCAAACCAGTGTTTCAGCTTTGCAAAAACAAACCAGAAGTACACATTCATCCTTCTCACTGGGGAGCCAGTACCCTGGGATGCGGGCTTTAGAAAGTGGTTCCCTGCATCCATGACCTTTAGTGATTTGGTGTAAGGAAATGTTAACAAGAATTAAAAAATAAAATAAAAGGTACTTCATTCTGTCAGTGAAAATCTTCAAGCCTGAGATGTAGAGGAAAAATGTTGCCATTCTCATTTGATGTAATCAAAGCCTTTATGTAATCTGAGCGTTGGTGGTGAACAGTCTTCCTGAATCGTGTTTACCAGTGGGAGTTTCAGAACTGATGTGTAGGTGGGAACTAACAATAATACCCCACTCATCTCACTGCTGTGCTGCATGGTTGGGGCTAGGCTGGTTCCAAGACTAACCATCAATGTTAGCCTCACCAGTTCGGACCCACGTAGGAGGACATTAGACGTGTTAGCATTTCTGTTTTATAGGCACCAGCCATGGGATAGAAGACTGGGGAAGGGAAGTGACACTTAAATTCCTTAAGATCTGGCTACCTCCCCACCTGATGCATTTAGCATAACATGGCGTATTTTTCATTTCTTAAAGTAGAAGGTTGCAGTATCATAGCCTTCTACAATGGTGTGACTGGCTGGGCAGATGAAGGGAGAGCAGTGGATATTGTTTATCTTGACTTCAGTAAGGTGTTCAGCACTGTCTCCCATAACATCCTCACGGACAAGCTAAGGAAGTGTGGGTTAGAAGAGCAGACAGTGAAGTGGATAGAGAACTGGCTGAACGGCAGAGCTCAGAGGGTTGTGATCAACAGGGCCGAGTCTGGTTGGAGGCCCGTAACTAGAGTTGTTCCCCAGGGGTCTGTGCTGGCTCCAGTCCTGTTCAACATATTCATCAATGGCCTGGATGATGGGATAGAGTGTAACCTCAGAGAGTTTACTGATGATACCAAGCTGGGAGGAGTGGCTGATATGCCAGAAGGCTGTGCTGCCATCCAGCGAGACCTGGACAGGCTGGAGAGCTGGGCCTAGGGGAACTTAATGAAATTCAACAAAAGCAAGTGCAAGGTCCCGCACCTGGGGAGGAACAACCCCATGTATCAGTACAGGCTGGGGGCCGACATGCTGGAAAGCAGCTCTGCTGAGAAGGACCTGGGAGTGCTGGCGGACAGCAAGGTGACCCTGAGCCAGCGCTGTGCCCTTGTGGCCAAGAAGGCCAATGGTATCCTGGGGTGCATTAAAAGGAGTGTGGCCAGCAGGTCGAGGGAGTTATCCTCCCCCTCTACTCTGCCCTGGTGAGGCCACATCTGGAGTTCTGTGTCCAGTTCTGGGATGCCCATTTTAAGAAGGACAGTGAACTGCTTGAACAAGTCCAGCGGAGAGCTACCAAGATGATCGGGGGCCAGAGCATACAAGGAAAGGCTGAGAGACCCAGGTTTGTTCAGCCTGAAGAAGAGAAGAGCGAGGGGGGATCTTGTCAATACTTACAAATATCTAAATGGCAGGTGTCAGGAGCATGGACCTGGAGCCTTTTCAGTGGTGCCCAATGACAGGACAGGGGGCCATGGGCACAAGCTGGAACACAGGAAGTTTCACTTAAACATGAGAAAGAACTTCTTTCCTGTGAGGGTGAGAGAGCAGGGGAACAGGCTGCCCAGGGAGGTTGTGGAGTCTCCTTCCCTGGAGACATTCAAAACCCGCCTGGATGCGTTTCTGTGCCCCCTGCTCTGGGTGTGCCTGCTCAAGCAGGGGGGTTGGACAAGATGATCTCCAGAGGTCCCCTCCAAGCCCTACCATTCCGTGATTATGTGATTAAAGTCACCTATTGGAGACAGATAAATTATGCACTGAAAGCATCTTTTGCACCATGGGACCCAAAATTGTTTTGTCACTGCTTGTCACTGTTCTTTACAGTGAATGTCAAATTGTCCTCCCCCTCAGTATCTGAAGCGCTTGGACCCTGATGCAAATCTTCATGCCATCAATGGACTAGATTGTCAGTTACCAATCTTAATCAAGGTATTCAGAGGTCTCATACACAGAATTTGCTTATGTTGTTGTGACTAGAGAATACAATTAAAAGCATGTCTTTGCCTTTTTCAAGGTGAGGTAACTGTTACCAGTTAGAGCATCGATGTTGCAAGATGGACCACATCCCACAATTGCTGAAATCATTGCAATAATTCCCACAGATTTTAATGGACTTTGCTGTAGGGCTTTTCCTCATTATAAAAGTAGCCTTTTATCTGGTAGTGTACTGCAGACCAATCGTTCACCATCATTGGGAAGAAGCAATAGCGAAAGTTTTCACTTCAGCTGAGGCTTAAAGACTATTTAATTTTTAAATTTGATATCTTAGGATAGGCAGTCCATAGAAGTTCATTCAAGTAGTGCTGTACCTCCCTTTTGTGCAACCTGCTGGAGTTTGATTTTCACAAATTCACTGATTAAATATTTGTTTTTCTCAGAGCAGGAGAGGGAAAAAGATATCAGTCATTGTCTTAACATGGTAGGTTTCTTCTGCATGGCCAATGCTTTACTTTTAGCATTAGAATACCGTGTGGACATGATATCACCTTTCCCCCACTTTCCCGCTCTACAGTGAATGTTCTTAGATTAGTTTTATGGTGCCATCTCAGTTCTGTCCCTATTACATGTTCCTCAACTTTAATGTCTATCTGTAAGAATTAGCTAGCAGATGAAGTAAGCAGCCAAGGTTATGACCCAGGTAATGCTCTCATGTCTCAGCTTTTGTTTATTTGGTTTTCTTATCTGCAATACATAAATGATTTACTGCAGGGCAGGTGTCCTTGGAATATTTTCTTCATATAATTCTTGAGTCTAATGCCAGCTGAGATATTGAATCAGTCAGCTGCTGTCTCTTCTGGTGAGAATTTAAATGGCAGTTTCATAATTCTGCTCTGGAAACTGAGTTTAGCTGTTGCTCCTACCAGGAGCAAAGAATTCTTCTTTATATACCTGCTTTTGAAAATTAACAGAGCTTTGGAACTAAGTGGAAACAGTGAGAGAAAGTAAAGTTTTCTTCACACTCTTCCTCATGTCCTCTTAACGTGCTATTGCTTCGGTATCTCATGCAAGTCTTCCAGAGATGCACCTCATATTAAAGCAAAGAATTGATGCAGGTAATCCAGTACAGATCAGTTTTGCTTAAAATGCCTTAGATCTACCTGTCTAACTGGGTGTTTGAGAAGCATCTGTTTGACAGCTTTAGATCCACCTTACTCTCTTCCCCATTTTTCATTCTAGCAGCCATGGGATAATATGGGTAAATTTCTTACAAATACACTGGCATATACTGAACCAGAGGGAAAATTTGAGCATTCAACTCTTTTCCCATACTGTATGCTCCTTGATTATGATGCTTTGTTAAGCCAGAGCTGGCTAGCATATCTTTCTTGCCTCTTTTTATAGTTATGAAAGAAAACATAAACTGCTTCACTTTTGATTTTGGTACTCTTGGTCTTATACCAAATATTCATCCATAGATTTTAAGAGATAAATAGCTGGGATGCTTTTTTGTCACTTTGCAGGGCCATTAACATGGTGTCACTTTTCTTGTTCCCGCATCTGTGCGTCTGCCATAAATGGCAGCTGCTGGAGAAACATCATCAGCCAATATGGTTTATGTAAACTTTGCTATTTTCTGTGATCTTTAAGATAGAAATTACGTAAAATATTTTCTCCTGCTCTGAATTCATAAAGCTATTCAGGGAGCAAGCAGAACTTCCTGCCTGCCATGATTGGGAAATAGGCATTTTTTGGTCTTTCAAAGCTGTTTATTTACAGACTTTTCAGTCATCTCACTCTGTGTTGTTGCATCCTATTTCCAGCTTTTTTTCATATTGGTATCTTTCTCCTCAACCATAACTTAAATTGATGTACAGGAAAAGAAAGTGTAAAACTCTAAAAAGAGCAAATATTATATCAGGGAAAATCAGACTTCTTGTCACAGTGAAAACAGATCTAAACACATTCAAACACAGAAATGCACAATGCAGATGGATGTAGGTCATCCAAAGTACTGTAGTGACATGATTTGGAGTAATAGGAAGGAAATTTGATGTATCTTCTAAATTAATTTCATTTGAAACTATGAACACTACAAAAGCATTTATCATACTGATAATATCTATTGCAATTGCATTATGCTGTGGGATATTATTTTTTGAGGTAATGGAAAATAATTTATGCATTTAAAAGACATGTTCCAGTAGAGCTATTTCTGCTCTTGGATAGGAAATAAGCAGGTGGGAAACAAGCACAGAAGAGTGAGACAGCAGAAGTAAGGCCTAGTGTATTGAATGGTAATCCTTAAAATTAATCAATATACTGTAATATAAATATCAGCAATGAAGCAGAAATTACTTCTATGAAGCTAATTTAGATTAGGTTGTCTTTTCTTAACTAAAGGTAATATTTTAATTTCTTCAATACTTGAACAGTAAACACTTGGATTTCTTGGATTTTTAAAATTACCTGAAAAAGCCAAACTGAATAGTGTGGCATAGAAATCATAGAATCATACAATTATTAAGGTTGGAAAAGACCTCTAGGATCATCAACCCAACACTACCATGTCGCCTAAACCATGCCCTGAAGTGCCACGTCTACATGTTTTTTGAACACCTCCAGGGATGGTGACTCCCCCACCTTTCTGGGCAGCCTGTTCCAGTGCCTGACCACTCTTTCAGTAAAGACGTTTTTCCTAATATCCAATCTAAACCTCCCCTGATGCAGCTTGAAGCCGTTTCCTCTTGTCCTATAGCTTGTTACTAGGGAGAAGAGACCAACACCCACCTCACTACCACCTCCTTTCAGGTAGTTGTAGAGAGCAATAAGGTCTCCCCTCAGCCTCCTCTTCTCCAGGCTAAACAACCCCAGTTCCCTCAGCTGCTCCTCATAAGACCTGCTCTCCAGACCCTTCACCAGCTTTGTTGCCCTTTCTGGACATGCTCCAGCAACTCAATGTCCCTCTTGTACTGAGGGGCCCAAAACTGAACACAATATTCAAGGTGCGGCTTCACCAGTGCCTAGTACAGGGGCACGATCACTGCCCTGCTCCTGCTTGTCACACTTGTCCTGATACAAGCCAGGATGCTGTTAGCCTTCTTGGCCAAGATGCTGCTTTCTGACTGAAATTATGAACACTGAAATAAGAAAGCATTAAATAATTTTTGGTTATTTTTTCTGACAAGCCCAACCTGATGCTAGTCTGCCTTTTTTTGATAGATTATGCACAAAGACACAAGGTTGTAGAGCAAAATTCACATGAATAAAGAAATCAATTAGCTTCTTTAATAGCATTGAATGTAAATATTAGAAGTAACAGATACAGAAGGGAAATAAATTCAGAGAGTATACGTTAACACTGTATAACAGGAATAGAACTGAGCTTGGAAAACATAGATTTGGAAATGAGCTCTGTTATCTCAGAGTGTGAATAGGTTTTACATTACTGAACATTTTCATTTGTCCAAATTTACATGGTGCTTTTTGTGATAGTACCCAGATCATATTTAATTTAAATATTTTAAGTGCCTCTGCCTTGAATTTCCTATTTGAGATGGTATAGTTTAATTCTCACACTTATATTTAGATAGGTAAAAATGATCTGACCTTCAAAGCATCTTGCATTGAAATGGAAGATAGCAAATATGAATCTTGCAGGATTGCAGGAACAGGGTTCCTATGCAAGAGCATAATAACGCAATGTAGAAATACAATATACTGAGGAAGAGCCAGGAGCTCAAACCTGTTAAAGAGTCAAAACTATTAGTGTGTGAAAGCATCACTGAGCTGGTGGCTGACGTAGGATACATCTATGTGCTATTCAGAAGAGGGTCAGGGTCTGCAATCATGAGCACTGGAACACCCAAACATTCACTCGGTCTAATTGTTAGCTCTCTCCAAGGTCTGTTCTGGGCCATTTCAGCTTGCTTGCTCCAGTGCAAATTTGTTGTAAAGGACAGTAGCCCTCAGCAACAGGGAAGAAAACGTAATCCATCTGGGTTTCCTAAAGGCTTTTAACAAGGCCTCTCCTAAAGGCTGTGTAGTACCTAAGTGGTTGAAAACTCAGAAATGGAGAATATGAATAAATATTTAGTTTTCTCAGTGGCGAGAGGTCAACAGTGGAGTCTAAATGGATTTGTAGTAAGGCTCTTACTGTTCAAAACATTCATAAATAGTTGGAAAAAGGCTGGAGAACAAGGTGACGCTTGTTGACAAGACTAAGTTACTCAGGATCATAAAACAAATCCTGATTGTAAAGAGATACAGAAGATTCTCATGATACTGGGTGATAAAATGACATAAGAAGTTCAACTGTGGTGAATGTAAACTAAGGAAGAAATGCAGTCCTCAATTTATGTAAGTCTACAGGGGCTGTGATCAGCTATTACCACCTTGGAATAAAATCTGGGGGTTACAGTAAACAGATCTGGGAAAACATCAGCTCAGTGCTCAGTAATGGCTGACAAAGAGATGGAGTGTTAAGAATTGTTTGCAGTAGCACTGAAGATACAGGTTAAACAGGATTTGTAGTCACGTGTTAGACCAGCTAGTACAAAATAGTGGAAAAAATAGTGTTATAGATTGGTAGAAGTAGTGCTAAAGATGTGGGTTAAACGGGATTTGTAGGTAGATGTTAAATCAGCTAGTGCAGTGGGAAAAAGTAGGCAATCCTTTTGGCACACAAACCTTGTTGAGGTTGTGGATAGGAGGAGGATGCTTCAGAGCTTAATATAGACAAACAGCAACTGGATCCACCAGGAAAGAATTAGACAGCAAAATAGTGAACAGCAGAATCTCCTTTTTCACCACTGTCAAAGACAGGGTGTTAGGCTAAATGGAGTTTCTCTGACCCAGCATAGCAATTCTTACATTCCTGTCACATCCTTGTGTGAATTTATGTACCTACAGTGCCATTCTGCCCTCCGTTTTCCAAAAAGTATATAGAAGAAGAGGTATGGGGAAAGGTGATAAGGAAGATCAAGCATATGAAATTGTCTCCATGAGAGAAGGAACTACATTGACTATGACTCTTTAACCTGGAAAAAGGGTAATTTAAGAAGACATGACTGATATTTGCAAAGTCCTGAATGGTATGGAGAAGATTAAGAAGGACAAATTACTTGTTGTCTTTCCTAATACAAAATGTGTGGGCCATCAGATGGAATTATCAGAGGTCGTGACCAGAATAAGTAAAAGGAGATACTGTTCATGTGCATTGCAAGAGGATGTTGTTGGCAAAAGGATGCTAAACTTTTCTATAGGCTCAAAAAAAAAATAAAAATGGAGGGAAAATCCTTGAAGAGCTTTAAAAGGCAAGAATGAGTCTTCAAGCTATTCACTGACTTTCTGTGTTTTTCAGACCCAGGTCTGATCACCAGATCATACACTCCATGTCCCTGCAGTTCACATTCAGGTTCCGCTTGGGGACGTGGCAGCTAAGACCCTCCAAGGACTCGGACATCGCAGTGCAGTATCATTGTTGTGCTTTTACAACCGCTGCTGTGGAGGACTGTGCTATGTCTGTCTCATCGTTGGTTACTTTGGGGTTACCATGCAGTAAGACAGGTTAAGTGTTATGCAGTGTGGACGAAGCTAGCCCTGCCCTGAGCAGCATGGGCACAAGTCAGCCTGCTCTAGTTGGCCCAAAGGCCAGAACCTACCTCCTAGTGTGGTCCAAAAGCTGACAATGTAGCCAAAATATATAAGGTCAGGTTTAGGAAATGTCTGACCTAAAGGTAGCTGGGTGGTGGGAGGGTCTGCCAAGAAAACATGTTCACTCTGTTCTCGGTCATGCCTCTAGCTGTTGCCTGGTGTCAGGGTCGGCAGAGTGTATCTGTTCTTTTCCTCTTCCAGGAGAGTGGTAGGGGCTCATTGCTGGAAGTAACTGTCCATTTCAAAGTAACTGTTATTTTCTATATATCATCCTTTTGAATAAGAATGTCTATAAAACATAAGTGTGGCGTAACCTTTTAAGGTTGGTCTCACTCACCAGAGACTGTATTGCCACAAGGTAGCCTGTGTAAGTCACAGAATCACAGAATAGTTGAATTTGGAAGGGACCTCTGGAAACTGCTCAGTCCAATGCCATTGCCTGTTTAAGAAAGTTATGAAATTCAGTTTTTAGAAGATGTATAAGCAACAGACATTTGAAAGAGTTTTTTTTCTTTGCCTTGCCTCTCCACCACTCCCAATCTGATAAATGAATCTTATAAATCTAGAAAAAAGAGCATCTTATTGTATCTTCTGACCTCATCTTGCATTTATGATTTCACCCTACAAATAATTTTGCTTAATGCTGCCTGCATCTCATAGTGGGGTAGCTTATCCCTTCAGAGAGTACTTCTACATTTGGCATGACATTCCTAAAATGCAAAGGATTTGCTTAAGAAGGCAAAAGTGTATTGCAGTTTTACAAGTACAAGCTGTTTTAGTTTTTCTCTTTAAATTACTTTGGCTATTAGAATGAAATCACAGTAATTTTTATCATTTTGCATAGTAAAAAATCAAAGCTCCTGAAATGTGTCATTACTACAAAACCATTTGATTCAAAATTCTTGCACACTGATTCTGCTAATACCTACTCCTATTTGTAAACCTTGAGTAAAGTCATTGAACTGAGAGGAACCAGAGGTGGAGAAAAACAGTCTAAGAGGTAGCACTAATCTAAGAGGTAGCACTAATCTAAGAGGTTGCCTATATGAT
Organism: Phalacrocorax aristotelis; assembly: GCF_949628215.1. NCBI lineage: Eukaryota > Metazoa > Chordata > Aves > Suliformes > Phalacrocoracidae > Phalacrocorax > Phalacrocorax aristotelis. Next base: position 121,200,835 of record NC_134277.1, on the reverse strand, counting down.
CCAGTGGATAAAATTACAGGAGAAAAATGCTTAATTATATGTTACATTTCCAAAAAATAAAATAAGAATGTGTTTAAGAAAGTTTTGTTACACTCTTGAACGGCAAAAGCAAAAATTTTCTTTTCCATTTTCATATTTAAGTGATTATTACGTCTGCACCATTAGTTCTGTGCTTGGAATATGAAAACTGCTGTCAGAAGGGGGTGGTACAGCTTGCACTGGTGTAGGCTTCTCGTTCTTGATTTATAACTGTGCTAGGACTGAAGGTCACTTGGTGTTTCATATCAGGAATTCATCTGACAAAAGCAGGATCTGAGTTACCAAGATATATTTGAAGCAAGAAAGGAAAGGGTAAGGAATTAGCGGTTTTAAAACCCCAAATCACAGGTCTGATCCTGTAAAGTACTGGGCACTGTTGCTCTGTTTCAGCAAGACTTACATGTGCTTAAACCTTTTGTTCAGGGCTCAGCATTTAGCACTATTTAATGTCAAATGAATAGTTCTTAAAAAGATGATTGATATTTCCTTTCATCCACAGATTTCAAAGGACACTGTGAACAGCTTTGTACAGAAACTATATAATAAAAATGAGAATTCAATGGTGATTTCACAGTTAAGCATAGTAAAGAAAAAGACAGGGAATCAAAACAGAAACGTTCACTTTCTCATGTCAACTTTTGAAGTTGGACCTATATATAGTTTTATTTTCCTGTCTTCTTTCCTGTTTATTTTCAACATGAAATCCTTAGACTCCTCATTTGTGGCCAAAGCTGTGAATTCATGCAGAAACGTAGGACAGGATGTGTCTTCTGAGCTCCCACGTCTTGTCTTTACACTGTGGGTGTCCCGTGGAGAGGAAGAGTGGCTGTTGTGTATTCATCTCTCATCCCCCTCCCAAACAAGAGGGTAGACTGCATCCTTTATCCATCCTTGATACAGGTAGACTCTTCCTTCAAAAAAGGTAGAGTGGACATACGGGAGCAGTGGGCGCAGCCTGGTGCTGCTAAGGACCTAGAGCTGGTTACTCTACTAGACCCTTAGAAGCATTCTCCTCTGCTCCTAGTACTTTACAGGTACGTGTTGTTCCTTAGAGTAGATAGCTTAAATACACGTCATCACCTTTCATTTTATCTTATTCCTTGTTCTGGGAAGCTCCACCTGGGTTCACTAAAACAGTCACCTTTCTCTGGGTGTATGTATGCAATAGGGACACCTGTGAGCTCTTGGATGTTCCAGGAGATCCCTGAACTTTGCACATTTAAAGTGCTTCTGTTTCTCCATGTGTGTGTGAGAGGGGGTGTTCCTACTGAGGGAATGATTCAGGCATTCATCTGAAATAAACCCAAGAAGTTTCATCCAGAGATGGGAAGATGATGGTCAGGGTTTGTTTTGGACCCGTTATAGTAACTGGGTGTTTCTTGTTTAGGGTGCTGGCTGGGGAATCCATTCCCTATCCAAGGGTTAAAGGAATACAGTATTTATGTTTTGGGTTTGGTTGAAAGACTGGGTTTCCAGAAGCACAAGATTCAGTATTATTAAATGGAAGTTCTGCACATGAGCATTAAGAAATTAATGTTTGCATTTTAAGGGCAATATTTACTGATTTCTACAGTCATAGTTTGTGAAGGAAAAAGGAAACAGAACTTTGCTTTCATTAACCGTAATAGTAGTTTAGCTATTTTCACAGCATTAATCTTGCTGTTAACTGTTCTTTTCACATTGTGAGGAGACAGCATATGACAGAAAAAATCTGTAACATCGTTCAACATCTGATTATATGCCCCTTTTCCTCAAAACCAATTTGTGTGCTTACAAATATCAGTGTTTCCCAGTGGAATTGAAGGTGTAAAATATTGTCTCGAGCTGAAAATTATTTAGCCAGAGAGTTTTCAGTATTTGGGAATTCTGGCTGGATGATTTCAAAAGCAAAACCATATGTCGCTTACATGATTTGGCATTTCTCCAGTTGCATAGAACATGAGTGGAAAAAAAAAAAGAAAAAACCTAACACTAATTAGATGATAATAAATACAGGTGCTATACTGTGTGGCGTAATTCATCTTCATAGCAAGCTGTGGGATGAGTTAGAGCCAGCAGATTAGGAGGGATGCTGTTTTGTGCATATATATTCCTGACACATGCTAAAATTCAAATTAAGGTAAAACTGCAAGGGTTGTGTGACACTGAGACACTTGTTAGGGTTACAGAAGTGCAATATTGCCTAGCCATGGAAAATAAATCGTATGCTTTTTGTTTGGTTGGGTTTTGTCACTGTAAATGCAATAAGTGCAGCAGCAGGAAAAAAACAGTGATTTGATGACAATTTGGAGATCCTGACCTAGGCTTCCCCATGCCCCATCCCCCCAGACTTCCCAACAATTGCCTTACCCATGCCAGGCAGCGAGGTAGCTCCCCAAGAAGGCACCTCCCCTCTGCAAGCAAAGCCTTATTCCCGGCTTTACGTGGTTTGCCGAGATTAAGTTAGTTGGGACTAACCTGCCAACTATCCTGTATAACTTGCCGTACAGGGGAAGCTGTTATACAGCTGCCTGCTGTTTTGTGTGCCCCCCCCCAGCTCTACCCATAGGAGTTCTGGCTAAATGCAGCCTCTGGGCTCTTTCTCTTTCATGTGTCAGAGACCATCGTGGAGGTTCTTTTCTTTTAAAATTTCCAGAGAGAGAAGTGGATTCAGATGGTGTAGATTTGACTCATCTACCACTCTCTTAGTACTCAGATAGGGCAAGCCGTTACAGGTACTGAGGGGGCTGGTGTATCTTACCTGCTGATGGGGTGTCGTGGGTGTAGCCACACATGTTACATGCTTGAGAGTGAGGGCACAAAGGAGGAAGGAACCTGTTCTGTGCAAATGGATGTTTAAAAACATGATTAGAGACTGGCCTTACATTCTCAGTTGCTGCTTCTTTAATGTGAAAGCTCACTGAGACACGCTTGTGTCTGAAATAACAGGAGGAGACACAGCCATGCTCCAGCCTCCAGGAATTTACCACAACAATGTGTTGTGTGGTTTTGTAAGAGAAATTAAAACACAAAGAAGAACGCTTTACATTAAAATTCGATTGAACAATTAAAAATGTGTAAATAATTGAAATGCAGAGGCTATAAAGGTTTCTATTATTCTAATTGAGAAAAATATTTTAAGCATAGGATCCAGACATTATTCTGGGACAGTAAACAGCTGATATTTACAGTATGGATTACTCAGTTTTCTTTTGCCTGATGAACAGGGCTCCCAAAGCTTATTGTGTCTGTTTTGTCGTTTATATAAGACACGTGGCCGCTGTGATTTGCTTTTCTCTGTATCCCCTCCCCCCTCCGCAGAAACCTTTGAGCCTCAAACACAGATGTTACACTGTGCTCTTTGTGTGCATGTATGTGTATGAGTGTGGAACCACTAAAGAAAGACCGCGTGGCTGATACGCTGGAAAACCAAAGCTGAAGTGCAGGACTTGGCTAGTGACTTTATTTCTTTTCCTGTATTACAGTGAGGTGTTAGCGTGGACTAAGTGTAGGACTAAAGTGTATGAACAAGTAGTGGTTTACAAGCAGCCACGCTGCTTATTAAATCAGCAATTTAACGTAAGCAGGAATGGCAGTTTCATTAAATAATGCTATCATCTCTCAACCATATTCTTAACTAGTAATCTCCCTGGAGCAAAATACATAGCTAATCAACCTCCTAGCCTGTCAGTAAACTTGCAGGGGAATTAAATCCGGGAGGAAGAAGCCTGTAGCCCCGGAGGAAGGCTGAGTGCATGTTTCACTGTCGTCTTTTCAGCTCATCTCAGTGGTCCCACTGCTAGAATGTGCTCTGTTGTCATGGCAACCCCATCTCCTGCTTCCTACAGGAAAGATTAGCTCGTACTGTGCACTGGAGAGAATTTAGGGGAAGTCAAGCTAATCCCTGGGTGCACTGCGAGAGAAAGGTTGGACCTCGCCTGAGGGATGCTGTATCTGCAATGATAGAATTGGCCTGCCACAGACACTGGTATTTAAGTTGAAGAGCAGAATTCACAGTAAGTGTCAGATCCTCCAGAGAGGAATATTGAATGAGGTTTTCTAAGTCTTGGTGAAGACTGTCCCATGCCAACAGTGGAATGACAGCAGGAGACTGTGTGTGGAATACCAATGTTTCACCTGTTCAGGTGGTATTTCAAATACAGATTCAAAGCCTCAGTTCCCTGGAAACTAGGTGATAAAATTTTAAAACATCATCATGAGATGTGCACCTAGAAACCTGCAGCATGTCTCATTTGGTGCATAAAGCTGAACAAGTGACGATGAGCATGCCTTACAAATTGTGTATGCACTGTGCGGCGTGCTTAGGAATTCCTGTGTGCTGAAAAATAAGCGGGAAAGCGTGAGGAAACCGATCTGTGTGTGCTGCAAACTCAACTGCAAAAGTGCTGAACTATCAAATTAAGCATGAAAATTTACAACTCCTGATTCAACCTTGTTTTTTCTTCATATTAAAACCCAAACAGAGAAAACATGAGCAATTTAAAGGTATAGTCATAATACAAGCTTTTCTTTGAGGAAAACTCATTTTAACGTAGCTAAATTAAGGTGGTGTGTGACATGATGCAGCGTGTGAAATGTGTGTTTGTTTTCTTGCTGGTGGAGTTAAACAGAGGGTATGCTAGCTATTCCATTTCTGGTTATTTTAATGCTCTGGCTTTCTTTGATACAGTCCTGTATGCTCAAGAATCCCAGCTTTAAACTAGGCTGTTTGCAGTAAGATTTTATCTGTCTGCTTTTTATTACTGTCAGCTTTTCATAGGCTTATTTTTTTCAGCAGAGTTTATATGTTCAGCCTATGTATTTTACAGTTTTAGTATGCATGCTTTTTCTGTTGAGTTTTTAATCAAAAAATAACTTTATCATTATTTAATGGTTCTTTAATATATAGCAATATTCTCTAACTTAGATCTATTAATGCATATATGTGTTCTACATGTATGAAATGCATGCATGTGTGTTTCTGCAATGCATATGTGCATATACATATGCAGACAAATGGGGTCTTTGTTTTAATGAGGCCCGTTAGTGATTTGTGATAATATAACACCGAGGAAGTAAAAGACTTGTTTTCACCTTGAAGGATAGGTTATTTTTCTCATATCTAAAATGTTTGTTGTTGCAAAAACCTCATAAACACACTCAGTCTGCTTAAAGAAATAGCATATGTTGTACTTCTGTGTGTCTATAGAGTAAAAAGGGACGACATCGTGACTGATATGATGAAAAAGCCCTGTGTTGCCTTTCCAGAGACCTGGGTCCATGGAACAGGTAGTGAAGGGACATTTGTTTTTTCTCCTCCCTCCGACCCAGGGCAGCTCAGAAAGTCACACATAAGCCCCAGATTCGTTAGTGTAAGAGCAGACTTCCCTGAAAACTTCCCTTTTTTGGCCAGTGTACCAAATAGTGAGAGCACTGTTAATCAAAGACAATATCTGTCTTCTTTGTAGTTAAAAAACTCAGTAGCCAGTGTACATCTATTATATGCAATACTGTAGAAATAAACAGAAAAGGTATGGAAGCTTTAAGCCGTTATTCAGGCTGGCCCTTGGATCTGTGGTAGACGTATGGGTGACAGGGAATCCACACAACTGCCAAGCAAAGCAGGGATTGGTGTAAGAAAAAATTAATCAAATAAATGTTTTTCATTAGAAAGAACACTAAGAAATTATTGTTTGTTATCCATCAAATTAAATTACTGATTAAAAAGTCCCTTCTGTGATAAACTAACACAAGGAAACGGTTATCAGAGAATTCGTTGTGTATTTTCACCACTTCCATGAGGCTGTGTTTTAAAGTGACGCCTTTAAATGTAGCTGTCCACACCTTTTAAAAAATTTTAGATGGACACCTGCACAGTTTCTACCTTGTGTGTCCTTTTATTAAATTAAATTAACCAAGGTCTTGGATTTTTTTATCTCAAGGTCATGAGCTGTTTCTCCTTTTTTTCTCTAGCATTTAACTTGTGTATGGAACAATGCTGGCAGATCAAACCTTGTCTCAGCTGCTTCTGTCTTCTGCAAAACATGTGATTTTTGGAAGTTTTGTTAGGACTGAGTTTTCACAAAGGGACTGAAATTCCTTATCTGCATTTCTAGACAACTTTAAGCACCAACTCTATGGACTAACTGCATGTGAGGAAGTGCAGTGAGGTTCAAAGCATGCACCCAAGCCCGTAACCTGTGTTGCATTCTCTTCCGAGAAAAGGATGTGAATACTCCTTGTATCAGCGGGCCTGTATTACATGAGGGCAGGTACAACTGGTAGAGACTGCTCACTCTCAGGAGTCCAGACCTCCAAACTTGAGGGGATTCCCATATAAACTCTGTGTTTCAGTTGAAGAAAACTCATTTCCTTGAGTTACTAGAAACTAAAAAGCAGTGGTGACCCTACCATATAAAAAAAAGCCAGAGTTCTAAACACTCCAAAATAATAACGTGGCCTGTTCTGCCGGAGCTTCTCTACAGCACTCTCCTGGTGTGAGAACTGTTGGCTTCCCCACAGCGGTGGGTTACTCCTCCGCCCAGCCTTTTAATTCAGTTTTTGCCCAGAGTTCCTGCTCCCTACAGGTATTGCTCTCTTGAACTGCCTTCTCCCCGTGCCACTGCGTCGTGGTTCCCAGGCTGTCTGCTTGCTACATGTTGGACTGGCTAACATAATGCTCTCTGATGTGTCTTTTCCGTGCATAAAAGTAAGCAGGATGATTTAATGTATGATTGTTAATAGCTTCCACAAATATGATAAAACCACAAACTCTATTCTGTCCCAGCAGGGATTTTGCTGCTGATATTATTACATCAATAACAGAAATCACAAATTTATACTATATACAAACTTTACACACAATATATGTGTCTCTCCATAGTAAGAAAACAGTAATAATGATATTTTTCCTTGGTTGCAAGGTGTTTTGTTTCCTGAGGCATCTCTGCCTCTTTAATTCCTCTGAAATGTACATGTATATGTCATGTTTCCAAAGAGACTATAAATGGCCAATTTGAAGGTAGCAGAAGTGGCCCTCAGTGAAAGAAGCGTACCTTCAGTTGAAACAGGAAGTTTAAATCTGCTGAGATTTTGTTTGTCTGTAAACATAAGCTCAAATACTTCCATTAATATTTGTATTTTTCTTTGCTAAAACAAATCGGCAAGGGTTTAAAAAATACCTTTTGAGTTGACAGTTTGCCCTAATTTGAAACAGTAATAGCCAGCCACATGGGAATATTTTGATTATTTTAAACCTCCTATATCTTCCTTTTCTCCTCAAAAATAAAACTCTGAAGCCACTAATTGTATGTAAATTGCATGGATTTAATGGACTAAATTATTTCCCAGGCTGCACACACTGGCTCCTGTTGACTCTAGTGAGATTAATGTCGTAGGCACCCAAAGGTAGATTTCAGCCCTGTATATAGTGTTCTCCTGGCCAGCTTTGTAGCAGTTAATTAAAAGCGCTTTCTCGGTGCTTTGCTGCTGGCTATGTGGCTTTCTGTGTAATAAGTTGTTTATATTAGCTGAAGAACTAAGCAAAACAGCAAAGTTAATTTTCAGCAGGGCCAAATACAAAGGGGGGCAAAACAAGATTTCCTGGGCAAGTTCTCTATTACTAGTGGTAGTTGAGATACTCCGTGCTGTCTGGCTGACAGCCCTAATACTAAATGGAGTGGAATTGTTCTTGTTGCAGCTCTGTTATTCTAGTTTTGTATGCTTCTAGCCATAGCAAACTGAATTTATTACTCTTCTCCAGAGGTCATTTGTGAGGCCATGACAGCAGGTGGCTACAACGAGCATGAGGGGCATATATATGCACCCTCTAGGGCAATGCTGAGGTTTATTTTAGATTCCAAATATCATAATATCAAATGTTATTACCAATGATACCAAAGTTGCAATTGTAGTAGAAAGTCATACAATGGGAATCCAGGGTTTCTGTCATTCTGTTGACAGAAGAGTCCACCTGGAATTTTACAGAGGATAGGAAAATGAAAGTGAGCTGAGATTCAAGGGATCAATGTTTTCACATGTAGTGCGTTTTAATTTCTCATTGCAAATTTATTCTTGACAATATATTAGTTATCATATCCTGGTGTGGGCCCCTTTAATAGTCTGTCTTTAGGTGGATAATCAGTCATTTTGAGGATGTTATTTCTCTAGTCATTATGGTTGAAATTGTTTCCTGAAACATGTTGAGGAGAAGACGACCACTGTATGTGTGGGTTGATGGCAACAACAGCAGCAATCCTGATCGCCTGAATGCTTTCAGCCAGCAGCAAACCAAATGGGATCTGATCAAAACTATGTTTTGGGTACATAGTTCTGTAGTGTGTATCTAGGTCATATATGCAACATGTATGTAATTATACATGATAATAGTAAAATAATAATTACATATAACATGTAATCTTATATATAACTAGTATCAAAGATACATAGTTCAAGTCCAAGTGCAAGAGTGCCATGGTAGTCACTAATGTCCTTCCATTCTGCTCTTTGTTTACTACTGACTCATATTGTGGTTACCACGTGATGTAGAAATTGCATTAACAGTACCAGTCCTTTTACTGTCTGCAAATGTGCTGCCAGCATAAGTCCACTTCTGGCACAAAAGCTCAGCCTCTGCTCTCTGTATTTTATCTCAGTTTCCTTCAGAAGCAGCTGTGGTGTGAGTTTGGCAGGTACTCATGGTGTAGGGAGCTCTAGAAACTGCAGATTTCAGTGCTGAAGTTAAAAAGAAGTGCATTATGGGAAAACAGACTGCTTGAGAATTAGGTGACATCTACATAAAGGGACTCCACACCAATGATTTTCACCACACTTGTTGAGTGGGTTTTGCCATTCATTCGAGGTATTTCAAATTAGAGCTGTCTCAGGTGTTCTTCAACAGATAGAAGATAATGCTGAAATTAAAACAGCTCTGACAAAATTTTAATCTTCAAAGGCTTCTCAAGTTCAGCCTGAAAGATTTTGGACCAGAAGTCCAAAAGCTTCTTACAACATTTTTCCTAGGGTTGGGAGATGCAGGTTCTGATCTGGATCAAGTAGTGCATCAACTTGAATTTAGGTACTTTCTGCATCACTGATAACTGCTTCATCTCCATCTTCTTTGCTCTGTTGATAATGTCTGTACAACAGGTTATTCACTGTCCAGAGAGAGGCACTGCCTCTGTATCCCACTGTCCTGGGACTTCAACTAACCTTGGAGAGACAGAATCAGGAACTTGAAAACCTGTATTTTTCTGTTTACATAAAGGGGGATGACAAGAATCTCTCTGAACTATTACAAACTTTTCTAAAGAGGAACATGATATCCTTAGACTGCCTTACAAATGCTTCTGTATTGGAGCTGCTATAGTTGATGCAGGATAATAAAAAGAGGGTTTTTCTTTTAGAAGGGCTGTCCTTTGAGTTCTCCAAAATGTTTCTGTTTGTGTGTTGGAGAATCAAAGATGGTAACCATTTCTTTACTTAGACAGCCGAAACTTTTTTAAGTACCTGAACTGACAGATATAGTATGATTGGTCATTTTGTGTCAATATCTTTTCTGTGTGCTGGAGCCTGTCACACTCACTTAATAAGGGGTAATAAAAGTATGCTTTCATCAGATTGTTTTGTAGGTTTTTTTGGACAAATTCAATCCGTAGCTCTGAAGTTTTCTGTTGAATAAGGAACAGTCTCAGAAGCTGTCACACCTGGAGCACCTCTAGGTGCCATCAGTAACAAGCTTTCCCACCCAAATTTCTGTTGAAGTGCAATTAATAGGTTTGCTTGGAGTGCATTTAACATTGCCAGCTTTATCTTTTTTGTTGTTATTGTTGTTGTTGCATTGTTTGTATTATTTCTGCTGATGGCAGTTATTTGCAATTGCAGAGAAGGAAAAAATCTTCTGTGAAAGAGGGCACACTAGGCATTTCATGCTGTTGAGTATTGGTATTATTGTTTGCTTTTGCACTGGATATAAAAGATAACAGCCCACCAAGATTGTAATAGTTTTTGTAAATAACATTCTCTTCATGATCAAGATTGATACCACGTGTTTCACTTTGCAGCATGCATTAACTTTCCTGCTTGATCCAATGGTAGCAACTTTCCACCCAGAAGTAATACGATTATTCTGTTTTCAAACCGAGCTTCAGATCCACGTTCTGCATCTAAAAACTTTAAACTAAGCTTCTGGAAAGCACACTTCCTTCATCATTGCTACATAATGGCTATTTAGGAAGGAAGGTGATCAATTTATAAAGCTGGTACTAAGAAATACAAAGCAGTGACCTGAGATTTGGAAGAACTTCCAGGGTTCTGTTGTATTGGTGGGCATTTACAGTTTATTAAAGCAGGGAAAGACTATCAGCAAGTGTTGCTTATTGTCTGCATTGCTTTTTGCAAGCACTCTGTATTTTTGAAGGTCTCTGGAAGCTTGAGAAAAGGTTTGCCATACAGCTGTTTGTCATACAGCTGTTTCTGTTTCTAATGTGCATTTCAACTAGATTAAAGTAGCTGTACAATGATGATCACTTCAAAATACAAAGTGTATCGTGGGATAAATAATCTTGTTTGCAGTTTTTAAAGGGAAAAATAGCAGATTTTGCAATATCACAGAATCACAGAATGGTAGGGGTTAGAAGGGACCTCTGGAGATCATCTTGTCCAACCCCCCTGCTTGAGCAGGGACACCCAGAGCAGGGGGCACAGGAACGCGTCCAGGCGGGTTTTGAATGTCTCCAGGGAAGGAGACTCCACAACCTCCCTGGGCAGCCTGTTCCACTGCTCTCTCACCCTCACAGGAAAGAAGTTTTCTCTCATATTGAGGTGGAACTTCCTGTGTTCCCACTTGTGCCCATGGCCCCTTGTTCTGTCACTGGGCACCACTGAAAAGAGCCTAGTCCCATCACCCTGACGCCCACCCTTTAGATATTTATAGGTATTGATGAAATCCCCCCTCAGTCTTCTCTTCTCCAGGCTGTTGTCCTTCACTTTGTTATGTAAAATAGCACCAGGCATTTCTGTGAGTGCTCTTGCCCTAGGCTCCCCCTTCCTCCCCTAGCTAGCTTTGCAACAGAGAACATCATCTGTGGGCAGGATGCTTTGCTTCTCATGGATTCTCACTGAAGGACAGTATTCTGTTTGCTCTACTTTCTGGCCTTGTTGAGTAATCTGGTTTTGAGACTAGCTCTCAGTGGTGTTTCAGCAAGGGCAAACTGACTTTAATGAGAAGAAAATTTTTGAAAGTTACTAAAATAGTATTATGTCCAAGGACTTGTAGTGTTTCTGTTGGCATTAGCTTCTTGGAAAAGAACTGTAAAATGATAGACTTCATGCAAAAGTTTACAAGCACAAGTAGTTTTCAAGTTTTCCCATCTTTCATTTACACTTTTGTTCAAAGCACCTTCTCATCCTTGCTCTCTTCCCCTCCCAAATGCAGTCCGCTGCATTGCAGTGGGAGGGAAGGTTCGAAACGAGATGCATTGCTTAGTCAGGTGGCTTGACAGTGAAAATTTGAAGTCCACAGCTCTGGTGAGGAATAGCAGTGGATATGCCAGAACTATCTATCACACACTTTGGGCTTTGTGAAGTTTCTGGGCATTGAATCATAGTTACTTGGTTTGCCAGAGATATTGTGCTGACAGACTCTCTATAAAAATCATTCTTCTTTGTCTTCAGATACCTCTTATTCAAGTCCATTTTTAGATGATGTGTGACCAAATGCTCAGCTATATTTTGGGAACTGTGAAAAATTTATTGACTTTGATGTCTGTGCCAAAAATAATTTCTGATAATGAAAAAGCATGTTTTATTTTTTGCTGAAAATAATTTCTGAAAAGGAAAGAGCATGTTTTAATTTTGCAAGTCAGATAGGAAGTCAACATGTCTATCTGTAGTGTTATGAGGCAGTTGGGATTTAAAAGTGGTGAGTTTAATGAAGGCAGAAGAGACCTTGCTGTAGTATTAATACATCACGGGAACTCTGCTATCTTCTGCCTGATGTCACCCAACTGGTGGCAAAGACCTCAAATCATGGATGTTTGTCTACAGAGTTTTCAAATCTGCTGTTCTTCAACCAAACTTATATGACATGATTCAGGATTCTGCATTCTTGGGCCATGCAATTTTTTTTAGTAGGAAAAAATACTTACTGTTTTGAACTTCCAAACTGATTCTAATGCCTTGCGTACGATAACGCCTGTACATCTCTCATGGCAGTTCTGACGTTCTCTATGTGAGAGAGGTTTTTCGGACTGATGAAAGGGAGACCAACCATCGGTACTGTTTACTTTTCTTCCTTTTGTTTGATGCTTATAATTGTAATCAACACAGTAGGGAGACTCCCGATACGCTTATGCCCTTTACCTCAATGGCAATATTTTTGTGTTTAGGTAAAGCTTCCTTAGCATTGATGAGTGTTGTCACCTCTTGCATTCTTTTGCTGGTGTTTGGGCTGGAGCTTAGCCTTTATAGATGCTGAATATTTTTAACTTTCACTTGATACAGTGAAAAACAAAATTAGGAAAATCCTAATTCAAAAATGATTGCTTGCCAGATGGAGAAAGGCCATCAAGTTTGTTACCAAGTCTTGCCCTGTGTCACCAGAATACTGTTTTCACTCAGTAAGTAGGGAGACCACTTACTGTAGTTATCCAAGGCATGCTCAAATCAGGAAACAGAAATGTACATGCTGCCACAGAAAGCCTTAAATATTATAAAGTGACAGAATAAAAAGTGGACTGAATTGAAAAGGAACATATAATTTATATCCCTCAAACTTGCTTATTTACTCCAGTTTGTAATAGCAGCTTTCCAACATCTGGAATTCTTCATCAAATTTCTAAACTTACAGTCTATCTGTAACAGAATCCTAGACTTGACTACTGAGACTCTGTCTCGGCAAAAACATGAATTACATCACAGTCATTAAATGAGGAAACAGCAACCCTAATGGAGTCCTAAACTTGGATATTTAATGTTCTGACTTCTCAGATTCACTAACATCCACTTTCCTAATGTATCAAGGAAGGTTTAATTCACTGTTGATAATGCTAGAACTGCGATGAAGTACAAAGGCTGTAAGTTCCTACTTCATATTCCACATAATTCTAGTTCTTCCCAATTACATGTTTATTACCTATTTTTAAACTGAATTTCAGTATGTGAATATTAGAGGCACTTATTTTACTCTCTGCTGAGTTAGGAAATTTTCCTGAAAGCCTGTATGTTAATATGAATGGAGAGAGCTGATTGGAAAGGATGTGACAAAATTGTTCTAGAGTGAAAATCAAATCTTTTGCAAAAACCAGCTGATTTTACCAACATTATCAAATAAAAACTAGAAAAAAATCTGAAAATTGTAGGAGATGTTTTCACTTCTAGTTATGAATCATTTTTCAAGTCCTAGCTTTTAGTATGCTGTTGTGAATAAAAATAAAATGGCTTTAACTTACTTGATATGAGTCTTTAAACAATACATTTCTGTGTAAAAAAAATCAGACTGTCATTTTGAATTCCTGAACTATAGAGCTACGAACCTGATGATGAAGGGTCTATTGAGTCTGAAGTATTTGTAGAAATAGTTACTGAGAGTTATGCTGTCAACTTAATTAAACTATTTTCGTTACTAGAGAGGTACCCAATTTAGAGGCATTTTGAACTTAAAGTTGCACTTTGTTTTATGCACCTAAATAGCTACTTTATAGCAATGAACACTGTGTATACATTACAAATATAAAGCAAAGACTGTTTGCAAGTCTTCTTCAGAATGGTTCTAAAATAAACCTTAAAATATAATAGCAGCGTCTGTTGAACTTCAGCAGAACTCTTGGTTTTCGTACACTTGGGCATGTACAGATATCTTTTCACAATTCTTCTCTTTTTTTTTTTTTTTTTTGGGGGGGGGGATGTAAGATTTTTCCTTATTTCTACTCCATTGTAGTCTTCTAGTGATAGGCAAAATATTAACAGACATATGAATTTTTCATATTTCAAGAGGAAACTTCTGCTCAGTTTTCTGCCAAGAATATAGTAGACAAGCAAATCCAGCCATTTGTGCTGGGGGCCCACGTAGGAGTTTGAGGTAAATGTTGCTAAGGATGTATGAAGCTCAAAGCAGCCGTTTCTGTTTGCTCTTAAGGCTTCTCCCCTCTTTCTCTCCCAGGTTTCTGGTGAAGGGGGTAAAATGAGCCTGAGGTCGTCCTCCTCTATAGCCTTATTGCCTTCATAGAAGAGCAGGCAGCGGTTTGCTGAGGGGGTGCAGAGCTGTTAAGCAATCATTCGTCTTGGTTGTGCTCAGGGCTTCACCCTTCCAGAAGGAAGTACAGACTGATATCACTATGTAAACCCACTGGACACACCAAAGCTGGTAGGCTAAATTTTAGCCTTTAAAGGGCTTTATTAAAAATGACAGTATTTGGGGCATCCAGTCTGCAGAGAATTTCCTCTACTGACTCCAGCTTGATCTCTCCTCTTTGCTTTTGTCTTCCGGCAGATCCTGATGAAGTAAAATATGACATCACACACATGCACTAGGTCCTAGTGGCAGATAAGTTTAACATAATTCCTTTCAGCCCCATTTGGGTTGACATTTAGGCACCAAACATGAAGCTTGTGTTACTCTTTTGTCTATTGCTGGCAAAGCACCAGATTCTTCTTGCTGCCAGGAACAGTGGCAGCTGCTGCTGCCCCCAGCAGCCTTCAGCTAAAGCAGCATAAGCCTCTTCCATGCTGAGCAAGAAAGAGGAGAGGGTAAGATCTCTTAGGTTACCTCTTTTTACTTTAATAAAAAGGCTTCACATTTCTCCTTAACATGTTGCCATCTCAAACGTCTTTGTGGCTGATGTGCTGTGCACATGGTTGGAATTTCAGTGATTCTCAAAAGTCAGTGTTAGTTGGTCCTGAGCCCTGCTTTCCTGCCTGTCTCCCAGCCTTCCTTAGTTCTAGCTTCATATCAATAAACTGCTCTGAAGCCTGGAGTCCTGTTTGCGATGAGTGCAAGGCAATACCTCTGGCATCACTCATGTTACCGGGATGAGAACTTGTTCTTGCAATGCCTGTCCAGAGGTGGAGCTCTAAGCCACAATTCTCGATGCCAAATTCAAATATGATCCCATATGCAGCATAAAAAATTTTAGAATTGCAGGTTTTCTGTATTAAGAACTGCTTGATAGAGCCTTTGCCACAAAAAGTGCCCTAGAGGTTTCTCCAGACTAAAGAGAAAACCAGAGATTTTCTCCCCAGAGGCAGTGAGGGCTATGTGTTTTGAAGTGGAAATGCCAAAGCACAAATACAAGCTAGATGCGTAGTGATAATAAGACTACTGTGCACCCAGTGGGCTATTCGATTGGTCATTTACATGTGCAGTACCCCCCTAACAGCCATTCTGCTTCATCTCCTTGTTGCGTCTATGCAGGGATAGTAGCTCCGCAGGCAAAGTAAGTATGCAATCGGTCATGAAGCTTTATAAATGAGTGCTTCTATAACACTGTGACTGACAGGGCAGTATTATTTTTCTGATAGTTGGTGATGTCATGGAGTGGCAGTTGTTCACTGTTCTGTTATTTAATGTTATAATTTAATAAAACATCTGCCTATTTTGTGCCTCCAACAAGAAGAGACATTTATCCATGGAAAAACTGTGAATTATTGGGGAGTTTGTGTAATAATGAAATAAGATTTACAGCCTGGCTAATGCCAGTTCCACTGTGTATGTGCATGTGTATATCAAACCTATAAAATTTTTACTGTGCTCTTGTTGACAATGCTAAGGATTAGTTTTGTAGTCTGTTTTCTTCCTTTTTCTTTTCATAAACATGTGCAGGGAGTGATCATATGAAGTAGCTCCTGACCTATTCCTCCACCAGTGAAAACAACAGTGAGGGATTCAATGACTGGCATTGCACTGAAACTGATGGACGTTCCAGATTCAGATTTCAAAGCAGCGAGTTCCATAGCTGAATTCATAGAAGCCAACCGCATCAGAAAAGCTACATGTATCAAAAGGAGAAGAAAAATTGTTAATATTAGTGAGGTTAGCCGAAGAGGACAATTAACACGTATTCTTGTAATGGAGCAAATGCAGACTCACTGCAAATGAAGGGACAGAGCCCTGTGCACATCGCCCTGCATCTGTTCTCTTGAAAGGCTCTTGCCCGTCTCTTGATTCCTGTTCCTTGTTTCATTGACACAGTACTGACATTTTAGGGGAAACAGAAATAGTGGCAGTAACTTTTTGGAGGTGCAGAGAAGGGTGCTTGAGGTTTATGCAGGTTCAAAGAGAGACCAGATATTTGCATGAAAAAGAAATCTGTTGAGCATCAGTATGTTGCTAGCAACGACATCCAGCTTAGAAAGACCTTAAGTTGAAAATGATTAAGGACTCAGCAAGTCATAGGAGGAAGAACTGTATATGCTTGTCTTATTGTCTTCTGTAAACATCTAACAGCCATTGCTGGAGATAGAATATTGGACTAAATGGATTTTTGATCTGACCAACTATGGCCATTCTTACACTTCATGAAACGGGGAATAATAGAGCGTCTGAAATCACCTTTGTACCTCCATTAATTCAACCACTGTTCTTTATCATACTATGAAATGGAATGGTGAAGATTAATAGATATAGTTGATTCTGACTGGCTTTTAAGTTATGTATTGAACTTCTGCTTGAAACGTGACTTGTGGTGTAAATGAAGCATAACCAAATACATAACTGTGACAAATTGGTATTAAATGGTCATTGTGAAAAGTGGTGGGAGTGAAATGTGGCCTCACCTTTTTATCAGTTCTTTTAGAAAAGTCTCTATAATTCATACTACAGCGGCTTCTGTGGGTCATCAGTCTATACCACCTTTTGTCTGATTCGTGGTGTTCCTCTCCCAAAACTTCCTGCTGTCAGTTGCCACCAGCAGAACATTTTTTTCAATACTCCCGTTAAGAAGGTTTACTAGCATGCCTTGGATTTGTGAAATTACAGAGGGCATGTAACTAATTTAGTTTTAAATTTTGCTTATGTAGCATAGTATTTTCATTAAAATTGTATTTTAACATAGGAAAAAGAAAGTATGTGCAATATTGAAGCCAAAGGTTAAAGAGAACAGCAGAGTAACTCAAAACTGGTCTGGAGTCTGTCATTCTTCAGTCTGCAATACTGTCTCTTGCAAGTGATCCTGTTCAAATGAATCAGGTAGATAAGGGTGTAAGGTGGTGTTGAGTGAGACCTGGGCTGGTGGTATCTGGCCCTTCCTCATACAGGACTTTGGTAGACAATCTTCAAGAATGGGTTTTATGACAGCCTGTACTTGCACAGCCAGCAGCTTCAGTCTCACTCATCCCACTCAACTCATTCACATCCAACCTCTTCCTTTTAGGAAGAACAGTTACCCATTTTACAGTAACTGCAGCTCTCAGAGATGTTCTGTCGACAGTCAACCCACTCAAAGCGTTCATTTAACTTGTGTGCATGCTACCTTGGAGTCTGCAGTCATCACTGTCTGTTTGGGCTGCATATGTGCCCCTCTCCCATCTCAGCTTCTTCGAGCAGGATGAACAAAATGGTCCCAACAATTGCCTTGTTCATCTGGTGTGATTAATCTGACTCATTATCACCAGGAATGGTTTTGGCTTGTGGGACAGCCTCATGTAGTCAGAATGTCTCAAAAGAGCCAAAGGTGCTGTAAGGTTAATTGCCCGTCCCTTGTTTTTTGTGTACTTCCTAAGTAGGCTATCTATCTATCTATCTGCTTCATGGCAAAAAAAAGGGAACTGTGTTAGAGCTGCTATGGTATCATGGGGCTCTTCACAATCACAGAATGGTAGGGGTTAGAAGGGACCTCTGGAGATCATCTCGCCCAGGGACACCCAGAGCAGGGGGCACAGGAGCGCACCCAGGCGGGTTTTGAATGTCTCCAGGGAAGGAGACTCCACAGCCTCCCTGGGCAGCCTGTTCCACTGCTCTCTCACCCTCAAAGTAAAGAAGTTTTTCCTTGCTTCATTCTTAGTGTTAATAAGAGGGTTCCTTAGCTCCCTGACTCATCACCACATCTGTCCTCTCAGCAGATCTGAGCTTCCATGTGGCTGTATGATTGTAGGACTGTGCCACACTACTGCTGTTAGAGCCGAAGGCCAACTGGATTACTGACTAGTAAAATATGCAGTAAGTTTCAGGTAGCTGAAATCTGAGCTGTATAAACTATTTAAGCATACTCTAAATATTAATTGAATCCTAGCCTGAAAATTAATTTGAGAGAGGGAGAGGATTTATTCAGAGATCTGTCTTTGTGTAGAATGGCTTGTTGACTCCTTCCTGACTTATCTGCATGGAATATGAAAAATCTGGGTGATTTCTAGTACGAAATTGATTGCTAAGAGTAATGCAAGAGATCCTTTAAAACATCTGGAGGTTTTTCTCTCAAGGTGACAAGTGAGAGTTGTATATATGTACCTTGGTTTGAGATTCACACTACTTCAATGACACTTATATCAGAGTTTAGATCTTAAATTTGTGCTCTCAGAAAACTTGTGTTTGAGGGACTTCCAACCAGCCAGATTCCAGCCAGATTTGGTGTGCAGTTCAACTTGCTTTTCTTTAAGAAAGCACTCTTACTGAGAACGGTGTTAAGCAGTTCACGTATCTGGTCTGAAAACAGTTCTCTCTGGGTAGAAAAGCTGTATTTTAGCCTGTAACAGAGGAATCCAATTCTAGCAATATATGTTGTTTGCCCATTCATGAATCTAGACATTGCTTGGTAGGAGAGCATAATCCTATAAATTAACACCTGGTTTCCTGCTCTAAATCTGAGTGCCCTTAAACTGTCAACTGTCATGGAAATCACCTTGCAGAATCCAAGGTGTTAAATACAGAGAAACTGGGTTTTGGCAGAAGTTTAGGCCATGATAATGTGGATGTCTGTGGCAGATAATTGAAGTGAAGGATGCAACAGTTCTGAGAATCAAAACTCAGAGCATCTGTTTGCTTGGGCTTTCTTTGGCATTGTGTTTTCTTCCACCATTTCCAGCTTTCTGTCAAAAGCAGGGGGAGAAACTAATACAGTGGTGACTGCAATGAGCCTGGAAAGTTCTCAGGCATAAGCCTGAACTGCTCAAGTGTGCAAAAACAAAGCTGGTGTCACTTTGTGTCTAGCTGGCCTCAAGGTAATCTAGAAGGATGACGTGTAAGTTCTAATGCAATGTGATGAATAATTAGAAACTAATTTGAAGCAGGAAAATTACGGCAGTTCTTGTTTTGAGAATTACCCCTAACACAAAAAGTACTTGGACTGAAGGTGCCCAAAGGGTGTTGGTCAGAGCAGAGGATCAGCATGTACCTCTGTGCAAGGCGGGAGAAGGTCTTGGCATCAGAAGGTTTAAGAAATATTGGTCTATGAGTGAGAAGTCCATGCCTAAGCCTGGACAACAAGAAGGCTGCTGCCTGATCCAGAGATACCTTCCCTCTGCTCTTGGGGTCTTGCTCTGACGGGTGATGTTCTTTAATCACTAGAGAAGGATCTCTTCGTAGGTGAGACACCAGCTGGCTGTTTTTGAGACGTGAAACATATACATGTTCTGCAGTCAGACTCTCCCTTTTCAGGCTTAAGTAACAGAAACAGTTGTAGATGTGCCTTCAGTCTTCCAGCATGCTGGGGTAAGGTTTGATGACTCTGCAGTTCCTGTGCATGTGTCCTGTCCTGAGCAAGCAGCAGCGTTTGATAAGGCCATCATTTGCTGTCATGGCTGATACCTGTGGATAGCAGCGGCCCTGGGAGGTGATGAAGACGTGAGCTCATCCCACAGCCTCTTTTGTGACTGCCCTGAAACACAATGCGGGGCAGGGAAGCCCTCTGCTCCCGCCCCTCTCAGCTCCCAACACCTGAGCCATGCTTCCCTGGAGGTCTTCCCATAAACCCGCCCTATGGCAGCGTTTCAGACAAGAGGCGTGTTTTGAAAACACAATGTCCTTGCATCAGCAGTGCAATCGGTGCCAAGTACGCAGATGTATGCTGATTGTGGCGGAGTTTTATTTTCCCCCTCATCAACCAGCTGTGGGATGGGAGCCGGGAGCAACTGCCAGCCGGGTGATGCCGAAGTGAACCCAGGGAGGGCCGCTGCAATTTGCTCAGCCTCCTGTGGGAGGGCAGCCCCACACTGGGTAAATGGCTGCTGCCCCATGTGCAGGGTGGGCCTGGCCTCCCCCTGGCAAGGGACAGGGGTTGGGCCCAGGCAGCCCCCAACTGCCACCATGGGGTCGGTGGGTCCCAGGGGTGCCACCGCATTCCCCAGCTGCACTCCAGCAGCTTTCGCTGCCGCCCCAGGGATGGGCCCATGGCCTCTGCCCCTCGGCGCCTGCCATTAGGGGTGCCCTTGCCCTGAAAGAGGAGCTGTTGGCAAGCTGCCCTGGAGAAACAGCCGCCGGCAGCCATAGCTGGGCAAAGCCTCGGCTCCCCTGGGCCTGCGCACGGCTCTCCCCAAGCTGCGACGCCTCTGCCTCTGCAGGATGGAGGAGGAAAATATTTGGTAAGAGAACAGGCTTTCAGCGTTAGCAGTTTATTGTTGCTGAGGTGTTGTGATAAATGAAGGTGAGAAAACTCTGCGAACAAACTGCCAGTCCCTACCCAGGCCCCGGTTTATGTGCAGCCCCTGCTTGCCAGCCACGCTGGGCATAGCGAGGAGGTGAGATCTCACCTCCTGGCCCCGGAGAGGCGGTTGCCGCTGGAGAGGGTGGTCTGAGGGACTGTCCTCCATGAAACCAGCCTTGCCCCTTGGCAGCTGTGTGGCAGCCATGCATGCTTGCCATCCCTGCAGGCCCCGGAGCGGGGCGGCTCGGCCCAGCAGCCGCGAGCAGGGCCAGGAGGTGTTGGGGCCCTGGCTGCCCATATTTGAGGGTGAACATGTCTTTCCTCTCCTGGGCCAGACCCTCCTGCCTTTTTCCCCAGAACCAGTTATTACCGATGTGGTCTGTGTTTCTGATACCTCGGAAGCTCTTGCTTTAGAGTAGACTTATTCTTGGCAAAAATAGACCACCTGCTCAGGGATGAGAAATGTACTAAACCTTGTAATTTAGTTGCCTTGGTAACATCTGTAAGGAAACACTATTTTTTTCTTGATCTCTTTTGTGGCAATACATATTTATGTTTACTCAGCAAAAGTGTGATTTATAGCCATTGTAGCCATTCTCTTGAACGTTATCCTGACAGACAATAATTCCCGTTTCTAGCAAACAAGGTTAAATGACTGTAAAAGCAGGTATTTGACTTTATAGTACAAAACAAGGTTTACCATCAAGTAACTAAGCATTTGATAAGCAAAACCAAAGTTGTGTAAATAGTGTATTATTGTTTCAAAGTATTATAATGCTTGATCACACTTACTCGGCAGAGGAATTTTTTCAATGGTTGTGTTTTAGAACAAGTATGAAGGAACTATTTTTTTTTTACATTGTAACATTCTCAGACTTCTCAGACAAGTGTAAGCTTTAGTTGTCAACCATTCATCATACAGGGAAAAGAAGAAAAGAAATAAAAGCATTATTGCTTATGATTACAAGCCAAAACTAACAGCCTTGCTTTGGACTTGGTTCTTCCTGGATCTGGCACTAGGCACAGCTCTTCTCCTACTCTGTCGTTCCCATTTAGCCGCCTATGTCCTGGTAGCGGGTCCTCTGTGCTGCACAGCCCAGGACACTTGGGTGCCAGCACACAGAAGTTTGCTAGGGATCAGACTTGTGTCCTGCAGGGTAGGCAGTGCCCCCAGCTTTTAGGTGATTCTTTGCATCTGATTACTCACTCATTTCTCTCTTTGCTCCCAACAGCAGGGAATTTTCTGAGCCTTTCAAAGGGAGGAGCATCCCTCACTTGGTGACCGATTCAGTAATTGATTTAATCAATTTGAAACTGTCACTTGTTAAACTGATAATCAAGAAGCCAATTACCTGTTAACAGTCCTAAATACGAATCAGTGGTAACCAAAGTGTTTCTCTCTTAAAAAAAGAAATCTGGATTTCTTTCTGTTATTTCAGAACTTTGAAAACGAGTTGTAAATATGGCTATTTTCTTTGAAAAATGAAAGACCCTATATTAGAATGCCGTTTTCTAGCTCAGAATAATAAAATTGTGTATTTCTGAAGCTGCATTTAGAATTTTAACCTTTTTAATGTGTTGTGCCCTATAAGACATAAGTCTCAGGGCATGATAGAAAGATTATTAAGGAAAAATCCTGCTCACCTTATTAATTTATGTAGCTGAAATCCTCAGGTAGCCCCGGGTTTTTAAATCAGAACATTTCCATTGCTCTGTTGCAAGTTGGGTTGGTGTACAAATTTAAAAGTCTTATTCTAGGAATGTTATGTCTTTTATTGTATGTACATTTGTATTTGTAAGAGGTAATTTAAAAGTGGTACATACCAAAATATAGCTTTATTTTTTATTGCAGCCATTAGTTAAAAAGCATTTTGTAAAACAAAACAAAGTTCCTTAAAAAAAAGCATTTAAATTATGATTTTTATTATGCATTTTCATGAAACCAGATTTTTTTACAGGCTTACAAAACAAAGCAATTTATAAAATATATTCAGAATGTGTGCCCAGTCCTGTATACTTTATGACATAAGCATTGGATGAGTACAGCAAGCAAGCCACTGATATATGATGGCTTGTCTATGGCTCTCTAAGTGCTTAATTGACTTAGATCATTACCCATTTATACAATATTTTCTTCACTTAAAATTCTGATCTGAGGGCAGCGAATAGTTGTTTTTTACTGTATTAATTATGAAGAGTCAACAATTTGATTAATCATGTAGTTTCAAGCATGAGTATTTCTGAGCACATCCTTTAAAGAATGTGTCCTGATGTTTTTTTAAGTTCCATGTGTATATAAATGTGTTTGTTTCTTTTCTGTGGACATTGTTTAGAAAGGACTGAAAGCAGATGGTGTATTAAGGTACTAATATATTAAGGTTGATCTCATCCCGTACTTCCAGTTTCAATCTGTACACATTTCTGGCTGCTAACCCCCCCAGTTTTGTTTCCAGCTTCACTGCCTGCAATCAGCATAGGCTTGTAGAGCCCTGGGCAGGTGTCTGCACCATTAGCAAAAACATCTAAGTCGCCAAAAAAGAGGTCCTTCAGAGAATAAGAAGTAAGCAAACTGAGGGTTGAATTCTGCTGCCATTCAATCCACTGAAGGATGAATTGTTTTACTAGATAGCCTGTTGGCCAAAGGATTGTTTAGAAGTAAAGAAGGCCTGAGTAGTAGCATAGGTGGCAAATGCCAGTGCTGACAAACACAGGATACACAAACCCATAAGCATGTGAAGACACCTGTTAATCACACATTTCAGCTGTAAAAGCTTAGGGGTAACAACAACACATCCAGCGTTTTCAGATGTAACTTTTAGGTTGATTATTTAATCCTTTATTCATCAGTATTTTAAAATATATTATTACACACAATGAATGAGCAAAGTGAATGAGCACCTGAACAAAATGAAGAGAGGATCCTTTTTTCTGGAGTCAGCTTTTCCAGTATAATCTCTACTGCCAGCAGTGAATACATCAGATGTATTTACATCGTGTCTGTGCAAGAGGATGTTTATGGATATGACATATGCTGCTCTGCACCCTTAAAACCTGAGAACTAGATTCTCTCTCAGTGCCATGTGCATCTCTGTTGATTTCAGAAATATGCAATGCTGCAGTAACGAGCATGGTATAAGAATCTAAATTGATTCATAGACATATGGACAAACAGATGGATTAAGGCAGACTTTGTCACTTTGTCCCTAAAAATCCTTTGTGATACTTATCTTTTGTGTACACAGTGACACTAAGGTGTCAGCCCAGATCATTTCCATTAATTTAGTAATATTTTATGGATTTACATAAAGTTTTTACTTGAAAACGTGGAGGAGGGTGTGTGTACATTTTGCAGAAATGTACTGGTGCTAGTAATATAAACCATTTTCATTATATTTTGAAAAACATTGTGAAGGTATAAATTATGTTTGAACTGGACAGAGATGATGATGTGGCATGTGACTGAAAATATATATTTTTTAATAGATGATTCAGCTGCAGAGAGTTTTAATGGCAATGAGACCGTGGGACACAGTTCCAATGCTTCAGGGGGAACACACTGCAGGGAGATGGCAGAAACCAACAGTAATGGCAAAACAAATCTGGAGCAGGATGAGCAGCCTCTGAACCTGAGTGACAGTCCCCTCTCTGCTCAGCTGACTTCAGAATACAGACTAGATGATCACAGCAATAATGGAAAGAACAAATACAAGACTCTCCTAATTTCTGATCTCAAGATGGAACGGGAGGCAAGAGAAAATGGAAGCAAGGTAAGATGCTTCCACATGCTCCAGATATGAAGTGTGTAGCTTAGAAAAGGAAAAGATTTGTGAGGCCAAACCAAGGGTTATTCCCAGCTAAGCACTTAATGCAATGTGTCTAATGTTTGTCACATCATTACTCAAATGCTATACATAGATTTGTATGCCCTGTTACACATATATGATGCATACGTACATTAAGTGTATGTGGATGTACATGGGTGAATATGTGTATAGGCATATATATTGTGCTGACACACTGACAAAGACCAGTGCGGGTCTCCATCAGGCATGAATTTTATCAGACCATTTACTGAGAACTGTCTACATTACCCATTTGAAATATATATATTAAAATATTTATATAATGTAATACATATATATATGTATATATACTGGGATACATATATCTATGTATATTTACAGATGACCATCTCATTACATGTATTATGTATCTGTAGAATGAATCCTTATAAATGTTCCGTGTGTATGCCCAAGCAAATTGCTACATGTGAATTACCAGCATCTGAAAGGAACTGATGTGGTTCCTTCCTGATTGGTTGTGTTATGCAGGCACCTAACCTGAATTAAAACTGACAAGTTTGCTTTGAGAAGCTGTAATCCCCTGAGGGCTTTTCTCTGTAGTTTCCATTATGTGAGTAAGGAGAAGCAAGGGTGGTTATATTGTAGATACAGACAAATCCTATAGATTAGATAGCTAGCTTTCTAGGAAGGTGTTTGTCATGAGGGCATACTGTAGGAAGCATGAAGAAATCACCTGTATCACAGAATTTATCTACTGATCTTACTAGTGACAAGTTCCTGTTTTTTATCTGAGAGCTCCCAATTGGATTGCCACTTTTACAGCAGCAGCAATAGGATGTTAGTATTGGATCCAAATACTGTTAATGCTAGTCACTAGCTTTCAGTAGCTCACTACAAAATAAACTGACAACACAGATGTGCTTAGAATGGCCACATTTTTTGCAGGGCTTTGAAATAGGAGTGATATGGAAAATCACTTTTTCTAGGTATATGCAGAAAAGGATTGTACATGACTGATGTCTAGAGAACAACAACTCCTGTCTTCTTTGCCTGTGAAGTAAAAATAAAAACTTGAAATTATTTTTTTAACTCAAGTGTCTGGTTTTGGTGGGTAGAAGGAAGAGAAACCAAATGGGAGATTGTTAATCTTTCTCTTTCTTGGCCATGCCGGTTCAGGAAATCATGTATCCCAAAACCTTCTCCATAAAATCTTTATGAAAACCCATTTATCTGCATGGAATATTTTTGTTTCCACAAATTTTCATTTTATTGGAAATGTTCTGAATAGCTCTAGTCTCAGAATGCGTATACACTCCAGTGCTGGACTTACTCAGTACTTTGACTGTTGCACAGTGAGTCCCAAAGTGGCTAACATGCATGGTGTCTTCATTTGCTCCAGGGCACATTGTTCCAATGAACCTTTTATAAGCCAGTCACCCAAATATTGATAGACACAGAGGCTCATTTGCCTAAGGTCCATTGCTGCTTCTGCCATTACCCTTGCAAATACACAAATAAGCTTGGTGAAGAGAGGGAGGAGTCTTAATGTGGAATTCATTTATAGCTGGGATAAGAACATAGCCTAATGTTACATTTCCAATATTAATCTATTCCAACTCAGATGAAAAAAAAAGTATCGAAAAGTGTTAAAAATCTGTTTCTAATTAATTGATATGACAAAGCCATCTCATTCTTTATTTTACAAATTTTAAGAGTCCTGAATCATCCCCCACATCGATACATTCTTTCATCACTCACTGTCATCCTACCCACTCTATACTGCAAACAATATGCAGATTTTTCTCCCTTTTTTGCCCTAGTGAAACTCATGTTGATGTTTACAGTTCATTTAAGTATATGATTTATTAGGTATGCAGTAAAGGTTGTTAAATATGGAGTGAAGACTTCAGGAAGAACATGCTCCTGGGAGAAAGAAAAATTTGACAGAGATTTATAAGCTGAGTGGAGAGCAGAAGAATGTTTTTGTGGCCAATTCCATATTTTACAGATGAATTCTACTCTGATTTTTTAAATTAAAAAAAAAGTCATAGAATATTTTTAGAAGGAACAAAGCCCATCAATGTATTAGAATAGAATGGGGCCATACAGCATCTCAGTGTTTCATATGCATACGTATATACTCATATAAATCATTACTGCTGTTTTACTTTAAGCAGTGTCTTACATGCTAAAGAGCCAGAGAATGTTTTGCAAGCTTTAGACCTGATCAAGGAGGTCCTCCTGCCTTCCCCTGGTGATTCAGGTTACTGGGCCCTTCCAGAAGAGTGCTCTGGCCATTACTGAGCCAATTGATTTTGAACAATGCAGAAGATCAAATTCCTAGTTGTGAGCAGTACCCACTGGATGCACTTGGGCAAGGGTATCACAAGGAACTCTAATTCTCTGCCAAAAAGGAAACAAAATAAAGAACAAGTAAGGTTAACAGAGTACTGTATTTTACTAGGGGCCCCCTCTCACATTCCCTTTTTACCCGGAATACACCAAGTATGTAGGTTGTTTTATGAAGTCATCTAGGAATTCTCCCAGTGCTCTCGCAGCATCTAAACTCCGGCCATTCAGTTATACAGTTATCAGACATGATTAGACCTGAATAATGGCATCATTGGAAGTGATGGGTAAGCAACTGTGTTTAGCATAACCTCTGATCGTGTTTTCATGAGAACAATAATCTGCAGTGTTCACCAAATATCAAATTGATATGCCACTTCTTTTAATGCAATATTCTTAGGGTATCTTTATGTGGCAAAGAACTGAGAAAAGTTATGTGAGAAGTTAGTGAAGAAAGTATCTGGTTTCTAAATGAAGGGAAATATATCTGAATTATTGGGCTAGTATTGCAGGAAGTAATAAATGATGCTTCCCCCAGCTTCTACAATGGCCCATTCAGCCAACAGAAGATGTTACTCGCTTGAAATGGCCAGGACTCTCTGAGACCCACAGTCAAAGGGCTGGAGCTGGGAAGACCCATTGGCTGGCATGTTCCCTACCTGCTCTGTCTGAGTTTCCTTTTTGGATACTGCATCATATATGTTTTATTAAATTTGAAACCACGGTTTCTTTGGTCAACTGGCATCCACACTGACCATGCTAGGTTTAAAGATAACACCTCAGAGCTGAATTTAGCAAAAAAAAGTCAAAAGATTACTTTTTTTTCAGTTGTACACTATCAACACATTGTATCTCCTCCACCAAATCACAGATTTTTTTTAAGGGAGTTTATTTTTTTCTGGAAACAAGCAGTTTTGTTAAACTATATTATAGGTATTTGCCTGTACAAGACTGTTTACAGGGACAATACTTCCTTCACATGTGTAGTGGTGGGCTCCAGCATTTGACAATATAGTTCTGATTGATAATTTTGTGTGTGCTGCACAAATATGATCAGGAGAAGCAGTTGGGATAAAAATGGTAGTTTTTCCATCATATTTTCTTTGTAAATCTGACAGTTAATAGGTAAATGTTTTTTGAAAATGGTTACTTCTTTGTGGAAGTTCAATTTTTAGAATATTCATCTTGTGAATACCTATTTGAAGCAATTATATGCTTATGCTGTATGGAGAGTTTGCTAGACAGTGGCCTCATTCTGTGAAAGTGTCTTGGATGTCAAAACAGGGATACTTAACGTTTCCCTAAAATCAGGACTCTCTAATGTACACAGAGGAAGTAATTAGTGAGTTGTAAGAAACATAGCTTTTTGGGGAATAATAAATCAAGTTTTCTTGTCTGAGAAGACTCTGATGAATAACTGGAGATTAGATAACCCTGTGAATAAATTTTAATTCAACTTTTCAAACTACTAGGGTGTATTATTTGAAGAATGCTTTGTTCAGTCACTTCAGAATACGACTTTTAAAACTGATGTTGATAACACTCTGTAAACAAGCATCACGTTTCCGTGGACAGTGTAACTTTACTCTTTGAATTCTCAGTTTCAGGCAGTATGTGTGGTAACCTCTTCTTTGTGTAAAAAGACCACATGCTGAATGCAGCGGAGGGAGTTGCCAGATTGTAACATAACCTTAAAATCTGGTCCAAAATGTTTTACCGTTCACTGAAAAAACATTATGCAAGGAAGAAATGGGTTTTTAATAGTCCTAAATATAAATATATCTGTAAGTATGTGTGTATGTATGTATAGGTGTATATATATACTTTATATATATGCTTTTATTAAACTGATATTAGGGAACTGATCCTCCAGGAAGACTCAGATGTTCGTGGCAGTAGAGCTTTCTACAACCATTTAGGGCTAAACTAAAGTCAGTGAAATTTTGTATATCTGCAAATATATATACATATATATTTACATATATGTTTACCATAACAGGGCTGGGTCTTTGTACTACAACAGACTTATAATGTACTCATCTGTAGATGCTCTGCAAATGCAGTTCTATGAATTTAAATAGTTAAGTGCACATGTAAATTATTTTAGATCATTATATACTTACGTGGGAGACTGCTGGGTTTCTGTATGACCATGGTGAAGTCTCTGTAGCATTGCAATTTTTGATTTCTGATTCTTGTGTTATTGTTTTTTCCTAGATCATATATTTTATTTTTGAAAACTTATTACATAGCTTTTTCTCTTCCACATCATTTATTTCATGACACATAGCAAGCCCACTTCTTGTAAATGAATTGCCTCTTCTGCATTTGGATAACAAGGTTATTGTGATGCAGTATGGGAAAACAGGTTTTTGAGCTAACCAACCACACTTACATTGTGCCCTGTCTTTTACCTGGATTAATAGTTCATTGTGTCTGTATTGCAAAGGACATTCCTAATGTGCAAAACTTCTGTTTGGGATTTCCTAGATAGAAGCACATGCTACTGATTATGAATGCCTAGGAGACGCATTAAAGTGAGGTAACAAGGAGGACACACCCCATGTGTCCATTTTGTCCAGACACCTGCTAATTGCAGACAGTTGGTTAATGTCTTCTTTCTTTCTACTATACAAAATTTCTGATAGAAAAATTGGACACCTCCAGGCCCTCTGGATGTATGGTAGGCTAAGTTAATATGCACTATATTTTACTTGAGTGTGTAATTGGCTGCATGGAGAAGTGCACAAGATAAGTAATTTTTCTCTAAGTCTCAA
This sequence comes from Phalacrocorax aristotelis, assembly GCF_949628215.1. Lineage (NCBI taxonomy): Eukaryota > Metazoa > Chordata > Aves > Suliformes > Phalacrocoracidae > Phalacrocorax > Phalacrocorax aristotelis. The sequence goes on along the minus strand of NC_134277.1, from coordinate 121,171,318 downwards.
AAGAAAAGCACAGTTTTAAAGGAGAGAACAGTAAATAATGATTGCTGCATACAGTGACCTTTAATTATAATACTGCATTCTAATGTCCATGTCATTAATAGTTACAGTGGTTCACCACACGGCAGAGGTTTCATGTAGTTTCTAAAAGGAAGATCTTACTTTCTGTCAAACTTTTAATGCTGGGCTTTTGAAGTGTTTCTCAGGCTTTTTTCTTTAGCCTGATATGAAAAGCAGTGTTATTGTTATGGGCTGCTGCAAGAGGCTGTTTGCTCCCAACTATTGCAACTCCAGATTGGTGTTGTAATGGATGCACTTACACTACGGCAGGTTTAGCGACTGTAATCTTGCATGGGATCTAAAAGCCAGAGCATATGTGAGATCCTGACTGAAGAGTCATTTGAAGTTCCTGCACACTGCTCTATTTAGAACTTTAGTTATCTTCAGTGGTTAGTCCAGCGGTAGAATCTTGTAACACCTGCTTTGCTGGAGCTTATCATTACTGAAGGGAACTGGGCACAACCATCCAAGCGGCCTGACCTGAATAGACAAATATGTAGATAAGCCTGTTGTAATCTGATGGTGCATCATGAATCCAGTGGGTTTCCAAAAGTGCACGAGTTTAGCCACAGATAGACACGACCTCTGAGTAAGGTAGAGTTTCAACCTTTCACACTCTTTCTCGTTTTTAAAGATATGGTTGTATCTTAGTAAAATATGAAAGGTCATTCCTAACATCCAGTGAACATCATCACATCTGACATTGTCTCTCTGAGGCATGTGAAGTCACTGTCTGTCTAGTTCCCCTCTGCCTGTATTTTTGTCTGCAGGTTTGCTTGGTGAAATGCTCAGAATATAAGAGCACATATAGCTTTTTTCCAAAGCAAGTGGAGTCCTCAGGAGTTACAGTGGGCTTTTACATAGACTGATAGTAGCTTATTGAGTCACTTAGGAGGTAATTTATTTAAAAATTTTCTTAAGGAAATGTGAAACAGGTGTGCATCTATTTGAAGCAAGAGCTAAAATGTGGGAATTTGGCAGGTTGGAGAACAGTGTTGGAAACATTTTCTTTTTTCTTTTTTCATAACTAAAACATTTATCTTTTTGTCTTTCTTCATTATTCATTGTTTATATTCAAATGGCTTAGACAGGTTTCAGCTGATTTGGAGCATTGTCATATGGTGCTTAAATGATCTGGTTACCTCAGCTCTAAGCAGGAAGGAAAGCTGGAAAGGGTAAGATCGAGTGTCTCCTCCTCTTTTGAAGATACCATTGAACTCTGCATGTTGGCTTTTTTGGTAAAAGAAAGTGCCCTTTTGCCCTCCTAGTTCATGCTGCCAAGTGCCCAAGTTACAGATAAAGATTAGGAGTTAGTTAAGTCTTCTGGAAAGGAGTTTTTTACTCCAACTCATGCTCTCTGCAGAACTTCTCACTTTTCTCTCTTGCTTGAAGTTGGATCTGACTACCTAGGTACGGCATAAAAGGAAACTAGATTTTTGTTTGTTTGTTTTAATTGTTATATTTTATTCCATTTCCATAGTCAGATAGAAAGTGTTAAAGCAATGCCGCATTTTACTGAATGCTCTTTTGTTTATGCAGGTATCTTAAGGGTCTGTAGTCCAGGTGTTTGACAGACTTATTTTATGGCTGAATTGTTAATCCTAGGAAGAGGCTTAGCATGAAATTCTCTTTGCTACTGTAATGAATAACCTGTAGGGAGGGAAGCAAAGTCTGGTGAAAGGTATAGGCAGGACATGTTACAAGAGCTAGTGGCATACTAGATTTTGAGCAAAGAGCAGCATACAAGTGGGGCAGAATGCAAAGCCAGCATGATAGGCACCCCGTGGAGCAGCAAGACATCAGCACAGGTAGAGCCTGCAGCTCCACAAGGGTCCCGCCTTCTTCTACCATTGCAACCACAGCACCCAGGCAAGGATGGTGACTTCTTCCAGCTGTGCCTTAATTGTTATCTGATGGATTCCATCATTGCTGCTTTTCACTAAATCCTTGGAAATAGTTTGTACTGAGATTCAAAAGCAAAAATGATAAAAGAAGTGATAAAAATGATAAAAAAGAAGGTGAAATCTACCCCTGCCGCCATCATGTGTAGCTGATACAAGGCTACAACAGTTTTTGACTTGCATCTCACGTCTTTGGTGTATGAAGGCAGGCTCAAATGTTCAGTTGAAGTATGCGTCTTTTTCTTTCTCTGCTATACTCAGGTTTGTGCAAAGGTAACAGGCATGCCAGTGTTTTTCACAGCTCTTTGAGAGATAGACAGACTACAATGGAAGGCGATAGGCCCCTTCTCTCCTCCTATGCATGGAGAATGTTAATGAAAGGAGAACAAAAAATGTGTGCAGGGAGTTTTGTGATCTCCTCATTTTTTTCCTACCCAATCACCTGCACAAGAGTGAGACTAACTAGCCTGTTTTCTCTTTCCCTATTAATTCCTACTTCATACACAGGGGTTTTATAGGTTGGTCTCATTGTAAAGACTGAGCCATTTTTATTTTGCTTTACCATTTTATCAAACTTTTACTTTCCCCTACTTTTAGAAAATGAGAAAGCTGAGAATATCAAAATATTCTAGCTCCAAAAGTCAGTTTATTGGTTGTTTGGAGAAAGCAGTGTAGTTTTATGAAGATAAAAAGGTCTGTCTTCTTTTTTGCCGCTCTTTGGTAGGGGAATTGTTACAGGCCACTGAGAAGCTTTATGGTACCCCAAAATTTGTGTTAGTACAATGGTTTAATAAGCCTTTTCCTTGAAAAAGAAGTTGAATTTATAAAGCATTGTTTTTTCCAGACTTGAATCTTCTGATTTTGGGGGTTACCCATAATAAATGGCTAAATAGAATGTTGTTGTGAAGAGAGGCAACTACAGGTGCATGAAAAAATCAGTGCAGTGCTTGTCAGAAAATATGAATGCTCTAGCGTTCTCTAACAGTCACAGTCATCAAAGTCCTTTGTCTATGAAAACATCAGTTCTATGTCTAATTCCTCCCATTGGCAGTACATTTGGTAGCAGGTTTTCATGTTCAGTGAAAGCTCTTGAAAATGAAATTGGTTTCCTGCAGGGCATTCATTACAATGATGTAAATCCAGATCAATTAAACTGAAGTTGATGATGCTACTCCAGATTTACATATCTGAAATGGAGAATACAATCTGGCTCCATATGCGTATGAAATACCAGCTAATGTAAAACTGGCATGGAAGAGAATAACTTAATGTGACCTTTCATAAATCTTCTCAGAAGTTTTTTTAAAGGAACAAGTGCACCTTGGTCAAGTACCAGACAGTGGTGCTGTTGATTCCAGATTGCATGTGTACTACTCACAGATCCAGCTGCCTATCCTCATTCACACCCACCTTTGGAGTCATCAGTCCCTCATACTGAAACAAACAGTTGTACCTGGAGGGGATGCAGGACACTGTCCAACTTGGTTTTAGTGCCTGGACATCTGTTCAGACAAGGGAGAAACCTATCAAGTGCATCTGCAATCAGTGAGGTAAGGTGTATGAAATTACTACTTCCCTCCCTGTTTACAGCCAAGAACTTTTTATAACTCAACAGCCTGGGAACCCAAGTCTTTACCTTTCAGGCAAATTCCTGTTGACTTCAACCAGGGTTTTTTCCTGACAGATACCTTCAGGGCTGGGCATTGTTACAATGAATATCTTCAATCCCTAAATCTTGTGTTTGTGTTTTGGGTTTTTTTTTCTTAGGAAGGAAATTGAATTTGTGTTGAAGTCCTACCAGGCCAAATGGTTTGCTGCAGCTTTTTCTTCTCCTTCTGTTACCACATATGCAGCTCCTCTACCAACTAGAAAAAGACTGAGAGCAAATCTTGCTCTTGGAAGATCAAATACTATTTGATGATAAATGGAGCAAGATATAATGGGGCAGCAATAATTTCTACCTACTGCAATTGTGTTTAGTCTTAATATTATTGACAGCTAATGAACTGTCATTTTTTTATTTTTCAGATGCAGAGGTTGAAGAGCTGATCCTCAGAACTAATCTGTGATGAATGGCTGAATAATTGGCCGCTTTCTACACATGTTACATTCCTCCAAAACTATATTGTTATTCAAAAAGTTAATAATCCTGAAATGTTACCCCTGATTTTTCCATCCGGTATTAAGTTCTTTTCTATATACCAAGTCAGCTGCTGAAGAAAGGGAGGAAAGAAGTCAAAGATTTTTTTCTTCTTTAATTTAATGACTTTTATAACAACATAGTACTGAGGTTTTAAAATAAATATAATTTTTATTAGTTGTCTTGCAGACATCCCGCTTTCTAATCTTGTTTTTTATTGAATGAATGCCAGTAGTCAAACGTCTTGCTGAATACTTGATACACCTTCAAACTGTGCTTTTGTGTGCTCTCCGTTTTCCCTCTATAGCAACCACTGGGAATAATTAGGTACAGGACACTGAATGCTTTTTTTGGATACTTAATCACATAACTGGATTTGTAAGGTGATGTGAGAGAACTAAACAGGTGAATTTTTTAATAGAGGAAGGAAGGAGAAGTAGAATTCAACTTTAAAACTATTTAACTATTTTGTTCTCTTTTATCATTCTTTTTGTTGTTAGTCTTTTAGCCCTCCTTTTGCCACTTCAGCTTTTTCTCTTAATTCTCCTCTGTTCTTCGCCAATTGCTTCCAAAGACTCCTAGGAAGACCTATGTGAAATTTTGTTTTTAGGAACAAAATAGTAGCTGTAGATAATAATACCAATTACCAGAAAAGACGACTGTAAGGAGTCACCTGAATTACTGAGTCCAATCCTCTGGAACTGGCAACCTAGGTAATAGACATTTACTCCAAGAGGATCTGCAACAGTTCAGCTCACTAAAGATCACAATGTCCATGTAGTTCTGATTAATAACCTTCTGCCTTATAGGAAACAACAATGGTGCAGCTGTAATATGCCACAGAAAAAAAAAAGCGAGGAACTGGAATTGTTGTTGATGTCCTAGATCCCTGCAACAAGGGATTTGCTAGGTGGATTTCCCAGATGGTCTCTAGCAGTATCTTATTCCCCGCAGAACAGGGAGTGAAAAAGAACAACCTCCAATAATCCCTATCAGTCTGCTTGAGGTTTTATCTGCCATATGTTTCATCAAAACATCCTGCCTTATATTTCGCCTCTAACAGTAACTGATTTTGAATACTTCAGAGAAACAATTAAAAAAGCAGAATCTACTTTAGTTATTGAGGCAGGGAGGGCAGGGTGATGTAGGTAAGCATTGAAAGCTGTGAAATGTGTGGAATGTTTCTTACACACAGTCAAATGACAAAGATCAGATAATTTTGCAAAACACATGGTAACAAATAAGCCACTGACTGTTACAAATATTACAGAACAGTATTCTTGTGCAGTCAGCAAAAGATCCTGGAAACTGGTATTTGAGAACTGTGTAAACAGTCAACATTTACTTTTCACTGGGAACTGATAAAAGGGTATGAAAACATGAGAAAGTATGAAAACATACAGTCAAAGGTAGAGGTCCGTAACTGGTGTGAGTTTTTATTCCTCCCATGTAAGTGTGTCATATCATGAAACGTTTTAATACTGGATGAATTCCAGTTGCATCTGTAGAGTTTTTACTAAGCTGCTGATTCTTGGAGCTCACAGTGTTTCTATGAAATACTGCAGCTGTTGCTTGGATCTTGGCGCGGTACAGCTGGGTATTTCCCATATAGGTGCTTCTTCTCATCAGCTGCTGTGGTCACAGACTGTCATTCTCAGTGTCCCTTCACACCTATGCAGTCTGTTTTCTTAACTCTTCTCATCATGAATATGCCATGGATCTTCTGGGTAAGGATACATGTTGTTCTCTTCATATACATACATACAGACACACACACACTGTTATTTTCTATTTATTTATTTGCTTATTTACTTATTTATTTATTCCGTTTTCCCCTTGTCTGATGAGAACAGTCATATCCAGTGGCCATGACCTAAAGTTGATGGAATCACACAGACGTGGCACTTTGGGACACAGTTTACGAGACATGGTAGTGTTGGGTTGATGGTTGGACTTGATGATCCTAGAGGTCTTTTCCAACCTTTATGATTCTATGATTCTATGAATCAGGAGCATACGAAGAGCTCACATCTCTTGTTGTTGAGGCACCTGCAATGACTCACACCTCACGTTTGTGTACAGGCGCTCCAGTAGACAATAGTGTGTGATCGTCTTTCATGTGTGTTTTAATTAAGATCAGGATGATATCTTGTATGTTGCTTCTGACTCCATTTTATATTTGGGTAGAGGTCATGAAGTAACCTATTTCCTCGTCTTGTGTTTCCCATGGCGTTTGGGAATTGCCTGACTCCATCAGGAAGATCCCTTGCAGAACTATTCAGAATTTCTGCCCTCTACCTTCTGCCATTGAGCTCCTGGGCTGTGCGGTCTCAGGATGGATAAAAGAATCTGCGTGAAAAACAGGGAAAGGTGAGTTGATTTCCTTAGGGGCTGCTGCAAATGGTCCCGGTATGGTCTGTCCTCGGTCCTCAACATTACGCTATGAGCTCTATATCAGCTCTCAAAAAGGCACATGGATATTCTTTGGGCCTTTTGTACTGAATCAGTGATATGTAATTTTTTTTTAACCCCTTCTGAATGCTTGTATCTTTTTCTCACTTCGTACAGTTAGTCATATGCTCTTAAAAAATCTTTTGCAGGTGGAACCCCGTGGGACTGGACCTGTATCAAAAACTGTATTAAACAACTGAAATAAAGGTTTTAAAAATTCCTGTTTCCCCCAGTGTGTTGCTTAGACGGAACATCTGTGTTTAGTGGAATAGAAGTCAGATGAACCTGGGGCACGTGTGGCACCTTGTACCCTCTTGGATCAGCCGGGAGATGGAGGGTTGGAGGAATGAGATACAGGCATCTTTTGGAATATGCTTCCTGTGTCAGTTGTGCCTTAAAGATGACTGTCTCACAAGGTTGGTGCTTCTGTGTGATTCATTAGATGCTTTTTAAAATCCACCTCTACACATAATCATGTAATTAAGTGTCCACCCTGCCTTCAGGAAACACATAATATACATGTTTATGTAATACTGACAAAAGATGTTGGAAGTCATAGTGGATTTGAATATGTGACAAAACACTGAGGAGCTGCAAAACTTGCTACATGAAGAGGAAATTACCTTGTTAGAGATAAAGCACTGGTGACTTCATCACAGATCTCACTGGTTCTTACCAATTAATAGGTTGTCTTATTCTAGGAGACAAAGTTATTAAAAGACTCAGCAGGTTAACATTTTTTTAAAGTTGTGTTGGAATTGAGATAAAGCTTTTCACAGTGATTGTAACCAACCATTTTTATGAAAGTAGTTAATTATTACACAAAAATTTCTACATAAAGTAGTTGTTCTTTTTATAAATATTTGTTCTAATAAATCCGCAAGTTATTCGGCATTTTGTTATTTAGGAAAATGGTGACAACTGTTCAGGAGTTACCAGGTGATATTCTACCATGCAGGCATTCTCTTCTGAGCTTAACAACTATGAATCTGTAGAAGTGTCTTGAATGCTTGAAGAGCCAAAAAGGCTTTTAGCCTCTCAGACTGCCAGTTCCCTGGCATAAGCTTTTGAAAAACCTGGCCTAGGTGTCTGTATTTCATAGTCTTTAGTACTTAGCCCTGCATACATCTGGTCTGGGGTATAAAATCCAGGAGAGGATATTTATTTTTACTGCACTCACTATGGCAATTCAAGATCATTCTTATTAGTATAAGAGGTAAGTAGTTTTTAAGACTGTCTCTAAACTCTGTTGAGATCACTTTTTATCTTCCTTAGTTTTCCTTTTTTAGCAGGAAATTAGAAGGAAGTATGCTGCTTTGCTTTTACTCTGTCTCTCCTTTTCTATGTTTAAATTTTGATTTTTTTTTAATATCTAATGCTCACTTTATAATGAAGTTTACAGTACCAAGAACTTATATCTACAGCTATATATGCCAAATAGCAAATTAAAAAAAATTAATATACTCTGTGTGAATCTGCTGTTCAAATGTGAGACACTCGGTTATCTCTCCTTGAGCTATCCTGCCCACACAAGGTAGACAGTGTCAGTGGTGGCAGGATCTTCAAAACTTCTGCTCCACCTTTTATTATCTTTTCCTAGTCAAGAGTTATATCCTTTAACTGTATGTGATGCTGCAGTGTTACTTTTTACACTTGTCATTTAACATCTATAATTCATACAGTTAATTTAAGTTTTAGGATGTGCAGTTTCTAATAAGATAATTCTGTGCATAATAACTTTATACAACATGAATGACTTATAGCTTCACCAATATGTTAATTGCCAGAAGTTCCTCTGTCTTAATTCTCTGGATTTACATGGCACGTTTGGGATTCTGAAAATATCAATACAAATAAATTAGCTTAACATTGGATCGGTCCTGTGAGGCAAGCATTTTCCATCACTCTCTATTGATTAGTAAATACAAGCAGGACATAATTCATTGACTTTCCCAAAGCCAAACAAATCTGTAGGAAAGCTGGAGAAGTCATTTGCTTCCTGCATGCTATACCTGAACATTAATCAACGTACTAATCCTTATCTCCAGACATTACTGTTCAGTTAGGGTAAAGAGGCAGTGTCACCTTAACTGAATAGCCATTGGAAAGTTTTCTCAGGTTTTATTAGCATAGCTAAAATTCAGAGCAGTTTTTAAAAATGTTTTAATTTGTGCTTTGCTAGAATCATGAGGATGACAATTTCACTGATTGTTTTAATAAATCTATCCAGCCCTCATCACAAAGGCATATATGTGTATACACAAGAGATCCTATGGGTTACATTGTTAATACTTAAGTGAATATACCTTAGTTGCCTTAAAGTTAGATGCTTTCCCTAAATTTAATCATACAACTTCCCTGTATAGTGTATTTACATAATACAGAAGTTAGCAGCTGTGGCAGTTCATCCTGGTTTTAGATAGTGGAATGGGATTTGGTTGCACAGAGATTGTCATTTGGTACCGTTGTAGGGACCCTAGGGTAACCTGTGACCAGCGCACACCTCCCTGGGAGGATGTCTCTCTCACACTAGCACAATATGACTTGCGTCGTATTTTCCAGCACTGTACAGTGCTCCTATTCCATCCTAAAATAGCAATGGGGCTCAGTTGCCTTTCACCTAGTCATCTGGTTCCTTTTCAGGCTGTCTTGCCCATCCGTATAGGCTCCTCTCTTGATAGTCGAGTAAGTTCACAGTACTTCGGTACAAACTGCAGTTAATTCCACTTACACTGATGTCATGGTCTTTTTTATATTCCTGACAACAGGAAACCAACATTTGGCCTCTGAACTTCTTTAAATGTGTCTCAGAATGAGGCCCTGACCTTGCAGGGTTGGAATGGATACAGGCATTAATTTGCTGTTTGGATCATTGATTGAACTAAGTAATGAGTATGTAGCCAAACTGAGAACTGGAGGATGATGAGACTGTAGAAGTGTCAGAATAATTGTCTAAAGCTATCTAGCAGCGTGATTTCTTCTGCTTAATTATGAAAAAAGCCAAAATTAAAATAATAGTTCAGATCACTGAAACACTGGACTTTAAATCTAGGTTTTCAGTTTATGTACACAATATGAGTGTGCATGTGCATCTGCGTACCTGTATCAAGCAACTTGTTTGACTTCCTCCTTATATATTACTTCTTACCATACAATCCTTGATTGACAATGCTGGTATATATAGCTTGCTTGGCTGAGTGCTCTCCTGATTGCAAAATTTATGTCCTGCTTAATAGGCCTATGTACTTCCCATGTGTTCCTGACAAGGGCTTTTGACAGTGTGCCTTTATACACACCTTTAAATTACAGGTTCTTTTTCCAGCAGCCCATTTTCTAAAACTTATATGTTTCAGCTGCCAAAGCCTTATAACTAATGTTGACACCAACAGATCCTGCAGTAGCTTACACAGACCACTTATTGGTGTTACAGCAGCTGTTTACAATTTGCTGGTTTTGGGGCGAGTGTTAACTGAAACATCTAACATAGAAAACATAAAAAGATTAAAAAATTAAGAGCTTTTTAACTTTAAATAGCAAGGAATATACACAGCTGAGGGCAAAAATGGACATCTGCTAGTGCAGATCTCTTACAGTGCTCTGCAAAGTCCTGCTGCAGATGTGCTGCAGGTGGGCAATAGCCTCCTTCTTCCTTTCTTCTTCTTTGAAATGTCTTTGTCACCAAGACATGAAATTCTCACTGCCATGCAGCCATTTTAGGCCCTCACTTCATCTACCTGTTCATCCTAATAGCATAAATGACTTTTTATATTACCTCCTTTCTCCTGTGTTGTTGGGAACTCTTCCTCAATCACCCTTACGAGTTAATCCAAGTCAACTGTGTTGTGATCTGCTACATAATTACTTAGTGGGAGAATTCAGCTCAAAAAGTGGATCCGCTCTATATGGTGATCTTCTTTTCATACAGGATTATCCCAACAGACGATCTCATTACTTTCAGTATCTCTTCTTACACTTGTACCAGAAGCAGAGGTTTCCTATTGCCTCTGCTACAATATAAGATGACAAAAGCCAACAGAGGAGTCAGAAAAGCTGCGCATTCAAAAACCAGTTCACAGTCTGAGTATGATGTTACCACTGCCTTACTTCAGTGATCTTTTCTTGTCATTGTTCATTTCAGCAAAAAAGGCTCAGGAAGTGATGAGATTGACAAGAATAGAAGACATTCCCTATCTGATCTTTTGAGCATGTGTTTCAGGACATTGCTTTACCTTTGATAAAGTATCAAAAAGAGGAAAGATTCTGAAATCACGGAGAAACCAGTATAATGGTATGGAGACTTTAATTTAGCAAATAGCATGCAAAATGAAATCAGTAGTATTTTCATAGTGTAGATATGCTGTAGATTTTGTTGAATATGGGACTAGATTGGATGCAATAATTCGTTTATATGGTACTTATGAAGAAGCTATTCCAAAAGTTTTTCTAAATAGAGAACAAGGAAGGAAATGATCCTGTGTTTAGCAGTTCAAAAGCAAGACTGGCAGCAGAGCAACGAAGGGAAATATTTCTGCAAAGGGCATGTCAGTACTTAGAGTGGATTTGATCATCAGCATTGTCAGAGAGCAGCAAGAGTGAGGTTCCTCCATAAGGGAAGGCAATCAGGGAGCTGAGGGTAGCCATGACCCAAGGGCAGTGCCCTCTCTGATGCAGGCATAGTCCCACAGCACCCCACAGCCTGCAGGGCAGGGCTGCTGGCGGTAGCAGGTCCCACTGACAGCCCAGTCACCAGCAGACTAGCAGGAGGGGGTGGGCAGGTCCCAGCTCAGTGCAGGTAGGGCAGGCAGCAAGCCAGGAGCAGCCTGAGACAGCACTGACCGCAACTTGCCCATGCCATAGCTCAGCTTCAGGGGGGCTCCTGGGAAGGGGCACAGAGGTGGAAGTCCAGCAGAAGTGTCCAGAAAAAATATGGCTTGATGGTGCACTCAAGGTCCTGATGAGGGTATGGATTAATGACAGAAAATGTAAGAGGGTTTTAAGTGGCAGTGGTAAAAAATGAAATGTTAGCTTCTGAGCTGTTGTGGTTTAACCCCAGCCAGTAACTGAGCACCACACAACCGCTCGCTCACCCCCCACCCCTGGTGGGCTGGGGGAGAGAATCTGAAGAGTAAAAGTAAGAAAACTTGTGGGTTGAGATAAGAACAATTTAATAATTGAAATAAAATAATAATAATAACAATAACAACAACAATAATTATTGTAATGAAAAGGAAAACAACAAAAGAGAGAGAGGAACAAAACCCAGGAAAAACAGGTGATGCAGTCGCTCACCACCCACCGACCAACGCCACCAGTCCCTGAGCAGTGGTTGCTGCCTGCCGGCCAACTCTGCCCAGTTTATATACTGAGCATGACATCATATGGTATAGAATATCCCTTTGGCCAGTTGGGGTCAGCTGTCCTGGCTGTGCCCCCTCCCAGCTTCTCATGTACCTCGAAGCTGAAAAATCCTTGACTTAGTATAAACACTGCTTAGCAACAACTAAAACATCAGGGTGTTATCACGTTATTCTCATGCTAAATCCAAAACACAGCACTGTACCAGCTACTAGGAAGAAAATTAACTCTCTCCCAGGTGAAACCAGGACAAGACCTCATTTCTATCTCACATGGGAGGACTTGTATTAATTCTGCAAGGGCAAATTTCATGGGCTGTGCTCATGCTACAGCCAGCTATCTTACACAATAGAGATGTTTACTTCTGTCTTCGGTGGAAATGCAGAATCCAAGATATGGGAAAGCAAAAGGATGGCATTTAATTTCAAAAATTAGTGGGCCTCACTAATCCTACTCTAAAGCCTTTCATCCTTCCAGAAAAAAGCATGTTCTTACCTTGAATTAGTTAATTGAGGGCAGTGCAATATTCAGTGATCAGCTCAAGTTAAGCACTAACCAAGGTAAACCATTTTTGGTGTGCAAAGTTAAGACATAAAGAGTGTTTCCATAGCTCCAGTTATTTAAAGCCTGTGAAACATGATCTCTGCTAAACATAAGGCAGCAAAGCCTTAAGTTTGGCCCCATGATCCTCCTGTCAGCTGTAGACCTTCAGAGGTGTGCCAAACCATAGATTTGCTTGTGGTCATGAGGACTGACCAGTGCTGCATATTTTTTTTTAGGATCAAAAAATCATTACAAAATATAAAATACATTGTAGAAACATTACTCGAGAGTGTCAGGTTGGAGGTTGATTTATTTGCACGCAAAGAATAGAAAAAAAAGAGATGGTAAATAGGCTTCAGGTTTATTTCAAGCCTTTCTATAAAACAGCTACTGAAATACTGACCTTGAAATAGTGAGTGTTGTCCACAAAGGAAAACCAAGTGATGCAATGTTTCTCTTGAGTAGAGAGTTTTCCAACATTTTAACACCTTTTGTGGTGTGTGTGCAATTACATTCTATTTACATCTTAATTTTAACAAGACAATAAGTAAGTAGTGTTTCCTTATTTAAGATATTAGCATGAACATACTAGAAAATGTTTTGGGAGTCGTGGAGGGGAAATAATTCCTTTTGGTTAGTTTTCAGTGAGAAGTCTTTGGCAAGGAGTAGTGAGGGACCAAAACAGAAGCTTCTCTGGGTCTTTGAAGTCGTGCAACTGGATGATTTTGCTCCATCTTCTTTGCAAGGTGAGAGTAGACCTGCCAGACTCCAGTGATATTTTTTTTTGTAATTCTATTAGGGCAAAGCATCATGAAAAGGAAGGTTGAGGAAAAAATAGCTTCCTTCATCCTTCCTCTGCAGTTTGTCTGAGGAATGGCTTGCAGGGAATTCTTTTACAAATCAAGAAGTATGAGATAGTAAAAAGTGAGTGGTCTGGTGAAAAAAGGTTGTAAGCTCTTCGGTAGTTTTCTTACCCTAGTAATGCTATTAAGGAGAGTAGTTTGTGTGTCTTTTTCCCTGACTTTTGACAGGCTGAATGGTAAATGGTAGAAATTTATGCTTTCAGCTTATAAACTTGAGGTTTTGTGGTTTTAAAGAAAGCTAGGGTTATCCTGAAACTCATGTGGAACTTTGATTAAGCATATCAGGCAGAATTTATTAGCAATTAAAAACTACTGGATGGTCCATTTGTCACGCATAATGTCTTAAGAGCAGGGCCCTGGAAGGCAGTATGTTAAAAGGAACATGGCTGTGTGCAGACATATTGCTTCATACATTACTTAACCTCTCATAGGTTTATTAAAGTAGCTACTTGGAAAGTTGAGTCTTTTTAACAACATCACCTTATTAAATAATTTTCATGAAAATTATTTCGTGCCTTCAACAGATTTTGTATAGCCATCACTTTATATTTCTTGCCTTCGGTCAGGCTGTGAGGTTAAACTATTTTAAATAAATAAAATAAAAATATTATCTCCCAGCCTTATTCAGTACTGTGAACGACATAATAATGCCACAGAACATATTCATACTTTCACATATATCCAGAAAAATAGTAGCACATGCTCAAAGTGCTGTGTAAGTGGCTAACAAATATGTGATTCTTCTCTGTATGTGTATCTCCCACACACCACTTTGAAATTAATTCTACCTGGAGCAAGATTTGCAAGATACTTGTTAGATCTTTTCAAAGCATGACTTTTCATAAAAATACGTTTAAATGCAAAGTGTTGTTTAGAGGTTTTATGCCAAACTGTTTCTGTTTTACTCATGTACAAGGTAAGAAATGTTTTTTAATATCTTGATTAGAAGGAAAGTTTTATCCAGAAAAAAATACTGTTTTCTGTCCATATGGTGCAGTTTATTCTGTCAGTGTGAGATGATGTTTGTTGTGGTGCTGATCATTGTCTTGATTTTGTTTCCTAAGGAAGTGCTTTATGCTCTGTCATTTTGTCTGCCCCTGCCTAACCTTTGAAGCTATTGACCAATTTCAATCTAATTTGATAAGGTAGGAATCTTGACAATGTTTGGTTGCTACCAGTTCTGTGAAAATCTGCATTTGACTCAAGTAGAGAGACCCAGGTTGCTGCCTTCATGAGGGCCTTTCAGTTTTAGGGGCAGAAGCTGCTTGGGCAATGAGTACTCTCCCAGCCCTCAACGAGCCACAGACTCTTGCCCTGTAATAAGTGGGAGAGTTGTGGAGTGAAATGGAGAGGGCATGCGGGTGAGGAGTTGGGGATCTAGGACGTAAATCAATAGGATGTCAGGTTTCTTCAGTTCTACTTTTTGAAGATAAACCTATTTATAATATACTGGGTATTTCTGTATAGGAATCACTGAGCAGATTAAAGCTACTCCTTTACAGGACTCTTAGAGATGAGCTATGGCTGCCAGAGCGAGTCACATCCCTGTATGTAGTTTGTTACTTACGGCACTGTTGGAAACACTTACTGCATAGAAAAATTCAATAGCTTGTAGCCGTATCACTGCATTAATTTAAAAACAGTAGTACTGGAGTTGCAAAATTTCTGACAAGACTGAAGATGATGTATTTACCAGAGAAAACCAATATCTATATACTTTGATTCCCTGCATCATGTTACTTCTTAATAATGGAAAACAAAGCTATTAGTGTCCTATACCACACATGAACAGATCCTTGTGTTCAGATAGAGCCCTATAGGGGTTGTAAGCCCAGGGTCCACAAAAGGAAATCCTGTAGTATTTACTCTGTTGACTAGAAGTTTCACAGGTAGTTTAGCAATTTGGAATGGAAAGCAAAATATATAAAGTAATATTACAGATGTTGTCTTACAGACAAGTAAACGTTACTGATTTATGAATTCTGGCATTGCAAAGGTTGATGGTGTATATACCTTTAAAAATTGCACTGGCACATATCTGTTTCAGGAAACCTATCTGGGGGCCATTTTCAGAGTAATTTTCGTTTGGATTTTAGAAAACCTGCCTGTAATCCCTTAGCTACATAATAAATACACTGTAGCCTTTTCAGACCCCTTACACATTCCTTCTGGTGAGCTGAATCTCAGTTTCATTGAGAAATCTTACATTTAGAGACTCATGGCTCCTAATGTCCAGTGCCTATCTAGATAACCAGCTGAGATGCTCTCTAGGTGCCCATCAGGGCATCTCAGAAACTCTTGCATGCAAAAATCACTAAGACAAGAAAAGCAGATGAGTGTGTTTTCTGTTTTGCGCAGCCATCTTTAAATTCACAGAATGTAGGCTGTACCCTGACCCTTAGCACACACACTGTTGAGTTAATTGATCATAAGGAATCAGTAAAGATATTGGAATAAAAGCTCTCGATGTTTTCTTGGTATGTACATCACAGTGCAAATCCTGGCGGCTAAACCAGCTTCAGGTATAGGGGTGCTTTTTTGACCCCACATGACCTTCTGCTCTATGTAATCAGCTCTGAGCTGTCCCTGATGCAGCTTACTAGGCAGAAAGCAAGTTTCATGCAGGAAAGTTGAGAGACCTGCAGGGATGCTGATGATGCTGGATACATGCAGCAGGTCTGGCACACTAAGGGCACAGACAGTGCATGTGCAAAAGGGATCATTCTACTTAAGTTCATTAAATCTGGTTACTCACTAGGGAAGGTGAACTTTTAATAAAGTTATCCTTGTCTTTCCATATTTAAAATTAATTCCTGCTTACTGGTTTTCTCATCTGTTGCCTGGCCACACAATGTAACAGAGTCAGGGCTACTTCCAGTGACAATGATGGGGCAGTGTTCACAGAAAACTCTTCCATCCGTCACTTTCTGTGCACCTTGTATTTGGGTTTAGTAAAATGCAACAGATGAGAGTTACGTTCCCCATTCATATTCCAGAAGGATCACAGCCTGTAGATCACAGCACCGCATGTCTTGAACTCAGGTAGAGGTCTGTGAAGGAGGAGAATGGGTGAGCACACAATGTAGAGAGCTGCACCGTGAGAGCAGGGCCACTTTCTCAAAATAGATGTATGGATTACTTATTTTTTATTTAAAAAAAATATATTCTATTTTTCCTCTTTGTTCTTTCAGTTTCATCTATGGAAGCTAAGGATAAAGTAGTAGTCATACAACAGAAGAAAGCAAATAGAAACAGACAGAAAATTTTAAAGCTTTAGGCCAGTTCAGATCTGGATCTGAACTTTCCAGCTAGTTCTCTTCATGTGATAAGATGACTTAATATAGGATCAAATGCCTTCTCCCTGAATTTAAGGTCGGGGTCAGGGATTCAATCATTTGGGTTGGGGAAAGATACAAAGCAGTTTTCATAGCTGTTCACTGCTCCATAGTTAGGCACTGAGTTGTGATATGAGAAAATGCTCTGATTTATTCCATTTTTCTGGTATACTTCTAGTTGGTTTTCCTCCCAGAACTCTTCCTCTACAACAGTGTGGATTGAATGTGTTTTGGGGAGGAAGTGGAGTTTTGCCAAATAGGAGAATTCTCCATTGCTGGATGGTGATGAGAGCTGAGCCTTGAGCACTGATTTAGTAAGCTAAAGTGAACGCATGTAACAAAGTGGTCTCTAGAAATTACAACTCAAAATATCCCTCCTAACAGAAGCTTAAAATATTATTTGTTGTAAATGAGTTTGAGCTTTTTACAGACCAGGTCTATTAGATCATTTTGGAAGCTTCTGGGCTGGTTGATGGCTACATGGTTCCCTCAATCTAAGCTCTAAGTACCAACGTGACAGAAACATTTTGCAGTAAACAAAGATTATGCAACTACAAGAAATCACAAAGAGTACTGGAACAGAGAGTCAAGTTTGGAAGTGCAATTTCCTTTCCAAACAGCAGCTGTTCTGTGAGCTTTACATTATGCCATGCTATCGTGGAGGAAGCACGACAGTTCTCATCTCAGAAGCCTGGAAGTTTAACAGGCCACATATAAAATCCCACTGCTCATTGATAACCAGGCCACCCAAAAGTTCTAGCTCACTTTTGTCTCAAATATATACTAATCTTTGTACAAGTTAGAAAGTGCTGTACCATCTCCAGCAGGTAAACTTATATATTACAGTGGGAGTTTCTGGTTTCTTCAGGGTGCTACCATTAAAGCTATGATCCAATAGAGATACTTAGTGATACTGGTAGGGATTTAGGAGGCTACTGTGATCTCTCTGATTCTTCTGGGGAAGAACATCTGCTTTTCAACACAGCTGTGTTGTTTGCTAGAACTGGTTCTGTATATAGTTTGATGAGGAATTGCCTTTTATTTTTGGAATCATATTTAATGCTTTTTATAATATTGTCCTCCATCCTCCACCCCCAAGATGTGAGACCATGTCGTTAGCAGGAGCACAGCCAGTGTGACTTTAGGACTGACAGGTTCTTTTGTTGTTTCTATTTCTTGGTGCTCTTCTTGTATCAGTCCTAAGGATGCATTGGTCTAGAGGGCTAATGGCTAGAGATTGCCTTTATGAGGAATTCTCCTGCAGTATTCTTATGGTTGCTGTCACGTGCTAACCTGAAACAATACATCTGGCTTACTTGTATGATAAATGCTTTATTTCTCCTTCCCTAAACAAGGAGGGTCAAACTGCATGCATTTCTTACAAATCAGTGTAAAGATTTATTTGTGGTAGATAAGTAGGGAACTAATCAGTAATCTATTCCATCAGCTTCAGCTACAGACATCTCAGCTGCTCCCCTGTCACTCAGACTATTGCAAACTATGAACAGCCCCCCCACTAGTTCAGGAGCCCTGTCTTCATCTGTCCCCTCTTGATTGGTTTCAACTTCTAAATCTCCCCACCTGGCCCTTAAGCAATAATTAAGGCAATTAGCCTCTGTCTCCAAGAGCTAGTTGCTAACACAATCCAGCTGATTTACCTCCAGAGACATTTTATAAAGATAAGCAAAGAAGAAAAAAAAAAAAAGGTTGCTACTATAAATAGATAGAGGCAAAAAGGCAAAAAGGAAAAGCAAGAACCAGCTAGTCCTTCCTTCTGTAGTTGTGCTTTATACTTCTCTGTAAGCAATATGCTTCTCTCTTGTGTATGCAACAAATTTGTTTTGTCCCCCTGTTGCGTTCCTAGCCTTCCCCCAAATAAATCAATCTTTAATATGTCATCTTATTACCAGGATCAGTTATAAATGGCTGTTCAGTACTGAGCAGTTTATTTTGATTTATATGCATGTCATTAATCAATTGGCTTTGGTGTTTTGCATGAGTCTGTCTCTCAATGTGGTACCATTATTGTCTTTTTTTTACCTCTACTCTGTACTTCTGAAGATAAAAATGATTGGTCAGACTCTCATAATCGGAAGAGAAGGAGGGACAGGACTGTCTCCTCTCACCTATTCTGACATGTGACTGTGGTGACTGAGCAACACAAGCTGAAGGAGGGAGAGCCTAAATTTGTCTCAAACAATGGAGACAGGTGAGCTGGAGTTCCCTCCTCCACTGCTTCCACCAATTGACTTTTAACCTCCTTCCCAAACATTTGTGCTGCTGCCATGCTCAGACTGGAAAGGAGAAAGGTGGGAGAACCTCTGAAATGCCATTGTGTAGGAATGAAGTATGAAGAAGAAATCAGCATGGGAAGAATTTATGATAAATTCAGAAAAAGCACACCAAGAAAGGTCCGTTGTTAAAGCATTTTCTTCTCTTGTCCCTATCATTATTTTTAGTTCTTCATTATTTCACACCCTTGTTCTGTGCACTGTGTTCTTATTCATATCAGTTAGGATAAAAAATGCTGGTTTTCCTTCCTTATTAGAGAATACAGGTCCACAGCTCAGTATATAACTATGTGTTTAATAGGTCCAGCTGCTGTGTAGCCTTAGGCAGACTTTATAGGGAGTTGCTGAGTTCCTGGACCTCCAATAGCACTCTTCTGGCAAAGTCCTGGCAAGAATGGGACAGAGGCATCCTTGGTCTTCATTGCTTTCTTTCTGTTTACCTAGTGAAAACAAATGCTCCTCTCTCTTGCTGCCGCTGCTTTTGCAACACATGAACCCTGCAGTGGTGATGTATTATCCCTACATCTGTCTCCGCTGTTGTTCTCAGAGAGTTTCTTTTGAAACTTTTTACAACCTGGAAGCCTCTTGCATAGCTTCCATCTCTGGCTTTCCTGGGATACAGAGAGACAGGGAAGCAGGGTGAAAGTAAGTGTCAAAAAAATTAATTCTTATCTCCTGACTTCCTGATATAACTTTAACTCTTTCACCTGTGAACGTGCTTGCTCCTCAGGAACATTGCTCTGCAGATAGACAAAGTTTGAATATACCTGAGCTGCTATGGAGGAGTAGAAAACTGTCATAGTAAAGAGTGAGAGGAAGAAAAAGGTGGTATAGTAAAGGGGCAGGTACAAAGTCTTTAGATTCTCTGTGATTGTAGTTCTCTTAGCAAAGGCTTCACCTATAGCTGGCAGTTGTAGATTCAGGGGATGTTTTTCACAAATAAGCACATAATTTCCCAGTGTATTCATGCTTTGGGACTTGAGAAAATAGCCTGATGTTTCATGTTTGTAATTGAAGAAGAAAACAGGTTATTGAACGCCTTTGGTGTCACAGCTTAAATTTATGGCAAGAGGAAGCAGAGAGAAATTTAGGGAGGAAGATGTGAAGGAAACAGTGTGAGAGTCAAGATAACAATGCATGAGGAGAATGAAGCAACAAGAACTAAAGGCATAATGAAAGAGAGAGAAAAGAATGAAAGATTTTAGGAGAAAGCAGCTTGGAAAAAATGGTTTAAACTGAACCAAGGGGCATGAACAGAAGGAATAGCAAAGGAGGGAAAAAATGGACAGAGATTGTGGCAGTTTTCTAGCTCATTGTAGATGTTTGACAAGGGGCCTGTGACTAAACCAGTGAATTACACGTGGTTTATATTTCCTAGTTTGTAATCCTCACTGTTAACGTGAGGAAGGGGATTCTTCTACTTAGGTTTTCCAGCAGCAATATGGTCAAAAATAAAATAGAGCATCTGATGATGCAGTGTTGACAAGAAACCCTGCTTTTCTGTATTTATGTTAACATTATTTCCCCACATACAGGTAGCCCTAAGAAATTAAAATCCTAGAAATAGAACAGTAAGCTTAGGACATTTGAACTAATATCAAGAAATTATTTAACCTCTGTATCTTAATTCCTGCTTTTGCTGACAACAACTTCATACCTTAGTCAGACTTCTGAGGCCATGACTGCAGCTGTAGTATTCAGCAACTACTTCTGTTTTGAACGCTAGCGTTAGTTTGGGATATTTTCTAACAATAGGGGTAGCACTGTTGGCCAGTAAGTGGGTTCTTTGAAGGATAGCTTAAGTTTTGTCATGGATTCTGCTGTTTCCTTGCAGGAGAGTTCTTATGAAACTCAACTGTTTGTTGTACTCCTGCTGACATGCTCAGTTATATCTTACTCATCTGTCACTTAGATGAGGACAGGCTGCAAAGAGAGGAGTGAGAGTTTTTAGGCTTGCATTGTGATATGCTGGTTTATATAAGTCTTCTCCATCTTAGTTACTTCCTAAATGTGTTGCCTACATTACGGGTTTCTTCTCAATTTAAATAGGAGAAGATTTTAATAGTCTAGTGTTTTTGGAAAATAGTTTGTAGCTCTTACCAACCAGTTGTCCAGCAATTGACCAGAGAATTGGTGGTCAAAAATGCTCACTACCTGCCTTAATGTGAACCTCAGTAGTCACTGAAGTACATTTCATAAGAAAAATGTTCCCTAATTGCCATATAAACTGTTGCTATTTAATTTAAAATAGAAAACAAACAAAAAAAACCTCTGATGAATGAAAGGCTGTGGAATGTGGGTGGAAACTTTAAAGGTTCTTGGCAAAAGGTCAAAATTTCACCAAAAACTAGAAATGGTAGTTTTTCCAGTAGAAGGTTTTGATTGATGCATTTTGACAACTACATGGGGCACTCCGAGGCTCTTGGCTTCACAGAGCTATGGTAGTACCTGCAAAGTGTGCTAACGCTGTCCTTACGAGACCACTCATGAATTTTCCTTACCTTTGATAATAAATAGGTCTTCTATTTTTTGTAAGGTAGGCTCTTACAAGAGTATAACATCTTCATTCAGATCTTCTGGTTTGATTTCGGGTGTACTATAGGAAATGTTTAAATCCTGTATTGGCTCGTTGTTTGCAGAAATCCAGAAGTTAGCAATGGAGCCTTCCTGTGTGGCAGCCTCTGTTTCTCAAATTCACAGAAACTCTGTCAGCTCCTTTTAAAGCTTCAAAATAGCAGTGCATGATGCCAAAAATAATTTAGCCTTTTGTTTGAGTCTGTCACCATTTAGCTTTGACTTTTCAACTCCTGCAAAGGTCATTGTATTTTTGCCAAAAACTCAGCAGCCACATCTTGCAATATGACCAGTTGTTGGGTTATATAACTAGGGTTTTTTAGTATTTGGTTGAAAATACCTGTCTTCCTACATCTGTGACAGGAGTTCAGGAGGCCATTAATAAAACAACTTTGTAAAATAAAAGCTGTGAGAAGTAGGCAAGTCTCCTGCTCTGTTAAATCAGCTCTGCCCTGGTAGTCTTGACACTGGTGGGCTAAGGAAGTTTGCACATGCTTGTTCTGATCCTCCAAGACTTCTCCCCCTCACAAATAGCTGGGGAAGGAGCAGGAGCCTTCCTGAAGATGCTGAATCAGGTAATAAGAGATTGATTGTGGACAAAGTAGAAAGAAGCTGACTAAACTGTCTTCTCTAAATCAACTTCATTCTTCTACTTGACTGAGAATTCTCAGTTGCCTCTTTGTTTTTACTCTCTACTTAATTTCTAGGTTATTTCTATAAGGGCAAAGTGATGTGTTTCAATAATGTTGGTCAATAACAATGGGGATAGACCTAGAGTAGACTATATTTTAGCTAAAAGGAGAAAATATACCACAGGAAGACCTGTGTTTCAGGGGATCTTTCAATTATTTCTTATCTTTCAATTATCCAAACTTCTGTCTATCTGAGTAAATCCTGCTGGAATGAAAGTGTCTGGGTAATTTACAGTTTCCTCTGTTTATTGCTAATAAATGTGCTTCTGTTGAAAGGAATATTATAAGCAAACAGATAATATGATATAGATTGGCTAATTACTGAGAAAGAACAAGTAGGTAGTCCAAGGAACAGCCACTGTTCTCTCAGTGACTACTGTAAAAACAAAGACTCTGGAGAAAAGACCATGTCAAAGATAATTCAGGAGAAAAATCTTTTAGTTTCTATTATAAATAACTGAACAGTTTTCTTTCTGGAGTTCACGTTATTAACACAGAGCAAACAGAAAAGATCTTTTAATATTTCAGTGTAATACAAGTTTTGTGTAAAAATGTCTTATACAATTCACAACACTTTACGTGTTAGATAACACTTTTATAGAGTCAAACCTATGAAACCCTAGATTTCAGATCTCCGTTCTCCCGGTAAAAATGCTGTTATTCTCATGCTCCAAATAGCAGAATTATACACAATGATGCCTTCCCATTATCAAGGGTGAAATTTTATGAAGGAGCTGGAAAGGCCAATTGTGGTGTAACAAGGAGAGCAAGCTGGTCATAGTCAGATGCAAAGATAGGGGTAAGATGAGCAAATGTGTGACAGGTTTATAAAAATGAGGTTAATTGGATAAATGGTGAGATGCTGGAATTATATTTGAGGCTTCACAATCTTTTCTGTAATAAGAAAAAAATGATGGGCAGTAAAGCTCCACACACATGACAGTATGAAGGTTTAAAGGGGCTCTGTAAAAAGGATAATAACAGTAAAGTCTGGAAGAGAGAAGGGCATAGGACTTAAGAGAGATTGTGGAAAATATGGGTTGTTAATGAAAAATAATAGAGACCTGGACTATCTTTCTATAAAAACTGAAAGAGGATTGCTTAGGATAGTAGCTGAACCTTAGTTTTCTGGTTATGCCTCCTGCTTTACTGTTTGAACTGAGGAGAAAAAGATAGGAACATTTGAATTCGTAGTTGCGTCTCTTTTAATACCAAAAAGGCACGTATGTGCCAGATGCATTTTATGTTTCCTAGTGTGTAATTTATATTACATATGTTATAGATTTAATGTAAAAAAAAAAAAAAACACTACCTCTACCTCCTTTAGGCAGTTCCATGCAAAATGGAAAACTCACAGTTTGCACAGGAAAGAAAGTGGAACTCTAGGAATCCCATAGTAATTTCAGATAGAACTTTAAGTGGAAGATACAGGACATAAATTTTCCCTTAACCTTACATGCTTCACCTTTTAATTTTGTTTATCTGTCAAATAAAATGCATGCTTCTTAGTCAGTTCACCGAAAAACAGTGTTACACTTTTTTCAAAAACCTTGTCATATGAAGAATCAGTTAAAAATGTTAATGTAAAATCAAAAATTAAAACCAAGTTTTAATTTAATTGGCAGTTCTGGAAAAAAAAGTCTTCAAAGGAATCAAACTTGGTGTCATCAGAATATTCTAATCCCTTTCTGTATCGTAGGAATGGTTTCTATAAAAACATGTATACCAACAACACATGGGAAACTATGTTGAAAAGCGTACCTAATTTGCAAGAGTAGTTGCTGAAATGGTAGACTTTTGTATTCAGTGGTACAGAGGAAAGCCTGAGATGTAGAAGAGAAGGAAGGTTGGAGGTACAACTGAGGGGATGAGCAGAACTGTGTCAGCTTTAGGTTATGGTTTTATTAGTTCATCAAAAAAATTTATTTAGTAACTCACATAGATGTGGAGGGAGATTTCTAGAAGAGAATCATGTATAGCAGGTAGAGTGTTTTCATCTCTGCCTACCTCACAACTCTCTTCCTTTCCATGCAGTATGGAAACCTGTGCTACTGTCTTGTCAGCTCTTCAAATCTCCAAATCTGTTCAGCTCACAGGAGTGCTGTGGTTTATGAGTCTCTAATGTAACATCTGAAAGAATTGCACACTATCCAATACACGTAAAACTATCCAACTACATGTAATGTAAATGTGAAAATTGAAACTTCGTTTAAAAAAAAACCAAAAACCTGCTATGCTTCCTTCAGGGGCTTTTTTTCCCTGAAAAGGTGGGGTCTTTTGTTCCCTTTCGGCATTTTTAAAAAATCACAAAGCCATGATTTTTCTGATTTTTGGTCACTACAAATAACTAGCCTCAGTAATTAACTTTCTGTCAATGAATAACTTTTCATCCAGTAATCAACAGCCTTTTGTGTACACTCACTGAGATAGCCAAGAGTCTCTTACTGTCAGTTGCTGGGAGAAGCTTTCTGCAGTGAGTTCATGTGGCATCATCCTCTAAACCATGTCTGATGGTCATACACCATTGTCTGAGCCTACCAGGCATTGGGGCACTATGGTAGAATTCATATTTATTAATATCCTGGATTACTTCTGCTTTATTTCTCACCAAATAACAGCATGACTTCTACTGGCAACTGTGGGGTTTCTGCATTACTGTCTTTTGCATGTATGGGTATTCTTTTATCTTGCAAATAAAGTGATAATTTTTTTTCTGCAGTAAGCATATTAGAAATCAGTCAAGCATTAAATGACTATGTATTCCACAGAAAGGCCTCAGATGGAATACACTTTGGAGTTTTGGGAGTTGGCCTTTGAGAAAGTTTCAGATAAAATAACATGCAGAGCAGACCAGTAAGAATGATTACGAATCTGGAAAACATGAGTTTCACAGCATGAATTAATTTATTGGGAAGAGAAGATTGAGGGGAGGGGACATGATGGCAATCTGAAATGCCTGAAAGATTCTTGTAACGAGGGAAGAGGATGCTCTCTTCTCCAGGTGCATTTGTCCTCCATTGAGATATGTGGTAGACAGGTGAAAAAGAAATAAGCTTAGTACTGTTTATGAAAGTCAGAGGTGGGTGTTAAGAATTTTTTAGTAATTCTGAAGGCAGTGAAACACTGATACACATTGTCTGGGGCATGCATGGCATCTCTGTCACTGGGAGCCTTAAGATAACAACAAGACAAACAGTGGGCAGGAATGACCTTCTGACCTTGTTCTGTGGCAGCAGAATGAACTAGATGGCACTGTGATGTCCTTCCAGGTCTTTTATTGTAGAGTTTGACACCTTACTTCGGGTGACTTTTGTTGCTGACTTGTAGTGTATTGAAAAGGTGTTGATATTTCGTGTCACAAGCTCCTGAAAGCAGGTTGTTAGGCAAGAACCTTTACTTTCATTTTTATGAAGCAGAAGTGTCTAAAACTTACTATTGCAAGGAAGAGATTAAAATAATGAACTCAGAACCTTCAGAAAAGGGCAAGGACAAAGTGGCCAGAATATATCTATCAACATCTCAGTGTTTTAAAGACAGCTATATAATTGTCTAAATGTTTGGGGGAGGCAATACTCTTGGCCTTAGCCTTGGCCTCATTTGTTCCCTTGAATAATTTCTCATTTTACATTGCTGTCACTTTCTTTTCCAACCCACATTTGTTAAGTACAAAGGTTTCACCTGTAAAACATCTTGTATCTGCTAATGCTTCCACTCCATGATTGCTTTAATCTTGCATTGCTGTCAACAGAGACCTGTATGCTTCCTCTATCCCTTCATGCTCACACTCTCCTGTCAGCACAAAGGTTTGTGCTTTCAGTGGTGAACTGGAGCTGAGAACTGATCCTGGTCTTAAAATGACTGGCAAAAAAAACCAAACCAAAAACCAAAAACCAACCCAAACAAACCCAAAACTAAACTCAAAACATTTTAACCAGGATCACTTCTTCAGTCTAGTTCACTGCAGGACCTGAAAATGTATGTGTCAAGGTGTGTACGGGAATCTGAATGAGCAGGATCCTGTCTGGCAAAGGTGGGAGCAGCCTTTTGAGAGGACAGTACGAGACCTAAAATTGGGGAATGTGTACTAACGAAAAGTTGTCTGCTGTCCTACTCCATGTTTGTTTAGCACTGCAGCTGCTTAATAGAGTACCAAAAGAAAATGCTTATCAGCTTTTGCACAACCACAGAGTCAACACAAGTGAGGGGGAGTCTATTCTTGTCTGACTCAACATTCATCTGTGTAGAAATACAAAAAGGTAGAAATTTTATTCTTAACTGAGCTTTTGTAACCTTTTCCCTCGGTTTGCCAATGCAACAGCTAGGAAAAAACCCACCTTTTATTCCTGGTACTGTACACAGTTTTCAAATCCATGATGCGTAAATATAGATTTGTGACATGCAACTTTCTCAGAGCATGTTATTCTCCACGGTTTATCTAAGATGCTAAAGTTGTTTTTGAAATAAATATTTTGGAGAAGATGTTGGACAAGGCTCTCTATGCAATGCTTTCTTTTTTAAAAAAATCACTATTGCATTTTTGAGAGACATAGCTAATCCATTTTGGCCTGAATTTCTTTCCTTCACAAAAGCAAATCTCAACCCTGGTGCGTTATTTATGATCTTGGCATCCAGCCCAAACATATGTACATACTGAGATCAGTTTTGCATCTGTTTGACTTTATGCACATGAGTAGTCTAATTGGATTTAGTCTGATGAAATGACTCATGTGAAATCAAGTGTTTGCAGAACAAGGCTTTCAGACATTAGGGGTCTTCAGGGCAGTAGCTTCTACAGCTTTATAGGGTGCCTAGCACATGAAATGGCTTTTTGATTACCTAGAAGCTCTCTGCATGCTGTATAGCTGTAGAATGAGGTGAAACAAAGAAGTACAAAAGAACAAGTCTTGTAGTCTAGGTCAGATCTTCTATGGCATAGCACTTGAACACAATTAAAATAATTGTAACAATTAATTGTAATTTCTTTTTAAAAAATTTTCTTCTGGGAATCTCTTCAGGATCAAGGCAAGTCACTTTTCATATTCCTTCATAAGAGGCTACCAGGCTGCAGCTATTGGCCGGGTTAAATACTGTTGGTTACATATGCTAGACACTCTGATAAGTTACAGCCATCATCTCCTATCAGGGTGGAACCAAATTCTTCTGGAGCCTGATAATTCAATGGATTCAACACCTCCTGCAAGGAAGAGTTATCTGAATGGGCAGCAATGTAGATATTCAGTATCTTCCCAGAACAAAATATCAGTGTGTCAAGAAAAGGAACAGGGATTTTTGCTGCTCTCCCAGATCTTATCTTCCCATGCCATCTCACATCTGCCATCCTGAATCCTGGCTGATTTCTTGCCTCACAAATGTGCAGTCACAGGCTGTAGCAAGAGAAGAGGTGATGCTGAGCTTGCTACTGATTGAAGGTGTTTGTATCCAGAGGCTGACTCTTCTGTTTTCTTTTGATGTTTTCTCATTTTCCCTACGTCTGCTATAAGGGTTTAGGGAATGGGGAGTGGTCTAGAGAGTGAAGAGACTCAAGGAGGGGATGAGAGAGGCAGCAAGATCCGATGTTAGGAGCATTAGGAATTAAAATGTGGAGCTCCAGGGGATTTGTACTGTGCTAATATAGTCTGGGGACAGTAAGGAAGGCTTGGAGTGTGAGTGCTGTAAGGCAAAGCAAGGAAATGTATGGGAGTGACTCCAGAACTGATGGTGCACAGAGTGCCAATGTAAGATGGAAATGAGAATAGGGAAAGAAAAAAAGGTGGAGTAAGAATATAAAGCAAGAAGTATACCTTAAAGACGAATGTTTTTGTTGGCCTTTCCCTCCTACCTCACTGCCCATCTACATTCTGTGATTGCTGAAAACACCCTGAAATAAAGACAATATTAAGAAGCTCAGAATGTAGATCAAGGCATGCAGTTTTAAGTATTTGAAATGTATTTTTGATTGCGGTGTTATACTCCTGACTTTTAGTGACATTTAGGCAGGAGACACCTAAAAAAAGCATGTATGTGCAGTTCATTGTGTAGCACCTGATTCAGGACTCTCTGAAATTAATAGACTACAGTATGCTCTGAAGCAAGAGAGAAAATATTGAAATATTACAGGATTAAAATATAAGTAAAATTACCTAAATGTAAATGTGATGGCTCTGGTGAAGGTACCCTCTGATACTTTTGTGTGACTGGGAGAAAGCTTTGAACTTAAAGTGTTAAGTTGTAGAAGGCTTTTTATTACTGATGCCTTTTTGTGGTCTGCAGTTTGAAGTGTGCGCAGAGGAAACAGGTAACTGAAGTCTTGATATTGCAAGGAAAAATGCACAGTATTGACTTCTGGTAATTGAAAACTCTTTGGTGCTACAAGCAGATACACTTTAATGAGATGGTCATCTGTTTTATCCAGCAAGCTGAATTTCTGCTCAGGGGAAAGCTCTGAATGCTGATATGCAAAGAGAAAATGGTTTTACTATATGATTCTCAGAAGAGCCTTCAAAATGTTAGTACACCTACATGTCTCTAATTCATTCTGGGGTTTTGCTAGTGAAACTAGAACATAATCGTCTCCATGTTTTGAATCGTCCACATGTTTTGAATAACTTATTGCAGCTCTTGATAATATTTCATATTGACTGGATGAATATCAGTGTTTCCTGCTTAAATCCCCTTTGCCTTAAAAGTGTGTAATTTTTAATCTTTTAGAGTTTTGTGCATATCAGCTGCCCCTTACTTACATCTTGGCTAATACAAAGAAGTTGGTATTTGTAAGAAACTTCTGTATGTAGTACTTAAACAAGGCTGCATGGCAAAGATCTCATGTTAACTGTAATTATCATAGGTAATTCATTTATTAATTGATTTACTGCATTTGCAGCTGGTCACGTTTATTTAAAGTATTGAAATGAATACTATTGTGAATTGTTTGCTCTTCCAAGGATTATGAGCACTTTGTGTTGAACAAAGAATAAAAAGACATAATGGAATTCTTTAAATATTTATAAAGTACTTTTGATGAGTGGACCTTATTCCCATGGTGAATTTTTACAAACATATTCTTTTTTGTCTGTTTTCAGTCCCCTGCACATAGCTATTCAAGCTATGACTCTGGCAAGAATGAGAGTGTAGGCAGAGGTGCTGAAGATCTGTCTCTGAATCGAGGAGATGAGGATGAAGATGACCATGACGAGCAGGAAGATCCTGAGAAGGTTAATGAATCAGATGGGGTAGAAGCTGAGCGACTGAAAGCTTTTAATGTAAGTCCTCTTGCACTTGTTGTCTTGTTTACTTCTCCTATTCCTTTTACATTGTTATTTATGGGTAAGTTTGACAATATTAAAGGCACGTTAATTTAATTTGCAGGATTTATTTCAATTATTATTTTAATGCACATTAAACTCTTGCCAACAGATGACAGATTTTCTGTGTTTTATTTAGAATTTTAAGGCAGATTGCCATCTTTACCAGTGAGGAAAACAAAGCTCTGTTCTGTATGTGTGTGTGTGGGCCCATGTGTGTGGATGTGGATATGTGTATGTGCATGTTCACCCACTGAAGGGAAAGGGGCTGTAGCTAGTTTATCGGAAGACCATTCTGGTGGTCAGCTTTTCTTTATTGCTTTCCCAATGTATGTAATTATGCATGAAAACACAAGCAATTGTTCAAAGAAAGAAAAAGTGAGAGTCAGTTCAATAAAATGATTAGCAATCACAGCTTATTGTTAATAATGAAACTTAAGTAGTGCCTATTTTCACAATCTGTTCTGGTTTATCTCACAAGTTCTGTATCCTATAGACTATTCTTTTCTTGTCTTTTTTTTTTTTTTAATCAGCACCCCCAAAATAACCCTTTAAAGAACTGTTTGCTTAATATCTCTGGCTTCCCATTACAAAGCTCGTCAGTGGATAGAAAAAATGTCTTCCTATCAGTAATCAAGACAGGAAGCTAGGAAGAGAAGAGAGCCGCCCTCCAAACCCATCTCCTCTGTCTCCCTCTTGCCAACAGATGTTTGTCAGGCTGTTTGTAGATGAAAACTTGGACCGAATGGTCCCAATCTCTAAGCAGCCCAAAGAAAAGATCCAGGCTATCATTGACTCATGCAGGCGACAATTCCCTGAGTATCAAGAGCGTGCCAGAAAACGCATACGTACTTACCTCAAGTCCTGCAGGCGGATGAAAAGAAGTGGTTTTGAGATGGTGAGTTTTGATTTAAAACCCAGCCCTAGTTTCCATCAAAACCCCATATGTAAATCCATGGCACTATTTTGTTTTCATCTTAGTGTCTTTTTTTTGTTTGTTTATTCTTTTGGTAATACCAGGTCAGAGGTTTCTTTTTCCCTCCTTCATTCTTCCTGAATTTATTCCCTTTGTTCACTGGTTTAAAAATGCTTTGAGACACTAGAGTTCACATGATGAACTAGTACGGATGTGTAGGGAAAGAAGAACAAAGCAAGGCATAAGGAGGGAAACCAAACAATGGCATATATAGTGACTTATTTCCTACTTTAGATTACAGTTAGAGATTTTTGCCTGGAAAAGTCTTGCCACAAGATGGGTTTTTCTTTAAAATGCCTCTGCTAATTGGATTTCTGTGAGCTCTGTAAAAATTAGATCCTGTTAGAGAAATGCTATACCCAGGAAAATGCCCAGTGTAGCAATATCATACTGGCAATGGTTTTGGCTTTGGGGTTTTTTTAATTGTACATTTTAGCCTATTACTTATCAGTAAAAGTTACTCCTTTGAAATCTTTCAGTTGATATATCGGTATGCAAAACACATTAAATGGTTTTAAAACACAGACATCAAGCTTACAGTTTGAACATCCCAATGGTTCAGTAACCATAATTGAACCAAAAACCCATGAAAATTGTGATGGTATACAACTGTCAGTGTTTTCAGATATTAATATGTTAATATTACTCAGTAGCACAAGAATGGGTAAATAAGTCTTTTCACCAATTGGCAGCGTCATTATCTCTAAAAAACTTCTGGATTTCCAATACCCAGGAGAATCAGAAGAAACTGGATAGCTACACACCTTATGTTTGATGTGCTATATCTCTGGCCTTTAGATGACAATAAAATCACCTCATCATTACAAATAGGTATCATTTAGTGATTAAACATATCATTTTTTTTTTTTAATGAATCATCTGCAAACCCATTTATTACATTAAAAAATTACTGGAGATGATGGAATTTTACTGTTTCTTTCTCTCTGTCTTTCTCTTTCCTGCAATCTTTGCAGAATACTTATGATTTCCATATGTTGTTTAAGATGTTACCTGAGTTTTAAGAACAAAATACCAGGATTATTTGTAGGGTAAGACCACTATTGGATAACACAGAAAGCAAAGACAGAAGCTAAATTTTTGTATGTGTTTATAATTCTAATCAACAGCATGGTTTTATTATTTGAAACATTGGGATAACACTGTTTCTGAACAATGGAAATGCAGATGAAGAGAGACAGGTAGAATAAAGGACATCCGTACAGATAAAAGTGCCAACGATTGACTGGTGGTGTACATGCCAGGTTGTATAGCCTTCCAAAATAAAAGAAGGAAAAACAGAAAGTAAATATTTTCTACGATACACTAAGTAGCATCAAATTGCATGTACTCATGCTGGCTGAAAATAATTCAGCAACATCAAGTTCAGCTTTCACGATGACAAATATTTTTATTTTGCTGTACTTTAAATTGAAAATACTTAGAAAATTAGCCTATGCTAGCAAGTCTCCTCACTTTTCCAATTTATGGCCTCATTACTGTCATTATTCACACTGATGAGCAGTTACGTAAACTGGCTCATTTTTTGTCATCTGAAAGACTTGCGCCACTGTTTCACAATATGAATAGGGGGCTTACCGTTCTGACCCATAAGAGCTAGGTTGGCTTGGCTTCAGTGCACATTTGCAAATGTTACTTCCATATGAATAAAAGCTGTGGGATCAGATTTATTCCTGGGAGGGGAAAAGGGGCAGAGATTACCAGGAACGTGATTCAAATAAGCAATCTTTATAGTTCAGAAATATTCCCTGTTTTTATAATGTTCCACAACAGTTTTTGATGGGCTTTATTTCTTTTTAAATAAACAAATTACCCTCTAAAATATTGACTTTGCTGCCCATGAATGGAAGTGACAAGGCACTGGAGCTCATGCCAAACATTTCAGCCCTCTTGGGCCTGAAGGGAGATAAGTCCTCCTTCCCCATTTGCAGGTAGGAACATGAGCCAGAGACTATCCAAAGTCTTTAGAGGAGCTCCCGTTAACTTCTGAAGAGAATAAGTGGTGGTTTATGTTTATGTCTTGCTAATTCTGAAATGTGATATTTATCCATTTGTTGTTTTTAATTATTTTCTGATTTCTAAATTACTGTGTCAGCATCTCCTGAATATAAGCAGTTTTTAAAAAATACTACCATGGACAGAGGCACTTGACTGTTTCATTATTTTAAATGTACTTACCATTTTGACAGTGGAAAAGAATCACTTTGTCTGGATAATAACATTTGTTCAAAACAATCATGAAGGGACATGTTGGTGTTGGTTTGAATAAGGTACTACCCTCAAATATAGCGAAACAGGATAATGATCTCCTCAGGAGCAATAGTGCTACCGGTGTTATATTAAATAGGATGTCAGATAATAATCTCCACAGGAGATGTCTTTTGCTATAGACATATTAAACACTAGTTTTTCATTTTGTTCTGGTTCAGAGTGCTACATTTTTAGCATCCACTTGCAAGAGAAAAAGAGAATAATCTCATATATGGCATATGACAGTTCAGACTGTGTGTAATAGTGCAGCTATCTACAGCATCATATTGTGAAGTGAAAAGAAAATATAAACACTAAGTTAAATTAGTGTAAGACTGCATAGTAAAGATGAAAAAGCATGCCTCAAGCCTGCTTCTGTCAGTTATTTGCCATCTGTAATCCAAGCGACAGTTCTTGCTGCATAACAGGCCAATTCTAGCTCTGAGGCAATGGGAAAGGCTCAATCTCATGAGTGTTCGTATTGTTAATTAACATGTTTCTTAGTATTAATATTTTTAAGAGATTGGTTATAGTTATTCTGCTTCTGCTTATGACAGATAGTTGTCTGTGGAGTCCAAGGCAGCTTGTATAGCTGCCTGTTACAAATATTCCTTTGAGGAGTTCCCTTTCTACATTGGAAATGCTTTCCCCCTTTGACTGTTCAGCTTGTAATTATGCCATTTTCATTCTGAAACAAGCATACTCCTCAATAAGGCAGAGTCAGAAGTTTTTCTCGTGAAATATAAAATTGTTTTTCTCCTCCCATTGTCTTTTGCTTATGGACTCTTGAGAATGTTCTCTTACTAAATTCTATGATCTTGCTCAGAAGCTGTCATTGGGAGGGAAGTTTGTCAAGTCCTGAAATCACTGGCTTTTGGATGGGGTTGCTAGGTTGTGCTTCTACCTGCACTATGCTGTAGCACTTTTTGAACTTCTTAAGTTCTTGATGTACTTAAAGAAATTATTTCTTTTTCTCTTCATTAGCCCATAAGCAAGAGGAAAAAAATATTACTGCCTCTTTCTCAAGGACTGATATTAATGAGAATCCTGTTGTATACATTAAGTGTTTTGTGAAATGGTCAAATGACCTGTTTCACTGTTTTAAAATTTCATCCTTTAGACTTGTCCCAGCCTCTGTATCTGGAGAAAATTGCCAATTAAAAAAAGATAGCAGGCAGCTGCTGAGGGTATGTGGTATGCACTTATTTAGTTACAGTCCAGAAAAATTTTAGATGCTAGAAATAATCAAATGAGGTTGAATTGACTTAATTACATTTTCTTACTACTATCTGCTTCTTCCCATCTTCGTAATCTCCTATCATCAATCTCACTGCATTCAGTTTGAAACTGCATCTTACAGTATCTTCTTCATCTTACAATATCTTTTTCACAGTTAGGCCACTTTTCCTATGTGCATCCCAGTGCAAGAGGAAGGTCTTAAACTCTAATTCACAAAGAGTTTTTTCCTTTTGTTTAAGCAAATCCTCCTTCCTAGGCACTACTGTAATACAAATAGTAGTATCAAATAGCAAAGTGTTCTTATGTATTAGAGAGAAAAGGCTAGTGATAAAGGCTTTTAATTGTCTGAAGACAATTTTGGATGTGTCAGAGAAAAGTGACGCTATGCCTGAAGACAGTTCCTCAGTTAGATCCCAGTGTTGGTCATCTCAACTCCTTCTGTCCTATCACCAACCTCAGTAACAAATAACTCAGCTCTGTATCTGTCACTGCTTCTGTCATTTCCTTGTGCCAATTGGCTGTAAGAGGTGTTTTAACAATTTGCAACTGCGCACATGTTGATCGAGGTGTTTTAAATGTGTCTAGTGGCTTGGAGTGCTTCTATATTGTGATTGAGCAACTTTGGTGGGGACTGGTTTTCAGAAGGGGGTATGTTTTCTGAAATCTGCCTTGTTAAGATTTCTTGGGATAGACATCTAGCCTCTGTTTTTAAGCTTTAGCTTTAGAGAGAGGAAGCTTTCATTATTTACTGAATTCAGTGCTGAATAGTCCAGCTGCCCTCACAGTCACGTGGCTTTTCAGTCCTCCAGGCCTTTTATAGCTGGAAAGGTCATAAGCATTTTCAGAAAGATGAGGGTCTGTTGGTCCAGGGATGCATGCCTAATCTTGATGAATAAGCTGGGAAGCATTAAGAAAATTATCACAAGAACAGTTACATGAAGGTCTACAAATAATGATACAGTTGTTGCTTTGTACTATACTGGTCACTTCCCTTTCTAAGCATCTCACCCTTGTTAGGCAGTGGTTAGCTTCTGTAAGTCTGATGGCAGTGAGGTTGAAAAAGGGCAAAGCTGCTCTCTGACAAACTTTGACTTTTTGATTAGGTGTCATATATCCTTAAAAAAAATTCTAGAAACAGTTTCCCTAAGGCTTTTAAATTTTTTTTCACCTACAGAACAGTTAAGTGAATACTGATGTGATTTTTTAGAGCTGCCTTTTAAATCTGTCTCAGATACCTTTTACTTTTCAATAATTTTTGCAAGTATAGGCGATTTTGAAAAAGCAAGTCGCAGAAGAGGTTACACTTTTCCCAGTAACCTTGGAAAAGGTGAACGAGTTAGCTTTGAAAAAGACATGGTATTTGGAAAAAGAATGAAAACTAAAAAATGAAAAATACCTAGCAGCCTGATAGTCTTTTACATCGTGTGAGAGAGGAAAATATAGGAATGAAATGTTGACATTTGGTTCACTTTTTTATTGAATTTAGAAGAAAAAACAATCCCCTCCAAAATGGCAATAAGTACTGATACAGGAAAAAAAAGACTTTTGTGAAAAAAAAAAAATCTGGGGTAAAAGAATGTTCACCCTGATTACATGTAAGCTTGAAATCGGAAAAAAAGTAGTAAATATGTCAGCATTTCTTATGCTGTGGTTCTGACTTAGATTGAGACCTCTGCTGCAGTGTTGCTTGATTAGCTGGTTTGTGCCAGTAGCTTAAGGTTAGGGAGCCAATTCAGTGTATTTGTTTAGGAGAAACAGGAAATAATGTTAAATCAGACTCAGTTTTTCCTAGTCCTCTGACGTTTTGCTAGTAAACTGCTGTTGGAGTGTCCGATCCAATCCCCACCTAACTCAGGAGTTAGTTCAGCATGACAGTTCCTGGAGCTCCCTGTCACTCTGAAATGGCAGATAAATTTGGGATAGAGGTAATCTTAGCTAAGTTTGCTGGAGATATTAGGTGACCTGGGCTCCCTCCGCAATCAATGAAGTGCTTAGATGAACCAATCCAGAGAGATTCATCCCTGGCTGTCTCATGAGTCAACTTCTGGAGATACCAGTCTGAATGGAACAAAAAAGAAGTCTAGGTGACTAGTTTAGACAAAATACTTGAGTTTTAGATGGATAAAGTCAGATGATTCTTCCTTCTGTTGTTTATGTAAGTAATTTAAAATTTCCACTAGCCTCACTGCAACTGCTCTTGGACTTAGCCCTGTATGTTGGCACAGCAGTGGCGGCGGCAGCAGCAGCAGAACAGTGGTTGATTGGAATGTGTCACTTGCTTAACACTTAGACAGGAATATGGATATGTTAAGATATGTGGATATATTTAGGTGCTGTCATAATCCAGGTGTAACATGCAGTGTTTCCATTAAATGTGCTTTAAAGCTGAAAGCTTAAAAAAGCAATGTGAATATCACTGAATGTTCTAAAAAGCCTCTTCTGCTATTTAAGAAAATATTTCTAGGTATTTCTTTGAATTCCTTAGAAGGTGTTACAATTGGGTATTTATCACAAGACTGCAAGACTGAGCAAAATATATCAAAACCCGGTCTGAAAGGCAGTACTACAAGCATGAAAATACCAGTCTGGTTGTTCCTGTTTCACTATTCTGTACTAACAATTATAAAAGTGCATCCAATAGAGTGCAGTACTGTACTTCAGTCTGTAAATTTAAAAATACTCTGTGGAAAGGTTTCTGAATTCTTTGTAACTCTGCAGTGTAGAACAGTTCTGTGCCATGTATTTCATTGCGTTACACTGAGTAAAAAAATATAATTTGAAGATAATGTGCATCCTGTCTTGTAAAGTATTTTGGATGTTTTCTGTGAAAAAATGCTATTGAGGTATTGCATACTCTTGTAAATATATTGGGGATTTTAACCCATTGTATTAGATCTTGATGAGGTATTATGAAAGAATTGTGGCATATTTGCAATATTTCATTTTGGAAATTAACTAGTCTTACGATACCTGAGGAAAAAGGTGATATGCAGGAGAGCACTAGGTAGTATCATGTTGTTAGGAGCCCAACATGCAACGTGCTTGGTGGTACCTTTGGAAAAACTTGGTTACTGTCTGTGACACAACGTAGGCATTCATCTTCACCTACAGATGCCCAATCACTTTGGAAAATTTGGAACTTTTTTTTTTTCAATTTTGAGTAATATTTAAAACATTTTCTCATTCATGCATTTATATTAGAGTCTCTATGAACAAAATGAAGTAACTTGTATGTCCATGTGCTTCCATCTGCCTTATACTGAAAGATCTTTTCAACGTTAATTGGCCTAAACTAGAAGGTAGTATCTATGCACAAGTGTCAGCTTATACAGTTTGCCATTTTAGCAGGTGTGCATGTGTGCCCTGTATGTGACATAATAGATAGCTGTATTTTTTCAGAACTGAGTCAGACTGATGTAATGTGTAAAAATATCTAGACCAAACTTCTGTATGACAACTTTGGCTTTTATTTATAATTAAATACTGGATCTCACCAAAAATGCCAAGGTAGTTATTTGAGAGACAGAAGATCTCTAACCACAGGAGGACAGCACGTACAGCAGATTGCAACCTTCTTTTTGGTGAATGTACTGCTCCTAGGAGTTTAGACTGAAATATAGTCCATCTAATATGTCAATAATTGGTAGATTTATACCAAAAATGTACTTCTGAAGTTAAAACATAGCAGTGTTTAGATTCTGTATAGAAATATAGGAATTGTGTGACTATGCCAAAAAGGATATTTTATTTTTCCTATGAAGATACTGCAAAGGTACCTCACTTTAAACAGAAGACCTGACGATACTGTATACAGTTGGTGTACTTCAAATGAGTATTCCACAGCATATTGAAAGTGCTAGTCTCTCTTATGTTAAGGAATCAGAGATTATCCTGATAGAGCTAGTTTCTAGAGAATCTGGGCCAAGGATTTCTGAGTTCAACTACTGAAAAATCATCAGCCGTGCGGGACTACTCAGTAACTCCAGAAGGGCTTGTTGTAAGACACCTTGATTGTTGAGAGCCAGATCTAAAGACAACCAAAGTCATGGAAGGATCTTCATTAGCTTTAGTGTTTAAAGCAGAGCAACAGTTATTTGACTACAAAGAAGTATTGGCTATTTTGATTTTTTATTAAGAAATCTGAAAAAGTATATCTGTCAATAATTTCTACACTCTTCAGAAAGAGATAAGGGGATGAGTGTATAACGTCTTCATATTGATTTGCACAAAAATGATTTCTCTTAAACTCATGCAAGTGTTGCTGCCCAATGTGGCGGTTAGGTGTGCTTGTTGCTCTGTTGTCATCGTCATCTACATGCTCTTTGGTGGTCTTGAGAATCAGTTTTTAATTGCCATGAAATGCAGTTTCACATATGAGAGGACTGGACGTGGTTGGTCATCTCCCTTGGGCTGAGGGAATTTCAACCACTTCCTGACTGTCAATTGCTTCAACAGATGTTAAAACCAGAGGCATCCCAAGTACATGAAATCTAACGGGTTTCTCTTACATCTTTTGTCAAAATGC
Organism: Phalacrocorax aristotelis; assembly: GCF_949628215.1. Lineage (NCBI taxonomy): Eukaryota > Metazoa > Chordata > Aves > Suliformes > Phalacrocoracidae > Phalacrocorax > Phalacrocorax aristotelis. The sequence continues at coordinate 121,132,807 of NC_134277.1, read as the reverse complement.
TCTTCGCCTACATCATGTTAAAGGCTGAACATTAGTTGTGTGACAGCTGAGGAGATGTACAAAACCAAAGAATGACGTGTGTTCGAAACATGGCTGCTGTTTTAGTGCAGTCACAAGCAGTATTGGGTTTCCAAGTAAACATGAAGGATTTCTGTATGCTGCTGCTGTGTGATGGACAGAGGCATCTAGTCTTCTTAGAAGGTCTGTATTAAGCTGTTTACCAGATTCCCTCTAAGTTTTATTTATCTCTTCACCTGAAGCTATTATGAAATTTTCACATGCCTCTTTTCTATCTGTCATTGTTTCAGAACAACAAAAATGTTATCCTGCCTTCTAATTTTGCTGTGTGAATCACTTGTTTTGGTAGACTAAAGTTTAGAGGCTTGCTTCTTTTCTGTTCTTTTCTGTTCTTTTACACATGGGTAGTTCCAGTATAATTATTTGCTGCTTTACATCAGTGTCAAGTGAAAGAAATACCAGACTGGGGCTGTGAATGTTATGTATCAAACAACACTAGGTGCATTCTGCAGTTAAAGCTGGTCAGGAATTTTTTTATAATGCATTCTTTTTTTCTTTCTTCCTTTAAGAAATGTTTTTCAAAGATTTTCTGTTTTGACATACTCCAGTAAAATGAAACCTGGTTCCTGCTAGTCCAATGGGCAGATCGTGGATCCAGGGATTGTGGGGGGAGCCTGGGAGCCCTTGGAAATAAGGACTCCTTGCACCCACATTTCCTGCTGTAGTCCCAAACATGCAGGAGCAAGCTCTCAGTTCTGCAGAAGGGATCCTCGGGATCTAGAAAACATGGATTTGGCTGAGATCTGTGGGGTCCCTTCTGCAGAATTGAATGATGTTGCTTTTGCCATGTTTCCCAAGGCCTTTGGTGTCTCACTGTTGGATAGAGAGTTGAGAAATGTTCAGAACCCCACAAGGATTGGGATGCTTGAGCTTCTTACAGACATAATTTTCTAGCTGGTAGTCATGACAGAAATAATGAATAATGAGAAGTATAGAAGATGAAGTAGTTAAGCTAAGCCAGAAGGGATCTCTGAGCATAGAAGATGGGTCTATTAATTCAGTTTATTTAAAAACATCTTTTAAAAAGTGGTTATTTCAAAGCATTTTCTTCCTCTTGGGCAAGGCCTTTCAAAATTGATCTTTTTGACATTTCACAGATATGGCATTTAATGGAACAGAAAATCTTTTTAACAGCTCTGCTTCTAGTGACAGAGGACTGTGTTTGTCTTCTCAGTCAATGCCATGCAAGTGCTCTGCTTGAGTTAAGTTGATAGAACCTGAACTTTAATCAGATGATTTTTTTTCCTGTACTCCATTACAGTATTTTACTCTGCAGGTGATTCAACCATGCATTTGTTACATTGTCCCTAAGGTTCACTCTAGATAGTTCTTGACATGAACATTATCAGCAGTCAGCTGCAGTGATGAGTGAGAGAAATTATGGGTTAACACATATTTTAAGAGGAAGATACTCCATTACCTGGAGATTTCCTGATTCTTGCAGGTATTAATTTTAAGTTCGGTATTTCAACAGTGAACATACAACAATGCTCTCCTTTTCAGAGAAAAGCACGACTGCTTGATTTTTATGTTAACTCTTTATATGTTATAAAATAAAACACTTCAATAAACCTATTCTCTTTCATAAGCAAAGAAGCTGGAGGAACTTGGGTTCATTTTACTTTTTGTTCAGGACGTTTTTCTTTTGGCTTTTATGTCAACTTCTAAAAATCCATTGATGTATGGGTATGGTTATAGCTCTAATTAAAGACCTGGACTGGAGGAGTTATCCAGGTGTTTACTTGCCATTTTTCAAGAATGTCGTTGAGTGGCCACTGCTAGAGGGCCGCACTGAGACTTCCCTTCAGCCAACATAGTCAATGTACATACATAAAACGGTGGCATGTACAGTGATATTTGGGCACCAAATACCAGGAGGGATCTAGTGTGTCTAAGTGGTGCAATGATGTATTCAGAGTAACATCACCATTCTAGGGAAGCAGAATAATAAATATAATGCTTTGTCAGTGAAAACCTTCTGCAAAGACTTATTCTCTCCTCTGGAGCTCCATGGAAGGTGTCTGCTTGTACTGTACTGTTCACTTCTGTAATAACATCAGGGCTTAGCATCAGTGTCTCTCCTCTCTTAGTGTGATTTATTTTCAAAACTGCATGGGAATGCATTGTGGTGCAATCTGGGAAGAAGTTCAATAGTTTGTTCTGTTGAATCAATCCAAGTATATTTTATTGAGTATTGCAGCCTCTGATTGTCTTTCTTACACAGCTGTTACACTGATGCCAGAGAGCTTGTTCTTGGATGAGTGGGGAGAAATAAGCCTATTGCACTAGTGAGGGAGACCCATAAATCCCTGTCTATTTCTAAAAGCTAGTTCAGCCTCTGCTCCCAGACAGGCTGTGGCCCCATGCATTAGAGAAAGTACAGTGTCAGGTTAAAAATTGGCATTCTGCAGAGCACACCCAAAGTCAATAAATGGACTTTAATTTTTAAAGGTAAAAATGTAATATTAGTAGTGGTTGGCTCCTCAGTTTCTGGAATGTTGTGAAAACCATAAAATCAGTTAAACTGAAAGGGGAATACTTCAAAACTTGCTTCCAAAACTCAGTGACATTTCATACCAGGTTCATATTTATGCTTTTATGAGTAAGAAGGTATAATTCTTTAAAAAAAAAAAAGGCAACTAACCCAAAACCCAAAAACAACCACCCAAAAAACCTTGCACAGATGGCCAGTTCCTCAGTAGGAAGAGATGTACATAGTACTTTCGAGTTCAATGACGCTTTGAAAATCTGTGGAAGTTCAGAACTGGTTCAATAAATTGTAGTCTCTGGAATGGGCTTATATGTATATCAGTATCCGTGTTATTATCCCCATTTTGTTTATTTTCTTGGTAGTTCAGATATATCTTTTTATATTAATGAAGATTAGTTTTATTGTGACCTTCATCTTTCAGAAAGATTATTTTGCGTTTAATTAGGAAAAAAAGATGTGTAAATAGTCTTTTTAATGAACTGGTAGGGAAGACCATATTGGAGTTCATAACCAACAATGGATTTTAGCATTCCCTTGTCTTTGGGGGATTCATTGCACCTTTAACCTAAAAGATGTAAATGCTATGAAATTAGTAATGCGAGGTTTTGAATCAGAAAAAATGAACCATATCTAGTTGAGCCACAAAATATCTACATTGTTGGAAGGCTGGCATTATCAAAAGAAAACCAGATTTTTTAAAAATTCATTTTAATCTCATCAGTCATGTTGCAGCAAGAAATGCAAATATTCGTATACTACAGATTGAGATTGCTCAGAAGTGTTCTGACAATCTGTTATGTTTTGAGTGATGTTTCAACCCTATCACTTGGGGTTTTTTTGTTTTGGTTTTTTTTATGACTATAAAAAACCACTACTCGTCTCTGTCACATGCTGTACAGGATAAAAAGCCTTTCAGTTTTCTTAACAAGAATCAGACGGCCAGGGTGCTGCTGGAACGCAGAGAATATGCCACTGTCTGTTCAAAGTACAGCTTAATGAGCCAGACTAAACACACTGGACAATAGAGCTGTGGGGGGAAAGGGCTTCTCATGGATCTATGGATCAGCTGCAGCTTTAACATCTAACTAGTTTCATTTTTCATCTTTACAAGTTCCATTTCCCTGTTTTGTTGGTATAAACTACATTTCAATGAGTGGACTTTCCTGCCTAGGTGACGGTATTGTGTGCTTTGAAAAAGGATATCGTGGATTATGCTAGAAATAATTTCTGTGTTTCTTTTTTCTCTCATAGTCACGACCTATTCCCTCACACCTTACTTCAGCAGTTGCAGAGAGTATCCTGGCTTCCGCCTGTGAGAGTGAAAGCAGAAATGCTGCAAAAAGGATGCGGTTGGATAGACAGCAGGTACTGTGTTGTTTGGGGGTCTACCACATCCATATTTATAAATGTACCGGACTCATTTACAAGGATGCCATGCAGAAGGGTGGTGCAATCCCTTATATGTTTCTTGCTAGCAAGAATAATTAAAATACAAAAGCTGTGGTTCTTTAAATGAATACACAAGCATGTCTTTGTCTATATTTACATAAGCTGTATGAGGGTGCCTAGTATATATATAATGTCCAGCTGGATAAAGCTATATATTTGCTTTTTAAAGGTTGTAGACTTTGAGGGCAGGTTGTGTAATCTGCATACTAGAGTTTAAAGGGACAGAACATACAGTATATATAATTTACATAAATAAGAGTAGCAATGCATGTATCCATGAGTCAGTGTGTTTACCTGTGCACATATTCTCTTCCAATATGTGTATGCATTTGTAAATACAAGGTGAAATAGTGTGTTTCTGAAAAAGCCTATTTGCCTGAAACAGAAAAGTTACTGTGATATATACCAAAATGCTGTCAATTACCTTATTAGTGAGTTTTTAAAGCTCATATCATTTTTTTTCCTTAAGTGATTATTCACCTATTCTAGTGCGTGTTAGGATTTCACTATTTTTAATTTGCTGAGAACTGCATGTTCTCTTTCAATTTTTTAAAATCAAACTGGTAGCTTGTTCCAGGCTTTGATTATTAGTTGCTTCACAGGTACAGTGAATGTCTAACATTCTTATTGCAAAGATGATTATGCTTTATTTCTCTTCACAATTTTCATAAAGTCAGATATCTCACTTGTTCCAAAATATGCCTCAGTCATGGTAGATGAACTTCTTTTGTGGAAAATAACATTTTTTAAGAGAACATTTTTCTTTTATACATAGTCATTGAGTTCTTTCTGGTCCTGCCCTAACTGAATAAAGGTTCCTACTACTATCCTTAGAACTTTGATAGCTTAGGAGCTGAGAGTGGATATTGCTATTTCTTTTTGCTGTTAGATTTTTTTATGGTATTGTCATAATTGCGGTACATTTGCCTCAAGATTTACAAACCACATGGGATGTCAAAGTACTGTCATGTTAAGTATGGCTTAGTTTAGAAGTGGTTCTCATCCAAATTGTCCACGTTCTATATTCTCTCATTTGTTCTCTGATTTTTCAGTAACAATTAAAAAACAAAAAAAAAGCTACTAAGTTGATGTGCTTACCCCAGGGAGAACTAGAAGAGACTTGTACAAACTTCAGTTGCTTTCATTCCCCTGGCTGGAGACTAACCTGCCCTCAGTAACCACAAAATTAGTGGCTCAGTTCCTTGGCCAGCCAGGGTGAGGCAGAGTTTTCAAGTTACTTAGATGAGTGTCCCATAATACTCTTGAGGGAGCCGTAAAGCTGTTTAAAGAAAAACAATTTTAAAACTGTAGACAGAAGTAAAAAAGCTTATTAATAGCATTTTTCTTTCTTTTAGTTGTGGTGTTACTGTCACAGAAGGATTTGCTAGAAGTTATGGTTGAGGGGAGAGGTATGCCTTTACTTTTCCTAGCAGAATTCAAAAATCTGCAGGCAGAATGGCTCCAAACTGATCATCTTAATTACAGTTGTGAGGTTAAAATAGTAAAGTTGCCTACAAAGGACAGGTGTTGGGTTCTGCTTCCTTCAGCTCCCTCCTCTTTTGGCAGCGAGTTCTGGGAATACTGTGGAGGCAGTTGCAAATAGCACCAGCCATTTGATTTGGCAAGCAGTAAATTAGCTGGGTTGATGTAGCTTTGGTGCTTGCAAAACTATTTGTGAATTCTGGATAGATTTGCTGAGTAGTTTTGGCTGGAAAAAAATATGGGAATGTGTGTTAGGTAGCTTCATAGAACTTCTAGTGAGAAATTTACCCTGCAGGGCAGAATAGTTAAGTCATTAGAGAAGTAAAAAACCTTGGTTCTAGCCCCAGTTCCATTGAATTTTAATTATTTATTCCAAGTACGTGACATTAGCAAAGTATATTGAGAGTAAACCATTCCAGAATATTTCTGAGTGGGGTGTTTAATACATGCTACTGTGCTCAGTTCTTATGCTGAGATGGGAAGTGGCCCTCTGTCCACAGTTTCAGGGAGAGTGCCTTACAGGTAAAAGAGCTCTATCCTTCTCATCTTCCTATCTTTTCCTTTTGCTTACTTTTACATTTCCTTCACTTTTTTTTTACATATATCCAAAATGAAATATTTTTGTTGGATTTTTTTCTTAAACAGAGAAAGGTTGAAAAAATTCAGTTCAGCATGTTGGTTTTGCTGTTCCATAGCTCAAAAAAAACTTAAAAAGGCAGCCTTGTTTTCTTGTTAACATGGCTCTACTTTTACTTTTTAAATGTAAATTTCCAAACCTGGGCATTACACCAGTGGGTGGAATCAGGCTTTGAGGACCCTTCAGTGGAAACTTGGGAGGAGGAAGAGGAAAGGGGAAATAAGATTTGAATAATGAAAATTACCACTTCATAAAATATATCAAGAGATCTTCTAATGGAGGACAAGCATTAGACAGTCCTGGAAGGTAGATTTTTAAGAGGATCCGGTAAGAGCACTCATTCAGCACTTCTTCTCAGAGCTGAATGGAAGCGTTGCATTAAAGCTGCTTTATTCCTGCACACAGCAAACTGAAGGTCTGCCTTTTATTCTCCAGAGGGTTGATCTGCCTCTAAGTGAGGTGTAATTTGCATCCCCACCACTACCTTTTTCAGAATATTACCCATAAAATGTGAATGTATTAAGAACACAATGAGTGTTATGCCCAGTCCTGAAGCTGAGACAAAACTTCAGAAGCGTTGATCGTGCTCATGACTATCAGCTGTTCCTTTCACAAGTATTAAATGTGAAGGGCTGGCTTTATATACTTATAATCATATGCACAGTTTTGTTATCTCTTCAAAAGAAACCTCTCCAATTGCGTGTGTGTGTCTGTGCACACACAAATACTGCATCTTATGAATTACTTTCCAGAAGTATTTCTGATAGCTGCAGTGCTTAATATAGGCATGATCTAGTGATATTAAGTCTGATAAAAGTTAAGTCTGAAGCAGGAAGAACCCATCCTTCTACCTATAAGCCTCAAATACCACTATGTGATCTTTGTATTTCGTAACTCAAGGCTGAAAATTTCTGCCTGCAAAAATCCAATTTTAAAGTAAATTAATGAAAACTGGTCTCATTGGCATCAATTACTTATTTTCAAAATTAGTTTTTGTCACGCCAGTAATTTATTCCATAACAGGAAACTCAATGTGATCTTGTCTGTCAGGAAACAGTAACTTCCCATAGTTTTTGCAACTGCAACAATAAAAGCATCGACAGTTTCTGAGACTTCTCTGTAAGGAATATAAATGTGTTTACCAGGTCATGGTAGCTTGGACTATAATGCTTTGGCTGACTGTGTTAGATATTACTCAAGTCCTCTCTTTAGCTTCAGTGCTTTTTCATTATCTTGAGATCAAACTCTGTCGGTTGGCCTATAGCTTAAGTTCCAAGAAATTACATATTTGGTACCTATTATCTGACGGAAGAGTTCTGTTGCTTCTATTTTTTATTCTGCCTGATATTAAAAATAATTTATTCCCTTGCACAAATTTTGTAGATTTATATATTGAAATTGTATAGGTTTACCGATACTACTGCCAAACGGTGACGTGCTCATGACACTGGGCTGGATTTGGTTGATATTTCCACAGTCCAGATCAGGCAGTGGCTACAGAGGCAGTGCAGAACTTTTGTGTTGTTCCCCAAATCATCTCTGCTGAGTCTGGATACTGAAAAAGGGTAACTCCAGTCTTGAATTTTGAGGACTTTTTTCATCACGGCTGACAAAAAATGTAGAAACAATAACTGGATTGAACTTCTATGACTTGCTTCCGTCAGAGATGGAAGAGGCATTATCTGAATCCTTAAGATCTCTTGTGCTTCTGACTGATACCTTGGGATGCTCTTCTGGGTTAATCTGTCAAGATCTTTTTTATATTTCTAGCAATGTTCAGTGTGAAGCAGTTGCACTGAAGTAGAGGTTCTGGAACTACTATCAACAAGGGAGCCATGAAATGAATTAAGTAGAGCTAAAATACAGCCTTTTTACATGCGTTCATTACATTTGGTGAACAGGATGCCTTCTTTTGTTGTGTCCTTCACTTTACAAACCAAATTGTGTCTTAGTTGGGCAAAGGAAGAATGGTTGAATAAGTAGAAAAATCTGGAAAAAGTCATGCAGTCATTACTGTCCTGGGCAGTGAACAGAGGTTGGGATGACTGTTTTGTGGGCTGCCGCTGCAGAGGTCTTGGCTCTATGGCTCTGCTTGTTGTCAGTCAGAGAAATGGAACTTTTGTTTTAAGAGTTTAACTGTTAGTCTCTGCTTCTTCCAAACAGGTATATGTGTGGTGTAGTTTATGTAAAACCTTATCATAAAGCAGCCTGGAGCAGTGTTGGGCTGTGGTACTCTGTGGAAGGTGGAGGTAGATTTGTTTTGTTACTGTCCTGTTACTGACCAATAAAAATTCTTCAAGGGAAGATCTAAGAGGAAATAGTAATTTTTATATATTAGCATGTGAGAGGATCTGTGCCTTCTTTGAGGAAGATGAAAAGGTGAAATCTTCCATTGGAAAAGCAAGACCAATATTAGGAAAGCATTGCCTTCACCCTTATTTGGACACAAGTGTTTTTTACAACAGCTGCCTTTTGCTTCATTGTTTTATTGTTTAGAATTGATTCTTTTTGCATGCTGTCATGCTGCAAAATTTATGAATGAGCATTTTTCTTCTAATTGAAATAAGATGTTTTTGGCGATCAAGACAAAATATGAGCACCTGGGAGCAAGGAGGGAGGATGAATATGGGAAAGCAGGAAAAGAACTGAATCATAGAATACTATGTCTGTAGAAGTGTATGAACCTTTTTACGGACATGTTGTCTGTAGTTAGCCAGATCATTTAGAAAATTGATGTAGCTTCATTGGCACCAGTTGTTTTGTGCTAGTTAGGAATCTGGACCTCTGAGAATTCATTATTGTATTTGTAGGTAGGAGAGTAGTGGTCATATATGACAGTGAAGCCTGCGGACTGGATTCTCTCCTGGACTTGGTCCATGTTATTTTAGCAGTTTGACCTCCATTTCAGTGAGTAGTGTCATTGAAGGGCTACTGTAGCATGCAGAGTTTTTTGGGTAGCCAAAGGAGTGACCTGTGTACACGTCTGTCATCCTTATGCTCCAAGTAATTGGACATGCAATGTATGATTCTTTTGTAGTTACATAGCAAATGACAATTCGAGCCCAAAGAGAGCTTAAACTCAGAGGAAAATGAAAGTTATCTTACGTATCTCCCATCCTAACAAAGGCATTTCTCAGCCAGAGCTGGTGCTTTTTAAATCAGTAGGCTCTTCACAGAGTGCTTGTCAGTCAATATTTTATAGAATATGCATAAGAAAAAGGCTTTCTGCATTTTCATTTTTTTAGATGTGAATTTAAAGAGTACAGTTTCTTTTCATTCCAGAGACTAGCTGAAAATAATAGTCAGACAACTGTATGTATAGCCTGACAAAAGCGTTGTCCTCGTAGCTTCACTGCAGAGACATCAGAATAATACTTTTCTTCTAAAATTAATAATTTCTTTAATTCAAATTAATTCAACTATTCTTTACCACTATCTACATGGCAAATGGGAGAAAATACAATGAAGCTATTAGGATATGTGTACATCTCCATGTGCGCATGGGAGGCAATTTCCTTTTCACTGAACAAACCAGTTACACGCAGGCTAACTTTAATTCTTCACATGAGATCATATTTGGAGATGGCTGCAAGACAACTTTGCAGTTGCAGAAGTATTACTGACTTCATCTCTGTCTCTGCTTCGATGATTTCACTCTCTGCTAGGCATCTCAAAAAAGTTCCCTCAATACAAATGTTAAATCTCTTTTTTTTTTTTTTTTAATCATAAGGTTAAAAGATGTGATGTAAGATTCGGATAAATAAGATTCGGATAAATGTGCAGGTTACATTTCTGAATCTTGTGTAAGCTACCAGTTTCTTTAATTGTAAAAGCTAAACTCAGTAGAAAAAAATCTTTGATTATATGAGCTTTGCAAGTTGATAAGAGCAAGTCTATGCACTGTGCACAGACTTTCATGCACTATGATGCTATGAAGCAGTTCTTTATGATAAACACAGAATGCATTTTTAAGAAAGCTCTCGTCAAGATGACAAGCTAAAATTTTTTCTGTGCTGTGATTTGTAACCAGGAAAATTAAATATCAATAAAGATCATGGTGGAGTGAAAGATAATATCTAACCTCCAAGGAACAGAAAGTTTAATGATCCCAGGTTTACACTGGAACATAAATGAACATAATTTGTAAATAGGCACTTTAAACACATTCTTCACCCCCATCCTAGTTTGGGGGATAAAAAGAAGGCAAATCTAAAGTTTTCGGTGCTTTAGTAGCATATGAATAGGGTGTTAAGAATATTGCAACATTGAGTAATTTTAACAATATTGCTTTTAACTGTTAGAGGAGTAGGAGTAGGTGGCTATTAGGTTTCTGACAAAGCAATTATGTTCTAGACAGATACGCTGGGAGCTGACCTGACATTTGCCTCTGGATAGTTGTCATAGCAGCAACTTGAATAGAGCAGCTTGATACAAGCGCCAGTTGCAGATTGGATACAGGTTCAGTGCTAATGCAATACATCTGAATATTAATAAAGGTGAAGAGGTACTGCCATTTGGGGAAATCACCACTACTGTGTTTCCTTCCATTTACATCTAATTCCTAAATGTTTGTTTTTAAAGAAATTGAGATTTGTAAGGAGATGTTAATGATCTGCCCCCATACAATTTCTGGTGCCGTTTCTCTGCATGAAACAAGGGGGTTGACCTAAAGAAAGACTCTTCAAGCACAGTTTTATTAAAAAAAAGAAAAAGTCTGGCTGTTGCAGACCAGGAGTAGTTTGTGTCTCTGTTAAGAAGGAAGGAAATTACTGGTGGACAAATTACAGGTAATTGTAAAACTGTTTTGAAGAAACTAATTAAAAATCTGAATTGCGGTGAGAACATGAACCTCCATTTCAGGATCACTGTATCTGGCTTTCAGCCATGGGGGGGAAGAGACCTTTAAATCTTCATATTTGAGGACAGAGAATTTGTGTTTCAGCTGTGTCACTAATGCACATCTTCTAAATCTTGACACACTGAGCAGTTATTTCCTGTATTACCCTTCATACAGCAGGAAAGAAGGAAGAAGGATATATATTTGTGTCCCTGTCTGTATGTTGTTGTTGACTTTTCTCATCAATGCATACTGCAGCTTCCAGGAGGAAGGAAGAAACAAGTTGTAGGGTTCTAAGATGCTCTCTTTATTCTGTTGTTTATATTATGTAGGTTTGTATCAAGGGCAGATTTGGCAATATTGGTTACAGAGGAGAGAGTTATGCAAAAATATCTCCCAGTGGACACCGGAGAATGACCTGCTGAGGCGGTGCTTCTGTGGCAGAAAGCTGCAAATTCAGAGGGAGCATGAAGGGCAGTTTTGTTTCAGGGAGATGGAATCCTTGCCACAGCTATTCAGTATGCAGGAAGAGTACATCAACTATACATCCTTGTTAGACATGGAGGAGAAAGCATCAGGAGTTTCTCTTCCTCTTGGGTTTCATAGACCCTAATTCGCTCTAGAGGTTGGGAAAGAAAAGGCACTTTGTCCATGCTGACCACAAGTGGCAGAAGTGAGGAGGGATGGGGCCATGTCCTCTCTCTGCTGTATATTTACACAAGACCTGAAAAATTCCAGCTCAAAATGATTTTCACTTCAGAATGGGAGGCTTGCCAAGTCTTCAATAATAGAAAAGAGCAAAGGGAAGCAGATAGTTCGCTTAATGTAAAGCAAACAAATAGAAATTGGAATCCCCAAAACCGTAAGAGGCAAAAGTCACTTTAACTTGCAAAGAACTCAATGCCTCTTACACTATGGTAGCTTTATTAATAGCAGCTTTTTGTATTCAGACATCTCATTGTGATTTGGTATTTAATAAGGATCGGGGTTATTCCTGTACTTCAATACTTCATACTTTTTTTATCTGTGTTCAAAATGACGACCAGGATGACTGTAACGTCCTTGGATACCCACATGCTGGTTTGCATTTCAGGCCTTATTCACTTCCATCATTTCCCCACCTAATGATTATTTTACTTCTGAGTTGGTCTTTGGTTTGGTTTTGTGGTTCCAAATGATACGCTTTAACCACTGAGGCACAAAATGTTATGCAGGCACCGTTTAGCTGCATGTGGATTATTGTCAAGAGATCAAATTATGTACTAGTATTGGGAAACTTAGCTTCCTACCCAGAATGCACTGGCCGTATTATCAAGGGGAGGAAAATAAGCAGTATGCATTGTAATTTTAAATCCTGCTGCCTTTCAAGTCAGTGGCAAAATTCCTGATTTCAGCAGTGCTGGAATAGGGTTCTGTTATTAGCAGATGCAGCTGGAAGGGACTGCCGAGAATCACAGGGCAACCCCCCTCACTCCACACTCCAGCCCAACCTACATTAAATTTGCTACATGTATTGGAAAGGAATATTGTGCAAGGCATGCAATTGCAAATGATTTCATGCCTTGGCTTTACAGTGAAGCCCTAAGGTAAGCAGCTAATTTTTCACCTCAACACAGAGATCATTAAATTAGAAAATGCTTTAGTTTTCCAAGCTCGTCTTGCTGAGCATTTGTGGTTGAATTTCAAGCTGCTGATTTCAGAGATGACTTTAAACACCCCGAACTGCAATAAGATCTTGAATGTGAAGTAAAATTGATGCCAATGTAAGTTTTCTGTTCTGGAGGTTGATAAAGCTGAAAGTTCAGAAATGGAGCGTCAGGTTATGTTTCATGGACAGGAACTTTTAAACAACCTTATCCCCTTTCCTACCATAGGTGGAATGAAAATGAAGCGGGACCAGAACAGCCTTCTTCCCTGGGTCTTTAATATCCATCTCCTGTCATGGAGGCAGGAATGAAAAGGCTGGTGGAAATATAGATAGAAAAGTTCTCTGCTCAGGCCCAAAGTGGAAGTTTTGGAGCCATGGCTTTTGTTCTTCCCGCTCCTGTGTTGAAAGCTTTTTACTTATCCTTCCCTTTTATATGTCAAGAATATATTAAATGTGAAGCATTTTCTTGCCTGTCAGATGTTTCTGTCATAGAGACAAGTATGTTAAAAGCAGGTTCTTGTTTTTTGTTTCCTATGTTTAGCTAATGACTTCATTGCACACACCCTCCTGCCTACAGCACAGGCAGGGAATAATGTTTCTGGTGAGTAAATCCCTGTTATCATGCAGAGTTTGGGCCAGTTTAAAGAAAATAATGCAAACCCAGCGTGCATGTGCAAACTCTTATTTTTCAAGAGTGGCATATTTCGGTTTTGGTTAATGAATTAGTAGATTTAGAAGACTTTAAAAAATCATAAATTGCTCCTAAATTCAAAGTATCAGTTCCACAATGGATTCAGATATATTCCTTGGTTAGAAAAGTGCAATTCTCTATGCAGAAAATATATGTAGAAGTGTATGCACAGACTGCTTATGTTTGGTAGCAGGAACATGATTGTGATTCAACAACTGGCTTGATGTCCCTAAACTAAATTTAGAAACATATTTTTCTAAGAAAAAAACAAAAAATATAATAAGCTGTGGGAGCAGGAGCTGAGTGAATTGCCTGGGAGCAGCACCAGCTGCTAAAGAGGCTAGACACAGGGCAAGGCAGCCAAGCAGGCTGTGGCCAGCAGCCTAGGCATTGTGCCAGAAGAATCCTCCCCTGAAATGAGAATATTTGGGGAACAGATTTGTACTGCAGTGCACGAATTTCATGCTTATTACTCATGATATTTCATATTAAGCTTCAGTTTTACTGTCTCCATTAATGAAGCAAATCAGAAACTGCATCCTCCAAAGGCCAGTCAAAGTTCATTTCTTTGTTTCTTCCAATGGCTTATGCTGCTCTGGTTGATGATTGTGGAATCAAAAGGCCATAACCCAAAGCATCACTTCTTATCTACTGAATCTTTTAAAATACAGAACCCTCAGAGTACTGAAGCTAAAGGATGTGCACCAAGTTCTGTCAAAAATTTAGAGCAGGTCTTCTTCAGTAGCAAAACATTTTCTTTCTACTAAATAGTTTGAGACAGGGTGGGGAGGTCAGGGTTTTTTAAAAATACATTTTATTTTTAAAAGATTTTTTTTTTAAAAACTGTAAAAGTCAAGTTGTACCTGAGGCAGTGTTCAACACCAGGCATCCTGCATTAAATTCATAGAAAGAATTTTGGTTTTCACAAATATGCAGTTCAAGTTTTAACACAAATTTGAAATAAGATAATTAGTAATCAAATGTATCAAACACAGGGTAAAATAGCTTTAAAATATCTGAGCCTACTGTTGAAAACAAGAACCAGTCATTAAGTGCATGCAAAAAAGTAATTGCTCACTCTCTAACAGACAAGAAAACTGGGGGGGTGTTGGGTGTTTGTTTGTTTGGTTTGGTTTGGTTTGGTTTAAAAGACAGCATCTGTAACTCCTACTAGAATTTACCTGTGGAAGAGACATCATGCTGTAAATATGCCAAATATGCTGGAATCTCCAGCGTGCTTATTTTTTTCCTTTCCAAAGTAGAACAGACATTTTTAATTAGTTGAAATTGAGGAAGTTGATTCAACACTGACCTCAAATGCTTCATGTCTAGGCTATCATCTTCTGTTTCTAAACGAAGAAGAATTTCATTTAGAGTCTAATATAAAATGCTTTGGTCCATTCCCCCTGCCACAGAGTCTGATATATGTAATATTAAAAGAAAATGTGGGGCAGAAGAGAAATAGGGAAAAGCACTCAGAAGTCCAAATTATACCCCATAATTTTTCAATAAAGTCTTTTTGAGTAGTTGCGTCTCCACACCCCAGTACTAGCAGGTGTATGGAAAGCTGTTTTGTGTCAAGAAAATATGCTGTCAGTGGTGGGAGTGATATCAGTTGTAATGCAGTAGATGAAGAGTCCTATAGTGGGAGGTTTAATTGTGTTGACCACGATGATATTGTAGTAATAAATCTGCAACACTGGCACAAGCATTGCTCCAGTACTCCCACACATTTTCCCCTGCATGGTCCCTAAACATTTGATTCATGAGTTTAAGAATTTTCTCTGTTGATGCTCTGGTGCCACAGCCCTCCTGCACTGAATGGAGTAATGCTGATCTAGCCCATCACAGTCACTAAAAAATGACATGTTGGCAAGGGGGAACAGAAACGTCTCTCTCTATAGGTGTGCCTCACTGAGGTAATTTCCTAAGGACAGTACACATAAGTATGAAAAATGCAGAGAAAAATGCTGGATTGTGGTCACAAAAGTGGAGCTCCCTGAGGCATAGCAAGGCTTGTTCTGAATGAGAGGAATATACTGTGAAGGAGGAATTTCTCTCACTTTGCATCCTTCTGGTTCAGCAGTAAGTACTGCTATGCCTTTGTCATCATGCATCAGTTTCAGCAATACTTTGATTCATTCAGCACCATTACCTGCAGGCAAGACTGCTCTTGGGATGGGAAAAGATGACATTGTTTTCTTGCTGTTTATGTTGTTTCTGTTTGGAAGAAAGGTCAGATATTCAGACTCCTCCATTTGTACTGTCTATCAGTGAGGAAGCAGCAAAAATGATCAGCAGCCATGTTCTTCTGCAAGGTGCTGGCCACTGCAAAGAAATTGGCTTTGAAAGGACTAGAGGCGTTATGCAGCGACATAAGAATAAACATAACACAGCCTGTACTTCATTTCCACTGAAGTTTTACTTTTATTTTCTTCAAATTTTTAGCTAATCAAATTTCTGCAGGGGCATCCTAGGCCCTGGAGTTCGTTACGCAGTGCTTCACTTCTGGGACCAGGCACATACCAAATCAGCTGCCTTAGGAGCAGGCTTAGCAAGCCTGTGGTCCTGTGCCTTGGGCTAGCTTAGGCTGAGATCTGTGGAAGTGGCACAGGGAAGGAAAGGATCCTTTCATATTCTCTCTGGTCCCATCCTCTGTGGCAGGCTGAAGGAGTCAGTGATGCAGTCTCCCAAGGGTAACTGGCTTTCCTTTCAAGGAAAATGTTGGCAGAGAGTGGCTGGGAAGGTGCAAATAGAGGAAGTGAGGATTCTCAAGGTTGACTACTGAAAAAAGGGCTAAATCAGTAATTTATCATAAGGCCCAAGGCAAGGGCCATGCTGTGCTGTTATTTAGGTCGGAGTTAAAATCTGCCTTTTTCTGCCTATCCTGAGAAGAAGAAATTCTGTATAAGACCAGGGCCCTAACAAATCTCTCTGCTGGTACAATGGGAAGGAGCAAAAGGTCCACCTGCCCTCTCTCCTCTGGTGTTCCTCTGCAGAACAGAACATGGTGGCCCTGAAGATTCTTCTGCTCTTTGCATGTCGCCTTTGTTCCATTGTCTGAATTTGGACCACTTTCTCCATGGGAAATGTCACATGTATTTTGTGAAATACGTTGTGAGCACATAGGAGTTTTGCCAAAACTCAGAGGCATTGGCACAGTTCACATATTCAAACCAGGTCCAGCTCTGCCTCCTACATGCCTGTAGCTGTTTGTGATCTGGTGCTGGCCATTGTTGGACACATTATTTAAAATTGCACAGAGGAAGTAATTGCTGTGCATACACTGCAGTGCACTATACAGTTTTGCACTATGCACCTGTCTCATATGTTGAGACAACTTCCAATTAATAGCAGTGAAACCATTAGCTAACTAACTTTTTTTCATAAATTAAAATTCTCTAGACAAATAAAGAGCATGACTGTGTCCAATATAACTTATGAAACAGCTTATGAAAGGTGATAACTGCAACCTAAGACAAGAACAGCAGGAGATATAGGGAAAATTAACTTGCAGGACACTTTCCATCATTAGTCTACCTCAAATGTGCTTGCTACATTGAGTTACACTTTTTAACATTCCTTTGTCCTAGAATGAAAAAAACACTCCAGGGAAAGTACGTAAAAAAATCAGCTACCTAGGACTTCACTAAAGAACAGTAAGTTTATCTCAAGTACCACAGGAAAAGATAAATGCTATCCTTTTCCATTTGGATAGAGAGATGTGGTCCTTTAGAAGAACCCAGTTTCTCTTTCCCCAGTGACTTTGCATCACGGTTATCTAAACTGTAGGAATAGCTCATCCATGCTCAACCAGCAGCACTAGTGACCTCTGAATGCTTGTGTTGCTCTTCTGCTCTCACAGTGGATAATGAACTGGCTAAAGCTGACAGGCTATGAAAAATGAACCCTCTGCTATGCTATTGCTCCAACAAAGTGATTCTCCGACAACTCCTTGCAACAGCCAGCTGAGCACCTCTTCCAGAAAAGTTTTGTGTTCTGCAGGTGAAGTGGCAGTAGTGAAAAAAACAATACTCAAACACTACAATGTGAAAACACTAACCGTTTATTTAAGGTTAACATACCCATTCCGGTCTATAAATAATGTGTCATTCTATTATAAATGCAGAAGTCTGAGGTTCATTTTTCTCTCTTCTACACAATAGCACCTTTTATATTTTGATCTTCTTTTTCTGTGTCAGTTTCATGTTTTCATTTCTTGTTGAACACTGACTTGTGTCATTTTTGATGCCCGGTGGCAGCACTGATGCTGGCAGTTCATTTCAGTGTTAATAACCTGAAAGCAAAAGGAACCTACTGCCCTTCTAATCTGAAACTAGAGCATGGTGCTTTCTTTTCTTGGCTCTGTACCCTGTGTCAGGAGGACAGTTTGGAGGTCCTTGAACTTCTGGCAGGTAATTTAACACCTTGATAGACACTCTTCAAGTTCCCACATCACCATTGGCATTACAGGGAGTTTAGATGCCTAACTGAACTCTGTATTACACCTGATTTATCTCTGTTAGACTATATCAATATTTCCTCACTATCTAAAAAGTTATAATTTTTATCTAAAATATGAAAACCATTTTGATATCAGACTTCATAGCGAAATCATCATTAATACCTAGACTTCTGGCAGTAGCATGCTCAATACAGTTGCACCTGCATGCTAGGAGCACATTTTCATATAAAGTTATATCTATGGCAGAAAATTCTGTGCTGAGACTGATGTGCTGTCCATGTAATGATGAGACGATAGACAGAAGCAAGGAGGGTGGGATACAGGGTATGCACTATTGGGTCACAGGCAAGGGAAAGGCACCAATCTCTGGGTGTTTAAGAAGGGGACAACTTCTAGACCCTGCAATGGGAACCAAGAATCCCATGGCTCATCTTCCTTTAAACATCCTGC
Organism: Phalacrocorax aristotelis; assembly: GCF_949628215.1. Lineage (NCBI taxonomy): Eukaryota > Metazoa > Chordata > Aves > Suliformes > Phalacrocoracidae > Phalacrocorax > Phalacrocorax aristotelis. The sequence continues at coordinate 121,114,579 of NC_134277.1, read as the reverse complement.
TCTGTGCAGATGATGATGGCCACTTACCCTGCCAGCTGCTTCTCTGCACAGGAGCCAGAAAACTCTAAGCTAGGACTGATGTATCTCCATGTAATGATGAGATGATAAACTCACAGCTAAAGCATGAATGTTTGGCTTAGCTGGAATACCCAGCTCCAGCTGAGCTACAAATTGACTAGTATGTCACACAAGAATAGGCTTTCTCATTTCTTTTACATACTTGATTTAAGTCAGTAAAAGTGAAGAAAATAATGCAGAGAAAGGGGTAGAGAAAAACATGGTCTAGATCTGATTACAAAGGGTGGGAAATAGAAAGCTGTGCAGTCCCCCAACTGTTCCTTACAAGAGGAGAAATAGTGTGCATGCCTGAGGACAGCAATTATGGCCCTCTTGGTTTCACTGCTAAGTCCACCCCTGAATTATCAAAACACTTCCCAATCTAAAGCATATCTGGCATGAGTTCTGTGATATTATTTGAACTTGCCTTAGTGTTTTGTTTTAGCCAGTTTGCTCCAATTTACTCTTAGTTCTGGGAAAGACCTCAGGGGTCTTTCTGCTGGTTGTGCATAGACCTCGTCCATAATTCTAGTGCCTTATCCTCTGACAAAGACCTGGAATGCTGTTTATAAAGGACAACTAAATTTAAAGGGGAAGGAATCTGTCCAGAGGTGCAATTATTTTTTAAACCTATCTGTCCTGGTGATTTTGTACAACAGGTTATGATACTGTCAATGGATGCACCACTTTAAGAATACTGTGACTAACCTGAGAGGTGGAGAAATACCCAGGTATAGATATATATAAAATATATATAGCTGTCTTGGAAAGTTATCAGAGAATATCTTTGCCCCTCAGATAAAATGTATCTGTGGTATGTTTTAAATATTCTCCTAAACAGACTATAAAGATTCTAGCAATTCAATTTTCAGGTTTCAGCTATGGGCCTGGTGTGATGAGTTGAAATCTAAGGTAGATGTTAATTTTCAATTAATAGTCCCTGAGTACAGAGACTGGAAATTTTGTAGAACTTCATTCAAAACCATTCTGAGGTATGAAAGCATGATGCAGCACAGCAAACAGGTCACATGAATTAACTTTTCTGTGCACAAATTCATCAGGGAACCTGTAGCAAATGCCTGGCTTTTCTTATTGTGAGTACTGAAGATCTGCTGACTTCAACTGTAAAATCTGGGTTTTGGTCACTGTGTTGAAAGAGAAATAAGGCTTTCTGGGGAAGGTAGTATCTTTTATTAGATCAGCTTTTGGGCACAGAAGTGGTCTAGGAAAAGGTGTTGCCTTTTTCAAACCTTACTTTGCCTCCATGCTTAGATCACAGCTGGAAGAGCATCTCCTACAATATTAAAAGATGTTGTCCTTTTAAAAGACTCTGAATATTCAGTACTTTATATACGAAGGTCAGCCAGTGCAAAGGACTACTGTGAAGCTTCATTTGGATTTCAAACTCAGTGAATTACGTAGATCTATTTAATTTTGTTCAGGCCTCCCTAGTCTTGAGCTGTTTGTTTTTTTTTATTGAGTAGTAATCCCAACACAAACCTTAGCAACTGGAGAGGGGAGAAAGAATGTGCAATGGAAACCAAAACTGAAGTGAAAACTCACATCCATCATTTGCAGAAATACCATTTCCACCATCGCTAAGCACCCTGAGTCAACAGCCTTACTGCAGTGTTAAAGGAAAATTTAGCCTACTGTGATGTGCCAAAATAATGTTTAGCTGTCTAGGCTTCCAGGATATTGGTCATAAAATTAAAAGCTGGGTCAAACACTAGAGAATGAATTTAATGTCATTGAAGCTAATAAAAGATCCAGTGTTCTGTCAGAACAATGTGTGTCATCCAAGCAGTTGGCAGTATCAGCACTTATTAAGATTACCTGACACTTCCCATTATAAAACTAGGTATGCAGTTTGCTTATAACTTCACAACCTTCAGCCCCCAGGGATTACATTTACTGTTCTGTATGTCTTCCATCTGTTGAACTCTTTCAGAGAAAACTTCAGCCATTTTCAGGAATGAGGAAAATGTTGTCCTTTAAAGGTTGTTTGATCCTTAAAAGTATTTACTATTCCTTAAAAAAAAGGCTCTGTGTTTGGTCTTGACAACATAGTGGTGTCGATTATGCCAAGGATGTGACAGTGGATGCACGTGCTTACACACTCAAAACATTTTAGTTGCTAAATTCCCAGATTATTCAAATTTCAGTCGGTATGGCTGGGAATCTGGTCTCCGTGCAGAAAGGAGGGGAAGAGTGTTGGGGCTGTGAACCATGGCAGGAGCATAGATAACAAGGGATGAAGGGAAAGTGAGATTATGAGATGGGGTTGCCTGAGGAAGTGAGTAGCTGAGGATAGTGATGTGAAGGAAACTCCTCAAATCAATTAAAGAACTAGCGGTCAAAGAGGATCAGGTATTACTAGTGAAAAATAGTGTGGGTTGAAAACAGGAGCTGCACTGGCTAATTGTGGAACCTGGCTTTGCTCCCTGTGGGACAGGATTTTGGGGATTAGGAGACTGACAGGAGTCCAAGAAGGCAAAGAAAATCTCAGATGGGACCATCTGTGGATGTGACACTGATTAGATACAAATTAGGAAACAAAAGGGCGTGAGTTGCTGAAGCTGCTCAGGTATCAGGCACTGAGACTTGTCTGGAAAGGAGAGATTAGGATTTGCTAGGCAAGAAGACTGAAACTGAGATGGAGGGTGGAAGATGAAATTGGAGGAGCAAGGAGGATGGGATGAGGAGTCAGGGATTTTGAAGAGACAGTATGAAATCAGTTTGAACAGGCAAAGCACAAGGTATACATGATCAGGTTATGGGCAAGGAAGTGACAGTGATCTCCAGGTGTCTAAGAAGGGGCCATCTTCTGGGCCCTGCAACGGGAGCCGGGAATCCTGTGGCTTATCCTCCTTTAAACATCTTGCTCCATGCAGATGATGATGGCCGCTTACCCTGGCAGCTGCTTCTCTGCACAACAGACAAGATGGGCAGAGAGCTCCCAGCCCCACAGCCCCCTGCAGATTCAGCAGGGTGCCCCGTGATGGAACTTCTGAGTTTGTTCCCATTATTTTAAAAATGAAGTTACACAAAGAGAAGCCCGTCATGTTGTTATGGCTGTAGAACTCAAGCGCTTTACATATTAGGTAATGCTAGCTTAAGGTTGCCGTTGTTGCCAGAATCTCACCATCTGAAAAGCAGTGATAAAAGTCCTATCTAACAGGAGTATTGTGAGGATTAATTGGGTATGCTTTGAAAAGTGTTACATGGTTTTATCATGTGTTTCTATTTATTTTACTTCTGATTCAAAAATCGTAGAAATAAATTGGTGGATTCCAAATGGGAAAAATATATGAAACATTATCTCCTTTCTTCTAACGCCATACTACAAGCTATTTAGGCTAAAAAAATACTTAAAGCACATGAAAGCATGTTTTGTTTTTTCATGTGAATGAAAATTTTTTTTACTTTGCTGAAAATATGGAAGACTATATGCAAATATTAGGTCCCTGGCTTTGAAGACTAATCTGCATTTGAGTTTTTCTAACCTTGAAGTGGTATTCTAAGAGAAGTGTTTATTGACAAGAACAACAAGCAATCCACATTTTCAGTTTAACAAGTTAAAAAAGAAAGTATCAATAAACATGAGGCAAAAACACCTTTGCCTTTTTGTCTCTTTTCTAATTGAGTGGGGAAAAAAATCACCTTGACATAGGGGCAGTTAAAGCTGGTATTCTCACAGCTGTTAATTTGTCAGTCTGGTAGACACCGCATTTCATGAAAGCAGTAGTTAAATGCATGTCACCATCTTTGCCATTTTTGGAACATTGCCATTTACATTCTTGTTGCAGAAGTTTTGTTAGCTTTATGATCAGCTAGCATTGTCCATGTGAGTTGGGCTGCATGCACACTCCTTTTTTGGGATTTACATTTACATATTAGCAATGCCTGTTGCTAAAAGTGGAGCCAAGACCATAGCACTGCTCTCTCTTAATGTGAATACACAGAATTTTCTGATACTTGTGTATATGCGGGATCAAAACTCAATGCAACACAGATTTGCCATGGCTTTTTATTCTAACAAGTTATTACTTTTTTGTATTATTTTGCTGGTAGTGAAAGAGATGGGGAACAGAAAGGAGCAATGGCATTGTTAGAGTTGCTTCCACAAAGAACAGACTTTTTGAAAAGGAATGGGGAACGGGAGGCTGGGACACTGATGGTGAGCCTTGCTCTTTGTACCAGTCATGACATTCTGCAGTAGCACCTGTGTTGCTGTGGATGGTATTTCCTTTTAAACTACTCATTAGCTGCTCGGAATATCAGTCAGAGCAGGTAGTTAGGTCAAACTTATTAATAAATGGTTAGTTAATTGTTACTGATCATTATTATGTTAAGATATTTTAAAATAACATTTAAATAAATTATTAAGCCTTTCCAGTGTAAACATAATATAGGGGGAAACAAGAATTGCTGCAGAACTAACACAGAATATTAAAAAAAATCTCAGTTCTGGAACAACACTATGTTTGTTTAATTTCCACATTAGTTTTAAAACAACGGCAATTAAAATTAAAAGAAAGAAAAGAATGAATCTGTGCAGAATAAATCTCTGGTATACAAAAGTGAATAAGATTTTTATGTTCTCTCTCTCCCCAAGAAAAATAGAGCCTGGCTTCTTTATCCTTGGTGTGGTTGCAAGGGAAGAGGAGACAGTTTTGCCTTTTGAAGTACAAAACATTTTTGAAAAATGCTTAAATCCCACAGGAATGTAAGAAAGGTAACACCTAACGCCCTGGGACCAGGCCAATGGTTCATAATCCTACCAGTAGAGCTGACACCTGAGCCTGCTCAAAAAATGCTCACCAGAAAATCTGCCCTGGTTCTACATTTAGTCATCCTGAAGCACTGAGCTAAGCACTTAGATGAGGCCCAGATTTCAGGTCTGAAATGTATGGCAACTTATTCATCATTTAGGTACAGGTGATTGGTCTGCTCTTTAAAAATATGTATAATATTTAGAGGAAGTCACCTTTTGTGTAGTGGCCAAGAGATTAGAGCACATACGCAGAACTGAGAGTCCTGGGCTCAGCATCCTCCTCAACCCCTTTCACTCTGAGGAGCACCTTCCCCACCAGGATGCCTGGGCTTCACCTCAAGCCCCAGCCCATGGCACGCCACGGTGTTGCACAGGGCTGTGATTAGTTTGATACAAAGATCCCCTTTCAGCAGCGCAGCCCCAGCCTTAGATTCCTGACCTCAGAGCAGCTTGTGAGTTTTGTGTTAGGGCGTAGCTGGAAGGGAGCAGGGCTGGAAACCTCCCAGGGCAACACTTCTCTGAAAGGCAACTGAGTCATGCTCCCTTTTTGTTTGCTATCTCTGTAGCCCTATGAATTGTGCATTTCTTTCCACTCAGTGGCACCGCTTCAGCTACGACTCCCACTGCAGTTTTGCTTTGAGCCTGGTTGCTAGGAGATGGTAGCTCTGAGTTCAGGTCCCCTCCTCACCGCAGCTAGCAAAGACCTTGCATCTCCAATTTTCCGCCTCTTCACCGTGTATTGCAACAAGGAGCCAGGACTCAGGTCTCCCACTTCTTGGCCATGTGCTCTAACATGTAGGCTGGTATGCACCAGGGTGCACCAAGCACCCTTGCTGTGCCCTCCAGCCAGGTTCTGCTTGCTGTGCTCTGCTAGAAGCTCAGTGCATCAGCTCTGCAAGAAGCTCACTGTTAGGTTTTCGGTGCACTGACTAGAGGGGCTCTAGAAGACATGTAAATCCAGGGAGAGCAAATTTGTGGGTTCCAGACAGTCAGGATAAGGCAGCAGGCCCTGAGAGACTCTGCTCAGCTACAGGAGTTGGCCCCCTTTGCGCTGCATCCCTTGCACATAGTCCAGCCCTTGATAAATTTGCAGAAGATCCCTTATTGATCTTTGTGAGAATAAAAGGAGTCTCTGAGTGAGTCTATGGTAGGAAGTATCATCTAGTTTTAGACATAAGGATACAGAACATCTCAGCCTTGAAAGTGTTAAAGATTTGGATGATGAGTTAAGTTTTGTTGCCAAGACGAAAGTTCACTGTAAGCTTATGAATATTTTCTCAGAGAAAATAGTACATTTTCTTTTATAAGAGACAGCAATGACCTTTGGAGATAAAAGGTAAATGATATTAAAGTTGAATTTCTGGCAAAAATACATTCCAATTTTGGGCCTTTGTTTAAGCCTGTTATTACTTAAGAAAATGCATAGGAGACCAGTTTGGCCAACTCTCTTAAAAAAAGCAAAGCTTTGTCTCAGCTCATGTTAGTGCCCAAGAGGCCCCATTCTGATTGTTTATGGAATTAATTATCTGATGGTTCAGTGTTCTATATTAAATATTAAAACGTCTGTTAATAATATATACCTTCTCTGGAGTCACCTCAGTTGTGCCCAAGTCTCTTTCACAGATAAATATCTACAAGACAGGGATATCTTCATCTCAGAAAATTTGGTAGTGTCTTATTTGAGAGGTGGAACCGGCGATTGTTCCTAATGCTGCTTCAGAGCCCTTTTTGCTTCAACACAGAGACTGGATGCTGTTTGAACTGTTTAATCTCTCAGTGCTGGTATATACATTCTTATTTTTAAGTAAACACTGTAAAAAGGATTGAGATATTTCATAGCATTCTTAATAAGTTTGGGATATTTAGTAACCATAAAAGGGTTGTGCAGAAGAGGGAGGCATAAAATGGACAAAATCTTACAAAAGGGGAGATCATTCTAACAGATCATTTTTTAGTTAACTACTCTGAAAAGGTCTGCATTCTCACCTCTATTTTTTTAAATACTGATCTTCCATAAATCCGTTTTATTTGAAATAACTGAAATATATTTTCATCAGATAAAAGTGTAAAATCAGGCCCATAAAAAAGAGTCTACAAGATAAAAGAAACAAAGAAAAAGTTCAAATACATTTTCAGACTAAATCAGAGATACTGGCACTCAGGTCCCCATGGTGGACTGAGCAGTCACACACTGATAGTTTTCCTTGTTTCCAACCACTAAAATACATTAAATCTTCTCTTAATGCTTTTCTTTTTTTCTCCTGTGTCATTACTAAGTTGCCACAGGAGCATTCTGTGATTATGAGTGGAGGTGAGGTGTTCTAAGAAGTACCTATGGTAAGTGCAGATGGGAAAAAATACACTTTCACCTGAAGCACTATCTCCTTTAGGGGAAAGTTGGAGGGCTGTTGTGCTAAATCCTGTTAAATATTATGCGATTGTCTAAGAGGCAAACAGGGAGCATTGAGGGAAACTCATGGTATACAAACAGTTGCTGCTCATACACAGATCACAAATGCTTTCAAGTCACGTTTGTAGAGGCACCCTTACCCTTGCCCCTTGTGTGGATGGACACTCACTCAGCCCTTTGCAAACACAATAAATCTTGTTTTATTCTGTTCTTCTATTCTTTCTGTCATTTCTGAGGCTGATACATCAAAAGAAGTAGTTGATGCATTCTGTATTGTTTTTTCTTATCAAGAAAGATATGATTCTCTGGCGCAGAAGAGTCGTTCCTGTACTCAGAAAGTAATGGCTTTTTTCTGTCCTTTCCCATGCCATTTCTGGTCAGAGTTGGGTTTTGCAGGCAACTGTGAGCTCTTCAGGGTGAGAGGATGCATCTTTTCCTTTGAGAAACCGTATGGGCAGCTTCTGGAGTACAAATAAACAAATATTCTCAGATTTGTAGGAAACCTGTATTCTTGCTTATTTCCATTGTTTGTTTTCAGCTGATATTTGGTCAGTCAGAAACACATCTATGCTTATTTAACATGTATTTTACTTTTCTAAAAGTAATAGACGTGGAGTCTTAACAGTGGAAAAGACCTTCTCGTGCAAGGTAAAATGTAATGATAATTCAAAACCTTTCCTTGTTTTTGCAGGATGAGGCTGCTCCAGCTGACAAACAGTACAAACAGGAGCCAGCCCAGGTCACTTACTCAACATCAGCTGTTTCCAGCACACAGGAGGTGTTGTACATCAATGGCAATGGGACCTACAGTTACCATAGTTACAGAGGGCTCGGAGGTGGACTGCTAAATCTCAACGATGCTTCTAGCAGCGGTGAGTTTCCTTACAAAATGTGCCTGTGTACATATGTGCTCATGTGTACATTTCCCCCTGCGGTACAGAAAGCTAGTCCAAGGGGTTCAATATCCATAGGCTATTATCAGATAATGAGCAGGAACACAATCCCACAAACAGCTACCACTGAGCAAAATCCTCGCTCACTGCACACTAGTCTCCTTTCAGTTTCAAGGGGATAATTCACAATAGGGCGAGACTGAACCTGAAGTCTCTAACAAAGCTGTGTAAAAACAAAATGCTGGGTTAGATCTTCAGTTGATTTGCATGACTTTATGAGGACCTGCCCTGTCATTGTCCTCTCCTGTACTGGTCACAAAATGAGGCCTTTAGTATTTTTGTGGCTGAAGTTTGAAAACACTGAACTCTATATTTTATAACAGAAATGAATTGACCTAGATTTCTCAAATGGTGTCTCTAGCTACTTTAATTTACTGCAGATAAGGATCTGGTGTAACGAGTGTTAAATGAGAAATCAGCACATCTGTCCTCTAAACTAAAAATGATGCAGGTAATTACATGTCACCATAAGGTTGTATGCCCCTCTGAAAAAAAACAGTGGTGTCATTTGTTTAGACAGCATTCCTTCTTGCATTAGCAAGCATCTGTAACAAACAAATGTAAGTTAATTGTAGTATTTGTTTTAAACAGTCCCCCACATTGGCTTACTACAAATTCATAGCAAAGGAAACGGTTTGCCCATGCTGGTAACAAGGGTATTGTCTGTCTGTCAGAGAAAAGTGTTTACTCTGGAAGACTGAGAGTCTCTTGCCTCCAAGAGTGGTATTTAAAAAATGTCTGAGAGGACAGAGAAATCCCTGGGTTTTTGTCCTGGCTGATCCCTCTCTGGCTGAGGAGAGTGCTGCTTCAGGTACATGGGCTGACTTAGGCAGGATGGCAATTGTTCAGCTACAGCCTCTATATTCAAAATGCTAAGCAGTTTTCAAAACACTATCAGGGCTGCAGCCTGCAAGGAGTTACTGGTATGTGGTGTCCTGGTGACCTTCAGTCATGTCTGCTTCCTCACCTCCCACCCCCAAAATCCTCAAAGGTCTGTGAATGATTTGCATTAAGTTTTCAAAAGGCTTTAAAAAGATAATATTTTAGTTGTCAAAAATCTTTGACTTCAAGAGAGTGAATGATTACAATTGTTTCCATATGCATGAAAAACACATCTGAGGTACTGAATATGATCTCTGATCAAATATTTTCATAAGAGTAAGACAGGCCGTGGAAATCTGGTTTCTTGGGAAAATGCACAAGAACTTTAAAATTGTCTTTTACATTGTGGCCAGAGAAGATCGGAGCCAGTTCCCAGTGAAAAAAGTTGGCATTTGCTCTTTCACCCAACTAAGAGTAGGATTAAACTCCCCATGTGTTATTTGTCAGCAGAAGCTCTCAGAGTTGTCCTGTTTTACATAATCTTAAACTGTGAGGAATCACAACTGTTTCGTGTACTTGTTCTTCCCTTCAAACCTCTTGTAATAGGATACATTTTCATAACTCCCATTTTTCAGTGAATTGTGGGATTTAGGCAAAAGTATTCTATGTCACTTTAGCGTGCAATTTTAAAAAATGAGGTACAAATTCAACATCATAAACTAGTGTTGCTTTCTGATTAGAAGCAACATTTTCTGTGTACCTTTAATGTAGAGGACTCCAGTGTTTTTTCACAATTGAAGATCAAGATGGGTTTTGCAGGCCACACAGTGGTTATTCAGGAACTGCCCGATGCTGCACAGCTAACGCAGCCAGGGAGCTCTGCAGCGCACTGCATTTCTCTGTGTAGCATTGCTGGCGTGAAGGGACCAGTGGATGCTTACGGTTTGCATACTGACATGTGCTCAAACATTTCTTCTTTCCTGCCTTTCCCTACTTTCACTGGGAAATTTTGTCCATATGTCCTCTTACTTTGGAAGACTAGTAAACCATTGCACCTCTCCCAGGTGGTTATGCATGGTTGGAGTGTTGTGCAAAGGTGTCTGTCTTCTCCACAGGGCTCCTACAGGATCCAAAGCATCTAAGTTTCATGAACCTAAAGTCTGTGTGCCAGCACTTGGAAACCAGTTGTTGATGCTAACTGTCTACCTGGCAGCTGATCTGTGACCCAACTGCCACTTCAGGAAGATCATTAGGAAACTTGTTGAAAGGCAACTCCATCAATTTCTTAGCTTCATTGCAATGAAGCAATCATTAGCCAACCTAATTATCACTTGGCTATTGAGGGTAAAGTGCTCTGGCTCCATTAGCTGGTTTCTTTACAGGAGAAATGGGAGGACTTGGAGGCCAGTTCTTTGGAATCTGTCAGTCCTCTCTGATATGTCCATGGATACTTGCTTTTTCATTTGTGGACTAAGAGCAGTGGATGGAGTTGCAGTTGAGAGGGGTAACTGTTGCCCTCCTGACAGACCTCACAGGACGGTTGTTTGCAGTCATTATTCTGTTTCAAGGACTCTTGTTCCAAACATATGCAAGGCTGTTATGATGGTTAATGAGTTCCCTCTCTGGAGAGCAAGATACTTGGTTGTGAATTGTTTTCAGGACCTAAGTAATTTAAGAATGCATTTCCTTTTCAATTTAGTAACCCATCAAATGTTGTTGTCACATTTACAAATGTTGTCCTAGTGTAAAAATAAATATACACCTCAGTCAGGATGTGTTTATAAACAAATATTTTTGTGTATCTGCTAAAACAGAAAAAAGGAGAAGTTGCAAAAGCTACCTAAAACTCACTGCTTGAATACCTATATCTGGTCCTTCCCCCCAGTAATATAATTACTATGTCCAATTAGCTCTCCTATCTAGTAGTCCAACTGATGTGTCTATTTTGTATGCTGTGACTCATTTAATTTGGTTATTTCTTCTCCTATAAAGTTCATCCCTACTCTGATCCCATCTTACAGACTTAGCTATCTGCTCGACCAACTGTTTGGTGGCCCTGGCTCAGGGACCTCTCTGTGCCTCCTGTTGCAGTGCTTCCCTCCTCAGCCTGTCCTTCCACATGGCTAATGACAGAACCATAATTAGCTCCTTACACAACTGTATGGGGCAAGCCTTCATGCAACTGCTCAATATGAGCAAGCAGAACACAACAGCTTGTACAGTGACCCCTCCTTTACTGTGGGCAGGAAAAAAGCACAGCAGGAGAAGGCTTGGGCTTAGAGCACCAAGGTCTCTTTTTGCCCTCCTTTTAAACCCTTTAGGCCAAGCCAGCTCAGCTGGAAAGCTTCACCCCATTACCAAGCAATCTGTGGGTTGACAGAGCTTCTGTCAGCCTGTACGTGGGCTGGGAAGAAGCCTTTGGGCACACTGTCCTTGATTCTTGTAGATGTTAAAGGAGAGCTGCTCTTTGAGAAGGGTGGATTTCCACAGCTCTCGTTTTTAAGGCTAGTGCAGTTCCTGTTACAGAACTGAACGGAGAATCTCCAAGGTGCGGTAGCCCAGTGGGTGTAAACAAAGTTTGCTTGCCAGCTCCTAGCCAGCCACAAAGGCTTCAGCTGGCCTTGCTCCATCACACCTGGACTGGGCTTGGAGGTATGCCCAACCTGAGGGCAGGAGGGTGAGGACAGGAGACAGGCTGCTCTGTTGGGAGCAAAATCTCTTGCTGCTAGAAGCTGTTGAAATCCCTGCATGCTGCCTAAGCCTCTCCTGACAGAGTGAGATCACCCTGTCTCCCCATGTGTTTCTGTCCAGTGGGTCGCTGTCCACCCTCTCTCAGCTGCCAGTATTCTCTGAAGCCAGGGTGGGCTTTTCAGAGACTTGTTCTCCACAGCCACTTTGTTCCCTGAAGTCCATTTTCCCTAAGAGGTGTGGAGAGTCTTTCTGCTGCCATTGCTGGGTTTCCTGCAGGTGATTTGGGGCTGTTTCTTCTGCATCCTTGCCGGGTTTTCTAGGCAGAAAAGTCAGTAATTTCCCTTTGTGTGTGTAAAAAGAGGGTGTTTCAGACTCGATGGCAGGCTGGCTATGCAGGACATGCCCTCATGTCATCATAAGAAAAAGCAGCTGTTGTGTCTCTGTTTCTCTACACAGATGTGCAGCCTACCTCCACCACAGCCGCAACTCAGCACTGTATCCCAGGCACCACAAACGTCCAGTCCCCTTCCAGCTCAGGTGAGTCCTCCTGCCGAACTTGAATATGTTCACACCACAAGCAAATCGTGAGCCCAGGCAGGCTTCTCTTTCAGCCTCCTCTTCCACAGGCAGGCCTACAGACCATGACCAATGGTCCCATGGTCCAGCTGGTAGCTGCCAGACTCCCACCGCACCGCTCACCTCTCCCTGCTGCTCCCTTCCAGAGGCCCAGAAGGGCTGCGCTCTCCCAGCCATTCCCCACTTTAGCCAGGCCTCTTAGCCACATGCAGATCAGCCTTCCTAGTCCTTCTGCCTCCTGGTCCTTCAGGTAGTGCAGCCCTGCTGAAGATGACAGGGTAGCTGGGGGAAGCTCCCAGAGCTGATGCTGCTGAGCCCCAGCAATCAGCACAGCCATGCTGCCCTGGGGCAGGGAGAGGAGGGTCGAGGACTCTTGTCCACTTTTGCATGTGACAGTAGGGAGGGTGTCTCATTTCTGCACCCTCAAATTTAGTGAAGTTGTAACCTTATGTAAAATCTTGGCATTTGCATGATCAGTAGCATCACTGGCAATAAACTAGGAAAAAGAAAAAGTCCAGCTGAGAATATCCAGTATGTAGCTAATTCTTGAAGTGCTGTCTGGGTTGCCCGCAGCATGGTGGGCCATGATGTAGGGGTTGAATGGGATTTTTGCTGTGGTTGCTCTCTCTAGCTCTTCTTTATACCTCTATTCTTGTGCTGTCTTCTGTGTTCTCGGTGCTACCCTGATGACATCAAAGTAGAGAGAGAGGAAAGACAAAACAGCTTGTCTCTGACACCACTGGAGTCTGGGGCATGAAGAGACACAGAACAAGAGTAATAGTGTTAGGAACCTGGGAGGGCGTGTTTAGTCCCATTTTAAAAAGGCAAAATGTGAGGTTGGGAGAAGTTAAATGGTTTGACCTATGTCATGGCGGCAGTGGGAATTTCTCTGTGGGAAGTGCTGGCTAAATTCTATATTAAGGTCATCCCTACATTTCTCTTCTCCCTTCCTCCTCCTCTTCAAATTATCAGATACATGGCATATGCAAGTATTAGTCTGCCCCCGCCATAGGAACGGAGAGGGAATATCTGTGGATATATTGGACAGTATCCTACTTTTCTACCTTTGCACAAATCTCAGGGGACAGCCATTAAGGCAAGACAGGGGTGTACCACATGATTAATCTCCTATGGTGGAGAGGAGACATTACTGGAGGACCTCACATAATCATTTAATCACAAACCAGTGTGTTTGCTGATTGTTGAAAATACATGGTGTTCTGTGGCTATAGGCATTTCTGTTTTCACATCTCTTTCCTCAGGCAACACGGCAGCTTCTTCTGCTGTCTCAACTAGCTGAAGGTATGTTTTCCAGAGGGAAAGCTGTAGAAGGGAGAAAGAAGCTTAAAAGGTCCAATTCATTAGTCCCTGTTCTCTTGATCTGAGATCTCCCAGCACTTGAAACAATAGTTTTAGGTGCATCTGCTCTCTATTTGAAGGCAGGAGGAGAAGAAACATTGACAGATGCATAATATCACAATAAAACCTTCTTGCAATAATAAATATATCTGATTTGGAAAAAGTAGCATACTTTGATAGTTGTTTCTATTTAGCTCTATTGGAGTATATGGGAATCTAGTACATACTTCTTAAGCCACTCATGGGGAAAAATTGGGGAGAGGAGAATAGGTGGAATAGAAGAGATGCACAAGAGAGATTTCAAAGCATGGGCAAATGTATTTTTCTGTAAATAACTGCCACTGGTTTTTACATCTTCACTGATGAAAAAGGTTGCTTAACTTTTAATGCAGAAGCATAGATGCTTAAGCACATATAGCTTTCAAGAATTATTTTTATTATTCTAAATTATTATCTGCCATAGTGATAACGATTTTGAGAGTCATTGACACATTTATTATTCTTTCAGTAGTTGTTAATTATAAGATTGGTAGCTACCCAGTGACAGCATACAATTCTTAAGGGATTTCTGCTGAGACAGTTGATAGTATCTAAGCAGTCAGTAACAGCACATCTACATCTGACCCATATTTTGGAATTTGATATAGATCATGTTGCTAATGAGTAGCACATGAGCCAATAACTAGTTCCATTTAAGTCCTGTAATTTACAGGAAAGCCATTTGTCCCACAGTGTATTTAATGGCAGATATTCCTAGCAACTAATTTGATAAATGATTGTCTAGCACATGAAGGGTGTATTTTCAGAGCTCTCATGTTCAGTTTGGTGTGGTTCCAAGAAGAAAAATCTCACCTCACAGGGGAAATTGGGTCTATGTAACTGGACTGAGGTGGTAAATCGAAAATATTCCTGTGTTAAAGTGTCAGTCAGGTGGCCTTGGCAAGAGGCAGAGGAACAATACTCTTCTGAAAGAGTATAAAAGAAAGGATCTGCCCCGGCAATTTGTTTAACCCACTACTTAAGAGATGTTGTGCTGTTGTCAAAACATGGGAGGTGACAATTGTGAGTTATAATAGTATGCACTAAGCAAAATAAATGAATAAAAATAACTATCCTGTCTTCACCTCTCTGATATATGCTTAATCTCTGCTTACACATGCAGACATTGTGGAACGTGATAATGTTTGCCATCAAGTTTTTTTAATTGTCCTGAAGTTCTCCAGGATAGGAAGCAGTATGCTAAAATGTGCCGTATCACCTTGGAGGAACCTGACACTGCAAAATTCATTGCAAAAATATTCAGCTTTCTCTCTGTATAAGGATACACTTGTTCCTGTGAAGCCTGGCAGCTTAATAAATAACATTAAGTACACTAAGGAAATAGTTCTATTTAAAGTAAGGATAGTTATTAAAAGAAATGGTGGTGAAGCTGTTCAGCTTTCTTTAGATTTAGTCATCTGTAGTGTCGGCTTCTGGAGATAGAGATACATGAAGTGTCTACCTTAACCAGCTATTTTAAGCCTTCAGAATATCTGTGATTTATTTGTCTGGGTAAAGAAATGTGGTGGGTATCGATAAGTAAAATGTAGGTTCCTGTGTTTCAATAGCTGATTTAGGTAAAATTACACAGGAAAAATTTACACTATAAGAATAAGATGCATTTATTCCTTATTTTCTGAACAACCAGGTATGACTAATGAAGCTACAGATAAGTTATAGCATTTTTAGCATACAGCAGCCTGGACAACCTTTAAGAATCAGTAATACTGCCAGTGTTAGCTGCTAAAAGCTGAGACCAGTATAATACCTCCTGGGACCAGTCTCTGAGTGAGGTATTCTCCCAGATATAAAGCTTGGGCTGTCACAGGCAAGCTTTAGAGGGGAGGTGTAGGGGTCACATAATTAAAAGAAGAACTAAAATCCTTATCCCCACATCAAGCACAACTTGTTCTCTTTCTGTTCAGCGCTCAGCCAGCACATGCAGCTTCCCTTGCTGAAAGGGCACAGGTGTACTCACTGTCCTGAAACCATAGCCATGAACACGTTTTTTTGGGGGGTAGGGAGGAGGGCATTTTGCGCAGGGGGCTTTTCTTTGAGGGGAGGGAGGACAGCACTGTGACTTGTTAAGTACAAGGCAGGAGTTGGGGAGTGAAGTCAAGCCCTATTTTCCTAGTATATAGAAATTAAAAAAAAAAAAAATCAAGTAGTTTGAAGTAGCTGGGGTAAGTTAAAATCCAAGATTTCTTATTTCCTCTGTATATAACGGAAGTCTCCCAGACTAAGAGGAGTTGTGGCTCCTGATGGCTCCTTGTCTATGCAGACTGCAGATTTGCACTTGCACAAAACTTTATTTCCAGTACCTTCACGGATTCAAATATATATATTCTGAAGAGTTAAAAAACTTTCCTTATGACAGTTAATCCAGACATCTAGGAATACAGGGCCAGATCTTCAGTTTGTGTAAATCACTGTGACCCTAACACTTGTGAGGAGTTACAGTGATTTATGCGTACGGGACATCTGGTCTTCTAGTTTTCCTTTCAGAGCACTGCTTTTACTTTGTGTCATCAATTTTTGTAAGAAAAACCTCAGAGATGTAAGCAAGCACATTTCTATGGATTTTCTACTTATGAGTGAAATAAACTTAATATCCTATTCCATCACTTAAAACTTGCGATTACCAATGAGAAAAGCCTTTCAGTTTCACTTCAGAAAGAGATGCGCTCTGCCACAGAAGCTCTGTTCTGCCATATATTGTGTGTGTGGTTTTGGCTGTGACATGAATAAGAGTCAAGGAAAGAACACAAAAGTTAAAGTAGGTTCATACGGAGCACAATGCCCTCAATATGTCAGTGGTAGCTTTTTCACCACCGCCTCAATAAATATAGAAGTCTTTAACAGCTTCTTACAACCATTCAGTCCAGCTGGCTTTATGATTTGTATACCCTTCTTCTCTGTTCAGGGTTAAGATTTTACTTAGAAATATCCTCTGAGCTTCCTCACACTGTGATCGTTTCCCTGCAGCGTGCGGTCACGCTGAAACAAATTCGCTGAGCTAATTGTCCTTTTATTTATCCTTTGTACACTGGAAGTCATTTAAAAGTCAGTCCATTTATGCGGGTGTAAAACCGGATAATACAGTTGTGAGGCTAAGTGCTGTTCATGCTAGTTGCATAGTAGGAAATAAGATCTAATAGGATCCTTTCTGTTTGAGTAGGTTCTTTTCATAGTCCCAGCTCTGCTTTCATTCACTCAGGAGGAGATTTTCATTAATTTCAGTGAGAGTGGGGACATGGCAATCTCCATGTTCTTTGTGGTCTCCGCCGTATCTCTGCATCAACGTAAGAGAAAGAAAAATAAGTAAGGTTTATGGCCAGACCTTCAGCTTCTGGAATTCACTACATCTCTTTCCCTTAGTGCTTAAGATAGCGAACCTGGTTTTGAATCTTGTGATTCTGGTGGGATTATTTACGGGAACCTCTAAAGTATTAATTGGTGTGTTTTGTATTCTGCAGCTGAATATGCTATATTTTAAAATTGTTCCAGCCATTTTAGGAAGCAAGGTCCATCCAACAAGCCAATGCTGAGAAAACCTTGGCATTGACGTACGTTGTCCAGATGAAACTGAACAGTGACATTTTTCTCACAGAAAAGCAGGTTAAATTGCTTTGGATAACTTGATCCCAATTTCCAGGAGAGTATTAAGATTAAGATCAGGCTAGTCAGATCTTCTGCCTTCCAGAAGTTTAGATTTGCTACACCATCAAAATGAATGAGCAATGTTTTTCCAGATTGGCACGTAATAAACTGCTTGATAGGTATGCTGGCCGTCTGTATCCTGCTATATTAAAAAACTCCTCAGTCCAATTCTTCCTGTCCCGATTTACACTTCAGGAGGAAAAAAAAAATGTATCGTGTTAAGTGGAAAACGGAAACATCTCATCAAAGCACAATACACCTTAGCTCATTAATAGCCATGGTCAAACAACCAGGGAAATTCCACATAAAGGTGAACTTCATCATGGCAGATGGTTTTGCCAATCGCGGTAACCTGCAGACTGCCCTCTGGAGCGCTGCCTTCTGCACGCAGCACACAGGGTCTCAAGAACATTCTTTGATGAAAAGTGCTAACCGTATGGGTATAAGCTGCCAATGCAACATGGTGATTGCTGCAGATTCTCTTGTCAGCGTTCAGGCCTTACGAGATCCTTGCAATATATTGCCAGCTGTACGCAGCCCCCACAGATGATAGCGTACTCCTCAGTGTAGCAGCCAGATTGTCACCAGCCTAATCTCATTCATGATGGGCTGTTTATGTAAGTGATCACATGGTGTCAGGGCTAGTCAAGTGAATGACCATTTATCTACGTCTGTAAGGGATTCACAATCTGGCCGCATGCTGATTAAAGCAGAAAATGCGAAAATGGATAGCCAGAGAACATAAGTTTGATATTCTGTGATAAAAACTGCAAGCGTGCAGATTGCCATGAAGGCTGTGATGGCAGCTGGAACTGGGGGCGGCACAGGAGATGAACCTCCTGCCTGCTCTCCAGCACCAGATCCCAGGGCAGTGTTGGGGTGCAAGTGGCTTACACTGTTGGGATGCTCCCCAGAGGCTAATTTTCTGCTGGCAGTGGCCTTGCCCCTCGTGTTTCATGAGTACAACTTAAAGGGTGCCTGTCATATATAAATACAAATCGCTGCGGTTCCTGTCAAGGCAACTGGTAACTGAACAGTTATGGCTTGTTTCTGCTACTTCTCACTGGCACTCAGCTGAGAGCAGATTTTGCTACTCTGCATTTGTAGCTACGAACGTGTGAAACATCTCTGGCAGCAGATCTGAAGCTTCTTTTCTTTTCCTTTGTTATCTGCAGGTCCAACAGATCTCAGTATGAAGAGGCAGTTAGCAACCAGCTCTGGATCCTCCAGTAGTTCAAGCTCTAGACCCCAGCTGAGTCCAACTGAAATAAATGCAGTGAGGCAGCTTGTGGCAGGGTATCGAGAATCAGCCGCATTTTTATTGCGTTCTGCAGATGAACTGGAAAACCTTATTTTGCAGCAGAACTGAGTCATGTGACCTTCACACTGGCCTGGTCTTATCTGAGAGTTTCCACTAATGACATTTTGATTTCCCAGAGCACACACTTCAGTTACTGCACAGTCTTTTAGGAGAGTTAATTATCATAATGCCACACTGTTCTTGATCCATAAAGTGATGTGTTAAGGTGCTTCAAGTGAACTTCGACCTCTGGTATTCCTGAGGTACTTTACTGTGTCCAGCCTATTGCTTTTGTTTTAGTGTGTCAGCATAAATATCGAAAAAGTGGCTAGAAATTAACTCGTTCTAACAAGTGGAGGAAACAGAAGATGCTGTGATGGTTTTAAAAAAACAAAGTGGTTCAAGATCCAAGTGCAATATTAGTGGAATGTGATACTGACTCATTGGACTTAAAGCTGCAGTATATGGCAAAGCGTTGCCAAATGTCCTGTTGCTACAGGGCACAGTTGCAATTAAAAGGATCTTGTATTTTAAAAAAATGTAATTTTTATAAAAAACAAAACAAAAGATTTTTGTTTTCATTCAAGATTTTTCATTTTTACTTTGGTAAACTTTTTCACTGGTCCTGAAAAATGTTTTGAGGAGCTATTGTAAGTCCCCCCTTCCTCTCTTGAACCCCCCTGACTGTGCCCTTCTCCCTGACTTCATATTCTTTCTACAATGAGTAACTCCTGATGCTGGATAATTCTTGCCCCGTGGACTGTAAATTGTCATCTACGGATTACCTTCCAAAGGAAGCATGCATTTCCTGCATTCATACCATTCTCAACTCCATTCTGTAATATATTGCAGCTTTATTAGCAATTATTAAAGAGTTGAGGGTTTTTTAAAAAAGACATATCATTGAGAAAAAAAAAAAGATAAATTGATTTCTTACGGTGAGCTCATCTAACTCCATGATCACTGCTGCTGTCCTATACAAGTCCCTCTAGTTGTGATTGGATGCAGATGATGAATGTTAAGAGGTTGCAAGTGACAATCTGAAAATTTGCACTCTTGTGTGTGTTTAATTTGTTTTCCTTAATGTAAAGAAAAATTCTTATGGAGGAAGGTCATTGACACTTCTGGTATGGTTTGTATAATTCCCAGGCCTAGCTAAAACCTGTACAAAACTGTAAATGGATGCAGCTGCAACTATAATAAAACTCTTCTCTCCCCTCCCCCACTCTTCCCAACCCCTCTATTTCTTATTTTATAATATTGATTACACATTAATGGTGTTTTCTTTGTGCACTACGGCAGGCTTATTTTTAAGTATATAGACAAAAGTACCTTAGTTTATGCTTACTGTACTATCTGTTCTGTTGTTTAGCTTTTGTTGAATAACAAGTTTCTTGTGCATTCCTAAATTTGCCTTATTTCATGTACAAAATTTTATGTAATTCCGTTTTTGACAATGAGTTTAAGGCATCAGTGATATTTTATATCTACTTGTTACATATAGTTTTCCAAGTAATGACTGTGATTGTGACCAAGTAATGTGCACTTTTTCTTGTAACTGTGGACATTGCTATGCTTTTTTTTCTCTAGTGTTTCTAGAATTACTGTTGCTTACAGTTATGTAAAAGAAAAAGAACTTTTGTGATACTGTTGGTGAATATTAATGTGAAAAAGCCTATGAAATATGAGTATTTTGGAGGTACATAGATACACAAACATCTCTAAGTTGTGGACCGATGTTCACATATTTAAACGAGAATTCAAAACCTGAGGGCTGGAATCATTTCCTCTGTTTTGTTTGGGTAAATAAACAGATTTCTGTGTTTAAATACATGATTGTGAAACATTATAACACTTAAATTGACATAGCATTGAAAGCTGTAAATATTCTCTTTAAACAGGAAAAGGAGACTTCTACTACAATTCCTGTAGACACCCAAACCTCATTTCTCAAAATTATTGAGTAAATCCTGTAGGCTGATATAGCTGGAGCTTTGTTGTAATGAATAATTTCAACAATAAGAGTAGAAGCGGGTGGTCCATAAATCATGAAATATGAGTCACTAGCATTTTATAATTTTAAGTTGGCTGGAGGCAACACCATTTTCCCATCTACATTTATTCTTAAAAATCTATTGGGTATCTTTTTAAAGGCACTTATCCTTGGATATGAGAATGTTGTTGCAAATTCTTACTAGTTGCTACCCATCATCTGAGAGATGCATTTCCTCCTAACATCTTCTCACTGTGCCTGTGAAAGCCTCTAGCTCGTCTGTGCCAAATATGTGTGGTTCCCTCAGCTTTTGTCCCACCAGACATTCAAAAGTCTATTTAGGAACCAAGTGCCTTTTTCTTCTCTTCCACCTTCCAATGCCTACAGCCTCTTTCGCTTGCATGCCAGGAGGGGATGAAGCAGGTACCTTGTGCCAGGTCACTACTTTGTCCTCAGCCAAAGAAAAGCTCTGGCATACATTTTCCACAGTGAAGAAGAGTGACAACTATACCTAGCTTTCAAGGTTTCCTTGGCTTTTCAAGGTTGTTTTGCAGGGCAGTGTGCCTCAAACTGCCAACGAAGCAGCAACCAGCAGTTTGACTAAGAGGCTGTTTGCCAGCCAGGAATGCTTCTCAGCTGAGCAGCCTCACTGCTTTTCAAGCTGTCTTGCTATATCCAGATAAGGACAAGAGGCTAGAGGATGAGGAGGTAAGAGATTTACTTCAGTGTTTTACCCTCTGACTCCTCTTTCCTCTCCCCCACTTACTCCTTTTCTTGAGGGAGAAGTAGGAAAGTTGGGGGTCACCATATGACCTTCAAGGCCTATGGCTAGTCTCCCCTTTTTCCTGCTCCACCCTGAGCCTACTTTGCTAGTTCTCCAATTGACTTCTACAGCGCACACCTCCTCTTCCTCTGGAGGCCTTCTCTGAAATATTTAGGGCTGCCTTCAACTGTAGGAGCAATTGATGTCCTTCTCTAAAAGCTCTGACAGATACTTAGCTTTCAGTCCTCAAGTGGTTTATCTGTGCCAAATTCCAGCAGACTGATGGGGTTTTCACTCTATAGCTGTTTCCACCTCTAAGTATTGGGTTTATTAATCTCTTCTTTGGAACAATCATAGATTCAACTACAGTTTCAACTTCCTCTTCTTCTAAGAGGGTACTGAAATTCAGACCCATCCTGTGAGGGAGAGACCATAAATCTCAGTGCACTTTTGTGCGTGCAAAACTAGATCCAAGCATTGCATTAAATTCACCCTCTTGGATCCATTATAGGTCTGACAGCTGCCTACTCTCTGCCTGCTTTGAACCTCCTAAGGCAGTAAATGTGCAGGTGGAGAAGATCTTGCTCCAGCCACAGACTGAGTCAGGTAGCCAGAAATAACTTCTCTTATCCACATCATCTCTAATCAATGCCTGATCATCTCAGCCTAAATATTGCTGTAGGGATAAGGCCGGTCCCTTCCAGCATGGGCATGTCTCCTGAGTATACCTGCTTAAGGCTGCCTTCAGAAGAGCCTTATCCTTATATCCAGTATGTTTATTATACTAGTGCTTCAAGTTGATGGATGTCTCGCTACAGACCTCATCGGTGCAGGCTGGCAGGTGCTGTTCTTCCCTGAAACAGCCTCACATCTTCCCAGCTGTCCTGGAGTTTCCTTGGGAGTGGTCCTGTAAGACCTTCAGTCTTCAGGGGGTTGCTGGAAGGGGAGGGATGGTGGGAGAATATCCTATAGTGTCCCTCAATTCCCAGCCGGAGCTAAGTACCAAACTTGGCCATGGTTGCAGCGGGTTAAGCCTCTTCAGGCTTACATCCGCTCTGGGAAGGCAAGTCATTTATCCATTATTCTCTCTTCTCTCCCTGATTTCCAGGGTAGTTTTCATTGATAGGGCAAGCAACTGTGGGCTTTAGATACAGCCTAAGGTTGTGGGGGTGGACAATCCAACCAGCTTAGCAACTAACCAGATCTGTTTACTGCTTTCAGTGTCAGCTGGGAAACCAGCCAGAATACATGAAAAGAGATCTGGGGTCAAATGTTTTCTTCCAGACTGGCACCTTGCTGCCTGTCATCAAAGGAGAACACCACCCTATCGGCCACGATGAGTATCAAAAGCCACAGAAAACCAGTGTATAGGTAAGCAAGTATTTGACAGTTCAGAAGTTGCCCATCCCGTATGGAGAATGAATTTTTCTGAATGAGGAAAAGCAGATGAACATGTACGTTACCATAACTCTAAAACTAAACGGCAAACAGAGTTATACTGAAGGGATTGGATAGTCTTGCTGTAATGACCCGAGTCCCTGCTGACTACAGTTTAAGTGGAGGTAAGTGTTGGTGGTAAAACTCCATTGAAAGAAGGAGCAATTTCATTTCTCTCAAGTTCCTAGCACTGTGCTAAAATCTTCTTGTACATTTGTTAAAACCCCTCTGAATTTGCCTTTGAACAGCTTGTGAGGCATTCATAAGGAAGACATACGTTTTTCTATATAAAGAAAAGCTGATCTCAGTAGATCCTGGGGTCAGGATCTAGCCCTGACTCCGACCACTATTGAAAACCAGCTACTGGCACATGAAAATGAATTGTGAAATAATGGCAGAAATCAAGCAATGCCACACAGATGGCCACTGGAGTAAGTATGTAGGAATATAGAATGGCTGTACTGGGCAAGACCAATTGTTTGCTAGCTTGTATCTTGGCTCTGATAATAAATAAAATGTAAGCTTGTAGCTGGTATAGCAGACCAGAAGAATAGAGCAAGCATATAGCAATGCTTTCTAAATGCACGTCCATGGCCTACCACAGTTTGAGGCTGTGGGGGATTGTCCCTGGCTGGCAGGGAAGCCCTCACACTGTCGCTCAATCGCTCCCTGCAGCAGCACAGGGAGAGAATTTGAAGGGCTAAAATGCGGGGGGAAGTGGCTCAAGTTTAAGTGAAGAATAAAAAAAGTAGTGATGCAAAGGCAATGACTCACCACCTCCGACCAGCAGACTGATGCCCAGCCGGTCTCTGAGCAGTGGCCACTTTGGACACACACCCCCACCCCATGTTTTATTGCTGAGAATGATGTCATATGGTACGGTATGTCATAAAAAAAATATCAGGCACAAAAGGCAAATGCGTTGCTTGAGGCCATGCAATCTGTGAATGCCAGGGCCAGGTCTGCTGGTGCCTTTCCAACGTCCTGTCCCAGTATAGCTCGCTCCAGATGTGCCAAGTGCAGTACGTAAAGGCCAAAAATTGGATGCTCTTTCTGCTAAGCTGTCCTCGGGACTGGATCAAATGTTGGGGAAGAGAGTACAGAGACAGTTTTTTTACTCTTACCCAAATAACCGTCTTAAATCTCTTTTTCACCACTGAAAGAAGGAGCACAAAGGAGCTGGAAAAGCTGTAAAATTAATTATGTTGTGCCACCTAATTCAGTTAATTTCTCTGAGTGTGGAGAAAGATATTTTATGCAAAGTTTTTTGTTCCCTTTTCTAATAATGTCTGGAAACACAATGGAAAAGAGTTCTAATTATTGTGACTATATATATATAATTTGTTTTGTAAGTACACCTTTGCTGTGGTAAGCCAACTATAAAATTATGGTGTAAGGAGAGCTGGGAGAAAGATCCAGTCTACCGATTGCACATAGATAGGATTGTCCTTGTTTTCCCTGAGAGTCTAGGAAACTGTTGACTTAACAGGGGGGTGGATCACAGTAGCTAATTAAAAAGAAACAGTGTTTCTGAATTTTCAAGGGGTTTAGAAAATACTTTCAATTGAAGTTTTCCCTAATGCTCCCCTGGAAAGTTAAATCAGATAATTTTTCCCTTTTTCTTGCAAGGCTGCTGTTTTCTTATTGTAGGGTTGCAAATCAGTTCTTGGTGCTGCTTTACACTCGGTCACAATGCAGTGAAATACAGGAAAGGCACTAGGAAAAAATGGAAGAATAGGGAGGATAAGTATTTTTAATTCTCCAAACATGTCCCTAACTGTATTAAATTAATTTTATTTGTGGTTGCACACTCAGAGTGCTTTAGCACCGCAAGCTTGACCTATTTATATCCTCTCATATTCTGTAGCAGGGAGGGAAGGATTTGCTATGTGGAGGAATAGCTTCTAGCTGAGAAAAGCTCTTACTGCCCTAGCCAGCAGGCTGCCTTATCGGCGTTCATTTGCTGCCCCTGATGTTTGAAAATTGCAAGCCTCAAGGCATGTTTAGCTTGCAGATCTGTTCTCTAATAATTAGAGGCACAGGGTAATTTTTTTTAATGTCCAATTTTATTTTTTTTTCTTTCCAATGCAAATATTAAGCTATAAAGAAACACAGAAAAGAAAATTATACATTTAATATAAATCTTTAGTATCCAGCACGCAGCTGAGGTCCACATTAGGAAAACTTCAGTAGTCTCAGTACAAAATCATATGATGACTCCTTTTTTAAAAATTATTATTAATAGAGTTTGTTAAGAGTATATGGAGCCCAGATTTCTTCTGCTATGTGGGGAAATCGCTAGAGCAGAAGTCCACCCTCTTCTTTGGACTGGGGTATCAAAGAAGGCAGTAGAGCCCTGTCTATTCTCCCTGCCAAGTTCTTTGTTACCTTACAAACATTGATGAAGAAGGGCTTAAAAACACACTCACTTAAAAAACTACCATATCGTTACTGACTAAAGTTTAGTGGCTTAAACACCAAATCATTTAGATCCTGGTAGAAGCACAGAATGGTTTGGGTTTAAAGGGACCTTTAAGCATCATCTAGTTCCAACCCCCCTGCCACGGGCAGGGACACCTTCACTAGATCAGGTTGCTCAGAGCCCCGTCCAACCTGGCCTTGAACACTTCCAGGGATGGGACATCCACAACTTCTTGGGGCAATCCATTCCAGTGTCTCACCAACTGCATTGTAAAAAATTTCTTCCTTACATCCAACCTAAATCTACCGTCTTTTGGTTTAAGACCATTGTCCCCCGTCCTGTCAGTACAGGCCTTGGTAAAAAGTCTTTCATTCTTTCTTATGTATTGAAGAGCTGCAGTAAGATCTCCCCAGAGCCTTCTCGTCTGCAGGCTGAACAACCCCAACTCAGCCTTTCTTCACAGGGGAGGTGTTCCAGCTGTCCGATCATTTTTGTGGCCCTCCTCTGGACCCGCTCCAACAGGTCCATGTCTTTCCTGTGCTGAGGGCTCCAGAGCTGGACGCAGCACTCCAGGTGGGGTCTCACCAGAGTGGAGCAGAGGGGCAGAATCACCTCCCTTGACCTGTTGGCCACACTGCTTTTTAGGCAGATGAGGATATGGTTGGCTTCCTGAGCTGTGAGTGCACATTGCTGCCTCACATCCAATTTTTCATCTACCAGCACCCCCAAGTCCACTGCTCTCAATCTGTT
The DNA here is from genome assembly GCF_949628215.1 of Phalacrocorax aristotelis. Classification (NCBI taxonomy): domain Eukaryota; kingdom Metazoa; phylum Chordata; class Aves; order Suliformes; family Phalacrocoracidae; genus Phalacrocorax; species Phalacrocorax aristotelis. The sequence goes on along the minus strand of NC_134277.1, from coordinate 121,088,570 downwards.
CATCCCCCAGTCTGTATTCTTATTGAGGATTGTCCTGAGACAGGTGCAGGACCTTGCAGTTGACCTTGTTGCACCTCATGAGGTTCACATTGGCCCACTTCTCCAGCCTGTCAACGTCCCTCTGGATGGCATCCCAGAGGTATCAATGTCTAGACCCATTACTACAGTATGCGTAGGAGTATGCTGTTACGACTACTGTATAATGCTATAGAAAAACCCTCATTCCTGATGGCCTTTTGACTGGTCATTGCATTCCCGGTATTTTTGCGCTGAAGGGTTTGTGGAAAATGTCCATGAAATGCTACAGCTCAGGTATTGTGGGCACTTTGGGGATGTTTCAGTAGTATTCAGAAAACCTTCCAGTGGCACAGTTTCCTAAATCACTGGCAGTGGCACTTCATGCTGATATTTCAGAACTTGGAAGAGAATTCCATTGTCAAGAAACTGAGAGAGAACTGTGGTTATTAGCTGTCACTCTGTACATCATGCTATATGGTACGTTTCTATGATGTAAAGAAGTGAAAATGAATCTTTGCTTAAAAAGGGCCATCTGCCCATCCTAGACACTATAAAAGCGACTTTCTTCTTTTCTTCTGTAAGGGAGAATGAGAATACTAACAGGAATACTGATTTTTATTAGCCCTCTATTGCTCCCCACCAATAAGGCCATGTCATTGTTATGCTAATGCAGTGTGAATGACACAATACAATGAAAGAAAGCAGTAGGCATTAGGTGCCCTGATGAGCACCAAGCCCTGAAAGGACTCTGCAGGTCCAGATCTGTTTGTCTTAAGTTACTTGAGTCAAGACTCAACTCGACACATTTTGAGTGGGCACAGTTTACACTACTTGTCAAAATTTCATTCACTAAATTTATATTAGTGAACTATCAGAAAGAGTTACCTACAGTTCAAATGTTGCAGGTTCTGTCCCAGGCTATGAATAACAGCTATTGGGGCCTCTCTTGAACGGGGAAAGAGATGGCACTCGTTAAACAGAGAGCAGCTCTCAGGCTAAGAGCTTAGAAAATCTGTATAAAAATGAGAAGCATTCACCTAAGCCATAGCTTTACACATCCCAAGCTTTGTCAAACCTCACAAACAGGATGCCAGTATGACAAGGTGGAATTTCAGTTGTAACTGCAATTAAAACAGTAAGAAAGATGATATAAAATTAAACCAGTCACATAATTTACCTAGAAGAAGTGCAGAGTTGATTACATTTCTCTCGTAATAGTTCTTCCAGTGATCACAGCCAAGCTGGGAGGCCAGTACCAAATACTCCAACTATATGTTGCTTTCTAGAAAGCTGACAGCCCAAAGATGAAGGTAAAAAGCTCTTTCATCACGAACTGATTCTCCTCCACTTCAAAAAAGGGTAAGAGTTTGGTTTGGGTGCCAGAGACCCTATGTTCATCCACTGAAACCTGCTAGATGATTTGCTAATGTTCACTTGTAAAATTCAGTTCACCAGTACTAGACTCTGCGTGAACACAATGTTCAATTTACAATTACAATTTATGAATGGTAAACCGCACCGAAGTGGTTGTTACTCATGATAAGCAGGTAAAATGTGCTAGCTTCTCCTTGTGAATATTTCACTTCAGTGAAATATTGCTTTGAAATGGGGCCAAAGAAGAAATAAGTGAAAAACTGTCCCAGTCTGACACCAAACGACCAGACCTGTGTTTTTGCAAGCTGCTGAGCAGCAGCAGTTCTGAAAATCAGACCCCAGGAGAGGGTGGCTGCTTTTCTCTATGGTTGAGAAAAACACAGGTAATTAGGAACAGGATTTAAGGTAAGTATTTCCAGTAGTGGCTCCTGTGTCACTGCCTTCTCTTCTCCCAAAGTGTATTTAAAGTAAGCGTATTCGTGCTAGGAATTCAACAGAGACTGGACTTCCCCCCCGAGTAACATTTTCAGTAGTGTTTTGGGATACCAAAATAATGTAGTGATCTTGTCTCACTGCCTTCAGGAATGACAACATGACACGGTGGAGGTGTGCTGTGTAAAACCCACACTTGTCAAACTAAAGAAGTTTTATTAACAATTAAGCAGTTTTGTTTCTGTTGTGCAGATGGCAGAGCTCATTGCAGTGTTGTGTTACATCCACCACTCAGGCAAGACTTGGGTGATCAGCCCCTCCAAGGCAGAGGTGTGGAAGGGCTTCTGTGTGGGTAGTTGGTGAGTTTGAGCTAAAAGAGCTCAAAGTCTTGCCTGACTAGAGGTCACTCATGGGCTCCTCATGGCTAACCCTGTACACCTCTGTGGTGCCTTCTTAACCTCGTGCTGTACTTGTTCTCACTTTCCTATGGCTCTTTTACTGAATTTGTAGGGTTGGCGTTTTTCACTAAAAGGAAATGCATATTCTTAAATATTTTTGCTTTCATCTGTCCTGAGGAATCCATTTAATAAGACTCCATCTTATATCCACATTCTCATATTAACTCTTTAAGAATCTAGAAATTCAGTTGTAAACACAAAGGCCTTAAAAACACAGTAGTGGCTTCAAAATATGGGTTGAAAAATCATTAGGAATACCTAGAATGGATTTACATGATACCTGGAGCTTAGAGCAAGAACTTTGCTGAGAACATGAAGCAAGGGTAGACAAAGGAGGGTTTATACATTTCTAATAAGGTGTTATGCTCCAGTTTTTCTTCCCTCACTGAACAGTAACAAGCCCTTTTAATGTAATGTGGTGGGGGGCTTTTTCGCAACCACAATCTTGTAAGGGCTAAGATAAATACAAAACAAACAAACAAACAAACAAAAAACAACTCTAAACTCAAAACTTTCTAACAGGTGCTTTCAGTGGGAGCAGGACCCATTCAGGATTCAGGATTCTGAGTTTCCTGAGAGTTGTTCAGGAAGTTTCAGTTCTTTTTCAGGAGAAGTCATCAGACCAGAAACTGGATCAAACTTAAAAGCACTCCTACTTTATTTGTCTTAAATTGCAACATGTCTGTACATGCAAAGGCTTAAAAACTGAACACACTATCTGGTATTTGTACAAGCATCAGTTTTCGTGGGAGTCTGTGAGAGCTGAGAGTGCTTGCTGCTCTGCAGGCTTGGTACAGTGAAGGCGAACGAAAGCATGTGTTGTATCGTATTTTGCAGCAGCTCGTGTCCGTGAATACAGGTGTGCCTATGCTAAAACAGTTTCCTTGCTCTCTGGTCATTTACCCCGTTCTGGAATGTGGTTATTAATAGGACAGTCTTTCATGCTTATTTAAAGTATTATTACATTTCATCATTCCCCCAGCAGGAGGGAAGAGCAGGGAAAAAGTGTGACATGCAGTTCTGGTCATACTTTGCTATGTTTTTGCATTTGTAACTGCAACTTCGTTGGGGCACAACACCACTCCTGAAGGGGGATGATCCTAGTTAGCCCTGCCATCTGACACATCACCATTACTTTTCATTAATTTCCCACAGCTTTTTTTTTTTTTTCCCCCCCAGAAGGATGAAATCAGGATAATCACAAAAATGGACATGGCTGTGAGCGTGCTTTAATGTGCGACAGAAACAGCTAAGCGGACTGCTCTTAGATGTAGCAAACGTGTGTGGCATTCGTTTTGAACCTCTTTCTTCAAAGGAGAGGTTATCATTAATTTCTTCAGAGGATGTCACTCCTCAGTCACTTACCCACCCCGTTATTACTGTGTCCTACTGAAGGGCAGGTACTGTTCCTGGAACAAGGGAATGAGGTATATCACAGAGGTACAAAAAAAATATCATTTGGGTAGTAACAGAGGCTTTTTATTTGCAGCACACCCAAAACAAGGCGTCTAATGTCTGGGTGGCAACATCTAGCAAAATTAACTGCCTTTTAACCACTGACAGCCAATAATTTAAATAGAATTCTGTAACTATTAGTGTTTATTTAACCACTTTATCTCCTACTACACCAAGAATTTTCACAGGTTGCTGTATCATGACACCTACTGGTAGAGATAACCAAAATAGATGCAGCTCTTTCTGAATGATGAAGTAGATGTTTCTGTCTACATTGGGATTGTTTCACATTGGAGTAGTTACTGATGTACGTGCATTTACACGGGCAGCACAATCACTGCGGTTTGGAAAGGAGAGAAGAGGAAAGGAGGTGGTGTGTTTAAACACAACAGCGTCTTCAAGGGGCAGGTGCACCCCAGATCGGTGTGGCCCAGGTAAGTATTGCATACTCAGCTCCTGTGCCCTGGAGTCCAGACAAGCCACTTGAGTTTGGGTTTTAGCCTCTCTTAAAGCTATAATTCATTTCTGGTTTGTCCTAGTTCAGAGAGCAGAGTGATCATCTAAAAGGCACCATCCCTACCTGAAAAGTGTAGCTGCTAGTTCAGCCTAGGTTTTTGGAAAGCACTAGCTCATCACTGAGAAGCAGCTTTAACAGATGTTTTCTACATAGGCTGCTGAGGTTAAGCTTTAATTTCTTTTAACTGAAGTACTGTTCCAGTTGATGGACTATTCTGAAGACACTAGGAGTGAATTGAAGGTGCCGTGAAGAGAAGCGGTAGAACTGAGCTTTAAACCCTTTTGCGTGGTGGTCATTGTCAGGATGGTTGTTTTTTTTGACTTACAGACCTGCTCACCTTATATCATCTGTCCTTTGTTGGGGCAAAAATACCCATATGAACAAATATAGAAAACAGATTTGTATGGCTCAGGCACTGGTGGCTTGAAATTAAAATACCATACTTCACCGTATCACTCCATCAGTGGTGCAGCATTTTCCAAAATGTTTCTAAAATTATCACCTTTTTGAAATGTTCACAAAAATAAAGCACCTTTTCATTCCTCAGTGCTAATGGCATTAGACTCCGACCCTTTCAACCATTTTATTCCAACTCAGAACCACACTCATACTTCTGTTACCACCTTGAAAGCCACCTGCTTCCCTAATGTGTCTTGTTTCATTATTGAATAGAATTTCCCTGTTTGACAGCACACTGGCAGCACTTACATTCCTCAGGGTATGGTTTACCAGTGAGCTATTATCTATGTCTACTCAAGCTTTTGAGATCTAGTCTAGGTTTCCTCCTCTTATTACATTACCGTAACAATGCCAGTTATCAAATTGTCATCCCTGTTAAGTTCTTCCACTGTGCATAAATCCATTTTCACACTGCACCAGGCAGAATCAAGCAGCTTTTCCAGCAGTTTACAAGTGGTATATCTGGCCAATACTTCAGCTGCCTAAATCATCTTATGTCACACAAATATGAATGGGAGCTCAGGTATCTGTAGAGAGGAGCAAAAAATACTAAGGATGCCAGCATTTTGTTGTTTGGTCTTTCCTTCTAGGAAGAAGGAGCACAACAAAAGGAACCTTTTCCTACTGCAGCTGCCAAAAGCAGTAAAACAGATGGCACAGTTTCCCAGCAGGAAAAGTACCTTTCACTTTAACCATTTTTGAAAACTCCAGTTTGAGATGTCACAATATTTTTTTCCCATATGACCATCCCTTTAGAAGCTGTGATTGTATTTTGGCTGCATTCAGTTGGATTTCACCTGAACAATTTTTCAGTGTGTGTTTTCCTATTAGCTAGAGAGGCTCCTAAGCAGATATCCCACGGTTTTGTCAGGGAGGAAAGTGCAGATCTGAATTTTGTGGTTAGATCCCTTTTTACTGCAGCGATGTTGCCTCACTTGTTTGTGCACAAGAGAAAAACCCACTTTCTTCACTTGCATTTTCTTTTTGCAAATGAGGACTTGCTCTTGGATGTTCCTTTCAACAGAAAATTGCCTCTCACCTGAGATAAGGCTGTGGTAGGAGCCGCCTTGTTAGATCAACCTCTCCCGAGGCCTTTCACTGATGTATTTACTGTGCATTGCAGCCAACAGAGGCTGAGCCAGCAAATTTGTATCTTAAATCTGCAGAAAGAGACTGGTTTTTTTGCATTAATTTGCACCAGATAAGATGATATCTAATACATGTTTTTCCTTGAAAAAAAGCTTAATTGGGTAATTATAGCTGCAATGCCACTTCCACTGTCATCTTTCCTCCTGGGTAGAATTTTGTGCCAATTCATACAAACAAGTTACTTAAAAGGGAGTACCTAGCCAAGAAACAGCTTTTCAGCTGTTTGGTGGTTATGAGGACTCCTTTCCCAGTGTCACCCCCCCCATAGTAGTGCTATTTGCAAGGTCAAAGGATGGTTTGCAAGTTTGGTGAACCGAACATTCAACACCATCCACATCCGCACGCCCTGGCGCCCCATCCCTAAGCCTTAGAAAAAAGACAGCTACCACTTTGGACGTCCTGAGAGTCCTCTGAGCGTGGAGCAAAGCACCTGCCTGGACTTGGCGGTGGTAACAGATGCAGGTATTAACAACTGCTACACACAAGAAAAAGAAAACAAATGCCATTTACACATCTATCTTTAACTGTGTGTAAAGACTGCAAGGCTGCATTTATATTTGATTCACTAATCCTCCCACTTCTTGGTAGTGTTTTCCCTTTATAAGGTTAGCGACTTAGTGGCCCAAATCCAACCAAATACACACTATTCCTGTGCTCCCCTTCCCCATACTTCCCCCCATGCTTAGAGCAAGAGGGAAGGGAAGGGGACCTTAGGATGGAGGCTCCCAAACCCAGAGCAGCCCCACCTGCTCTTGCTAGGCATGTGGAAAGCGTGCCCTTAGGGATCCCAGGCTCCTGATACAGCAACCAATTTTTCACCTCTGTTCAAGCAATCAAAATCTTAAGCTTATCCTGAACACACAAAATCTGGCGTTTCTTTTCTTCGTGTGCCATTGTGTGTGTAAGAGGAAAGAGTGTGGATCAACAGCTGCCTTTAGTCAACACAGTCAATCGGCTTAAGAATGTAATCATCTAGAAAAAGGAAGGGAGGCTAAACTGCTGTCACTTGCTGCTAATAAAAGTTACAGCATTAAGCAACAGCGGGAGACAGGCTTTTGTTCACTCTAAGTGAGCATTTGGCTCTCTGTGTGCCTTATACTGTGGCAACACTGTACACTGAGAAGGGCTCTTACAATGGAGCAAACTTGGAGGAGACATTTATTCACCGTGCTACTTACTCTGCCATTCATTTCCAGCGTCCCTGCTAGTTCAGCGAACATTAGCGCTTGAATAAAACTTCCTTGTCCTCTACCATCTAATTCTGCATTGTTAGGCACAATCCAGGGGTTTTGTTTCTTGGATTTTGGGGGGTTTCTTTTTTAAACAGCAGCTGGTTGGGTTTGGCACAGTAATTACTGTTGTGTCATAAATTCAGCATAATGGCTGCACAGCAGGACCAAGCAGACAGGCTGTGAGGCAGCAAGCCCTTGCTTAAACAAGAGAGCTTTGATAAACAGTAATATAGGCCAGGAAAATTATTAAGAAATATTTGCAGCAAAGAATGGGTTTAGTTACCTGACAGATACCATATTTTAACATGCTCTTCCCTTTTAATATATTATTTGTCTCAGCTTATTTGGGGTCATGGGTTGGGGGGCAGGATTTTAGCTGAGCTTACTTCTTATGTAGCAAGCACTAGGAAGGATGCTACAGTCCTGCTCACCCACAGAAGAACATTAATTCAGACTTCTGCATTGCTCAATGTGACTAAGGACTGATATGGAAAATCAGCCACCTTGGAGCTAGTACTTACCTGATGAATCAGATCTTGTGTCCTTTCTGAGACCTTCAAGGAGGTTACCACTGTTGCCAGTAACTATGATGTCCACTGTAAACCGCAAGAAGGGAGTAAAAAAATCACCCTAGCTAGAGGCTGAAGAGTTACCTGAAAGTTATTCCTTTTTGCAATATTGCTAACGTGCCGAGATGAAGCATGAAAACCAAGGCTAAGACAACTGATCAAGCCGTGACAAAAATTAATGTTCAACATGCGAGTATAAGACATGAAAAACCAAAGCTGACATGCAAAAAATGAAAAATATTCCTAAGTAAAACAACAACTCTGGCTGAGCTACTGGCTACCGCTAACTCTTTCGTGGAGGAATCTCAAATCTAATGAGTTTTCTGCATACTTTACAAACTAAGTAAATATGAAAACAGTGCTATAGCTGTCCACATTGTAGAAATGATGATTGCGTCAAAACACTTGAATGGAGAGCAAAAAAGCTGTCCTTCCTATCCAGAATGTAAAAAGGGAGGAATATTTTAGCATCTCAGTGGACAAAGTAAAGACTCCTAGACTTCAGTCTATTGTTTCTATCCCTTCTTTCTCTTACACTATTTCTTGTAGCATCACCAATAATTGGGGAGCTTGGGGTGACAATCTATTAAGATTCAGTTAAGCAAGTGTTTTTCTGCTCCTCTGAACCAACTCCTGCACTCCACTCTGAATACATTGCACTTGGGATTATTAAAAGCATTTAACAAGAAGCATTTAATGTAAGCCAGAATTAAGTGTAGCCAAGATGCTGTGATCAGCCTTTGAAAGACAGCTAAGAAGTGTTGTATTTCAGATGCCAGACGCTAATAGCGGGTGAATGCAGACTTTGTAACTCAGTGCAGTTTGCTGCCCTGCGTGGTGAGAAGCCCTTGCCTGTGCTGCAGGTCAGAAGCCACAACATTCCTCAAATGCCCAAAGGGTGACTGCAAAAGCAGCAACCAAAAACTTCTCATTTGAGTTATTGCTGACCACTCAGTAGTGTCGGCCAGGTTAACACTGCAGAGGCCTTTCTGCCAGGGGGGAAGGACAGGCAATGCACCTGCCAGTAACACTATGCTCAACATGAGTGAACAGTGTGCTGCTGTGGCCAAGAAGGCCAAGAGGATGCTGGGTTGCATCAAAAAGGGCATCACCAGCAGAGATAAAGAAGTCATCATCCCACTCTACTCAGCGCTTGTCAGGCCACACCTGGAGTACTGTGTACAGTTCTGGTCCCCTCTATACAAAAAGGATGTGGACAGGCTGGAAGGGGTCCAGAGAAGGGCCACCAAGATGATCCAAGGACTGGGAAGCTGCCATATGAGGACAGGCTGGGAGAGCTGGGTTTGTTCAGCCTTGAGAAAAGGAGGCTCAGGGGGGATCTCATCACCACGTACCAGTACTTAAGGGGCAGCTACAAAGAAGATGGAAACTCCCTTTTTACATGGAGTCACATGGAGAGGACAAGGGGGAATGGACACAAGTTGCTCTTGGGGAGATTCCAATTGGACACCAGACGGAAATTTTTCACAGCGAGAGCAGTCAACCATTGGAATGATCTCCCCAGGGAAGTGGTTGACTCGGCCACGTTGGGCACCTTTAAGAGTCGTCTGGACAGGGTGCTGGGCCGCCTTGTCTAGATTGTGCTCTTCCTAGAAAGGTTGGACTAGATGATCCCTGAGGTCCCTTCCAACCTGGGATTCTGTGATTCTTTGATTCTGAGCTCTTCCCGTGAGGGACACAGCAAAGCTGATGGCCTGCGGAGGCTCGGGCAAGGGGCAACGGCATCGCCGTTCCCTTTGTGAGGTCTTGAGTTTTCTGACCTGAGCACTAAGTAGCTACTGTCTTGCTGGCTAAGGTACCCAAGTTAAGGGGTTCAGCGGCAGTCAGAGGTAAGGCATTGTTTAGCCCAGAAGTTTGGCGCTTAGCCTGAGATCCTGAACTGGAAGTGACAGCCTGAGTCCACAGAGCCACTGAAGGAAGGAAAGAAGAGCAGCCTTTAAGCCTGACAGTTATGTGCCTCCCTGGTACAGTAATACCAGAAACATGTCATGGGAAGATTTAAATAGAAAGTGTTCCATTTAATGGGATTTTGGTCACAGTACTGTGGATCTCTTTAGCAGCATAAAATGTACATTTGAAGCACTGCCCCTTTGCCTTAAACTTCTGGGTCATTTTTCTCTTCTAGTGCCTTAATGGTGGGCACTGTTTTTTTCAAAGGGAGAAATGATCTGCAGCACATAGACAATTAGATATCTTAACATATTGCACTGCCAGCCGCTGAAGGCAAAATACTAACCACGGCCTCTTCACTTTATCTGTTATATGCTAATTGATGTAACTGCAAGAAAAGGGATTAATTATGAGAATGTACAGTTAATTTCACTGAACACGAACACTACACAAGACAACCAATATGGCACTCCTTCTTCAATTGAGTTTTTTTTTTCTCTGGCTTGTATTTTGCTTTTTCAAACCCCTTGTTACTCCAGTCCTTTATTAAGATACTGAAGAAGATCAGGCTTTGTGTGTGAGACCTGAGATAGGGGAAATAGAGGGGGTAAAACAGGCAGTAGAGTAACTGGCAAAGAAAGCAGGGGAGGGGAAGGCTGATGAGAGAGGAAGACATTGATAGTAAGAGAGAAGCTGTATCTATATATTTTTTATCAGAGCATCCTTTGCTCTCATGTGCCCCAGTTCCAAGTGGGAAGTGGAGTGATTCATGGAGGAGCTTCCCAGTCCCACCTGAGATAACCATACAGTTCTTTTACAACCATGAATATACAACTCTTGATCAAGTCCCACCTACTCTCTAGAGTTCCTTGGAGGCCCTTCCACCTCTCAAGCCAGTGGTAGACTCCCTCCACACACAGAGATCTATGATAGTATCTTCATTTCCTCTCTTTGGGCTGGTCATCATCCTCATAAGCAGGAATAAGTCTTCCTTACCCTACTCCACAACCTGGGTCCCCTTTAAGACTGAAGTTCTCTTTTTCTTCTGGGAAGAAATTCCTTAAACCCACTTCTTTCCCTGTCCCCAGCCAGTAGCTTCCGAAGCAGAGGGCCTAATGATATCGTAGCAATTCTCTTCTCAAAACCAACCGTTACCCACTGCCAATGCACTCTTTTTGAGGACCCTAAAACCAGTACCTAGTTTTCACTCTGAAAACTTTTCCTGATTCCTTCTACTATTTCTGCACATCCTTCAAGCGTTTGCTAATATGCCTGTCATGAACAAATAGCATGCGGTCCCATGATGAAATGGTGATTTTAGCGAAGCTGGTAGTTACTAAATATTCAGTATTTGCTTACAGCTATAACATATTTGGAATTTTTAAATGCAGGAGGAGAAACTATGTGGGATTGGTATGCAGATAAGTAATCTAAAGCAAATGTGATATGCAAATTACACCATCTTTAAAAAAAATATGGAATTGCCCCATAAATGATATTTTGCACAAGCACAGACTTTTGGGATTAAGAGCAAGGAAAATAATTCCCAGTTCCAAGTGGCCTATACGGTCTGAGAAGAGGAACTGCAGCCTTAGCTCCCTCCTTACCTTTGATTCTTCCCTAACTTTCGACATCTTGCTTTTTCTACTTCTTATGCTCTACCTGTTTTGCTTTCCCTCCTTTCTCCTAACCTCTCAGCCACAAAGGCTGGGTCCCTGTAAATAGTTCCCAGCTCAATCCATCATTGTGCACACATGCAGTACAAAGCGCCTCTCCAGCCCACCTCTCACAAGCAGCGGTGACAGAGGTCAGGCTGCATGTGCCTGTCCACATGCAGGAGACGGCACTTAAACTCTAGTTCAGCATGGACCTACAAGGACCCAGCTGAGCCTCGCTTTTGTCTGTTGCTTACAGATGGTCTCATCTTCTTAGACATCCTCTTGTCCGTCTAACTGACGTGTTTTAAGACTCCTGCTGAACAGGTAAAGGGCTAGGTCTCAACTTTCTTGGGAGTCCTGAGCCACTGCTTTCTTCCACCCTTGCAGCCATCCACCTTCCAGCAGAGGGGATGGGCCATTCTGTAAAGCCAATTATCCTTTTATAGGCACAGTGGGAAGGAAAAAAAAATCCCGTATACAAGGGTGCTTCTCTGCATACAAAGATCCTTCTTCCTTGGTTTCTTAGTTCAATTCATGCCACCACATTCCTGAAAACTCTGTTCTCAAAACGTGTTCCACATCCCAGCCCTGATCCTTTGTTCTGGCCTCCACATGGCATAGAACTGTGTTGCTAAATAACTGAAATAAATATTACTTAAGGCTGAAATAAATTTAGTTTCTCTGGATTCTGCTCACTAAACAAATGATCGTGCTTTCAACCTCAGTGTGTGCATATTAGCATCACCTTCCACTTTGATGTGTTGATAAGCCTCCTATCTTCCCATTCTTTTTGATGTCTCTCCCTCTGCAAGCCACCCAGACATGATCATCCACCAAAGCATTTTGCATGCTTGCGTTGAGCTGCCCTACATACCTCCTCGTGGCCCCACAGGAGTCCCAGCACCCCATGGTTGGCTCCAGGTCCTCTGGCAATGGCGTGCCTGAAAAAGGGGGTTCCCATAAGCCATGCACAGCTGAGCTGCATGTGCTTCGTGTTGGTAACAGTTTTCCAGCTCTTCTTTGTGATCAGCGAAGCCCCAGCAGGTGACACTTGCCATTTCCTGTGGTGATGCTGCAGAGGCTCTTTGTAGGCTCAGTTCTGCATCTGTTGAGATCTTTGTACTCACTTCAGTGGACGTAGTTTTGACCATCAGGAAAGGCATGACTACACTAGGTGTATTTAAGGATTCAAAGACTTTCTTCTCTGCAATATGTAGTTTACCCTCCAACAGCTTTCACCTGAGACCTCCTCTGATTACTTTTCCTATTCTACTTTAATCATCTTCTTTATTGACCTCTGTTGTTCTTTCCTTTGATAAATCATCTACTTTCAAAGTTTCTCTGTCCTGTTACCCATTTTATTTCTGTCTTTTATCTCATGCCAGCAACTGCATTTTCTTGACCTTTACACAGAAGCTGACCTGATGGCTCTATTTCAGAACGCTACTTTGAACTCTGTTTAAAAAATGAAAATAAAAAAAATAGAAGTCACAATTCACAGTATTTGCTAACAGTTACTACTACGTGGTAACTACTGTAACAGTTATTTCTCCCCTTAAGAAGAGCTACCAGCAATGGACCTTACTATCCCACTGAGTTACTGACTTCTCATAGATTGGCTTGTTTGATCCATCCTAATTTTTGTTGCTCCATCTTTCAGCTGAAATTTTGCCCCTTTGCCCATCTTCCTGCTCCAGCAAATGAAGCCATCATATGTTAGAGGGCAACTGTAGGCATGACTTTTCTTGATTAAAAAAGTAATTCAAAAAGTCTTTTTTGTTACCTTAAGTATTTTTTAGAAAAACTCTAGAAAGCTGAATTTCACAGACAAATGTCAGGGCGGTGTTTCTGAGGTGCAGTAATCTGCACATTATCCTGTGATGGTCCTGTAAATGCTACCTTAAACACAAATGGTGCATATTAATGAAGGTCCTCACCAGATCAAAGAGAATGTTAAAGAGTAGATGAAGCTTGATGGAATTAATACTACCAACTTTGAGTTGTGCTGAGATTGAGTCAAACAGCTTCCAGCTACATTTCTGTGAGAGGGGGAGGGGGAAATCCCAAGATGACAGATGCCGTGCAGAGCAAAGCCCTTTCTAAAGAAAGAAATAAATCATTTATGTACAGTATTCACTAAAAACTGCAGGGGGCAAGAGACTGCAGGTTTTCCTTTCAATAAGGAAGAAAAATGCATATATAATAATTGCTGTTGCAAACGTACGCAGTACACAGGCAATGAGTCCGGATAGGAGTCGCTCCCTTCCCCATGAAGGAACGTGGCCAATGCTATCGTCATTCTCTTGTTGCAAAAACTAAGGGAATCTCTAACTTTATCGTTTAACTTTGCGAATTTCTGTTGTTCAGCTGAACAACCCAAGATGCACAGTTACTCACACTAACAGGCATGTGCACGCAGTCCATCTGCCTAAACACGAGGAGCGGTCACAGAGAGTACGCGCAGAGCTGCGAACAGAAGTGGCTGGACGGGGTTTGCAGGAACCGGAAGATTGCTGCGCCGCAGCACTGTCCCTGTTGTTGAACTCATTAGTTCAGTAAGGTCAGCTATGTAAGCAACCGTTGCTGCAACCATATTCTGAGTAAGTGTTCTGGTTTTCTCTTCAAAACAAAACACAATTCAGAACCACAATCCAGTGACTGTCTCAAACTTCATAAAGCAGACCGCCCATTTATGTGCTTAAGCACACAGGAGAAATAAACTCTTACGGTCTGATGTATGGCAATGAATTGGAAAGCCTTCTACGTATTGGTTCCCCCTCCTCATGTTAAGATCATTATTTCTTGTTGTATCCCTGTAAGCTGCAGATGCTCTCCCCAGCTGGAGAAGCCTCCCAGGGCGGGGGCTTCCCCGCAGACCGGGCACTCAGCGCTCCCAGCACCCAGCCCTCCCTCCCGCTCCTCCAGCACCTCTCCTGCGCCGAGGGCAGGGGCCACATCGCTGCTGTGATCCAGACATTTCTGGCTGGTCAATGGTCCCTGGAGGGCTATTAGCCACAGACATTGTGTAGAGGAGCTCTGAGAGACTACTACTGACCTCTGGCTGAGTCACCTCAAAGAAGGAACAGCCTGTAACACGTTTTGGCCTCTTTCCCTGAGTTATACTCTCAGAAGATGACGGCAGCAGAATATCTGGGTGTCTCATACATCGAAGTAATAGAAGAACTATTCATCATATGCATTCTCAGAAGTGTATTAATCATCCTAAGATATGCTTTTAAGTATTTCAAAGATCTGATTTTTTTCAGTAGTAGCATCTGTTCTTTTCAGAGGGAAGTTTGTGACTAATGACACTAATTGCACCAATCTCAGTTAACAGACCGGAGATCATAAATGCACTTGCAAATCAATCGAGTGGCTAACATATAAGCTTGCCTGCCGTGCATGTGGAGGCAAGAAAGTTCCCCCAAAACCTAGATTCCCCAGGGAAAACAACCCCATACTGAAAAATCAGGATGTGGTTGGTGGGCCTGGTCCATGTTAGAGCTCCGCCACGTGCATCGTACCTTTCTCCTGCCGTCAGCAGCGCAGCACCGGTTCACCCCACTTACAGACTGGGCCCTGGGTGTTTGAGAGGGTAAAGTCTGAAGCGGTTGTTGGTGTTTCTCAAACATCCTGGCCTTGCATCTGTTGGACGTAAGGAAACACTGGCATATCTTATCTCTTCAAGCCCTTGCTGTGATAGCTGGTGTGCACATGTTGCTGTCAGCTAAAGCCACAAATGGCTTAATGGCAGGTACATAATAGCCCGTTAGTACAGGTTTGCCTGGGATGCTGGCAGGTGTTTACATGAAATTTTGCCCTGCTTGTCATAGCATATAGGACAAGCAGCACCTGGCAACCTCCTACCGAACAACACATTCTTTAATTGCTGCGAAGTGTTAGCAGCAGCTGCCGCCAACCTTGTTAAATAAACAACAGGTTCTGCACCTGCCTGAGCAAAACCCTGACCCGGCTCCCTGACAGCAGGCACACAGGTAGCCCTGCCTCCCCCCCAAACAACGGCCTCGGGGATTAGTGGGAGTCTATCAGTATTGATTTGTCCTTCGGCTGCGGAGGTTTGCCCTGCCCTTCTCTCGGGAGTATGTTACTGAGCCGGGAGACGTGAAAATCTCCCTAATTAGATTTCTGTTTTATGGATGATTCTTGTCACACACACACACACACACAAAACCCCCCAGACATACAGGCACAATGGTAATGAGAAAAAATGACTATGGCATGATAGCCAAGTAGGGTGTTTCGATATAGTACAGAGCAATTCTGAGTTGCTTCTGAGGATCCAAAGGCTTGGTACAGGACAGGGCTTTTATTATTGTCCAAGGAATGAAGCTGTGCTAAAAGCCAAATTTTTGTTCAGTATAGCCAGCAAAGCCAAAAGAACTACATCTCCTGACTTGTAACAAGTGAGGTTGTACTCTCAAAGCCATAAATGACTATTTTATCATTTCCCTTTCTGTCATGTTTAATTAAATCTTGGCATCTTGTTAGATTCTACAGTAAATACACTTGCCTGGATCCACAAACTTACCAAATCTGGAGGAATAGTAGAGAGGAGGAGTTACTTACCTGCTGCCAGGATATTTCCCCTCTGGTTTTTTATTTTCCCTCCCCTTTATGCTGTTGAACTGTTCTGAGGTGCTCTGAGGGACATCATGGCATCTCTTCCAGCCTCCAGCCAGTGGCAGGTGCCTGAAGAGCCTGTGTGTGAAGCAGGAGTGAGTAAAAAGGAATAAATGCAAAGGTCCTTGTTATTCATGAGCAAGACAAAAGCCACCGTAAGAGACAAAGTGATTACAGAAAAAAGAGTGGCATTCCAGGTGAATGCTAGGGAAAAAAAACCCAAACAAAATAGCCCCCCCAAAAAAAACAGGTAACAAAAGATCAAGATGGTCTATTTAAAACTGTGTGGGCCCTAGTCTGGGGCAGGACTCTGAGATCAGAGCACCATGCTAATTGGGCTCCATTCTTTTGATCCATAGAGCAGGATTTCCTCCATTTACATGTTTTCTTGAAAATTAAAAGGCAGAAAACACTTAGCAGCAGCTTTAACACTACAGTTTTAACACACAGACACAGAAAGGACCATCTGTTGGGTCTCTCAGCTACTAGAGAGATGAAAGGGAAAAGGTGAAACAGGAGCGCTGCATCTATTTTGTAGTTGTATATCCACACAGACATTGGGTTATATTAACTATGCTTTGGCAGCATTAAATTCCTGACAGGGACAAGTTATTTACTACTAACAGTCCACAAAAGCAAGCTGGCACAGCAAATCCCCTTCACACAGTCACACAGAGCTAAGACACCATTAATGATTATCAAGAGACTATTACTTGCATTTAACAATTTTCCAATAAATTGCCATCAGCCTGCTTTGCAAACACAGCTGATATAAATAGAGTAAATGCTGTTAAAATGCAAGACTGAGATGCCTGCATGCCAGCCACAACCACTGTCTCTTCTTATGCTCTGCCTTTCAAACTCCATGGTGCTGCAATCACTGCTCAAGTAAAATGCTGTATGTTTAATAGATCCCCTACTATTCACACATCCAAGTGACAAAAGTGATTTTTATTGAGCAGAAGTGTAGGTTTCAGCTTAAGTAGCTCTAAGGGGATATTACCTTTGGCTTTTTGTGGGATCACGTTGCCTTCTAGTGGCTGGCCCCAGCTCCCTCCTACCAGAAAGGTTTCAGGATACTCTTCCACAAAGATAGCCAGAGCGCAGGATATTTTATTAACTCCTTCTAGGGAAGAAACAACTGTCTGACAAGACTCATGCTCTGTATTGTTTAGGAAGCAAGAAAGAACAGCCACAAGAAAAGCCCCTCTTTTTGACACACATTATTGCTTGCTTTGAGTGTCTCATAGGAGAAATTTTGAATATGTTTTAAGCTCTCCACAACCTAGACCAATGCAAAGCAATGGAAGTGTATCAACTAATGGTGCTGAATAGGCCTGTCTCTCCTGCATGAGCACAGAGAAAGAAAGAAAATTTTTAAAATCAAGAAAAGTGAAGTAATTTCTTTCAAAATACTGATTGCACAACACCCATAAGAACTGGAGCTGAAGGAGAGCTCCGGGACGAGGTTTGCCTACTGGACTCAGAGAACCAGGGTGGTCTCCACCTTAGCAAGTGGGGAACAACCAGGTACTGATGAAAAGCAGGAATAGGTTGGGGAAATATTTCAGTCAGTAGATTCAGGAATACGAAAAACAGGAGAGAAAGAGAGATGACAAAACCAGACAGGGCAGTCTGCCCTCCCAGTTTTGCTAGAGGAAGAGCTCACTAGTGAGGCAGTTAACCAAAGCTCTTTTTATCTGCATGTAGAAACAATTTCATCTGAAGTGGCTGCACTTGAAAAGTGTTGGCTGCTTCAACAAAATAACTTCCTATGGGCTTGAGGTTGATGGTGCATATTACCTTCAGGATCATCTGCAGAGCTGGATACTAAAACGCTTATCTGCAAATGCAAGAAAAGTCATTACAAGAAGAGAAATTAGAAATGACGGCAAGAAAACAGTGACTAAGCTACATCACTGAAAGAGGGAGTCACATGAAAATGGCCAAAGCTGTGTACTATTTAAAGAAACAAAGATATGGAAGACAATTTTTTCCTCCTTTGATGTACAAAACTAGTGCTGGGGGAAAAATAGAGGTTGGACACAAATAACAGGGAGAGGAAACAGAATTACAGCTGAAAATTGGAAGCAGAAGCCAAATCATTGGAGGAACAAAGACTGGATCATCAGCTCAGAGGGTGAAAGAAAATGTGACAGTAAGTAAAATGTAAGAGGGCTGTTATGAGAGAGCTGAAGAAAATGAAAACAAAATGCCAAGAAGTTCAAAGGAAAGACTTTCAGCTGCACAGACTACAAGGAGCAAGTGGTCAATGACAGATGCATGGGCCTGGAGGGGAATCCAGACACCGATGGGGTGGGCATTTTTTTAAATTCAACATCTCACCAGCAACCCCCTGCTTCAACAAATAAACTGTATATTATTGCAGAAGAGAAAAAGTCGTCAAAGTACTGATTAACATAGCTAAAGAAAAAAAAATGTTTAAATCAAAATGGGACGTTTCCCCTTAAACTATTATATGCATTATATAAGAAGTATGATTAGACTATTGCAGTCCTCCCTCTTGGCTCCATAATCTATGAATATACTTGCAACACATGGCTGTGTCAGTCCCACCTGTTCTCCAAAACTCTGCTCATGCACACATTGCATACATAATGGGGAGAAAAGCAACGCATACGTGAGAAGCAACTGCCTTCAACGCAATCTTCACGAGATAAACATGACAGAGATGAGTTAAACACATGAATACACCATGCAAAATCCAAGACTTTTTTCTGTCTGTTTCTTCTATTCAGAGCTCTGAGTACTGACTCTTGGGGAGCTGCCAGTATGAAGAATGTAGCTCACCCTCCTTGGATATCCAAGCAGCAGGACTGGTGCAAATACAGTTTTCCTCTCCTCTAATTTATTCATTATATAACTGCAACTCTGAATCTTCTACAAAGTGTAGGAGCATTAATTAATATACATTTGTATACCTCTTTTTAAACCCATTAATAAAAAGTAAGAGGCTCCCTCTGTGAATTTATACATAGTAAAACTGCATGACTTATTATAATCCCTTTCCCAAAGAAATTACCAACCAAGTACATTAAACACTTTGCAGAATGTTCCTGTCGGTCCAGTGAAAGAACAGATGCATACAAGACTGAATTTAACCTACTAGTTGCCATGTTTTTTACACCAAAGGCCATCAGACACCTTTTTTCTAACAGTCTAATGTTAGATTCTTGGGTGGCATCACACTGCATGATAAATGCAGAAGGACTTGAAACATAAGTATAGACTCCCAAATTGTCACCTGCAAACTCAGGTCACAAAAAGAAAGAAAAGGAAAAGAAGATGAAGGAGAAGGAAGGAGAAGGAGGAGGAGGAGAAGGAGGAGAAGAAGGAGAAGTGTTAGAAAAAGGTTACTAGAAACTTCCTTATCGTTCTAGTGCTTTAAGAAAGTTGTGGCTCAAAACTTAACACCATATTCTTATGAAATGTCTCTTAAAGTATGCAGAAGGCTACCCTTGGAAAACAAAAATACCCCAGACTAGTGTAATCACTGTGGGATATCTAATGAGATGATCCTGAATATGGACCGTCAACGTCGAGTCCGTAAGAAGTATTATGTTGAAGCAGCCAATGCCTTTCAAGTGCAGTCACTTCAGATGAAATTGTTTTACAGGCAGCTAAAAAAAGTTTGGCTGTGGTAAACAAAGGAATGCATTTAGTATAGGGCTACCACTCACTCTAACTGTCTGCCATTTACTGGAACACCACCTCACTCTAAAAACAAAAAACTTACCCCTAAACTTGAGAAAACTATTCAAATTTAAAAAAAAGTAATTCCTTTTTCTTCAAGATAAAAAACTCCCCCTCCACTATGTTGATACACCTGATAAGGCAAAGGCATTTATATTTAATAATTCTACAATATGATCTTTCCAGAAAGTCATAGCATAGGTCAAATGAATGGTATTCATGAGACAGAATGAAAGTAGAAAAGAAAGTGGAGTTCAGATTTTAAATATAAAATCATTGGGATTCAGTTAGATGAACGACTACCAAGGGAGAATTCAAAGTCTTTTCAATATTCTTCAGGTTCATCATAGCACATTGAATAAAAATCAAAATGTCTGTTCCTTAACCTTCCAGAAAGGATTAATAACCAAGGTAGGCAGTGTGGAACAATATTAGTGTTCGTGTCTATGAATTTAGGTAGTCACACCACCATTCTGCATTTCTAACTTTGTTTATTTAATGAGAGACAAAAATAAATGCTGGTAGCCCCTATGTCAGCATCCCCAGCTATGCTTCACAGGGGCAAGGTTCCATCCCCTTGTGGATGGAGGCAAAAGATCTTTGCTCCCAAGCAGGTAGTTCTTTTCAGTGTAAACTGAGCTACAGCCACTATATAGCTTAGTGTGTACGTAGCACTTCATTATTATTCTTCCCGTATTGCCATCAAGACAAAAAATATCAGTCTCCTGGTACCCTGTGCCTGGAACTGTATTAGCCTCTCTGTTCGCAAGCAATGGGATGTTCATCTCAAGACCATAAAATGTCATCCTAGATTCAGAAAAAAATGACAGCATGTAGATGACTGATTTCATACGAGGAACCCTAAAATATAAACCAAGCAGCTTTTCTAGGAGGAATCCCATTCTGAACAGGGAGAGAGTTAATTCATCAGTTTGCTCCCTTTTAACTTAATCTCTCACTCTCAAATTGAAGCGTTAAAAGAACATCATGTTTTTAAAAACCATGAGGAACTCAGTTATTACGTCCACATGGCATTTTCTATACTGTCGTTACATTATTCTGCCACACTTGGAGTTATCTAGAAGCAAGTGAGCTCTCAGTGAAAGCTAGACAGCCATGCTTGCATAAAGCTGGGCCCAAGCTAATAAGCCTAGCTAAGAATCAATTTTTTTGTTGCTGTTGCTGTAGGTTGGCAACATTTTAACATGGCTATGTAGCTTCCAGTAAGGCTATAGCATCAGTGAAATGAGCTTGTGTCTGCTCAGGGCCTGAGTAGATATATTCACATCTTGGGGGAATAAGAGAAGCAAACCAGAGGGTTTTATTCGTTACAAACACTAGGCGTAGTGCCTGTGCTGCAGTCATCCCCAGCACATCAGTCAGCACCGGCAACCTGCTGTTAGTAAGGACGCACCGACTAATCCTTCTACGTCACGTCTCAGGGAGCATGGAGCCATATGACAGCTTCCAGAGTCACAGCTCCATCCCTAGTCTGCTCCTGAGACAGCCCAGCTGTACCCCACGACTGCTGCAGGGGTCATGTTAAAAAGCTAACAATTGGCTTATGATTAATCTTTATTTTCCCCTACAGCCATAGATTTGGTTTGCTCTTTTACAAATATTGCAATTAAGGTAATGTGAATGCTTAGTAATCATGATTTACAATAATGACATATTATCCATTCCTAATTGCTACTCAATCCTAATTGTTTCCTTGGAACACATACCTGATTAGAACAACTTTTAAAGGCAAGAACCAGAGCAACCGCTTGGGATGTCAGACCACTGAGGACAGGGCAGGAGATGGACCGCCAAAGTTGGAGGACGTAGCAGTGCAAGACCGTAGAGTACAGATAGAAGCGAGACTCCACCATGCCTCTGCTTCTGCCTGGAAACTCCATAGCTGTAACACCAGCTCTGCCTCTGATGTTAAAAAAAAAAACAAAGTCGCTCTGGAGTGTGAGACACCACATGTCAGAAGTGTACTGTGAAACATATGTTCATGTTTTCCCTTTAAGACAGAGTATTTCACATTTCATTTTTTATATATACTTTAGATTACAGATGAATCTATTGTACCAAAATATTGGCAGCTGCTTTCCAACATGGGAGACTGCTTTCTGTGTTCAGCAAACTCTCCATGCTTTTGACTATAGAACATTTCAGCGTACTCTTGTATATTGATATTCATTACCTGTATGGTTTGCATAACAGGCACAAAAACAGCCCAATCAATAAAATAATATCAGCTTATATTGACTAGCTATTTCTACCCTGAAATAGGAATGTCAAGCTTCAATTGATTCACATTCATGCACTGTGTAAACATAATTTAAAATTAACATGTACAAGATAGAGTGTATACTATTATTACCATGTGGAGTAACAAAGGGGATGCACCATAGCACAAAGCTGGTGTACTAGACAGAACTAGTCAATAAAATGCAAGGTATAATTTGCCACCTAAATATCCCATAAACTCCAGCTGCTGCTGGCTGCTACAAAGCTATAGTCCATTCTTGTGCTAGCACCAGTAGCTCCTTGCGAGCCACAGAAGGGGCAGTCAGAGAGGGCACAAAAGATAACTAACCCAGCTGGGGCTGCCTGGGAGAAGGAGCTGTAGCTGCAGCTAGAAGTCCAAGAAAGGACAGTGCCTGGGACAAAGGGATGCTCTGGGTACCAAAATACCTCTCTCTTTCTTCTACAGCACACTGAAGAAACAGACTCCCACCTACCTTGCAAAACTGATTAGCAAACAAAGCTTACATGACATGGTATCAGTATTTCATAGGATCACAGAATCATAGAATATCTCTAGTTGGAAAGGACCCATAAGGATCAGTGAGTCCAACTGCCTGCCCCTCTCAGGACTACCTAAAACTAAACCTTGTGACTAAAAGCATTGTCCAGTTCCTCCTTGAACTCTGACAGCCTTGGTGCCATGACTACTTCCTTGGGAGCCTGTGCCAGTGACCGACCATCCCCTCAGTGATGAACCTTTTCCTAATGTCCAGTCTGAACTTCCCCTGATGCAGCTTTGTTCCATTTCCTCATGTCCTATCGCTGGTCACCAGAGAGAGGAGATCAGCACCTCCCCCTCCGCTGCCCTCCTTGGGGAAGCTGTAGACTGTGACGAGGTCACCCCTGAGCCTTCTCTTCTCCAAGCTGAACAAGCCAAGTGACCTCAGCTGCTCCTCATAAGTCTTGCCCTTGAGGCCTTTCACCATCTTGGTCGCCCTCCTCTGGACATGCTCTAA
Organism: Phalacrocorax aristotelis; assembly: GCF_949628215.1. Classification (NCBI taxonomy): domain Eukaryota; kingdom Metazoa; phylum Chordata; class Aves; order Suliformes; family Phalacrocoracidae; genus Phalacrocorax; species Phalacrocorax aristotelis. The sequence goes on along the minus strand of NC_134277.1, from coordinate 121,065,726 downwards.
TAGTTGGATGTCCTTCTTATATCGAGGCACCCAAAACTGTACGCAGTACTCAAGGTGAGGCTGCACCAGTGCAGTGCAGAATGGGACAATCCCCTCCCTCGACCAGCTGGCTGTGCTGTGCGTGGTGCACCCCAGGACACAGTTGGCCCTTTTGGCTGCCAGGGCACACCGTTGAGTCATATTCAATTCACTATCAACCGAGACTCCAGATGTCTTTCCACAGGGCTGCTGTCCAGCCTCTCATCCCCCAATTTGTACATATAACCAGGATAACCCTGTCCCAGGTGGAGAATCTGGCACTTGCTCTTGTTAATATAGGTGGTGATTGCCCAGCTTGCAAGTCTATCCAGATCTCTCTATAAGGCCTCTCTATCCTTGAAGGAGTCCACAGCTCCTCCTAGTTAGGTATCATTGGCAAACTTACTTTATGTACCTTGGATTCCTGTGTACAGATAATTTATAAAAACATTAAGAGCACTGGCCCTAAAATTGAGCTCTGAGGAACCCCACTGATGACTGGCTGCTAGCCTGATGTAACCCCATTTGCTATAACACTTTGATCCTGACCCATCAGTCAAGTGCTCACCCAACATATTATGGACTTGTCTAGCTGTGTGCTGGATGGTTTATCCAGAAAGATACTGTGAGAGACCGTATCAGAGGCTTTGCTAAAATCCAAAACCAGCGCATCTACTGGCTTCCCTTGGTCAGCTGGATGGGTCATTTCCTTGTCATAAAAGGAAACTAAGTTGGTCAAGCAGGATTCTCCCCTCATGAACCTGTGCTCACTATGACCAATGTCTGTGTTGTCTCTCAAGTGTTTTTCAATAACTCCCCAGAATAACCTTCTCCATAATTTTACCAGGCCCTGAAGTGAGACTGACAGGTCCTGTAATTACCAGGGTCTTTGTTCTTACCCTTCTTGAAAATTAGGACATTTGCCAGCTTCCAGTCATCTGGGACTTCTCCAGACTCCCAAGACAATTGAAAAGTAATGGAGAGAGGTCCTGCAATGACATCAGCCAGCTCTTTAGGTACCCTGGGATGAATCCCATTGGGCCCCATAGATTTATGCATCTCCAGCTGGAGCAGCAAGTCTTGAGTGACAGATTTGTACAGCTTCAAGTTATATTTGGCTTCTCATGCCGCACATGCTGGTTTTCATGCACACTGTCTATAGGAGTGCTTCTCAGTTTGGGCAAGTACCAGTTTCCAGTACAAACAAGTAAGGTCTGAAGACCCAGGAAGACCCCGCTTGCCCTCACTATGAAGACTACTTGCACCACCTTCGCTCTTTCCTCTCCAGGCACCTGCTGCTGTCTGGTGCCTTTGTCCTTTGACCACCCTGAGGAGGGAAAGAGAGAGGTATGTGATCCCTTCTTATGGTCAGCTGAGGTGTAGCAATTTCCCCAACACACAGAGGAAAAATGTGGCTGAGTAGCGTGGTCCTGAGTTAACTAGTAGACCTCAATGCTCCTTAAACACACATAGACATTTCTGAACATCCACAGCACTTCTTTCAGTGCCTGTGCTGTTCAGTGATTCACGGCTCCCGCTTTGCAAGGCTTTGGTGTTCTTGTCTCTGTAATTAGGGCAGAACAAAACACCCAAAAGGTGTTTTCCCATCAGTTTCTACCCTTGCCTGTTACACTGGCAGCCTAGAGTTGGCTGTCCTGGCCCTCGCATCACTTCATCCTTTCTCTGCTGCTTTGGCAGCGAGCTCCCCAACCCCTGTATTCACAAGATGGCCCAAGCAGGACTGGCAGAACAGCCAATGCTTAGTTATATGTAGAGGTAAAAAGAGACCGTATAATTCTCTTTCAATTAAGCTACTTTCAATTAACTGCAGGGAGCAGAGGAAGGGAGCAAAAATCTCAAGCTCTAGAGATAATAAAATAGATAAAATTACATCCTTTCTACAGGGGTTCACTAAAACCTGTTTGGTATTGAAACACACTGTGAATCACAGGACAGTCACTAAGAGCTGTAGGAAGAGTAGCTTTTTTCCTAGTGCTGGGGAACAGCAACAACCACCAAAAAAAACCAAACCAAAATTAAAAAAGCAGAGTAGAGTTTTCTGCCTCTCAGTACCACCACAAAACTTCTGACAAAATTTTTCCAGGTATTTTCTCACCCAGGTTTGCTTTCTTTTTACAAAGAAAAACCCATAAAAACCAAAAGCAAACTGCTCATCACAAACATTACCATTAAAATGACAGCCTGAATGAAAACAATTTTAAAAAATCAAGTAGTTTGTTTTGGGGAAAAAAAAAAAAAAGAAAAAGAAGTTCCTTCTGCAGAAGAGAAAAAGGTACATCAGCTGCCTTCTTGTCAAGTCAGGACTGGACCGTGGTTCTGCAGCTCTCCAGTCCCACAAACAAATTTCACTGACACTCTCCACTGGTGATGAGAGGGACCACGTTTTATCCACCAGCACCCTGATGCTGTAAGAGCTCTGTGCCCTACATTTTTATCTATTGAGGGCTCATCATCTAGTGTTTTCAAGGAAAAAAATGAAGCTCAGTGATGAGAAGAAAAAGATACCATAGAGCACCGGCAGCTGTAATTGGCTGAAGGGCTAACAAATGACCTAATATTCTTCTAGTTAGGATTTATCCAGCTGCTCACTGTTCTGATTAAATAGGACTAATCCATCTGATGAAAATTGCTTTGCTGGTTCAAGAAATAAACTTACCTGTTTCTTAATTTTTCTTTAATTTTATTATTAGAAGATAAAGCTCCACTTCTCTAAATCTGTTTGTTCTAAATTATTCATGGATAATTTAGTAAATTAACACACAAGCCTACTCCCATAGAGCTCTCTTATGAAGCCACTGTATCTGATCTTTATTTAAAGCTGTGAATTAAAACAAAGCACAAGATGAACCACTAAAACCCCCAGACTTCTCTATCAGTGAATGTATTCCATACAAGCTACGGAGTTTTTTCTAGTATTTGACCTCTGAAATAGGAAGCTACCACAGTTATAATTAGCATTTGATTGATCACCATATATACATAGCATTATTCCACTTCTGATAAATGCTTTGCATTTCAAGATAAATATGCCCAATTAAATTGTAATCAATATGATTTTTGGAGTAATTATGTCCCCATCATCAGAAATAATATAAAAGGAGTGTTAAAAATGATGGAACCTTTAACAGTCCTCACCTTATTTCAGTTCTCTCTTCTGATTCAACTTCTCAGCACCCTGCCCTTAAATCCTGGATGTCAGACAGGCTCCCTTTTCCCCTGAACATCTCAGTGTGAACGTGCCAGCCACAGATCACCATCTTTTAGTGTTCTGCTACTGCAGTAGTGGAGAATTTTCCATCTCATCACCATCTGTGTCTTAGCCTTCATTGTGCTGCAGAGAATAATGATTCAAAGCCCTGAGTGTGTTCAAAGGAATGAAAACTTCTAGTGTCAGATAGTGTACTACAGCATATTAAATACCTTTGGCTAATGCCACTGTGCTCCAGCAAACATCATGGGTCTAGTGCCAGTAAACCTCACTTGATCTGCTACTAAGTCCTGCCAGAAGGAGAGGAGGGGAGAGGAGAGGAGAGGAGAGGAGAGGAGAGGAGAGGAGAGGAGAGGAGAGGAGAGGAGAGGAGAGGAGAGGAGAGGAGAGGCGAGGAGAGGAGAGGAGAGGAGAGGAGAGGAGAGGAGAGGAGAGGAGAGGAGAGGAGAGGAGAGGAGAGGAGAGGAGAGGAGAGGAGAGGAGAGGAGAGGAGAGGAAAGGAGGGGAGGGGAGGGGAGGGGAGGGGAGGGGAGAGGAGAGGAGAGGAGAGGAGAGGAGAGGAGAGGAGAGGAGAGGAGGGGAGGGGAGGGGAGGGGAGGGGAGGGGAGGGGAGAGGAGAGGAGAGGAGAGGAGGGGAGGGGAGGGGAGAGGAGAGGAGAGGAGAGGAGGGGAGAGGAGAGGAGAGGAGGGGAGGGGAGGGGAGGGGAGGGGAGGGGAGGGGAGGGGAGAGGAGAGGAGAGGAGAGGAGAGGAGAGGAGAGGAGAGGAGAGGAGAGGAGAGGAGAGGAGAGGAGAGGAGAGGAGAGGAGAGGAGAGGAGAGGAGAGGAGAGGAGAGGAGAGGAGAGGAGAGGAGAGGAGAGGAGGGGAGGGGAGGGAAGGCGAGGCAAGGCAAGGCAAGGCAAGGCAAGGCAAGGCAAGGCAAGGCAAGGGAGGAAGGAAGGAAGGAAGGGAGGAAGGAAGGGAGGGAGGAAGGAAGGAAGGAAGGAAGGAAGGAAGGAAGGAAGGAAGGAAGGAAGGAAGGAAGGAAGGAAGGAAGGAAGGAAGGAAGGAAGGAAGGAAGGAAGGAAGGAAGGAAGGAAGGAAGGAAGGAAGGAAGGAAAGGACAGTACAGGACCTTCCACTTAGAGGAGAAACTTGCTATGTATCCACTTAATAAGCAGAATGTTCCTTTTCCGGTGAAATTTATAAAAGACAATCTCCAACACTGCATGTCTTTTGCAACAGGAATATATGACAAATCTTCGCTATAAAGTCATTCAAGAGCCTAGCATGCATACAAACCAAAAATACTTACTGTAGCAGCATTTGCTTCCCCCCATTGCTGCAGTGACCTCCATCAATACCATGTTTCACTTCTGCTCCATATGGCTGAGCCCCGTCAGTGCAGAGATGGCTATGGCTTTGGTTCTGGGACAACTTCACTACAAAAACTGGGAAAGAAAGTGGAAATGCTGGAAGGTTCTTCTGACCGGACTGCTGGAATGGACCCTTAAAAGAAATAACAGACCAAAGTCTGAAAAGTTTCTGAATGTAAGATCCAACTTCCACATCTCGCTTCATTTACAATATACAATTTGGTTTACTTACCAAAGCAATGGAACAGCAATCAAAGCTGTAACACAACTTGTATTTCACCAGATGGTAATATCAGAAATAGCCCTTACAAGATCTAACTGGCCAGATAGAAGATCAGATTTTGGTGGAGCGCTGTTTGCTGCATCTGACAGAGTACCTTTTAGAAGGTACACATCTCAGCAAAATAAGAGTTCACTGTTTTACTCTGTTCAAATCAATAATCGAAAACTTACTACAAACTGATTGTTTTTAAGTATACAAATAATCAAAAGAAAGAAAGGAAAGAGTATCAAAATGTTTACTCTTAAATTTAATTTATATTCTTGCTAATGAATCAAGAGTGTGTGTTTTGGACAAAAAACCCTGCACCCTTGCTTTTTCTGATTTCCCATCTGCTCAAAAATGAAGGCAAAAAATAGAAGATAGCATTAACAAAAGGTGTTATGTGAGTTAAGTACAAGTGAAGATTATTACTGAAAGAGCTGTGTATAGATATGGTCCTTCAGCAAGAAACTTAGACTTCAGCAACCTACTGTCTTGCCTGACAATCACCAGCCACGGGTTCAATTCAGCATTTCTGACATTCGGTCCTTAACTCTCTCCGACACCTGGGAGACCCTTGGGACTGAGCCCTCCTGGCAGAACAGGAGAGGTGGCAGCAGTTCCAGGAAATGAGTTTCTCCTGGGTAGAGCAAGCATTTTCTAGTGCTAAAATTGGGGGAAGTCAGCTCCCCACTGGCACTAAGATCACTCCCCACTCCCCGTTTTCATCTTGAAGCTTACATGAAACCTGTGCTCTGTGTAAGGCTCTGAAAAGCTGATCTAAAACAAAATGTCAAGGCTTTTACCATCATAAGAAACAGAGGCTCATAAAACTGTGATTGTTAAACCACCTCGGTCAGGTGAAGCAGGAAAATATATATCCAAAGGTTTTAGTAAACACATCTGAATTTGCCATCTTGGATAACTGGGTACTGCAATAAAGTGCCATGTAGAGACTAATGCATACTTACATGCTACTGATTTCCTGGTTTCAATAAATCCAATATAGTAAAATTGACAGATGCTGTTTTACCTACTCAAGTGATTCATGAAGGGCCTGAAACTGTAATGTTGCAACAAGATATGCCATCTGTGCTCGGGTTTGGCTTTTTTTAAAATAAAAAGAACTGACTGGCCGAGGAGTGGTGACAGCACATGATTTGCCTAGCTTGAAATGAGATGCTTGCCACCTTTACCTATAGAGTTAAGAGAATTGCTGGACTTGGCTACTATTTTCCTATCCATTGTCTACCCAGACTGTTATTTTGTAAATGCTGAAAAGGAAGAAAAATAAATCAAAGAAATAATTGAAATTTAAAGCAAAATCAGATATTTTTTCATGTCTCCTTTTAAAATTATGTTAATTGGCACGCATTTTTAATGACAACATTAGCAGCGAGTAATAAAAAGTCAGCAGGATCTACACATGGATAAATAACAACACACTAATGATAATTACACAAACCTTCTGTGTAGTGACATGTGGGTCAGGAATTGAATTTTCACTCTCAAATTAAATCATCTATCAGGTCCCCACATCATCAGTAACAAATGTCACTGGTAACTTTCATTCTCCTGTGTTCAGAGTGCTTTTTAACATCCAATAAAAGATTATGTTTCAAGGCCAAATCTTGACACCTAATGGTACTCAACAGAAGCGTTGATTGCAAAAGGGTAGCAATGTTGGAGTTTCAAGAAAGAGCTTATTTCAGGAATGTAGAGAATGTAATTTCTACTTTATATTTAGGCATTTAGAAGGGCCTTTTAGACAAAAAAGGATCAACTTAAATACATGTGTTTACAGTTACATACTGGTATAACTGCCTTGCTGAAACAGGACTTTTTTTTAAGTGGGTGACGTAAACAGTGAAGATTTAAAAACTGAGCAAACATTTTCTGAATTACTGAGATCAGGCCAAAGAGGGAATGATTGAAGTCAAATCCAAATGTGGCCAGCAGGAGCAGGGAGGTGATCGTGCCCCTGTACTCGGCACTGGTGAGGCCGCACCTCGAGTACTGTGTGCAGTTTTGGGCCCCTCAGTACAAGAAGGACATCGAGGTGCTGGAGCGTGTCCAGAGAAGGGCAACAAAGTTGGTGAAGGGTCTGGAGAGCAGGTCTTATGAGGAGCAGCTGAGGGAACTGGGGTTGTTTAGTCTGGAGAAGAGGAGGCTGAGGGGAGACCTTATCGCTCTCTACAACTACCTGAAAGGAGGTTGTAGTGAGGTGGGTGTTGGTCTCTAGTCCCTAGTAACAAGCGATAGGATGAGAGGAAATGGCCTCAAGCTGCGCCAAGGGAAGTTTAGGTTGGATATTAGGAAAACCTTCTTCACCGAAAGGGCTGTCAGGCACTGGAACAGGCTGCCCAGGGAGGTGGTTGAGTCTCCATCCCTGGAGGTATTTAAAAGAAGGGTAGACGTGGTGCTTGAGGATATGGTTTAGTGGTGGACTCAGCAGTGATAGGTTGGTGGTTGGACTCGATGATCTTAAGGGTGTTTTCCAACCTTAACGATTCTATAACTCTATGAAATGGAAAGGTTGTCTTCAGTTTCAGAGAAAATACACATTTTTACATCCTTTTTTTTTTTTTTTTTTTTTTTTTTTACTTAATGGGATGTGCTTCCTTGTCATTACAGAACAAGCTGACAAAGTAGCTGAAAATAATTCTCAGAAGATCAGAAGAACATAGTGCTTCCAAACAGCACTTTATTCTGTGGTACCAGGAAGCATTTGTCAGAATAAGTCACATAACACAGGCTGTTTGGGAACCCTGAAAACGCACCTGCTCTGCCTCACTTTAGGCACAGGTAGAACAACAGTTTGCTTACAAAGCCTGCGGTCCCAAGCTACACCGACATATGAAAAATAAAAGCTAATCTAATACCTGTTGTATTGAGCATAACTGGCAGCATTTGGGTAGCTGGGGGCTGCATGGGAGAAGGTCATGAGTTGCCCTGAGCGGGTAGCAGCTACGTCCAGCCAGCTCTGAAAGTGGTGTGAGCAACCCATTTCCTGCCAAAACTTCAACGTCAAAAGAGAACATGGTGCCTCTGCTCAAGTGCATTTCAGAAAAAGCAGCAGCCACAAAGGGCAGGGGACACATAGGGAGATGCTTTTGGGCAGATGCATGAAGGAGCCACAGGGAAGGAGACATTTTGGGGCATAGAGGTGACCCATGTCAGAGTGGGGACAACCTCAAGGGACTGCAGCCCAGGGTGACCCAGGCCAGGCCAGGGCAGGGCCACTCCTGAGGGACCATGGCCATGGGTGGCCCTTGCTGGAGCAGGGAGAAAAAGATCAAGGAGCAGCAGAAAGAAACCATTAGGCGCAGGACCTGCCCGTGGGCTCATGGAATGAATAAGGAGGGAGTGAGCATAATCCACAGCAAAAATAAGGCAAGATGGCAGTAATAAGGGAAGAGCAGGGATGTGTGCCTTAAGATGAGCCTGGGAAAGAGGAAGTAAAGTGGGTTACTTGAATGGTTGTTCTCTCATTTATATGCCCCTCCAATACCTGAATCAGAAGATGGTGTAAATTGGCAGTAAATCAAATCAAGTAAAAATTCCCAATTGAGACTGTTTTGCCTGTGACACCTGTGCTTTTTCAGCTGTAGTTTTTGAAATAGAAAAGATCTAGTGAAATGTCCTGTCAAGCTTGACTTACAAGTTTACAGTGGATGATGGAGAATGTGCCACAACTGTTAATGCTTCAGGACCTCTTTATCATTTATCAGGTTCCTGTCATTGTTAAAAACCTATATTTTAAATTGCTCCATTTAGTATCCAACCAACAGATTTTGTTACACCTTCAACAAATAGATTGAGCTATTAATAAGCCATGTTCAAGTCACTTATTTAACTACCTTCAGTATTTAGATTCTATGAACCTTCAGAGTCTTTTGTCTTCAGATTTTCTAGTTTTTATATCATTCTACTTGGCAATTCCTTACCCAGTTTTCAATGTTATTCATTGGTTATGGCCACCTGAATTGCTGGGTTTTAGTAGCAGATGCACAAAAGCCAAAGAAAAAGGTAATACAATCTCTACATTCCAATTTAAATCCAAACAGGATTTTCTATTGTCAACAAAAGATACACTAATTTGTTAAACTCAGTCTATTAGATTTGATGATTACATATGGAAGGGTAATAAATTTTTAACTCAGCCTTCATGTTTGCGAACTTTACCTCGGACCAATATTTGCTGTGTTCATTTGATATGCTGTTACTCAGTTTTCGTGGAGAAAATATCCATTTCTATTCATAGATAGTGTAAGTACACAAACAGTGGTGAAACCATAGTTTCCTGAAAGTCCAATGATATTTTTGAAAGTTCAGTATGATTCTCAGAAAAGATAAATTAGAGTTAGGATTAATTATGTATCAAAGTTCAATATGCATTTAAAGTTAAATGTAGCCAGGCAAATATTTCAAATAAAATGTAAAGAATTAGCATTTTCTTCCCAGAATAACCTGTCTACTTTTTTCTATTAAACTAGCTATATTAAGTATGTATAGTTCATTAATACCATGAACAACAATGCATAAAATCTAATAGTCTAATAGAACACCTCTCACCTTTTGGATATTTCTTGACAAGGTCAGAACTCCACCAGGATAATTTCTGATTTTTAGATATCCTAATTCCAAATGTCTTAACAGACCTGAGAAGCCAAAGTTAGATTCCTTAGTGTGGACTATAGAAAAACAGGGGACTAGCCAAACAAAAGGTTACTTTATATATCTGCACCTCCACTTAAATAACCTCCTTGAGTCCAGTCACCTCTCCCAAAGGAATGACAATGCATGAAAAGGAGGAAGAAATTATTGAGGATGCTTGCCTCATTCAGCACTGTGTTTCAGGAGAGGCCGATTTAGATTTATTAGCAATTACTGCTACTTTATTAAAGGAATTTTAAGTTAAATTAATTCACTATTAAAATTTTGTGCCTTTTTATTACTTCAGAGTAAGTTTTATTGGAATTTACACGTCTCTGAACTGTGGATTGATTTTTGCTTTTACCAATGCAATCCTATGCAAACACGTCTTTTACAAGCATTATTCAGGCTTACTTGTCTTGGATGTAGTATATACTGTGTTCAGACTGATGATATTTACCAGAAATGTCACCTGGGTTCTACCCATAGTTACCTCTTAAGCATACCAAGCACATCCTGGAATCCTGCCCATCAAATGTCCTCATCAGGTGTTTCTGGAGCCAAAGTAGTGGTTTCGACTCTCTTGCAAGCCAACACTTCCTTTCAATGAAAAGAATCACAGGTGAGGCTGATGCATGACTCTAGTATGGTATTGGGATGTGGACAGGGTATGTATTCAGCAGCACTGGAACCACTAATTTAGATGTAAATCTTGGTCACCAGGATTGATAGATCAGTTAATACCCAAGACAGCAACTCCATTGCCGCATATAACCTGAATAACAGAGTCCTGAGGAAAGCTGGAAATGATATGAACACGATGTTAAGCAATCGAAGCTTCCTTTTTCATTCTTCACTGAATGTTCTTTCAAAAGAAAGTGGTGGGACCATTAGTTTTAACTAAAAGAATAATAGTATTTTCTTTATTGTGATAAAGTTTGAGTTTAGTGTTAGAAGGAAATCCCACCCCAAATTTTTCTATGTATTTTTCCATCTGACAGCTCTGAGGACACAAAATTGCAGAAACAGAAATCAAACAAAGCTGGTATCTGTTCTTCATGTACTGTCATACACTAAGAAGTCCTATTCAGAGACCAGAATATGGTGAAAAGTCCAAAATAAATATAAGAGAAAAGGGTAGTCCTTATGATAGAAAGATGAAATTAGAAAAAAAGGCTAAGACCATATTCCTATTCACAGAGGAGCCCCTTGTTCATCCACACAGCCCTCCTGCTGGCTTTGCTTGATTTCCTCTTTGTGGAGACGGACCACTCCTGAGTTCAGAGCAGGTCATCCTTGAAAATCAGCCAGCTCTCCTGGACCCTTCTTTTCTCCAAGGTTGTATCCCATGGGATTCTCCCAAGCAGACTCTTGGACTTCTGGATATTTAAAAGAATCACCCTTCATCTTAAACACATCAAACTGGGTCTCCATTATCCTTTGGAGATTAACAGCATTGGGAAATGAGGACTTGTCTTGAAGACCAAACACCCCCTGGTTCCCTCAAAATGTTGGCAGCCAACAACTGTTGAGCAATTAAACACTGAGGAACCAAAAGAATTGGAGAGCAAAGGCAGCAGATGCAGGAGACACAGCACCACCGGACAAGTCAGAGCAGTAAAGTGAGAAGGAGAGTAGATATGGAGGAGATAGATACAACCAGAGGGTTAGAAGAGGAACTGGAAAAGGGTTACATTTGTGAGGCAGAAGAAAGATAATGAAAAAGTCAGAGTGTTTACACTATGAATGTTCTTACCTGGGGAAAAATCCAATACTGAGATTTTGCAGAAGACCATTAAAATTTCAAAATGTTTCATAAATACTGGAGAAAGGAATTCTTTTCTGTAGTAGAGCTCTCCGTTTTTTCTTTCTACTTTCTGTGAAGTAAATTCTGGCTTTCAGAAGTTGACTTACACAGCATGTTTAGAGAGAAGAAAAGAAGCAAATGATACTGGGTTAAATTTCAGGTGACAGGTGTGTAATGCTGAGGCCAACAGTATAAGCAAGCTATAAGCAAGGCGCATCTGTATTTCCCTCTTGAGAACATAAGTGTGCTAAGCTGCTGAATGAACAAAACTACTGGGAAACACAACAGTTACAAGATCATTAATAAAATCTACAACTATGTTAATCTTACACTTAGAGCTTTTCAGCAAAGCTCAGTAGTGAATGATAGAAGGAAGTGTACATCCTTGAGATCAAAAGGCTAAAAAAATTATTTGCACAGACTCAGCCCCACTCTTAGGGTTACCATATTACTGCCTGAGATTTTCCAGCTCAAAATGTGTCTATAGCGCACGTGCAGTGAGTCCGATATACCTAGGATCCATCAAATTTACCGATGACTGAGGTATGCCTGTAAAAGTGATGCATCTCAGACTTTGTACACTTGTGCCTTCACACATCTCCTACGCAACTCACGTAGAGGAAATAAATCCTATCCATCTTGATGGACAGCTTGGCTACATTTATGATTGTAAATTAAGAAGTGTCCAGGACCTTTGCCAGCATTTAAACACGATCATGGCTACTAATACTCTGTAGGAATATCTTCTCCTGAGGTTCTGGCCTGTGTGAAGAAGCACCATTCCAGAAGTCCCAAGGGTGGCTCTGCCCATGGGCCTGAGAGCTCACAAGCATTCCCAGCCACAGGTAACTTAGTAGCTTAGACAGAGCCAGAATGACCTGCTGGCAAGAGATTTTGGGCAAGGCCCTCCTATCTACTAGGGTAATACTTTTCAACAGAAAAGAGGTCTTTGTTTGGCAGATGTGCTCTGTAACTAGGACGTAACTCATAAGCGTAACATACCCAAATGCATACGCAATTGAGACGTAATGGTGATTAATAGCACCCACGTACTTTGGGACCGTTCATGTGCTTGTGCTGTGTAATGCAGCTGCATTCCCAGCTACCTCAGTGTGACTATTGTGAATTCATGCACTTTTTCAGTGGGAGTTAAGTATTAAGTATGTTAATAACTTTGAGGGTCTAAGCAGGCAGACAACTAAATAGTAATAATTTAAAAATGAAAAAAAAATTCTATTAGGTAAACCCAAGCATATTATTAATAAAACCTTGTCATTTAAGCAATAACAAACCTATTTCTCTATGCCAATGATATTCAGTATAAGAAAATCCATGTGTACAAAACCCACAGTCTTTAACAACATTTTGTATCAACCAGCCAAAGGGTTATTTCTGAGGCACAAACAAGGAGTATTTACTTTTCAAAATGTCTGATTAGCATTTATTTCTTCTACACTGCTACATCTGCCAAAGCTAAGACCTGTCCTGCTTGGTAGAATGATAGAGAATTTATGTATTTTCCGCAACAGCCACTTCTTGGCGAAGTGACAGGGGGCATTACTGCTCCCGGCTGATAGCAGCAGCCGCAGTGTGGGTTTTGCTGCACTTTGTTTGGATGTTCAAATCTGGGGTCCTTCTGCATATGCGTGTCAGTTCCAAAAAAATCTCAGTCTGTTCTAAGCAGGGGGGAAAAAAATCAAAACATAAATAATGCCACTGGGTTTCTTTCTTTTCTGTGTACGTGCTTTGAATACAAGTGTGTCCCAAATAAGAGTTTGGACTTTGTGCACTTGCAATGCTTTTGCATGAGGTGGCTCAAAACCATATATTAACGTTAGAGGAAATAGTTTCTTGCTCCTTGACAAGTGACATAGATCCTTATACGGACAAAACAAACACAAAATTGATCTAAAATACAGTACTTGTGAAGCAGTGCCCATTTACACTTTCTAACACTGGGGCAAATAACTAGCCACAGAAAATCTGAAAAAAATACTAAATTCTGCAAAATGTGTAGCAAGATAACAACGTGAAGCTAATGCTAATTCGCTCATTAAGGCAGGTGAAGTAGTCCTTTGAAACGTTTATTTTGTAAAGTGTGTAAAATGGATTTAACCTATTAGGTTCTACATTTTAAAACTATACAGACATTATGCTCGTTATTAATTACTTCATTGGTTTACTACAGTTAGTTTTTCAGCTCATTCTCTGATATTCAGTAGATAGCCCTCTACTTGTTTCAGCACCAGCTGTAGTTTGATAAAAACATGCTGTGTCAAAGTACTGTTTTCTTCATAATGTGTCCTTATGAGCTTAATGCCACAGTTCATCTCTTGTGTATTGTATATTATTGATCTTGAAGATCTTGAAATCCATTTGATCTTTTAAAATTTAGAACTTCTTAATAATGGTTGACAGGTGTTATTAAATTTAGTTTAGGATGACCTTACAGACTGTGTTTCTTTTTCAATTCAACCGAAGTTTTGAAGAAGTAAGTAAATTTTACTGCAGAGGAGGGATATCTATAGCCAGAGGACTTTCAATAACACTTTCTCATGAGCACTCCTTTCCTTGAGGAAAGGTAGTACACAGAAAATGGCGACCTATAGTACAGGCATGCGAGGGTGAAATCAGAAAGGCCAAGCACGAAGTAAGATTTGACTAGCAAAAGACATTAAAAACAACAAAAAAGTCACTCTCGAAATACATCAGCGGTAAGAGGAACACCAAGGTGGCAGTTGATCAGCTACTTAATGGAGAGGGAAAGCCATCCCTAAAAATGGTGGACTATCATCAGATAATTGACACAATTGGTACCAGAGACAAAAGGGTACGATCACAGCCTTGAAAAGGTTAGAGTGCACTGGTATGAACTATATGTTTTAAACGGAGGTGGGCATAATGGATGTCATTGGAAGGCACTTGAATGGGTAGCTGATTCAGTTACAGGGCCATCAGGAATTATCTCCCAGAACTTGTGAGAATGGGTAATGGAAGGAAGACTGGGTAAGGATAACATAATCGCCACTTATACTTCAAAAAAGGGAAAAGGAGGAGTGGAAGGAATTAGTATCACCAGCTTTATTTCACTCTCTGGTAAAATGCTAGCACAAGTTAATGGTTTATAAGCACCCTCAGGGATACAAAGTAAACCAGCTATGGTCAGCATGAATTTAGCAAGAAGCTGGGTCAAACCACTCTAACGTCCTTCCATGACAGAGCGACAGGCACCACGGACTGAGTAGATGTCACGTCTCAGTTTCAGTAAAGCTTTCAGCACTACTTCCATGACATTTTCATAAGTAAACCGGAAAAATATGGTCTAGACAAAACTGTTACTCAGTTAGTCAAAAGTGGGTGGAAAACCATTCTCACACAGTTGTAGCAGCAACCACAGCAGAGTCAGTTCTGGCAAGGCTCCAGTTCCTCCCAGCATTTTAGTTAATGAGCTGGATGATGGAACAGTGAGTTCTGAGTGGGAGGCTGGGCTCAATGACCTACTGAGGGCCCTTCCAACAGGAATTACCCTATGATACTGTGGTCCTGTTTTTCTGAATTTGCAGATGATACCTGCCTGGGAAATACTATTAGCTTGTTGGCTGATGAGATCGGAATTTAAGATGATCTTAAGAAGCTCGGGTGATGGTTTAAAAGCTTAGGATAGCACTATGTGCTGACAAACAGAGTATTCTACACTTAGAAATAATGAAGTGTTCAAATACAGAATGGGGAAGAAGCAGCTGGAAGCAGTTTTACCGGGGAGGATGCAGGGGTTACTGGGACCAGCCTGAGCCTGAGTCAAACAGGCCATGGACAAAACAAACACTGTTCTGGGGCACAGGAGCAGAATTTTAGCCTCTAAGGCATGCAGACCAGTCCTACCTCTCTGCTCAGCCTCAGCTGAGATAATGTAGTCACTCTCAGAAACTGAATGGCAAAAAGGATTTGTCCTAACTGGAGAGAGTCCACAGAAGATCAAAAAAAATGGTAGGAGGTTGAAAAACATGACCTACAAAGAAAGGCTGAATATTAGGATTGTTTAGCTTAAACAATGGAAAATGAAGAGAGACAAATTAACATCCTAACTATCTAATAGACTGTTGGAAAGAGGAAAGGAAAAAGTTATTTTCAATGCCTGTGAAGCGTAGATAAGACTGAATGGGCTTAAACAGCAGCAAGGGAGATTTGGGTTAAACATTAGGATAAGCTCTCTAATTTTAAGAACAGTGAAGTGCTGAAACAAACTGTCTCCATGAACGGAGGCCCTGCGGAGTGGGTGAGGCACACCACCACCACCAGCAGTCTGCGCTCGCTGTGGGACAGCAGGGGCAAGTTGGCCTTCAGATTTCTGGCAAACCTATTTTTCAGATTGTGTATGAATAAAATGAGCCTTTTTTTTGAAGCACCAGAAATACCCTAATATTTAATCCTGATTTAAACTTATATCATGGCCCACTTCCCTAATACCTTACTCTCCTTTGGTAGTCCTTACGTATAATCATTCTTTTTTTAACCATGTCACAATCAGATGTCAGAGAGAAGAACCCCCTGTGACTGACACCTCACATGTATTTCTTTCTATTACTCCCAAGCATCATTTCATTTTCTGCCTAAGTCTCTATAAACCCTTTTTTATTAAATATTCAAGTACCATTGGCACAGGTGTACAAATCATTCCTCTTTACTGTCACCTACACACTTCATAAAGTTCTTGGTATTATTTATCTGAATATTTCGAAGATGCAGAAGGGAAAAGGTCTGTTCCTCAAGTCCAGTAATACTCTACAAAGTCCCTTGAATTGCAGGCCTATTTTCACCACCCTTTCATTTGATTTTAACGGAACCCAAAAGACAAAAGCAGATTTTCCCCTCCGAGTCTAATTCTGTTTGAGGTAGCGTGACAGACTTAACAGAAATAGGTGACTCTGAATGTATTTCTACTTTTTGAACTGTCCTAAACAGCAAAGAACTTAAATCAGACTTTCCTGGCAATGCAGGCAAGGACTTTTAGAATCAGGAAAGTAAGGCTCTGAAATCCCTATTTCAGGAAACCAAAACAAAGATCCTTAATTTTAAAAATGCTGAGCATACAGTAGCTTTTAAATTTCCTAACCAGAAGGGTTGTAGAATACCTTCAATCAGCCATTTTTAAGAACCTAGCCATCGAGTGTTGTAATTTTATACTATCAAATAGCTGTGGATCTGTTTTTCCTTAAATACTTAAATATCACTCCCAATGTAGAGCTACAAAAGATGTCCTTAATATTTGCAATTCTATAGAGATACTGAAATTTTAATATGATTGGCAGGATCACTTGTTCCAAAAACGTAACTAAACTTCTTTTTCACTAGTCTTGCGCTGACTCTCTCCTTATCCATGCTTCTTTTCAGTGACAGACTATCTGTGTTGGCTGTGTTTTGCTAATACTCTGAGATCATTTATTTGGACTTGTTGAACTGTAAATGCTTACTTCTGGATGGAACCCAGGACTCTGATCTGTTCTGGCTGCTATGGGTCAGCTCCTCCTCACACATTAAAAAATCCGAGGCTTGGACTTTTCTACTCAATAACCTAAAGGAAGTCAAGGAACATATGTTGGGATTACTGTATTTTCACAGCTAATTTTATTCTTTTCCCCAAAGACTCCATTCCATGCTGCACAATGCACAAGTAAACAAGTGAAGGATGAGGCACTGTGTACAAGTCTCTCCACCATCGCCCAGATTTGCTCCTTTAAAAGCCAGAAATGCACACATCAGTAGTAAAGATTCTGCATGATGGATGATAGGGTGAGAGTTCATGATAAGGGGGCATGAAGAAGTGATTTGCAGGATGGATCTGAGCAGTTGGGAAAGAATCAGAAGCAAATAAGACTTTTTACAGCAAGGCCCATTATTAAAAAAAAAAAGTATATCTCCTTTATATTAATATCAATAGTCATTTATTTACTCAACATAAAAATATTTCCTATTAATAGAAGTCTATTATCCAATAAATTCAGCTTATTTTCTGATGTGCCTTTTCTATCTGGGATCTTAAACTATCCTCTGCCCTGGCGGTGGATACATGAGGATGCTCAGAGATATTGGAAGAAAGCTCTCAGCTGCTTATTGGAAAGACATGGAGATAAGAGTGAAGGCTGAACTAAGCTCTATGAGATCAGGACAAAGGACACAGAACAGAAGGGCTTCTGGAAGGTCAGCTGTACACAGAAATTCGCAATTATCCAGGGTGTCCACAGCTTCCAAAAAGCACAATCCAGGTATTTTTCCCCAATACAGCTGCTGACTTCATCACTGCTGGTGAGTCAATAGGCACCTCCCGAGCAGGGAGCATGACCTTTCAGTACTTAAAAGTAAACGGTTGTCACTTAACTGAGATGTAACAAACTCCTCTAGTCAGTGTCTGTTGTGTATTTGTAGAGTATCAGTGTCCAGGAGTCTGAATCGTCTCAACAAATGCTGCTTGCCTGTCTACGTCTAGCTCACTTTCTGTAAAAAACAGCCGTACTAATAACGTTCTCTGTCTGCACAAGCAGGTACCAGCAAGTATCAGTGCCTTTAACTCCCTCTGCCTTCCTTATCACAGCAACCTGTCTCCAAGGTGGTGGTGCACAAAGTTGTTGGTCCCTCAGCTGCAAGCCATGCCATGCGGCACAGGCCAGGCTTGACAACAGCACACCCCTGCACACCGAGCAGCGGTAACACCTTCGTATTTATTTGTGAAGCGCCTTGATACAAAGAGCTGTGTCGCTGTCTCTCTTCATCTACGAGTGGCAAAGGAAGCAGCAGGAAAAATAAAAATCCCGTGGCTCTGGCCTGGGGAAGAATTTTTTCCAGTGTATCGGTACTTCACTTCCATAGACCACACAACTCGGAGGGTGCCAAGTGGAGGAAAGGATGATGTGAGCTTCAGGGCATCATTTCTATGGAAAGCTGAGTTCCAGGATGGGGGGAGGGAAGCAGCAGGGCAGGTGGGCTTGTTTTCACTACAACAGCTCCACACTGAAGACAGACAAACCCAAAAACCCTGTGTATTAGTGGTTGGTTTTCTCTGCGCCAAGAGACCACAGCAGCATGTTTTCTCCCAATGCCATCTTCTGGCTGAACTGATACGGCAAGTCTGGGCTGACCTAAGGAAAGCAGGGGGACTTAAATCACAAGGCTTAACTTAATAATACTGACAAGGTCTTTAGCTAACACCACAGAAGAGCCAAAAATTTATTTTTTAAGATCGAATAAAACTTTGCAGAAATATTTTACAGGTTTTAAAAAGTAAAAAGAAGGAAAAGGATAAAAGTGAATACCCAGCTAATACAGATTTAAGGAACTGATTGCATTCCATTGCTTAGATGAAAACTTTTGAAAAGAAATTACCTTGAAAAGCTATTGCTGTCAGAAGCAGAGCTGGTCCCTGATTTTGTACAGCCCCATGCAAAGACAAATATCTAAGCAGGACTTAAGCAAGCTGCACGACAGCACTAGCTGAGGGAGTTTGCCAGGTGGGTACTAGATATGAAAAAAAGATCATTGGATTATAAACTACATAGAATGGCAGCGTCTGCTTTCTGAATTTGGGCAGATTTTGGCAGAAGGGGCTGCCATTCACCGCTGACAAGACCCTCAGAAGGCACCACAACCGAAGTAATAATAGGAAGCTGGGCAAAAGGTGGTGTTTAAGAAGTGCTGCCCTGGTATTTCTGAGCAGGCCTATGAAAAAGCTATTTGTTGCCCACCCTGTAACACTTTCACCCTAACCACCAGTACTTGAAGCTCTCTTTGCAGGGTAAAATGCTGAAAACTTTTTTTAAATTTATTTTTAATATAATGGCTACTGAATTCCCATTTCAGGAAGGCCTTCCAGACTGCACAGGATAACTGGTTTGAGGAACGTAACTTGGACCGGCAGCCATTTGTGTACTACGGACATTTAATTTCTTCTGCTGTGGGGACGGGAAATGAGGGAGGTGTATGCCTGGATGCGGAGCTGTTAAGCACGTTCTGGACTCGGTTGCAGACAGAGGCAAAGTACCAAAATACACCCGGCATTAACTACCCAAAGCAGTATCATCTCTTTCATCCACAAACTATTCTACTTACAACAACTTCATATACAACATCTAGTTTTATTTTACTAGTGTAAGACGATTAATACTTGAGTATCAGAAGTTATTCAGACTATGTCTTACATCATTTAAAAATCCTTTACAAAGGACCGATTATTCTCCCACAGTTCTATTTCACCAACCTGTACAGACAACGGGTGTGCACAAGCAGTATCTCCTGCCTAAAGGCACTGAACATAAAATAAATAAATGAATGACAAATATTATTTTATCTCTTTATTTTTTTTTCCAGAATATTTTAATATTGAAGCCCAAGTTGTTATTTTCAAGGGTTAAGGAAGGGGAAAAGGAAAGGGAGAAGAGAGAAGTTATGAAGACAAATTATTTTATTTAATTTATGGTTTTGTGAATGGTCATTTCCGTAGGCAACAAAATGTTGTTTTCTTAAAAAAAAAATAAAACGAACAGCACCATTAAAGAAAGCATGATCCCTGAATTCTAAACAAAACACTGTCTTGAAACAAAAAAATTGCTAAAATGCTTGTTTCTCCCAGTCACGTCTGGTGGGGTAACAAAGCGAAGCATAACAGCATTGAACGGTAGCAATCCTGCTGAAACCAGCTACACCCCCTTCTGAAGATTCAGAGAACCACTTTCCGAGCTTGTCCTGTGGGAATAATATTTTCTTTGGTAGAGGACTGAAGGAGGGTATTTACTTCACTGAATGCAGATAGAAAAAATATCTATGCACGTTAGGGATCTCCCCAATAAATCTGTATTTCTCATGCATGTTAGGTACGAGTGGATTTCACATTGCTGTTATACTGCAGGAGTAATACTGCCCCATAAAGGCATAGAATGGCTAATGTCGAACAGATGTAAACATTCAGAATACTGACAAAAAAAAAATACATACACACAAAAAACCCTGTACTGAAAATGTGAATCGAGTTAAGTTTCCTTAAAGCAGAAAAAATATTTTACAGCAGTACAAGAGAATTATGGCAACAAAGTAAAGCACTTTTCTTGTAACATTCATGAACAGTACAAATACAACAAAGTTATTCTACGGACTAAATTATTCTTTAACTATCAAATATAGTACAAAGCGAAATATTATGTGCTATAAAAGAAGCAGCTCCTTAAATTAGACTAAAAAATGCTTTTCTTTTTTCTTCGTTGGTTTTACAGTGACAAAGCATGATGACCGAAGACAACAGGATTTCATAGATTCAGAAACATTTAGCTACACAGGTCCATGATAAATCCACTGAACGTTTTGTTGCTTCCCCCCCCCCAGTGTTCTGCAGAGCCACGGAAGACAAACCGCTGCGCTGCTGCCAGGAGACTGCAGAAGTCATTCAGTGTCCAGAGCAGGGCCGTTCACGTGTGTCAGCTAAAATGATCCCTCTCGGTGACACTTCTCAGCTCATCTCGAGTGTTTATCCTGGTACTTCACCACACCTTGGAGAAACTGCTAAACCAGAGGCTACAATAACTATTCTGAAATTGTGCGTGTGTTTATAAGGGGAAGGGGGTGCAGCATAAGGTAATTTTACTTCAGAAATTGCATTATAAAGCACCATATGCACCAGCTTAAAAACTGTGCGAGGAATTGCAGGGCCCTGAAAAACCATCTGCACGTTCTGTAGCTTACCCTGACAACATGCACCACCCTCAAGGAGAAAGTCTATAGTACAGAGAATATACCTCTTGCTTTATGGCTCAACCTTTAATTTTTGTCTTTTAAATGCTATTTCATGTACTAGACCTCAGCAGATAAATAAAATGCAAACAGGGAGCATCCAGTTCACCATTTCTTAATAATTTTTTTAAAACATTGTTTCAAAGGGAGTTTCTGCTTGGAAAGTCTGTTCAGTACAGAAACACACGAACACACACACTGCAAATGCCCTAACGTTATCTGCGTATCTCACAGGTACGCAATTAAAACAATAAAGAGGGAGGAAAGAAAAAAAGAGTGTTTCTCCCTCTCACCCAAAAGTGCTGCTCCAGGGGTAGGAGTGGGGGAACAACTTCAGAGATTTTTTTTTTTTTTTAAAAAAGGTAAATTATACATGCGGGACAGTGGGACACATACGTACGTACACGCAAACACAGAGCAGTGTGTTCTTAAGCAATTCTTTCACCACTTTTCAGTGCATAAACTATTAACACCCCATGGTGCAAACTGCATGGTCATTAGCAAACACAACGATGTTGGGCCTGAAACGTGGACAATTAAACACACACAAAAAAAGAAGTAAGTCAAAATTAACCTCTAAATGTGACTGTGTTCTTATTGAAGACCAAGGGTCACTCCCCCCCAAGCATTTGTGTGATACCAGAGTCCAAGTAAGGTTTTCACTCACACTGGGATTCAGTCAGGCTCCTGTATCACCACAGTTGCTTTCGGGTATTTTAATACCCTAAAACTATAACCTGTAACAACACTTCACGACTGCCGCTAACTAACTGGTCAAATTTATTCCTGGTGCACCTCCAATGACTCCAGAATGAAAGGAGTGGAACTGCACTACTGAAGAATTTGGTCGGTTGTCTAATATAGCATAGCACCATCCAGTCTAATGCCATTTTAAATAACACTTTATCGTGACCTCACACATGCAAGTTGCAATCCTGACACAAAAAAGACAGTATGACATGAATGAGTTACCTACCGCATTAGTCACACTCTCATCCTTCGAACAAAGTAAAACTATTTTGCGGCTGGAATTTATTTCTGTATTATGTCAGTCAATACAAGAAGTATTTCAAGATGCAAGTACAAACAAATATTGACTTATGTGCTGTGGACAGGAACACCTGAGCTAGAAATAAGGATTCCCAGCAGGCTTATATAAACATAGGTTACTAGACGTCTAAGACTGTTTGCTCTCTTTATTTTAAATAGAAGTATCCTACCAAGTATAAATACAATGCAATACAATTCCGATACAAAGGCTCCTCAAGTATGAATTTGATATGCATTAACTGACTACACTCATGCTTACTCATGAGTATTTTCCAGTCACGGTTCTGCCAGCAGCTGGCGTAGCACTGGATGCTCATTTTCATGTGGTTGCTTTTAGGTTTTTGCTTGTTTTCCTACTTATTTTCCTACCAGAAGACCTGAAAGTGCTGAGAAGCCTTTTCTTAACTCACATGTCATATTAAGGAGCACTTTTGTATAGAAAAAATATATTATTGTATCAGCAACAAATTTGTTAGTGTAATTATAAATGGCCTTTGTACCACACAGTGTCAAAAATAATATTGATATGTTGCTAATTACAATAAGAGAGAACATCAAGGTGCACCATAGAGCTTCCTATGACAGGAATGTATGCTGTAGATATTCCAGCTCACTTTTAAGACAATAAATGGTATTTATCATGTTTGTGAAAATGGTCCCCACAAGAAAATAAATGTGGTTCCTCCATTCAGTAGAACCTCACTAATATGCACCTGGCAATGTAACCCGCTCAGGGAGACAGGTTACAGCTGATGAATAAATATGCAAACAAAGATCATATAAAAAAGTGTAGTGTAAAATGTAGTATACTTTTTATTTTCTATATGTAGTTCTATCATTCACATTAATAATTCAGAACGCAACCGTAAATGCATCACAAAATCCAAGCAGTATTACATCTCACACATTCTTACCACATTGCTCTCTGAAAATTGTGGAAGGAAAATCAGTTTTCTTGAGCAGACTGTAAGGTCTTTGGATTAGTGAGGTTCTACTGGAATGGTAAAAATAACATTTCTCTCTGACGCTGACATTTGGGCAGACCCAACCACACATTGGCAGATGGATGACTTGCACTCCACATTTTGTGTTCTTGAAGCGGGAGTAAAAAAACCCAAGGTATTTTCATCTCCCCAGCAACTGCATGTGCTTTATCCCTTTATAATATTTTCCTTTTAGGTGAATAGGGCCCCAAAATTATTGTTTTTGTTCTCTGCTGTTATGGTGGCTAGCGCATCTGGAATACAGCTATAGTCCTAAATGTAAATACAGTACTGGATAAATACTGAAGGTTACTTTAAAGATGCAGTATCCCTTTTAAAAATGCCTTTTTGCTTCCAAATTTCTAAAACGTAGAGTAAGGGGTCTGAATTCCTTCGGGGGGAAAAAAAAGTCAGTGTTGTAAGTAATTCTAAGAATTACTTTAAATGGCAAAACTCTGAGATGTTATTTAAATAGAGTAACTCACGTAAGAGGAAGAACAACTGATAATCTAATATTCAACCAATACGCAGTTAGAATCTTTCCTTATTCATTCATCATAAGAACGCATCATTTTTAGGCCATGGAAAGGCTAAAACATCCAGAACCTATTACATAAGTCTGACCATATATATATATATATATATATGTAAGTGTATATATAATCTATATATATTTGGGACTGACAAACCAAGTGGGCAGATTAGAGAGACAAATACAAATAAAGAATATTTAAACGGGAAACAGGAAAACAAGTTTCTAGTCTCCAGTAGAGAAGTTACTTTCTCCAGATTCTACTGAAGCCAATGCGATTCCAGTGTTGGTCCCACTAACCCATCACATGTACAAATCTTTCTCAAGGAATCAACAAGAAGAGATAATGAGTAAGATCTGAGGTCCATAGTCCCTGGCAGGCATGTAAGGAAACTCTAACAAGTAAATGTCTTTTTTTTGTTTTTTGTTTTTTTTTTTTTTTTCCTAGGTGAAGTGACTATATTTTAGCCCTAGATAGTGAAAGTCAATTGAAGAAAACAATCCTATCGGCAGAAAAACTGCAAACTGACTTAGAACCTACAAAGGCCTATACCCCACACCTTACTACTACCCCACTCGAAACAGTCGCTATTCAGTGTGTTATTCATTCTGCATAGTTACTCCACTTCTTGCAGTTATTCTTCCACTGATCTTTAGCCTGCTGCTTGTATCAACTATCAAAAAGTGGAGAAAAAACGTGCTGCACTTTGTGCAAATAAATAAAAGCTACGAATGACATGCATTAATGCCTTTTTTTTTTTTTTTAGCACAGCAAGAGAGCTCATAGAAACTTCAGTAACAAGGCTATTTTTTTTTTAAAACTACTTCTACAGGTTTCCTCTTCTTCCAGAAAATGGCACTCAGGCAGGAATAACTAAATTCTGAAAGCACCATGTGGAAGAAAAAACAAAACAAAACAAAACATCAATCAACTAATTGCAAACCATTAGTGGCCTAAACTGTTCCAATTTCTCCTTTCCTTTGTCCTGCTCTCCCGTGCTGATAAGGGATACTGCATCTTTGATTCGGTTCCTACCGTACAACCAGACAAGCTACACACAGTTTGGAAGGCCCTATGCAATCATCATGACAGAAGGCTCCACAGCCTTTGCACACGATCATGGCTTTCAGCCTGCAAGAGCATTTCAGTTCCAGTTCATCGGCATTGCTACTGTCAGCAAATTTCTGAACCGGGATCTGCGCGTTCTGGTTAGACAGGCCTGTGGCCGTGTTTGAGCCGCTTCCTAAAATCCCAATCGATTTCTCAATTGCAGATGCTGCCCTTTTGAAGCTTGTGCTACCGAAATGTATTGTTGGATAATTTCCACAGAGCTGCTGCTGCTGCTGCTGCTGCTGCGGGTGCTGCGTCTGTATTTTCTGAGCAGCAAGTTGGGTAAAAGGCTTCTGTGGCTCAGAAAGTAAATAGGAAGAGAAATCTGCATTTTTTAATGCAAACGCTTTTAACTGTTCTTTCACTTCGTTCTGATCATAGGAAGCTTGTTTCATGCCCAGTTCGCAGCTGCTGTTCAAACCTTCCTCAAAAGAAATAGGTTCAGATTTTATATTGCTACAGATGCTTGCTGGCTGAGGCCAACTAAGTCTTTTAGTGGTTTCCATAGTAACTGTCGGTTGTTTTTGATCAGAGGGGACTTCTGCATTTGGGTGAGGAGGGGGAGGAGGTGGCAGGGGCGGAGGGGGAGGAGGGGGATGCACTAATGTTTTACTCTGCAGAGTTTGAGAGGCACTGGCAATGTCATCACCTTCCTTAATTTGAATATTAGGGGAAAAAACACTTCCTAGCCTCAGCTGGTGAGCTGCTGTAGATATATTCACATCTCCCAAGCCCTTCTGTTCCAGGTGTCTGCTAAAAGCAAATGCGTTGCAGCCAGGTGGGCCTTTTGAAGTAGTTTGCAACAAAGCTGCTGTAGGAATGGGGCCTCTTGCAGCCATGGACATTTGGTAAAAATGCTGTCTATGTGAGGTACTAGCTTCTGCATGAAAGCTGCCATTTTTATCAATGTGAAATAAGCTCTGCTGGAAACTGCATGAAGGCAACGGCCTCTTCTGCTGCTTGATCTCTGGGCTGTGAGCGATTCGGCTCTGAATAGCATGTTTGTTCAGCCACTCCTGCTTAAATGGCTGACCATGCCCTAGCTGATTCATGGTGGAACTAATTACACAGGGAGCCACTTTAACATCTGTGTCCATTGACACCTTCCCAGGCTCACATTTAATTTGAGCATGTTCCCCTACAGTCCTGGCCATCCTCTTTTTCGGATGGTTTTCACGCTTTCTGATTTGTAGCGGGGCTATGCTGCCTGCTGTAAATCCTTTACCATCTGGATTAGGAGAGCTGGAAGGGTGTTCAACAATATTTCTCTCGGACACTGCTGTTTTACATACTGAGGTAGTTTGCAAAGGCAAGGGAAGCCTGTTAATTTCTAGTTTGGCTCCTGATCTGGGCTGCGGCAGCACTTTCTCTAAAGGCAGATTGCCTTGCAGTAACTGTGTCACTAAAGGATTGTTGGCCTCCACTGACGACAAGCGACAGCTAGAGCCCCCGGCACTGGTAACTCTCTTTAGGGTTTCTGTTGTCAGGGACAGGGAGTCTTCCATGGAGTCCGCAACGGATGTCTTGGATGTCTGCGGCGGCTGCGCACTTGTGGCCATTTCTGCAGCCTGGGCAGGCATTTCAGGTCCTGTAAAATCCTCAGTGTCCATCCTGAAGCACTTGTCAGACTCATTAGTTTCTGCTTTAACAGGAACAGCAACGCTTGTCAACAGACTCCTGGATTGCAGTTCTGACATTTGCGTGTAACTGGAAGGTTCGGTTTTGACATGTTTTAAGCAGTTTTGCTCTGCATATTCCTTATGCTTACCGGAGTTAAGATGGCTGACCACTGGCTGGTCTGTACTCATTGCCTCTTCATCATGCCAACAAATTCTATTGTTAGTGTTATACTGATTGGCACAAGCAGCATCTGCTTCATTTTTAAATGCTGAAGGACCTCTTAATTGCTCAGCAAAAGCTTGGCTGGGAGTAACCACCTCAATTAATTTCTCTTGAGGAGCAAGAGGCACTTCTCGAAGACTTGAACAGCCTGCCTGCAAGTTCTTGCTGTCTTGCTTTGCTGTAATGGTGATAAAGCTGGAACTGTGCTCAAGGCTTTCACTAGAGACCACTTCAGGCCTGCTTATGACAGACACCTGAGGACAGGCTATACTTTGTAAGGCAGCTTCTGTCCTTACAGGTCTGCTCTGCAGGTCAATGCTGTTCTCTGCATTTTCAATAGAAGAAGGAAGTGACAGACTGGAATTCAGATTTGTAGTGTGGTCAACAATGACTTTGCAAGGTATAGACCTATTCATGGCAGTTTGTGTAAAGCTCACTGGCTGCGATTTACCAGAGAGATCCATTCGGTTTCGTGCTCCAGAGCTTTTTTCTAAGAGATCAGCGTTCAACTTAGTAGCGTTATCGTAAGAGCTTATTGTCACCATGTTACCAGTAAACATTGAAATGGGCGGTCTTGCAACAGAATCTGCTACTGCAAGGGCCTCATTGCAACTTAAAGCTGACCTAACGGTAGTGTGAATGGAGACAGTGCTTTGCTCATTACACCCAGTTATGGCTATCTTATCAGAAGAAAATCTGTTGGTAGTCCCCACTGGGGGAATCAGTACAGAACTACCAGAGAGATGATTTGGCAAATTATTTGCAATAGATGAAGCTGGCACAGTGGCATAATGACTGGAGACTGCATTATTCGCATTGCTACTTGGTATCGGCAACCTTTTGTCATCGATGGCATTTGATAAGACTGTACTGTCTATGGAGACTGGTACATTACTGTTATCAATACATTTTGGTCCAACGGTTATGCATGGAGTATCAGCCCCTTGGATGGTTTTCAGCATATTTATATTACAAGCTGAAACTGCTGTGTTTGCACTGTCAACAGACATTAAAACAGAGGATTTATCAACAGAACTTGCAAAAGAAAGTTCTTTAATTGCTCCAGACATAGCAGTGCTGCAAACAGACACAGAGACTGAACTTTTATTATAAAGCACTGGCACACTGTTACTTTCAGTAGAGGTAGATGAAATAATTTTCTCACACAATTGTGGCACAGGTATATTTTCATCAGAACTGTGCACAGATATCTCAGTAGCAGTTTCTGGTAATGTAGCTGTGTTAAGTGGCTGCTGCAATAAAGTGTTAGTCTCACGGTGGTGAGCAGACTTGTTGCTAGGGGACCTGCAGTTGGGATTAACTATAATGACACCGGTAGAACCTTCGATCTTCGTGTCAGTAGAAGTTGGTATTTCCAGAGATGAGGTACTTTCCTTTGAGCTGAACTGCGACTTTGATTCTTTATTAGTCTGGAGTAAATGAGCTCTGGCTTGATGCTTTGCAAATAGCTTGGCCTTTGTTTGCTCCTTGATGTGTGCCAGTGTTCTTGTCTTCCCACCTTCGCATGGGGTCCCCATTGCTCCAGAGACTATGCTTGCAGCTGCTGCCACGGCTGCTGCAGCTGCAGCTTCTCTTTGGGCTCTTGCTTGCTGAGCTCTTGCTTTGATATCTGCGAGAGTTCTAGCCCCAGTGTTTCTCCCACTGCTGACCGATGTACTTGGGGAAACTCGAGGTTCTGGTTTAGAAACAGGTTGGCTCTTGATGATGAAAGGTGGTCCAATTTTTGAAAGCTGAATCTAAAGGAAGAAAAAAACCCAATAATTTTAATGAGGTCATCGACTCGCTAAAGTCACCAGCTGTCTCTTAAAGGGTCAGAGAAAGGTAATGAAGGAAATTACTGTTCAGTGCAGCTGGACAGGAAAATGCTAAAAATTAATGATATTTGCACTTGAGTATTTTATCATCCTCCAGCATGAATAACTGACACCTGTGTTAGCCTACTCACACTGATCCTTCTGACAGGAAGAAAGACCGAACTGGATGACAACATGATGCTTATCTGATATAATTTGTCCGACCTGTTTTATATGCAGTATATCTAACTCAGAAGATCAACAAGCCTAGTGCAGTGATACTGGAAAAAAGCCTACAACTAAGTACTCGCTGCAAATGTGTGAAAAAATTACGATCATGTAGTGCTTTTGCTCCTTGGTCTCCAATGACTAAGACATTGGGAACAGCCTGTCTTTCGCTCATATACCAGACAACAAATCTTGCCTTTAGATAGGAATGAGCAGCGTCTCCACTGAGCCTGTTTTTCATGTTACACCACCGAGCGCTTTAGAGTAGTGGTATAAAAGAAGTGAATCACCAAAGAATATGCCTTTCCCTTCCTCACTTGCTATTTTAAAAGACACGCTTTAGTACAGCCCTAGGATACCTCCTACACTACTGCATTTCAAAAATGAAATCCTCAAACCTCCAAATATTAAAAATGCAAATATTAAAGTTTTAAATACCTAAAACTTTAAGCAAAATAATAACCTGCAAAATCACTGGGATTATTAGTATGTTTCCAGTTAGGCACATCTGTTTTCAGGATTAGAGATTAAGAGTCCTGGGACCACTTTGTAAGTCATATACTCTCTCAGAATACCCAAAGGTAGGCAAAAAACCCATTTCAATTTCTTAAAAGGGACATATGTTTACCGGCTGTCCACAGTAATAGGACTTAGTGGTTAATGATGTGACTTCTCTTCTTAAAGGAACTGAGAAGAAACTAGGTCATGTTTGTAGAAAAAGTAGTCATAAGTTATGACAGGAAATGAGAGCCATATAGCAGAATGATTTAGGAGAACTGAGGTTCTTTTTCCTCTTTTGATTACAAAAGACAGGGGTTTGTTGGTGAGATGACCCAAGAGCCAAATATTTCTTACACAAAAAACATACTAGACTTGATTGTCCAAAATTATTCTTTCGAAATGCTTGCCGATTTTTCAGTATTCTCATTCACTGGCTGGAAGCTTCAGGGAGATTCAGTTCTAAAGACTGTGCAAGACTGACAGCATCTGATTTTCCATAAGAGATCAGTGGAAATCAATATTAAGATGGTATTGGAATATATAACCATTTATATAACTGTACAACTCTATGCTGGTCAGGAGGGCTGGAATACTTCACTTTTCCTAGCAGTGGAATTTTTGGCTTATAAATAAACACTCATGCTTAGTATTATGACCCTTTAACATTTACGTGTACATATTTTAGAGAATATCACGAACTCACAATTACTTCAAAACATTTTGCTTTCTGTTTCAGTAGCAACTTTTTTTCAGTTTCCACTTTGCATCACCAGAACTTCTAAAGCTCAAAGTGCTTGATTATTTTTATTATCATAGTCATGACCTTTTTTTATTCCCTAGTGATCTATTTTCCTTTGTGCTTAGAGAGTGATTAGAATTTATTAGGCTAGATAGAGACCTTCCAAATATGAAAGAGTATCACTAAACTCAGAATGGGCTAACTTCCAATTGCATCACTGCTCATAAAAATAAATTAGTTGAAATATGCTGCCCCACTAGTGATTAAAACAGTTAGCCTATTTGCCCTCCTGGCCATATTAACAATGTTCATGATTGCAGCAGTTAAAAATAAATGCAGAAAAGGGCATTTCTGAATAATCAGGAACTAGTATTGCAAAGTCAATGGCTTAAGTTCACCAAATTGGATCTATAACTTGGCTGATGTCATCAGGTACAATATTAAAAGGGTCAAAATGCTGAGCCTACATATAACTAAATCTATAGATCCCTCTGTTAGGAAAAAAAGCTTTCAAATGGAATTTACTTTCTTACATAGCAGAATGATACACATAAAAATGTTTGCTTTGTTGGTGTATCTTTTTTACCTTTTGCTTTGCCATTAACAAAGATATCTATACATATATTAATTAGCCACTTCCCCTGATAGCCAGGTCTCTGTTTCCAATTAATTCTACAGGGATATCTTATACTTCAGCCTACCCCAAGCCTGGGGCTTGCAAAGGGATTTCCAACTATTCTGACTCCACGTTCTCTTGCTGGATTAAGGCACTGGTTGTTTTTCTTAATATTGGTGATGGTAACACTTATTATTCATGCCTTCTGGAGAAGTCATCTGCAGGAGAACCAGCAGATAATACAGTTGGGCAGTTAGAAAAACAAGTAGCACTGTGTAAATGATGGGGAAGCTCTTGAATTAGATTAAGCAATGGATACTGGAAAATTTTCCCTCACACAAAAGCAATTTTGTAGCAAAGACCCTGACTGAACAACTAGAGGTATATTTATATCAGAAGTAATTTGGCATGGTAGGAATGTAATAGAGTAAAGCAAACCCATCAGTACTAACACCCGCCACACCTCCACAAAAAATACACCATGCACTGTGTCTGCATGCAGTCAGTAGGAGGGAGATAATAAAACTTCAGTTTCCAAGACAGCCTGTTTATTCATTACTTTACCTTAAGGGGTGGAACTCGGGGTTCTTCTCTGGGTGGCTGATCTTTATCAGATGGACTTGTTGATGAAGCACTACGGTTAGGCTGATCATCATCTATTCTAGCTCTCTTCTCTTTGCAGATTCCAAAACTGTGCTGTTCTGCTGTTTTCCTCTTTGGGATCTCTGGGTCTCTACTTTCATTCCTCACTTCAGGTGATTTTGTGGGTTCCAATGACTTGGAAGAATGTGAACTCTCTAGACGGCTTTGGGTGCTGCCTGTTAGCTTGTGAGATTTACTTCTGCACACTTCAGAGAATGTAGCTTTCTCTAGAGATGAGGTATATAGTTTATCATGTGGCTTTGATGGAAGCAATTCGATATTTTTGCCAACTGATCCTTCTGACAAGACAGCTACCTCTGGTGGCAAGAGTGTACTTTTCTTGTCACCTCTTTGCTGAACACTGTGATTTTTAATTTTGATCACCTCTGGAGGAGAGTGTTCTGGGATGGATGCAATGTAGGATTTCTCGATTTCAGAATGTGACTTACATGGCTGTTGAGTGAGGTTTTTGCTTTGGGGTTCTTCCAATACTGAAGTATCAGGTATAATTGTTAGTGGACCAACTTTTATATTTTCAGGGGCACTCTGAAGTTGCTTTGGCTGAACAGCAAGATTCTCTTCTTGAACCACCTTAGGAATGGCAGAGCTTTCTTCTTTCAAAGCGGGAAGGGAGTCTTCCAACAAACATGGAGATTTCCTTTGTTGCAGAATAAGTCTTTCACTGCTTGGGGAATTAGAAACTGGAGATGTTTCTGATGGAAGAGGCAAACTATTTGCCACAGATGTTTCAGAAGCTAGAAGAACAGAAGATACTGAAGATGTTTCTGATGTTAAAGGCAAATCAGACATTGGAGATGTTTCTGATGTTAAAGGTAAATTAGAAGCTGGTGATGCCTCTGATGTTAAAGGTAAATTTGACATCAGAGATGCTTCTGAGGTTACAGGGGAGGTGGACATTGGAGAGATTTCTGACATTAAAGGTGTGTGCAAGTTTTCATCACTGGCCTTTTGCTGATTATCACCTTCAATGTTTTCAGTACTGGACACTTCAGATGAGCAAGCTGTTTCAAGAGATGCTGGAGTACAGGGTTCCTCTGAAGTTGACTGAGTGTCTCCTCCAGGAGAGGCAATACAAACACACGGTCCTTCTGGACTTCCAGAGGAAAAGGAAGTTTCAGAAATACAAGCGTTCTCAGATAACTGTTCCTCAGGGTCACTTTGAAGCTCCATATCCACTGCAATTCCCCCACCAGTGAACAAGGAGCCTTCCAGAGCAGCATTTTGCATTTCTGGTGCAATTAGCTCTTTTGCAGACTCAGAATCCTTCTCTGCTGTATCACTGACAGAGTTTGTGGATGAAGCTGATCGTGCTGGTGATAGGCAATCCTCCAGCTGATCCACCACAACTGACATCTCCTCCTGAGGGCATTCTGACTTCAACTCCACTTTAATTTCAATGTGAGATACGGTATCGGTTACATCATTCATCATGACACAGGACTCAGTGCTGTCTGCAAGCTGTACTGCCTCTGTTTCTTCATTTGTGCCAGCTGGACTTACTGACTCCTCAGAAAACTCATGTTCTGTTTTATGGTTCTCCTCTTGGCATTCACAAATACTTGTCTCAACCTCTTCAGCAATCTCCTCCTGAATGACTGATTCTTCAGGTATCAGTATATCATCTGAATCTGCTGTTAGATCCTTGACAGGTACCTGTTCCATACTACAAAGAGGTGGACAATAATCTCTCTCCGGTAAAGGTGGAATTTTAGCGCCTTTCTCTTCTTGGTCCTCAAAGGTTGCTTGCTTAGAAGGACCAGGTGTGCCAGAAGACCCACACAAAGAATTGCTGTCATCTTCATCGTTGTTCTGCACTGCAGTGAGCTTCATTGATTCCCCCCTTGACATTCCCAATCTAAATAAAAACACACAAATTAAAATGGGCTTTTCATCACAGATGTGATAAAGGAGTAGGATCATCTTTCTAGCCCACATCTTTTATTTACAAAAAGGGCCTATTTTCCAGTTTAAAGTAGTGGCTTGATTAAGTGGTGGCGGACTAATTTATATATGATTTTATGTATTTTGGAAACCTAACTACCCAGATTGTCTTACCAGTGTTAAAAAACTCTTTTATTTTTTTTTAAATAAGTAATCTATTATTCATTATTTAACTATTTGTCACTTCAATGGAACAAAAAAGAAAGCTTCACAGATTCACCACTACTCATATTCTGTTTGAATGTCTGTGGTGGTTGGTTGTTTTTTTTTTTTTAAATACCAGCGCAACACTGCAATACTAATACAGCATGCATGGCAGAGGAAATTCACAACTATATCTTCTTCCATCACTAACAGTTCTACAGGAAATCCCTTTTTTCCTCCTACACCTGCATTTAGGGCCAGCACAGCCAGCAATATGGCTTAAATGCTGCACTTTAAAGAAAAAGCTGCACCTAAAACTAATAAGGCAAAGCATGTGTTTTGGTTTTGTAATTTGACAGTCATTTCAAATTTATGAAGAAAATCAAAATAACTCCACTTCAGCCTCATTTTACAACTCAAGCCAATTATAAAGATCTAGGTTGACAGCTTCTGTGTTTTTGCTTCATTCTTTCAGCAAACTAAATATTTCATTTAAGATAAAACCTATTTCTAAATAAAGAGATCTATGTATATACTATTCATTTGATTTCACTATAATTAGAAAGAAATCTAACATTTTTAAGGAGCGAAAAAGACACATATTTATAATCTATGTATTCATTCTCAGGGATGAAGTACAAAGGAACCATTCCTACACATACTTCCCTTCTGAAGGTTTTCTTACTTCTAGTCCTGAAAATATTAGTTTTAAGAAAGTTTTATTACTTTCTTTTACTTTTATTACAGCAGAATTAAAAAAAAAACCAACACAATAGACAAAACCAAAAGCCAAGGGTTGAAAAAATGGTTATTTTAAAAAATGTATGCACTTTGACATCCTAATTTCCTTCTTAGAACAGTGGGAATACATGTGTTCAGCATCTTTAGTAAGATTTTCAAAGCAAACTTTGTGCCTCAGCAATCCCATAATGGTAGAAAATACACAAAAGCGTAGCTGGAGGCCTTAACAGAAATTTCATGGTCTTAAGGATCTTCTCATCTAATTACAGAAGTTTGACCTCTGTTCTCATTTCAATCAGAAAACAAAGAATAATACGGAAATAAACAAGTGTAAAAGATATTCAGAAATTATGGAAGCAAGATAACTTGTCAGTGTGCAGCCAGAGGACACAGAGTTCAAAAAGGCCCATGTATATGGAAGTACAGAATAAACATGTAAAAAGCAAAAATCCGTGGTTGTGCATTTTAAAAATACTGAAAAGATGATGCATTACAGTGATAGCTGTAAACACACACACCCTGCCCCTCCCCGCCCAGCCTGGGAATGGTACCCTAAGAAGCACTCTCAAGGTAATTATTGATATTGCCTACTACTAGTCATTTAATATGCACAAAGTCTCCCTATGTCATCCATATACTGAGGAAGGACCCTCTAGAGAACAATTCAGAACGGCACCTTTACATCTCCCACATTGAATGCATTTCAGAAGATGTGGCTTTCTTCTATATAAACTACAGGTTCCCTATATAGTCTAAGTTTAGGTTTTAAGTTTAGGTGAGTAAAGTTTAGTTTACCTAGGTTTAGGTGAGTAACTTCCTCTAAAATTCCTTGTGTAAACAAGCAAAAGTTATCTCAGGAAAACGGAGGGGAAAGAAATCCACTGCATTACTGAAAGCTGAATCAGTGGTCTATTTTCTCCAGCTGGCTTACATCATGAAAAGATGTTTCCTAATAGTTACCTTTATGGAATAAAAAACAGCAAAGGAATGAAGGACAGGATAAAGGTGAATGCAGCTGTCACATGGACACTACACAAATACACACAGTCTAGTAACATACCGAAGGGGAAGAAGTGTAAGAAAAATAAAACAATGCAGGATTAAGGCCGGCAGAACAAGTATTGAATCTTAGAATCATAGAATCATTAAGTTGGAAAAGACCTCTAGGATTTATCAACTCCAACTGTCAACCCAACAGCACTGTGCCTCCTAAACCATGCCCTGAAGTGCCACATCTACATGTTTTTTGAACACCTCCGGGGATGGTGACTCCACCATCTCCCTGGGCAGCCTCTTCCAATGCCCAAACACTCTTTCGCTACATATATTTTTCCTAATATCCAGTCTAAACCTCCCCTGATGCAGCTTGAGGCCACTTCCTCTCATTCTATTGCTAGTGACCTGGGAGAAGAGACCAACACCCACCTCTCTACAGCCTCCTTTCAGGTAGTTGTAGAGAGCAAGAAGGTCGCCCCTCAGCCTCCTCTTCTCCAGACTAAACAACACCAGTTCCCTCAACCTCTCCTCAAGACCTGCTCTCCAGACCCTTCACCAACTTTGTTGCCCTTCTCTGGACACGCTCCAGCACTTCAATATCCTTCCTGTAGTGAGGGGCCCAGAACTGAATACAATATTCAAGGTGTGGCCTCACCAGTGCTGAGTACAGGGACACAATCACTTCCCTACTACCGATGGCCACACTATTCCTGTTACAAGCCAGGATGCTGGTGGCCTTCTTGGCCACACTGCTGGCTCATGTTCAGCCAGCTGTCGACCAACACCCCCAGGTCCTTCTCCGCCAGGCAGCTTTCCAAGCCTGTAGCTTTGCATGGGGTTGTTGTGACCCAAGTGCAGGACCCCGCACTTGGCTTTGTTAAGCCTCATACAACTGGCCTCAGCCCATTGATCCGACCTGTCCAGATGCCTCTGCAGAGCCTTCCTACCCTCAAGGAGATTGACACTCCCACCCAACTTGGTGTCATCTGCAAACTTACTGAGGGTGCACTCGGTCCCCTCATCCACATCATCGATAAAGATTGTAACAAGACTGGATCTTAATTCTTTTCTTGCAGTCTGGGAAATACTATCTTGATGAAGACACTGCAGTGAAGAAAAAGGCTTTCAGAAGGAGAAGGCTCAAGATCATCATGCTTAAGGCAATCTCAGACTTCAAGATAAACAGCTGATATATCTTATTCCCTCTGGAAAAGACAGCCAAAGTTTGCAAAACAGCACAAAAATATGAAGACAGCAGTAAAGAGCCATCAGTTAAAGTGCTAAAGACAAGATTCAACTGATAAAATAAGGGCAGTCAGTAACCAAACTAAAAAAACCCAAACAGCTATTCAAGGATACATGGATGCTGCTATTCTAGTGCTGTGATAAATAGTATTGGGGAAAATAAAAGAAAAAATTAATGAATGATTAAATCAGCAATAAAATTTAGAGGAGGTCTACCCAAAATTAAAACTTTGATTTAGTGAACTGGCATTACTATCCTGCTATGTAACTCTCTCAAAAGTGGGAAAAGAAATAATATATTGAGACAGTAGAGTATAACACTTCCAATCCTGAGGCAACAAGCCAGAAGAACGGGGATTTCTGGCAACATGCATCAGCTGATCCTAGATAAATGACTGCAGAATTAAGTTTTTGTTTTTTTAAAGAAAGTCAGAGAGAAAAAAATGAACAACATGAAGAAGCGAAAAAAGAACATAAATGGATGGAAGTAAACTACAACTGACAGTCCCATGACAAACAGCCTGGGTACACATAAGAGCAAACTGTAGAAACATAATGTGTAGAGCCAATATGGAAGAAACACTAAAAAGCCTTTGAATGCTGTGAATTGGGGAGCATGTAAAAACGTTTACCAAGATTCTGCATCTATTAATGGTCCTTCTCTAAGTATAAGGTGAAACTTGAATTTACTTAGGGAATATTAAAAGATCAAATTAGCTGAAATCAGAGCTGAAATACCACGTTGACTGTAAAGCGAACAAATTAGACTGCAAAAGACATCCTTTTTGCAGACAGTGCATGTGAGAAATAGCTCATGAAGTTTTCAAAATCTGCTACTTCAGTCGAATCAACATAGCTGAAAAGAGACAAAGCCAAATCATACTCAAGCAAGTTTAAAAACCAAAGTGAAAAAAGGTGAGAGAACTTACACAAGGTGGAAACTGTAGCAAAAGCTCGCATTCAGTCAGCAAATAATGAGAAAAGGTACTTAAAACTGGCCAAGCATCAAAAAGGTAGGATCTGCCTAGATAACAGCCAGGAAGAAGAATGCAAGTGAACAATGCAAGCTGGGGAAGGGGCAGGGGGGACCAGATTCAGTACTGTAGTCAACATGGAAATTATGTGCAATATTGCATTTTGCGTAACAATGTTGATGTCAGGAACCTATCAACACAAATGACATGTATCACTGCAGACTGAGTAACTACATGCCAACCACTACAGTGTCCAGCATTCAGCTAGCACGGCAGCACTGCTGGCTCTGTAAAATTATGAGTATCATTCTCTGTGCATGTGACAGTCATTTGTGACTTTGGAACAGGCTTCAGCTAGAGTGAGGTGCTCGTGCTTTGCTGGTACTAAACTTCTACTTCCTGTGAAAGGCCCTGTGCCAATACCTTACATTGCCCTTTCCTCCATGAAAGGTTGGTAACTGACTCTCCTCTTGACACACACAACGAAAAGCCCTTATGCTCCTTGACTAAAAACCTAATTAATATTTTTTGATACTAAAGGGATCAACACCTGGACTACACTGAGGTCTCAAAGCTGTTAAGTAAGAAATTAAGCACTTGACAATAAAGAAGGCTGCCATATTTGGACCCTAGAATTTCCATTATATGTAAAGATAAAGTGGTGTAGAAACAGTAGTTACACTGAGAGAAAGCACTTAGCAAGGATGTGCGAAATAAAAATATTAAAACAGATCTGTCCATTGGCTGCCTTGTTTTCACTGCATTTCCCAGTGGCCCAAGGCAGTGGACTGTGAGAAGTAACATTGTTACTGCAGGAATACTTTAGTTAATGCCTTAATCTTTAAGTTAATCACTTATATGAAGGGTTCCCTGTGCCCTGGATTTCCTAGAGTAAAAAACATCTAACAAACTAAGACATCTCATGTGACAATGGTTCCCAGGGCACATTTTTGTCTGCTATGTGTTATGCATAAATTCCATTAAAACATACCTGAAAATTAAAAAAAAAAATTAACTTTTAAATAATTAGTTTAGACTTTTTAATTAATACTTTCTAATAATGAATACTTTTAATACTTAATTGTTTAAAAACAGAGATGTAATTCTAAGTATTGATGGATTAACTTCTAAAAGCAATTTTTAAAAGGAAGATTCTTGAATTCTAAAAATACGTGAATCTCTTTAAATTTTGATTTTTTAAAAACCTGGCTATAGGAACTGAATCTTCAGTTGCTGCAGAATCCTATCTCTGTATCATCATCAATGAAATTGTGCTGACTCACCCCAGTTGTGCACATGGAGTGATACTATCTAATTTATTTTTGTCAGTTAAGGGTATTTATTTATTCTTTGCATCTCGCTTCTAAAATTAGACTAGTCATTGCACTTCTATTTCTCTCTAGGCAATATTTCTTCTGTGTTGTATATTCTACTCCAGCAAAGGGCCATCTCAGTCAAACACTAAAAAACACTATTTGATTTTAGAAACTTTGCAACTAGCTTAGGAAAAAAAAATAAATAAAAACATACTACAGAAATATCTCTACTGGTCTTCTTGTCTGTAGAAGCTGTATTTGTATTTTGCAGGAGGGGAGAACTGCCCTAATGCTATCTTTTAAAAGATAATTAGAAAATACTCACACGCTTGGGCCTTGTGTTTTAAGCTCTCCTTGGAATGAATTTTTATAGATGACTTATGAACCTTTAAAAATGCAATTGTAATGCAAGTGCAGACACACCACTATAATTCTACCCACTACTTCTTATACTAGGGAATGACTGCCTTTGATAACCGCTTTATTAAGTTTTACAGCATATGACCGTGCTATGTGAAGCAGAGAATTATATTTTCATTTCCTCCTAAAAGAAAATAAAAAAAATGCTTTCGTTTGCTTCAATACTTACTTTTCACCATAAAACCTTTCAAAGAATTTTTCTTTCCAAGGTTCTGTTTTCTTTTCCTTTTCAATCTCTTGTCTGATGCGCAACTGCATTTCTGGTGTAAATTCTCCTAAAAAACAAATACTAACATATTGAATAAAAGCTGTCAAGAATTAGCTTAATATGGGTAATTAAAAACTACAGATACAAAGATGGCATAGAGTGATTTCTGTTAGAGTCATCTAACAATTCCAAATAAAAATAATGAAAACCAGAAGTGAATGTGACATAGGAAGATTTAATTTACCATATAACATCAGTATTTCAGAAGTATATTGGTGGGATTTAGTTGCATGCATTTGTATTTCCAAGGCTGGCAGTGATGAAAATGCTTGGTATTTTTTTAAACTGTCAAAATAAGCTGCCACAGCAACCTGTAAAAATGTACACTAAACTCCAAATGGAATCAGCAATTTTTCTTTTGATGAATGACTGGTGTATTATACTTTCTGTTCTAAAAGTATTTCTCAAATGTAGTAACAGGACATTCCCCCCCCCCCCCAAAAAAAAAATTAACCTTTTAGTAAATCTGAGAACAAGTAGAGAGTTACCTTCTGCCAATCGCTGTTTCCACCCTTGTGCTGCATACGCAAAGAATTCATTATTTAGAGCGGAACTACTGAGGCGCAAAACTCCATCACTTCCCATCTAGAAAATAAGCCGATGGTAGCAGAAGATAGTGTCAGAAATAGCATCAGCTAAGATTACATAAAAATGGAGTTCCAATTAAGGGAAATGGGGAGGGATAGGGAGCGAGACTGACAAAGAAAATTACCTACTACTACTAAACCAGCATTTTCATTATAGTTGTTACTGTAAATGCAAGTGGGCTAATCCAGCATCAGTGTGCTTTCTTCAGACATCAATATTACTGATGATAACTCAGTTTACAACTGATTGCTGTGTTTTAATCACAGCCCTCTATGTTGGGCCTATGTCTAGAGCTATTGTATGCAATCAAAAATCAAGATCATTATTGTACTTGTGCATTTGCCTGAAATACAGTACAAAACAAATTAATTAAATGTAATGAAGATAGTAACTTTGCTTTTTCTAAATAAACCTAAAACTCATCTTAGCAAATACGCTGTACCGGCAAAAGAGTGGATGACAGGTACCTTTAACAAAATAACTGGTGTAAACTCAGCACTAAAACTAAAAACAGCTACATGCATAATTTTATAGGCCCCGAACAGTGAAAACCGTGGAAGAACATTATAATTATTTTTACTTTCTACATCTGTCAAACATTCAATAATAAAACACCATTGAATTTGTAATCACAATATTTTCTACAATAACTTTTAAAAGTAAACCAACTATTGAGCTTTTTTTACCATAAAACTTAATGGTTATTTTCAGGTTGTGAGGATATGTTTGACTATTGAAAGAATTCTAATAACTGAAAAAAGTAATTATATAAAACAAATTAGCAGTGGGTATCATCTCTAGCATAACAAATAAACGGACAATAAAAACAAACTAGCAAATAAAGAGAGAAAGAGAGGAAACAGCAGAAGATGTAACGTTGCTAGAACAAACACTATTTTACATCCTTTAAGGTAACTAGGACATAAGTGTTTGACAACACCATTTGTGATCTAGCAGTAAAAACCAGCACATTTTCCAGCATATGTTTTAACTACATAATATCCCCTAGTTCTCAGTGCTTGTTTCAAACTGGAGGCGGAATGAAGCAGACGTGTCAGAAACACTAAATGATATTTAGCTGTATCTCCCTCGCTGAGGTCTGTATTCCACTGATAATACTGGCCCTACTTTCAGAACAGTCTTTGCTAATTTACTCACGGCGTAGCTGCCAATCTGTCCACAATAATCTCACAGGAGTAACCCAGAAAGATGTGAAGAAGTGAAAAGGGAAATAGAGTGGTAAGAATGGACTCTGAAAAACAGGCGATGCTAAAGGCATTTGATTACAGCAAGAAAACAGTATGTGCATGGTACCAGGGTCCCCCAGCAGGATATGAATCTACAGTACTGCTGCCTGTGATTTCCTTCTATACGGCATCGTTTTCCCAACAAGTCATAGGATCTGCATTCAAGTAGGGTGGATATATAATGCTTCTACGTTTCTCATGATGTGGGTTGTGCAACACATGCATATTAGTTACAGATAGGCTACGACTAATGCTGAAACTGGAGAAAAACTAGAAAGAAACAGTGAAACATGCAGCTCAATCAGCAAGAAAATAAAATCAGTGAGGCAAGAGAAAGGCCATAAAGAACATGTACTTATGTATAAATCAAATTGGTATGACCCATTATCTTCTTTCTGCACAAATGAACTTTTCCAGAAATATTTAAATTCCAGAATTAATATATTAAAGTGAGATTTTTAGATACCAGTGCCTATTGCACCTGAACAAACAAACCATTACATGGTCGAAAACAGCACTTACACAATTTCCTCAAAAGGTAAGATGAGAAGTTACAAAGAAGAGAGTCATAAGTTACTAAATAAACAATTCTTTGTTACTCAAAGAAAGGTGATGAAGCTACCTTCAGTTTCAACATAAAAGGAGATGAAATAGTAACACCCACTCGTATCAACACAGGTTCTACTCCAAACTTCAGTAAATACCAGATTTTACTCCTAAGCCTGACAGTGTTTTGCAGGAAAGAGTAATACAGACATGAAATTGTTATTATCATCTTTAACCTCATTTGCCTGCAGGCTGTCTCTGGAAGGCATGGTCCTCCTGAAACTCCATTGCTTAGCTGATGGCAAACAGTGCAGCCATGTCACTAGCCAGATCAACAAATCTCATCGAAAAGCAATAATTTATGGACAATAATTCTCTGTTAAATCAGCAAAATGATCCAACTTATCCTAAGGTCATATGATGATTAGATCTCACGGAAATTTGGAATGTACCACAAGAGGCGGAAAGAGAATGCTGCTTTTCAGCAGCAATCCACTTTCAGATCGGATTAAAAATAATATGAAACTGTAGCCAAGTGTGATTGAGCTATTTCACTAGGCTGCATAAATCAAGTGCATTATGAAGACAAGAAGTCATATTACCACGTGAATACAAGAATAGCATTAGCTTTGTTGTAACCCTGTTGTTGTAAGGACATGAGAAAAGCAAGCTTTATAGGAAAAGTTACTGCATCTTTAATTTTGTTGGCTAATACACTTGGAAAAAAAGTGCCAAGTTTTTGGGTGCAAAATTTCTTATAAGGTGTGAAAAAGAAACTGCAAACCCCAAGCTAAATGCTAGAAAGAGGTTCAACTAAATTAAAATGTTAACTAGTCCACCTGAGAGAAAAGCACAGGCTGGAATTTCAGAACAGAAAGCAAATGTTAGCAAGGTCACAGGTAAAGTTCACTAGTTCTTGTGGACCAGAAAAAATGCCAAGTAGTAAGTATTTGTGGAAGAAAAAAGGAGGGGGAAGAAAACCCAGAGGAAGGATAGCAGAAAGGATAATGAGAAGATTGCAGTGAGTTACTAAGAAGAAAAAATAGTACAGGTCAACTAGCAATGGAAAAAAGATAATCTGTGGACTGTATCAGAAAACAGATGCACGCTGCTCTGACCACTTTAGATATTGACTGCAAGCTTACAAGTATTGGAGACCTATGTTCATCAGATGAAAAATATCATGTTAAAGATGCTTAGGTTAAGAAAAGTAAGAACAAACTCAAGAAGTAGTCACTGCTGACTTCATGATAGTCATTGTCTTTGATGAATTGGCATAGGAGAACCTTTCCTGATACCCGTTTTCAAAGTATCACACAACTCACGGAAGATTTAAGTAGCTGGAACAGCTGAAATCTAGACAGAAGAGCATATAATGATACAGAACGTGGAAACACACTAATTAATCAGAGGACAAGCTTCCAGTGATCTATTTTAAAATTTTATGAAGGAATCATTTCAGACTAAAGAACTATGGAGAAATGCATGAAAGTAGTCATCGTTATCTCGACTTGGTACACCTAATTTAGGGTAAGAGACACCAAAGGAAAAAAATGCAGGAAATAAAGAATTTGCCAGCCCCAGTGACTTCACCAAACTTGCTCTGAAATTTGAGATCAAAGAAAACCCATGCTGGGAATGGAACAGGAAGAATTTATTCAGTCAGTTAAAGCTCAAAGAGAAAAAGTTGAGGATGAAAAACCTAAACAAACTCATAATAGCCAAAGAGCTAAAGTGAACAAGACAGCAATTTTCAAAATGCTGTAAAAACACAAGTGCTGTTCCCCAGGGCTCAGTTTTGGGGCCAGTCTTGTTTAATATCTTTCTCGATGATGTGGATGAGGGGACCGAGTGCACCCTCAGTAAGTTTGCAGATGACACCAAGTTGGGTGGGAGTGTCAATCTCCTTGAGGGTAGGAAGGCTCTGCAGAGGCATCTGGACAGGTCGGATCAATGGGCTGAGGCCAGTTGTATGAGGCTTAACAAAGCCAAGTGCGGGGTCCTGCACTTGGGTCACAACAACCCCATGCAAAGCTACAGGCTTGGGGAGGAGTGGCTGGAAAGCTGCTCGGTGGAGATGGACCTGGGGGTGTTGGTCGACAGCTGGCTGAACATGAGCCAGCAGTGTGGCCAGGTGGCCAAGAAGGCCACCAGCATCCTGGCTTGTAACAGGAATAGTGTGGCCATCGGTAGTAGGGAAGTGATTGTGTCCCTGTACTCAGCACTGGTGAGGCCACACCTTGAATATTGTGTTCAGTTCTGGGCCCCTCACTACAGGAAGGATATTGAAGTGCTGGAGC
Organism: Phalacrocorax aristotelis; assembly: GCF_949628215.1. Classification (NCBI taxonomy): domain Eukaryota; kingdom Metazoa; phylum Chordata; class Aves; order Suliformes; family Phalacrocoracidae; genus Phalacrocorax; species Phalacrocorax aristotelis. Next base: position 121,021,823 of record NC_134277.1, on the reverse strand, counting down.
GTGTCCAGAGAAGGGCAACAAAGTTGGTGAAGGGTCTGGAGAGCAGGTCTTGAGGAGAGGTTGAGGGAACTGGTGTTGTTTAGTCTGGAGAAGAGGAGGCTGAGGGGCGACCTTCTTGCTCTCTACAACTACCTGAAAGGAGGCTGTAGAGAGGTGGGTGTTGGTCTCTTCTCCCAGGTCACTAGCAATAGAACGAGAGGAAGTGGCCTCAAGCTGCATCAGGGGAGGTTTAGACTGGATATTAGGAAAAATTTATGTAGTGAAAGAGTGTTTGGGCATTGGAAGAGGCTGCCCAGAGAGATGGTGGAGTCACCATCCCCAGAGGTGTTCAAAAAACATGTAGATGTGGCACTTCAGGGCATGGTTTAGGAGGCACAGTGCTGTTGGGTTGACAGTTGGAGTTGATAAATCCTAGAGGTCTTTTCCAACTTAATGATTCTATGATTCTAAGAAGTCAAAAGTACAAAGCAGAAAGCAGATCCACTACCAAATGAGGGAAACAAACCGGACTAAACTAAGAAGTTATTAGGTATTTTTGATTCATTCAGCAATTTGTACACAGGGGAAAAAAGTTTGAACAAGTTAGAACAGATAGAAAACAAGCAATTTTACATCTATGTATTTTGGAAGAGTATCAGAAACAGACCACTAACAAAGACGTTTCAGTTCTTTTTTCAATACCCTAGTCATGTGAAACGAGGCTGATATTTTTTTTGCTCTGTTCAACATGGAGGGACTAAGAGGTCTTCCTTCTACAATATTAGCTAACAACCTCTACCGAAATCTTCTTTTCTCACCTCTCCCAGAAAACAGATTTTCACCTAAGTCAAAAAGTTAAAGTGGAAATTTAAAATTTTTAAGGCAAAGGGTATATTTACTTCTCCGTGCTCTGATGATAGAGACAGCACAATTAAACCACTAGGTCTAAATTAGAATTTGAAGAAACATGCCAATAAAGCAGTTCTTAAATACACTATTAATTTTTATGGTATTTAAAAAATGCTGTCCAACAGAAACAGCGTGTTAATGAATTGGAACAACAGAGATTTCTTGGAAAGTTTATGTTTTATTCTGTTGAGCTTTAAATTTCTGTTTTTCTGATTAAGCACAATGGTAGAATTATGTTTTCTAATTAATACTCTGTGCCGAATTCACAATGGCTGTTAAGAGTTCTTCTTTTTACTGAAAGCAAACAAAAAACCACCCAACCCCAAAGCATATCTGCTAAAATCCAACATCTGTTTGCATTACAAAGCAAATGTCAAAACACTTTTATCAAAAGGAACTGACTAATCTTTCTATGAACAACTACTTCAACTATTTTCCTGCAAGTTCCACTGAAAATTCTCTTCTCTGACAATAAGGCAGGGATTACTTTTGTAGCTCAACCTGAAGATACACACTGGTGGTTTAGTAGGGATACAGTAAGTACTGCATAGGCGCGTACTGGTAGGTTATCTCATCCTGGCTAGAATGTTCAAACACAGTGAATTAGCAAATCTATTATTTCTATCTCTCTTTCAAATGATTCAAAATTCTCCTAATGTATTTATAAAACTACTAATGATCCACTATATATAGTTCTTGATTAGTATAACATATTTCTTACGTAAAAGCTTATGTGTAAACACCACACCACTTGACCATACATCACAACACGAAACCAAACAAAAAACCAGTGAGAGAAGTAAAGATTCATCCAAATTAAGTGTTCAATATCACTCACATAATTATATACTGTCTACAAACTGCTACTAACCCTCTTCTGTGCTTTTGTATTTTATCTTGGGGGAAGAATGGTCCTATAATTCACAGACTTTGCCAAAGGTATGTAAAAGGAATCATGTGCAAAAGATGGAATGTATGAGAAAATACACTTTGACATTTCTGCATTAAATGCTCCAAAACATTTAGCAGCATTTATATCACACATAGGAAAAAATACATTTTATTTATGTATGCGGCAAGACATCATTACCATTTTGTAACATTGAAGAAATGTGGTTCTCCTGTACTGGGCACCAGCATCAAATGACCTGTGATGAATGTACAGTGCAAATGTAGCATCTGAAGATGTGGCAACTGACTTTCTGAAGGCAAACACTTTGGAGAGCTGGCTAGACAACATGCCAGGCCTGGCTCATCTTACTTTTGACAATCATAGAGCAAAAGTTCACAAGTGACAGGAAGGACCAGTATCTGTATTTTCCCCCCAAAATCTCTAATATTCTCTCCAAGAAACAGAACTGTTTGAGTTCAAGTACACAGAAATAAACACTTAATTTAGGTACTCTGCATCATCACTCTGGAGGAGCTGCTCTGTTTCCACAGAAGGAAAGCATTTCTTTCCAAAGTAAATATAAAGAAGACCAGACTGCTCATTAGGGCCTCTACATTTGCTACCTAAACTAGTCAGCGTGGAACACCCCCTTGCGACCTAAATCCAAAGAGAGCATCAAAAGTGTGCTGGTTTTGACTGAGAAGGCGTTAATTCTCTTCACTGTAGTGCCTGTAGTAGTCAGGGACCTTTCCAGCTTCCCATGCCCTACCATGTGGGCAGGAGGCCGTGAGGGGCGGGGCCACGGCTGGGGCAGCTGACCCAAACTGGCCAATGGCATGTTCATTCCATACCATGTGACACCATGACCAGTATATTAATGGGGCAGTTGTGGCTCCGAGACTGGTGGCTGTGTCATGTGTGGTTTGTTTTGGTGGTTCATTGCACCACCCCCACAGCCCCTGGGTTTCACGCCTCTCATTTTTTTCCTTTCCATTGCATTTTTGTTGCTGTTTTATTTTAATTATTAAACTGTTCTTATCTCAACCCACAAGCTTTACACTTCTGATTCTCTCCCCCGTCCCACTGGTGGGGGAGTGAGTGAGCGGCTGTGTGGGGCTGAGTTGCCGGCTAAACCACAACAAACAGTTATGTTTGTAGCATACCAGATGCTCTCTTGCTCCACAAAATCCCAAAAGGATTAAAAATTGCTATAAAATCTGGTAAAAAGTGATAGTAAGCTTCGAAAAGATTGCAACAACACAGTGCATTTCTCAACCTGTATGAGCTTCTACCAACTGGACATCCTCTGTATGCAGACTACTGTAAACCTGTTAAGTACTTTGGAACACACACTTTGGTGACTATTTTTTGTGCTTTTCTTACACATCCATTATATTGGGTAGGCCAACCACATCTAAATTAATGTTTCTTGAATCTACAAATTTCCAACATTTTCTACTTGTGATCATTAAATCTGATGCATTGATTGTTCCTTTGTGCCACAGTGTCTGTCAGGAAAAAACCAGATCTCACGGTGCTTAACACCAAGCCTGGTGGTTCATGCTGTAACAGGACTGAACTGCCTTCTCTTTTAAAGTTCATATTAAAATAGGCTACCTACTCAGACTACTTTAGCCACCCAAATACAAATGTAAGCAATAACTATTTACAGCTATCGACTATCTTAATAGGAAGCACTGACCCTAGGCCTGAGACTTTTTCAGGGCTTGTGAAGCAGCATGTGGAATGGAAGACAGAAAGTGCAAAAATCAGTTTGGTCCAATTGTGCTGGTTTTGACTGGGACAGAGTTAATTTTCTCCATAGTAGCTAGTATGGGGCTGTGTTTTGGATCTGTGCTGAAAACAGTGTTGATAACACAGGGATGTTTTCACTACTGCTGAGCAGTGCTTACAAAGAGTCAAGGCCTTTTCTGCTTCTCACAGACATACAAATTTGGATGTTCTTGCAGACAAATTTGGATTACTTCATTTGGAGGTGAATCCTATTCTCCTCTGTGTCAAACAGCTCAGAAACTGGACAGAGGGAACGTACAAAGAGGTAACACACTGCCACAACAGAAAAGTGTAACAAGAAAAGCACTGAACTAATTAATTGCTATCAATGCTTATAAAGCACAACATGCAAGATGAGACAATGCATTTCTACCTTGTCATTAACTACTGAAAACTTAAAAAAGACACAGAGCAGAACTACATACAAGCTCTGTGGATACATTTGGGCAAAATATTTCAGGTATAAGCAGTCACAAACATGCTCCTGAGCACTGACACAACAGACTATAAATACACATCTGCTGCACTGGACACCAAAGGGTAAACTCCTACGCCTCTTAACACAGGATGCTTAAAATAGGAACATGTAAATTTTAAACAGGCAGTATCAGGCACCAGTAATTAGTTTACATGTGCAACTGTTCGGCAAGTTTGATATTCAGATATAACAGAACAGTGCACCCAAGCACACCATCAGAGAATAAAAAGCTCTCTCCGTGCTAAAACCTCCAAGCCTTCATATGGCCTTTAGATACGCAGAAAGATATCCCAAAATTAGAACCTGTTCTGGAAAAAAGAGAGGAACCAATCCTAAGAACAGGTTAAGAAAAGCCAGTGCTCCCAGTGTCCAAAAGGCTCACCATCTCCATAGGGGATTCCAAGGGCGAATGACAGGGGATGAGGACAACAGAGACCATCTGATGAACCTCATGTAGGTCTTGGTAGATATGATGCCTGCAAAATCTACCCATTTCACTGGTTATTAAACTTTGTCTACCTTCACTCTAAGAATACAGCCAGAAATGAGGTTGAGTGGATCATGAGTGACAAGGAGGCTGTAGGACTCATCATGGAACCTAGGGATCTGTTGATGTTTTTATTCGCAGTGACAGACATATTCTGGTAATGAAGTAGTGGTTTAATAGGCGCTATAGGCAGAACGGCTTTGGCATCTTCACCTGTGGGGTGATGCCCCAGGAAGGTTTAGAGATACGGCAATAGGTAAGCAAAGATGGAAAACAGCCCTCACAGAGGAAAGGAACATGCTGTAAAGACAGACTTGCTAATTTGTCCAAAATTTGAATGTTGTATTTATATATGTGGCCCAAATAGTATGGGCAAATAAAATAAAATACTGTTCTGTGGACCACTGCCAAAACAAGTTTATTTATAAAAGGAGGGGTTAAAGAAGGGGCCGATATGACGACAGTGGTACATTTATCTTAGTCTTTGATGGCTGATCACTAATGCAAAGACTACAAGTGGTACGTAGGAGGACTTGGAAGATTTAGTCGACAATCAACATTTTGACTTAATTGGCAAAATGGAGATATAATAATTCATACGACTGATAGTAATATAGAAGACTAAAGCTTGTTTGGGAAAAAAAAGAATAAAATTCAACAGAATAAAAAATGTGTTTCAAGTAGGCATGCTTCTGTAAATGCAGAATTAGTTGGGAGAATCCCCAAGAATTTGGTGCTGGTGAAAAAGGAGTTAAAGAAACCTCACAGTTCTTTAAATAAACGATACTGACCACACAGAGTGCAAAGCCTCCTGCAAAGGAATAATGGGGATTGTACAATGAGACCATATTGTCTTACTTAGGACCTCACTGTCGATCTCACAGAATGCAGGGAATGGAAATGAGGTCAATTTACTGAGCAAGAATACCACAGCAGAACACGGTATAATGGGCCAAAATTAGACACAGTTGGCAAGAGACACATCAAACTCCAGAAGAAATAATTCTGGAAGTACATTAGGAGCAAGAAGATGATGGAGGAAAAAGTTAGTCCAATGTGAAACACAGGGGAAAAAACTAGAGGGATACGAAGACAAAGCTAATGTTCATACTGCCTTTTTTTGCATCCGCCTTCACCACAAATCTGCTGCATTGAGGCGCTTAATACAATTAACCCCAGCAACAAAAGGCAAAAGGGGAGGAGCTCACCCTTGAACAAGCAAGGAGCTGAATAAATATTTCTTAAATGCATTCAGATAATCTGTGATTAATATACTTGCCTGTTAAATGCCCAGTTATGAATCTATTTCAAAACTGTTAAAGGATGGATTTCAAAGCAGTGAAAAAGATAACTGCAAAATGATACTTGATAACTGTATGTATGCAGCACACAGGTATGACCCATGCCTAAAGAAGGGGATAAGCACAGATAAGGACTTACAGACTAAGCCAGCTTCAGAAGAACTCTACGGCCTACATACAGACAACCATTATTTTTGATAGCCCTAGGGTGTCTTAAGATATTCATACAGACACATTCTGTGCAGATACAACCCAGAACCTACAGGGGACCTATAACCTTTTGAAGAAGTTGCTGGGTACTACACTACATGCCACAGCGCATCTCAATTAACACAAGAAGCCTATGTATAAATATCTTGCTTGCTCCCCCTGTCTTCAAGCTCTGGAGAATATGTGCAATGATTAAAGCACGAGATATCTCACTATATACAACTGTCTGGAAGTTAACAAGGAGCTGAGCAACAGCCAACACGGATTTGTCAAGAATAGGTCACGTCAAGTCAGTCTATTTTCTTTCTGACAACATAAAAGGCCTTGTGATAGAAGGAAACAGCACAAGTTTTATATCTTGATTTTAACAATGCTGTGTTGCATGACATTTTCTTAAGCAAAGCTAGGATATATAAACTGTAGTTCTGTGGCTACAGAACTACTCAGAACTCTTTACATAGGGAACTATTGTTTATTTATTATCAACTGGGAGGCTGTATTTCAGGGGCATGATAAAAACGGAAGGAATTTGCAAATAACATCAGAGAGGGACTGAGTAAACTGAAATCCACAACTGAAATTCAGAATTCTCCTGATGGATTTCAGAAGTATTCTGGAAACAAGAGTGATAAGTAGGGCATTGCAATAGTGGTAAATGCAGTTTCAAACTCTTGTAATACATAACTAGAGAAATACAAAATGAAGGAACTAAGTGGCTATGCAATGCTTCTGCAGAAAAGTATTCATGGCTTATGAGCACATGGGCTGATCACAAACTGAATATAAGTGAACCTTGCTATAAAAATGCAAAGAAGGTGAGCACAACACTGGAAGTTATAAGTGTGTAAAAACACAGAAATCAGTTCTGCTCTTGTTGGTGTTATTTATCACTTGAGCTGGAGTAATACATTCAATTTTGATTGCTGCAACTCAGAACTGGTACAAAGTCCAAAAGAAAGAAATGAGGCTAAGCACAGATTTAAGGTCCTAGATCTACAAAGACTGGGCTGATTCTCAAGAAAAAGAAACAGGGAGATGGGGAATGGGTTACTGCTTTTGTGTTTGCAGCCTACTGCAAAATGACTGGGTTTGAAGGCTATTCCACGCAAAAACTGTATTGGGTTTGCATGGAAAGGTTTTGGTAGTGGGGTGGCTACAGGGGTGGCTTCTGTGAGAAGCTGCTAGAAGCTTCTCCTATGTTTGATACAGCCAGTTCCAGCTGGCTCCAAGACAGACCTGCCACTGGCCAAGGCTGAGCCCTTCAGCACCTCTGGGATAACATATTTAAGAAGGGGGCGGGGAGGGAAGAAACCTGTGCAACTGCAGTCAGAGAGAGGAGTGAGAATATGTGAGAGGAACAACTCTGCAGACGCCAAGGTCAGTGAAGAAGGAGGTGGAGGAGGTGCTCCAGGCACCGGAGCAGAGATTCCCCTGCAGCCTGTGGCAGCAGGCCGTCCCCTTGCAGCCCATGGAGGTTAACAGTGGAGCAGATATCCACCTGCAGCCTGTGGAGGACCCCACACCGCAGCAGGTGGATGCCTGAAGGAGGCTGTGACCCCATGGGAATTACACACTGGGGCAGGCTCCTGGCAGGACCCTTGGAGAGAGGAACCCATGCAGGAACAGGTTTGCTGGCGGGACTTGTGGCCCGAACAGGGGACCCATGCTGGAGGAGTTAATGAAGAACAGCAGCCTGTGGGAAAGACTCATGTTAGAGAAGTTCATGGAGGACTGTCTACCATAGGAGACACCCTCGCTGGAGCAGGGGAAGAGTGTGAGGAGTCCTCCCCCTGAGGAGGAAGGAGCAGCATAGACAAGGTGTGATGAACTGACCGCAACCCCCATTCCCCATCCCCCTGCACCGTTCTGGGGAAAGAGGTAGAGAATTCAGGAGCAAAGTTAATCCTGGGAAAAAGGCAGGGGTGGGGGTGAAGGTGTTTTTGTTTCCTCATTATCCTATTCTGATTTGATTGGTAATAAATTAAACTAATTTCACAAATCATGTCTGTTTTGCCTGTGACGGTAATTCGTGAATGATCTCTCCCTGTCCTTATCTTGACCCACGAGCCTTTCATCATATTTTCTCTCCCCTGCCCAGCTGAGGATGGGGGAGGGATAGAGTGGTTCTGGTGGGCACCTGGCATCCAGCCAGGGTCAACCGATGACATAAACACAGTAAGCTCCATGCTCTCCACGTAGATGCCTAAGTGAACACAGAATAATAGTCAAAATTGCAGTGAGAGTGATTCAGATTAGACAATGAGGGGAAAACTTTCTAACAGTGAAAATAATGAAGCACTAGACTTACTTGAGGAGGCCATGAATTCTCCACCACTGAACAGCCAAAATACCTTTTAGAAAATATCAGTCAAGAAAAACAGACATTGTTGATTCTGCCTTAGTGTAGAGAAGATTAGATAAATTGTCCTTTCTTTGCATATTTTCTATGTCAAGATATAAAAGGTGCTAAAGAAGTTTAAAAATAAATTAGTAACAGAGTATTTCAGAGTTTACAAAGCTGAAGGAGAATATAACAAATTGCCATCTATTACATGATAATTAAAAGGAAAACTAAAAGGGATCTTGCATGCATTTCTCTTCTGACCAATTACCAACCTCTCTGTTTTTTTTTAAGAAGGTGCTTAAATCAGTCTTTGCATTTTGTCTCCAAGGCCTCTAGCCTCTTAAAGCTCTTCCAATGGAGTCACTCTATGCAATTGACAACAGCTCATGATTCACATTTGAAACAACTACTCGTTTAGACAGAATGACCTTCAAAAACACTGCAATTTCATAAGATAATGGCTTAGCTCTGCCTGCATGTGATTTAAACCTTAGATCGCAATTAGTTCCAAAATATCTTAAAGGGATGTCATAGCATGGAGCATTGCACTGCCTTCTGGCTCTGCTTGTATTGCAGACACACTCAGTTTCTGGAACCACCTCTCTCGAACACAAACCTGTCATATCAGCCACCAGGATTATGCTTCATGATGGCTGGAAGGAGCCTTACTCACTCAACAACTGCTCTGCTAGCAGTTGATAACTCGAAGCATGTTAAAAGCCAAGTTAGATACTTTCTGTTCTTGAGGCCGAGTGTGGCAACCCTGTAGAATAGACTTCCCATTAAGCCCAAGAGCCAGAAATTATCATTGGGAAATACAGAATGGCTGCAGAGGGTAGTATTATAAGGCCATATGCTTTGTTCATACCAATGTTTTCTAGAAAAGAATGTTACCATTGCAAAATGGGGAAGCACTAAAAAGGGTAACAGAATTTATTACTGTATGTGCTCTTCTCAGTCTCTGGACTGTTTAATTTCTGACTGACACATCCCTCAGACACTCTAACAAGATCTGCTTGTACCTTATATAGGCCTAAAATCTATATAATAATGCAAAACAATGATTCTCCTGTTCATTACTTTGGCTAATGATCTGGGAACGAATTATGTCAAGTTCTCCACAGCTGGAGCTCTCCCTGTCAAGCAATAGTTGGCAATTATAAAACTTAACTTTTATCCATCTGAAAAATACTTTTAAGTGAACTTGCATGTATTTCCAGTAGGAAAATCACTGAGGAAGTTTCTCCATTTCCTGTAGAATACTGCTGACTGTTCAAGTATGCCATTACCTATCTAAAAGTCATTTTTCCACTTATACAACTACTGTTAAAAGAGATTGTGATAAATGGGGCCAAACTAAAAGGATGCTCTAACAGTTGGCAAGCCTATAATAGAGAATGAGGGTGAATGTGCTTGGGTAAGAAAAGGAAAAGCAGCTGTAGTTGTTCCAAAAAATCTCTAAGTTCTGTTAAACAATGGCTGCATTTCTGATGATAGCATTTCTGCTACACAATTCAATGTTAAGCAAAGAAACTACATTTTTCAGCAGTCAGTAATATGTGAGTGGTACCATAAGGTAACAATATCAGATAAAATCGGAGGTTGAACTAACCCTTGATAATTGCAAGGAACAGATCACATAGATAAAGCTTGTGAAAGAGCACATAATAGCCAATTACTAAAAAAGCTGTCAAATAAAAGATTTCTATTTCTATTTAGCTTAGCTGGCATAAGACTGAAAAGGGGGCTTTTTATTTTCCATAAATATTTCAGTCCATTTGATATAACTGTGGCTACTACTCATATATATGCATCCACCGTCTTCTATGTGTATCACTTAAACTCTGCCAGCAATCCATGCTAACTTTTAGTATGCAAAAGAGTTCCATGGGTGAGTTGCCTATTGTGTGAAATACCACTTGATTGTTATTGAAGTTGCCAGTCTTCACATTTAATTTGGCTCTGGCAGATTAAGAACTCCAAATCCAGTAATTTTTTGCTAGAATTTGTTTTATGACTCAGGTGCCCTTCTCTGGATTCTTTCCACAGCTTCTGAAGTGAACTGGCCATGCTTAATATTCAAGATGATGACCTAATACTATTTATTGAATGAGAGTATTTTTTTAGTGCAGTCTCCCTGTTGTTGTTGCTTAAAGGTTGACTGAACAGATGTTTATGCTGAGCTGTCCATAATCATGACCATATATTTTCAAATCTGATTTAGAAACTAGCAATGGAATAACCCACATCATTATTCCCAGTGCAAAATGGTGTATGCTGTCCTACACTGAAGCCCCACTGCCACCATTAAGCTTCAATGTCTAGCTTAGACTGCCTTAATGTAGAACTGCTCAGAATTGGATTGCCTCTGAACCTTTGGGTAAATCTCACATGGTAAGGGCCACAAAAAGACAGAGCTCAGCAGTCCACAGGAAGTACCTGTAGATGTGATAGATAATTCATATTTCCCTTAGAATTGGCAGGGAAGCAGAGTCTGGAGATGCAGAAAAAGGAACTATATGGGGATAAACCAGTGGCACTACCAGACCCTGAAAAAAAAACAACCTGTGTGAGGGGCTCTGCAAAACAAAAACATCTTGAATGCAAACTGCCGCACAGTGAATGGCAAAATAAAAACCCTGGACTTCAATTAATTTTTAGATTAGTAGCTCTGCAAGCTTGATTCAAGAAATTAAGAATTCTGTAAATTCTTTACAGAAATAATACTAAGGCAAAGTATACCCTTGCAAATTAGGTCAGTGTAGGAAAAAAAAAGACAGGAATCTATCAACTTAAAGCACAAGATTTTCATTAATCTCCAAGACCAGAACGAACCGTACTGAAAGTACTAACCTGACTGTGTTATTAAACTATAATAATACACTTCAGATGGGTATAAAAATCAGGGGCCAGGCAAAAAAAATGAGATATACTAACAAAGGAAAACAAGAACACTAACAAATAATCTTAAATCACATTAGAGAGCTAGCCTGTTACTGAACAGGTAACATGATGTGTTTGTACTTCTCCAGGTTTTTTTACACATACAGAACGTAGATTTCAAATCCTGGGAAAAAAATGGGAAACAATGTAATAAGGAACCCAGAAGATTACAAAGAAATGAGCACCAACCAGAATGGAGCTCTCAAGAAGAAATCATGACATCACTCTAAATGCTTTCTCTGATAGGTCTGAGAAAAAAGCAGTAGACGTCACCTACAGAATCATACACACAATCATGTGTGTTGGGCATGAGCTCGAGAGGTCATGAAGTTTTCAAAGCCATTCCACTTAGAGCAGCTTTCTTAGAGCCTTGCCCACTTGAAATCAGAGTATCTCCAAGAAGGGAGCTTTCACAGCCTCTCTGGACACCGTCTTGCAGTGCTTAACCACTCTTGCTCTGAAAATATTTTTCCTGTTAATCAAATTAGAATTTCCCATGTTCCAGCTTGTTTCCATTGCCTCTAATGCTATTCTTGTGTGCCTCCAAGAAGAGCTGTGTCTTCTCTACAATCTCCCATTAGCTGGCTGTGAACTGCCATGAGATGCCCTCGCAGCCTCCTTTCTCCTGTGCAAACAAATCCAGCCCTCCTATGCTACAGCCCCTTAACCATCTTCGTAGCCCTCCACTGGACTTGTTCCAATACGTCAATGTCTTTCTTGAAAGAAAGGGTATCAATGATTACTCCTCTTGGTCTGCTGGCTTTGGTCCTGCTCATTCAGCCCAGGGTTCTGCTAGCCTTTACTGCCAGGGCACAATGCTGGCTCTCATTTAACTTGCCACCTACCAAGACACCAGGCCTTTTTTGAAGATGGGTGCAACATATCCTTTCTCCGGTCATCGGGGACCCTCCCTTATCTTCAGAACCTTTCAAAAATGGTAGAAAGTGGCCTTACGAAGACATTACCAAGCTCTCTGAGCACCCTTGGATGCAGTCTGTTAAACCCTGTGGATTTCTATGGGTCAAGTTCTCACAAGTGATCTTGACTTGGTCCTTATCTATTGCTGGCAGTTCTCCTCTTTAAATGTTTTTACAAAGCTTAGAGTCCTTGGAGATCTTCTTGGTGAAAATGGAGGCAAAGAAGGCATTATGTCAGCTATATATGTGTTCAGTCATTAAATCACACACCCCATTCAGCCATGGCCCCACGTTTTCTTTGTTCAGTCTACTACTTGTTATTCTTCACTCCCCTCAGGATCTTGAGCTCCACTTCACAGTCACTATAGCTACAGCTAGCACAGTCTATTATTACACCCCCAACCAGCCATTCTACAATATTGAACAGCAGATCCACCTGTGCATCACCCCCAGCTGCCTACTCTGTTACCAGAGTCAAGAAGTATCCTGACACTCTCCAAAAATCTCCCTGTTTGCATTCCATTGTGCTGCCCTTCTAGCAATAACAGGGAGGTTAAAGTTGAAGAGTTTATCCACTTCCTCACCCTATCAAAGAATAGTTGAGGTTAGAAGGGACCTCTAGAGGTGGTCATCTTGTCCAAGCCCCCTGGTCAAGCAGGGTCACCTATAGCCAGTTGCCCAAGGCCATGACCAAATGGCTTTTGAGTATCTCCAAGGGTGGAGAATCCACAACCTCTCTAGACAACCTGTGCCTTCACTAATAAAAGTTTTACCTTATGTTCATATGGAACATCCTCTCTTTTGGTTTGTGCCCACTGCCTCTGGTCCTGTCACACCCTTCCTTCAGGTATTTTATACACGTTGGTGAGATTCCCACTGATCCTCCCCTAGGCTAAGTCCCAGATCTCAAAGGCCTATCCTCATATGAGACATGCTCTAGTCCCTTAATCCTCTCAGTGGCCCTTCACTGTAGTCTCCAATAGCTCCATGTCTCTCTACTGGGGAGCCCAGAACTGGACAAAGTAATCTAGGTGTGGCCTTACCAGTGCTAAGTTAGATCAGATGGTCTAGCAAACTCCCATCACAATGATATCCATGCCACTTGCCCCTCCTCTGACCCTGAGCCCTAAGATCTGAACCAGACTGTAATCCACCCTGTAGAAGAGCTCCATACACATACGCTGCTTGCCTTGAGAGCAACCACTCCCCTTGTCTGCTCTGCCTTTCTTTTCTCAAGAGAAGCAAATTTTCATCAATGGTTTGGATATACATAAAAAAAGGAAAAAGAAACATGTGCAGAGAAAGGCACAATATAATACTGGAGAGGAGCAAAAAAGGGAGGGGAATGAATAGTAAAGGAGTTGGTAATTACCAAGTTTAATACAAAACATTGATGATTTCAGGTCTTGAGGACACAGATGGTAGGAATGTGGAAGAAGTAATGCAGTCGGAAGCTACAGAACATTTAAAAAAACAGACAGGGCTTGCCAAAAAGCACAGAGACAAAAGGATAGCAACTGTTTCTTTGCCTGAAGATAAGGAACACTTAGAGGCTCATCTCAAACACAAAAACACATGCACACATTTACACACCATGCTATAACTTTGAAGAAAAATCTACCCTTTCTTAAAACAGCTTCTATGTATTTAAAGCCAACAATGGAAGAGGTTCTGAGTTTAAAGTAGGTAAACAGGAATATAAGAAAATCGCTTCTGCCAAGATGCAACTATAAGGACTTCTTTTGCTGTTGTGACCACAAAACAGTTAGAAGTAAAGCAGAGAAATACACAAATGATAATACAGATACATCCAACACAAAGGAATGCAGTAGACAGCAATACAGGGACCTGACTTAATTGCTGCTCCCAGAACAACAAACTCAGCCACCCCAACTTCATGTCTTAGGTAGGTGACAGGGAACGATACCAGCTCACACTACATCTCTCACAGCAATTCTGATGTAATATAACTTGACTGCTGATATTCACTCTGTATAATCCCTCTTCCACAGGTCTCATCTTTTTACAGTAGAGTATAACCTGACCTGGAATATGGCTAAATTTTATTTAGTCCCAATTATGGAGTTATCAATCCTTATAAGAAAAACTCTTGTCATTCCCAGCTGATCATCGACTTAACATAAACAGTTTGTCCTAAAATACAAAATGGAAAGACAGATTCTTAAGACAGATGGTGAAAGTAATTCTGAATATTACTTTAGTCCTTTAAAAAACAACCAGACTAAACTTAGAAGTAAAACATCACAAGATGAAAAAGAAAATATCTACTACCATAGGAATAATTGCTTCAGACAAGAGGAGAAAAGGAAGAAGTCTTTTAAAGAAAGAAACAAAGACCTTTTCCATCTTCACTAAAGTGGGAAATATGCCCAGTAAGACTGAAGAATTGCAAACATATGTTTTCAAAATGAAATGTGACTTGTTAATTTAGACCTTGTCTAAATCAAGAAGACAAGTGGGATAGCTATATTCATTCCAATACACTGTAGTGTCAAAAAAGACAATAGAATCCAATCTGGTTGAGCTCAGATGCAAGATATTAAATGAAGAATTTGAGGAGAATAATAAATCTGGCAAAATGACAAGATAAAGCACATTTTAAAATGAAGCAAACCCCAAGTAAAATATAAGTAAAACCAGAATATGCAGCAAACAGTACCTCCAAACTGCATTCGCATTCTAGAAATTACAATTAAAATTTATTTTTCTATTACACCCATCATACAAGTTCCAATCCCGAGCATGTCAGAACACACAACAAACAGCAAGTATTTATAAAGGTACTAGAAGAGGCACATAAGCGTGGGGAAAAAAGGTAAAATAGAAAAACTTACATAGATCGTGATGAAGGCAGGTGTGTGTGAAACTTGTTTAAAAAAAGGTGCTTTGAGACTTTGAGAAAATAAAACGTTATTAAATTATCCAACAATGCTCATATGTTGGGGAAGGTGCAGAAGAAGAGATGTAAACAGCTAGGGTCTATTAATCTAGCTTGTGATAAAAATAAAAGACATATGCCTTTGACCCCGAGAAGCAGAAGGTGAGGGGACGTTTCATGTAAACATCTAAAATTAGTCAGCCAGGTTTGATGAGTGTCATAAATGAAAACCCTGCATCCAATCTTTCTTCTCTAGGCATCAGAAAACATTGCCCTTCTATGCAAAAAAATGGCTGTATGTCCTTAACACAAAAGCGAACAAGCTAAAGGAAATTTGAATTTAATTCAAAGACAAAGAATAGCAATGTTCTGAAATAATTAGGAAAAAAAACGCTCAACCTCTTTTTCCCTTTTTTATTTAAGCAAAACAAATATACTTGAAGGGGGGGGAGGGGGAGAGAGCAGGGAGATAAAACTGAGGGAGAGGGGGAGAGAAAAGGTGAAGGTGGGGAGAGAGGTTGCAGCAGAAGCATGGATGGATCGCTTCTGCTTGCTCTTCTTTTCACTGCACCTGCATCCAACATTCTCTTTTAAGTCCTTGGCTGTCTTCAGATTCAGAACTGTAAAGAATGTTCTGTTCTCCATCTAATTCCAGTGCAGCCCTACAGTGGAAACACTGGAGGCACTGCAGACCAACTCATATCACTTGATTATTAGCACTTTGCAAGGAAGGAACAGTTGAAACACTAAACACTGCAGTAGCGCAATGCATCCTTAATAGCCACATAATTTGAAGCATGTCAGTCCCTGTGTCCATATATATTACCATTTATGTCCACATATTAGTTGTACCCTCATAACAAAGCTCCTAGCACAAAGTCTTTTAAAAAGGCACTTGTGCAAGTACTTTCCCACTGGAAGCGAGATGTTTTATCAATTCTTTTCTCTTTTTAAAGAACTAGCAATTCTGTCAAATGTAAATGGAACTGGTATTGCACACAAGGTCCTCTTTTTTTAAGCACTAACAGCTGTGCACCATACTTCACAGAATTTGTTCAGGGGGAAGGAGAGGGGAACAAAAGCTTCACTAGTTTGCATCAGAAGAACAACCACGAGCACAGGGCCCCTCACACACCACGACTTATGGAAAAGGGTGCTGCAGAGACAGCTGTGGCTCTAGTATTTTCAGCTTTCTGTGGGCACAGCACCTTTGCTGTGCCCTGCCAGATGTTCTGAGTTGAGCCTTGCTACAGACAAAAGGAATTGCAATAGTTCTGCTAACACCTCTGCAAAACTTGTTTGTAAAGATGAGACATGCTATAAGTGTGACAAGAGCTTGTAGCTAGGGCTTTAGAAATGAAACAAGAACTTCCACAACATGGTGGAAAATGCTGATTCACACTTCTGAAATACATTGGCCAAGCCTGGAGAAATGCAAAAACATGACACTTTAATAAAAAATGTAAAGCTTCCTATTCACGTGTGTAGAAGTACTGATATTAAGGAGAACCTCTAAGGATTATTGCAAACAAGCAAACAAGAATTCTATTACCACGTCAATCAGAGCAGCTAGATTGCAATGCAATTGCAGTGAGCCTTACTGGACTGCACTAGGGAATCTAAAAGAGTATTCCTGTTGCTAAAGCCAACAGGGATTTTGAAGGAAAATCCTTCAGCCTTCAACTCATGTAAAGTGAAACTGATGTTTGTTGTTACTACATGACTGTGAAATGTGCAGATACACCATCCATACAGCTGCGTTTGGTAAAAAAGGTATTAACTTGCAGCACAAGGACAGAGGGGCCAGCCGGGGGTAGCAACCTCTTTGAACACCCCTGGCTAGCTGAGCTCAGGAATCAGAGCCCCAGAATCTTATTGAAAAGGCAGCTTAAATGCTTTGTAATTTCTTCATCCCTCAGTCTATAAGATACCTATATTAAAACTAACCTAATAAAGCTGTACAAATAAAGCACATTACAACAACACTATGCTATCCACATTAAGCAATAAAACCAAAGAAAAAATGTCAGTTAAAGGGAGAAATGTGACATAAAATGACCTTCAATTACTATACACACAGGGGGGCCAATTTAACAGCTTTTTAAATATGCTTAGGTGCAGAAGACATATGTTACATTTAACCTCCCATTGCAAATGTTCTCCTCTGAACTATGTGCTTTTGTCATAATCCTAAAACTATTTCAGTTAAAACTCAAACATGTACAGGAACATAACAGTAAATATTTGAAAGCTACTGATGATAGAGAATTGAAAAGGACAGCTAAAAGGTTGCAGTATTAGCGGAAAAGGCAGCTAAGATAAGATAAGGTAACCATTTAGCTACTACTACACAATAATTCCACAGACAGAAATGTAAAAGTACCGGTGAAGTTAAGAAAACAAACAGGAAGATGGTTACACTGCTACAAGGAAGGAACTCAGAAAATAAAGTTTCACTTTCTTCTAATATAAAACTAATACACAGTAAGATATATACAAAGAATAAAATAAATACTAAGTGTCAGAATGGCAGATACCAGACCTCTCTCCATGTCTTTTACAAGCATAAGAATTTTGTGTATTATTCATTACCCACTCTCCACTGCAGAACTCAAACTGATGTGCTTGGCAGTAAGAGTAACTTGTGCACATCAAAAATAACGGTTCCCTTCTGTTATCATTGTTCAAATGGTAGGAACAGATATTAAGCTGATTCATACTACCTGAAAACAGAGGTTTTGAAATGAAATTCTGTAGATAACCTCCACAAAATTACTTCTAACTATTTTAAACGGAACAGATTAAAATCACTAACTGACATCAGCTTGTGCCTTTTTCAATGCAAGGTGAGAGGGAATCTTTGCGAGGCGATAAAATCAACCTGGAAGTGCCAGCATCAACCTAAATTGAGTAGGCCAAGGCAGAAACATAGAACCTGCGCTGACCTTAAAATGACAGGATGCCGTAATGCTATTACATAACAACAACACTGGCACTGACCCAAGACAGTTATTATTTTGGGATTCACTGATTTATAAATCAAAAGAAAGAGATTAAGGTGGGTTTTGACCCATTTGAGAATCTTTTGGTTCATACATCATGTTTTTCTTTTTAATAGATTGCTTTACTATAAACCTGAAATATTCACAGGTACTTCTGCAAGACTACGTGGCTTAAGTATTTCCTTAAGAATATTTAAGTTCAGAATTTTGAATTTAAATAACTTGGCTATTTATAAAATGTAGATTGAGTCAGAAAATAAAATATTGCTACATTTCTTTCATAAAACAAGTAAAGCTAAGACAAGATATAATTTTTGTTAGGATATCCTCTACTGTTTTAAATGCTCCTCATAAGTAGGTTTGGTCAGATAAAATGGCACTGCAACCTAACACACAGGTCTGAGGAGGCTTTGAGATCCTTCGTAGGTGTGTTTGCAGCAGGAAATTCCCATCTTATCTGAAAGGGCAGGCCAGGTGCAAACCACAAGAGGCTCAGAAGAACCCAATATTACCAGAAAAGAAAATACAGGACACGGATCAGAAAGTTGTTAAGCATTTGTACAGTCTGGAAAGACACATTTTTTTAGAGCATTCAGGGAAGAACATTTTGTTTAGCTCTCTAAGGATGAGTAAAATAACACTTAAGCTTTCTGCTGCTATTCAGATGAGGCAGCACTTCTTTTCTTGGAAGCTTACTCCATGGGTGTATTTCCCTTCCTTTTGCCCACACCCCAGTGTTAATAGCAGGAATTTGGCTCCCCAGTAGCAGCAATGACGAAAGCTAGTGTAGACAAGATATTGCCAGCTGCCATTCCTTTTCAGAGACCTGTCATACAGACTTGTTACTTATCCTTGCACAACAGACGTTGTTTAATTAATATTTAAATAGGTACAGATACAGAGAGAAACTTCCTGCTTTGAAGATGAATATTTGCTGAGAGGTGGTCAGAAAGGCTTCTGTTACATGTAATTACCAGCTTGATGTATTAATATTAGAAGCAGGTATTTCTTTGATGAAAATTACATTGTTTTTCAGCTGTAGAATGTTCTAATTGGAGCTGAAAAAAAAATACTTTGCTAGGATTTGTGACAACTAAAATCTTTTGTGCAGAGACTTGGCTTTCCATATAGTTTTCATACCTACATGTTTTCTTTATTGCCAGATCAGTCATCTAGGTCTCCTGGGCGATCACTCAACAGGCTTCTGTATGAGCTGAGCTTTAAGGGGTATGAGCCTTTGAGTCCATATAGAATAACAAAGAGTTGGAAATCTGGATGTTCAAATTCCGGACATGGGGTTCCCAGTATCCAGGGATGCAAAATTCTGGAGCAGTCTTGGTCGTGGCTGCTTCTTTGAACAATGTCCACTTACTATTTCACTCTGAACCGGAATGACAGCAAATAAAATTCTTGCTAAAATATATCTACCATAACTGCCAACTTGCTCCAATTTCTTTTATAGGCATTTTCAATGCAGAAAATACACACAGGCCTCATTGCTACTGAAATAAAATTTAAACTAATATACAAGCTGAAATCAATTTCAAGTGTGAATAACAGATGATACAATTTATCTTTTCCTAAGGGGAAAAAAAAAAGGGCAATGATCCTACACTTCCACTTTGTCAAAAATCTAGCTGGAGTAGGAAAAACTACAGCACCAACATCAGCAGAGTTGTTCTCAACTTCTGTTCTGGGACATCTTTCCTAAGGCCCTTTGTTCCATGGGCTCCCATGGCTCTTGTTCCATGAGGGGCTGCCATGACTCCCTGATAGCAATCGCAAAACTTGAGAACAAAAGAAAAACCAGAAACACATCCCATGAAGCTCCTGACTTAGCCCTGAACTTTTTTTGAATGTATTAGACTAAGCAGGGTTAAGAGAGAAGTAATTTATTTATAATAAACACTTGCACGGGAAAAAAAGAAAACCTCAGCTCCCTTAACTAATGGTTTCTAAAAATGCTTATTCAAACTGACATATGCGTGACAAGTTTCAGCTCAGTACGATTTAAGGAGGAGTTATACCACCCAGAAAAATGGTGTTTATGACAGAAATGACAAAGGATCATTCATCATAGGGTTTTTCTATGTGGAACAGTAATAAAGCCTAAATGAGACTGCACTTCATTAGTAATTTATTTCACAGATCACTATATATACACAAATTGCATAACTCTATTACATTTTTATAGTGCCATTCATTACAGTACTTCACATACTATATCCACATGACAACACAGAAATGCATCTTTCTCTGGGGTAGACAGCAGCAGCCAACTGCAGAGCAGCGCACAGGGAGGAAACACTTCAGAGCCAGAAGAGCAGGAGTAGGAATTCTCAGGTGAAACAGGAAAAGGACAATATAACACAATGAAACTGAACCCTCAGGGATGGGCATCTAACTCAAAGAGTAGTTTTACACCATTTTTGCTTGCTTGATGCCCCACTTGTTTTAGACAGTAGAAATAAAAGAGGTAGACTGAATACCCTTGCCATGCCCAGTCAGAGTGACCCACACCAGAGACTCTCACCAGAGCTCCCTGGCTGGAATTCTCTCTACCTCTCACTTGATCCTTGAGCACTACACTGGCATTTCCCACTTGCCGCAGAAAGGAAAAGAGTATGAGTTTAATTGGTTTCATCAGTCTGTATCTGGGATGCTACTCTTTAGGCATAATAAAGGATATATTTTTAGATATCAAGAAAAGGGATGCAATTCTTTCTCTAAGACCTCCACAAAGTGAGGATTTGGGGCTATTTCACTCCCCACCAGAAAACAACCCTCAAACTATCACACTTAGAGGCCAAACACTTCCATTAATCTTCCAGAGATGAATGGAGGCTCCTGCCTTCCAAGCACATGCTAAAACACAGTATGCTACACAAACCCACGGAATGCTGTGAGAATACGACAGACAGAAGGACACCTGTAAACGTCTCATGACAACTGCTTTTCTGTGACTAGTTCGCTTGTGAAGTAACAGCGTCCAATTATGTAGTGTTGAGCCTTTGAAATAACATCTGCAATGTATGCGTTATGTGAATGCTTTCTGAAAAAAATTTTAAAAAGAAATGCATTGCTTTTAACTAGTGAGGTATGATTAAATTCAACAAATATTCTCTTGATTTTCTTGCCAAAAAACTCTGCTGTAAGAACCCTGATAAGAAGGTAAATGGCTTGTCAGTTCTAGAGCCTCCATTTTCAAAAATAAATTTTAAAGTAAGAAACTTCCTAATAAGGCCCCTGCACTTGAACTGTAATTCATGAACACATGGATCTTTAATGGCTGGAGAGAAAACGTTATTTTACCTAACGGATTTTTTTTTTATCTCTTCTGGTAAATTAACTAGCAAGAGGGGAAAAAAAAATCAAAACTATCAGGTAAATATTTGCTGGGCACTAAGTTAAAATCTAATCTACAGCAGGGAAAAAGGTTCTTTTAAAATTTGTCAATACTGACTTCGCCTGCCTTGTGGGAGCTTGAGAATAAATACATGTACATAGTTTATCCTATAGCTTTGGTTTTAATTTCTTTTTCAAATTCAGTCAAACAATTCAACCAAATGTTCATTACCAAAGCGCATAATTTTAGTCCACAACATACAGTACCTAATTGGATAAGAGGCTGACTAAATGTACATCAATACAATTTTTCTTTCTCTTTTTGTCTCGTATTGCACTGCTTTCCCCTGTGTTGCTGTGGTAGACGCTAACTACTAACAGTTTAAGAAATGAAACCATGGCATTTGACATACTGTTTTAAGATGCAGGTTTTATTCAGTCATTTAAGTGACCTGCATTCTCTAGTTATTACATAAAAGGAGGGATACTGCCCATCTGCAAAAAATACAAAGCCCTCTTTGGGCACGTTAATGTGTCTGAATTAAGTATATAAGTATTCCCCACTGAAACTGGTAAGACTGTTTAAATCCAGAAGTGAGACAAATGCGTAAATGGAATTGTTTTGGGTTCTCTTTGCTATTTTAACTGCTAGACATGCTGGAAAGATATTTGCTTGCTCTAAGAAGCCTGAAGTCTGACCAATAAATGCAGGAAGGACCAAACACTGTAGGAAACAACATGAAGTTAACCTTTTATTTCCACCCTGTTAACCCCCAAATCATTCTCCTCAACAGAACTGATTAACAACCCGTATGAGCCTACAGCCATGAGCTCTGAACAAGAAATTTCTTACAAAAGGTGTGAATGAATGGATTCAGTGCACTGGAGCTGAGCAGATGCAGATGCATACGTAGGCACGTGTCAAAGGTGAGGAGGAGAAGAAACTAACAAAACTAACAGTGACCTGGACATTCCTGGTAGAGTGCCCAGGAGATCACAGATGAAAAAAGACTCAACATAAATAAAGTCTTGAAGACGAGAAGTTCACCTTCAACATGATAGGTAGAAAAGCTATTTAAGACATTTGGCAAGTTTAGAAGATCTGCTGGCCAGTTTCCATTTAGCCAAAACCAGCTGGGAGCTGGTTGACGGATAAACTTTACATTCATTGACATCTAACAGTTTCACCTAAGAAAGTATGGAATTTTTCTTCTGATTCTTTCCTGGAACAATTCCTAGTCAATCAAATCAGCTTATGCAAACACACTGTAAAAAAGTCTCGTTAAAGAAAGAAACATTGCATGACGCTACTTACCTGCCTGTCTACTTCTGGAAGCAAAAGCAGGAGGTATTGTTGAAAATGCTGAGGTAAAGAAGCAAAGGTGTGTTTATTTATTAAAGCCCTCAGGTTAGTGTTCACTAGAATAGATCCTGGTGTTTCTATGTCAATATCCTCAGCTTTGGTCCATTTCAAATGTCCTGGAGTGAATAAACAGAAATAACTTTAAACATAAATAAAGGAAGAGAGTAAGAACAATTCTTCTTTTTAAGTTTTTAGCTTTTATTGTATAATACAGCAAGCTCCAGAGAAACGGTACTCTGAGAAGGGTAACAAAGCCTTTTCTAGGTGTCTTAACAGCTTCTTTTATATTCCCTGTATTTGTCTCTAGAGCACTTATAGGTTCCTCGCTTAAGTCAACATCGCAGCTGACATATTCTTACTTCCAGCTCAAGAGACCAACTCAACTCAGCAGCAGCAGAAAATTTTCATGTCATCATCAACATAATTATAAGCATCTATTTCCAAGAAAAAGGCTGCTTGACAAGGCTGATGTGAATCAATCATTATGGAGAGCTAGCTTCTCTTTCGCCACGCTCTGCACATCTGCAGTACACTATGGCCTATGTAACTTCTCCCATAGCACGTGCTAAAACCTACCTGTGTGAATAGACAGTGATCATAAAGATGAGAATATTTAACATGTTAAATAAGCGTCTGAAAAGATGCGTTTTTCAGAATTTTCTTAAGAACCTATGATCTAAAATGATCAACAGACAGAAGGCAGCAGCAGGAATTATCAGAGGTTTAGAAAACAGGGTCTGTGAGGAAAAATACAAAAATGGCTGTTGCACAGGGGTAAAGAACGACATCTTCTGACTGTCCACAGTGGATAGCAAAGGTATTGAGCTTAAACTCTTGCACAGTAAGAAATATATCTGTTAAGATACTGGGAAAAGAGGGCTTTCAACCACCAAGGACAAAGAGACACTGGATTAGATCCATAGGGAGGCATTATAGTCTCCATCAGTGGAAATCTTTAAGAATACGTTAGACAGATACCAGTTAGGATTGGCAGGTATATAAGTGATTTTGCCCTATGACTGAAAAACAAATTAGATGACCACTGGAGGTCCCATCTGGTCTCATTTTGTTATTATTTCTAAGATAATATTTAAAAGGTACCTTTTAAAGCTCCTTCAAGAGCAATTACTACTACCTGCTTCAGGGTATTTACATACTGCTACAATCACTTTTTCCTCTCAGTCTTAACATATTATGATTCTCAATATGGAAATGGAAGACGTGGGGAGTCCAGGTGGGTGGAAAAACTCAAAAGCTTCTAAACCCTCCCAGGAAACTCCTCCAGGTTTTGGTCTGTTGTACTTGCAAATATTTCAAAGATGCTACAAAAGGGGTCTTAACTAAACCATACACAAACTCCAGCAGAATCTCTAAAAAAGCAATTGTAAAGAATATTCCACTGCTATAGGCAATGATGGCATTTGGCATTCACACAGCACCTCTCAGCAAGGATTACAACTGACACGTTAAGAAGAATAAATGTATTTTACAAATGGGAGAATTTGGGCATACTGATTATTAGGAACTTCTCAAAAGCTATAGTAATAAAAATAATGCAATTATACTTCAGATGTCTTGGAAGGCCTATAGTGATCTCCCCTGAAAGGCTATAACCTCACCCCCAAAAAGTACATATGAAAAAAAATGCAGCAGAATTGTAAATTCTAAAAGCTCCCATTCAGTCACAGCCTCCCACAAACATTCTTGCAATTTCCTTTTAGTTTTCAGCAGACAATACTAACTGAATGAGACAAGGATTACTTTGCACTCAGAACAAGATAACGTTTTCCAACACATATTTCCAACATCCTGTATTTCAGTACAGCAAAGACTCCATTACAAACAATTGAATGCCCTGTTACAAAGGACAATGGTATGGAAGAAGTGCTCACTGTCATGAATGCAGCACAATAAACTGTCCTCACCATCTGTTCCACCCACTAAATAGAAACGCAGAAAGAACACAGTCCCCAAGCGTAACACAAGTAGTATGATGTATCTGATTTTAATGCCTGCATGTATATGCTTTTCTTTAATCAATACAGAATACACAGAATCAATACATCATCTAAGTGACTCCAAACTGGAGTAATGTTTTCCTGAGCTAAAGCTTCATATCCTATGGGAAGATATACACATAGGGATGACCCAAACTAAAACAAGATAAGTGATTGCAAAGTCAGTAACATCCTTCAGTGGCAGAGATTTTAATAGTGTGAAAAGCCCATGACAGTATCAGAAAGTAAAACTGAATTCTGCGTGCCTGGGTCACACATTTTCTGATTTATTTGACCTGCAACCACTTACAGGCTACTACGGAGGTTTCATCAACTTGTGGAAGAAATGGATGTTATTCCTAGGATGATAGGCCAGTAGCTCACTGTGGATAGCATAGCTATACTCTAAAAAACAAAATCTGTTCAGAACAACAACAAATTCTCTCTCCTGCACCCTTCCTGTGGCTAATTTAGGACCTTTATTACAGGTCTCAAGTTTGTAATCAGGTTTAGTGAAGTATTTGGGAGTAACATGGAAGGTAGGAGTTCTGTGGAATATGACAGGAACGTGTCACTACTGCATAGCTAATTGTAACTCTGAGAGGAGTTTATGACAAAACATATGCCAATGTTTTTTATATTGTTTTCCACAGAGAAAGACATTCTAAACCCTTATATAGCTGCTACCAGAGTTTGTGGGGATCGCGGCCCAGATCAGAAATGGAACCTGGAAGATGAGAAAGAAACTCAAGCTTACAGCCCTGGAAAAGAATAGTCTCCAACATAGAGAATTAACTATGAAAAGGATGGGAGCACCATGGTTCTGCATCGAAGTATAAAAATCAAAATAGGAAAATGATAGAAATCACATAGTCAGCAGAATTAGTTAACTAAAAGGGGAAAAAGTAGTCATATTTAATGGGAGCTCAGAAAGCCTACCAAACACAACATGCAGTGAATGTTGGGCAGATCAGCAGAGTTTCAGACAACCAAACAATGTCTGGAACTGAATTGTGCACCATATAGGACACTGGACCTATTCTCAAAGATGCTCAACAACTGTTCTGTTAGTATCCCGAGAAATAGTATGTCATAAGAGAAACGTTTCAGCAGGTACAAGAACAGAAACCATTAAACCTTACACGAAGTTTCCTACATTGCAAGTGTGGTGTCCCAAAAGGCCAGAGGACTTTTTCTGAAATCCACCAAAATATCTAATGAATTCACTCTACATTTTGTATCATTGGCCAACAGTGTATGAAATATCTGGGGATGAGGACGAATGTATACATCAAGCGATGTTTCTCAGTCTTAAATGTAGAGAAAAGTTACAGGTAATCATCTAAAATTGAACGTATCTTCATATAGCAAAAGTTGCAATACTGAAGGAGTATTTTCAGTTTTGAACAATGCCACTTGATCAACATAGAGAACTAGCTGTCTATCTGAGACTGATGAGTAATCTGCAGAAAGAGCATATATGAAACCAAAGTACACTTTCATGGGAGGCTGTGATACAACAAGACTTGCAGGAAACTGTTTGCCATGAACTGGCAATAGCATACTTAACAACCAACCTATGATATTTAGGAAGTACCTTCAAGCTATTACAGAATCATTATGTATAAAAATGGGACTAGGCCGGATCGTTAATAGAGAACAATCTTATCACCACAAAGACAGACACTAAGTAATTTTTAGGATGATCCAGCTACTACAAAAAGCTTGTTTGCTAACTTTTCTAATATGGCCACATTGAAACATACTTCTCGAAATGATTCAGCAGTCTGCTGAATGCAGAAAGTCCTTTGTAAAGATAAAGAAACAGTTATGTAATTATTCTGCTTTATTTTAGCTGAGAACAGTCTTAGTGAACACTACATTTTCTGCTCCTTAGGGAACATTTCCAATTATATTTCATGCAGAGCAGGAAAATCTGCCTATCACATGGAGCTACTGAGAATTTACTCTTAGCATCTCTTCAGAGAAAATTCTTTATTAATTACAGATCATCATCCATGAATCTTGCTAAAAAAACACAGAAAATAAAGCCAGGAACTGTATCTACCACCTCAAGAGATGTGGGTTCAAAATAATTAAGGATCCAGCTGAAGAAACAAATCAACCCAAGAAAGAGAATCAACCCAAAATGATATGCCAAATCTCTATATGACGTGGAATAATGCAAATGGAAAAGAGAGGGTTAACTTCTAATAGGGCCAGTACATAAGCAAATATGTTATTATCTTTGGGAATAAATGCATACTAGACTGCAAGCAAATTTACCAGGACAAAAGAATATTTGCTACACTCCACCCCCATCCCCACAAAAAAATCATAATGCAGCAATCAGAAGTTAATTGCTAAATAACCTGTCTGACTGCAGTTGCTTAGGTCTGTCAAACTTTAAAAAGCAACTACAGAAAAGCATTCTGGGGGGAAAAAAAAATTGCCCATGGCTTTTTACAGGTAGCCAGAAATAAAGATGCCTTCTTGAGAAGGAGTCAGCTGCTGAATTTGAAAAAGGGACAGAGAAACCAGAAAATAGAACTTTTACAGAGAACACAGAGTTTAGAAAAATATCAGTATTACAAAGCCAAGCAAGATATTTATTTTACTCCTACTCACCTAAACCAGATTTTTTTAACCTCTTTAAGTGCTGGCTTGTTTGTTTTCCAGTTGGAGACTTTTGCCCATGTTTCATCTCTTTATCAGAACCATCTGCTTCACCATTTTTAGATTCAGATCCTTAGGAATAAAAAAATAACATCCCAAACATGACACTGGTGCACTTGTACCAATAATCCCCCCAACTCTCCCTACACTGTAAAAAAAAACAAAAATAGGATTTAAAAAAAAATGTACAACTCCTTGCTGAAAGGCAATACACTTCTCTGGTCACCACACTATTCCTCATCATCAGAGGAAATGGAAGTAAAAGCTCAATAAATCAATTAAGTGTTGAAAACTAAAGTTTACTGAACACTGCAGTCAATAAAAATGTTCACTGATCTAATAAAAATAATGTTTTCCTATAATGCCCGAGAGATATCTTTAAAAATATTTTAACCTCAAGTTATGGGGCAGTAAAGCAATCTAAAGGTGAAAAAAGATCATTTCTTTGTGAAGAAACATTCATAGAAGAGATATGCCTGGAAATGTAATTGTCAATTTGTGTTAAACATAGACATAGAAATATCTTAAAATGAAGCAACTTAACCACCAGAACTAAAGGTCAAGGTTATGCTGCAGTGATAAGCATGGTACCAGAAGAAGAAAAGCTAACAAAAGGATCTGAGTATTGCAATGCAGAATTGAGACACAAATTCACATTCACAGAGAAGCTTGCTTTTTTTCCCCCCTCCCCCTTTTATGGCATTGAATACCAGCATGTGGTCCTCCATTATAGTTCCAGAGCCAAACAAAATGTTACTTTGCATTCCTTTAAAGCTGCTGCTGTTACCAATTGTCATTTTACTCTGTGCCTTCAGTTCTTTATTAAAGAAAAATCTCCATCCTTGAGACACCAGATTTGATAAGGAAATAAAGATATTAAACAAAGCCACCAAGTGGAAATATTATTTCAGCAGTTCCAAATTCTGTATGCTACACAGCTGATGCAGAGGAAGGCTCTGTTACTGGAGCTGATCTTGCAAACGGTCCTTTAGCTATTTACCTGAAGGTGAATCCGACTGCTCATCAGACACCTTTAATGGTGTCAAAACAACACGAGGAACAGTCTTGTTTACCATCATTGAGACTCCATTTCTTCTTTTCTGCTGTTGTCTTAAAGCCTACAAAAACGATAACAAAACATAAAAATGTAACAAAAAAATGCTTATAAGTGAATTACATGAGACATTTCTCTACCATTAAACTGACTCTCTTAAAACAAGCATAATTTACATAGGCTACTGACTTGCCAGACTTCACACTCGTCCCCTTTATGTCATTTTCCTTTAAAACATAAAATCAGGCTTTTGGTTATGAAGAGAAAGAAGATGCACCTTAGATCATTCTCCAATACAGTTTTGACAACAAAGAAGCACGTAACTGTTTGCTCTACCTTAACAGCACAACATGATAACCCATGGGATGTGAAACTAAGACTTCCAAGTAAAAAAAATGTAAAATAAATGTTTCAAAACCAGAATAAAAATATGTATGTCTGCACATCTCTCGCAGGTGCATCCTCTCCAGTATACTGCTCAGTCAATCAAGTTAACACAGAGTGTCATCAGTATGTACAGCATGTAAGGACTACAGTATTGATGCACTCACTCAGCCGTGAGTAGTGCTGCACAAAATCACTGAACATGGCAGGAATCATTTATTTTTGTGAAGGGAATCAGTCCTAATCTTGGAAACCTTGCAGCACTTGGCTTCTGTCTGTTTGACTTTGGGCATTAACCTTCAGAACACGAACATGATGGTGTTCTAGCAAATCTGGGGGAAAACGATACAAGAATAAATCTCTACAAATGGGAGTGCTTTGTGTTTCATAAATGGATCGAATACGGGGTTGATAATGTAATACAAAATATTTAAAGATTAGAAATAGCAAATACCTGTCAGACTGTTTTATATGGAAAATTATACCTGATTCAAAAGATCTTAAAACATACAAATATGAACACTTGCCAATTAATATACTTGCAAGCATCAAAATTCTGGAATTAATCAGAATGGGCTCGGATTTCCTATCCTCCTGTCTATTTTTCTCCAGTCTTACTGTGCACTCTCTTTTTATAACTGTGATCTGTGTTATGATCTTGGGGGGATATATTAAAGTAATACAATATCAACAAGGAACATATTTGATATGAACTATCCCTGTAGGTTTATGAGCATGAATGACTGATGCCATATAAGGTTTAAGTCTGTAACTCCAATTAATCTGTAATATCTTTCCAAAATGTTCACATAGCTAAATAAAAAAAAAACCCTCTGAAAAAAAAAAATCAATATCACTCTATTCCTCTAAATAACACACTACAGAACATAAAAAACACCAAGCCACACAAAAGCTATTTTATCGATTAACCCCTTTTATAGTACACTTCTTAAAAGACACATAAGCACTGTGCAATAAAAAGCAAATTAGAACACTTGAAATCAAACAAAGAGAGGAAGCTGGTCAGATCTGCACTAAACCAAAGAAGCAAGCAGAAAGCCATGAAGAACAGCCTATACTTCACACATTTTTGAGACAAAATTCTTACTGGTATTGAGCAAGCACAGCCAGACTTGCAGACGGAACATTCAAAAATGTTAACATTTCTCAAAAATTCCCCCAAATTCCAGAAATGACCCTCACTGCAGAGTCTTGCCAAGCTAAGTGTCAAAGTAGGTGATCCTTACTGAATAGTAATACCACTGAGACACAAAGAAATAGTTGACTAAAAATTAAGTGAAAGGACAGCCAACTTCTGTGCTAACAGCATACCAGTATAACCACAATCCAAACTCTGTATTGTGGTGCACCACAGCCTGATTTGCCTGATGAAGAGCACAGAGAAGAAACATCCACCCTCAGTGTGATCATCCCTGGACAAACAGCTGAGAGCACAAACAATGCCCCATGTTCTCCTCCAGCCTCCTCCTGACCTTTCAAGACAATTTCCACCTCTACCAGCAACCACAGCCTTGCTGCCAGCATCCATAAGGAAATACAATTTTAATGATTTATACAGCCACTGTGACAAAGGTAGACTATTTGTAAAGCCTCACAGTTGATTTTCAATGCTTTTGTCTGAACTCCCAGGAATGAGAGAGAGTAAGCAGCAGTGTATCCTCCACCAATGACAGGCAGTCAGCATTCGTACATCTTAGGTGACACCGGCGCTACGCATGTGAGGGCAGCGGTACCCAATCTTTGTCAGGCGCACCACTTACCTTCTTTTGTGTTGCAGGAAGGCCACTTTCGGACCTTAAGCACACATTTATGCAAACCATCTGGCACTGCCAAGAAGGTGGCACAGGCCACCCCATACTCACTGAGCACTAACACAAGACATGGCTCATCCCAGCACTCTCTGGGCACTCGGAGCCACAAGAGCAGGGATCACGTCTGGGAGCAGGCAAATGTTGCTGCCAGAACTATTTACTTGCAGGCACAGCCCACTTCTGAGCTACAGGCCAAGCACCTCAACAGGTGAGGATCAAGCACAAGTCTTAAAGATACCATTTCCCTTTGACACACATTTGCTTTTCAGGGTTTCTTTTTCCCTAACGTTCATTGTTTCACTACCAGTCCCTCCCCCATCTCCTCCAGTTTCACAACACAAGGAACCGATCACCGTGCAGGGCCCATAGTTAAGTTTGGAAATCAGTCTGTACGGGATGGCTCAAGCTGACAGTAAAGCTACACACATGTGGACACCTGAAAGACAGGTTGTAGAATGGAAGAAAAATTAAAACCATATGGACATCAAAATCTAAGTCAAAGTTTTAAGACAAAGTGCCAATGAATTACGCTGTGCCCAGAGAACAGACGAATAATCTTCCCCATCCCTCTGTCTTTTCATTTGTCAAAGGAGAGATATGACGCTGAGGAGGAGGGTACAAAAGCATCATTACTCCATCATTTGATCTGCAGGGTAAAGGGACAGATGAGATTTTGCTCAGTCATACTGTTTAGCGGGACGTATTATTCCCAGCTAATCACAACAATTTTGTGTTAATTCTCCTTTGAATTTAAAGCTGCATGGTCTGAAATATTGGACAGAGAAGTCTTTGCAAGACAACGGTAGGAGCAAAGCAACAGAGGGAGAAATTGCCAACCGACACTTAGTTACTAGTAAAGCCAAACACCAGAAGGAGTTAAGCATAAACCAAGGACACTGTGCAGTCTCTGCTGAGGACAAATATATAACTTCTCTACACTTAGCCTGAGGGATATTAATTTTAGGATACAAGACTACTGTGGGATAAGACAAGAATCTTGTATCCCAAGATTAATTCTACTTAGCTGGGAAGTCAATGGGATTACTCAAAGTGAAACATACACCAAACACTTTGCTATATTGAGCTTTCAGTACGCCAAGCTAATTTAGTGCTTTCCTAGTCACCATGAGCAAATAAACCTCTAGTTTTGGCTCTTCTGGTGAAGGGAACAAACACAAAGTAGATGAATCAAATTTGTAACTAGCACTGAAGAAAATGAGAAATTTTATAATTTATTAAAAAATGGTTCCAGATCTCACTGTAGATTCAGAAACAGCAGCCGACACAAACTACATTGGCATCTTTTACTGACATAACCTTTTGTATCTCATCCATACTTAGAGATACACAACCTCCTAGCTGAGCTTCCTATAGATCTGCAAGAAAGAGCTGACGACTCCATGAAATGATAAGGTGACATTTTTACTATGGAAAGTGAGAGAGAAACACATACAGCACATATGATAGCTTACATAAAGTATATTTTTCTTTAATGAGACTCTGTGTTTACATTTCAAAGGTATTCATTCACCTTGTGCTAAATGCCAGAGTTAAAAAATCTGCAAGCTGTAAATTCCTAGAACTGATTACTGTTGAAGTATTCTGTAAAACATTACTACCATCCTATCTGAACAGCACATAAATAAAAAAGGAGAGAAAGAAAATGAAAGTTCATGTGGTATACAAGTTAAACATCAAAAGCTCTCTTAAAATCACCACCAAAATATAGTACTTACTTCCAGCCTTTCACAAGCAGATCTGCAAAGGACATCTGTGAATCTCTCGCACATAATGAGTATGAAGAATTCCCAATATTCCCATTCATAAAAATGAACCTGTGACCATCTGTTGAATAACACTGCCACGGTCATTATACAGGGCTTGGCATAATTAATTTAATGAAATTATTTTTATTGCCAAAATCTTTAAGTAACCTATCAATCCATTTTCATCCGAAGAACTCAAAATAACATAAAAAGATGAGTATTAAGAAAACATAAACTCTGAAGATAGATGGCAAAAGAAAAACACCATGCAATTAACAGTGATCATCTAATTCCACGCAGACAAGAACAAGTCTCCTTCTCTTTTTCGGGAAGCTCATGGCCCTGCTGGAGTATAGCAGTGTGTTGGAGGGTTCGTGAATGTCGTTATCTGTTCTTAAGAATAATCATTTCATATTTAGATCATCTTAACACAGGAAAGACTTCTTCAGACATATGACAAAATGGTTGACTCTCTTCAGAAAAAACTAATAAAGTTGTCTTTGAAGAAGGAATGAAAGGAAACAATATAAACTAAAAGGCAACTGGAGAGAGGGGAAAAATACATCCCCAAAAGAGCACCAGAAGCAAAATGTCAAGCTCTATGCTCTGATTTTACTGCTGCTAGGGATACTTTTTTATTATTTTTCTTTCCCACATCTTTTCAACTCAGAATGAAAAAATGCAGCATACAGATAAACCATTAATGCAGAAAACCACTTTCATTTGAGCTTAAATGCATGACATGCTGAGAATGTTAAAAATTAAGTTATTAAAAACAAAGATATGTAACACTCGGTTGCATTAAGCAACATTGTCCCAGATTTCTATTTGTTCCATAAATGTCAAGTCTACATTCTGAAACTCATATCATGAAACATAACCTTTGAAATTTCACACATTACGGATCAGAAATGTAAAGCTATGGAATTTTTCCGTTCTGCCATGTGAGAAACACAAGCTACAATACACTGAGAAAAATCTATTGCACAAAGTAAATACCAACTCTACATCATGGCCATGGTTCCCAAATTGGCAAAGATGAAACAGATTTATAGTTTATCACTGATTCACTTAACACCACCGTAAAATTTAGTCTTTGTCCTCGCTCTCACCCTCATTTTGTTAGTAAAATTAATACAGCCTTTAATTCCCATGTCTCTATTAAATTAAAATTTCTCAGTGGCAACTTGTTTCATGGATACACAGAGCAGTTAAAATAAAACAGTAAGCACCACAAATCAT
The DNA here is from genome assembly GCF_949628215.1 of Phalacrocorax aristotelis. Lineage (NCBI taxonomy): Eukaryota > Metazoa > Chordata > Aves > Suliformes > Phalacrocoracidae > Phalacrocorax > Phalacrocorax aristotelis. Next base: position 120,988,009 of record NC_134277.1, on the reverse strand, counting down.
GAAGGATAAACATATTATTATTTTCAGGACGCCACTACTTCTTATATTAAACATACATTAAAAGTACTCAGTTATAAGCATGCAAACGCAAGATTAAAACAATAATAATGATGTCTTATGGAAACAGCTACAAAGTACAAATTGCCGTTTCCAAAGCACAGAGCAAATTAATTTCCTCCCAACCAGACTTGCACACCAAACATAACAGTACTGGTGCCAAGTGTACCCAACTCATCATTTGGAGATGAAGAGTAGTGGTAGAACACCAGGCTGGATGTTTGGAGGCTTAGGGTTTCTTTTCAAACTCTAACTTCTCGAATAAGCATCTATTCTTGTCCCATGCCATCCTCCTACCCTGTGACACTTACATCGGTATTTGGAACAAAAATAATTTCTTGCTACATATTTGTTCTTTAGGTCCCAGTAGTGGTCAGGGTCTTTCTGTACAACTACAGTATATATTAACAACTGAACATTTATCTGTATGTTAACCAACATGGAACTAAAATGCTTGGACATTCGCGGTGCAGACACACAGAGATGTTTATGTGTGTGCCTGTACACCTGCAAGCCAGCACTACCTTCTATAGGATTACAATAATGCATTCACAGCTACAGTTGCTGCAGATCACAACAGACCGCAAAGTAAACATTTTTGTTGCTTTCCCAACCACAGAAACAAGAGAAGGACAAAACCCTATGATGTGTTCAACGTCTGTTCTGACTTGCATGTGAATGGGAATGATGATGGCATATGCAACAACTCAGTGACACTTTTTTTCCAGAGAAGTGTGTTGAGTTACTTTAAATTGTTTGTGCAGTATTAAACTAATAATATCTACCAGCTGAAAAGTGCTTTATGGGGAAATCTGTCTCTTGGCACAACAAAGCACTTATAGGTAAGGAAACAGTTTGTAGAAAGCAGTTTAAAAACAAACTAAAATAAAGAGAGCAATGTCAATACAAAATCTTAAAACAGTAATCAACATTTTCCATTAGGTCAAATTTGCAAAGATACTCTGCATGTGGCCCAAAGCATACAGTGGGGGCTTCAGGGCTAGACTGCCATTTTCCAGATAAAAAAATCTTGTCATATTACCTTCTCAGAGAAACAGGTGCACCGATTCACATTGCACCAATGTAAGCAGTTACAGTGTAATGCCTTTCTGCCAGACATCCTGTTTCAGTTTGGGTTCTGCCACATGCCCACACATCCTGAGCGCACAGCCTTCTGGGGACCTACCCAACGGCTCCTGGAACAGCATTTGTAGATAACTGCTTGTCAGCATTTTGTAGGAGGCTTCCTAGAGCTCTGAAGATTTGTGAGCTGTTCCAAGTCCTATCTTTCCCTGAAAAGGCCAACCATTTCTAGGATGCACTTCAAAATCAAGGGATGATTCATTGCCACCTGGGTATACTTCCATGTTATAAACAATACAAATGAAAAGCTGTTCTTTTCATATGGCCCAGAGGAAGATATTCACTTAGACACCCAAATGCCCTATATGGAAAAATCATGTAATATCCCTGGGAAAGCTTGACTGGGACTCTCATCTCCAGGGCTGATATTTAGCATTAATACAGTAGCAGTGACTAATTCGTCTTAAATAGTTCCCCAGGTTAGCTGAAGAAAAATATTATCAGACAAATGCGATGCTTAGAACTAGGCCACTATCACCAGCTTGTCTGAGACTTGGGACAAGCAACTGCATCTATAGAACAGTACAAAGAGAGCACTTTCGACCTGTATTTGGGAAGCAGATTCCACTACATAGCAGTGGCAGATTTAGCCAAAGGTAATGTTCAAGTCAGGACATATTTTAAGTGAGGGACACTGTCCCACAGTGAGGTAGAGGGGCAACTACACTTCACAAGGGTACTGTTCTAACATTGCTTTAAAATTCTTCCCAGTTATGTCTCAGAGTAAGAAATTCTGGAAAATACATCTATTAAAAAAAGGAAACATGCAGGAGTGCTGCAAAAAGCATGCTATGCAAACAACCCCAGAGGAAAAACAAGCACAATGCCCAGCAACTGGGAGCTAGTTATTAAAAAGCAGTACAAAAAGAACAGAGGCATTGTGTGGATTCCTGTCCCTTTCTTTCCATCACAGGTAAGGGCTGAGGACCATAGAATGACCCAGAAGAAAGTCTCATAAACATTGTCTTGTGTCTTACCAAAGCACTGTGTTGAGCAGCTAGTACATGCTGCCCATGTATAGGGACCTTTAGAGGGACATACCGTGCAGCCTGCCTTCGGGCAATGCATGTACTCCCTGAAGAGCTCCTGCTGGAACTCTTGCTCTTCCAGCTTCTTTTCCCCATTATGCAGTCTCCCTGCCATAGTTTCTCTGTCCTCTTCCCTAGACTTGTCTTGGCAATCAGAAAATCAGTTTAGTTTATCATCTTCGAACTTCCATTTTTCTGAATGCATTTTGTAAATTCCACTGTCCCTTCCCATGTCTCTCTAGAAGTCAAAAAGCAACATGCTTTCCTTGTTTTCCATTTGTTGACAGGAAAATTTGTCAAGAATCATCACTTATGTTGCCAGACATCTGATCAAATGCTTCAGCTAGGGAGCCAGAATTGTCCAACTGTGGCCTTGGTAAATTGGTAGGATCTGAAATGAAACATAGGAAAATGGTTAACAGAGACACTGAGAAACTGCAGCAAACACTCTATACCAAGGAATTCAGTACAAAAAATTCCTCTCAGTTCATAGTGGATTTTCAGATCCTTTCAGGAAGACACCCTGTGGTCAAATTCTAAGTGATAAGGACATAATCATAATGATCTCGTCTGTCACCTCTGTTTCTTTGGGGGCAAGGAAGGGAAAGGAGGGCAGGAAAATATATCAGGCTTATATCAGAACGTGAGAGTGAGTAGTTGCTCCAATGAGTCAAAGGATAGACACTGCAGACAGACTCATAGTGGATTACTTTCTACAGACAGTAAAATGCTTCAAGATAACCTGCATCTGGCTGTAGTCAAGGAAAGAAGTCCTAACAGAATGAGTGTGGAGGGAGCAAGACTGGTGAGTTTGCTCTTGTTCTTCTCTCAAAGCAAGATAAGCAGTGTGCCTGAGCCGAAGACAGGAAAGCAAATCCACACCAGCATCAAGGGAGATCAGGATTCTACCTTCAGTGCCAACCTAAGCACTTGGACACCTGTGTCCTTAAAAAACAAACAAACAAAGAAATCTTGATAAACTAGTCCTGTGAATTTGGGTAAATCAGGGTTAATTACACTGTTCACCATTTTGCTCTGAAATTTAGTCTCTTGTTGCTTCAGGTTATAGTTTGGTTTCAGATAATAAATACAGTTGTGCTAGAAAAGTCAGCCTGAAATGTTATTTAGAGCTGTACAGGTCTAATGTCCTATAACTCAGAAGCAACACATGAGCCAAACCGTAACTTCCCCATAGCTCTCTTACTGCTTGGGGCCTGACAGCATCCACTGGAAAAAAAGGCACGTGGAGTTGCCATTTCTACTATAAGAACAAATCATATGGATGGGTGCCTTCCTTCTCCATAGAAAACTGCATCTACCCACTTTATGAATGAAATAGTGGCACATATATGAACCCAGCCACCAAGCATGCAAACAAAGCCCAAAGTTAAGAAAAACAAAACAAACCATGGCAGTAACATACCTTGTGTAGATTCCCTTATTTCCTGAGCTTCTCTCCTCCCAAACCCACTTGGCTGCTGTCTCTGGAGTTTCTGTCTCTACAAAGAGATCTGGATGCCCAGCACAGTCTCAGACATGTCCTGGTCTGTATTCAGATCCTGAGTCTGAATGGAGTATCCTTCTCTTCTCCCAACAGAAAATTTATGGGTACCCTTCTTGGTGCTGATTCCAAAGTGCCAAAAGTGAGGCAGGATTTTCTTCCATGTCTGGAAGGTCTACTATCATCCCAGACATCGTTATAGTGCATCTTCAAGTTCTTTATCCTCTCTTGGTACTGCCCCAGGAAAAAACTGGTACACTGATGGACAAGGTGCTCTTAATATTTGGCTATCAGAGTCCAACAGACACTAATATCACCTCAATGTCCTGGATATTCACACATGCTCAGTGTTACCTACATGAAGCCAGTTTGCAGGTATGATCGTTTCTTCTGATAAATGCTCCAAGAACATCTTGACAGATAGAGACAAATCTGCACATAGCGAAGACTTCCAAAAAAAGTATCACCTCAAGTCAATGGAACAGAAACTGGACCAGAGAGGAGCATGGTAGATACTATGCCATGACTTGATGTCCGTACTTGAGTTAGCCTTGTCCAGAGCAAGAGTAATTCACACAGTAGTGTGACCATGTACCACAGCTAGCAAATGCAGACGTAGTTCAGTACTTTCCCAGGAAGAGGTCCTTACATGGGTCTGCTTGCCAAAACTCCCGAGTGTGAAAATGAGGTAGATCAGTATGGAACTGATCAGTACTGATAGGAAACCAGCGTGTGACAGCATGCCATAAACCTTCTTTTCAAAGGTACTATATCAGCAACAGCTGGGCACACATACCCAAGCACTTCTAACAGCAAAAGGGAAACAGAAATCTGTAAAATCTGCCATCAGAAAGCCAAGCATAAAAGGCAGCTCTACACCACAGACTCTTTTGTCTAAACCCTCATGCATGGAAACTATTTTGTTGGACATTACACTCAGATACAATACAAGAGCAAAACTGAAACTCCCTCAAAAATGAAAAAGAAGCATGAATGCCTGAACTGTGACACAGCACTTGTGAGAGTCCACTGCAACTGCAAACCTCCTCAGCCCCTGCAAAGTAGTCCAGATCCAATTCTACCTGAGAGAAATCAAGACCGAGAACCAGGGCTCAGAAAACGCCCTTTCCTCCAAGCTCCTAGCATAGCCCAAGAAATGCATTGTTGTGACTGATTTGATCCATAAGAACATCCAAAAATGCAGACTGTTACAACGAAACATGAGATTGCTCTTTGCAATCTAAACCCAGGAAAATACCTCTATAATTCATAAAAAATCAAATCTTACATAAATCCAGCATATAATACTTTAAAGAGAGTTACATATGACTAGAGTGGTTAATAAGTAGATAAACAGTAGAAAAAATATTCTAATTCTAGCTCAGATCTTCAAGCAGCACTGCACATTATCAAATTGCCTCTCACTTTAATTTTGATGGATTACAAAACAAATACACACAAGATCAAGTTAAAGTGAAGAACCCACTGTTTCTAAATAACTTATTTGAAAGATTATCTTGTAGGTTTTTATTCTGTGAAGACTGTTTAGTAATAGGAAAAAGCAATAGCTAGGGAAGACCCCATTACGACATATATAGAGTATATATATCTTTATACAGTATAAGCGCTTGCTGAGAGCATGATGGCTCATCTTCTGTTACTTTAGCATGGAACCAGTAAGTTAGTATCAGTTGGAGGAGTGTTGCATACAACTGTCTAAAGTTTCTTGTGTATTCAAAGGTACTACAGGGTCGCCTTTGTACAAATTTTAGGTATTATGTATCCATACAAGCAATAGAAAGACTGGAAGGTGAAAGAACACATTTCCAACAGCAATTTTATAAATAAAATCCTTGTTAAAGTTTATTCACCTCTGCTACAATATCAAATTAAATCAGATCTGCAGCGTGTGTATGGCAGTAGCCAACACCTGAAACTTCAGAGAAAACAAAACAAAAATCCCCTACTATTCCACAATACAAACGTCCATTTGTCTGATACTGTACATAAAGAAATTATTTTGCTGATATGTAATAATACTGTCATACTCTGAAGTACAGGATGTAATTGCCATCAACTTAATTAAAACTAATTTCTTCTAATCGATTACTTAACTTTCTGATGTTGCTCTAACCCTACTGCCTTAGGGAACATTTTCAAAGACTTCCATCTTTTTGTATTAATTAAGCTATTCTGATTAGTTTGCCCTTTTTAAAATTATTCTCAATGCTATACATCTGCTAAGTGACAAATGGTAGAGTTTAAACAGTTATACAAGTTCAATCATTTGTGGCTTTCCTCTTTTATTCCCCTCCTTTCCCTTTGCTCGCTCCCTCCACCCTTAAGAAAGTTCACGTATCGCAAAAGATCAGTATAGAAGTTTCCAAAAAGTGTGTCTTTATCACAACTATCCATACAGTTACTGAGCTGCTTTGTGCCCACTGCTCAATTTTCCTGACCAAACAGATGTGAGACCCTCATCTAACAATCCTTTCCAGTCCTCAAAGCCTCTAAGTGCAAGATATGTACTTATGTGAATGATAAAGGTCTATTATTTTTTGTGGATTTAAACCCAAACTGCTTGAAAAACTAGGCAGAAATACTTAAGTGTTTCGAGGAGATGTGGACAGGCTTTGCTTAACTTAAGCCTAAATCAACAACTCGGCAATAAACTACCGGATGAAATACTAGACCTCCATTAACCATAACTAACAGAGCAGCTATGAGAAAAATTAAAACATTATCCCATTATGCTAACACGTTAGAAAAGATATATTTCATTTTTTATAGTCTTTACAGGACTAAAACAATTCCTACGTACTCAAAATTGAGAGGAGAGAATGAATATTTTTTTTTAATTATAATTTTTTAGGTTTTCTTTTTCATTTGCCTGGCTGTAAGCTGAACTAATTTGGCGCTGCTGGAAAATAATTTTCACATTGTTATGCTTTCAGTTTATATCTGACTTTCAATAATTAGCTACTTTTGCCAAGCTTTACTACTTATCATGCAACCTAAGTCATCCAAATCACAAGTTAATCAAAAAACAATAACTACTCCAGTTTTATACACTGTAGTGTCAAATACAGTATGAAAGAAAAATTACTTAACAGACAATAAGAAAAACTGAACAGCAAGTATACCCAGATTCTTACCTATCTGCAGAACTTCTTTCAAAGTCTTTTTTATTTTAAGCCTCACATAAAATTTCCAACACAAATGCTTACACAGGAGAAACAGGGATGTGATAATATAAAAAACTCTGCTTACTTGAAAAGCACTTAAAACCCCAAACTCACAATAAATAGCAGGACTGCACTGCTGATGAAAGAAAAGAAGAAAAAAAACCCCAGCAATACACCACTAAACAAAGCACTAAAAACCCTAAGAAACGTCTTTAAATTCTGCTGAGATCTTATTCGCATGAGACTGACACACATACTAAAGGGAAGCCAATTGATTATCAGTCAATACAAGCTTACCTGCTTAAGTGCTTTCTTTGTGTGCTGCTGGAAGGAAGATACTAGCTTGCTTTGCACCGGTGCATTAGTAAGGCTCGAATCACGATTGGAAGACATTTCTTCAGATGTCTGCTTTGGGCAAACTTTATAAAAAGAAAAAAAATAATCAGAATACTGTTATGGGGGTTATCTTCTCTTTATCTTGGAAAGTCCTGAGGACAGAAAAAACCAAAACCAATCAAACAAACAAAAAAAGGCAAGTGCCTGGAAAACAAAAAGCTTGCTCTAAGAAATTCAACTAACCTTGAGGTCCAGATGAGCTGAAAATCTGGCCATACTCTACATAAATGTATTGCTTCACAAATATTTGTCCCCCATCATACCCTTTCTATGCAATTCTGGAGGCCTTGCATATTTTGCCTTTCAGGTCCTGAAAGGTACGTGAAATAGTTTAACTATGGTCTTCACAGAGAAGCTTGACAAAAATTATCTTCCTCATCAAGACATTTTAATGGATTATTATGTGCTTAAACGTATATTTGTAGAAGAGGCAACGATGACCCTGTGTTCTAGAAATATTTATAAATATGTAACATTGTAATGGCTTCTTAGAAGCCAGACTCATCTGTTTTATAAGTACTTCTTGGTAAAGCTAAGACTACACACTTCCCTGTTTAATGGGTAGACTGGAATATCCTGCAAAGAGGAATTCTGGTCTCTCAGGTAATACACACTGCTACTTGTCAGACTTCTAAATAATACATGTTTTAACTACAAAATACTACAGTACTTGCATTAAACAGCCTCTTGAATAAATGTTGCCTGAGACACTGAAAAATTCTCCTTGTTGATAATAAAAGGAAAGATAATATTTTTATTTAAAAAAAACCAAACAGCTTTATTAAACAGATGTGAAAGCTGTGAAAATACCTGCAGGATCCTGTTAGTCTTGGTACTCAGCAAGCTTGACTAAAATGGCTGTAAAAACCTTTCCGCTGTTAATGCCTTGCATTACTATTACTCTCACTAGTGTCCTAAGACAGCCCAGCTAAAACAGCATTAGCATGGATTCAGAAATTAAGCAGCTTTTTTTTCATTCTCCTCTGCTGACTCAGTTCAACTCTGTCTTTCTGCGTTGCTCAAAGCTAGTTTCCGTGTTGACACACCTTCTTTATAATGCTCTGCAGCTGTATATGGTCTTCCAGGGTTTGCCATACTTCACACACCTACTAGAATAGTTTGAAGACACTCAAAGCAGCTGCACAGACATGTGCCAGAAATAATTCAGGCCAATGTCCCTGTTTGCCTATGGTTTTCTCCTGCCCTCCTTCAGTGGGATGGGCAGACACTTGTAGCATTCTAACTCCCTTGCCTTTAGCAATGTCTCATAGAAGAAATAAAGTAGTGATTTTTTCTTTGTGTTTGTAAGAAGAAAATTTAGAATAGCAACAATTTAGTTATCAATATTTAATGGCCACTGTAAAATGCATGTGATATTAAACATGTGTTTTCACACTGAAAGAAAAAATAATTAATACTCACCTCACAAACAGAGAATACACTCTGTTTTATGGCACTGGCACTATGTCAAGATAATTTTCATATTAGATTAAAGATTTTCATTAGCAGATAAGAACAAATCCTGTTTTGTCACAAGATTTATAACTGGGATTTGTCGCTTTTTTCCCTTACACTTGAAGGATTTGTCGAAATACACAAAGAAGCTGCAACACAAAAAGGGTTCTGAGTTTACAGCGTCACCTGGTTTGGATCAATCTTTTCCACACGATGAGCAAAGCTTCCTATCAAAAAAGACAACTTAAAGGAGCAGCAAAGTGTCAGCAGAACACAAACAATAGCTGGTTTATATAATCTAAATCACTGCAATAGCTAAGCTCCTGAGACAAAGAACACCTACACCAAAATAAAGACCTGACATTTCAAATTACCCAGCTTTTGTCTTTTCTTTCAAAGAGAATTTTTTTTACTGTTTTTTAGCAAAGTCTGAAAGTCAAAGAACTGAAGAAAAAAACAGGAATAGTGTAAGCACACAAATGCCAGAGTTAAGGAGAGGAGAACAGAACAAATTTCAAAATGCCTAAAGAATGGAAACTGCTATGCACTTAACTGTCCCTCCTAAGAGAGGATACAACACGAACCATCATGAAAAACTGATTCCTGTTCTCTGGGGTGACCGCAACTCCTATTACCTTCTTGTTCCAGTGGGAAATTCTGGTTTTCATTACTCTGATTTAGGACTTTATCCAAGAGTCTCCCCTGTTTATTTTGGTGATAAAGGTCATCCTGGAAAGATTTGGCAACAATAACTGGTGATGCTTAACACTACAACCGTTAATGTCACAATAGAGCACAGGAATAAAAATAAACATAGCTCTATATTAATTTTGTGCTTTCATTCATTTTTCTTTTAACAACAAACGCTGACATTGTGACAGGGTCTATTAGAGGCCATACTTCTTATTTCTGTCATTACTTCAATTTTACATAAAAATATCATCAGTTTATTGGTTTCTTTTACTTCTGTTTCTTTAAGCTCTGACAACAAAGTTAAACCAAGGAACAGGGATTGTTCTAACGGGTGAAGCAACTGGAACTGAAGCGCAATGAAACAATAAATAGCTTTCCATTGCTGTAATCTCTTCTGCAGGTACAGAAGGAATACCTCACTCTAGGCTGGTTCAGTTTAGTGCAACTCAAACTAGTTCCTTCAGAGTTTTGAAAAACAAATTTTTCCTGTAGTCTATGAGTAAAGAAATAGATATGTGAGGCTGAATTTTAAAAATTCTAAAATGACACGGTGATCAGAGAAAGTCAGCTTCATTCATTAATAACAAATGGTACTTCCTTTCTAAAATATATTTTGTGTATTATAAATATTTTCCTTCATATATCTAGTAGCTTAAAACAGTAAGAAGCTATTTTAAATACTGTTTTCCATGTTTTAACTATATTTCAATTTCCATTTAAAACCAGCTTGATACAAATCATAGCTATAAACCTAACCATATAGTAAATAAGAGAAAGTAGAAGATACAAACATTAAAAATCTAAATACATTATGTTAATTTATGTAATTGCTTAATAACTTATACAATCTATTCACTTTACTAGTGAAAAATAATACTAAAATTGATATACAGGCTTTATTTAGAGGATAATCAAGACACTTATTTACAAAACAATATGAATTTGACTTTTTCTGTAGGAAATTAAATACAAATATGAGACAATGAATAAGTTTATTCTTTAAAACATGTTCTGCTACTTAGTGATTTAAATCAATCTGTGCCAAATCTCACTGTACTACAATGCCTGTGACCACAGAAAACTGTATTTATTAATTTGTTCATTCATGTGGATATAGTCCCACTGCTTTTCCCTGAATGGGTCAGATGTAAAAAAAGAGAAAAATATGACCGAAAAATATGGAAGTGTTTGAAATGAACCTTGACGATCCTAATGAAAAAACAATGCCTTAAGAACAGAGGAGGCATTTCTGCTATGGAAACCAAAGAACACAGTAAAAGAAAAACAAATTCAAGATGAGCTAGTGGTCTTTGTACATACGGACAGCTTTCGGAATCTGCAACTACTTTGTCCATAAGCACTGAAGATGCATGAATATTATCAGATCCATGTTCGCTTGAAAAGCTTTATCGGAAAAAAAAATGCTAAAAATAAACTGCATACTGAGGAGTAAGAAAAGAACCCTGAAAGAATGTGACAGACGAAGGAAAAATATTTGGGTAGCACATAAAGAGGCTTCACCATTATTGCTACAGTAGAAAAAGAGAACAAGAGCAGTTTTAAGCCTACAGGAGGCATTTCCATTTAGTGGAGAATAATTAGGCTCCATTCTTTAAATCGGCTTCTTCAAGGGCCAGGACTGACTGAAGGAATAAAGCAAAAAGCAACTATTAAGCCATAAACTGTTAGGTTATGAGCTGGAAGAGCAGCTGGGTTTCTGAAGATAAGACCTCCTTAGTGAGTGTTCAGAGAGTGTTAACATGAATGATAGAATTAGAATTACTTAGCAAAAGGAGCATGTTAAAAATGTTTTTGACAACCTCCATTTAAAGTAACTTCCTCTCTTCCATTTTTCCAAGGCTAGTTTTGGTAATTATTATGAAAGGCTATCATTCATGAAAATCAGCAATGCTGTCTTTTAATTTCAAAATTTATAGGCTTATCTATAATTTTTATTATCGTTTACCTTCCCCGCCCAAGAAATATGACACCTAGATAAAACATATTAGAAGACGTGTTTCTTAAAAAAACCCCAATTTTTATAGGAATACAACTTAAAATTATTCTGTCTCAGTGCCACTGGAAGTTATTAGGAATAATTATAAACAGATTTATGTAACTAGATGGACAGAAAAATTCCTGGAGTGCTTTAAGAGGCTTATTTGCCCCAAATAAATAGCACAATTAATTCTGATTTCAGACAGACCATACTGATTTAAAATCAAACTAGTAAAATCAACAGCAGTTCACTTCCTTCTTTGTTACAGAAACCACAGCAGATGAGAAGGATTGTTTACTAATGGCCACATTACAAAACACAAATTAATATTGCTACCATATGCTAAAGACTAGAGTCTATCTCAAGCATAAAATGTATGCACACACTCTGGAGATATGAAACTTCACAGAGAATTCCCTTAGGAAAACATACACATTAAATCTCTCTCTAAAATATCCATAAAATTCAGTATTTTCTTTGGGTGACACAGATCTATACTTGTATTGACATAAATGGTCATGCTTTGCCAACCCAGATGTATCAAGTAATTCACCTCCATCACTCTTTGATCTCTAGCGCCCAACTTGCAAGATCTGACCAATTCAGAATTTTACTGTTGTCCATCAGCTCTTGAAAATGAAAACCAGTTTGGGAGTTAGTTAATTGTAGAAGTTCGCCAAAGCAAGCAAAAACCGATGCATATATCAAGGGCACTACTGTGACTGTAATATTCTTTTTGAAAAGCAATACTAGCACTGGAAATTATAAACAATATTGAAAAGTATTTTCTGTAAAAAGACATCAAATACCACAACAGCTTGGTAGCTTGCGCTGAATCACATTATATTCTCGGCATGCTTTTGAGCCCAAACATTTCACAAAGCTTTGAAAACTGTGAATCCTTATTCCAAAGGAAGTCAACATTTTCCTCTAAAAATACACAGCCTGTCATCGCTAAGCCACTGATATCTTAGGCCTCATTAACTCTACTGTACAGCAAAAAAAAGCAGATGAGAAAGATCTCTTCCTCAAGCTCCACAGTATCTTCTCTCATTCTTACAACTCCCCTCCAGTGGCAATGAAACAAACAGAAGTTAAACTCAAGCCTGGTGTACAGTATTTTTATTTGATAGCTACTTGTGGGAAGAAGAAAAAAAAAACCAAACACCAAAACAAAGAAAAAGTGAAAAACTGTCTCTTTCTGATGTGTCATCCAAAACTCTCTATATACAAGCTGCTATTCCATTACCACCCTTCTGCTTTTAGAAGAGCCTATCTCACATCCAGATGTTGCCATGTGCAACTGACATATTCAGCAGAATCATCCAACATTATTCCCAAGAGACAAGAGGCTAAGGGTAACAGGTTTCCCTGAATTGCCAGAAATTCCGTTCCCAGAAAGGAACTGAACATCTAGATGTGGACTCAGGTTTCAAACAATGCTGAATATTCATTCCTCACTACAGGAGTTATCCTAGTGGCTTCCTAGTCCAAATCACAAGGTGTTCAAGAGCATAGTAGCTTCAAAGACAGAATTTCAGTTTTCAGCATGAATCTGATCCTCTATGACCCATCATTTCATCTACTATCTCTAAGAGAACTGCCTAAGAAATTAATTCTGATGTTTCATATTCGCAATTGAAGAACTTACAGTTTTAAGAGCTGCTGAAAACCAAAGTGTCTCAAGAGGAGACGTATGTTGCTCATGTTTGGGTCGAGTTGGGGAGGGAAGTCACGCTACCGTAGGAATTGCTACTTCCTCCACAGTTACATCATTGTGCATTTCATTGGCTTGCGTGAAGACAATTTTTAATCAACTGTGCTCCATGGCTGATAGATTAGCCCTGGCTTCAGAAACCCTAGGGACAAATGCTTTTTGAGAACAGCACATCCTATTGATGGGCAAAAGGATATTATAGTCATCATCTTCTCAGGCAACAGTAATTGGGATTTTAATTCTTTTACTGACTACATCTTTACATGCTGCCCCTGTATTTGAGGGAAACAGAATATATAAAAAGATATGAGACTGCTGAAGAGCTTCTATAGAAATCCCATTCCAAACAAAATAAATGGTAGTGTAAAAGGGTTCTTTAACACATGCCTTTGGAGAAGGTGGGGAAAGAAAGGTTTCTCCACAGCGTCTGAAAAATCCTGAGGTGTGACCACTCCAGTTGCAGTTTAGCAATAGTGATGTGGAGTAACAGCTTTTGCCAAGTCATGTGTTTATCACTGTGAGGAATTTTTATATTATTATGCTAATAAAATTGTTCAGTGCCCTGCATTTATACTGGGAAAAATGTGCCTGCTGGGGAATAATGTGCTTCTTTTCTGTTTGAGTGTCAGCTGGTACTTTTTACTCTGAAAGCTGAAGATGATCATCTAAAAGCCCACAAACGGATGGAGCCTGTTGCTTAGGGTTTCATCCTCTGCTTCCAGCTAATGTTAAAGCAGCTCTTTTTAAACTCTTGCTAAACAATTTCTAATGACTCTGAACTAGGCTTCTGGACTCTACCACAGTGGAAACAAGAGCAAACAAAACCACAGACAATTGGGCAATTAAGAATACAATGTGCAAACGATGTCCATCTTCATACGTATCACATATACTAAGGCTGAAAAGAGACATTATCTGTTGACCTTTTGTAAAACACAAGCCAGTGAAGTTCATAAAGCATTTTTTGTACTGAATCAGATGTTGTTTTTATGCCACAGAATAGTTTCCTGCAAAGAAAAAAACATCCCAGCTTTAATGTTAAAAGTTTAATGGATAGACATCTTGTTAGATTTGGTCTGCTATACCAAATATTTTCTATAGAAATACTTTTTCTCAAATATTTAGAAACCAATCAAGTCACCACCTTATCTTTGATAAGCTAACTAGACTGTCCCTATTACATTTCCCAGAGCAAAGGAGGTATTTGTTCACTCAGGAGTTCTTTCATGTCTTTTCTCAATCCTTTCCTATTTTTCTTAATTCTTTCTTACATCTGTAAAAAATGCAATATACTAGTAATCATTTAACTACTGCTATACCCAAAGGAAACACACTGCCTATATCCTTTAATCATGCTACCAGAATTATAGTCCAAGAATTGCATTGGTCTAATTAGCAAAACCATCAGATTCATGTTCAATTCATTTTCTATTGTGATCCTTAAATGCTTTTCAGATTTGCTAATTCATTGAATATATGTTTCCACTGCGCAAATGTGACCTTTCTTCCTCACTTTAAAGTCTAAAAAAATGCATGCTGTTCAACTGTAATGATTTACAAGGCAATCAAGAGGATTCTCAACATTATTATTTATTATCAATAAATTTAATCAAGAAGGTTTTTATACTTTTCAAAATGTATTTACAGAGATATTGAATGAAGAGTGGTCAAATCGCATCCTCAAGGAAACAGCAAAAATACATACTGTGGATGGTGAACCCTATGCCTTTGCAGATCTAATAATTTGTAATTTTTAATCCACTTAAAATTGGCTGCATTTCTTTAGCATGGTCCTGCTTTTAAGTCAAGCATTCTATACTGTAAATGAAATCACTTACAGAATTCTATATATGTATCAACAGATACCTTTAATGAGAAACCTTTCAGTTTCAAGAAAAGCTATTATCAAACATGTTTGACAAAACGATGTTCTGTATCAGTTGATTGATACGAGACACGCTGTCTTCAATTCCTTATTGATCACACCTGGCATCGGCTTTTCTCTATGCAATATAGACTCACTATTGCCATTCTATTGACTCTTTTTAAATATATCCACTGCCTGACATCAAACGAATTTAAAATGTCTTGTTTTCAAAAAGGTAAATATACCACAGTTTTCCAAGATTTGTTGAAGATGAAACATGAGGGAAAGTTCTCAGCTTTAAAAACAACCTAGGTGCAATTTACTGCTCTACCCCAAATATTTTAAAATGTTTAATTTTAGCAGCTACTCTTTTATGTCACCACAAGTGATAGAACTATTTTTATTATTGTAAACTGTGAAAATAGCATGCAGCCTGCTCCCTGTCCAAACCCAGCAATTTTCTAATTCTGGCATTCTGGCATCCGTATTTACATCCCACCATTCCTAAATAATTGCCAGGTTTTTGCCATGATTTTTATTTGTTTATAATAAGTAACATCAACTTTTGCTTTCCTATCTGTAACTGTAACTGTATTTACACTGCTTTTCACCACTGTATTCTTCCTGCAACTTAGGGAAGTGTACATCAACAAATTGTCCGAGTATCAGACAGGAATTGTTGAAGAACTACAAATGTGTTATACATGCAGTATAATGCATAAAATCACTGCACATGCAGCCTATTAACTTATAGATGTAATATATCAAAGAAAATAAAGAAGCAGAGTCATTTAATAATTCTTGACTTTTGTTTTTCCACTGAGCTTCAAAACTTCACCACTAGATCCATGACAACCTGCCTTAGGAAGATCTGTTACTCCTATCACTGAGCATTTTGTGACTTTGCCATCCTGCTAGTGAGCAATACTGAAATAGCAGTATTGGTCCTGTACAGGTGCAGCATGCAAGAAAAGTTGCTTAAGATCAAAAAGGAATTCTGTAGCAGAACAATAATGTGAGCTGAGCCTTTTCATGTCCTGGCTGCAAACAAGACACTCTCTCACTGTATACAAAGTGAGCCAAAACAGTATGCTGTAGTCCAGCAGTGGGACGGGTTGTGAGGGGACAGGAGAAGAGAAGAACTCGTCAAGGAACGGTTATTTCAGAGGTCTGGGGAAGCTTGATTTTTGTATAAAGCATTCACTTTACAAGCATTACGTGAGTGTAGTTTGAATAAGAATATTCATTTCTATTACTTGCAAGTAATTTTCTGTGACTGAAGAATTGTGTTTTCTTCATGAGCAATTATCACCTCTCGAAAAGAAAAACTATTTCTAAGGTTGCCATTTTCAAATTCCTGCAATGCTTCAGTTTGTCATTATCTCAGAGAAAAAAAAATGCACAGGATTTGATACTTTGACATGTCTTTATGTCAACATGGCACCCAGGAGAATCTCTGCCTGAAACAACAAAAACAAAAATATACAAACCTTTGTCCTGTGCCCAGAACTCTACTGAGGGACCAACCCCACATGCCCACACCGAAATCAGTGAGGTGTCCTATCTGACAACCACAAGCCTGAAGCCTGGTAAGGCAAATTATTCTTTAGCTATGGGGCATGAAACAAAAAAATTGTAAGCCAAAACCTACTCAAAACACACCCAAAAGCACTACTCATTGTCTTTTACAAATCTAAGTCAAATAAAACCACTTGGTGTCCCTGATTGCTTTATAAGGCCGAAAAAGAGGAGTCACTAAAAAATAGTTCCACCAAGTACAAAACATTACTTATACTGTTTAGAAATCACACCAAGAAAATCTTAAGTAAACAATACTTTTTCTTTTCCCCAAATAAGCCCTCTAACATTGAAACTGAAACACCTACCACCATTTTCTTCTCCATTATTATTGTTTGTCTCAGCCATTTCAGGGGTATCTAACTCAGATTCACATCCTAAATCCAATGTTCCATCAGTAGGGCATGTTGATTCTTCTTTCTACAGTTACAAAAGAAAAAGAAAACTAAAATTAACATGAAAAAAAATCAATCATGATCCTGCTGCATCTCCGAAAATAGATTACTGCAGTGTACTGTCATGCTTAACATTTCAAAAAACAGAATAAAATAAAATGTGCTTGTGAGTTACTTCAGAGAAAGACATAAAAACAGACCTTCATGAAACAACTTGAAAAGCAAAAGCAAAAAATCTATTTTGTGAAGTCATAATACACTCTTTTCTAAAAAAAGTCAAAATAAAATGCAAGATCTTCCACTTTTTTTTTTTAAACAGAAACAGACTTGTTTGGCTGTTAAAAATCCTAGTTTTCCAGCTGAGTGTCCACAACGCTTCAGCAAAACACAAATCCTTTAATGTTTCTTTTCTGCCTTTGCCTGTTTCCTGAATTCAAATAGCTGAAGCAACCTGGAGCTCACAAGCATGGGAGTGATTGTGAGTACCTGGATTTGGGCCAAGAATATCTCCCGATTTAAAGAAAAACAGCAGCATTTGTCTTAGTAAATTAGGAAATAGAGCTTCTGAAAACTATTAATTCAACCTCAGGTGCAGAATTTTTAGTAATCAGGAGCAGGAAAATCTATATAGTTTTTTAAAAGGCTTTTTAAACCTTTACATCAAGTAAGTTTGTACTAAATTACAAAAGATCCTTCCCCCAGCCCAAAATTTTAATTGACTGCATTTAGACTGCCAAACATATAATCTCACTTTGTTTCTCACCTCTGCCTCACATTCCTCCAGTCCTGTTGTGAAGCCCCTCTAAGTTTGATCATGTACAGCGAGAAAAAATTTCCACCCCAGAAACCATCATACACATACCAAAAAAGAAAAATAAAGAGGAATAGAAATAGCATAAAGGTAAAACTTCTATCACTATTATTATATTCCTTCTCAAAAGCAACGATGCAACCTGTAAATTAAAAGCTGTTTTATATTAGACTTGCAAATAATTTAGCACTATTCAAAAATCAAACATTAATACAATTACTTAATGAGAAAGTCAGTGATTCTCTTGAGCTCACTGCTCATAAAACAAAGGCCCTTCTGTGAACAACTCTGAAAAAGCAGCATTTTAGCTAAGCTACATGTTTTTTATACCATATGCCACATTCAAGAACATGTATATGCTTTCTAGGATAAAACATTCAATGTTTACTTACATTATAGATCCTTTTAAAAGACATCTGAAAGCAGTTAGAAGGACTATCAGGTCATTTCCTCCCCAAAGAATCTAATCTGTTTACCTTTATATCTATTGAGACGTTCATAAAATGGATTAATAGCACTATGTACTTTCCATATATAAAATTTAAACTTACTTTGAGAGCGTAGAGTCCCGACTTCCCAGGGATTTTGAAGAATGTTCCATCACCTACACGAGTGTTAGTATGAAGCATTGCATTCAGGCAAGCTAATGGAGAGGTTCCACTGAAAAATAAAATTGTGCAGTCCAAGATTGAGTGCCTCTTGTAAAACTATTCCCTCGGTCTATTTTTTTCAAAACTCATGCTTGCCTGGCTTTTTTTTGCCCTCCTTTTTTTTTTTTTTTTTTTTAAATTCTCTCAACCCTGAAAACATCTACATTACAATAACAGGCCAGTTTCAAACTTAATCATATGCATCTGTCCCCTAGGCTCGAGGCAAAAAGTCTGTGAATTATAATTATGCTTTTCTTCATATAGCAACCAGCTCCATATTCTAAGAGAACCGAAGTCCAAATATTTATGTGAAATTACTTTGTAAATAACACCATGAAGCCTCATTTTTAAAATGTTACAGACAATGTGGCTGCTGCACATGAATGATCAAAACAGTACCAAGTTCAAGGGCAGCTGCATCCCATAGGATGAAAGACAACAAAAGAATAATAAAAAGCCCAGAAAGAACACATTTAAAATTAAAAGTGATATATAGTTAAGCCTTCCTCTGGCTTAACATGGTCATCATGTATTACTATACATAAATACAATCACATTTGTACCTCTACAAAGCACTATCTTTTCTAATTAGAGTTGTTTTAGAGATTAAGAGATTGACCTACTCAAGGTAGTAATTGTAATACCACTGTGGAACGCACATTAAAAGATTACTTAAAAAGAAACACACACATTAAGAGAAAAGGAGTACTTGTACAGAGATGTCTTTGTAATATACATATGTTTACATTAGAAAAAGTAAGCATATGTTTCTACCCTAGCTACACTTACACTACTCTGAAAAGTTGATCTAGGAAATGGTGGGGAAGAAGGTAGTAATAAATTGGTTATTTTCATTTTAATTTAAAAATTAAAGTACAAGATTTATAGATGTACTATCACATCTTTGTCCTCATTTACTGACTAATGTACACGGTGTACTCAGGGACTGAATCTGAAACTGTGCTTCTTCCCTGGGGTCCCTAGCCTGCACGCACGCTTATCTTTAGCCACGTAAATATATTCCACTTGGTTAAGTAGAACAATGCCTGTGCATTAAATTGTTTTGCTAAGTATTTCAGTATTAATTATATACTCAACTATAAACCAGGAACAGGGCTTCAGAAGTCCATCAGAAACTACTGGGTTTTATTATGCAATATTATAACACAACATCCAATCTTTGTTGAAAATTGCATGACTGATCTTTTTTTAATAAATAAAACTGGACTGAAACAGTCATCTTTCACACGATGATGTTTTCTGTAGATTTCCATGGCTCTGTTACAACAAAATTAAGCTTTACTGTACATGAATTAATTTAATGGCAAGATGGACAGTGTGGTAATTGCTCTTCCGGTAAAAATTAAACTATAAAGTATCCTCAGGACAGGAAGCCCTGTCCAATAAAAATTATTTACTATTGGTCGCCTAATGTATCACACTACTACATCTAAAATCAAAAAGTACAGGTAGAAATGCTGCTTGTTGATAAACATGTCAGATATTTAACAGATATCTATTTTATGAGTATTCAAAATATAATCACAGAATATGAAAATTCTGACAAGTTGTTGTTGCTTCTTTTTTCCCCCTACAAATAAAACTAATTCCACACCTGGTTTTGATATAATACTATAACAGATTACGAAACTAAATATGGTAGTAACACAATGATACTGCTAGCAGTAGCAGAGAAAACATTACCAGATTTCATTGAGTTTAACGATTACTTAAAACAGTTTTGGAATAAGTAGGATACTTCTCTTTACACATTTTCCTTATTGTATTAATGTTTGACAAGCAAAGACACAAAGCATTTAATAGAGCAGTTCTAGTTGCGTAATTTCTTCCATATGTTAACACACATAACGTGAAGCAATTTTGACTCTCACAGTCTTGGCTCTTTTTAGCGAAACATTATCACAGATTAAGACTTTCTCTACATGATAGAAAGAACATGCTGACTCTGCAGTGGAAGACAAACTCAATAAATCAACAAGAAACAAAACTGTGTGCATGTATGCACGATTTGTATCCTTCTCCTATTCCGATATAGATATTCTGGGCTCCACACTTATTTTTAAATATCAATAACCAATTAAAATGATACAAGACGAATGAACCTAAAACAGAGGATTTGGCAATGTCTTATGACCACTACTGTGCTCACAGCAGATATCTTAATCTTCAAAGTCTAGCCAACTGGCAAGTGAACAATAGAAACTACTCTCTGACTTACAAAGAAATCTGTATCAGCTACTGAGCCAAGAAGTACTTTAACTACTGTTATGCTTGTTTCATACAGATATCTGCAATTCCTAAATAATCTGGCATGCAACCAAAGGGCCATATCCACCCTTCTTGAAAATTGGACTTGGACATGTCTATAATGAGCACAAAACAAACCACGCATACTGAAGTTGCAAATGAAATAATAATCTGGACCCCGAGGGGTGGCATTTATTTTGAGCTAGCAGCTCAAACTGAAATTTCATGGTGTCCTTTACCACTGCTGTTTTGACCCATGTTAACCAACTACTTGCCTATTCTTCTGTCAGCACAGGCACCCTTAAAAGACTGTATCAAAATTCCCAAACGTTACCCAGAAGGGATGCTGGGAATGGTTGCAATACATGCTATCACAACACATAGGACTGCGGTTAGAAAAGCCAGCAATCAAAGATCCCATGATGCAGACTGATGTCTGAACTGTCATAGAGCAGTTTCTGAGGGATCCAAACTACTTATCACATGCTTTCTAAATTCTCCTACAGCCTGAGGACATATTCGTTCTGCTCAGAGCTGCTGGCTGTATTAATACAGCAGCGAAGGACTGCCACATACAAGGCTGAGTATCTTTGAGTGTCAAAAATGGCACAGTTTGACCCAAGTTCTTGAAACACCAAATCAGTTCAACTTTGATTCAGTTAGGTCAAATTGGATACAATATTATTCTACTTTGTAACGTGATATAGGTGAATTTTTAGAGCCATAACATATTTGAAAACAATATCCTGCAAGTTTTGTTGCCATAGTCTACAGGCGAGGAGTATGTTTTACCATTTACAGTCTTCAGATGCAGATTTTCCATGCTATTTATCATCTTTTGGGTGAGATTAGTTTAAACCATTGTGGTATTCTAAAAGTCATTCATACATGGGAGTTGCCCTCTGTAGCAGTATCGTCATAATTTTCTGCTAATATATTTATTTTTTATATATATACATACATACAAGCAGTACACCCACACCCACACTTTCAAATAGATTTTAAAAAAATGAAAAGTTACTTACTTTCTGTAGAGGTGATATGAAGTTGCAACAACCAGCAACATAGGAAAGAGAAAAAAATTACTGATTAGCCTTCCAATAAAGAAGTTGTTACTACAATTTAATAATTGAAAAGACATCAGGCGTTTCAATGTTTCATAAATGCTCTTTCCCAGAATCACTGTAAGTTGGTAGTATTCAGCGCATCTTTCCAAATATAATAAAAAAACTCCTGTACGTTATCAAAGTAAGTTTCTCACCCCAACCTCCCCAGTCAAAAAATATCTCCAATATTTTGTGATTCTGGGCTCCCTCTACTGGTCATGCAGCCGGAGTTACCTAAATTGGAATGCCGGACGACAGTCTCTACACACAAAGCTCTGCAAAAACATGGAGGGGAAGTACAGATTTCAGTTACCCTCTACTCTGCCTGCCTCGCTTCCCAAAACCCTACAAAAATCTGTAAAAAAACCAGTAAAAACACTATATATTTTTTATTGTAAACTTATCTAACGCACAGTTTTGTCAGAAAAACACTGAAAACTTCTATGGTTATACTTTTAATTGTAACTTTAACGGTCTTTGCTAGACTGCTTGCCAAGAGAAAAAAATTATGACCTTGGCAAAAAAAAAAGTTCTAAATATGGAAAATAAATTGACTAAAGCCAACCTGTCCAGACAATATAGTGTGGCAGACAGTGGAAGTTTCCTGATGCTCTGCAGACAAGGCACCTCGGGTCCTGCAGCAGGCAGCATTTCAGACACTCAGCCCCCCTGCACACAGTGTGGCCCCCTCCCAGAGCTTACAAGGGTTGCTCATGTGTTCCCAAATTGAGCAGCAACTGCTGTAAAGGAGCACTTAGCTACTGTAAATGAGCTGAACATTTATTTGTTTGAAATGATGTGCTCATTTTATACAGCTCCACAAAGAGTGACAAGGGAGCAACAATTTTTACTCACTGCTGGAAACAAAGTAAAACCAAAAGGCTTCAGAACTAATTTCTAGACCTGATATGAAGTCACACACAATAAAGTATGTTTATAATGCCTGTAAGTTACACCACTTTTGGAGTACACAAGAGTGATAACAGATAAAGAAAATAAAACTTATGAGGCAAGGTTGAAGAAAACACCTCTGCGTCGTCCAGAAAACAGAAAAGTAAAAGAAGGCATAACAGTAATCTTTCAGAAAAATGTAAAAGGCTGTTGAAGTCAATGGAGATAAATGTTCTTCATGACCACTGGGGAAGAAAAAGAAAGTTCACAGATAGTCTAAAAGTGTGAACGTAGCTGTTGATGTTTTAATCAACACCAGAACAGAGCAGGGAAGTTTGTAAAATGACCTTCAGCAGAAGACCTAATATACAGCAGTCCTGGCTGGTACATACACTGGCCAGTGTTAGCATTTGTATTGAATGATCTCTTGAGCATGTGTCCAGCACTGTATCCTATAATTCTTTATCTCATCAATAAATCAAAATTTTGTTTAAGCCTGAGGTTAACAATATATCCTAAGAATACTTTTTCCAACATATACAGCGGCCAGAAATGCTGGAGAATTGACCAGATGTCTAGATGTGCACTGCTTGCTGCAGTGTTTCATAGAGCAATGCATGCAGTACTGGATGCCCAGTGTGATGAGACCAAAGAATAAGCTGTCCCACAATCTTCAAGGAGCCGTGTGCCCATGGTCTTGCTATCATGTGCCAGCAAAACATCCAAACTTGCCTTACAAGATTGTAGCTGTGCCCTAGCTTGGGAGTGACACACAAAAACCACCAAGAACCTAAGCAGCAATACCAAGAGAAGAAGATAGCTGTCCTGTATATCAAGAAGACAGGCAAACTGCCTCTGACTGCTCTAGCACCGCTGTTCCCCCACAGCCTTGCCTGACTGAGCTGGCAGTGCTGCAGCAGCCATCAGCACTGGGGCCAAGGCAAGCTCTTCCAGCCCAAGCTCAGGAGGAAGAACCAGGAGAGGTCCAGTGAACAGAAGACTGTAAGAAACCACAGGTATTTTACTGTATTCAAATGGTACAAGCACAGGATCCTTCCCTTGGCTCAGAGGGAAGTAGAGAGCACAAAGTAAATGGCTGAAAACTATGCTGATGAGTGCAAGATTTCCTGCCAACCATCCACAAACTTTTCAGCAATAAAAGCTTCAAGTTAGCCTAAGCAAACCAAATCACATGATGATGAAGTCTCCACTGTCTTCCCTGCTTATTTGGTAGATCCCTACTCAGAAAGATGCCAAGCAGTGTATTTGCTTTCTCATCCCATGTTAAATACAGACTACGTGTTCCAGGTAAAATCTCATTCAGAGTCATCCTTCTTTCAATAGACAGCAAATTCATGGACTAAACATGTTAATCCAAACTAAACCAATTTAAATTATCAAACAGAAAACTTTATTTGAACAACCAATTTAAATATTGCTTTTGAATTTTCTTCCATTTATTTTCCTATTGCAAGGCTAATTCATTCATTGATTGAAATGATTAAAATACCCCAATCAGCTAATAAATAGAGCTTTAATGTAATATTACTTTTTGCTAATTGGGAGACTATAAATGCATTCAGCAATTATCTAACTTACAAAAATTAATCTAAGACAATTTCTGATGTTAAAATAGCAATGACATCTTATTTACTAAATCATTACAAATGTACTTGTTTCTGTTAAGTCTTTTTTTGAAAGAAACTGGAATTTGATTTAAAGATTGACTTTAAATGCTGAATGAAAAAACACGATGTGTTGGATATAAAAGGAAAAAATGGAGACCTTTCAAAATATTACATATCCCACATAAATTATTAAATAATAAAAGCATTATCTTTTACTATGTGGGTAGTAGGTAGCTAGGGATCCATCTACTATTTTTATATACAGACTAATAAAACTGCAGAGCTGGTAGATCTCAGCATCTTAAACAAAGTTTTTATTCATTAATTAGAACACGAAAAAAGCATTTTACTTTTCTGAACTTCCAATCGGCTTCTTAATTTTAAAGGAACTACTAATGAGAACTACAGAAAATACTTGATACCTACAGTTGGTGTGACTGTCAGAACTATTTATCTTCTGAAGTCTTAACCACTGAAATAATAAATAAAGTAATAATAAATAAAGGCTTCAGCCTTAAAACAGTTGTTTGCTACAGTTTTACAGGAATTGAAGTGCATACAGGTAGAATATTATTTATACAGTTTGAATAAACTATACTTAAGGTTTATTCCTAATATAAATCCTCCCAATTGCAACTTTAAGCATATTTTAAAGGATTAAAAGATATTTCTTAGAAGAAATAGATATATAAAGTTTATTTTTAATCAATTTTATCCACATTAGCCAAAATTAACATCAGTTTTGCTCTCATTTGGGCAGCACCCTAAAGAAAATTTTTACATCTCTGGTCCTACTTAGGCTTCACACATGGCACCTGACTTTCAGCCTCCAAATATCACAAACACAGCTACTGTTCTTGAGCAGAGCGAGTAAGCAAGAAAGCTCACAGCTATCAGGCAACAAGACAGACTAGTACAGCTGCTTTGACCGTAGCCTCAGAGACTGCAAACAAATCCCAGAAGATGATAGGGGAAAAGACCCATTATATGTACTGCTGACACTGCTTCATGCTCAGTCCTCACATAGATTTTTCTTACTTTTCTAAACCAGATGAAGGCAGAGGCAAGAATATTATCAGTATGATGGAAAAAACGAGGACCAGTACAGACATGCTAAAATGTAACACATCTGTCATAGATACCTCCTGTCTGTCTCACAAGCTAGCAGAACTTACCTATCAGCTTTCACTGAAGTTAACCAAAGTAGTAAATCCCAAATACCTAAAGCAGAAGAATGTAGCGATGAAGTTGAACCTTGCCCTTTGTAGCTTGTGAGGGAGTTACAAGCAGCTGGAATCACAGTTGACTAAAGTGTCTGATACATCACCAAGAAACCGAATCTTTTCATTGCCCTTCAAATGTGAAATAATGTGAAATACCGGAGAGAATTCACCGTGGATACTAAATTCAAGCCAAGTATCATGAAAAAGTATTTTCTGCATGCCTTAGCAGGAAATCTCATTTACAAACTCACCCAGTTTGGTTTTACATTTTGATTTCACCAAACCGGGAATCAGGGAAGGACTCAAGTGAAGCTGCTTTCACAGAACAAACAGGTGTCCTCTATCTCTTAACAGACCACCTGAAGCATTAAACAATGTTGTCTCACCTTGGAGGAGTGGCAGGCAGCCACCCAGAGACATACACAAAGATTATTCAAGTCTTCTGTGAACAAATATACATAATAAAAAATATCGGTGATAATGCCATCACCTTTAAGACCTATTTCTCCCACTTCTAGGATCCTCCTACATTAACCAGTCTCCCTCTGAGCCTTTTGTACATCTACATACAGCCACTGCGTGCAGTGGTTATGTGACATTAACACACACAACAAAGCACAAATGTAACAAACCTCTAGCCGTATGCCATCATGTAAAAACCAAGGTGGACAAGTGAATGAAACTGCTAGCTGAAGGTGAACATGGCAAAAAGACAGGGGATGCCGGTAAGAAAAGGTTGTTCTGTTTCTTTATTTAACAGTTTTTGCCAGACTGGTTGCATTCACCTACGGTCAGTCACAAGTGACTAACGGACCACACAATCTAAGATAATACTTAGGTTTCCTGGTAAAGCAAAGCTCTCATACATGACTATCCATAAACTGTTATCCTAATTCCCTGCTAAGTGTCTGGCTCACTTTTGCAAATGATGGCGTAGACTTAGGGTTTTTTCACCTCTCAGCTGTATTGCAGCATGATGGTATATCTGATCTCTTTTTTTCCTCAGAGGTAAAGACTACTGAAAGCATATCAGATCTGCCCTCTGCTCTGTACAATAGCTTTTGACAGACATTTCAGTCAAGTTCAGCATTTTCACCCTTACCTTTCGAGCACTCTGTGGGATGAGGCCAGGGCATATGAAGTTCTGGAATCCTACAACACTGATAACGAATCTTTTTGATAACTAGAGCAAAGTGTATTATGTGTCCTGGTGCTGGCAGTCTGCGAAAACTTCTGATGGTGTCAAACCTGGGGACATAGCCACAGTAATGTTCCAGAAAAAAAGACAAATGGAATTCATCTGTGGTGAAACCAGAGCTTTATTATGACTCGTCTAAAACAATAAAATGAAAAGCCCCAAGAACAAAAGTTCATCGCAGATCTCAGACTCCTAAAGCCAGTGAAGCTTTTTTTTTTTTTAATCATTTTCTCTCAGAAGAAAGCCTTTACATACAAAAGTTCCAGAACCTGTGTAAAATTTAAAAGTCTTCCTGAATAGAATTTTGCAGTGTTATTGCCACGGATTTCCCCTGAAAATATTTTGTCTTCAAAAAATGTTCTTGAAGGAAAAATTTCCAATGGAGGTACAAATTTACTCTAGGTTTATAATGTATTTGAAAACAAGATGCTAGTTGTATAGCTGGTAAATTTGAGAAGAAAAAATAAAAACAGAAAAATATATCATACCAACGCCACATTGTACACTACAGAAAAAAAGATACAAACATGCTTTCCTGAAATTTAAATATCCCTACACATTACTTTTGTTGTTTCCCCTTGCCGTTTGTCAGCCATGCCTCTGAGTAGGTCTCTCTGAATATCTCAAATGTTCTGAAAGGTGTGCTTGAAACACCATGACACCTCTTCAAATAATATTCACATATGGCAACTAGCATTCATCGACCAGAAAGGAAATGAGAATCCAAGTTTTACAGAGAATGTTTACACTTTTCTGTGTTCCCTAACACCTGGGAAAACCCCAGGTTTTGCTTCTTTGTGAGGAAAAATCTCAAAGAAAGGATATCTAGTAAATGCATCTCTGTACTTTGAATCCTTACCATTTTCTTAGATGTACAAATAATACAAGAAAAAAGCAATGGTAATAAAAAAAAAGGCATTTTGAATGTTTTTTTGAAAGACACAGGCAAAGATTAGAGAGTACTGTTTGAAATCATCCTAAAAGAAAAATGTTTCAGAAAGAAAATTATCCCAAAAGAACAAGAAATCAGTGTGCGTCAGAGATGGTCACGACAGCTAAAGTGTCCTCTGGACTGAGAACACCCTCCTCATTCAACACCTCTTGAAAGAAACTTTGATTTCTTTGTGTAACAAATTCTTATACTAGTCAAATAATACAGTTCTCTCTAACAGCTACTTCCTATTTAAGAATATATGCTTTTTTCTTTTCTCTTTTAATAAAATATTTCCTTTTAATAGTTTTAACTGATTTCATTAAAAAGCAGCAGAACATTTTTTCATTTTCTAGTCTAATACCAGTGATCACCATGAAAGATAAAATTATAAAGAAAGGAAGAAGAATGAATTCCTGCCACATGAAAGGAACTCTGGAGCAGAGGTTAAAAAATGGCTTTCTTAAAGAAACCATGGTTTTGACATATATGATGTCTTATTTTAGTATCAGATTTCACAGGCCCTTGTGGGTTTTAAATACATATGTTTAGAAAAATGAAGTAATGACTGTGCTACAATCAAAAATGTACTAAACCCAAGAAAAACATTGCCACAAAATGTGCAATACATAAAATGAAAAAAACCACCCCACCCTTCCAAATATTCTTGGCTTCAAGTTGGGTGAAGGTTACTTCTCAAAAAAAAAAATTAAGGTGGAAAGTAAAGTGGCTATGCTGAACAAGACATAGTCAGTAATCACTGAATGCCTTTTGGCCCCTAAAATTTAATCACCCTACACAAGAGAACTCTATTAAGTTATCCCAAGTTCTCTTGTTTAATTTGGCTTTTTAATTGGCCAGTCTCCACAAATTTCTCTGTAGTGCTTTAAGAATATCTTGTGTGTATTATTGAGATATAACTGGTTAGTCAAATGCAAAATAAAAAATACACCCCACTCCCCCAAAAAAAAGTTACAGCTATTTTTAAGAACATTCAGCTTCACCAATGTTCACACACTCATATAATCCTAACCTAATTTACATTGGAAGGAACTTCCAGAAGTCATCTAGTCCAACCTCCTGCTCAAAGCAGGGCCACTTGGATCTGGGCCTTCTCCAGTCAAGTTTTGTGCAATCTCCAAGAATAGAGACTTCATGGCCTCTCTGGAAAACCTCCTCCCGCGCTTAACTGCTCTCACTGGGAAAATATTTCTCTTACTATCAAATCAGAATTTTCCATGTTCCAATTTTTGTCTCTTGCCTTTCATTCTTTGCTTCTCATGCTGTCACTATGCAACCTCCAAGAAAAGCCTGGCTCTGTTTTCTCTACACTCTCCCATTAGTGAGCTGTGGACTGCCATGGGATACCCCTGAGCCTTCTCTTCTGTGTGAACAAGCC
Organism: Phalacrocorax aristotelis; assembly: GCF_949628215.1. NCBI lineage: Eukaryota > Metazoa > Chordata > Aves > Suliformes > Phalacrocoracidae > Phalacrocorax > Phalacrocorax aristotelis. Next base: position 120,958,890 of record NC_134277.1, on the reverse strand, counting down.
CAGCTCTCTCTCAGCCTTTCCTTATACATCATATGCTCTAGCCTCCTGCCATCTCAGTGAAACTCCACTGGACTCACTCTGTGGTACATCAATCTCTTTCCTGTACTAGGGGACCCAAAACTGGACATGTTACTGCAGATGCGGTCTCATAAGTGCTGAACAGAGGGGAAGGATCAGTTCACCTGACCTGCTGGCCACGCTCCTGCTAACACAGCCCAATACGGGCTTGGCCTTCTTGCTGCAAGGGCACATTGCTGGACTAATATCTGCCTTGTTAGCTGTCCGGACGCCCAGGTCATTTTCTGCAAAGCTGGTTTCCAGCCTGTTAGCCCCCAGCCTGTACTGCTGCATGGGTTACTATGTCCTAGATGAAGGAGTTTGCTCTTGTCTGTTGAATTTCATGAAGTTCCTGTTAGCACACCAGTCTTCCAGTGTACCAACTGCTCCTTCCAGTTGACGATCATCTCCTAATTTGCTGAATGTGGACAATGTCCCATTGTCCAGCTGTTTCACAGCACATTCAACGATAACAGCCTCAGCATCAATGCCTGAGCAACACCACTTAGTAACAGGTTACCAACTGGGGTTAACACCTTTGATGAAAACTCTTTGGGCCCTGCAGTCCAGGCAAATTTCCACCCAGCTTATTGTCCACTTATTGCATTCCTATCTCACCAATTTGACTGTGAAGATACTCTGGGAAATTATGCCAAAGGTCTTGCTAAAGTCAATGTAAGCAAATCCACCACTCTCCTCTCATGCACTGAACCAGTCATCTTATCATAGGTGGCAAAAAGGTTGGTCAGGCATGATTTGCCCTTGCTCGTCCATATTGGCTTTCTACCACATTTGCTTGACTTTTTGCACATTAGAACGGACCATTCTCGTTCACCAAGGAAGACAAAAGAGCCTTCTTGGGCCCTTTTGTCCATGGTCTGATGATCAACCACGGCCAAGGCAGTCATCAACCTTCACACCTTCAATCAGTTCTTCCTTGTTCATGTGTAACAAGTCCAGGACAACACATCCCCTAGGTGGGTCACCAATCACCCGCATCAAGAAATTGACTTTCAGGAGTGTCCTGGCTTGCTTGCATCCCCCACAACTACTATGGCCTACAATAATTGCAAAGCCCCCAGCAGTTACTTAAAGGCCCTACCTACTTCTTCTTGGCCAGACGGTCTGTGGCAGATGCCTGCCATGACATTACTCATGTTGTTCTGCCCTCTAATCTCTCTCTTAAGTGCTCGACAGGCTCAGTACCCATTCCAAGGCAAAGCACTGTGCACTCCTGCCTTTCCTTTGCATGTACCGCCCCTATTTGCCAGCCTGTATCTATCCATCTATCCATAGCAACACTCGCTTGTGTCAACTATCCCACCACGTCTTTGTAACCCTAGGCAGCTCTGCAAGAGAGCACAGACTTGCAATTCCTCCTGCTTGTTTCCCATGCTCTGTGCATTTGTGTACAGACACTTGAAATGGACACCCCAGTTATACTGCCTGCATAAGGAAAGTGCAAGGCTTCTCCAATCATGTTGTTCCCCACACACTTCCTCAATGTTCTCCATGCCTTTACCTCTCTTCAAATTGCAGCAATCCTCCCATTATATAACTACTTCAAAGCCCTCCAGAAAAGGTTACTGTGACCATCAGCAGAGATGCCCTTGCCACACTCCATCTCATAGATCCTGTGCCTGTTCAACAGTCCTTATTCCTCTCAGAGGGTACCTTGGCTTTGCCTGTGACACCGGCCATACTTTGACTTGAGGGATGTGCCTTCTGCCAGCTGCGCATTTCTGCCTCACTGGCAGGATTGAGGAAAACACCACCTGGGCATTTGTATTATTCATCCTTGCCCCCAGGGCTCTGCAGTAATTTTTTATGTACTTGGGCTCACCCCAGTAGTATCACGGTGGCCACCTGGATGAACAGCAAGGGGTGAAGTCTGAGAGCTGGACACACCTCAGATATGTCCATCTGCAACATCTGCAAATTAAGCATACAACAAGCAGTAAACCTCCAGCTATAGCAAGTACACCACGTTGGCAGATGGGTACCTCTGTCTCTGTCAGGATATGGTCTCAGATAACTGCCACCCTCCTTTTCTTCATGAACACATTTGGCTGAGCCACACCTGGCTCTGATGTCTCTTCCCTGACAGTCTTGCTCACCTCCTTCCAGGGCACTACACCTATCCTTCTCCGCAGGTCAAGAATCCTCCTTCTATTGCCAGAAGTTATACATTTCCAACTTCCCAATCTTAGGAATCTCTATCCACAGCTCGTTTGAATATCGTTTCTAGCTGCCTCTACTTCACATCGCAGAGCTTAGGTTCTTGCTTCTGCAAAGATCTTCTTAATCTCCCATTCGTCCCCTCTCATGCTGCACAGTCTACTCATCTCCTCCCAGAGCTTTCACCTGGCAACTCAGCACCCTGACCAAAGTGCACTTCCCATGGGTGAGGCCACAGCCCTTCCCAGAGCGAGTCCTAGAGCCAGGAGTGCAGCACAAGACCTGGAGTGCTCTCTGGGCCTCTGATGTGCCAGGAACAGTCGCTGGTGACTGTGTATGCCCTATAGCACATCAGCACCATCACTGCACAGCCCTAAGTAGTCCCACATTGTCCTGAGCTAATTTTCTGCATCCCATTGTGATAACTGAATGTGATAACTGCTAGGTCTCTTAGCTCCTTCTGTTTCCTGGGCTCTCGGAGCTGTACTCTTGCTCACCAGTTATACAGCTATTCCTCAAGCATTCATCAAACAGGTTCTTGACACTGCAACAGTCTGCTGAAGACAAAATATGTAGGTAGTACACAACCAGCAAGCAGCCAACAAAAGCTGTCTGTAAGACCTGACAGAGACAAATGCCTCCACAGGCTGGCTCTGGCCTGCAGCAGTAAGCCACTGAAGCTCCCAGAAGCAGGAGCTCCCAGAAGATTTCCCCTGAAGCTTCCTGAATAAGCCTGGAATCCACTGCAACTGCTAGGTCTCTGATTAGCTGCCTCTGCTGGAGATCTGCAAGAGAGTATCAAAATATACTGCAAAGAACAACAGGACTTCTGAGCTGCTGCACCACCCACAGAGGAAGCCCATGCAGCATCTGATAGTGCCTTCACTTACTCTGTTGCAGAGTAAAAAAGGGAAAAGGCAGCAGAATAAAGTGTTGCCAGAAAACCACTGTGGGCCAGGTCTAGTTCAGAAGGTTGAGTAGGACTCCTACTTTATCATGCTATACCAGGAACATAATCCTGATGCAATCACAACTTCCAGCCACACTCCTCCCCTCACTGATGAGAAGAATCTCTAGCCTTACCATCCACAGCAGGGGCTTTTGTTACCACAGCTGTGTCAGTGGCAAGACACAACACTGCAGTTACGCCAGCAGTAGTGCATCTGTGTACCAGCATGGAAGGCAATGGAGTAGTTTCTGCTTTTACCAACAAGGTCTGCACCAAGATTAATACTGGGCTCATGTCACTTTGAGCCAGCTCTGCCACTCGAAGCAGCAGCTTGAGTGGCTCTCCTCTAAGGCAGACCACATGTTCCTGCCTCCATGACATGTTCTCCCTACTCCCCCCTGCTTTTTTTTTTTCTTTAAATCTTGATTATTTCCCCAAACAGCCATGTGAATGCTTGTGCCAGCACCCAGGGAGGTGGGCAGTCCAGAACAGGAAAGCGGATTGGAGAGAGTGGGATTATTCTTTCAGCTGCAATATTGGTTTACAGTAACTGGAGAAGGATGGCCTCAGTCTGACACAACTGGTTCCCATTTCAGACTCCTCAGAGCAAGGCCTGTATTTCACCTTTTGTCAGTAATACAACATGCTCCCTTCCAGCCGCTCCTGAACCTACGTGCCAGATGCAGCTGGCTCACCTCAACTGTAACCCCTTGGGTTGCTACATCTGGCATGAGAAGATGCAGAGGAAGGGAGAGGCGGGGGTTCCACCCTGCTGAGGGAAAGCAGAATTACCAAGGTTGAAGGAGCCCCACACGTTCTCCACTTGAGCCTAATGTCATGTCCCTGCTCTCCCACGTGATTTCAATGCAGTCTTCCAGTTGTTGCCATTAAAACCAACTAAATCAATGAGTCAGAATAGGTGCTTACATATAGACGTCTCCTTCCACCTTCTCCCAGTAACAAAAAGAAAGCACAAGAGGCAAACCACAACATGCTTGTAAGACCTATTAAAATTAGATTTTAAAAGGTAAGCATATTTCAGAGAAAAGGCTTAAATTGTGGCAATATTTAACCATTTCAAATAATAATCAGCAAGTACTGCTGAGCGAAGTTCACTAACTACAGTTTAAAACTATTGTTTACATGTTATGAGAATTATGGATTTCTTTTTTCATTTCAAAAACCTTTAGATCTTGAATATGTTACCCAATGGTGAGCTCCTAGACTGTAATATGAGATTACTTTATTAAATAATATTTCTCCCTGATAGAAAGGACAGCATTAAAGCAAATTGCTACGCTGAACTTAAAAGTGATTTATTTCTCTTTACTCTCACTAGCAAAAAATCTTATTAAGTTTGAGTGACCCTAATTAAATTGTTTTATTAACTTTGGCCATTAAAAATTGACACATGCCAAGATGCTGGCTTGCCGGAGTTTGTTACATTGTGCCATTTCAGCCACACCATCCATCTGCCTAAGTAATCAATTTTTCAAATCAGCAAGAAATGTTTTAATGCTTATTACAATTTCTATGGAAATTTTTACCTGGAAAGAATGTATCTATTCATTGAATGGCAATGCTGAAACCACCAAAGCTTAGTTATTTTAATATAAGGATTTTACAGTTTTTACTTGATGGAAAGTAATTTCCAGGGTCTTGGTTACCACATACCAGTACCACGGACAAGCTCTTCCAGCCAGTTTAAAATTTCAACTTCACTGCTGACAGCATTCAGTTACAGATTCCTCAACCACGGTGGACTTGCTCAGACTTGTTTCCTTTTTATTCTTTTATTTTTTTCTTTCATTTTCTTTCTCTTTCTTTTCCTTTTCTCTGCTCTTTCTCTTTTCTCATCATCTTTTCCTTTTTTTTTCTTTTCTTGCTCTCCTTTTCTCTCTTTCATTTCTCTTTCCCTTTTTCTCTCTTCTTTCCTTTTTATCTTCTCTCATGTTCTCTGTTCTTTCCTTTTTGCTTTTTTCTTCCTTTTCATTGCCTTCTCTTTTCTTTCCCTATATTTATTTCCCCTCTAATTTCTTTTTTCATTCCTCTCTTCATTCTTTCCTCTTTTCACCTGTTTCTTTTTTCTCTCTTCTTTTTCACTCCTCTTTTCCTTCTCCTTTCTTTCATCTTTTTTTTCACTTTTTTCTTCTTTTTCTTTCTCTTCTCTTACCTCTTTTCCTCCTGTCTCCCCCACCTCCTTGCTTTCTCTTTCTTTCCTCTTGTGGTGGGTTAGCCTTGGCCAGCAGCCAAATGCCCACCCAGCCACTCACTCCCCCTCCTCGACAGGAAACTGAGAAAAGGGGATGAAAAAGCTTGTGAGTTGAGATGAAGACAGGGAGATTGCTTACCAATTACCATCAGAGGCAAAACAGACTCTACTTGAGGGAAATTAATTTACTGCAAATTAAAATAGATTTGGGTAGAGAGAAACAAAGACAAAAAAAAAAAAAATTAAAACAACAGGTCCCTGCTTCCAGGCTCAACTTTTCTCCTTCGCTCCCAGTTCCTCTAACTCCCCCTCACTGAGCAGCGCTGAGGGATCGGGCCGGGGGGTGGTTACAGTCAAGTCCATAACAGCTCCTCTCTGCCGCTGCTTCCTCCTCACGCTTTTTGTCTGCTCCACTGTGGGATCTCTATGGGCTGCAGGTCCTGCGGGGAGCCTGCTGCCGCCTGGGCTCTCTGTGAGCATCAGCTCCTTCGGGAAATACCCAAATGTTCCAGCGTGGGGTCATGCGCAGGCTGCAGCGTGGATATCTGCTCCAGCGTGGTCCTCCACAGGCTGCAGGGCAACCTCTGCTCGGGCACCTGGAGCACCTCCTCCCCTCCTTCCTCACTGACCTCAATGTTCACACTACTGTTTCACACTCAGCCTTTTTACCCTCCTTTTCTGCCTGAGTGCTGGTTGTGCCCTTTTTTAAACATGTTACCACAGAGGCATCACCACCTTGGCCGAGGGGGTCAGCCGTGCCCTGCGGTGGGTGGGTTGCATCTGGCTGGAACCGGCTGTGTCAGGCCTGGGGCAGCCCCGGCCCCTCCTCACATGCCGCCCTGCAGCTCCTCCACCAGCGCCTTGTCATGTACACCTCTTCTTTCTCTCTTTTCCTTTTCTTTCATTTGCCTTTCCTCTCCCCTTTCTCTTTCTACTCCTCCATCTTCTCTCCCTATCTCTTCTCTCTTCCTCTTCTCCCTTTCTTGTTCTTCTCTTTTCACTCTCCTCTCATGCTCTTCTCTCATTCTCTCTTGCCCTCCCTTCTCTCTCCATCCTAGGACATTTCCTGTTGTGATGAAAAACTCATACTTCTTTTCAAGCAGAAGTATAAAAGAATAATAAACCTTTTTATGAAACGAGAACAACTGAGATTACTAAATTTAATTTTATTTTTGTTAACTTCTATTGAAAACAAAGTGTATCACATCTTATTCCTTCTCACTCACAAAAATTCAGGGAAATTTCCTCAGCTTTTTTTCTGTTTCTTCTCCCCAGTTTTCAATGAGGACATGACTTCTAACTGAAGGAATTTAGAATTTTGAAACCAAATGTAGAATTCTGGGATAATTATGCAAGAGCTTCATGTTTATTTTTAGCATCCAAAACATTGTATCCAACCCAAAAAGAGAAAAAGTAAGTTAGAACATTTGAGAATGACCCACTTCTACATCTTCAGTTCACACTCAATTGACAAAAAGAAAAATATTCCAAAATCTATTGTTTCATGTGAAAGAATGAATTAATGAAAAGCAACATGTCCCCCCTTACAAAAGATTTTTCTCAATATTCTTGTAACTGAAGAGTAGTTCAGCTCCTGAGAATGTTTTACAAAACCACCAATACAGACAGAAAATTCAAACTGATATAAAGAATAAGGAAACTGGGAGTAACCACAAATAAGTAAAGATTAGATCAAAAAGCAAATGACTGTTTTCTAGTAATATTTATTCCTACAAAAATATTTCTGTAAGCGAGATGATACTTTCACACTTTACATTAAAATAAATGTAACTACTACAACTTTGCTGACTAATAAGTGTCAATTATGCCCTTAAAATATTTTTGTTAAGAGCTCTTAACTGTAAGGAAAGACTAAAAATAAATATAGAACAGGCAATTACAGCACATCCTGTCCCTTTAAAAATATAGCAACATATGATTTATTGTATTGGGTCAAATTAAAATATTTGGGTGGATGTGAAATGTTTAAGTTATACTTGTACATAAGGGAGTTTAACTTGGCAAAACAGCATAGCAAAAGGTTTTTTCATTCCCTCAAAGGACCGAGCAGATACTTTTATTTTTGTGTTTTAACTTAATCCAGCTGTTGTAATTCATACTATTAGTAGATCTCCATATTCTTTTTTGACTTACAACAGCTCATTAAGTCTGGAACCGAGAGAATTAAGTTTCTATTTAACTTATAACTAAGTGTCAATCTAATTTCAAAATGTCACAGACAATGTTTTAAGACTATAACAATAGTAACCATCAAATAATTTCTAAAGACAAAGCATTGATAAATGAAATAAAAATTTTAGACTGGTCATTCTTGATAGGCACATCATTCCATCTGGAAGTAAGCTTGATTCTGCTGAAGTCATTAATAAAGTGCCTTTGAATGTAGGGGCTGAGACACACATGCATATACAAAGAAAGAGCCAAAGAAACGTAACATCAAGTGACATCACAAACAAAATTCAGTCTTAACCAGAAATTGTTTTCTGTTAGTCATCTTGATCACTTTGTCTAAATATGTTTACTAAAGAATTAAATAGTAAGTATAATATTAAATCAATTGACAGTAGGAATCATGTAATGAATTCCTGGATTGTACGTCTGGGCATAAATAATCTTGTATGACTACAACTTTAGTTTATACCTTTCAGTACATCATCTGACTGAATGACATTTTGATGCAACTGTTTACATCAATATCCTTAAGCTGCTACTACTACAAACAGAGAAAGGTTAATGGCTGGACTGGGTTTAGTGGTGTTGGTTTTGGATTAAGGGCGCAGACGGTTAAGAGTATACACAACAGTTTGAAACTGCCTAATTTCCACTGCCCAGGAAAAGACTCCCTGACAGAAAGCAAGCATTCTTTAAAAAAGACACAAACCAACAGCTTCCTGCTTGTCAGATATTCTTAAAGATTTCTTCTCAAGAAGTTCCTTGCTGTCATTTATAGGCTACAGCTTTTTTTTCCTTTGTGATGACTGTAGGGGACACGTTATTTTTGACACAATGATTCCATATTTGATAATGGCTACTTAAAAGTATTTCCCAGTCTATAAAACAAAACTCCAGGTGTATTGGTAACATAAAAAAAGGAAAGGAAGTAATAACAAATAATGGGGGCCATTTGCAAGAGAAAATAACTGTCTAGATCCCGCTCTTGGTTTATTTCATTTGTAAATGAAATATAAAAGCATGCAAGTGAAGCTCTTTTAGGAAAAAAAGGTGGAGAATGGTATGTCTTGATAGATTCCTGATAGCAGATAAATGCACCTTAAGCAAGTTTATTGAAACATAAAAAAGATACAGCAGTAGCTATGGATGCTGTAAGAAGATAAATCGGGTGACTCAGCTATTTTTGCTTGTTTTTCCTTTAGTAAGTACTACCTTCCAGCAAAGGAGCTACTACATTCTATTTTCCTTTTCTCATATTACAAACAAAATGAAAAGGAAAAGAAATGGGAGAAAACAAATAGATTTGTCCTCTCATTTAGCTATTGAGGGCAAACAGCAAAACTGTTCTTAGGAATCTTCTGAGCAGAAGATGGGAGCTTTCTATAGCACTGAAAGAAAATCAGATCTTGCATAAAACATATTTTTCCTTCACATGAGAGTACAAAAGCAAGCAAAAGATGTTTAGGCACTTTTAAAATTCTGTTTTGAGATGAAAGACATGCACATAATTTAATTTCACAGTCATTAAGAGGACTACCTGTGAGACTCAAAATAAATAAAATGGAATTGCTATAAGCCAGCCTTAGATAGAAAAGAAATTCACATACGTAACAAATTTTCCGAACAGTTATACCTGATCTTTTTCATAGTCCTTGGACAGTGAAATTCTGAGGCTTTTTTTGGTCTTAGTTCTATAAAAACATACTTCAAAATTTTAAATTAAGTATGCCAGTGCATGACTATAAGAGTACTAGTAAATCTTCAGCTCATGCAATATGAAGATAAAAAAAAAATAAGATGAAAGAGTTATTTCCATATTTTTTACCCTTCAGTTAAGAAATGGTTTAACTACAGGTAGACTGAAACACATACCCATATCTTTATAGAAACATTAAGACATCCACAGCAAACTGTTCCAGAAAATAAATTATTACTAGAAAATGATGCTTTCATATAAAGTCTGACAATGTTTTCTTCTTTCACATTCAAGTAAAACACATTTAATTCAGTCTGCCAGAAATGGCTATGCTTCTGCTCTGTAAAAAATATGCTAATGATGAAAATAAGAACTTGACAATTTACTGAATACTAAGTGGAAAATCTGTAATGAATTTGCCATATTGTAGCGTTCAGTTTAGGCCCTTTTTTTTCCCCCCAGTTGCTGTGGAATACTAGAAATAGCATAAAAAAAGATTATACCATTTTGTGGGATGTTCTGCATGTCCTTTAAGACATAGTGCTTAGAATATAAAGAGTCAGCTATGGGATAAATGAAATTCAAAGCAGTAACAAATAATAGCTTTAAATACTAACTTTTCAATGCAAAAGAGAAATACAGAGAACAAAACAGAAATGCGAAAAAAATCTAACCCCAACAAATAAATCTCAATCAGCAACTAGCAAGTTGAAACCTAGAATAATTCATTTTACACCTGCAAGAAAAAGCAGCTTCTTAGGTTACTCAGATGTTGCAACAAAGGCTCATAAATCCATTAAACCAGGCACGCCTTCAAGTTCCCAGCCAGACTTCAATTTTCACCACAGGTTTTAAGTCTTCAGCAGATTAAACTCTTTTGCTAAGAATATTTTACCAGAGTGTTCATTCAAAAGGTGAACCCTCCCAGCTAAAGTCTCCATATCATTCTGTATTTGAAAGTTTGATATATATGGCTGCTCCTGACAGGCTTGTGTGTTGAATCGCATTGCCCAAATACTTCCTAAAGGAAATAGAGTAAATTATTCTTGCCTTTTCTAGGCACAACAGAGCTGAATAAAGTTGCTGGCTACTCAGCAACAGTGCTCACATTTTGCCCCTAACTAGCATACATTGTATTAAGCTCTCTTGCAGGCCTTGTTTCTGACTTTTATTTTAAAATACTAGTTTATATTACCTATGTACTTTAATGTTAATAACTGAGAGATCTTCATTTCAGAACAATGATGGAAAGAGAACACATTCTGTCAAATCTAGGTTTCCCAAAAATATTGTTGAAAGTTTTGGCTCTGGACAACAATGGACAACTATTACTGGAAAGCCTTTTTAGGTCCTTCCTGTTCTTAAAAAGATGCTGGCAAAGCAAGCTGATAAAGGTATTAAAATCAAAGAACATATATATCTATCTACCTTCCACATAGTCATGGTTCAGTTCATAGAACTGTAGGCAGACTTTGGATAAAAGAACATGAAAACGGGAAAAAGTCTGTAGACTGTGGAAAGCCTCATTTCTTTAGTAATTTAAAAAAATAAATCAGGCTTGAAGCACTACACTCTAGGAAACATCCTATACACACACACAATAACAAAAAAAAAAAAAACAACTACCAAAACAAAAAAAAACCCCACCCCAAACAAATAAACAAAAAAACCTTGCACTGATGGGAAGATGGATTAAATATCTGGTGAATCTTTCCTAACGTAACTTCTGTGAGTATCTGATTGATTTGAACATGTTTAGATCTCTTGGATATCCTTATTTAATTTCTCTTTCTGAAAAATAGACATAAACATTAATGCAGTGTTACTCTTTCAAATACCGGAACATTGAAGAAAAAAGATCTGTAGCATACTTCCTTAAATACTGCTAAAAAAGAAGTTACACTTTCTAGGAGAAATGTGGGAAGACAGTTATCGCACAAAACACACTTCAGTATAAATCTATGCATATGGTAACACCAATTTATAACACAGGAGGTTTCTCTTTTCATCAGACTAAGCTACACTGCTACTTTTCAGTCTCCTTCAACTGTAGTCTACGCTGAGACACAACACACAGGAAAAAGAAAACACTACTTAAATTCTTACATTAAACATCAAAATATATTAATAAAGGATTATTATACTATGCAAAAAAACCCAACACTGAATCTGTTGACAAATTTACACTATTTAGTCACAGCTGATGTTCATCTCCTGCTTCAAAATAAAATGTCCTTTAATAGGAAGTGTTGTCATTACTGCACAAAATAACTTGTAAATCTTACAAGATCATCAGCATCTGCACTGCTAGCCATTATTTTTTGCATTTAAGTTGATAGATTTCCTCTTGTATTAAAAAAAGCAATATCTTTAATATAGCATTAATATATCATGGGGCTCTTCATTTCAGCAAATTGGGCTGTGATAAAGAGGATTTGCGCATGCAAAGATAAAATATTTTTGCAATATAGACCTTTGGAAGTTGAAACGTGCTTATCACATCACAAAATTTAACAATCATAATTTTTGCTATTACAGCTAAATAAACTAACTTTTAGAGTTTTAACATTTCTACTGAATTATTATAACTTGAATATCTAATGATCATACAGGCCACCCTCCCTTAACAGTAAAGCATCAAACAAATAAAAAAAGCTTTAGACATTGCACTAACATAATGTTCTTTGAGAAAATACAGGTTTGGCTTGGGTGGGAGGAGCAGAAACCTAAGTAACTGTACAAGTAAAATAAAAATATTTTATTAGTACTGAGGAAGCAAGTGTGTCACAAAGACTGGATTCCTGTTTTCCCAGTCTTTGCAGACACATTTTGCAGAGCTGCTGATAGATTTAATGCAAACAACTTTATGGCAGATCTTTAAAAAAATTGAAGGAAAAAAAACCAAGGCAGCACTATTTCCTATTACTTCTATGAAGATTGGAAAAGTGGTTACAATATATGTTTTAGCACCCAGACATAGAGAACTATTGTACCAAATGGAAAACCAAAGTACTGAACACTGTATGGCAAGAATGTATATGGAAAAGTAACAGTACCATAATAATCTTTAAAAAAAGAGAATCAACTGTTCTGAAATCTCAGTTCACCTGAGCATACAGGAACACATTTCAACATGATGACAAATCAGGGGCAAAGTACAAGAGGGGAAGCCGTATGAACTTTTCTAAACTGTTGTAAATCATCTGTTGAAAGTCCCAGACATGATAAAATGATGGAATTGTGTTTTTATCTCCTCATAATTGGTGCTGGAACCAAACTAAAGAAGCTTGGTTGGTCCTGAGCCAGGATGTGAAATACTGAAATCTGGGATGTCCACATTGTATTTCTTAAGAAAATTTCAGGCGCACAGAATGGTCAAATGAATGGAGTTTGAATCCTCATACATGGGAAGGGAAAAAGAATGACAGCAGACTGGGGTACCTGGAGACCATGGGATTGGTGACCTAGTTTGAGAAAGAGGGAATCAAGAATTAACATCGCTGCTCTTAGGCTCAAGTTAATAGCGTAGTTGTTTTAGGGCTACATCACTATCAAAACCTGAAATAATTATCACAGAGGTGACATTGGTGTGATTATGCAGGTTACAGTTCCAATGTTGGAATGCAATAATGCAGGAAGCCCATCAGTTTTCATCAGATTAGACTGCACTGAGGCATAACAATCCTGGGAATCCCTGGGCAAGAAGGAGCAAGCCTGAAATTTTCAGCTGGTCAATTGCTGCTTTCACAACTGCCTACCAAATTAGGTGGTTTGTAGTTACACTGGCAAGAACAGCATTTCAAAGAGGTGTCTGAAATTAATTTATGCAGAAAGACAGGTTGTACTGAAAGTTTGTTTCTTACACTGCTCTACAGCCAAAAGCCACATCTGTAGAGGCGTAAAAATGAATCTAATAATGCCAGGCAAAAAAATGCTAATACCTTTCTCTCTCTTCTCCCATCAAGTCTTCCTTTCAGTCTGTTGCAGGGAATAACTACCTTCAAGAGAAAACAATGCACTCCTTCAGCTGACGAGGCAACCAAATAAATTCTATCAGACATATGCAACCACAGAAAGCCTCCTAACTGTCTTGCTCTTCCATTAGCAATCAAAGCCTTAAGACAAAAACTGTGGTTCCTTCAGTGAAATTTTTAAGAGTTATTGGAAGGCATTTGCCTTTTTTTTGTTGTTGTTGTTAAGTGGGAAATAAAAACTATGACTTGTTAATAATTATGAATCACAATGACATATTGGAATTACTTTACAGAGAAAGGAAGTAAAAATTTCTCTGTCTGCATGCATACACAATAAAACAAGGAACTCGAAAATGATAAACGACAGAAGACAGTTGCCAGCTCATTTAGCCTATTTACAGAAACAGCAGCATTCAGAATGGGTTTTATTTTTAAGTCAATAGCTCTAAGGATGAAGTATGCAAAGCCTTAAAGAGACACGTCAAAAAGATCAAAGGATTCAGAAGCGATGGTAATATTTTCAGGAGTACCATCTCACTTCAGAGCTAAAGACAGACCCTGCACGGATCATGTGTTTTATTCCATTGATGACTCGGCTCAGCAGTTCAAAGTGGGTTTAATTCTAGCTAACCCACCAGTTTAATATTTCTGCACAAAGAGTGTAAATCCAGTAAGAATGTCTTGAGATTTATTAGGATCATACTTCACTGCTTTCCTAGGCTCAGAGGACTTAGTATGTTACAATATCATTCACGATAGATATTATCAGCACTGTGGAGTACAGAAGAAACAGTACTAGTGCCAGTGGCAAGCGTCTCTTCTTAGTCTTCTGAAAGACTACTGTCACAACAATAAATCAATAGATAACTTAATCTTGCATAGCAAAAGACAAAATATGCAGAGAAAAAAAGGAGGAGGGGTTGGGACTAATGCCATGACTCTCATAGTTGAAATGAAGATCTACAAAGAAACATCAAGAGAAAGAAGTTTAAGATTCATATCGGAAAATGAAAAACAGAGTGAGACAAAGGGATTTTTTTTTTTTTTGTAGCCTCTTCTGTGAATTACCTGAACAGGATAATCAAAGTTACTTGACAACACAGAGGTCAGTTACTCTAGCTGAAGAGCAAAAGTACTATGAAATTATCCCATTCCAGGGTACACAATCCTGAGTCTAATGGAGGAGGAAAGTAAATAGCTAGCATAGCTGTGGGCTAAAGTTGCACTCCAAAAAATTAAACACTGCTTGTCCCATTTTGAAAGTTTATTTGTTTTTAACTTGTCCTGAGAATCTTTGGCTTTAATCTTATCCAGACAAGTCAATTTCCCAGACTTACCAAGCAAAGGAGAAAGGGAACTACAGAAAGCCAAGACATAATCTAGGGTTGTTAGCATCAAACATTTATCACAATTTGGCTGGACATTCTCCCCTAGGACTCAAACAATATGTATGGCTCACGTACTGCAAACTGATCTAAAAATATTCATAGAAAAACATGGATTAAGGGATATGCTAGTTAATTCCCCTAGTTCAAGGCAGGATCAACCAAATCTACATAATTCCTGACGGGCACATATCTAAACTGTTTTTAGAGAGATCTAGAGATCTCACATCTCCCCCAAAGTTGTGACAGAAATTAATTATACCTGTTAGGAAAAAAAAATCTTCATACCATCTAATCAGAATCTTTTCTTGCTACAATTTAAAGGCCTTATTTCTTGCCCTGTCCATCAGACATGCAGGGTAACTTATACCCTTACTTTTTTCCTACCTTTTATGTAGTGGAAGATGTACTTTGTCTAGACTTAATCTTCTCTTCCTTAATCCAAACAGCTAATTCATATCAACTTCTTTCTTATTTTTATCACCCTGATAATTTTAAGCAGTCTTCAATTGGTCCTATCCCTCATGAAGGTGCAGTTCCCCTAACTAAGACAATAGGTTATTCCTGGTGGTCCTACAGGCAATTTCTGGGTAATGACAAAACAGGGCAAAACCAAGGATGGTACTGGAGTCAGAGTTTAACAGAGCAAGAAACTAGGAAAATTAGAGAGAGAAGCTTTTTTTTCTGTGAGAATAAGCAAAAATTTTTGAAACACATGGCCTATTTAAATATTCCCATTATGACTATGCAGACACCTCTTGGGAAAAGACAGACATGGAGAGAGAAAAGTATCTGGCATGTTCTTGGGATTGTATTAGGAAGAAAAATCCTTGAACAGAATATATAAAAAGCAGTTAGGAAGGAAGGCAGTACTAGGTTTGACTTGAACCAGTGGGGAAGAAGCAGCTGAAAACATTGAGCATTCATGAAAGGTTGATTTCAAAAAGAAGAAAATGGGCTTCAGGAAGTTAAACTTCAGCAAACTCACCACCCCCCATGCACAAAGACATTTCTGTAATGTCCTGGTTTTGGCTGGGAGAGAGTTAATTTTCTTCACTGTAGCTGGTACAGTGCTGTGTTTTGGATTTAGCATGAGAATAACGTTGCTAACACCCTGATGTTTTAGTTGTTGCTAAGCAGTGTTTATACTAAGTCAAGGACTTTTCAGCTTCCTACACTCTGCCAATGGAGAGGTGCACAAGAAGTTGGGAAGGAGCACAGCCAGGACAGCTGACCCCAACTGGCCAAAGGGATATTCCATACTGCATGACGTCATGTTCAGTATATAAACTGGGGGGAATTGGCCCAGGGGCAGTGATGGCTGCTCAGGGACAGGCTGGGCGTCGGTCGTCGGGCAGTGAGCAGTTGCATCGCTTGTTTTCCTGAGTTTTATTCCTCTCTCTTCATTACAATTTATTATCATTATTATTAGTAGTAGCATTTTATTTTATTTCAATTATTAGACTGTCTTTTTCTCAACCCATGAGTTTTCTTATTTCTACTCTTCCAAGTCCCTCCTCCAGCCACTGGGGCATGGAGTGAGCAAGCGGCTGTGTGGTGCTTAGTTGCTGACTGGGGTTAAACACCAACAGATAGGAAACTGGCTTGCTCTTCCACGAAGGGGTGGCACTGAGCACTCACACCAAAAGCACAGGAGTGCTATTGCTTTTTCTTTGTTGATACCTAATTAGAAAGGAGTCTATGATTAGACAGCTAGTAAACCCAACTCCAGGAACAAACACAGAAAAAATTGATTAGATAATTAAATAAATTAGATGTTCTCAAATCAGTTAAATCTATTGCAATTCACCATAAGGTATTTAGAGCTGATTAGACCGGTCTCAGAATTATCAACAGTCATTTCTGAGAATTTGTAGAGGACAGTAGTGATTCCAGAAGAATGGAAAACATCTAGCAACTAACTTTAAATAAATTAAGAAAGGTAGGGCCAAGGAAGTAGAGATGCCGCAACTGAATTTCAATTCCCCCAAAATATGGAATAAAAATTATTTGGAAGTCTTTAGCAGATAAGAAGTTGAGTAGAGTAATACATAGACTGTCAAGAACGAGTTACTTCACATCTATCAAGATATTCTTTATGACATAGTAGCAGACCCTGTCATTAGAGAAGCAGCAGTAGGTATCTTATAGCCCAACTTAATGACTCTTTGGGCATTGTTTCTCATTGGACTTTCACATGCAAAGAAAAGAAATATAATGCTGCAAAAAGAAACCAGTTCTAATAAGCAGATGACACTAAACCTTTCAAGGACTGCATGTGTGCTGAAAGATCAGGCTACATGTTAAAGCAATCTTAAATTTGAGAAACCGTCTGCAGAAGACCTGAATACAATTCAGTAAGGGGAATTCTGGAGCTTAATAGGAATAAGTAACAGCAGAAACACAAGATGGAGAACAACCAGCAAGGCAGCTGCATAGGGCAAAAGGAGCACTGAGGCTAGAGTGGATCACAATCTGACTAGCAGTCTACGTCACACTAGCAAACTCAGCAAAATCTCATGCTAGGATGCATAACCAGCTCATTGCGAGTCTAGAAATTTACAATAGGACAGGGAAATGTTTTCAAAAGAACGGGACAGTGGATGCTAGGAAGGAAAATCCAGAGCACTGTGCACTGGAGCAAGCTGCTGTCTATCTTCTTTGTAAAGAGATTTCCATGTCCAGGACTGTTGGCCTGAATCGGTTCACTACCAGCACAAGCATATAGGTAAAATAAATACTTCTCCCTCCTCCCTCCCTCCACCCCCAGAAGAAAACCATGTATTTTCTACATCCCAAGAGGGTTTGCCTTAAAAGTTTTGACTCCTTCTAGGTAGCAGAACTGCCTGCCTGCTGACCTTTTTACAGCCAACCATCATAACAGGAAATATATAAACTAAGAACTGAGCTGCACGTCCCCCAAGATACAGGAAACTGGATAGGTATATAACCTCTCACAGGACATGTCGGTAAGTTTTCATTTTAATTTTTATCAGATATGTGCTTTGTAACTTTGGAATTTTCCTCCTATTGTATTTAATTATTTGAGTAATAAAAAATAAATGTGCAACTTGATGTTGTTATTGCAAACAAAGAAAAGAAGAGGCTGAATAGTCTGGCAGTGTCTTTTTAAAGATTACACATAATGACAATGAGATTGCTTAAAATCATACGTTATTCATTCAGATTTACTACCACAGCAAAAAGCTTTAGATTAATTAATGCTGCAATATATTTGAAAAATGACTCAGCCAATTAATCTCATTCATCTATAAATGGAACAGTAGAGATAAGAATTTTTTAAGAACTTCATTTAGGATTGCTAAGGTTCTACTGACAATGATAATCAGCGTAAAGGACTAAGTAAAGTGTTTTAAAGTAGTAAGACATTGCTGGTACAAGTTCAGACTTGAAGAATATACAAATCAACACAGAATAAAATATGCTGTTGCCATTCTACTGCTTATGACAAGGTGACTGCACATCATAAATTTACATCCATTGCTCATCTTAGCTAGCTGCAGCATAGAGACTAGGAAAGATCATCTTTACTAATGGCAAAGGTACCATACTGGTAGAAAGGTACTGAAAAGAAATTGCAGAGCTGGATAAAGTAAATGGGAGACTCTAAATTCCAGGACTGTGAAAACAAAACTTTACTTACACTGAGGCCCAATCAACAAATGTGTGAATGAAGTCAAATACCTTATTGGCTCCTATTAAGAGTTAGACACTCAGATAACTTTACAGGTCTGTGCCTAATCAATATTAGAATGCAGCAGAAACACAACTTTTACATGAAATCAGCAGTTAAATGAGAATCCAAAAACTTTTTTTTTTAAAAAATCAATAGAAAATCAATATTTTTGTTTTTTACAATTGCAGACTTTAGAATTTTTAGGCTAATCAGTTTAGGATGACCTAGCCTATAACTAGTACAATGTTTCAAGCAAGGAATAAGAACATTGAATTTTATCCTTCTCAGTTATCTAGATACTCATGACCACATACGGCATCCTGCAATCTACTACACATTCACAAATACCTGCACATACCATACCATGAATACAAATCAGAATTAATCTGAATTTCCTTCCTACTTCCCTGCAATTCTGTTTCTTAGTAACTAAAGATACGAAAGAAGATCTAGCTTTGAACCTCTTTAAAGGAATCTTTCTCTTATTCATTCTGCAGCAATTAAAAAGGGCTTCCACATTTTCTATATTTAAATCGTAAAAATGCTGCCATCGCTCCCTTCCATAGGTTTTGCACACAAAATTTTATTCACGCACTGTTCATGGAAACAAGAATTTTTAAAATTACAAAGAAATGCCATTATCAGACATGCGAGCCTTCCCCCATGCAGTTGTTTCCTATCATAAGACATAATAAGAAGAAAGCAATCTATTCACTGCTGTGAGAAACAATATCTTAATAAAAACAGATACTCAAAGTTGAGCTTTCTTGCTTTTTTTGTTGTTGCATGCAAATCCTTGCAGCGTAAGACACATTTGGACATTCATTTTCGAAAGTTTTGACGAAAACCTTGTTTCCTTGGCAGCATTGCCAAATATACTTGAAGCAATTTCTTGACAGGAACTAAAGCACTTTATATCTGTAAAAGATGGTAAATTCAACTTTGTCTTGCATACCATCTCTTTTGCAATTTTACCAAAATACAGCTATTATAAGCGTGTTATAAGGCTACCAACAAAGCAGTGCATGGTTATGCAGGGCAAATGACCACACGGAGCGTTGTGTTTCTTAGGAAGATATATCCCATTATTGATCACCAGAAAGAATTCATCACCAGAATAAATTCAGAAGTAACAGACATAATGTGTTACTACTCTTCTACATGGGCTTTGAAGTTCTCTTCTAGATTTTAGGTTCCACATGAAAATAATATAATTAAAATAAAAGCGGATGTCTCCCTTTGCTTTGAGACAGCAACAAGTATTAAAACAATTTATTAGAATAGAAAATTTTTACAATAACATTTGTAGAAGAGGAAACTTCATCTTGTAGGAGACCCGAAAACAACTAAGGAGTTTTTTCTTAACTTATTTTACTTCCTGCCCAAGTTTCCATCTGCATGTCACTAGAACACCTACCATGTAGTCATTCACCTTTGAGGATCAAGAAGCTGTATGCCCATCTGAACCAGCAGCCAATGGAAAACAGCCCACCTATCCCCTAACAGCTTAATTATTATAGCTGAAATCTACATCCAAAATACGCTGTTATTAAGCAACTCAATATCCAGCCTCTGCAGCCACAGAGACTAGCTCCCAGTGTCCAGACACCCCTCTCCTTCCATTCCCAATTCTTTGTCAGCATAAACCCCGTTATCACAGTCAACATCAGCATGTTGTAACAGTGATTTAAGTGCCAGACCACAAACCCAAGCGAGAGAAGGAGTGAGTATAGCTCCATCTCACACTTTCTCCATGCACATGGTAGCAGAGGCAACCCAGTTGTCAAATCTTCGGTCCTTAAGCAAAAATGAGATGTAGCACTGGGCTGTCAGAGCAGATCACAGAGTCTTTTTAAAGAAAGGCCACTGGACTGGAGCTGGTCACAGACTCCTTTGGGAAGGTACAAAGTTAAGACAGTCACTAACCATTTTAAAAGCCTTGAACAAACAAACAAACAAAACCCATCAGCTGTATTTCCTACTTTGGTACTGGAAATCAATTCAGCCATTAACCAGCACTTTGTTTTGTAAAGATTATATACCATTCCTAGACAGTTTTCAAAGAGAGAGCAAAAATACATAACATATAAACACTGACCTTGTTTCTTTTAATCCTTCTTTCTGAATGACTTCCAGTATTTGTTTTGCAGTCATTGGTGAGTTGGGATACTTTTCCAATGCCTGAAAAGAAATTTTAAAATGTGTAAGTGACAAGACACAGCTGTCTTGTGAATCTGAAAGGTTATGTGATCATGCAGTTTTTATGTAGTCATTTGTAAAAGGCAGGGAACGGTAGTGTTGAGGCTGGAGGCCTCTATCTTTTGGAAGGCCAGATACAATCCAGGTAACTGCAGCAAGACTAAGATTTACTTGCTGCTCTTGTGCATCATCTACTACACCTGCCTGGGAAAAATTCTTACCAGGTTCCAAATAAGAGTTGAAATATGCAACTAATTTTATGACACAGCAATGGAGTTCCTTTCAGGTGGGGGGGACGACCCGAAACAAAACAAAAAGAGACAAAGAGACGGCTAGTCTTCTTTTTTGATTTTTACTACTTTAGAACTATTTGAGATCACTTGAATATTCTACACTTAGGTTTTGTCATGACCTCAGGAATAAAATTGGCTAAAACCTTCCATCTGTAGAACAGGAGCTAGTGTGAGAATTGACACAGATTGATTTCAATTTTAAAATGCTGTTTTGTTTCTAAAAGCTATGAAAAATGAACTAGTCAGAACAGTCACAGTACACAAAATGCTACATGACAGAGTGCAGTATATTTTTCTAGTTCAGCTCGGTTTTCCACTCCTTTGCTTTTTCCAATTGAGCCCAAAGTAACCCACTCCTCTTTCCAGATACAACCATCTTGTGCAGATTCTTCTGGTTTTCCACTTCCTTTTTGTCCCCATCAGTTTTAAATTGTTAAACAAACAGCCACTCTTTTGCTCATGTAAAGTGCCAGACTGACAGCCCTGGAAAATGGAACCTTTCAATCAGCAGTAAAAGGCGCAGCACAGGCAGAAAAGGCATGGCAATCAAGCTTCCCAGAGCATCTTGCCAACATGTCTCAGCCAGAACTTGCATTTCTGCCCTGGGTAGATAAGAAATGGGTTTGGTCTCCAAATTCATCCGATCCTCTAGCAGTTACCAAATTACGGCAATTGTGAAAGTAGCTACTACTCTGTCAATACCTGCCCACTAGGAATAAGAGACACCACCACATTGTATCATGCAAGTCACCAAACTGTGAAGGGTGCTAGCCAGGGCTGTAATTCAAGCAGCTCACCTAAAGCCAAAGCCTCCCTACTCACTACAACTTGATCAGCTCAGCCTTTCTCCTGCCATTTTATAGTTCTGATTCACTGCCTGTTCTCCCCTTTCGCAGCCAGTTTACCAAATCCTTCGGTTCTTTGTTACAGACAAGCTTTGTATCCTTTATCTTTCAGTTCCACAAAGGAAAATGCAGAAGTGAGGGGCTGCACTAGAAAGGTCTGGGAGCTGAACTGAGCTTATCTCACGTACATCAACAGGCAAGATTCAAAAGGGACCCGTCAGGAAAGGAAAACCGAAAGGTGATTTGAAAGGAGAAAGAAGAGCGGGTAGGAAAGAGTAGGGCAATGAGGAAGGACAGAAGGAACTGCACAGGGCTGGGAAAAGGGCCATTGCACAGCAAGGGAAGAGAAATGGTATGATGTATTAGTGACAGAACCACAATGACACATTGGAAAAATGACAATGCGTATAAAGATTACGAATAGGATGAGAAAAGATTAATGGTGTGAAGAGACAAAAATGGAAACTTTAACCTTCAGAAAGAAGACAAAGGACAAGGTAAAATGAGAATACACCAAAATAAGGGAAGATAACTGATCTGGGAACATTCGAACATTCCAGAGGGCAAACTGGAAAGGACAAAAGAGGAAACTACACTGTACTGGACACGGCTATGAAGGAAACTGTGCACTTGAAAGTGGGGTTACTCACTGTGGAGGATTCCCTGTTTCTCTTCCTGAGTACAGGCCCCTCAGCACACCTGGGCAGCTCCTCCCTGCAATTGAGAAAATTTGGGTAGCCCTGTCCCCTTCTCTACGACATCACATCCTATTCTATAAAGTCAGTAAAAGTGCCAAGTATTACCATGTAGAGTTTGACAATAATGGGAAGGAAACAATAAAGCTACGCAAACATCAGAAGTCACCCTGTTCTGGACAATGGGAGAAGGAAGAGCAGTCTCTGCTGAGGAAGCTGCACTGAACTGGTTGTGGAAACAATGGCCAGACATGAGGATACAGAAGAACATCTTCACCAAACAACAATGAAACGAACAAGCCGGATGCATAACACCACTACAGGAAGTTTAATCAAACCCACAAGGCAGATTTCAAATATCACAGTATGAAGTGAACACATTCTGGGTATAATGACAAACTGAAATGCAGAATATGTTAGATGGGCTGAACGTGCCGGAGCAAACAATTGCCTGTTTTGTGGACTTGTTTAACGCCGGACATGTAGCGTGGGCTGTAGTCCTTATACCCCATGAATTTAATTCTGTTCATCTAACCCTTTAAACCCTTTAAAGCATGCTATTTAAAGAACGGCTCATACCCTAACTGAAAAGCATTAATTCTCCAATTCAAATACTGCTTAAATTGAAACCCTATTACTGCGTACCTGATTAAGAATTCTTTATCAGAACTAAGATTAATTTAGCAGAGAACCTTAGTAAGGATGTTTTTTTCTACACCTCCCAGCATGCTGTCGTCCCCCCTCCCAGTTTTAACTTATCCATTTATCAAAAATAATTACTTGTAAAAACATTTTAATGATAATCTCATTTTCTTCCCCCAGTTATGAAAAAAGCATCAGACTATTATTTAAGAGTCTGTGAGCTAATGAATACACTGAACTGATAATTGCACTAGCGTCTCTTGTTTCTGTATCTCACCATTAACACTGCTGAAAGCCCACAACCCCTTTTGCATTTCTAAGACTTTTGAAAATAATATTAGCAATTCAAACTGAATTACTAACTGTGCCTTAAGGCAAATAAAATACTAAAATGCAGTAGCATAGTTAAGTCATAGACTTCTTGGTCAGAAAAAGTAGTACACATCAGGGGAGGAAGCCTTTATCTGTTTTAAGTATCTTTCTCCTTCCTCCTACTCCATCCACCAACACTCCTATCGTACATGGGCAGTGACTACTAATGCTGAAATTAAAACATGCCGAAGTACTGTCATGAAGAGTATGATTGTAAGAAGGACAATGGCAGAAGAATGGTTTGCAGTGACCGCAGCTTCTATCACAGAGGATCAAATATGCTCTATTTATTCCTGCCATTCAACCACAGCCTTAAAAAAGGGACAACCACTAAATAACTGGGACAAATAATTTGATACCCATCAGGACAATCTGGAAGAGAACAGAAGTAGTCATTGCACTGAACACATACTTGGTGTTCATTCAAACCCTGGTTAATAGCTCAAAGATCCTACAAAGCACAGTGGAATTCAAGCCTTTCAGCAAGTGGTAGCAGCCTGGCAAATTGTTGTTTGTATCACCTACATGTATCAACCCACAGCTTCAGATACATTCAATAATTACACAGATGCCACAAACATACACACTCCCAGTTTAATTGGAAAAGTCATGTCAGTTATACAAGACAAGGAGAACTCACCATGGCATCTATCACCTTCTGTGCATCGACAACAGCTCAAAAAAAATCAGTTGCCACAATGGGGAAAAGACTTTCCAGTGAACTGTTAACAATAAAACTCTAAAGCAGAGTCAAGACTCTCAGCTTTGCATAAGAGAGAAATCCTGAATGCTCAGCTCGCCTACAAAATCAGAAGAAAACCTCTATATAACTGATGGAATGATTAGTTTACTTTATATAAAGAGCTGCTTGTGAGTACCTACCTGTATCAGATCTGCTCAATCGTTTGCATTTCAGCCACTAGAGGGAACACGAGCAGAGGGACAGCATGAAGAAAGGCAAAACTAGAAAGTCGGCCTTCTTGCCATCCATAAACATTCCTGCAGAAAGTGGGAAGCTTTACCAGAGAAGCAGCCACTACTCCTGCAGCTATCAGTTATTATGCTGACAGAAAATGATTCTTCTAAACAAGAACCAAGCATGGTCTGATACTGTGCTGTGGTCCAGAAGCAGCAGGCAGATCATTCTAGTGGGCTTGTTGATGCAGATCGTGCAGCCAAAGTACAGTTAGCTGGAACCAGCCAGAGCCTCTTCCATTTCTGGAAGCTGCCTGCAGGGATCTGAAGGTCAGATAGCTGACAAAAATCAGGATCGTTTAATCACATCTGCTTGGTCAAACTATACGCTGAGCCACTACTCACAAACTGAAGCAATTCTCTTCAGAACATTATTTAAATAATTCAGGAGGATAAAGAGGAACAGTACAGTTATTGCCAGTGTTCCCACTCAACAACTAAAATACAAGTCAGGCTGAACTCTGAACTGCACAATGGACAATCTTTACTGCCGAAAGACAGCAGGGTGAATGAAAGAACAGAAAAATAACTTTCCTTCTCCTAAGGAAAAAATATATGGTATTTTCTAGCCACCCATTACTAAATTAATGAATTGAAAGATGGAGTCCCAAACAGGGTACAAGAACAGCACCCTGGAAAAAATCCAGCATTGTCTTTTCCAGCTGCTTGTGTGAGGTTAACAGGAGGACTGACTTCCATTGTGGGAAATGCCCCACTCAAATCTTTTGTATTCATTTCTGATTAATGGCTTTAGTCATTGGGGAATTATCAGCAGCCTGGTAAAAGTTCAAAGCCCTTTGTGTGAAGCAAGATGGGTAAATTGTTAGGAGAGGAGGGTACGGTAGAGTAGAGTGGGGGAAGAAAGAAAGTGCATAAAGAGGGATGAAGAGGGAAAACAGCCAGATCAGCAAGGAGGAAGGGTATATGATACATGAAAAAGAGGAAAGAGGGACGAAAATAAGAAGGGAAGACACACCACGATCTATCTTAACATAAGTTCTCAAACATATTCATGGAGCTATTGCAGACGGTGATTAAAGAGAAAGGGAAAAAGTAGTTACCAAATACTAAAATATTAAAAGAGGCTGAAACAGGAGTAATAATTCTCCTGGCAGGATTTTTGTCTTTGAGCAGTTGCAGTTACAACAAGGAAGTTACAAAATCTGAGTAGAAGAAGGTGCATCTCCTAGGATGTCTTTCATGGTATGCTCCACACTATGAATTTGTCTCTGTAACCCACGCATCACTACAGATAAGAAAGAGAAGTAAAATCAAGGAAGGAAAGGAACAAAGATGTAACATGAACAAGAAAGCAACACCTAAAAATACCTAAACCTGCTGAAATACGTTAAATTACTTTTTAACATCAGTTATATGCATGATTGCAAGTCCACACTTTTCTTAGATTCAGAGGCAACACTAGTGACCTGCAGAGCTCAAATGGTTTAAAGTACACCCAGAAAACATTTTTTCCCAGCCCTCTTTCAGTCAAAAGCACTTCACAGTTCCTTTAGCATGAACTACAGGGAACAACTGGGGAGTGTTTCCTGCAGGAGAATTTCTACTACAGAATTTGTTTGCAAGTTGGACTGAAATCGCCTAGCTTTGCTAACCCACCAGATACATAAGGCATTATCATCTCCTAAAATACCAAATCAAAGGAAAGAGCAAGAAAGAAGCTGAATGATTCATTTGTTCATTCCATTGCTTTGGCTGGTTTGAAGCTTGTTCTGAGATGTCTGGACCCTTTTATTGTTTTGTTTTAAATTTGTTTATAATGTCATCATATTTTAAACTGATAGAAAGGAGGCAACAGTGCTTTGGAAATTCCAGATAAACTGTACACTTGACATTTTGAATTCAAAAGAAACTGGATTACAATTCAGTTAAAATTAAGCATACTGGTGTGTTCTTCCTTTAAAAGGCACAAGCTCTAGCAGCAATGACATCTTGCCATTGCTAGTGGCCTCATATATCACACCAGAAAACATATGGTAAAGTTTTCTACCATAAACAACTAACTTATTATAACTTACTGATCTGGTCTGACCCAAACAAAAGGAAACCTTCGTATTTCTCTCTTTATTAATGCAATCGGCCTACCCTAGCAACCCGGAACTTTAACTTAAAGGCTTTGTCAGCAAAGATCCATAAACAGTCCTTGGTGACTGTGACAGGATGAACCCAGCGAGCACACAGAATCCCATCAGGTTTCCATAAGATCAGGATCAAAGATACATACCCTAGAGAGCAGGATGTCAAACTTGCTACCCCAGTATGGGTTCCATTATTAGCAGCAGGATTACTAGCGATGACTGCAGTTCAAGTGATAGAGCATCCAGATTCTCAGAACGACTGCTCAATTCTCACAGTGCAGTCCAGCCCCCAGCCTTCTCTCAGCCATGCAAGCCATACCTCTTTTGCTTTCTACCACAACACCCCATTGCCTTTCACTCTGCCTGGCCTTTTGCTACTCTCAAAGTGATATTCTCATCTTTTGATGTGTTGCAATACCCCTAACTTCTGTATCTCCCACCTTTCTGCATCCCTACTGAAATACCTTTCTTCTCTTGTCCTTACCACAGTACACTCCCACAGCATATTCCTTTGTCCTCTACTTCCTGAAACATTAGCACACCCATGCAGATGCAGTTCATTGCCATGGGTTCCCCAAAACCCACACACTGGTACACAAGTGCTGCCTGGGTAGTCACTATTGAATAGCTAGTTAGCAGCAAGCTGCAGCTCTTCAGTGCTGACAGGTCAAATTGTATCATGAACCTCCTGTGGCTTGTAGACCATATTCTCTGCGTATTTAGTTCAGAGTAGAAGTTTCCATTTCTCTATCAGTGCACCCAGCTGAAAAACGTGGGTCAAAGCTGTTTACAACTATGAAGGATTATTCCAGAGAAGGGGCCAGAAGCAAAACACAGCTCTGCCACCCAAAAACATTACTGAAATCTGCACTCATTCGGTGATCACACAGGCCACAGTCCTGAAATGCCTCTAATTCCAGCAGGGATAAAAATTCCCCGTTGGCACCTACCTACCCCTGTAAAAATGAAGAGAGGCCATGCTTAGGTGACTGGAACTAACAGAGTGGAACGGATGTGAGTGCCATGTCAGCTGCCTTTATATTACAGATAACAGAGGGAAGAACTACCACCAGTGTGGATACATTCATCATTACTAAAGGAATGAGGAAAAAAAATACTAAGAAGCACCAAACCCCAAAACATATTCGCTTCCATGTATTCTGTTTTCTCTACTGAAAACTGATACAGGTCTGTTTGGGGTTTTTTTTGAGGCACTGAAAGGTTTGCTGTATAATTTATGTTTCAGCATAGTAAAATATGAAGAGTAAAACTTCCCAGAAAAATCAACAGAATGAGTACGTGTTTGTTTTAAAAGCCTTCATTGCTTAATTTCCTCAGGCAAATGTAATGTGTAAGGTTTACTTCTAATGTGAGAAATAAAATTCCTACTGGCTACTCTCTAAATGTACCAAATTTAACAGGAGGTGACAGTTATGCCGGTTTTCTTGCCATCGCTTTACTATCAGAGCTTATCTTGTTAGACAGTGTCCTAAAGATACAGACCTAAGATTTCCAGAAGGCAAAAAAGAAAACAAAAAAAAAAAAAGAAAAGGGGGGAAGGGGGGAAAAGGATAGCAGAACACAAATAAAATATTTTAAACTATGCACTC
Organism: Phalacrocorax aristotelis; assembly: GCF_949628215.1. Taxonomy (NCBI): domain Eukaryota; kingdom Metazoa; phylum Chordata; class Aves; order Suliformes; family Phalacrocoracidae; genus Phalacrocorax; species Phalacrocorax aristotelis. The sequence goes on along the minus strand of NC_134277.1, from coordinate 120,930,822 downwards.
TACCTGAATACTTACATATTAGTTTCAGGCATTTTAAGTATTTCACTCAGGTAAAACTCACCGACTAAAAGGGTAAGAGAAGTTTCATGCTGCAGCTGACATTGACACCACTGATGTGGCATGAACATATTTAACCAACCAAAAAGCACTCCTATCCATGTTACTAAAATATGGTTAATGACAGCAAACATAAAGCTGTAAAAACTATACTTCCATTTTAATTCTGTCAGATAGATGGCATGAAATTACCTCATGAAATTTACAGCACATTCTGATGCTTAGGTGAAAAGCCAATATAAGTCATGTTGATCCTCTTAACCTCACAAGAGAAGGCCATAAACTTCACAACTCAGTTGTTTGCTCTGTTCCTCACTCACAGGATGATACACAGCATCACCCCCTTCGAATTAATACGCAACTAGAGATGCAGAAAATCACTAAGAATCTTTCTTAGTAATTTTATCCCAGAAAGAAAGACCAGAATGTGTCTAACACATGGAAAACCTGGAAAGAAATTCAAAGAAATTCCCAAGAGGTGTACAGCACTTGATAAAACTGGAAAATTAAAAGTCCCTTGCAATCATAGACACAACAAAAAAACACTTTCAGTTCCTTGAGCTTACCTGTTTAATCTCTAGAGGCAAAATGGAAAACCGAGGTCTCCACAAAATGAAAAACGATGAAAGCTTTGGGTTTGGTGTTGGTTTGTTGGTTTGGGATGTTTTTTGTTGGGGGTTGGTGTTGCTTGCCTGTTTGTTTTAAATAGGAGAGTTATTCTTTCTTGTCAGAATGGACCGTACAAAAGAGTAGAGACTTAAAGAGTCCTTGGGTTTATGCAGTTTATTCCTTCCAAAGCTTGTCCAATTATTTCACATCAGTTTTCATTAATCTGAATCATCACATCATTGTGCACAGAGCAGAGTTCACTGGTACAATCCAGATCTACTGCTTAAATTGCTCTGAGAGCAGGTATGATAAGTCATGTTTTTGAACTAAAGAAATACAGCCTTCTCATAGAATGTGTAAAGAGAATTCTTTTGTTAGCTGTCAGTGGGATTTTGCTATCTCTGTTAAATATATAATGGTTAGTGTCATAACAAAGATCAGCCATCGTGTTATGGCATTTATCTTCATGAGTGAAGAGAGGAAGGGCTACTGTGATTTATTCTGTCTCTCCTCATGAGACGATTAATGTCATAACAGATTAGTCTTCAGTGCTGACTTGTACACAGAATAAAATACAGTGCTGGAGTGGGATGCTAGGCAGTTTTAATTGCCACAAGTTTGGAAGCCCACATTACTTACAGATGGCACAGTTGACAATTACTCATCTAAGATTTTCAAAAATAGGAGAACATTTTGCAGTTCACTAACTCATACCCATTTTGTGTCATTTATTTGTTCAGTCCTTCTTACCAGTCTTTCCACATAGTCCTTTCCCCCATCTCACCACCTAAGTCCACCCACACTTGTCCTGTTAAACACACCATTTATTGCAGAACTGAAGTCCATACTGGTGGTGGTTTATAGTGATATTTGGCATCATCTGTTTAAAGGTTTGAAAAATATGCTATTTAACAACTATTACTAAGGAACATTTGTCACAATACAGAGGGATTAGAAAGAACATATAATGGCTCTGTATCTGTGTTTGTTTCCATATATAAGCACATAAACAAAACTCAGGATGGAAGGAGCAGCTTTCCTCAAGTTTTGAGAAAAGTTACATGCTCACTTCTTCCCAGGGACTTTGTAAGATAATCTGACCATCCTAAATTTAAGTTGATAGTCTCTCAAAAGCCTATCACTTTGGAGAAATGCACACAGAATGTTTTGTTTACATGTTCCCCACTCCTTCGTACACAAGAAAATAATTCAGATAATATTGTGGTAAAAAAAAAAACCATGGTAAGCAAAAGTTCTGTTAAAGAGGGAAGGATTATTTTTCCCCCAAAATGGAACAAGAATTGTCTGTATTTTCTTAAATTTTCCTTTCCTGGATAATGCTAAATCATGCCAAGCTAGGTAAACTTTAATCCTCGATATAAAAGTTTCTTCTGTTAAAGACAGCAATTCTTTACCATTGGTTTCCATTAAATAGAACATATTATTAAAAAGCTCTCACCACAAAGCGTTTTCTTTATCTAGGCTTCTCAAGAATTGGCTTAAACTTTTTTATCAGGCTGTTAATCACATCCACATATAATGTGATCAGTAACTGAGACCAGCCCTGACAGTGAGACCAGCCAGGTAACAGAGCAACATTATGGCAGGGAAGAAATATCACAAAAGCTGAGGACATTTCTTACTGATGGTAAGTGGATAGGGGAGAAAAATCAATGGGTCCTCATCAGTACAACTGTCTACCTGCTGGATGCTGATTTCCCTTAGAGGTTTAAACCAATAGGAGCAATCACTGGCATAGGTAAACAAATTCAATAGGACCTCAAGCTTGTAAAGAAGAAAGGTGAATTGTGACTTCAATCGTAAGGAGACAAAATGCTGACTGTTAAACCAACAGTTTGTAATCAGATCTCAAACCAAAATACAGAATATGTCTTCCCCATCAGGGGAGAACCTGAAAATGTTCAGGACAATCTGCAACTGCTGTGGATGCTCCAAATTCCTGACCCTGCTTGAAGGCATTATTCTGAGCTACAAGACTGGCTGACCCCTCCAAGTCAAGCTGGGCAAGCACTGACCAGGTTAGAGTGAGAAATGGCCATCAGCCATACATATCATGCAACTACCATCACCGAATTCCAGAATCACAAATTGGTCAACAGAGAGGAACCACAGAGGATTTTATAAAGGAATGTAAATACAGATACTTCTCATAAAGGTAGGCTTCCTGTTCAAGACAAGCTTCTATTTTTAACAGCATATTTCTTATGTTAAGACCCCTCACTATACCCTGAACAGATTTAACTGTTACCCATCAGGACAGTAACTGTAACCCAAGAAAAGCAAACCGAGAGAGTAAAACATGGCTGTTCTACAGTATATTCAGTCATGGGTTTTATTCTTTTTCTATGAGCACCAATGTACATACACATGAGTTTTCCCAAAGTCGGATCTCCTCAGAAAATGTAGCAGTAAAAATTGTCAGCTCCTAGGAAATGTTACTGGCAAATAAATCCAATGTCTACAGGGTTTAGGCACATCATTTTAGATTTAATGTTTTAGAAGTTGATAATACTACATGTTTTAGCTACATCTTCCATTTCCTTCCAAAAATAGCTAGCAATAAGTGAACAGAAAAATGAGAATTGTTTTATGGAAAAGTTACACTGCCTCAGCTTGTGCTTCCAGTGTAACTACTGATCTCATACTGCACCTTTGAGACAATGAGAATTAGGAATGAGATTAGCCTTACAGTTCAAATCCAGGAATGCAATCTTCCTTTAACTGTGCCAATCTCATCCAAAGACATAAAATTATACTTAGAAGATTTACATGCTGTGTCCTCTAAAGTTAAAACAAAAATTAACCAAGGTGTCCAGAATCACAACAAGAAAACTACCAGTCTCATGTTCATGCAACACGTCAGACAGACTTTTGGACACAGAAGGTTCTAGGAGACCTGTATTTTTTTGCTGCTCTATAAATAACCTGAAGAAGATAATTTGAAACCAATTCTGAAAATACCAATAGGAGATGTTACTACCAAATGGATGAGAAAATATTCCAAGACAAATTGGTCGTTTCAATTATTTCAGAGGGATTACTTATAATTTCAACAGTACTCCTTTGGCCAAGATAGCCCATAATGGAACTTGTTCTAAAAATAAACAAAATGCAACATAACCAAAACACAGTATTTAATTTCCTCCCAAATGGCGGGAATCTCAAAAAAAGACAGGCCCTGTCCTTTACAAAGGAGAGAAAACAGAATTCTTTTCATCTCAGTGTTTCATTGCAATCCTTATACTCCCAATGTTTGATAAGAATCCCAACTTTAAAGATGAAGGTTTGGGGATTTTAGCTGGTTATCTAATTAAGTGAAATGGTATAAAAATAAATAAATAAACAAATGAAATGCAATTTATTATAGAATTCAGAAGGGGGGGAGGTCCTCATTTCTTTCGTTGCAATTCTGAGATTTTTTTTCCTCTCTTCAGTATATTTGCTGTTCTACTTCTCATTGGTACAAGAACATCTCCATCTCTTCTTCACCGCTTCCCAATGCAGCACTACCATTTTCCTCCCCAGGATTACATCAGTATCACTCACACATACATTCTTTTCACCACATGACATGCCAACAGACATAAACCCAGTTTCATTCTTTTCCACTAATCCCGGAAAATGTATGCAAGTACTAAAAGTGATAATAGTTATGAAGCTTATTATATATGTATGTAGCACTTAAACCCTCATTTTTTTCAGAACATTAATCCTCAGAATGCTTTCCCCAGATCCCTTCCCTCAACCCCACACCCATATCTTTCTATAAAATTATCTCCAACATTTAACAACACTTTAACACATGAAGCTTCTTGCCATAACAGCTCTAAGAATGCTGATAACAGCAAACAGGTGCAGTGATTTTTAGGTTTTTTTTAAACCTCTCATTCATTTTGCAGCTCTTTCTGAAGCATTGCCCAACCACCATGCATATATACCAATTTCAGTAATCTAGGCAGTCACTTTTGTAGATCTGGCTCAGACTAAAGACTGGAGCATTATTTTACTTCATTTAACATTACTTTAAATAGCTTGAAACATTCTCCTACAGCTCAGACACTAATATAATGAGTTAGCGCATGAAAATTACAGTACAAAACTGAGTCTGTTCTCATTAAGGATAGTCAAAATCGATTACACTGAGATTTTTGTTGTTTTTTAATGTAATGGGAATGTTAAAGATTTCAAGAATAATAGTAAGATAAGAATGTTTTGTTAAGGTGTCAAACAGTCTATCTCCAAGCAAAGTAAGTAACCCTACAAATTAATGGAGACAGAAGTGTTCTTTTTTGCAATATAACAATTATTTCACTAGACATTAATCTACAAAAAATTCTAACAGGTCACTGAAGGAAAAAAAAATCCCACTTAGGCCAAACTAATTTTATAGATTAAGATACCTTAGAATTTTTTTGGTAGTTGGTTGTTTTTTCTAAACAAATTAAAAGATGGTAAGACAATGCTTTTCTGATCTAGCTTCCAAAATCCATACAAAACATACTTGGATCAACTGCTTTGACTCTATTACTCCAAATTTTTTTCTAGTTTCCCATCTTCTATTGAAGTTTCCAATCCATGGTTCACAGACCAGTTGAAAGACTACATTTTTGGAGTCCTTGAAACACAATAGCCCAACTGATTGCTCAGACACTGACTTTATCCTCGAGGCCTTTCACTCTGCCGACTCCTCTTATTGCTTATCTCTTGCACTGTATCCTCCACCCTTCAGTCAGTCAAGCATCTGTTTGTTCACTTTGTCCACACTTATGATCTCTTTCATGGGAAAACCCCCCAGACAGCCCTACATGAGTTCTGCAGTATCCTCAAGATTGCTGCTGTTGTGAGCCTGGAGGCTAAATTAACAACCCACAATGGTTACAGTGAACATCAAACATTTACTGTGAAGGGCTGATCGTAGCACAGGTACTGAGAAGTTCCTGTGGAGGTACTTAGTAAATGCAATAATCATGAGCAATGCATGTATACAGCATGCAATAACTTGCACGGCCAGACTGATAAAAATCTCCAAATTTAACTTTTGAATCCACAGCCCTCTAGTTCTTAAGTGCTTCTACAACTCTAAAAAAGAACATGTTTTAACATCACAACCACTTAGTGGCTTCACTGTTGTTGGAACACTGTATCACAAAGAGCAGGAAAGATCCTTCATAAGATAATCGCAGTGTTCAAGCTAACTTAAAGCAGTAATTCCATTTTCTTTCAGTATCTGCTCTTTGGGGGATGATCCCATGCTCTAAAAACCACAGTATTCACTAACAGACGTTTACTAAGCACAAGGAGCATCAGTCCAAGACAAAGATGTAGGGTTGGTTATCATTGACAAGTTCCACTCGGATGGCTCCGCTCTCATTCCAAAAATGATAGGGGAAATTGGCAGTGAGTCAGCTGATCCCCGAACACTGACTGGAGGAACAGCATTTTAGCATGAAGAATTTGATTTGCAGGATGAAACAACCACACAACTGGATGAACCCAAGAGCTGGGAGCAGTGTCCAGTTCTTGCTGTTGCTGTCTACCCAAAGATGGTGGGGCTCGTTATGGACAGACCGCATGACCCAGGCACATAGACTTGTTTCTATTATTCTCCCAGTCAGCCTCACAGGGCTGTAACGCAATACTTGGCATGATATATGTATATAAAAGATTTGGGCTGCTAAGACGGGAATTCAAGGGACAACATCAAAACATGCAATCCTTATTCTGTCCTCCCATCAAATATTTCCTACTCAGATACCTGGCAAGAAGCACTTCAGCTGTTGCCCAGGAAGCCATTGTTGTACTATGATCTATATTCAGCCTCCAGCTGCACAGATGTACTAGGCAGGGTGAAGTAAATCATCACAAGAATTTCCACCGTTATTTTAAAAGATAAGTAGCTTTATAAAAGACAGTTCATGCTCTATACTACTGCTTCCCCCTTCTTTTCTACAACCTGGCCTGATGGACCCAAGCACTTGCTGAACTGTCCAGCCATTCTGCAGACCTGTGCCTAGCAGACAGGAGATGTTTAATAATGCAACACAACTTTACAGCACAGCATCCCGGGAACAGGACAAAAGAAAGACAAACAACCTGTTTGACAAGGATTGCCAATGCAGCAAAATTGGCTACAGAGATCTTTCTTATTCTTGGCCAAAAAAAAAAAAAACCAAACAACCAAAACCAACCACCAAACATTTGTTTCAAAACAAGAGACCTCAGTACAAGAACAATCTGGGCAAATGCTAAGTAGTCCCTGACATCTTCAGGAAGGTACACGCTTGTGGAGCCATGGGTCATCTTGAAAACAGTAACAAAACGTGTTAACATACCTTCAGTAGTAACTTATTTGAAAATATCTTCAAAAGTGATTTACTGAGCTTATGCCACAGCTAAAGAGTGAGCCCCACTGAGTTATTCTTTTTCTTTTTAAAACAGATGAGTGCTTGCAAGATGTCTCAGAAACCTGCATTATGAATGAAATTATGAAATAGATTAAAATGCATTAAGCATTACTGCTCTAAGTATGAAGCTGCTGCAGCACTGCTACAACAAACTGCCGAAAAAATACAGAGACTAAGCCCGAAAAAGCCTCAGAAAAGCAGAGAATGTGAATGAGCACCATTAAATGGATACAGAATTCTCAATCTGTACAAGAAAATTGTCTTCTGTCTAGTCACTGTCAAAAAAACCGAGGTAACAATGCATTTGAATTCTAAACCATGCCCATCAGACAACTTTTCATAATTTTTTTATTCTCCTAGCTCTTCTACTTTTTAAGTAAGCTGTGAAATTCCGCAAAATGGCCAGATTCTGGCTAAGGCCAGACAAGTCCTAGGTCCTATGGGTAATGGAAGTTACCAAGTGATTTTATTAATTTCACAAAACTAAAACTAATTTGGGACATGTGACTTATTTTCAAGACTAAACAGACAAGGTGACCTTGAGGCACTTTCCAACTTCATCTTCTATCGGTTCTATGATTATTGAAGTAATGCTCTAATTAAGATGCTTTTCTTGCTCTCAACACCGAATTCCAAAGAGGTTGTCATTGGTCTTACCTGTATAGACTTTCTAAGTGATAGAAATGCCAAATGAGATGAAAGAAGCTGGTGTGATCAGAAAGTGTCATAATTTTGAGATAGCTGCCAGAATCTTCATCCAGAAGAATGACAGCAGGCCAACAAGGTTCTATTTTCTCCCATTACCCTTGCTAGGAAACATCGGCAGATAGGCATAGTGACATGGAACAACATCACATGCTTCTCTGATACAGCAGTGCCAACAGATGCCCCAGCAGTTGGGGGATAACTGGGAATTTTTGAGGCATGAAAAGAATTAATATCTACCCCAAAATAGACATCAATAGATGTACTGAAACATCTGGACATGGAATTTGTTCAGTTAGAACTGATGGAAATGAAAGAAAAATAATCAAAACAGAAAGTTATCAGTTAATGAAGGATGAAGTTAAGTACTTCGGCATGACAGTGGTAGAGCCTCGTCTTACATAAAGAAAGTTGACATTGCAAAGGCAAGAACAAAACATATGGGGACCTGAAGATCGACAGTGATTACTAGGCTCTGTAGACATTTCACAAAGCATCTCACCAACTATAGTGAACCACTACACCCAGGTAGGTTCTCCAGGCTGCTAAGGGTCAGATGAAATGGAGTAAAACTTTGACCCTCAAATGGTTGATGTATACTTTGATTAAGGCTCTTTTCCCTCTCTAGACATCAAGTTATACAGGAAGCTAACCAGGATAAAGCAATATAGAGTGACTGCTTCACTAAATTCCTGATGCTGTCTATACTTAATCAAGATCACAACAAGAAACAGATTAAATAGCTTCGACATTAAGTTCTCCAAATGAAATAATCTACTGGCTCAGGACGTTTGTCTGTCGGGGAACACTTCTGAAGTTGTAGATGTTTAAAAATGTTGTTATCTGTAAGTGAGACTATGCTCTATAGGATGCGACTGTCACCCACAGAGTAACAATGGTCTAGAGTTGAGCCTCTACAAGCAGTGAGGAGATTCTCATCATCACAGCCTCAGCTGGAGTTCTACAACAGAGTATGTAATGTGTGCCTTCTAAATAAATTAGTTTCTGATGCTCCAAAATCATGAACAGTAATCTAGGACATTACATGGAATGTCTTCTACAGAGAACTACAGCCCAATCCTCTTAATAAGCCTGTGAATGTCCCTGATGATTCCAGAGCAACAGACTGAACTGTGGTTGCTGATCCTGGCAAATGTTGTCAGACAGAAACTAAACTCAGTGCTACACTACAAAACAAGTCTCCTAGACACCTGAGATTCAGGATGCCACATCAGACTCAGAACCTGCAATGTAACAGCTGCATCCCATATGTTAAAAACCTCATCTAAAAGGTCCTCCAATATTGAAGAAAGCTACATGCCAGAGTCCACACAGACTTTGTTCTGCTGAGCTCAAACCATTAGAGAGAGCTGAACTCTTTAACATTCAAAGGATGAAAACATCAGATCCCCCCAGTTTCCTGTTGCAATGTCAGAAACACCAGAGCTTGCTTAGATCAAAGTGAATGGTGCTGCTCTCAAGCACTCCCTCCAACCCTAAGTGCAGCCCCCATCCCCAATCAGTGCACCGACACCAAAGAGGCTCCAGGAAGAAGGCATGCACTGTCAGATGGTTTATTAACTCACTCTTGATACTCATGATGTCTGTGCTGAAGTACTATAGTCATTAAGTGGATATATTTAGGTAGTGGTCTGCTTAAGGTATGATATTTAGAAAGACATAGGTCATCCCTTCAAACCAAGATTAGCTTACAGGTAAGGCGGCACCTCTCTACTCTTTTTACATTCCCAGCATGTACACCTCCTCCCAGAAAAGTAACTCCAGCAACAGGAAACTCTCTCACAGGACTTCGCAAAGATAAAGCAGCCTCATAGGGCCGGTACATCAACAATTTGGGTTTCCCTGGGGAGGGTGACTGTCATTCAAAGTTGAAAAAAAGATTAAATGGGCCATCTACGGCCAATCTGTTGTCCTCGAGCAGCATGGGGATTTGCTACTTGAACTAACGGGATGAGCAAACAGGCTGAACCAGGATGTGCTGCTTAGAGCTGGCTCCATTTCAGGTTGTTGTTCTACCTTTGCATTGCAAGCTGACTGTTCCTGAGTGAAGGCTAAGATATTTGATTCCTTCAGTTGGTAAGTTCCTCAAAAGGAGGACTTGGTCACTTTCAACTGCAACCCATGGAATCATAGTGAAACAATCTCCACTAATCATATCTTCTCCCAGGTCTTGATGGCATAAAAGGAGGCCACTATTTAGTTATTGCTCTTTATAGGGAGTGACAAGATTACCATCATCATACCCAGGAAAAGGAAAAACATTTTGAAGCTTACATTTAAAAAAAACCTACTGCTCCAAAGCCAAGAGGTCAAGTTTAGCAAATGACTCTCCAAGTGACTGCAATCCACTGGATACACTATAAAGAACAAAGGAAGGCTCCAGCAGGAAGTACAGTGAATGTGGCTTTTCACCTTGAGGACAGCATGCGACCTGGACCAGACCAGGATGTTGCAATGACACAGTTTGATCCAGGGAATTGGTGAACTGGGCTAGCAAATCCAAAGCAACCTAGCTGCGAAGGGTGGGTAGGGCTCGGGTGTGGTTAGCGGAAACTATTTCACTGTGATTCCACCAGTTCCACATGCAACTGACCAAATCTTATTTGTGAGAAACTTGTCAACTGCTGGAAGAAGAAAAAACAGACCAGTTATTTCAACAGAAACATGCAGTATGACAGAAAAATATCAGTTCTACAGAGAAAGGGAAGCCAGGAGCCACTGGAAGCATTCACTATAACAGTGAGCATTAAATTGTATCTTGAGGCACTGAGAACACATTCACATTGTTGAGGAATGTTCATACCTAGGTTCCTGTAAGAGTTTTCTCCTATGTTACCCTGCTTTGATAGAAGTAATGTGACATTACTGAGAATGGGTCCCATTTCTGCATTGGATTCCTGCCTTCCTAAAGGTCTGTGATGCCAAGGGTTAAAGGGCTGTGTCTCAAGATAAGAGTTAGAATCTTGTTCCTCTCAATCTGCCCTAGAAGAATGCAAAAGGTGAGCTGAAATAAATTAAATATTTCATTTGTAGACTCCTTTCAAAATTAAAAATACCAAACCACACTAATTTCTATATTATTTCATACTAACAAAATAAAATACTGACACTTAAAACACAACCACAGAAGGCAAAAAAAAAAAAAACAACAAAAAGAGAAACCAGTCAGGTTCAACCTTGTCTAACAAGTGCAAAAGTTACTTTGAATAAAACAAATTGGAGGAAACCCTAGAGCAAACCAAAATAAAATATAGCTCTTCAAAGCAGCATTGATTGTGAATCAAAGGGAAAGGCCATCAAAACTTCCCAAGCAACAATGTTTCTGCATGTCTGAAAAAGAATTAATTCAGAACAAATATGGAAATAATAGTAGGTCTCCGTTAAGCCAACAACAAAGAAATCCTTAATACCATAAAACAAAGTTATGTCAAATCTCTCATTTTTAAAGCTACACGAAGCTCCTTTCACACAATGCTTTAAAATGTTATTTATAGTAACAAAAGCAAAGACTTAAGATAAAAGTCAAAGGGATTATCATCAATGGTCTAGCTACACAGAAGTTACTCTTCTAATTTTTTGTTTCATTTGTGGTCTTCAAATATGAAGATGTAACGCAAAAATACTTCCATATCGCTATACAATCTGTTTCAACTACACTATCTTAGCAGACCAGATGAAGCAACAACCAGCTTTTGGACAGCCAGCTACATTAAACAGTAACACGCAAGCTAACAATTCCAACTGGCTTTTGTTGCGTTTCATGTCTGTTTTTTTTCAGCATCAGTGTCCTTAATTAATTAGTGTAATTGTCTTAAAGCTTACAGGAGCAAGAGAACAACTCTTAATTAAGAGCTGGATCCTGTCGGGAGACTAGCACAAGAAATACAAGAATTAAGGTATGACTATTACTAACCCAATATGAACATGTCACCTGAACCATGAGGACTCTCCAAAGGACCGTAAAGCTCACATTCTTCAGTGACAAAAGAAAACCTTTCTTTCAGAACAAAATTTGGAGAAGAGCAAGCAAAAATACTGGAGGGGAGATCCAACACCTAAATAACTTGACAAGCACTACTGTTCTAATTCTTGGGATTTTTCTTCTGCTTTATTGTCAACTAGTGGTAGAGACTTAACTGAACTGTGTTTCGAAACACCACTTACAGGAAAGAGAAGAGTGCAGTAATAAGGGCAATCTATCAATAAAAAATCCTCTTAAAATGTTACCATAAACTATCACCCTCATAGGCAGATGTTCTGTGCTTCATACACACAGAGCTGAGCATTCCCATAGTCAGCAGCCTCCACTCATTTTGTTCAGGCCTCTTTCACCTTTCTATATCACAAATAACAAAAGATCATGTGTAGCAGTCAAATGATAAAAGTTGGATCACTGCTACCTACTTAAAACTATTATCGGTTCTTTTGTGGCAGAGTATCCTTGGACACATTCTGTTCTCCATATTTTTCATTTCAGTATTTTTTATGCAGCATCTTATGGCATGAAATTACTATAAGGCAGCACACTACTTCAGGACTTTCAGCAACTGCTTGAGAGTCCTTGTGAGTTTAAGAACAGCTGAAACTAAAGAGATACAAGTTTTTTCAACTGAAAGGAATCATTATGAATTGCTTAAACTACTCAAGTGTTGAACCTTTCTATTCAATTTGTATGAGTTCCATGTACGACCAGAAAACAATACAGTTTCATCAAACAAGGATCAGCTGAAAGACAGAAGCAAGACAGGATGTTTCTCCTCCTTCCTTTAAAGATTTTCTTTTGTTCTCATTCTTTTAAGTGTTCTATCTTAGTCTATCAGACACAAAAAAAGCAGAAAATGAGTATGGAGATAACGCCCAGGCTGTACATAAGCATTGGTGTAGTCTGCTGCAAAGTACACAGCAAGTTGACATATTAGGTCTACATCAAAGATGTGCCCTTTGGCAGGTTGTAAGGACAGGTTGCAATTTTGTCCATAAAAACGTGTGTTTTACAAAATGGGTTCTGTAACATGAACTGTTAGTGGTATGCCACCATTCCACTGATCCTGCACATGCGTTCATTTCTCAGGAATGCTTGTAAGCTGGGCTATGCCTTGCCCTAAGATAAGCAGACTTGCATGAGGAAAAAAAGCAGTGTGTCACAGACAGAAAGATTCAACTCTCTGCAGGAGACTTCTACCACAAAATGCAAGTTCCAGTACAGGGCATGTCAGTGGCTCCTGTTTTACTGCCTGTAACACGTACGTGGTATTTACAACAAGGGCTGAATATAATGGGACTCCCTTCCTGCTCATGTTTTAAAAACTAAGGGAACAGCTTGAAAAAACACTGCGTTGCAGGAACTTATGTTTTTGAAGACCCTTTAATCAAATACCAAAAAATAGTAAATGCAACACTGTCAGTTTGGAGCCTCACCACTTAGACTTACATTACATTACAATGTATTTTAAGACTGTCATGTAATATATTTTTCTAAAGTACTTCTTCTTTCATTGTGAATGTGGGAAATGGAGAGCTGTGTAATGATTTCAGGCTCGAGTCCAGTTTTTGTACTTCTTTTTATCCGTAACTGTTACATGATGCATTATGAGTCTCAGTAAAAGGTGAATATAGAGACATGACCATATCAATTTCTCTCATAATTACTGTGAGAGAAATAGTAATAGAGAGTGAATGAGGCAAAAGTGTAGCCACAGAAGGAAGATGATTTTATGACTATGAAACAGAACTACTACGGAGACACTGCTGGTACCGTAACTGCCTCTCCCACAGACTTCCTGCACAGCTTTGAGTAAGGTGCTTAATCCTTCCATGCCTCAACTCTGCATGGGTAAAGCAGAGGTCAAAATACTTAACTTCATAGGCATGTTATAAGTATAGAAACATTTGCCTTTGGGAAGCTACTGTGTGTTGCTAATAATAGCTATGTATGTACAATTGAAACATAAAAGAAAAATATATTTTAGCGCTGAGTTTGAAAGGTGTATAGAAAATTAAGCATGGCACCTCACATCAAACAAAGAAAATAAAATGAAAAATCAGCAGCTGCAGTGAGAGAACTTAAAGTACTTGGAAAACTAGCGCGGAAGTACATCATTTAAAGTCTAGATTGTAATATATGGGCATGCACAACAGAGTGAAAAAGCAATGCCAGTTCTGCCATTTCTTACTTTTTAGCACTTCACTTTGAAAGCTCAGTATTGTTGTAATATAAGGGCTTTTGTAGAAAATTTAGCACGTAAATAGCCACATATTTGCTGTACATATTAATTCAACCTCATGTTCCTAAAAATAATTCAGTAGCACACAATTTTACAACACATTGATCTAGGTAACTCATGAGTCGTTTTTTGGTGAGTAGGTATCAATCACTTCATTGTTTACTTGTTGCTGGAAAGAAATTGATTTAATCAAACCTTGCAGTAATACATTATTGATGTATCCCAAGAAAACGAAGTCATAATGAACCATCAGGGTCCTAACATAAAACACCGTAAGGAGTGGCAATTTGGCTTCAATTTTTCATTGTGATCTGCAAACATATGTCACTACACAACTAAAGCCCAGTGCAAGACTGTAGTTAGTCTGAGCAGCATTATGTATCATTCACTTGGGACAAGTTCTCCATAACTTGGCAACCCCAGGAGGCTAAACAAAACCACACTGTGGACCTTGTGTATCTCCACCTCTTATATACAGCAGTGTATCATTTTCACTCGATTTTAGCAAGTCATGCCCCTTCTGGGGGAAGCAAGAGGTGATATGACATCATGAAAATGAGAGAGAGTCATAGCCTTTCTCCTCAGCACTGGCTCAGCCTTTGTTCTCCACAGGCTTTAAACTTTTCCCTGTATTGGACCACATGGGAATAGCAGTTTTATTCTATTCACAATAAAATTCCTTTATTCACATTTGTCAAACAAAACACAGCTTGTAGTGGCAACTGCAGCAGCACCCTGAAAAAGTTTAGAATAGATTTGAAATATTTTACAGACTTTTGGATACATGTTGCCAGTTTAAAGCATGGAGAAACAAGTACTGTAGCAACACCCACTGTCAAAATTGTTTTGGCAAAGGTGAGTTAAACTTTTTTTACAATCGGGAGAAGTAAGACAGGACAGCAGCGACACTGTGTCAGAACACCTTCACTAAAGCCGCATTATTACAAAATGTTGTAGGATATACAATGAGCCATATCAGAATTTAGCACTGACCAAGCATATGAGAATTCCTCGGTACAGCTTACAGAGACATCTATAGGTAGCGTCTGTCTAATACCTTATAATTATTTACGTAGGAGAGAGACTGAACTTTCTCTGTTGGAATTCATACAACGAGGTGAAAACATTTTTACAAGAAATGTGCTTCACAACTAAATAAATAATAGTAATAAGATATAAATAAGCACTACCAAAAACAGCTGCACTGTTAGCACAGACATGTTACTTAACCAATTAAGTCTGTATCAGAGATAGATAAAAGATAAAGTTGGAGTAGCTATAAAAAGCAATACAACCAGCAGCCTGTCTTTCCAGCTTTGTCATCTTTCTAGGCACCCAACTGAGGCTGAAGCAGACACAACTTTGCGGAAGATACACAAACGTGTACAACCATACATGCTGTATTGTGCATAAGTGTTTGCTGTAAAATTCCTGGAACGGAGAGAACCCATACATACTCCGAACTGAGATACAACATAAACAATGTGCTATCTATTACACTTAGCAAACAATAATACAGAATCATGAAAACAGATACAGTAGGGTAAGGGAGACAGTTTCTTAATGAAGTGGGAACAGACTCGGTCTCCAGAGCCACAGAGCCTTTCCAGAAGTGGGTTTGATTGCCCTGGATATTTGCCTGCTCAGTGGGGGAAGCAGAGAGGGTGAAGGGAAATCCCAGGACAGAGTTCTCTAACGTCCTCGCCCCTCACCCCAGTCCTCCTGTCCGCACTGAAGGGACGAAAAGGCAATTCCCAGATATCTCACTTTTCTCTAGAATTAAAAGGAGGGGTTTTCTCGGGATATCTGATGCGCGAACTTGCAGAGGTAGAAACAATCCCTGGGTATTTACACACACATGCAAAAGAAGAAAAGAATAGGCATTTCCTCACACATACACCGAAGAAGGGATGTAGCTATTTCTCCTCTCCAGGCGGGGACGGGAGGAGAGCAGAGAGGGCTGCCTGTACCGCCAGCTCGGGCTCACGGCTGCCCCGCCAGCGCCGGGGGGAGGCAGCCCCTCACCAACACCCACACCCACACACACCCCTCACACACACACACAACCCCCCCTCACACACACACACAACCCCCCCTCACACACACACACAGAGGCACGCCCGAGCTCCCCTCATGCTGGGGCACCCCGGCCTCTCCCTTCACACACTAACTCGCACACTCCCTCCCTCAAACCGTTCACACACGCACTCACACGCTCCCTCCCGCTCACACACACCGCACACACACTCCCGCGCCGGCACTCCTCCCTCACACTCACTCCCTCACGCACACACTCCTTCACGCTCCCTCACACGCACACACACTCTCTGCCTTCATTCTCCCTCTCACAGAGTCCCTCACGCACACTCTCACTCCCTCACATATGCGCGCACACACACACTCTCTCTCGTTCTCTCTTTCCCCCCCGCCCCGCACGCTCGCCCCAACCGCCGGCAACAAAGCGGCGAGCAGCGCGCCGAGCTGGCGGCGGCGGCGGGACGCGCGCGGCGCGCACACACACACACGCACGCACGCACCACACTCACACGCACACACCACAGTCACACACAATGCTGCCGCGGCACCTACCAGGCGGGCAGCCTCGGCCCAGGTGCGGTCCTTCTTCTTCCTCTTGTCTTTCATGTTTGCATCTCATTGAGGTGGTTCTGGGGGGGGGGGGCGGGGGGAGGGCGGACCGGGGGGGCGGGGGGGCCCGGAGGGGTTCCGCACGGACAATGATACGGTGACACCGAGCTCTGGAGCCCCCGGGCGGGAGGGGCGAGGGAGGAGGAGGCGGAGGAGGAGGAGGAGGAGGAGGAGGGGAGAGGGGGCCGGGCCGGCTCGGCTCCCCGCAGCGGCGGCGGCGGCGGCACAGCTGACAGCTTGAGGGATGCTCCGCTACGCTCACAACAATGCACTATGACGTCACGCGGGGGAATGGCGCCCGCACCAAACATCCCCGCGGCGGCGGCGGCCGCCCTCGCGAGGAGGCCGCCCGAGAGCGCTCCTGCCGCCAAGCCTCGCGAGAGCGGCCGCGGCGCCGCTCTCCCCCGGGCGGGGGGCGGCGGGGAGGGGAGCGCGGCGGGAGGGAGGGAAGGTGGCCGCCCGCCGGCTGGCGCGGCCGGACTACCGCTCCCGTGGTGCAGCGCGGCGGGCGGGGCCTCTCCCGGGGGACGCGGCGCTGAGGGCGCTGCCGGGGCGGTGGCGGTCTTTACTGCCGGCGTCGCGGTTGCTGTCGGGCCCCCTCCCCGCCCGCCACCGCCGCTCGCCTATTTTCGCGCCGAAAGCGCATAGGGGGAACCCAACCGAAATTGGGGCCCGGCCCTCCCTCGGCGTGCGACCTCCTCGCTGGTGCTTACCTACGGCTGGGGCGGCCGCCGGGCCGGGGGGCGGCGGCGGCGCCGAGGGGAGCGCGGCGCTGAGGGGAGGGCGGCTGGCGGCGGGCGCCTCTCTCCCCGCGGCCGTTCCCGCCCGTCCCCTCCTCGCTTCGTTTCGACCCGAAATGTGACAAACCGAACCAAGCGGGTGCCGGCTCGGAGGGATCCCGGCGGTAGCGTTGTAACTCCTTTTCGTGTCGGAACAGGAAAGAATATCTTGTTCCCGTGTAAACAAAGGAGTTGATGTGCTGCGCTTGTAAAACTGCTGAAGGATGTTTTCTTTTATTGGGCGACCTAGGATTGAGGCACCCACGAAGTGCGAAGTGAAGGGTTTAGCACACCTTCCTGAGTCGCAGGGTACTGGGATGTGGGTTTTCTCCTGTTCCCTTCCCTCCCCCAAATATGAAAGTATACTTGGAATACTAACGAAATATATTTGGCATTTGTTGTTTAGACTGAAATGAGTTAGAAATTATTCAAGCTTTTGTGTATCCATCTGTTCAGTCCCTCTTCCAGCAGCACCCCTGTTCGCCTTGCCTACTTGCCCTCGGTAGCATTAAACCTGATTTTCCCACAAATGTGCAGTTTACTGGAGGGAAGTAACATCATTCCCAGCTACCACAATGCTTTGGCTTTTTTATCTAGGAAAGGACGAGGGGCAGCCCTGAAGAAAGCAGAAGTGGTGACCTGACAGCATTCCCAAAGCATTTTTCAAAGAGTGCTTAGATAGTGAACGGTGTTCCAGCTGCAGGCGCATGCTGCTATTCCTCCTCATCTTTATGTTCTAACTGGAAATGATACAGGGAAGACAGTTCTTCACCATGAGACCTTTTCAGGTTTCATAGTTCATTCCCACTTAAAAACATAAATGAAACAAAATTCTGTTAAAACAGCTGGTTCCAAATTTAGTTTTGATTTCAGACTGTATAATATTGATTGGAGGATTTTAGTGTGCCTCAGAAACGTTCTTGAGAGAAATGATGTTGCAACTGGAATGTTTCAGGTTCGACAATTAGGTTGTGTAAATTTTTTACAATCGTCCAGTTGTCAAAACAGCTACATATTCCTTTGTTATTTACTGAATACCTTGTCACCTTAGTAACATTTGGAAAGGAAATGCTTGCTATGTGTCTATGTTTCTTTGACTTTGTCTTCTGCCTTTTATGTCTCTGTCTCTACTTCCTTTTTTCTTCCTTTCCCATTTCCTCACCTTTAGTAACTTTCTGTTCCTATACCATATAGGCTTCATTCATGTCTCATCCCCCATGCTAAAAGCCTAAGTCCGTAGTAATTAAGTACCTCATTAAAGCTGCCTTTGAAATACCCTAATTGTTTTTCAGTAGTGAAACAATGTACAGTACAACAAAACAAGAAAGCATGGGCAGGTTTGTCAGTCACTCCCATCGTAAGTGGCTGTTTTAAGACAGAAAGAAATGTTCTGCATTAGTTCCCTGTCTGTTCACAGGTAGATGATGATCCAGTTGCTGATCTGGTTGCGTCGTGTGGGTAACGTGAACTGAACTTCCACTACTCAGGAGAGCTCTGGTGTTGCAGTGTTAGTGTTGGTGCTGGACAGAGGAGGACATATGTCAGGTAAAAGCAATTCAGGGAGCCTCTAAAGCTAATCTGACTTTGTGGATTTTTTTTTTGGTTGGTTTGGTTAGTTTCCAGTATTGCCTGTTGCAGTAAGAATCAGACATTTATTTGGTATTTCTATAGACACCTGGAATAATCCTTTCAGTATTACATCTTTTCTATTCAGCTGGTGAAGAAATGAGACAAGTGTCTGTGCTGTCATTTAATTCATTTGCATCATTCCTACAAAGACCAGGGGCGCCTAAGTTCCTTCTGTTGTTCACATGCAAATGCTGGAAATTATGTACTTAGAGTTAATGGCACTGACTTTGCTGGGGAAAGTAAAACCACTTATGCTGTATCAGAGCAGAGAGACGTTGTGCCTTCTCTATGCTTTCACAATGAAAAAAGAAACTAATCTGGGCTCCTGAAATGAAATACACTGTTTTCTGCAATAAATGTGGTACCTTTATTGTGGAATCCAATCAAGATTGCCAGCACATGCAGAAACTAAGTGACGGCTTTAAGGGAGTTAAAAATCATGTGTAAGTCCAGAAGCACAGCAGAAGAAGGTCAAGTTCAGCTTATGGAAGAAAACATTTCCCATTGATTATAGATAGTATTTACTGGATGAATTGGACCTGACAATATAAGAGATGGTAACTATTGCTTCTCTCACTGACTTGGCAATAGAAAAATTGAGAAATGGTGAACTGTGTTCAAACTGCAGCCACTGGAACTATGGCTAAAAGCTCAGCATAACGTAACACACATATGTACGTGTATATATATATGTCTGTGTGCACGTGTGTGCTGTATAGTAACATATTGTAAACCAGATTGGATAACCTGCAAATACTGCAGAAAGATGCTATATACAAATATATGATGCATTTCTATCTAAGCAATATTTATGTGACGTTACAGTGCCAGATGTTACTGTTTTGACCATGGATGGAAGTAGTTAGTTATTATGGATGTGTTTATGTCCAGTTACTTTTTCTTGTTTCAGAAGAATGATCATATACTAATAAAATAACATTGGACGCTGGCTTCTGAGCTTCAGTACTCAGTGAATGCATATACCCGCAATGCTATAGAAGTTTGACACCTGATGTTATCTAGCGAGCTGCCTGAAGACATTGTTCTTGTTGTTTCCTGCATAAAAATGCAGGACTTCCCATATGTACTGTTGATTTTTTTTTATTGTGTACAGTAATATTCCTGTTAAGCAGAATTCTGTGAACTGCACTACATATGCAAGTGTGTGTGTGTATATATATATGCATTGCTTCAATACAATGAAACACTGCTGCAATACAAATCCCAGTTTCAGCTCTTACAAAAGAAATAGTATCAGCTATTACATGGAAATGCTGAATGTGTACAGAAGGATTTATTCACAGCATGACAATTCAATCTGATGTGCCACTTTTACAATGGAAATTATATTCTCTACAATTGCATAAGAGATGCTGAGTTACAAGATAGTTTAAAAAAATAGCCCAGAAAGATACTAATGGAGAGACACTGCATTTTCTGAATTAGTTTCAGCATAGTGATGACAAAAAGCAAACTGGAATACTTGTTTTTGTGTGGACTTAGGGAAGCCAGACAAAGCCATTGTGATTGACAATTAACCATTTACAGATACTGACATCGTGGTTGCAGAGTATGTTTTCTACGTGTGATTTAAAGTGCGCATATTGCCAAGTATCCAGACAGCTTGAGTTTCGCATTTATTACAGTTAATGGAACTTCTCTCTTTTAATCGTACGCCATATGGACCTGAATCAACATCCAGAGCTTTTCAAATATGTTAATAATTCTTAATAACAAGCCCGGAATGGAGTATTATCTGGATGATGTTACTGTATTTGGAAAGAATCCTGAAGCTGAGAAAAAAACCCCTACAGGCTGTACTTCAACATGTCAATACAGGAGGGCTGAAGCTGAATTTTGGTAAATACTAAATCAGATGCACAAAGTAGTCTTTTCTTGAGCATGTCATCTCTCCACTGGGATCAGAAAAGGTCGCAGAACATGTAGACGAGCTCACCCTTCCCAGAAAAAAAAAAAAACACAACAATTATTTTTCAAGTCTCAAATCAAGGTGTACATTGTCTATTACTAACTCTGCAATGCTTGCAGAACTATTAAGAACAGTACATTGCAAAATCTGAAATTTACCCAAGACGTATCTCACCATAGCAAATTTTCAAACAATGAAAGCTTTGACTGTGAGTAGCCAGGGTTTATACTGTCATCTTCAGTGTTCACCACAATTGTCATTACTTTTGTCTCAGACCAGGAATGGCCAAATGCTATAAACATAGGGCTATTTGCTTTACTCCCTCCTAGCCCTCCAGCAGCCAGATAAACACTGTGGTCTTTTTTTATGGAATTGCAGCTGAACTAATAAACCTAATTGCAGCTAACCTGAGGTTGACTTTGCCCTCCCAACAGATGAGCATGGAGAGCTTACCAAGCAGTCACCTTCCAGCCAACCAACCTCCAGGCAGCACTTGCCTCAACCGGGCTGGCCATCACTTTTTCATACTACAAATATGGAGCCACTTTTCCCCTAATCCATGGGCACAATTCCTGTGAGAAGACCATAGTGTTTGAACCATGAACAGTTTAGAAGATATCATAAAAGTGTTGGAAAGAAAACATTTCTTTGTGCATGTACTACAGAAAAGTAGGAAACCTGCCTCTGAGGCATTACACTCCAACTGCATACAGATCACACCTCCTGGCAGTTCTGTTAACGACAGAAAGGCTCAGAGGAGCAGGAACTGCCTGCAGATGGCTAGCAAGATTACTTTCGTTTTTATATGCACTGCTTAGTAAAATCAAAACCACAGCAGCTGATGATTTATCTCATCTGCTCTTTTTTAGACGCTTATCTAATTGATTATATGGAAGTTGCTGTATGGATTATAAATATGTTTGCTGCAATTACAGGAGAAAAATTTAAAGCTGTTTGCTTGTAGTGTCTGATTTAAGAGAAATTACATATCTTCCTGTCTAGAAGGCGATTCAGGAATTCCAAATGCATGGATGCTAATCTAATACCATGTTTCAGCCTACAGAATGAACTTCATCCTCAAGATAGGTATGTAATGAAATGTCATCTCATGTTATATGGAATTTTAAGGAATTGTGAAGGTGTCCCAGAAGAATTACAAGCAAAATTTATACATCATGCTCGTGGTAAGTCTCAAGTTGTCAAAACAAACCAAAAATTACAGGACCAAGTACTGGTGGCCAGAACTCGGTATGAAGGACTGAAGCTTAATGCTAAAATCACTTACCAAAATTAAGACAAGGGACTCATGCCGTACCATTACAGCCTACCCCTTATGTTTTTTCCTCCATGAATGACTGCCCCTTTGGGCAGTTACTGTAGCTAGCTAGCTACAGTAGATGACATCATAAAGTCACCAAACAGAGCATTTACATTGTGTGACATCTGCTGCTATAATCACTTTCTTCTCTGTTTTCAGCCAAGAACAAAAGCTGTAAGAATTAGTACCATTTAACTTCTTATAATGTGCAACTTTTTTCTGGGAATGCATATAAAAGGTCATCATTGAGTTACCTTAAAGCTGATGAAGAACTAGAATGTTAAGGAGAATTTTGAAAGACACTTCACAGCTCACCTGGCAAAAAAGCTTGGAAGACCTTCTCAGTGGACTAATTACAAATTTAAGGAGTAACATACATGTAATCACATAAATAATTTCCAAAACTAATGCCTGGAGAGCTACACACACTGAGTTAAATGTTGCTAGGCTGAGGATCTCTAAACCTACCATAGTAGCACAATCAGATACAAAACAATCCAACAGCATGAAAAGTAATAACGATCATTGTTGTACTACAGATCTGCAATTCAAATTTGGCTTTGCAAGTGCAAAACCCTGGAATCCTCTGAAAAGCGGAGTCAGAGTTTATGTTGTCTCTCAAGCCCGTTGGAAAAGGACTACATACACATAAGCTGTCTTTGGGATAAGTACACACCTGCTTGCACCTGCTTGCCAAGGGCAACTTAGAAATATTCTGAATCGTCTGCGCGCATAATAGACTGCTTTCCCTTACCTTCTCTGCATTATAGGACAAATGAACAAAGATAGCCTGGTCAGCCTTCTGCTAGCTGCAGATAACTATCTGCACGCATCAGAAACTTTTAGACGATAACAACAACATAGCACAGGGATAAAACGTTTGTTAATAAACACCACAGACTTCTTAAAAAGGAGAGTACGGTCGATGCAGTATTGGTGATAAACGGCAGAGGGCATTTCTCAGGTGAGCTGATGCGAAAAAGCAAATTCGGTCTGGGGAATCTCTTTGTGTGTTTAGTCTAGGCTCTTGCTGCTGAGATGGTGGTGGTTTTTCTCCTTTGCTGCTCCCTTATGGCTATGGAAGCAACTATCAGTTATACCACACAACATATGATGCTTTGGCACAGGTCAATAAATGGCTCTGGTTTACGTGTATTATATCACATTTTTCTATTTGACCTGTGGTGACTGCAGGAACAACCACCATCTTCTCTCCTGAAGTTAGCAGAGGAATGTATCCGTGCTTGGAGCAACTCTGCTGATTAAGGCTCCAGCTCTGCAAGAGACCTCATTCACACCAATAGTTGCAGCATCAGTGCCATTTTACATGATGACTTATATTAGCTATTTGAATCTAAAAATTATAAAAGCCAAATAAAGACCAAATGAAATAGTTATTAAAATGACAATATTTTCTTATTATCAGTAATGTGTTGTAATCTGGGGCAGGGACTGATCTTTGGGAGTGTGATTGTAGTGTGGTAACCACACCAAAAATTGGGCGGTAGGCTTCACAACAACCACCATATATAGATGTATATATTTAAGTTAAAATTATGCACAATTGGCTTATATACCCTTTAAAAATTGTTAAATAGTAAGTTTAGAAATTCTATTAATATTGCGAGAAACCAAGAGTCTTAATTAAAACATACTGGTCAGAACAATGAGGTTAAAATTTTTAATGTCAGAGTATTTGGTGCTTGATTTCCTCAGTCGTTCTGTTTTTGTCTTCAGCTACCCTCTGCTACATATCTCAGATAAACTTATGCCCACACTAGGACAATTCTGTCAGCCAGCCCTTCTCTATACTCCAGCTGTTCAACCACAGATCACTTATGCTCAGAGCTTTAAGAAATAAAGAAAATTAATATTTGATACCACCTTTTACCTGTTGTAAGAAAGAATTTCCCACTACAGCTAAGAAGTAAAACCTTCATTTCTGTATGTATATACAGTTCATCATGCTCATTATAGCCACAAAACCAAATTAAAATATAATATCAATACTGAGCATATGACACATCACAGTTTAGTTGGCATGTATTGGCCCAATGCTATTTCAAAGTTTAAAGGAAGATGAAGTCTAAAGCCCTTGCTATTCCCAGATCTATACCTGTTTCAATTTAAAATATGTGAGTAGCCCGCTGAAGTTCATGAGACTAGTTGTGTTAAGGAAATGTTTAAACATTAGTAGAACCAGGCTTCCAGCATGGCAGCAGGTAATACATGTACTGGAAACTATTTGGCTCTGTTGCTGAGGGCACAGGGATGACACACATACCTGCGATGTCTGCATCTGCTGTTTCTTTGTAAGCTACTAAAAAATCAAAAGTGGGTGTAGTACTTTTCTGGTACACCTAAAAGATCTTGTAGTAAGATATAGGAGGGACACATAGAAATTAATTTTTGAATTCTCTTGTCTCCAGATACTTTTTAAAAGTTACCTTATAAAAATGTGAGTTTATAAAGTTGATCCTGGCGTAAGAAAGTTAATTTTAAATAACAATTTTAAAATTAATTCAGCACACACTCAGATGATTTTGTATGTTCTTCTAGAAGAATTAGCACCTATGGACGTTCACTGTCAGTACCGCAGGTTACCTACATAACTACAGTAGGTTTTAAACGGCCATTGTGAGGTTTATGGATTGGAAACACTTTCACCAAATTATGACAAGTTACTGGAAGGCTAATTTGGAAAATTTAAGGATTTGCATGGCAGATGACTCCTCTTTTTGGAGCCTGAGGTTAGGGCAGGGGCAGGAAGTAAATGTTACAAGGCAGATTATAAGCGTGCAATTCGTAATAAAGGTTTGTGGACTGTGAGCTTTTTAGATCAATCACTTCAAATAGCTGGCTTTTAGGTTATACTCAACAATTGTAAGGGAGAAAACCTGTAAGGAAGTTACTTTGGGAAATGAAAGAATCTAACGCATGCTGTGAACAGGAGAATATCACTTCTGATCAACAGCTTTTATAGCTGACTAGGTTGGTCTATTCAGTTTTCATTTAAGAGACGATTAAAATAATCTTATAATTTTCTGCATTCAGTCTGCTAGAATTTATGAAAAAGGAAAGAAAATAGTTATGCATAATTACTGAAAAGAGTTGCAAAAGAATATGCTGCATGTACAGCACCTAACCTGCCTTTATGAAGGCCAGCCATTTACATACATGTGGGAGAAGTAACCAAAAATAAGACCTTTTATACAAAATGGAGAAATTGCCTTTCTTTATTTGTTTTAAAAGATCTAAATTGATTATTTATAAAAAACAAGGTAACTGGTACAAGGAGTGCATTATAAGCAGTTTTTCAGAGCATGTGACAATGTTCTATATTAATAAGCACGTGGGAATGAAAACATCACTTATACCAATCCAGATACAATGATATTTTCAGGTAGATAAATTGGAGTGTTACAGCTCAGCAGCAAAAACCATACTGTAAAACTTCCTTAAACAAAACACTACATATGCTGGCTAAATTCTTAGATGGAAAGTTGCCATTGAGCAAGGCACCAGCTCACAACCTATACATCATTTACATGGCATGCTGCATGGCAGTATACATTAGCTATTATGCAATAGAATCATATAGGAAAAATACAAAGATGTGTTTTTAACCTACCATCTGACAGAGATCACTGCTATTTTTCAGTTGATTGGTACTCGCTAAGCAGCCCAACCACACGTACTGCAGCTGCATCCAGTCCTAGGTCCATTCAGCCTATAATTAAATGTGTCCTTGCAATTTCAGAGAAAAACTGTTCATTTTCAGTTTTCCAAATGAGGAGTAGTCTAAGGTTACTAAGACATATACAAGGCTGTTTCTCTAACTAATTCTTTTGAAGACCTGTTCTCTAAACATACATGGAGGATTCATTTCATGCATCCATGAGGTGATCGTAAGAAATATTTCTTGTGCTTACAGGCCAGAAAGAGGCTAAGACGCCTGAATTGGACTGAGGCAGGAATGCCTTAATCCAAAGTCACAAACCCCAAAGCTTTTCCCCAAGACTTTCCTTGCCTGGAAATGCATAAAGTCCTGTGGAGCCTGTCTGTTGTGCTGTCCATTCCATGCGTGCTTGCTACCATGCTGCTTCTGTGCATGCCTTCTGTGAGCAGCCAGGCAAGGCATCGAAAGCCCTATCTTAAAGGTAATAAGCAGAGTATGATGGGTCTCCTTGTTCCCTTTAGTGATGTACTGAAAGAAAATGGTCTACTTGTGATCAAAGAATTTAGCAAGGTGCCTAATATTCCATCTCTACTTCTGAAAATAGGAAGGTATTGTTACTTTAATGTTGTAGTTATACTTTTAAAAAGAGTGAATAAACTAGCTAGAATATACAGATTTTCTTTCATAAGATCAAGTTTCACTTAAAATTACTTTAGCTGTACTCTTGTGGTTATCCATACATTAAAGCTTTTTTTTCTCTTTTGGCATTTCCTCTGTGGGGAAGAGATTGGAACAAGAGTTTCAAGTTCCAAAATAAATGGAGGATGGTGATTCTCGTCTGAACAAGAAAAACTGTGGTCGCCGTAGTCAGGATTGCAAACCAGATTTGTTTAAAAAAAAAATAAATCATGTGAAATCCAACGAGGCGCAGAGGAAGAATAATGTTCAAATCAAGATGCTCCACTATTGCAGAAGTTGTACACTCAGATGCTGGCTCTGCTCCCTCTTTGAATCCCTGGAAGTCAGTTGCTTTTTCTCTAG
The DNA here is from genome assembly GCF_949628215.1 of Phalacrocorax aristotelis. Lineage (NCBI taxonomy): Eukaryota > Metazoa > Chordata > Aves > Suliformes > Phalacrocoracidae > Phalacrocorax > Phalacrocorax aristotelis. The sequence goes on along the minus strand of NC_134277.1, from coordinate 120,903,759 downwards.
CACAGTTCTCCATCTCTAACCAGAGATATTAATATTTAATTTCTTCCTCCATTTGTCTTCCATGCTTATTCAAATTGAAAGCTTGTCAGAACAGGGACTGAAAATCTCTTGGTATGTATACATCGTGAAATAAAGTGGAAACTTGATCTTGGTTTGGTCTCTCAGGCTACCATATGAAAGAACTTACATATATTTGTATATATATTAAGGTAAATGGCAGTTGTGTGATATTTGAAAAATACAGTTTTCCCAGTGTAAAATTATTACCTCACCTTTTTTTCCATATAGGTATCTAGGGAAAGCCAAATGTTGAAATGTGGCATGTGAATAGCCCACTCTGTCGGACTGAGTGGGAGAAAATTGTCAGCTGGCCAATGACAGCAGCTTTCTGGATATTTTGCACAACCAGAACACCACAAAGATAGGAACCAGCAATAATTCTATCAGACTGCAAAACACACTGGGTTTGGCAATTCTGTACTGTCGTGGTTTAACCCCAGAAGACGGCAACTCAGCCCCACACAGCAACTCGCTCACTCCCCCAGTGGGATGGGGGAGAGAATCAGAAGAGTAGAAGTGAGAAAACACGTGGGTTAAGACAAAGACAGTTTAATAGGTAAAGCAAAAGCTGCGCGCACAAGCAAAGTTAAACAAGGAATTCATTTGCTGCTTCCCATGGGCAGGCAGGTGTTCAGCCATCTCCAGGAAAGCAGGGCTCTGTCACGCGTAATGGTTACTTGGGAAGACAAAAGCCATCACTCTGAATGTCAACCCCTTCCTTCATCTTCCCCCAGCTTTAATTGCTGAACATGACGCCATATGGTGTGGGATATCCCTTTGGCCGGTTGGGGTCAGCTGTCCCAGCTGTGTCCCCTCCCAACCTCTTGTGCACCCCGAGCCTACGCGCTGGTGGGGTGAGAAGCAGAAAAGGCCTTGGCTCTGTTTAAGCACTGCTCAGCAGCAACTAAAACAACCCTGTGTTATTGACACTGTTTTCAGCACAAATCCAAAACACAGCCCCATAGTAGCTACTATGGAGAAAATTAACTCTATCCCAGCCAAAACCAGCACATGTACAGAGGAGTTTTCAGCACAGATGCAAACATGAGAAGTTGTTACTGGACCTAGTGGCTGTATATCCTTTCTAAGGAGAATTGTCTTCCTCTCTTTATTTTTAAATAAAAAATATTAATTGTGTGGCTGGATTTTTTCTTTTCTAATAATTCAATTTTCTGAGGAGTTTGAGAATCTGATAACAGTGATGTAAATTGTCATACCTCAGTTCAGTTTCAAAGGGCCCGTTATACTGAGATCTTCTCAGCTGTCGCAATTTTGTGACTGGAAACCACTAAACCAAACATTTTTAAGTATAGTCAAATGGTTTAAATTCAGGTGAAGTTGGTCTGCTTTAACTTGAAGAAAATTACTCTTCAAAAATTACTCTTTAGTCATTAAAATATGAGATACTGAAAAGAAATTCAGCCATGGATATAGTCATACTTTCATTACCAGAAAGTGTGGAGCCAACATGGTTTGCCTTACTTTTATAACTCCTGAACCTCTGCTTTCCAGTATTAAGACCACACAAGCTGATTTCAAAGTCTGGAGGTAATGAATAGGTCTATGTTATTTTTATGTGATTTCAAGGAGATGTACACAACACTGTTCATGCTGTTTGCTTTGTCCTGGAATTAATATATGCACTTTACTATGCAAACAGGTGGGTTTTTTCATCAGCAGTGAGAGGGAAAGGGTAAGAGGACACTCACCAGATTAAGTAATTTTTTGCGATCAAAAAGGGAGGCACAAAAAAAATTACATGTAAAATGTGATTTATTGACTCTTTTAGCTGCCGTTGTTCCATTTTTCCCCCGATGGTTATTATTTTAAAATTCCAATACTCAGTATTCTTTGAACACTGGCAGTAGTGTTCTATCTTTTACAGTTGGGAATTTCAGCTTTCAGAATATTATTCCATCTGGAACATACAGGTTTTGACCTTTTTTCCTAAAGGCCAGATTTCAGTAGCTTTATGGAGTTCAATAATCTACAAGGTATATTTCTGCCATATTTTAACATTCTCAGTGTGTTCCATAATTGGTTGATTAAAAATGTAAAAAGGTTGAGATGCAGAACAGTTTGTATTTATGCACCTATGATATTTATACTTCAAATAGTTCCCTGACATTTTATTTGGAAGCTGATATGTTCTTCCAAATAAATAATTCAGATAACGTATTATATTTTTGTAACTCAGGAATGAAAGTCAGTACTATTCATAGTGCTGTTGACATGCCTTCTAGTAATTTATGGAATAATTATGACCATATTTGGGATATGTCTGTTCCCTACATTTCTGATTTGTCCTCCTCCAATACATCTTGACAATGTTGTTGTTATTCATGTATGTTTTACGGACTGAATATATTTAAAGATAGACAATTCATTCCAGACAAATGCATTAAAAATATAACACAGCTGTGTGGAGCTGACTTTCTCTATGAGTCCTTTACAGTAGACATTTGGTTAGTAATGAAGGAATTCTGCAGTTCTACCCATATTCTTAGCCCACGAGACCATGAATGATAATTTGTACTGAATCATTTTCTACATCTGTTTAAGCCTCTAAAGAATTCCGATTATACATATATGAAGTGCTTTATTTCAGGAAATGGGTGGTAAGCAGCATTGTACATATATAGAAAAATTTTACACAAACGTCTAGCCTTACTTATAATAATTTTCTCAGATTTTAATTTTCTCAGGTGAAAGAACTACACAAGATATAAACTTATTTCCTCTTCAGTGTTTTTAATAACTCCTCTTATGATTGTATTTTACAAGTGTTTTAAAAAGTGTCATTCATGTTGAAAGAAAGAAAATATTCTGAAGAACAACACAGAGGACTAACTGATGTTAGTGCAAATTTTAAAATGGGGAATTAGACTCAAGGGAAGAAAATCAGTGGGAATTTTGCCATTGACTTCACGAGGTCAGGATTTTTTCCAGCCCCCACTATATTATCTGGGAATGTTGGTTTTACACATCTTGTTGAAATTCATGCTTCAGTAGTACAATGCTCATGGCTATCATTCCATGAGCCTTTGAATTTGCAAGGGCAGCAATATTAACATGAAAAAAGCACAACTAATGCTTGTCAACATGTGTAACATTTTATAAACCTACATGCATGTTGTGATTCATTATCATTTAAAAGCAGAGTTCCATCAGAAATGACATGGCTATTCGCTTTGAGAAAACAGCTAATTTAAAAAATTTCCTTAGAAAGTAAAGATTTGTCATGTCCTCTGAACTGAGTAACTGAAAATATAATTAAAATATCACTATTGGGTTTATTAAGAGTAATAAACTTGATTAACAGACTCCTTTTTGTTTAAATTGACAATTTGCTTTAGGATACCATTGATAATTTATTTAAACTAATTCCTTGTGAAAATTAAGTATTAATTATGAAATTAACATTTCATAATGGTAGCATAAAAATGCAGATCAGATGCAGATAAAGATTGGCATTTTTAATTGTTTTGTGTGCTACTCATTTTCTTTCATCATAAATGAACACTGGATTATTTTAAGTGATTAACAAAAATATCCCAATAATATTAGAACATTTAAAAACCTTGACTATTTCTAAAATGTATCTTGTCACAGTTAACTGGTTATTCACAGAATTAAGAGGATAATCAGTCTCTGAATGTTGATCAAAAACTCAGCTCAGAGAAAAACATATAAAAGAATCAGAGGTAGACTACTGCCATAATTACATACCATTTGGTAAGTAGAACTATTATTAAATTAGGAGTGGCAGAATAGGGAATTTAGAGTAATTTTGTTGTAATTATTTAATATAATTTTTATGTGGTAGAAATTGTTTGTATTTCTTTTTCTCTCTGGTCAGAATTTTTCTTGTAGAAAGCCATAGAAGAGTCTCTCTGATCTGGGAGGTTGTTCATTATTTAAATGTAACAGAAATATATCTGTGCTCTATGCATCAAATACATAAATACATAAACTTCCTGTACCAGTGAATGTTTTAAATTATTTCCATATATAGAACAGCTCTAGAAATTACCAGGGGCAGTGTTATTATGGGAACACTAGCCTTTTTTAGAAAAAAAATGCAGAGCAAATATTACTAATAAACTCTGAGACCCACAAATTAAGATGTGATAGGTAATGTATTTCTTTCTGAATGCTCACATGACCAACAGAGCATTACTTTGTGTAGATTTTGTTTTTGTAGGCTGTGAAGTTGTTACAGAAGAGCTCTTCAGAGAATGAAAAGATAAATTTGGAATGGAATATTTTTTGTTTTTAAAAATACCATTTTGGTGTCAAAGCAAAGGAGGTCTACATCATCATCAGGAAATAATTGACTTTACTAAAGAAAAGGTTTCAATTTGATACATATTTTTAAATACCATGTTGCTGGAAATATGAACACTGCATTTGTAGATTCTGATGTAGAATTACATTTTTCCCCCTCTAGTTTACATCTTATTTGAAATAAAAATTTCAGATTCCAGCTGCATCTACTTTCACACTTTATTTCAGGTAACTCCATCAGCCAGGCTCCTCTTCCCAAGACTCTGCTGTGCTTCCTGTAGACTGAATCTTCAGGATGCCTCTGGGTTCTCACTTGTGCTCCAACAAAGTAGGTAAAAACCCGGATGATAAAATGGTGAATCTTAATGGAATTAAAATTCGAGCTAGACCACTACAGCAGTTCTGGAAAAATATTTCCAGTGTCAAAGTCCAAGTAACGTTGGCACTTTCTGAATACTCCTAATATTGTATCAGTTAGTTCTATTTTACTCGCTCTGTAACAGCTTTCATTTAATCTGTATCTGCTGCAGTATTTTTTAAAAGAAAGTTCCTAGCAGGATCTTGCTATGGAACCTTTTTATCCAGAAAAGGAATTCTGTTTGAAATAGGGGGATACTAAAAGGGTTAGCAGTGGTATATCCAAGCTACTAAATGAGTTTTTAATTACTGTAAGTAAATGAAACATTTCTTTAAAATGTAATAAGCACATTCTTGACAAGTTCACATGGCTTCATTTTCACCTTAAAAATAAACATCTCTTCTTACTTCTGAATGTATTTAACAAGTTTAGCAAGTATTAAAAGTAAGATAGAAAGGTAATAATTTACATGCTTGCACAGACCAATAAGAACAGGGAATCCATTTTTTCCTTTCTCTTTTGGTGTTTTATTATATATACTTCTAGGCAATTTAGACAGTATGCATTCATGAGCATAACAGTCAAAATAAATCCAAGAAAACTCTGACACTGTTTCCACAAGGTAACAAAAGCCTTTAGAATGCTTTCTCAAAATCTGCTACATATATATTATTAATTTTGTGCTCTCACCAGATACTGTGCCATGAAAATATACTGCAAATAGAAAAATATAGTTTTATTGTTCAGTAATATGCATGGTGATAATGATATGAAATAAGAATGCTGTTTTCTCCAAACAAAACAAACATTATCAGATGACATGCATTTTAGATTTATATGGAATGTTCACTAGATTAAAAATTCATTACATTTATTGTAGAGATTTCTGAAATTCAGAAAAAATCTGTTTCATTATTGGATTCCTTCAAACTTTTCCTATGAGGGCTCTTTTAATAAGAATCCGAACTATAAAGTATAATTAAGGGCGAAAGAGCATCACTGCTGTGAGTACCTAGGCTATTGTCAGTCTGCATGATTTAAGTCTTTGCATTATCTAGGAAACATGTTAGAAAACACAATTGTTTTCTCACAAGTCACTATAGTGTAAGATGTTTAATTTGCTTTCTTCTTGAAAGCCAATCAAAACTATGCAATTTTAAGACCTTAGACCTTCTGTGACACAAGTTTTGAATGACAGTTCAGACAGGGGAGATGTGTATTTGAGTGTATCAGTTGCAGTCTGAAAAAAACCTGAAAACTGTTATGAAAACAATTATTCTTTTTGTCTATCTTTATGTTAGTGAAGTTTCATTTAAGCTATATAATAAATAATTAAAAATAATACCGCTTGCCATATGTGAGAGATAAGATGAAATTATTGGCAAGACTTCAGCTTTTAGACAGCTTCCTAGTTATTAAACACTGTTTGTTGCCAAGAGTACACTTTGGAAGGTATTTACATTGGCTGTTTTCCTCATTAAGTTTATTGTAAATTCTATTTTAAAAAAAATGAAAAAGCATCTCAAGTTTACACCACTGCTTTCTGCTGCTGTTATTATTATATAGTGTATAAATATAGTGGCAACCTAAGATATATTCAGGAGCCTGTCCTCGTTCAGTATCGTGCTTAGGTAAGAAAGGGATCTTAGGGAAAAAAAACCTGGAAAGAATATGTATGTTTTTCTGCGTGAATTGTAATAAAGTATTCTAGGTTCAAAATTTGTTTAAAGGATACATGTTCTTTTTATGTGTGGAGGTGTATATACATTAAATCACACATTAGTCTCAACTAAAGCCTGTGGAAGGTTTGTCTTTGTCCTTGGTGGGCTTTGTATGCCTTTTTGAATGAAGATTCATCTTTATGAATTTATGAGTTTTGGATATTCATCCAAAAACAACTACACTGTTGCAAAGTAAGAATGTTAAAAAGGAAAATAATGGCACTGAATCAATGGAATAGCAACTGGTAGTGGTTTTGCTAATGGGTAATTTCTAGTTAGGAGTGCTGACAACCATGTATTAATGTACATATTTCTGGATTACTTAGAAACACAGATCCATATTTTAGTGTTTCTTATACACAGATGTATTTCTTGGGAAGAAACAAAGATTCAAGTCCTCAGCTGGTTTAAATCAATGTTTTGGTTTTGCTTATTTTCCTAAAATTTATTTTTATGTCATTTTTAAGTCTTAGGTTCAGAATTTTCCAATCCATAACTTACCCTTAAATGAATATTAAGTCAACCATAGTTTCACAAACAGTATTATGTCCTTCCTCACAGCGATGCATTTCCATATCTATTATTAATGCCTTGGTTGCTACTATTTTAAATGACTTTGTGTATATTATGCACATAGCATGTGTTTGTGTGCATTAACTTCACATGCCTCATCTTGTTTTCCTGCTCTGATCTGAGTGGGGAATTTTTCTGTTTAAAATCATGGCAGCGGCCTCTGAGTTATTAACAATTCTGTCACATGAATTTGCATCTCCTACCTCATAAAGGCCGGAAGACAATGTCTGTCTTCTTGTACCATGTATTTTGATAGATTCTAGATACAATCTTTATCAGTTGTTCAATACAAACTAGCCTGACTCAAGTGAGAAACTCTATTCCTTTAGTGACAGTTTCTTTTAGACTTACAGGAATCAACAAAAATTGGTTAGATAGGAAGAGGTATATGAGTATCATTCAGAATCCCTGTTACAGTTAGAGAATGCAGTGGAGATGGCATTTATATACATAGACAAGCTAACCCTGTAAAAAACTTTCTGTTGGTCACAGAACCTGCATTTCAGCACATGAAATGTTACAGTTTTGTGAGAGGCCATGATAACTGTCATGTGCAAAGGTATCTATTTAGGCAGCCAAGACACCATTTCTAAGCATAATATTTGGCTTTCCAGCATTGTCATAGCTGCAGTCTGTTCTACAGAGAGGTGCATGAATAACTGAATATTTGCCTTCTCAGCCAAAGTGAAAAATATATGTGGTGGGAATGAGTCATAAAGAACCGAATCTGTAGCTTTTCACACTAGGAAAAAAAAGTTTTATGCTAAATTAAACATACTGTTTGTTCTGTAATAAAATTTTTATTTTCACACACTTCAAAGAAAAGCAAAGCATACAGACATCCACATACACCAAACTGCTTCTATTCAGTAACCTGGTAATGAAGCAGCCAACTCAGATGCAAGAAACCCGTATCATAGAATCATAGAATGTCCTGAGTTGGAAGGGACCCACAAGGATCATCAAGTCCAACTCCTGCCCTGCACAGGGCAACCCCAAATTCATACCATGTGTCTGAGGGTGTTGTCCAAGTGCCTCTTGAACAGCGTCAGGCTTGGTGCCGTGACTGCCTCCCTGGGGAGCCTGTGCCAGTGCTCCACCACCCTCTGGGTGAAGAGCCTCTTCCTAATATCCAACCTAAACCTCCCCTGGCACATCTTCCTGCCACTCCCTCGGGTCCTGTTAACGGTCACCAGAGAGAAGAGATCAGCTCCTGCCCCTCCTCCTCCCCTTGAGGAAGCTGCAGACCACAATGAGGTCTGCCCTCAGTCTCTTCTTCTCCAGGCTGAACAAACCAAGTGACTTTAGCTGCTTCTTGTATGGTTTCTTCTCTAAACCCTTCTAAACCAACTTCATGGCCCTTCTCTGGATAGTCTCTAGTAGCTTTATATCCTTAATGTACTGTGGTGCCCAAAACTGCACACAGCACTCAAGGTGAGGCTGCAGCAGTGCAGAGTAGAGTGGGGCAACCACCTCCCTCAACTGGCACATCTAGTGTTTCTTTCTACTTTGACAAGCTCTAACTCACATTCTCAATCCCATGAGGGATTAAAAGCATGCCTCACCAAAGCTGACTCAAATACTTCAGCATTTCACACAGAATGACAGAATAGTTGAGGTTGGAAGGGACCTCTGGAGGCCATCTGGTCAACCCCCCCTGCTTAAACAGGGCTAAATAGAGCATTCTTGAGACCATAATAAAGAATGTGAGATTTATAACTTGCTGGAAAATCTCCTCCCTCCAGTTTTCATAAGAAGCTCTTGTCCATTGCTGAAGTAATGATCCAAAGTGGCTTATTTTGATTGTATTCGACTAGTGTTTCTCAGTTATTAATGTAATTTGAATAATTAGAGCACACCATTATGAAATTGACAAATATATTTCATACAATACTCTATAAGATTCAATAAAAAATCATTGAAAAAATGTCTCTTTTGTGTCCATCATGAACTTTTATAAAGCACTCTTGCTGTTCAGTACTCTTTCCAATGACACAGCTGCTTTGGGGTGTCATTCATACTTTTCCCTAAAATGTAATTGCAAAAATGGGGATGGGGCAGCAATAGTATCCTGCAGTATCTTGTAGTATGCTTCATTTTCTCCCACCCTATGTATTACACAATAAGCCAGAAGTATGATACAGGAAGAAGTCAAACTTTCCTCCTAAATACACTAGGAGTTTCTCAAAGTTGCAGAATGGGCAACTCATTATGCTAAATATAATTAATTTTGCACTACCTGATTTGTAGAAAGCAGACATTATGAAGTGAATCTGGGACACAGATTCTGTTTCCCCACATAAGATAATACTGTATTATTAAAATTTTGCATAAAGGCTGAAAATGTAAAACTTCTTTAAACGGCAGCCTCAGGGTCTGGTTTTGTTCTGAAAATTAAAATGAAAATCTCCTTAATAAAAATGGCACACTGCTAAACAAGTAAATTTTCTGAAACATTTGTAATGCATATAACAAGCAATTGGGAGGGGAAGGGCAGCTTTATATATTCCTGTTAGCATTGCAGGGCGAGTAGGACTATCTTGCTGTTTACATGTTGCCAAAATTTGTGTTAAGCTATAGTCAGTTACACTTCGCACTTATGTAATTAAAGACACAACTTTGACATCTAACAATTTATTAGTCATGAAGCATGAAAAGGAAGAAAAAGAAGGGAATAAAAGCTGGTTTATGTTACCAACATTTCGGTTCAAGGCAGGTTCAGCCACTTAAACAAATCAGACTGGGCAGCTCCATTCCATTTCTTTAGATGCAGCCCAGAGAGGTAGCACAGGAGGAGGGAGGTTGTTCAGTGTAAACTCGGGTGTTGAGGTTTTGAGTTGTAGATTTTAGGCACCTCATTCTAAATGAAAGCATTGGGTTAAGCTCCTAGTTGGCAGTTAGGTGCAGAAATACTTCTACGGATGCTGGCCTGGTGCCTCCTCTGAAGTGCCTTAACACCTCTCCAATCTTTGCTCTTTCATCTTCTTCATTAGTGGAGAAGATACATAATGCTTTGTTTTCTTTTGTAATTTTTTTGTCATTCATGTACAAATTTCTTGCTTACATTGCAGAAGGGAAGATTAAAGAAGTGGACCCTGAATTTCAGTATTGCAATTCAGCATTCAGTGCTAAGAGCTTGCCTTCTTACATCTTCTGTATACCCTGGCACGGTATAGGTAGGCTGGAAGAAATGGCATAACTGGTCCCACATTTTCAAGTTTTCCTATTCTGCAACACACACCAGGCAGACCACCTGCCCTTCCTTTACGGATTGCTCTAGCATATGTTTTACTGACAGTAACAAAGAAAAAAAAAGCAGTTTTAGACTGTAGAAGAAGCCTACAGAAGAGTAAAATAATCCATATTTTAGAGTATGGGGCCTGTTTGCAATATTCTCTACTGTGTCATTTTACATCCCCTAGATTATAAATCTGTGAAAAATTCACAAGCCAGTGACATAGACTCGATGTTTACAGTGTTCATTTCCAAACCTCCATTCTGTTACATGCTATTCCTTTTCTACTTGGTGGTGTCATTCTCCTCCCACTGCGAGACATGCTTCCTTTCTGAGTTCATATATTTTTAAGTCTCCTATTATCACTGTAAGCATTACAATTTGTTTTTGGTTTGCTTGCTGGGAAAATGTGACCACATTTAATTCCTTTCAGTTCTCAGGTGATTTCACATGATGGCTCAAGTCAGAGTGAGTGTACACATTCACTGTAGGGATGTTGACTGAAGTTTTGCTGCATAGCACAGAGCAACACTGTCACAAAGCTAATTCACTGTTTGCTAGGAAAATCAATTAAACTGAAAACCAAAGAGGATTTTATCACTTAAACCTTTCTTCAGTGAGACTGCAGAAATGAGGGAGGCTTGGGTTTTGTTTCCTTGAATGAAACATCATACTGATGCATCAGACAGTTTCAGCTAGGTTGTTTTGTCTAAAATACTTTTCCAGTGGAAATATAGCATTGCTTAAATGTGCGTACTCCATCTATAACTGACTAGCTGCAAAACAAAGAGTTTTAGGAGAAGCTAGGAATTGTTCAGTAATGCTGCTCTGTCACTTGGTGACACAAATGCTTACAAATCATACATCATGGTAGTATGAAACAATTATTAAACCACTCTTTCATGATAAATGATATGACAAAGGATATTAAGTTACTTAGTTTGGAGTTAGGAGATAAGACAGTCTCTGCTACTCATTTACTTTGTGAAGTTGAGTAATTTGGTGAGTCTGGATCTTGCCTAGAAAAATGTTAGACGGTTTCAGAACAGTGGCTGCTCCTGGCAGGTGCTGAGCATTTTGCCTTCATATTACTTATATGTTACAAAACATTTCCCTGGAAGTGTTCAAGGCCAGGTTCGATGGTGCTTTGAGCAACCTGGTCTAGTGGAAGGTGTCCCTGCCCGTGGCAGGGGGGTTGGAACTAGGTGATCTTTAAAGTGCTTCCAATCCAAGCCATTCTATGATTCTGTGATCCTATGGTTCTACAATTCTATGATATTCAGGATTATTCTGGTTCTGTTAAGGTCTTAATTTGTCTTTAATGAGGGTGAGAGGTTATAAGAGTGGTGTAAAGAGATTTTCACTGGAAATAGTTGGTATCACACTAACTAGCAGTTGATGATCTCTATGGGTTTTTTTTCCCATCTTATATACGCCTATAAATCTATAATTGTAAAACTTTAAAATGTTTCTTAATATACATCAGCAAAATTATGTACTTAGTCCTGCTTCTTTTGAGAAACTTTTAAATCCTAAATTTTGAAGTGTTTAACTGTATGACTAATCTTCATGCTATTCTAAGAAAAAAAGGCACCAGATAATGCTTTCTGTGAGATTAATGGTTATATTAATACACTCTTGAAGCTTTATTCCCATTTATCAATAAATTATGCAGCTAACTACAAAGACACTCAGCTTTTAGGTAAATCTAGTTCTAACACCATCTAAATTTTTCAAATGTATCAGATAGCTGGCAGCTATCTGAATGATTTTTTTCTTAATTTAAGACATCTACAACTAAGGATGACCACAGTACTCTTATGATAGCAATCAAAAGATTAGACAACATGTTCTTTGTTTCACAATAGTTGCCAAGATCAATAACTACTCCACAAGATCAAACACAGTAACGGTGAAACTTGTCATATATTTGTGACTCAAAAGAGCTCCTTCTATTGCTTCAAGAGCGGTTTCCTTTTTTTCTTGGAAAAGCCTGGAAGAAAGCAGAAACTGCATATTGCCAAATAAGTAGTGGTAAATCAAAATATGAGAAACATGTGCAACAGCTGGGGGGCCTGAAGCCCCGGATTTAGCCTGGAAAAGTAAAAATGCATTATCTATCACTTTTACCTGTCTCCTTTCTTCAGTCTTGGTAAAGATAATTATCTTAAGGTTAAAATTGTGATTTCAAAGCCTATAAAATATCTAGGAACATAGTATTTCGAGTCCTGATAACTGCTGCCCCATGGCCTTCTTGAGTACTGAAGGGTATTTTTTTTTGTTCTCTGTAAAAGGGTATTTCTTTTGAGATATCTATCTCAATGCAACATCATTAGAGAGATAAGGATAGTTTTGAATTCCACAGAGTGCCAGTGCTATTAATTCCCCTCATTGCATGAATCACAGAATCACAGAATGGTTGAGGTTGGAAGGGATCTCTGGAGGTCATCTGGTCCAACCTGCTCAACCTAGAGCCATTTGCCCAGGACTGTTTCCAAAGAGCTTTTGAATACCTCCAAGGAGGGAGTCTCCACAACCTCCAGGGACAATCTGTGACACTGCTCGGTCACCCTCACAGTAAAGAAGTATTTCCTGATGTTCAGAGGGAACCTCCTGTGGTTTGTGGCCATTGCCTCTGGTCCTGACACTGGGCTCCACTGACAAGCCTGACTGTGCTCTTTGCACCCTCTCTTCAAGTATTTACACAAATTGATGAGATCTCCCCTGAGCCTTCTCTTCTCCAGGCTGAATGGTCCCAGCTCTCTCAGCATTTCCTCATAGGAGAGATGCTGCTGTCCCTTCACCATCTCCATGGCCCTCTCTCAGTATGTCCATGTCTGTCTTGTACTGGGTAGCCCAGAACGGGACCCAGTACTCCAGGTGTGGCCTCACCAGTGCTGAGTAGAGGGAAAGGATCACCTCCCTCGACCTGCAGTCAACACTCCTAATGCAGCGCAGGACACCATTGGCCTTTGAGGCAAAGGCACATTCGTTTTACCTGGCCCAGTTTTACTAAAATAAAAACTACTCACATCTTGTCTTCACTAAGGTTATATTGAGGAAGTAAGGTGAGGTAAGGTAAACACTTCATCACCCCTCTCTTTTTATTCATTAAAAACATCCTGGCTGAAGTCGAACATCCTAGAATGCACACAGAGACAGCTCTAAGAGGTGATGAGAAGGACACAGAACACAGGGGAATACAAGTTTTGGAATGTCTCCTAAATTTCTCTGACCTTTTTTTCCTGATATGGTACAAGGTGTGAAAAGAGAAAACGAAGGGCAATCTAAGAGTACATATGAGCGAGGCACACTTCGCCTAGTTCTCTAACTTAATTTTAACCTCCTACCCTTTATATAAGGGAGAAGTATACAAGGCCAAGCGTATACTTCTCACGAGGGAAACCTAGATTTGATTAAGTCCCATCTGAGCCCTCTATGAGTCCTAGTCTCTACTTAAATTTGAGTGAAATGGCTCTTCACATCATACTTTCATGCAAGAATTTCCAGGAGTGGATTATTAAAATCAGGATTGGCAGCAACCGCGGGCACTGGTCTGGACCAGGTTGGTTAGCAGCTAATAATTTATATAGGAAAGAATTAAACAGGCAAGGATCGGCTTTATTCTTCAGGATAGCAGTCCCCAAATTTTGGACCGTGGAGCACTGTCACCCGTTATAAATTTTCATCGCACCGTCAACCTCAGCAGCCAAGTTTTTACTGGAAACACGTAAAAGCGAGTTGATTTCACAGCGTTGGCCGTGCAAGCGCTGCGAGCCGGAAACCCGCGGCGTGGCAGGAGCGGGGCGCGGAGCCGGTTCCGCCTTCCCCCGGGGACGCGGGCGAGGCGGAGAGCGTGGGGGCAGCCTCGTACCCCCTCCTGCGGCTTAGTTACCTCCCCCAGGATGTAAGAGAGGTGCGGGGCCGGGGCGCGGCGCCGGGGCGCGGCGCCGGTGGCTCTCCCGCCACACACACACCCGCCTTCCCCCCCCCCCGCTGCCGGTGAGTCCCGCGCGCTGCCGCCGTTGCCAGGGAAACGGGCTGAGGGACGCCGGGGGGGCGGCGCGGCGGCGGCTGCCCCCCTCCTCCCGCCCGGCCAGAGCCGTGACTACCGGGTGAGTGCGGGGGGGCAACAGATCCTCGGCCGGCCCGGCCCGGTGCCGCCTGACCTCCGCAGGGAGGGGGCGCGGCGGGAGGGAGCTAGGCCGTTGCCGCCTCCCGCTCGGGGTGGGGCGGCCCCGGGCGCGACGCCAGGCGCTCCGGCACTAGCGGGACAAGCGCCCTGAAGTTGTCTTTCCTCGCCCTCTAAGCGAGGGGCTCGGCGGGCGCTGCCGGTGGCGCTGGGCGACGCGCCCCCATCGCCTCTCGGGCCCTGGGCCCGTGGCCGCGGGTGTTGGGCGGCCGGAGCGCGGGGCGGCGTGTGGCGAACCCCGGCCTCCCTCCCGTGGTGGCAGAACGAGTCCAAGGCAGGGCCCCCCTCCTGAGGGGGCTGCGCCTCTGGGCGTGCCTGCCTGGCGGCTGGGCAGGGACTGAAGCGGAGGGTACGTCCCCTGCAGCAGCATACGGGCGTCTCTGCTCCGGGAACGGCTTGTTGCGGCGGATGGGCGGGAGGCTGGGGGGCTGTCGCGGAATTAACTCCGTCTTCTTGTTGCAGTGCTTGGTGCAGCACCTAAAGCATCTTTGAGAGATCCGGTTTTTTGGCTTATATGCCTAGATAGGCTCTGCCCTCTTATTGCTGAGTTCTTAACTGATTCAAAGAATACAATAAACTTTCTGATATATGACTTAAAAGAGTTTTAAGCTTTCCTTTTCTAAGTTTCAAATGCATAACAGGTTGCACAGGCTCAAGAATGTGACGAGTCATTACTGAAGAGGAGACTGATTAAAAATTAGATTTTGTTCTCCCTCACAGAGGGTGTTATTCCGTCTCTTAAGTTTTTTCTCTCTTTAAAAAGCAAAATGCATAAGGCTAGGAAAATGGAACAACTTGGTTCAGGAGTTATTTCAGAACTTTATTACTCTCCATAAACTCTTGGGTTGTTTTTTTAAAGAATGGAATCTCTTTGTTTCACCCCATAATGATGCCATGCCAAAGTAGAATAGATCTTGAAGAAGATCTTTTGAAAACCTTATGGAAGGAAGAGGTTGCTGTTACTACAATGATGATGACTGACTTATAATTTCTGTCTGTCTTATTACTTCTTTGGGAAAATAATTAATGAGGAATGGGGGAATTAATTATGGAGGTTTAGTGGACTTGTTCTAACAGCTCACAGGGTTGTAAAGTTTTGGTCACACTCCAGTCCTGGGAGCCTAGGTGAGTATATTGAGGAAATATGTAAAAAAAAATTATAAAGCCCTGTAGGCTTGACTGTTGTGCTTCAGCAGACCGTATACCTAGCAGCGATCCCTTCTTGTTTTTTCTATATTGGTCATGTTGAGATGTATATTGGAAGCTGAGGGGTTGGTCATGATCCCAGTTGAAAATCCAGTATGTGACTGTTTTGGGACTGATGGTGTTCTTTCAGATTGCCCTGATTGGGAAACCGAATATGTTTGCTAATATAGCACAATCCTTTTTGAATGTGCTTTCAGGAATTCAGAGATGTTTTGGAGGTGTTTGATTTGCACTCCTTTGAGATTATTTTTCATGGAGTTGCAGCATGGCTATGTCTAGTAAGATGGTGCCACTATTAAATAAAGAAATCTACAAAGTGGATACATGTGTCTTTTAAGCCTTCATCCCTACTGAGTGGCTCTGAATTTTTTGCAAATGCTCTCATCATTTCAGAGCGTACAGCCTGTGTGAGATTAGGGTTTTATGCTGGTAAAATATCTGACTTTAAGATCTAGTATTATGATGCAGATATGATGGTCTGTTTTATAGGTAGCTGTTTGTAAGCCTTTTTGTACAGAGTTTTCAGATGGAGTTAAATAAAAAGAGGGCATGGGAGTAGTAGATGATTGTTTTAGTTTTGATACCTTGCAAAATAAGACAGGTAGGTCTGAAACTGTTGACATGAAGACAGAATGAGGGAGAGTGTCCCCTTTTGAAGGGTGATGTTAGAACTTATATTTCAGTTTTGACATGAGACAGAGAAATTTCCTATTCTTCTTTCAATACTTGATGCAGTTTTGGATTAAATTGTCATTTGGAAGATTGCTATCCACACTAACATCGAAAGTTAATACTGCAGTAGTGGCCCAAAATATTTGCTATCACGTTTCAAAACCCCATAGAAGTTCTAGTGACATTGACCTTATTTTCTGTGATATTTACAAGATTATTTACTGAAGCATTACACTTGATGTTAAAAGAGAGTTTGGAGTAGGAATAGAAATTGAGTGGTTAAAATGATCGTTATTTGTAAAGTGATGAAATCTCCTAATACAGAGAATTCTACTTATCTAATCCATCTTTCTGTGGGGTTCATGATTTTGTATACTCTTATGATCTTTGTATTAATCGCAGCATGAAACCATTGAGTTTAGATAGTATGTAGGTAAAGTGATTTTAACTGATTTTGAATTCTGTTTCTCAAAGTTGGACATGAGATAATTTACAGAACTCTTCTGGTTTTCTGAATCAGTTGCCTTCACAGTGTAAACAAGAAACAGCTTAACAGTGAATACTGAGAAAATCTGGATCAGCTAGGCTCTTCCTGTTTAACTTCAGAGGACTTGCCTGTACACAAAACTTGGGCTGGGAACTGTGATGAGGTAGGTAACCTACATTACAGTAATCTCCTAATATTAGGCGAACTGCATGCATCTCAAATGGCTTTGTACTGACATAGTTGATCACTGCCATTAAGAAGAGTAAACAGTATCTTTACTGGATAATGCCAGTCTCTGCATACGGATAAGAATCTGTCTAGCAAAAAATGGGTGTTTATATGACCTTTGAACTGTGTACATGATGTGAACTATTATGTGTTGAGAACAATTCTATGATGAAGCAAATTTAGAGGCAGTAAATCTAGCAAAAAATCCCCATTTCCTGCATTCTTTTCTCTCAAATATGTAATAAAATCTCATTAAGTTTTTTTTTTTTTTAATTTATTTAGTCATTTTACCATGTGTTTTGAGCCTTCTTTGAAAATTCAAGTTACTGAATCTGGAGCACAAACACCGAGTAAAGGTAATGATCAGATTTCCTAGATAAAAAGTTTTACGGTTTAGGATGTCTTAGTTTGGAAAGTAGATGGTGAGTAAGAATTAGCCTGAGCAAGCAGCAGCTCCAGTCAGCTTGGGGATATTGTTGATTTTGTAATTACCATTACCTTTTTAGTAGTTTTTTTTTCTTTTTTTTTTTTTTGGTTGGGTTTTTTTGTGTGTGGTTTTTTTTTTATTTTTATTTTTCTGTCATGCTGAGCTTTGTCTTGGAACTGTCATCTTCTAAGGTTATATTGCAGGACAGGTACAAGAATGTTCTCTTAATGTAGCTATATTGAATTGTATAAATTAAAATATTTTTCTGTTAATTTTCTTTTTAAACAAGACTTCTACATAGCATCAAGAAATAATTAGCTGCTAAGATCTGAGCAGTGCCACAAAATACATCTTTGTCCAACTGAACAAGAATGTGTTTATAGTTACTCAGCACTCGATTTGGAATTTGGCAAGATCTTCTCTTCAAGCTAGAAAACACAGATGCAATTTTATATTATTTAGTAGTGTGTTGTGTTCCCTTCTTTATTTAAAATAGTTCGTATGATCCTGCCAAATTTTCAACTAATTTTCTCTAATCTTTGCAACCGAACTATTTATATAATATACATAATGGCTAAAATTACTATTTAACTTCAAGTCACTCTGAAACATAAAATAATAAAATATATACAGCTTAAAATGGGAAAATACAAATAGCTTAAAATGGATAAACTTTAAAATGTTTATTTCTCTATTTTTTCCTCTTTGAAAAAGAGTAGTATCATTGTGTTAGGCACAAACCATGTCTTATGCTTGTCACTGTGGGACAATAGAGGTTCTTTGTGATTCATACTGACAGCAGGGGCTTACTATACGATTCCTTCTCAATTTGAACACAACGTCTTGCTGGGAGGAGCTGCAAGCACTCTGGAGGACAGATCATTTGGAATTTGGAATGATCTTGAGAAGTGAGAGAATAGGATGTAAATCAGTAAGAACAAGTACAAAGTACTATCCATAAGCAGAAATAAAGTGTATAGAGAAGAAAATTTTAGGTAAGGTAGAAAAAGACCTGTAGGTTGAAGTGCTACACATGAAAATCAGTGTCATGCTGTTGTGATAGATGCAAGGGTTATATCAGCATATGAAACCAAAAGCAGCATAATACTTCTGTTCTTAGTACTTGTGAGGGATCAGCTGGAAGGCTGGGGCCTCTTCAGGATATATGCGTGGAAAGACATGGATCAACTGGCAAGAGTTTGGAGGAAGGGAGTGGAAAGACAGTTGGAAAGTGTAATCTCTGGATGGGTATGGGTGTGTGTGAAAAAAATTAAAAGAATTTGGTCTGTTTAGTGTAGAGAAGGAAAGAGATAGCGGTTCTCCAATGTTTAAGAAGTTGTTTACAAGATGAAGGCAATCTGTTATTTTGTGTGTCCATATAGATACGACAAGATTATTTTATATATTAGGATGGCTGACTAATGGCAAGGATGGCTAACTTTGGTTTAAGTTTGCTTAGACATCTGGTAGAAGCTGCCACTAAAAGATTTCAAACCAGATTTGACAAGCATCTGTCAGAAATGGTTTAGATTTAGTTGAAACTGCCTTGGATCTTTCAATTCATGGAGGCATTATTTTGAAAATGGAATCTGTTTTCACATTCTACTACTCTTCTGTCATTACTGAAGGGGAAATAAAGTTTCTACCTAGTTGGACCCCTTCTGTTTTGTCATGGGAACTTTCTAAGTGCTTAATTAAATTATCAATTTCTTATTTTCTTTTACAGATCCTATGTCATTTTCACTTATATTGTCCCATTCAGTTTTGGCAGCTAGGCTTTGTCAGTCTTTTTTTTTTTTCTTTCCCTCCCCTTAGGTCTCATTTACTTTGTCATCTTTGCATCTTTTTACTAATTCCCTTTCCCTACTGTGTAATATATGTTTTTCAGCTTTGCCTTGAAGGCACGTTTCATTTCTTGAATGCCCTATCCCACCTGCTTTTCTTTACAATTCCCAGCACCCTCACACTGTTCTTTCACTTGTTTTTGTCTTTTTTTCTATGTTGTTCTTTATTCTTTAGCATATACAAGACATCGTCTTTTCCTCTTTCTTCTTTATCCGCGTTACTTCTGAAATAGTGAAGTTTAAAGTCTCCACAAAATGTACTTTGATGGAAAGATTATGAAATAAATGAAGGCGGTCACTTTAGGTAGCCTCCAGTTAAAGAGGTTTTTTTGGTGTAGCTAAGAAAACAAAGTGCACACTGTGACTGTATGTGATCTGCCAGTGCCTGTCCTCCAGTAGCTTTTGTCTATTCCAACCAAATTTGACAGATGGGTAGGAGTCTCAAAGATGTTAAGCTCTTCCAAATTCCATGAAAATTGGCAGCTAAGTAATGGAAAGAAAGACCCAAATTATTTCCTTATCTGAAAGAAAGGAGTTATAAATTAGCCCTTTACATATTCTGTAGGGTAGCAGTCAGCTGACTAATTGATTCGTGTCTTGATTAGCCAGCCAAGCTCCAAGCCAGTCCTATGCACATGCCCAGACAGGATTACCAAAGGAAGCTGTGCTGGTCAGGCTCAGTGACACTGAGGGGAGCTGGGCTTCTGTGAGGGAATGTTGCAGAAAAATCCACGGAAAACCAGACTTTACTGATTCTAATGTCATGGGAATGCTGTGGTGGTTTTTTTTACTGTAAAATGTTTTTAGTGTTTTTTCTCTGTTCTTTGTGACATCAGCGAGACCACCACTTAATAAATAGTGATTATTTTAAATAATAATGTGGTCTTTCATTTATCCATTATTCCTGGTTTACATTTTTTTTTTAATGGAGAACCTGTTATATCCTTCAAAATTTGGGTGGATCAATTTCACAAGTTCATTAAGACCTTAACCCATTCATGCCAGGAAGGTCTGAAGAGACAAGGTAAACCAAAAAGGATGCTGTTGGTTCTTCAGGCTAGAAGCATGATACTGTATGCTAAACAAATTATTGGAGTTTTGCTTTGCATTTCCTTGTTGCAGTGTATTGGCTGATGACAGATTTTTGTGCAATGTATGTGACAGCTTAAGAAGACTTAAAGCTTTCAAGTAGAGATGATTGCTCTGTGTTGTTTTTAACTACAATTTATTTGTCTGTTTATCTGTTCTGTATTCCCGGACTTTTTCTGAAATTCCATTTGTTTGTATTTCTGAATATTCAAATGAAAAGGTACTGGTGGTAATGAACTGGATTACTATAAGGTATCTCTGAAAAGACTGAATCAGAACTAAGTTATTGAGCAAACAAAGCTATAGAAGGGAAAGGATGAAAGAATTATCGTGTTGAAGTAAAACAGAAATCCAGCAGTCCTACTGTTCATCTGACCTGTGATATTGTGGGTTTGTTTTGGGGTTGGGTTTTTTTCAGACATTTAAGATTCATTCTGGGAGCTGATAAGGAAGTGGAGAGGAGTTTGTAGCTAAATCACAGGCTGGCTGAATTGAGTTAATTTGTTCCTGCTGAATGCGTGTTTTTTAATGCTGCTGAGAAAATTATGCTGTTGTAAGACTGAGTGTCAGCATGCCTAGAGCGCTTTTTCCTTTTCCACTATTGAAACTAAAGAAACAAATCTATCCTTACTCAATGTGAACTTTGTTGCAAGTGAAAAAACAAAACAAGTTTGTCCCAGGCTGTTGGGGGTGTTTGTTTTTGCTGAACTTTCCTTAGCCATTTCTGGATATTTGACTAATAATGTATTTATTATTCTAAAATAGTATTTTGAATTTAATGACAAAACCAAAACTGGCTTAATTATCATTAAGTAAAAGATCACTTAAACAGTATTCAACTAAATGGTTTAACAGAATGCAAGAATACATACCCTTAATTATAAAAGAGAAGGGAATGAGTGAATTAAAGAAGAATATGTTGTATTATGTCTGTAAATACTTGATCCAACTCTTTGTTTCTTCATTACTCTATTTTTAAAAAATGGAGTTCAAAAGTGTCTTCATTTCTAATGCTTAGAATAAGAGATGTGATTTGTACAACATATGCAGCAATTATGCCAAAACTAAATTTCTTCAGTTCTGTGGTTTCTATGGTAACCAATATTCACTGTATTTCATGTAGACATATACAACAGAATGGAAGATGGTAGGTTTAAGATTTAATAATCTTTGAAAAAATATTGTGCTATAGTACATGATATTTTAATTATGGGTAAGAGGACAGATCAAATAACTAACATGCTTAGTAGCATCAACATTGGTAGTAATCATCTTTAAAACATATTTGGATGATTCTTGTGGTAATAGAACCCCAGGTGCTCATTTCTAACAATTGAATTGAATTAGTTTTTTGCCTAAGCAGGGAGATCCTTCCTACTACTGCCAGGTCTTTTTCACCTCCCAGGAATAAGGAAGAGAATAGTAATTCTATTGTTTTGGTTTTGGACATGGGATGTGTGAGGAGGGACACTGAAATAGTAGTAGATTAGGTAGCACCTTTAGTCAGAGGTAGTTATAGTTTATGCGAATCCATGTCACAGAATGTGAGCAGCTCTTAAGGTATTTATTTTCTCAATACTATTTGGTAGAAGTATAATTCCTTTTTTCTGATTCAAGTCAGAAAGGTGGAACTCAAGAATATATAGAGAAAGACAAAGTGCATCTTTCATGACTATTCAAGACCCAGAATACCTGGGTTTAATTCCCTTACCTATTACAGATTTCCAGTGTCCTTGTTTTTCATCCTATTTAATTGGGGTTTTGTTTGTTGTTTAGAGTTCATATTTGCACAAAGGTCTGTGGAAAAAGAGTAGGGATTAAGTTTATCTGAGATGCAGACTGGCTGGAATGAACCACAAGAATAGTGGAATACTGGAAAAAAAATCAAATTTATTTCGATACTATTTCAGGTATTTATATGATAGTAGTAAGATCTCAGCTATAATATTTTTAGTTTTGGATACCATAAGAAGTTTGTGAGAGTTCGTTACTTTACCTTAATTCCCTTCTTAAAGCTTAGAGTGGCTGGTATGATGGACTAGTTCTTGGGATCTTGTTCCTGTGAAAGGAATAAAATACAACAAAGAACCTAAGGAATTTTTCTTGTCTTTTGTTGCTTTTAATAATAATTCTGATCTTTTTATTAGAGTTGGTGGTCTATATTAGCAAGCCTATAAAATTCTCCATGAAGCCTTGTTTTCAAGTGTGAGACCAGACCATCCCTGTAACACATATTAATGCTGCAAGCTGCTATTTAAACAACGCTGTTTATTATTTTGAAACATCTGCACTAATTGTAGTTTGGGAGAAAAATTTCAGGGATGCTAGTCCCTTTCTGCCTGTCCTGAAGTAAACCTGGGCTGCATTTCAGTGGTTAAAAGGGTTCACTGTATCACTTGAGGACAAGCAGAAATTGTGCAAGAAATTCTAGGACCATAAAACCAAATGGTAGAATGCTGTATTTGCAGAAATTTAACACTTGGAGGTCAGGAAATGATAGAATAAAATGAAGATTGTTCATGGAACGTTAGCTCCTCTTAAGTATGAATTAGTTTATAATTTTTATTTATGCTGACTGCATTTTGGGGAAGGAGGAAACAATTCCAACACAAATGGCATAGTCACCGTGAAGCAGGAATCAATGAGAACATTTTAAACAAAATTCTTGTGTGATTTGGCCATATCTATTGTGCTTATGAGGTAGGTAAGTAAACTAAGTGCAAATTGAGATTAATAGTGAATTAGAGTTTTGGTGAAGAGGTAAGTATGGGATTTCATGGAAAAACAGGTTCTTATGGAATAAGCTTTTTATGAAGCATATTTATAAATATCCCAAGACTCTGCCAGGGGAATGGCATTTGTTATGCAAAATATTAATACTAGGTTAGTGTTACGTGGATAGAAATTCTAACATGTGGATTCTGATCTCTTTCAATGAAAAAAATTACTTGAGGATTTTGATTTAACAAAAACTTTGTTTGTTCCTCATCCTTCTATTTGAGATGCTGGTATTAGAAATTTATTTTTAGCAGCTGGCAAAGTATTTCTGTTTAAGTACCAAGAAAGTAATTAAAATGCTGTCATATTTAGCTTTAGTCATATTTAATAATATATAAAATGTACATATATTTTTATAAATATATATATATATACACACACCCCTGATGAAAGATTCACAATGCTTTTTTTCCCTCCTTCCTTATGGAGTAGCACAGAATAACTTTTAAAAGGTTTACTGTAGTAATATGATTAACAGAGTGGCTATCTTTGTCAGAGTGAAAAAGTTAGTTTGAACTCTGTAAAACAGTTTGTGCAGAATAACTTTTCCTGAAAGTTGGAGGTATATAGTACAGAATTGTGAGTGCTAACTCACTGGATTTGGCTTATTTTTCTGGATAGGACGCTGTAAAAGATTTTTTTTTTAAATTTCTGTTTTATAGCTACAGCTGTGAACATAAATAGTATAATATTTGTATATATTGAGGCTAATATTTTCAGCAGGTATTAAATGAACTGATTTGTTTGCCAAATCTCAGATTGATGATACTTTTGTCATCAACTACAGGTTTGTACAGTATATATTTTTTTGGTGGGTTACTATGTACAGTGGAATGCATCTTTGAGTTATGTATATGATTCCTTATCAGGCAAGTGGTGTTCTCGCCTTTTTCTTAACACGTATCATGTATCAGATAATAGCTCACGTATCAGATAATAGTCTGTTCATACCTTGTTCCAGATGTATTACTGGCTATATAAGCAACAGCAAATTGAAATAGTTTCTTAAGCTTTTTTCCTGGATTTCATCCTTCTGTATGTAGTATTTTTCTTCTCTTTCCTTCTTTCTCGAGCTATTCTGTCTGTCAATACATATGTTCTTTGACTTACTAAGAGTTTTATATTCTTTTATACTCTTGGAGCTAATATGGTCCATCTGGTCTGACTGTCAGGATGAGCCTGTAGGAGAGTAGAATATTGCTTTGCAGAGTCCAAGAAGCTGACATCCTGTCAGAGATACAGTTAAAAATTCCAGCTTGCCAAATCAGCGTATTTCTTTGAACAACATTGAGCCCCGCCATTGGCGAGACTTGTTTCAGAAAATTGAAAAAGCCACCAAACTTGGAAAAAATAGGTATTAACGTGCAAATGACATGCAGGAATGGCTCATATGATACATTTTCCAAGGAGAGTTGCATAGGTGAAAATGTGGTGACTTGAAACTTTGTTACATGTGTTATGAACTTTATTTAATTAAAAAAAAATTTCCATAGCTTTAGTTTGAAAGGTTTTGTTCATATTTTTCAGTTTCCAAGTCTGTTATGGTAATACAGCAATAAATCTGTCTGATTTTTGTCTAGAAAATCAGCTGTGGGTTCACCATTTCTTTCGGCAAGCTTGGTCCTCTTATGTTCTTCTAGCATCTCTTTGGAACAGACTTGAGTTTGTGTTTGATAGATCAATAATCTGAGGTATAGAGAGTGTGAAGAGCATATTTTGGTCTTGTTCTTTGTTTTCTCTGTCTGTCCATCCAGTTAGACTCTCGGGCAGCTCTTTTCCCTTTCAGAGAAATTGGAATAAATGTACCTCTGTTTTTTAATAGTTCTACTTACAAGAATATGGGATGCTAAAATCTATGATCTATGGGATATCAGTATTTTATATTGATGAAGACTGTAATATAGGTGTTGGGTTTTTTTTTTTTTTGCTTTTTTAATAGTCAGTTTTTGTAGGTTGATAGTAGTTGGAAGAGACAGTTTACTGTGGACTTCTAATATGCCAATTGCGCAAGCTGGGGCTGGGGGGTGGGGAAGGGGAGGTGTACACCTGGGTCTCAGTATGGCAGTACAATTATTTGTCAAATACATGAATTTTAAGGGTGATAAAATATTTTGGTAAATTACCTCAGCTTGGTGTCCTGTGGCTTAACCAACTAAGTTTTCAGACAGTTTTATTTTTTGAATTATAAGTAAATAATGTTTATTTTGTTTATTGAAGTAAATCTGAGTTACAAGTTTATGTGCAAATAGGTAGATTATTTTCCTCTCGTGTCTTCTGTCCATTGAGGTGACAGTGTTTCAGAGTACGGGTTGATGGACCTCCCTTCTATTGACAGTTTCTTAATTAAAATTAATCTCATAGGTTATCCATTTTGTTTTTCACATTTTTCTAGTTAGTGTTGGTTACCACTGTCATGATAGGCTCCAAAATCACCTGCATAATTTAAAAAGCCAGGCCACATAGGTTGAAATTTGGTGGTCATGTTTCTCATTTGCTTTTTAACTGTAATTTCATTACTCAGATAGGATTCACTGTGTGATTTGTACTGCCATCAACTGTTTAATTGCTGCTTTTCTGTTAGTAGGAAAAGTGAAAATGGATTTGCTAACCTTTAAAAATACTGTAGATATATCACTGATGGAATAAATTTTCTTGCTGATGAAAATTAGAATTTTTAAAATGTGTATATGTGTGTATATATATATGCACATGTATTATTATCTTTCTAATCATTAGGCTGAAAAGTACTACCAGCAACAATGTTTGAAACACAGTTATTCTCCTGTTCTTCTAAGGACAGTAATGAGCCATGCCAAGGTACGTCATCTACGTCTTCTATTACACAGTTTTCAAAGAGTTTAATGAAGGGCTTAAGTTAAAGGTATAAGAAGT
The DNA here is from genome assembly GCF_949628215.1 of Phalacrocorax aristotelis. Lineage (NCBI taxonomy): Eukaryota > Metazoa > Chordata > Aves > Suliformes > Phalacrocoracidae > Phalacrocorax > Phalacrocorax aristotelis. The sequence continues at coordinate 120,877,710 of NC_134277.1, read as the reverse complement.
TATTTTATATTTTGTATTTGTAATATTATATAACACTAGTCCTCTCTCTTGCTTCTTCTGTCACGCTGCCTGAAAAAAATTCATACAAATGATACATCTGTAGACTTTGAGAGTCAGTCATTGACTTACTGGGGTCACTCCATCCTCTAATGATAGTTCAGTTTTTTATCTGAAAAGAAAGATTGGCTGTATTTCACTTTTGATTTCAATGTCACTTTTAGATTTTAAGGAAATGGTAAATAATTCCACTTTCTCACTGATTCTATTTCTAGCTTGCTTTTACAAAGGTGTTAGAAGACTTGCTTGTATAAATGTCTGCATTTACCAAGGAAAACCAGAGCAGTAAGAAAGTAATCTTACACAGATTAACAGATTAACAGTAATCTGTTAGTTACAGTAGTCATGTAAAGAAAGGAAATATTTTTACAACAACATTAATGTTAATTTAGTAAAATGTATGAGTAATAACAGTAGAAGCAACTAGGGGAAATTAAAGTAATGTTGGCCTCAAAATCTGAATTTCTGTGTTGTGCTTCAGAGTGCAAAAGTTATGACGTCTGTATATGCTTTGTTAGGATTGTGATGTGTAGGCATCCTATGAAGGTTTCTGGCTGTAGGAACAGGCAGAGCAAGATCATATGGAATAGGTTTTGATATCCATTTTAATGGGCTGTCTTTTCAAACAAAATCTTGAAAACGATCTTTTCCATTCCAGTAAGACCGTTTATGATAAACTAAAGTTAAAAGAGCCTTGTGTAACCTACAGATTTTGAATGTTTTAGGCTGACACTTTAATTAAGACACTAAGAGATTATTCCACATAGAGTGTATGAAGGTTATCTGGTCCTATTTTACAGTTTAATCCCTATTACCATTATTGTTATTTTTGGTTCATCTCCAAGACACATTAAAGCATTGTATCCCTCTGAACATAATTAGGTTAATGTTTCATGTTTGTAGGACAGCTTCTTAGACTTTTTAATAGCTTGACTGCTAAGTTTCAGTGCCTTGTTCTGCTTCCTGACACCTTTCATTAGTGATCTCTGCAGTCATATTCCCATTCTGTGTATTAATTAAATAGTTAGCATTCAATAGTGTGCCACAGTATCATTTATTTATGTGGTTATAAGGCTAACAGTCTTTAAAGAAAACATAATTGTGAAATCTGTGTGTTCTCATAAAACAGTTCATCTATGTCATGTAGCTTTAAATTCCCAGCATGGGAACTAGTGTTCTGGAACTTCATCCCTTCATAAGGTTGAAGCAAACATTTGCTGGAACTAAGTATTGTATACATAAGAGTAGTCTAAGCTTGCCTCTAAGGACCTGTGACCTTTTCTGTTTTGCTCTGGGTATTTCTATGGTAACTGCCACCTTTGCCTTTTTGGGTTCTGATATTATTTTACTGTTTGGATAATACCCTTGCTCAGGACCAGCATAAAATCATCAAACTCCATTCATTTGGGATTAATTATGTAAAAGTAGTTATAACAAATTGTATTTTGACCCTATACCCCTTTATCATGTCTCATCTCTTTCAAATTATTCTTTCATAATCTTCAAAAATTTTTGAATCTCTTTCCCTGTATTTGCGATTGTATTCAAAAAGTAGTAATATGTTGTGCACAAAGTGTGCATATTAATAGATGTAGCTGTTACATTCTCTTAGTTAATTTCAAGACCAAAGCTTACCAAGTTCCAAGTTAAAGGAATAAAATCAGGTATGAGAAAATCTAACACATGCCCACACATGAAGTTTAGCAGCCTTCTGTATTCTCTTTCTTTCTCCAGATAACAGCAAGTGGATCTCCACAAGGCAACGTAGCTGTGCTTTTGTAAATACTCCATTACCCTGTATTAACAAAGTTATTTGTCACATTCAAGAGTTAGAATTAAAAATGGAGAAATGCTTTCAACAGGTACATTTATGGTTGAAAATGGCGAAGTGCTTTTTTTCTTTATAGGAATAAGTATGTATTTAAATAGGATTACTACATTGATTTTTATAAAAATTCAACTTACGTCATATGCACTCTACAAAATAGTGCCCAGCAGGTCCATTTACTGGTCATGATTTACTGGTTTTTCATCTACATAACAGTTCTGGCAAATCAAACTGTCTTACTAAAAAAAAAACAATATAATAATGTAATATTAATATAAAGATTAATAAATTAATATATGACGATTCAGGTGCACATAGAGTCAAGTTGCTTCAATTATATCAATTGTCTTCAAAATAGTTTTGGATATTAATCTTGAGTAGACAGTCAAATTGATCTGTGTTCCATTTTCTGTCATTTATAGTAAGCAATGTTTTTTCCTGAACAGTTCTTAACAATTCCTTGATTAAAAAATTTCTTTAATCTTACATTGAGAGACATGAATTTGAAAATATTTTGGTTCTTTATCGAGCAGTACACAATGTTTTCCTAGCCTATATAGATTTTGTGTGAGTAGAAACAAGAATAAAGGAAAGCTAAAAAAACAGGTAGGTAGATAAAGAAAGAATGCAATATATACCGTTTTAAAGTATAGTAAAATCTTCCCATTAACTTCTTTGAGAACATGATTAGTATCATTTAAATAATTCACTTTTGCTAGAGAACTGTTTTCCAAACGATAATAAATTTTGCATATGTCTACACTGCAAGAAGATCTCATCACTTCTTGCACAGACAAGTTATATTTAAATAATTTATCTCCAATACTGACGACAATAATGTTATCGTAGCAGCACATCAGGAAAAATATCTTAGATTAGTATTCTACAAATGCTGTTAAGTACTCTGCAGGGAGATTTCTGCAACTGCAGCATAGATACTAGAAGAATCCAAGGTGCATGAACTACTGTTATATCTGGATTTACAGTAGACATGAATTTGACAGGAAATTTTATGTGGCCTCGTTCACCTTTATTTAAAATGATGTGAGAATAGTGAAATGATTTTAATGTCATAATTTTGTCATTATTATACATTAAATAGATGGGCACGCATTGACATGTCCAGATGTTTATTTCCTTTAATGTTCGCTTAAATTGCTTGTGTAAGTCTTGTGCATATCTTCCACATCTCTTCTAAGTTTGTGTTACTTAGTTTACAGAGATTGAAAACAGTCTGAGGCCTCTAGATGATGACATCATCATAACTATGAGTTAGGAAAAAAAGAGGTGGGGTTGCTGTAGTACAAGTATTTCGTTAATGCTCTTAAAAGTCAAAATTAGGCATATATACTGAAATGACTATACTACAAATATAGAGAGTTTAGATTTTACTTTTCTATATATGAATTTATACCTCTGCTGGTAAGTTAAATATTACCATCAATGTGTCCATGTGACATGGAAGACCATACTGTTAAATCCATACTGTTAAATTCTTACCGTCCAAAACGTCCAAAACGTCCAAAACTGCTTTTGAGGAACGGTCCCTGACCCTTTCCAGTTCCTGAATTATGCTTGGAAACAGTTTGGGAATGGTCTGTGATTGTGGTAAAGTCCCTTACTGCAGGTTGTACCAGTAAGATTTAGTAACGGTTTAATGGCGTAGGTGATCAAGTTGCTGGGTCCAGAAAACTTCCTAGGCAGTGTTTAATTTACGGTTGTAGGCATAGCCCTAATGAAGAAAAAGCATGTGAAGATCAGATAGAATCTCTGCTGTAGTTCTGAGATTAAAAACAAAGTACAGCGGTTAAGAGTGAAAATAGAATTAACAATATTAAGTGTTATTTGCAAGCATTCTACAAAATTGAGTAATACTTAACATGTATGTACAAAAGCTGGGTTTTTTAGCAGCTGTTTGGAGATGCATAATTTTTAGGAATTCAAAAACTTTGTAATTGTGTTAAAATGTTAAAAAGCATTCATCTCTATGCACACTAAGTAGATCCTCTTATGATATTAAATTTGGTGGCCTATTACACTTTTTGTTAGGGATCTGAAGAATTGAATAACATCTGAGATGTATAATGGAGTTCATGTTTTTCCTTTGCAGTATGGTTGTGTGTTTAATGAGAAGAAAATTCCATGGTAAGAATCATACATACAAAATAATACAAAAAAATGCATTTGTTTTAATGTCAGGTAATTATTTTATGCGATGTTAGTCTGGCTATAAAGTCTGCTTTGTGAACTGTAGAGTTTACCAAGTTCTTCTGTAACGCAGAATGCATCTAACATAATCATTCTTAGTGCCTGCAGGATCTAGTTCCATTGGAAGACCAAAAGTGTTTATGGAGTATTTCTCATATCTTTCCTACTCAGTGTTTAACTTTCAAAGATTCAAATGATCACAGGTCTCAGGAACCACCTAAGTGATTAATTTCTGTTGGTAACAGCTGTTCAGTTATTGATACCTCTGAAGTTGTGCCAGTTGTACGTACCTAATATGTATCTTCAGGGTACCTAAATATGCATAAGGATCCTTATTTTAAGCTCTCGTTGCCTTAAGTTTTGGGTTGGAACCTTATGTATAAGGCTTCTGAACTTTTCTGCATACTTACGCTAATCTTTGTGAAGTTCTCTAAATACCATGTACAATTTTCTGAATTTGCAGAGAGGGTGAAATTTACTCTCGTTTCAGTTTAGCTAGACACAGAGAGAACACAACTAATTTAAAAGGGAGTAGGAAAAAAGTTTGAGTGGAACAGCCATTTCTTCATCATATGCAGTAACAAGATGGAGAAAATAATTTTTTTTTTTCATTTTTTTTTCTTTCCTGGTTTTCCTATACTGCATACTGTTAAGATTCTTAGTAAATGCATGATTTCTGTGTTTTCAGTGCCATTTACCAGCTACTTATGTTTAGTTCAAAAAACTTGTGTGACAAAATTGCCATGAATCATACTATAGTGTTTAAAACTATATATCTTTAGAGTTAGAGAGCAAGAGAGGATGCTTGTTAAAACCAAAACAGAACATAATTCCTAAATTAAAAATAACAAGTTGAAGAATGTTTGCACTGGAGATGTCTGGAATATATACAGAGTTGTTAAAGGTTATAAATCTCAAATGTAAATTTAAAATTTAATTTTAAAACATAAAACTCATGCAGATTTTTTCTAAATTTTACATATTTGCTGCATGTATTTTGAAATACGCTAAAGAACTCAGACTTCTCCTAAGCCAGGATACACTTGTACTGTAGTGTATTTCAAAGCCAAATACTCACAAAGTATGCAAAATAAGTCTGAATGTGTGACTTTACATTTTATTATTCATGATGCAGGCTACTTTATGATGTAGTTCTAGTTACAAAGATTAAAAAAGAATTTTGAAGAGGCGAATGTATCTCATACACTGAGCTTGTTGTCCTGGCTGTTTTGCTCAACAAACCCTGTGTTTCCCTGTGTATTTTTACTTCAAGTCAGATACACCCATTGAGTTATTTTGTCTTTGCCTACTTATCCAACTCCTCTTCATCAAACTCCTGCTTCTGTATCTGATTTGATATCTCTTCCATCACCAGGGCCCAGTTTTCCTGTCCAATGTCTTTATTCCCTGTAATTTAGATGTATTTTCTGTTGATCTAAGGGGAGGAGGCTTCAATAATATTTCTTTCGGTCTGTTTTTGGCATAGGCTTTTTGTTTTTTATTTCTTAATGGAAAAGGAACTTTTTTGTGGAGTTCTTTCAAATATATACGTTCACATTAGTCATGTATGTGTGATGTAACACTGTGACTGCAGATCTCATCTTAGCTGCATATGAAGAGCCTCTATGTGCTCTTTAAGCCACACATGTGGGCTTAAGTGGATTCCTCCCCTTGTTCCCAACTCCAGTAGGCTAATGAGCCTCTTCAGTTCACATGCGGGCCGATTTGCTTGCGTTCTTCCTTGACTATTTGTGTTACTTCTTTCACCCTTTTACTTGCATGTTAGATTTGTCCTAATCTCATTGTAACAAAACCCCTCATCTCTGCTTTTGAGTCTCCCAGATTTCAAAAGCTTTTCTTTTGGAAACTGATTAAGCCTTGTGCCTTGATTGTTTTTCCTTTGTATATCTAAGAAATCTTTTTTCTGCATTGTTGACCCTCAAATGAAGACTTCCCTTAAACTGATAACACTGAAACTACATCTGATCTGCAGTGGCAATGTATCTGTGCCTGCAGAGAGACAGCACTAAATGCTTTTGCCACTTAGAAGAGTCTGGAAAGTATAGCACGTATTGCTCCTGTATATTCAGAACTTGGAAAGAGTAACACTTTTCTATAACAGTTTGTCTTTGGCACGTCCTTGGGTATGAGGACAAAAATTGAAGATCTGTGTAAGTACAAGATGTAAAGAAATCTGTTTTTTGTATTTCTGTAAAGAAATATGAGAAAAGCACTTACATGGGAATTGTTCAATTAATAATTCTTCTGTATGACCTGCAGTGTTTTTTAACAATTATTCAATTGAACTAGCCAGCATTTAGATGTATAAGATTCAAGAAAGGAAACTTTGACTTAGTAGAAGTAATATTTTTGTAACAATGCTAATTCAAATTCACTCTCAAATTTTTTAGTGACAGTGTTTTTTATCTACAGGATAACAAAACAGGTCAGTGCTGAATCTATTGAAGATATCTCATTATCATTATCCACTAAGTTGGATTTTAAAGAAGCTGATGTACCTTGTGAAGGTAAAACTATTTCATAGTACTCAGTCTGAGTGGTAAAAGTTACTTATGCTCATTTAATATATGCTTTGCATTTGTAATAATAGTTGCTTGTTGCCTGCTCTGTCTTATGTAAATGATGTGAGTATCCTTTGAAATGTGTGTATCATCTGTCAAGCTGAAAGACACATACATTTTAAATGTTACATTAAGTACTATTAAATAATCCTGTTTGTAAAAAGATAATTTACATTTATGTATTTAGATTCATACTGTATCTTAACCCATCTAGGATTTGAACCAGCTAAACTGGTTATGTTGGTTGTTGGAAATTCTAGCTTTTGGGTTTTTTTTTTCCATTTAGTTTCCATGGAACAAATAACTGCATCGCTATTACAGGGTATTCATAACATACTCCCAGTGTAGAGTTCTGTTTCTTACAGTTTGCATCCTTACTCAGATTATATATTTTTTTAATTGTTTCAAATATTAAAGAGATTGTGTGCAATTTTTTTAAGCCAGTGTGCAGCCTTTTAAGTACTACTAGCCTGAGGCGATCCTGTCTGTAGTAAATTGTGTGATAAAATTTCTGCTGATGGCAGTGAAGCCAAAATTTCACTCCAGATTTTAAGTAGTTGTCCTCCTTTCCAATGCTTGCAGTTTTTAATCAAAATAATTTAGGAAACTATTGACTGTGGAATCAAAATGGAAATATCTTGGACTCTGTAGCATATATAATTCCCATTTTTTATTGATCAGGACAATGGATGACCTCAAAGAATCTCTTATTGAAACAAATCACTTTGGCATTTTTGATAGCCAAATTTTGCAGAATTAAATGGTGATGATTCACATGTATCATAAGTAAAATAGTGCTGTTGAGACGTTACACAAGTATTTTTAGAACTCCAAAAACTTTAATGAAGTAATTGATACTTACTTAGGGACATAAAATGAAATAAATATTCTTTAAAAAGTTGAGATGATTAGGAACGGGTACTATTCTTTGCTTGATGAGTAATTACCCAATGAGGCATAGATGAAAAATTTTTACCATCTATATTAATACATTTTTGTTGCACTCTGCATTGGAAATAAGCTGGAGGAAAATGCTATAGAATGTGAAAGTCCTGTTTGTAACCAGTTGCGCATGCTTTGTTGTGAAGAGGCTTTATATTGAGAAAGAAGCTGGAATAAGAGTGTATGTTTAAGCCTTCAAAAAAATAATTATAATGTATTTTTAAATACAGCAGTGTACCCAATTTTACTTACTGTGATACATGTGAACAGGCCAACTTTGTGTTGAGAACAAAGCTTGAATAAAGGGCATGTCATTAAGCTTTCATAAAAATATTTTTAATGTATTTTTAAAGATGACAAGACATTAACCTTGAAGCAGGAAGCAGAAGCTTTGCTATTGGAAGTTACTGAGCTAATTAAGCGGCTGGAGGCTGATCGTGAGGAAGCAGAAAAAGCTTTGGAGTTGGAGAAACAACGAAGGAAAAAGCTTGGCATGAAAATTGATTGTATGTCACTTTGGAGGCTTCAGCAGCTCCCTGCAGCCGTTCAAGAAGGTATTGGTATTGAAACTAAGAATATCTGTTATTTTTTCAGTCAGTTCATTAAAAAAAATAAGAATTATGGTATGACTGGAGTTGGGTTTACTGTAATAGGGGTACAGTATTTACTCTTCTGAATGGGTATGTTTGAATATGTATCTGGAAAAAAGGTAGGGGAAGGACTATGGAATGTTCAGCATTTTTGGAGAAATAGTGTAAGAGTAGACAGAACACTCAAGATGATAATAAATACTCAGTTTGGGGCAAGAAATGAGAAGCTGAAACAGAATTATAAAATCATGCATTTGAGTTAAACCGCAGATTAAACTACAAAAAAATTTATTTGTTTTGAGAGAAATTAAAATGTGATAAACTTGAATAAAGTACTTATATATTTAGTAGGAATTGTTTGACAGAACCATTGGCAGGTCTCCTTGATATCCAAGATTCCAAGGATGTTTATTATTACCTTTCGTGATGAACTGGCATCTGCACAATAGAATTAAAGAAAAAAGAAAAATAAAGCAGCTACTTAGCAGCTGTTTGCTCTTTGTCTTCTGACTCACGGTCAGAAGCAGGTACCATCTCAACCTAGACTTACAGAAAAGTCATGTAATTTGTAACAGTAGGTCCCTGAACGTAAAATCACAGTTGTTACTCTAGTACATATTCTGGTGCACATCATCCTGAGATCTTCGACAAATACCTCACAATTCAGAGTGTGGTGACAGTGCAAGAATCTTCCATAACTATGTTTACTGGTGAGTAAACGCTGAGTGAAAATCAGTGTACAAGGGAGGCATGCCAGGAGTTGTTTAGTCCCAAATGCTTTTTTCCCTCTCTCTCTCTCTCTCTCTCTCTCTCTCTCTCTTTCTTTCCTCCTGCCTCCCATGAAGGCAAAATGTCAAATAGTGCCAACCCCTAGCAATATATGAGCACAGTGTATGCGTGCTTGTTTGTTTATTTTAGCCAATGGCTAACTCTTGACTTGGAAAATAGAAACCTGTGTTAAGGTGTTACCAGTTTGCAGAGTTTGCTTTCCTTAAAAGCAATTGCCTCTGAAGGACAATTTATGATGCCCTGAAAACAGAAGATGAGATTGAGTAAAGAATCAGAATCAAAATTCATTGATAGGTTAGAAACTGCTTTCAGGAGAAAATCCTGTGGCAACAGAAAGGTCAGTTTTACAGAAGCAAAGAACTGCAGGAAGAGAAGGTTGATAACATCATCTTCATTCTTCAGCACAGTAGTTCAGGATTTGAGCTGCAGAGATGTTACTTTATGTACTTACCTACAGTGATGCTGCTGTAAATCATGTTTTTGCATGATGCTATACATTCCTGTTGCTTTTACTTTACTGTTACCATTCCCTATAAATATCAAAAGTTTGGAATAGTGGAATAAAATTAACACATTTTCAATTCTGTTAGTATATGAAATGATACAGTATTTATGGAAAAAAAAGGCAAAATAAACGAGTATGAAGTTTGGTTGTGAAAATTAATCAACTCTTCTCCCTTGATTTTTCAGTGGGGTATGTCAATATGATGTTGTGTCCTTGGAGTAAATTTCTAATTTTCAGGATTATAACTTTTCACAGTGCTATCTAGAAGACAAAAGTTATGCTAAAATGGAATTGGGGATAAAGGGAGAATACTCTCAGGGATGTTACGATTATCCCTAATCTAAGTATTACAAACCCAAGAGATTTGTAATTAAGAGTTTGCATGACCCATTCAGAGTAGACACTGAATCCTGTTATTTCTTCAGACTTCCCTTGATTTCCATTATTGCTTGCTCCTGCCGCATCTCTGTCCTGTATCACACTCAGGTAATTGCAGTGACATAACCTATCTTCAGAAATTACCCTTTCTGAAATATAACAAAAATTCAATGTAAAACACATTTTATTCATCTTAATGTTAGTTATCACTTTGTATGATGTAGAAAAGCCAGTATCTCATACAATGTCTCTTTAACTTTCAGTAGCAATGAAATAAGAATTTTGTAAATTTGTGATTTATGCCTTGTTAACACAGCAAAATTTATCGACTGTTAAGGGACTGCATTGAATATTCCACAGCTACTTCTCAGAGCTAGAGCCTTTTTTTCTCCTCACTAAAGTGTGTTTCTCTCTCCAATTTATGGCAAAGTTTACTGCTCTTGAGACATTTTCTGATTTTTTTTCTCATCTGATAATCTTACTTTACTTTCCCTAGTTTCATACCAGTAATTTTTCCATCAGCTGCTGGACACCATCTCTAATAAGCTTTTTTTTTCTGAGCAGAATAAAATATATGTTGTTATTCAGCAGCCAGTGGTCTAGTCATGTATTTTCTTGTAAAGACCCATAGGAAATTTATGCCAAAGTCAGAAAAGTAAATGCAGCAAACTGAGCTAAGACTGACATATTTCATGAATATGTTTTGTTTGTTGGCTTTGAGTTTGTATCTTTAGTTTAGCTCTCTTGAAGCCACTTTTAGTTCAGGAAGTGTCCCTGAACTGAAAACAGTTGGCATATTAAGAGGATGTGGGATTTATACTTGCCCTGTTCTTCCTCTGCATCCCCATATATCTGTTGCTGGAGACTAGGAAGCTCAGTAAAGCTGTTCTGATGTTATAATAGCCTCCTCTAGATATGCCTTAAGGGTAGATGTTTTAATATCCTTCAATAAAAACAAATCTACCCCTCACTTTGAAGACTTGCTTGAATTACCAGTTAGGATTATTAAATACGAGTTCAAAAACAGTTCCACTGCTAATGCAATATTTGGTGTCTTTTGTAACCGATGTCCTCTTTTGGCCTTCACAGTAGTTTACAGCAAAATTTTGCAACTCTTAGTGTTATGACAACTTATTTCCTAATTTCAGTAGGTACTTACGGTGTCACTCAGATTCTCAGATTTTGTGATGCTAATTACCTTTTTAACAGAATATGAAATGTGTGTTCAAGATACCTTGGAGCTACAATGGCATTTTGATTGTAAAAGCCGTCAGCTGCGACAGGTGCAAAACCAAATACTTAAGACAGAAACAGTCAACAGAAAGATTCAGGAGGATATAGACTTCATGAAGAAACACAGCCCTCTGCTGGAAGAAAAGCTGAATGTAGAGGGTGAAGCTGTGAAGGATGTGTTACTGGCTTATGAAAAGGTAAATGCAAACAAATGAGGATTCTTTTAGAACTTTTCCACCTCATAGGCACATACCTTTCTAGAGAATAGCGGTCTTTTGGAAGTACCAAAGTCTGTTTTAGATTTTGTACACAAAGACTGCGAATTGTGTGTCCATACAGCTACATAGAGGCACTCAGTGCAGACAGAACCTGGGAAGGAGGATGATGTCTCTTACGCATATATGGACTGTAATTCTCACTTTGTAAGTTGATTTCATGTGGGACTTTTCATGGGAAAGGTAGAAGGTACATATCTGATATATGCATAGATCTTTCTCAGATTTCTTACGGACATCAGTGTTTGTTCCAGAATGTGGAGATGTTGGAAGCTGTCAGAAAAACGTTTGTAAGATTTAATTATTCTTAAGTGCTGATGTACATTTTTCCTATTTTATTTGTTGACAGTATTTATTGATAATATGTTGATAATAATTTCTTATTTGTTGATAACAAATGCCTAATGTGGATGTCAGGCTGAATAATCAATGTGTAGTAAAGTAGCTTAAAGCTCATGACTAAAAAGGGAGGGATACTGTGCTACTTCAGGTACAGCTTTTAGTACTAGTTATTATGCTTACTGTATATTTTCTATAGTAACTTTTAAATACTATATAAACAGTATACTGTGTAAATACAAATACTACTATTTCTGTTGTAACTTTAATACAGAGATTAATCTCTCTTTCAAGGTACTTACAGTCTAAAAATGGGTTTTGTTTGTAGGTGATTCTTAATAAGTATTGTTTATTTTAATTTGTTTTATTTTTAACTTCTCAAATTTTGAGGACTCAACAGATGTCAAAATACTTCTAAAATTAAAAAGACTTAATTGCCTATTACTCTAATAATATGAGAATTATGAATTAGTTCTGATCTATGAAGTAGCTAACAGTTCAATTAGTGTTTGAGATATGTTCAAAATACTGGTAATTAAAAATCAAGTTGGTTATTTTATTTTGTATCCTTTTTTCTTGTTAATGTGGTAGAATATATTGTATGCAGTTAAAATATTGAGGTGTGCTAAAATACAACTCAGGAAGTAGACTTAAAATATTTTTTTTCTAAAGACTCTCTTAAATAAATAGGTTTTTTCAGACGGTTATTTTCCCTTTCTTTCTAAAAAGTGACACTACATATCCTAAGAAGATAGATTTGGTGTTACTGTAACTTATATTTGATTTCAACAAATTTTCTAATTGTCAAATAAAATATTTATGACTTTTATTGTGCTCTAATCTATATGCTGTTTGTTACTTAGTTTTGGTTTTTCCTCCCATGGCCTTAAAAAGCAGCTGAGACATCATTTTCTTTGCAATTAAAACAATTTATTTAATTTTCAATCTCTAGCTTTTAATATCCAGAGAAGTAGTTTGAGCAGTGAAGTGCTAGATTGTAATAAAGATTTTATATCATGTTATTTGTTCATATTTATAATATTTTAAAAAGCAGATACAGTAGACGTGCATACCTCTGAGTGTCCCAGTACTACTTGTACCATTGAAAACAGTGTTCATTGCCTTCATTGTCTCAGGCCCCTCTTTTACATAGGTGGCTGCCGGTCTTGCACATCCTGTAGGAGATGTGTAAGTAATGATTCTGTCAGGTTGCTGAGCAAATCCTCAGTGGCTTTTTTTGACATGATTTCTTTCTTTCTGCTCCAGAGGTCACTATCTTCCCATGCAAGGTAGCCACCTTTTCACAATAACTTCGGTTTTGTTAACAGAGTGAAATCCCTCTTGCTAACATTTATGTTATGCAATTTTACAACACACATTCTGTTGTCTTTTGCTAGGATTGTATCTATTGCAGATCATGCAGAGTTAAAGTTCACAAAGTACTACTTCAACTTTAAACTTCAATTTTTAAACTGCAAAGAATCAGACAAATCTTGAAATTATTTTTTATTTTAAACATTATGTATTGTTTTTATATAACACTTTTTAGAAAACTTGTTTTATTTTCTTAGACATCAAAAATATATAATGATGTTTGTTGTGAACTCATGGAAATCCAAAAGACAATGAAAAGAATTGATGAAGAATCTGAAAAGAAGATAAAATCTATGTATGAGAAAATTAAATATGCTGAGACGCTACTGAGTCAATACAAGTAAGAACTATTCAATACAGTATTATAATGTCCTGTATTTTCATAGTGACAGTCAAACTGTAGAAAATCAGCTTTTAGAAAGAATTTTAAGTTCTGATTTTTGTAAAATTAAAATTGATAGAATTATACATAAAAGAAGTGTTTGCCTTGTTTGTCTTAGCTTGCATTAGCAGAATAAGAAGGGATGATGTCCAGAAATATACCAAAATGGAAAGGTCCATGAATTGACTCCTAAAGCATGCCATGCTTTACTTGCCTATGAATTTTTAATCCCTTTGACAGAACTTTTTGCTATCATTCTTATAGACTGCACAGATTACTTCCTTTGAACAGCTGCACTTATCATAGCACCATAGTTATGTTATAACTTCATTTTGAACTTGCATATTAACCAGAACAATTCTGGCCAACAAAACATACTTTTGAGCTTATCGTAATACCTTTTCTTTCTGTTTGTTTTTGTGTTTTTCTTTTTTTTAGCAAACAAACAAAATCACTGTAACTTTATTGGACTGCAAGGTAGCTTCTGTATGGCAATGACTTACGTTGCAGTTTCCTCACTGTAACCTCTTGTCAGGCTATTAACTCCTGAGTTATCAAGTAGAGCTATAGTAACAGTAGAACACTGCTATTGGCCAGTCACTGACAAGTAATCTCTCCTTTCTGTCGCTAAACATACAGACAGAGAGTCAGCACCAAGAATAACTATGCCAAAGGACAAGAATACTAACTACTTTCATGTTTGGTACGAAATTGCACTTGACTTTGCTGCATATGCATATGGCTAGTTGCCAGGTTTTATTTGGCAGAGCAGAAAGTGACACAGTGGCTCTTTTTCACTTGTGATGAGGAAAGCTTACAGGCATAATTGAAAGACATCAGTAAATTTTTGAGGTAACTTTACTGGCAGTAACAGATGTTTCCATACCTCAGCCATGTGACAGCAACTCTTCTTCACATATAAGGTATTTCAAAAACTGTGTGTGGCAATTATGGAGTATATGTGTTTTATAGTAAGTCATCAAATTTGGTCCATCCTATTCATTCAGCACTACCTAGATTCACTAGGAATTTATATGCCAGTTCCATAATTCATGTTGTGCTATGTACAACTGAGTTGGGACAGCATGCGCTCTGTTGGTATTCTGGAGAGTTGGTATTAGAAAGTGCCTGATGTACAGTAGTGGCCGTAAACCTGTCTTGCTCACTGATGCTTCATTCAAGGCAGCAAGACTAATGCTAATGGTTGAAATGTACATGTAAACTCATGTCCTCAGTAACCTCATTTCAGCAGGTGTTAATTTCCCATCCAGCAAAACTATTGCCAAGGACTGTCCCATCTAACTCCCATTCCCTGTTTCTTTTCAAGGATGATTCTCATCAGAATTCACGATAGAGTTGGCCTCATTAGTTTACCTAAGAGCAGTAAAGGAGCAATTACAGAGCTGAAGAGAAGTTTCTAGTTACAGAATTTCTTAGTTTTTAATGAAATGAGGGCTTTAGAAGGATGTCTGTTATCTAAAGATACATGTATCATCACAAGTTAGTGCCGTTTCTCTTCTACAATCATTCTGTCTCTTCAGAATTGATCCATTCAGCTCGCAGGAAGTACTGTGAACACAGACTACTCCCTGATCGTTTTCAGAGGAGGATTATGTTTATTGGACTAACAGTGGAATTTAGTCTTCACAAAGTTCCTGGCAGTAGCGTTAGGTCCCTCAAAGAGATGGGCCATCTGTGTCTGCTAGATACCTAGGTGATTCTAGAATGCTGTGACAGTCTTTCCCTATGCTTCCAAATATGACTGTGAACTACAGGAGCTACTCTTCACACCAGCACAGATGTAGTATTTGCAAGAGCTGTTATTCAGTTCTCCTCAGTGAAAGCCTGTTTGCCAAAGATGGTTCTCATCTGTACCTATCTAAGAATCTGATGCTACATGTCAGCCTGTCTTTGTCAAGAAAACATAAAACTCTAGAAATTGTTATTAGCAGAAATAAACAGATTTTGCATGTTTACAGGCCAGCAGCACCCTGCCAGACTTTCTAAAAAGGCAGAAAGTAAGTAGTTATGAATAGCTTATTGTTGTGGCTTAAACTCAGTAGGCAGCTAAGCTCCAAACAGCTGCTTGCTCACTGCCCCTGAGCAGGATGGGTTGGAGAATCAGAAGGGTAAAAGTGCGAAAGCTTGTGGGTTGAGATAAGAACAGTTTAATAGGTAAAGCAAAAGCTGCGCATGCAAGCAAAGCAAGAAATTAGTTCACTACTTCCCATGGGCAGGCAGGTGTTTGGCCATCTCCAGGAAAGCAGGGCTCTATCACGCTACGCAGTTGCTTGGGAAGACAAAAGCCATCACTTCAAATGAATGACCCCCTTCCTCCTTCCTCTCTGCTTTTATATGCTGAGCATGATGCCATATGTTATGGGACATCCCTTTGGTCAGTTGGGGTCAGCTGTCCCAGCTGTGTCCCCTCCCAGCGTCTTGTGCACCCCCAGCCCACTCACTGGTGGGGTGGGGGGAGAAGCAGAAAAGGCCTTGACTCTGTGTAAGCACGGCTCAGCAGGAACAAAAACGTCCCTGAATTGTCAACACTATTTTCAGCACAAATCCAAAACACAGCCCCATACTAGCTACTGGGAAGAAAATTACCTCTATCCCAGGTAAAACCAGTATACTTATACACAAGACCATTGTAATTAGTGCATTCTGTCAGAGAAATATCTTCTGTAGGCTTGTCTGCCATGGAGGCCAACACTGAATCCTCAGATAACTAAGTAGTTGTCTGAGCTTAGGGTACTGCAAGTGACCTTTTTATTTTATGTACCAAATAAGAAGAATTGGTATATTTTTTAACCTATATGTAACTTTTTTAGTAATATATGATAGAATAAAACAAGGCACACCCTAGACTTTGGGAGTAAGGTATTTTGGTCCCCTCTGTGAAGGGACCCACTCTCAGAGGGACATAAAGAAGAGGTCATAGCTCTATAGATGTTTTCTGTTGGGTTTAGATTTTTTTTTCACTTCTTTGTTCAAGAAATAATTGGAATTGGTAAATGTGATTGTTTTGCTTACCTTTTATGGTGCTCAGTAGGCTGCACCTGATTAAAATAATGGGGGTTGGTTGTATCATTTCTAGTTTCTTTAGATTATAAACATCTTGGCAATTTTATTTCAAAAACTGGTTAGTGCTCAGGAACTTTTAAACACCTTTTTCAGTCCCACAGAAGGAGTACTTACTGCCTGCCTCAGAATCTTGCAAGTTGTTAAGCCTGCAGCACAAAGTAACACTGGCTGCAAAACAGCACTCTTACAGTGTACTTAGGGGTAGATAACAACCTCAGGAAATCTTTACTTTGGCTAATATGACTGGTGCTTTTGATGTCTGCACTCATAAAGGGTCTGTGTACTTGTAATAAAATCCAAACTGTCTATGTCTCAGTCAGGATGAATCAGTGTAGGACAAAAAAATGTATTTTCCTGTAAGATGGGTAGTTTAGCAATACTAGAGAAATAAGTGTCTCTGACTTGTTTCTTTCGTCAGCATGTCTGACTTTCTCCTTTTTTTATTCTAACCTTCACAGTGAATTTCTTGGTCTTGTTTTTCTTGAGCTCAGGATAATTTTGACACTGTATTAAAGGTATTTATGCTAATTATATTCTCTTACATCTAACATTAAAAATATTCAGAATCAACATGTTTATGTTTAGTTAACTAAAGCTTAACTTTTTTTCATT
Source organism: Phalacrocorax aristotelis (assembly GCF_949628215.1). Taxonomy (NCBI): domain Eukaryota; kingdom Metazoa; phylum Chordata; class Aves; order Suliformes; family Phalacrocoracidae; genus Phalacrocorax; species Phalacrocorax aristotelis. The sequence goes on along the minus strand of NC_134277.1, from coordinate 120,860,532 downwards.
TCAGAGCCTAGTTTGCAATCTGGAAAGAATATTAGTATATGAAAATAAAAATTGTAATCAGAAATGTAGCTAAACCCCAAGTATTTTATTATACAAAACCTGAGACCAGAATTGTGTAATACCAACACTTGTCAAAGCTGGAGTGACTTCTGGCAATTACCATGTGATTCTCCAATTAAAGTCTTTACAAGTGTCTAAACAAAGGAAGAGGTGTGTGAAGAGTGGGAGCTAATACTTACTTTTGATGGACATGAGCCTGTGAATGCAAGCTTCACAATGTCTTCCAGTCTTTGGAATTTTATTTATAGCTTAAATATGTATATAGAGATGATCTGATCAAATGCTCGTTAGCTCCTCCGTGGGTTCCAGCTGAGAGAAATCAGACAGCATGGACTCTGATTCTGTAACTGGTAAAGTTAATTGCAAACCACATGTCGATTTTAATTATGGGAAAGATCAGGTCCTGACTAAGAAGTTTACCAAAATTATAGTGTGATTTATTACTAAGTATTCAGATAATCTGCATATCGGTTTAGTGTTTCACTGGCCTATTTAGTGTTCTGTCAACTTGCCTGAATTACTAGCTGCTGGCGAGAATTGTTAGCAATGGTTATAGTGATCCATTGCTGGAGGTGATTTTAATTTTATCGTGTAATACTAGAATAAATAATGCTAAAGGTATATGATTTCACTTCACTTCTCTTTTTTTTTTTTTTTTTTAAATATTCCAGCAGAGACCTGCTATTAAACTTTATTCCTTGTCAATTCATATTTGCGAAGTGTGGTCAGCAGTGATTTGTTGTTCATCTCTTGTAGGCAAATTACTGTAGTCTGGGAGTCTAAGCCTTAAGATGCATACAATGATAAATATTGCTGTGTATTGTGATCCTTCTTCACTATGCTATATCCTCTGTGACTTTGGATTTTAACTTTGTTCCTTCTTCCAGTCTGTTTTCTAAAGGAATTTACATTATTTTCCATGTGCTTTCAAAAGACTTCTGTATTTTATGACCTTTTCAGGATGTCCTCTGACTCCTTTTCACTTCTGTGGTATACTTTTCTGAAATCGGTTGAAAGGTAATGCAACCAATATTCCAAATTAAGCCATGTCAATGACTTTAACAGGGACATCTTACTCTCATTTTTATTCTAATGTTTTGCATCCAATTTCTTACTTAATCGAACACCCTCTTAGCTTCTTTAACTGTGCTAAATGTTGAGTAGACTTTCTGAATGTTTCTGGAAATACATACATGTCTTCCTCAGTGTCATACAGTTAATTCAGAATTTTAAGGTGTACTGATTGCTTAATCTCTCTGATTTTACACTTCTTTGAGTTTGGACATTAAATGGTGCATGCTGTCATGTTGTCCAGTTACAAGTTCAAGATTGTCTTGAAATTTTTCTTAGTTTCTTAGTTCTTTTTGGCCTTGCCTATTCTAATCACATTATATGCAGGCTTTTAATTTTACTACTTCTTGCCCTTTCAGATCATTTGTAAATATATCAAAGCGATAGATATAGGATTTTGAGATACCATGCTGTTGACCTATTCTTTCAATGGAAATTGATTGTTTAATTTTATTTCTGCATTTTTACATTAGTATTAGAATTTTTTATCTTGCCTTCTGACTACTTCACTTTTCAATACTCTATGCAGGATTTTGTTCGGTTCGCTTTAGAATTCTGTCACTGTGTCAGAGCTGTTGGCTTGCTTAGCAGTTGTAGGTCAGTGTGGGCAGTTTTCCTGTTTTGTTCTTGTTTTTGTAGTCTTGGTGGAAATCAAGCTTTTGAGTTTGTTTCATGTGCAAGAAAGAAAATATGGTGTGTTCCTCTAACAAGCCTTTGTTCTGAGGTGCATTAAAATTGCTTTACAGGAACTCTGTTCTTTTGAAACAAGTCATAACATAATTAAAATCCTGTGATAATGGCAATAGGTAACTAATACTGGAAGTTCATCATCATCTACACTGATAGAAATATACCATGTATGTTTTCTGTTTCACCTAGTTAAGTGATTTCTTATTCATACCACATGACAGTGATGTAGACTGTTGCACACCTTGCAACCTGTTTTGTTTGTTGAATGTAAAGTAAACTAAAAATCCTAATGATCCAAGTGTTTAGGAATAGCAGCATGTATGGGAAACAGTCAAGGAGAAGACTTTTTTCTACCCCTCAGTGAAGAGATTTTTTTTTTTTTTTTTGCCTACTGTATCTTTTTTTTCCCACCAGTCATTTGCTAGACTGGTAATTAAAGTCATACTTAGAGACAAAGTCAAACCTTCAGCTGCCATCTGAGGAGGTCTAGAATAACATGTGGTATTGATAGGTGTGAGAAAGACAGATTTGTTGTGGCACAGACTTGAAAGACTGTTCTGCAGTTGATACCCTTTTCTTTATGTTCAGTGCCATCAGTGAGAAAGGGATGAAGACTGCATGAAATTCAAAATGCTGAGGCTGGGATACATCACACAGCACAGTCTGTTATTTTACAGATATTTGCTGTGGCTGGTAGTACTGTATTTTTTCATGAGATTGTACTCAGAAAGTTGTAGCTGATAGGTAATATGAGAAGAAAATTACAGTCTATGCCTGTTATGTGTCTGTCATTAGAATAATTCTAAGTATCGTTTTTGTGTTTCTTTAATGGGTGGTGGGACCTAAGAAAGTAGAGGTCTTCAAAGTGTTAGGTTTCACAGTCATCTTATATATATTCTGTGACATTTGGAACGTGACTTTGCAAATAAGTCTTTTATCCATCACCAGATGAAAATCTTGGAAGCAAATAAAGGAAGAGTGCCTATCAAATAATCTTGTAGGAATGGCTCTTGAATTAGTGATGAAGTCTCTTCATTATTGTTTTCTGTTGTTTTACTGTGTTTAAGTATGCAAAACTTGTTCAGGTTTTATTTGGGTTGTAATGCAGTAGATATCTCTAAAATTCAACTACTCTTGGTCTTACTGTTCTGCTGCGGTGGATTTATTTTGCCATTTAAGGCACACTTTGGAATATGTTGTTGACCAAGATGGTTTTCTGGGGAACATGGGGGAAACTCCTCTTTTCTGCCTGCTGAAACAATAACAAACATAATGGACAAGCACCAGCAGTCCTTCTAAAATTTTAATCTGATGTCCCTCTATTTCTTCTGCCTTTCACCAAATCCCTTCTCATACATGGCTGGAACAAAAGGCCTATGCAGAGTCTATAATGGGGCCAAACAGTATCTTGTGGCAGTGTTTTCCTGATGATTGTTGCAGTTATTATTATCTCTTTATGTAATTATGGCCAGTTTTCCTTCTCATAATGCTGATGAATCTGCTATTCAAAGTGAAAGTGAAGTCCTTATCCCCTCCTTTGACCTTGTCTGCTGTCTGCAAGTTCCTTTTTAAATGAGGAATTGATGTCAGTAAAAAATTTTCTTCACTAATGACATTTGTCCACAAGTTGACAGTACAGTGGACTGATTAAGTGAAGGTGGCTCTGAACTAGATTCAACCACTAGCAGAGAAAGAAGTTGACACCTATTTTGTTTAATTAACATGTGAGGTATGAAACAAAGTCTTGCGCTTAACTACACCAATACCTGTTCAGAGGTCCAGTTAGAAGTTGTAACGTTGGCAGGCTGTTTAAGTGCAAGTGAACTGGTAGCATGTGCAGCTTTGATATATGGCTGAAATTGCATGAGCCTGCCAGGGTAGATATTTTGAAATTCTCTCATGCATACCTGTTCAAGAAATGTAGTAGAGAATCAAAATAAATCTTTACTAATTCAGATCTGCTTTACATTTTCCTGTATGGAGAGGGACTACCTTGGAATATTTCCAAATAGATGGATTCACTTTGTGTGTATTTCTATTAGGAATGAGTTAAAGCATTCTGAATTTATTTGGACCGAATACTGTATGAAGTTAAAAGAAACAGAGGAGAAGATTATAAAGGATGAAAAACACCTTGAGGAGTTAGTGAACCAAAAAGCAGAAATCCAGGAAGATGCAAAATGTTGGAACAGCAAAGTGAGTCTTGAATATTTATAAACGAGCAAGTAAATGAGTATCTTTTATTGAAAAGTACACGAATGCCTGAATATTTTGTATGTTTAAGAGTTAAGGTCCTCTGTAAAAGTGAAAATACAAATACTGATTTAAAAATAAAAAGTGGTAGATTCTATAGAACTCTCATGTTAATTCTTCTGTTGTAGTACTATTTTTCAGCTTTATTATTTAAAAATATCATAATAATCTTACATTCTTTTAAGTGACCTGGGTATTTTTAGTTGTTGAATGCACATCTGCTTAATACTACAAATCTTTTTAAATCATCTGGAAGAAAGTGTTCATTTAGTGGAACAGCATAAGCGTCCTCTTGATTTAGTAGGTTTTTTTTGACCTGAGATGGCACATGATGCACTCTTACAGCATGCAGAGTGTTAACCCTATTTTGCTTAAAATTCCACTGTTTTCTACTATATTTGTCTAGCATTCATTTTAAAATCTTATTGTACTCAGCAGTTTAAACTCTGGAGTTCCTCACCCTGTCTGACTAGGAATTTTCAATTAATTGACAGCTCCATATGTGGAACAAGTACAAAATGCCTAAAACAAGATTTAGATGCCCACAACAGAACTTGTTATTTTTTTATATGTATGTGTATGTATATATGTGTAAATAAAGTATAAAAATAATTATCTTGTAATTGCCCAGTACTGTTGTGGTTTGTGCGTCTAGATAGCTAGGTCCTGCTAAGGATCCAGTGGAATCCAGAAGCTAGGTGGCATATTTCTGAGAAGCTGAATCTACCAAGCATGTCCAGAACTTAAAAAAACCCAAAGCTCACCCACTGCAAAAGTAAAGATGCAGTCATATTAGGTAGCAACCAATGGGCGTGTTCTTGCTGTTTGTTTCCAAACATGTATTACAGTTTCTTCCTGTTATTGGCACCAGCAATTGCTACCAACTGATAACTAGAAAACCACTATTTGCGAATAGAACCAATACTTATTAGTAAACCTTTTTTTTATTTTTTTTTTGCCACTTCCTGGATTTGTTTCCAGCTGGGTTTGCCTGACCTGATATACTTCAGTAATTACTATGTGGGTATTAAGACAAGTGAAAGAGAGATATGTGGAATAGGGATAAGGTGGAACATGGAACTGCTCCATTTGGTGACCACCTTTGGTTTGATTAGTTCATGCTAAAGCTGAGCCAGAGTTAGGTTTAGCATAGAGCGGTTCTGTTATTGTCAATTTCCTTCAAAAACGTGACTAAACCAACTAACTGAATAAATCTTTACAAATAATAGTGGATTTTCAGAAAGCTCAGAGTGATTCTTCTGACCATCATAGATATGTTAGTGGGACAACGGACTAATTTTGGGAATTGGGAAAATATTGGGATTACTTAAGTGACTTCAGTGAGGTTTGAATTGGATCTAAATTGTAACATGACAATTGTCACATACTTCAACAAGTTTGAAGATAGAATTAGTGATGTGAACAAATATTTTTCTGCATTTTATTTTCCTGGCTTTTTTTCCTTGTTTTAATTCATGCTGGTGTTACAACTTTTGACACTCTAAGGACAACTCTTGAGTTTTCTTTTTTCCATGTTACCCAGATTTGCATTACAAAAGGTATCTATATGCATTAAATCAACTTTCTTTATCTACGTGGGCTTTGCTCTTCAAAAATTAGAAGAAACCTTTCTTATAAAATTAATCACATACTTGACTATTCCTCCTTTATTCTTTTGTCTTCATTAATTACCTGGAGAGTATGGCAGTGTTTCAGGTGATTCCTGTCAAAATGTTTGCTCTAAAAACATTGAAAGAAGAAAAAATATTCTGAATCATGTTTTTCCCATGTACTAGCAGTTTAAAAACTGGGACATTTTGCTAGTACTTAATAAAAAAATCCAGGTTTTTTTTTCCGTGTAGATGTAACCAATTTCTTTGTCTTTCTCACACTTCCCCTGAACTGTATTTCATATAATATTTTACATATTGAAAGACACAAAAATTTGCTTATTTATCTCCTTTTCTGGATTAGTGAAGGTGTTTCTTTGCAGTTTTTCCTCTGTCGTGGTTCAGCCCCAGTTGGCAACTAAACACCATGCAGCCGCTTGCTCACTCCCCGCACCCCTGTGGGATGGGGAAGAGAATCGGAAGAGCAAAAGCAAAAAACCCAAAACTTGTGGGTTGAGATAAGAACAGTTTAATAATTTAAATAACATAGTAATGATAATGATAAGATAATGAAAAGGGAAAAAGGGAAAAAAACAACCACAAACGATACAACCGCTCACCACCCGCTGACTGATGCTGCCAGTCCCTGAGCCGCGATTGCTGCCCCCTTCCCCCGGCCAGCCCCTCCCAGGTAACACACTGGGCATGACATTACATGATATGGAATATCCCTTTGGCCAGTTTGAATCCGCTCTCTTAGCTGTGCCCCCTCCCCTCCCGGCTTCTTGTGCACCCGGCAGAGCATGGGAAGCTGGAAAAGTCCTTGACTAGTGTAAGCACTGCCCAGCAACAACCAAAACATCGGTGTGTTATCAACATTATTCTCATACTAAGTCCAAAGCACAGCACTATGCCAGCTGCAGTGAAGAAACTTAACTCTATGCCAGCTAAAACCATGACATCCTCGCAGATCATGTTTTATAATCCTTAACCATTCCGGTTAGGACCTTCAGCCCCCAACTAGTTAGGAAGACACAACCATACAAAGACAATCGGCATAATCTTAGAGAGGTACAACACAGCTATGATATTCTGGACAAGATAATAAGACAAAGCATATATTGATTCCCCCCTTAGCTGCTGGGACATAGTCACAAAGTATCTTATGTAGATCTGCTCTTCATCAGATTCTTGAGGTAGCAGTAGGAAGTTACATGCCATTTAGAGTAGCTGTGTCCTAATTCCATCCTGATCTTCCCATGTGTATTCTCTACCCTTATGCTAACATCCTTATCAACACTGAGCCTGCTTGGACATGTTTGTTGTCTAGTCATATTCCAGTTAGACTCATATCTCTGTGGAGATTGTATAGGTAAGTCCTGCCAGGATAGCTATGTTGTTTCAGCCTCCGCAGAGGAAACAGAGGTGAAGGAAACAAAGTTCATTAGGCTCATGTGAGCAGGGGTGCCTTCATCTACCTAAAGCCACTTTAGATGTTTTCCTTATCCTGTAGATACTTGCTTCCCTAACACCCTCATTTTTTCTTAAGCTCCATCATTGAATCTCTGTATGAGTCTGTATTAAGTCAATAGGTATATTGAGATATTAAGGAAAATCTTGAGGCTGAGAGGATATTCTGCTTAATTATAGCACATCAGGTATGGATTAGCAGACTGAGTATGTGCTTACTGATACTGTGAAGTCGAAAGATCCTGCTAGGATACATCGCAATGGTAATGTGCATATAAATAATATAGATGAAATGTCTCTAATTACTGTTTAATAACCTTCCTTTTAAATTTATTTTTAAGTTTATTGTTTAATTATTACAAAGAAATATAGGAGATATTTGGATTACTTACTTTACAAAATATTTTCTAGATAGAAGATTTGAATAATGAAATAGCTGCCCAAGGAGACGAGAGCATAAAAATATCAGATGCTTCTTCTGAAGTGATTAAAGCTGTGGAAGAATTAGTAAGTTTTTTATTGTTTTTATAGAAATGAAGCAAAAATGCTTGCATACTTGCATTTTCTCTGTTGACCTGAAATACTTTCAACTTACACTAAAGGTGTCTTAATGTTTTAATGTTCATTAGAAATCCACCAGGGAAAGTGATCTACAGAATACAAAACAAAAGCTTCTCAATATTAATGAAGCATTGGACATTCTGAAATGTGAAAATGAAGAACTTGAGGGAGAAAATGAAGAGTTTTTGCAAAAATTCAGAAATAGGTAATGCCTGCAATACAAATATAGGAAGCAAGCATTATTTTTTCACTGAAAGCATGTCTATAAAAGCGAACATTACTTTCATTTTAAGTCTGTCTGTAATTTAAAGCTGCAATAATTAAAATTCACTTCAGGCTGAGATTTATCATCTAACTTTTTTGCCCTTCACTTGAAAGGAAAATAACTACAATCCTGCAAAAGGCAAAATACATACTTTGACAATTAAAACAAAGTAAAGAAGATTCTGAATTTTTTTGTATGTTAACAGAAACCTCAGTCCCCAAAACATTTTGCTAAAAATGGTTATAAATTTTATTTGTATTTTTTTCATATATGATTGTTATAAGCATAGAATCTGAAATACTGTTTTTCTCTATTTTCTTTGAAATCTTGTAAGGCATTATGCACACATCTTTTGTAACTCTCAGTTTATTGATTCCAAACAGATATACTTTAAACTATACTGTATGTAATATTTTCAGTGCATTTATACTATAGCAGCAAATAAAATCAATTTTTAGTTCCTTCTTCCTTTGGGCAGTAGGTGTATGCTGTTTTTATATATCTGACAAGTTATCTTTATTCCCCCAGTAACTTTGGATTTTATTGTCTGGTTTCAGCAAAATCTATTGAAAACAAAAGTTCATTACAGTAATTAGATTCTTATAAATTTTGTAGGAATTGATGGCATCCTGTCAGCATGAAAACATTCCTTATTAGACCCCAAAAGTTCCATACAACAGATCATAGAATCACAGAATCACAGGTTGGAAGGGACCTCAGGGATCATCTAGTCCAACCTTTCTAGGAAGAGCACAGTCTAGACAAGATGGCCCAGCACCCTGTCCAGACGACTCTTGAAGGTGTCCAACGTGGCCGAGTCAACCACTTCCCTGGGGAGATTATTCCAACGGTTGACTGTCCTCAGTGTGAAAAATTTTCCTCTGGTGTCCAATTGGAGTCTCCCCAAGAGATGTGGGAAAAGGGAGGAGGTTAAAAGATGAGAGTTCAGAATATAACAGCTACAAAATATACCAGCTACAATAAAGGTACTTTGTTTCAGACCTTCATGTGGAGCTGATGATAGTTCAGATGGTAACTCTAGCTTTTATTGGAGATTCCTTGAGTAGGAGTGGTTCTCATCTCTCAAACTTCAGGACACTAATGTATTTTTAAAGATTTCTGATTGTACAATGCAATAATACATGCATTTTCAATCTGTTGGGACCACTTTCAATACAGTTCTGTCATGTGGTGTTCCCACACCTTCAAAGGCCTTCACCGAGGCTGTTGCAAGAGGTCACTGGTACCATCTGTATCTGGATACGTGGCTTTTATGATTTTCAGAGAAGTGTTTCCTCGCTTTTTCTCCAAATTCTCCTAGGTTTTTTTTTTTTTGTTCTCTGTATAGCTGGTAAACCATCAGTTGTCCCATCTATATCCTGTGCAAATTCTGGAGCTTATTTGAGCTCATGTTGGAGTAGCGTGGGCTTATGTTGGAGTCAGGTGGACTCATAAGATGACAGAATATATGATACGTTCTGTTAGAGTCTGCAGATGAAATCCATAGGTTGATCACTTTCCATGTGCCACTTGAGGAAACATGAAAATTAACCATGACAAATGAGATTGTCAGAACATAAAAAATCCTTGGAGCGTCTGTGTATGGCTTTGGCATCCGAGATGATCCTAACAGATGTAGCTCTGTTAGGTAACTCAAAAGCACAGGAGACTATCTCCCAAAGAACAAACTTTGATCATCAGTGCTCTGAAACTCATATCCTTGGTGACCACATTAATGTAACAATGGATAATAACAATATGAATGGTATATGTCAGCAACCTAGAGATATAGTATTCTCCTTTCTTGTGAAATGACCTGTCCCTGCAATTGAGACATCTAGCATTGTATGTTTTCTAATTTTACTGAAGATGCTGACAAGTTACATCAAGCTGAGAGGTGGTTTTTGCCATTTTCAAAGTCTGTGTCTTGCTGAAGTAACCCTTTTGCCTTGAGTTGCGATAGTTATCACCAGATGTCTTGCTTCAAAAACAACCTGAGCTACTCAGGAGGTGGAGACTGCCAGATCCTTAAGCCTAGGAGTTCTGGGCTGCAGTGTTCTCTGCCAAGTGGGGGTCCACACTAACGCTGACACCTATGTGGTGATCCCTGGGGGACTCAGGATCAGCAGGTTGCCGAAGGAGAGGGGAGGTGTAATTGCTGATTGTCTCCAAGAGATGATTCCCAGAGTACTTGGATGACAGCAATGTGTGGATCGAATGCCAGACTAGGCTCAAGGTCACTGCTTTTGTCATACAGCTCTCAGGTAAAACCAAACAACACAGCAGACAGCAAAAGCTGAAAGCAGCCATTATCAAGACCTACCAATTAACTGCTAAAAAGCTAAAAATTCAGTCTAGCTCACTCTGATCCAATATGTCATTATCTTGCACCCCTGTTGACCCCCATGATTTGTCTCAGAAAAGACTGGTGAGCTGACCCCAGCCCCCACCCCCAGCATGCTGAGGGAGGGAACAGGAAGAGCAAAATCTAAGGAGCTCCTGAGTTGAGGTAAAGACAGTTTAACAGGGGTGTGAGAGGGAAACCACAACGCCCAAAGGGTGCAAAAGTCACCACCTCCCACAAGCAGGTCAATGTCCAGCCAGTCTCAGAACAATGGTGGACTTGGAAATTTAAAAAACCCCACCTCCTTCTTCCCCTACCCCAGTTTTATTGCTGAACATGACATTAAATGGTATGGAACATCCCTCTGGCCAATTCAGGTCAGCTGTCCTTGCTGTGTCCCTTCTGAACCTCTTGTCTACCCCCAGCTTACTTGTTGGGGGCGCAGAACAGAAAAAAGAAAAAATGCAAACACTGTTCAGCAATAGCTGAAAGACTGCTGTATTATCAACACTTTTTTTAGCCACTAATCCAAAACACAGCACCATGCGGGCTGCTATAAGGAAAGTTACTTCCATCAGAGCCAGACCCAGTAAAACTGTCCAGGGGATTCTGTACCTCTTCTGACCTTCACTGCTACTCAGAATTATCCTTAAAGTAAGATTGGGCTGGTCATTAACATCTCACTATCCCCACCTGTCTAAAACAGTTTTGTTACCAATATCTTACCATTGTCAAGACCGTAGCTCTCTTCTTACACTTGCACTGAACTTAAGGAACATCTGTTGGCTGTTTTTTTCTCACCATCCTGTTCCTCATTATTTCTCACTAGTTTGATCTTACTGTTTTTTAGTAATTGATTTCTTTGTTAACATGTCTTCAGCAACATGGACTAAATGGTCAGAAAGGTCAAAGATTTTAATGTTGTTATTATTTTTTTTTTACTAGATTTGAAGGTTGCTAGTCAGCTGCTTTATTTTCACTTCGTGGTAGTCTCTTCCCATCCCCAGCGCACTGAAATATCTTTTCTGCTTTTCCATCACATGGATCTAAAGAAATTAGGGAAGGTGTTTTCTGCTACTAAGGATCCCTTTTCAGAGAGGGACTTAAACTTATTGCTCATAACGATGATGGGGACACCGTTTAATCCATTTCTGACTTGTTCATTACTGAATCTTCTTGAGTACTGTTTCTCTTCGGGGGGTGGGGGGAGGGAAAGGTGTCAATACAGTGTTAGCTGATCCCCTTTATACTGTGGGGTTTTTTTCTCAAATTACCTTATTACATGAACCAGGCAGTTGGTTTATGTTTTTCTTAATCCAGCATATTGACATCTTCCTGTCAATAAATGTAAAATCCTTACCTCTTCTAACAGAGAATTAGCAATTTCAGAAAGTTCCTGTGTTTTTTCCTGATATGAGAGAGACACACTTCTACCTCCTACATTTTCTAAAATGGGTATCACATTCTCTCAGTATCTTCTATGAGATCATTGAAGTGGGCCTGCTTTTTATAATCAGAAGTGTACTTCAAATTATACTGATGGCGTTGATGAGGACATCTTCACACAGACTGATACTGAGTGCTGTGCAGAGGCATCCAGAAATAGCATTGTCCTTGGCAAAATGATTCTGAAATAATTTTTTCCGAAAGTATTCCAAGACCTATCTCCCAGTAACTTGTGGTTGAGCTTAGAAGGATCTAAAATACAAAGTTTATGGAAACAAGTGTTTGGGTGGGGAAAAATGTTCCAACTACTGGAATACTTCGGGATTTGTTGTCCATATGAACATTCCCCCCCAACCCCGATCTGTTGCCTGTTCTTCATAGTATGTTAAGCATCTTGGATGAAAGAAGCTGAGGAAAAGCAATGAATTTGACCCAATATGTAATGGCTGAGTATATCTTACAGATACTATTGGATAAAAAAATCACGGGTCCATGTGCTATGCACAGTTACTGAATGTATGAAAGCTTAGGGAAAGAAAAATAAAAAACTTACCATGCTTCTCAAATGGGGACAGGGTTCCTGAGTAAGCAGCAGAAGCTGTCATAAAATTTTCAACACCTGTACATAGAGTGGAGTATGGAACACATGCAGTGAAGTACCGTAGTTCTTCTTTGAGCTATAGTCACTTGCTTTTCTGCTTGGAATTTTATGTTCCTCTTCATCCATGCTTAAAGTGTTTTGACCTCCAGAGTCATGGGTAGCCTTGTATGCATCAAAACAATCTTGCTACACATGAAAGGTATAGGAAATCAGAGTGGAACAGTCATTGTTTGGTTCCTTTCATTTCTTTCCAGCCTTAGCACAGATCTGCTTACTTTGCACTGTTCAGATGAATTGCTCTTTTGGTTTTGGTGTTTGATATTTCATTTTTTTTATAATCATAGACATTTCGGAAGGAATTTGTGAAGCCATTTAGTCACTACCTTCCCAAAAAGAAGATTTTTTTTTTTTTTTTTTAGGGTTTCCTGTGTTAGCTGCTTCAAAACTTCCCTAGGGAAAGTGAGTAGGTAGTTGCCCAGTGATCTTTTGTCAGTATTTTATAATGTGTTACTTTCTTCAGGTAATTTGTTTCTGGTAGATAATTCTTTTTTCCTACATAGTCTACTATAAGTATTGTTCATATGAGGATGTTATGGGGCATATGGAAATATTAAAAGTACTTAATTAGGAGAATTGTATGTGTCATGAAGTGTGTGATTTGTAAGTCTTCTACATGTGGAATTTGCAAAATTAAGTCATCTATCTGATGCAATATTTATTGCGACCTGTTTCAGAATCAGGTCACAAGACCATTTGTAGAAAAACTTTCTGTTTTGAAAGTGGTGTGGTAGTGGTCTGAATGGTTCAAATCAGTATTATCAGAGACTATAGGATTCAGAAACTCTGTAATAACTAACCAGAAAGCATTACCAAAATTGTATGGAAATTATCTGTTCAGGGGCAGATTTACAACTGAAGTTTCATCTGGTAGTCAGAATATCCTTGAACCTCTCTTTGCTGGATGGAGTACTGTAATTACTTCTGATCCCATCTAAGTATTTTGTCTTGATCTTAAGGCATCACATACTGTACCTTCACAAATTCCTCATTTGCCACTGATTCTTCATAACATTAGTTTCTTGACCTCCTTCATTAGTCTGTCTGTAACAGGTAATCCACTTACAGTTAAGACTCTCATAAGTCATGGTTACATCACAGCTCTGGTTACTACTCACGTTGGAATTGTTGGTCTCTATCTATCTGATTGCTAACCTCACTGCTGTGCAGGAAAGTGTGATCAGTGAATGTGATAGAGGCAGACCTGTGAAAGTCTGAAGAATAGAACTATTATTACTGTCTAATGAGATGTCTCCTAACTAAATGGTCTTAGACTTGGAAGTACCAGAGTATGTCTGCTTTCATATTGCCTCCCTTCAGCCAAAAAGTCTCTGCTGCTCTTCCTTGTTATCATCTTTGATCATTATCCTCTAGGGAAGATTTGGGCCATTCACATGTGAACTGTGGCCTGTATTTTTCTTAACATGCTTGTAGTAGTCCTTGATCACCTCCAGTGTTTTAATTCACAGGGAACAAGATCTTTCAGATCTATGCAAGATTCTTTTGCTTCAGCAGCTGAAAAATGGGCTAGGAATCTTTTGTATTTAAGGACTGTCTAAATACAGTCAATTATGCAGCACTTGCACCCTGGAGCAGCACAGGGTGATTTGATTAGTTAGAGGTTGCAGGGAAGCACCAGTGGTGTAGTGGTATCATGCAAGATTCCCATTCTTGCGACCTGGGTTCGATTCCCAGCTGGTGCAGGAAAAACCGATATCACCTATCATGCGCTGTAGCTGTAGACCTTCAGCTTCTAAATAATGAGATTGCTCTGAGCTGCCCCAAAAATCTGTGGCTCCATCACTGACATTGTCATATGGTGAAAATTGTCCCTCCTGTTTCATGTGGTGCTCAGCTTTTGGTAGGGCTATTTACACCTCCTGCATTATCTTTGAAATTTTTTGTACGTGAATTTATGTAAATCAGTCAGTCATGGCTCTAAACACAGGATCTTATAGGTGTGTGACATTGTTGAAAGCCTCCAGGTCATGCTTTGCATTTTGGAAAGATCATATTGCAGTTTCAGTTCTATTGGGACTGAGTTCCTGTCTCCATCACATTGCTCAATCTCTTAATAGAGAAAGGGCAATTGTAACACAAATACATGGTATATGTTAGGTATAGTTCATCAAGAAGCATATAGGCAGTGTTTTCCATTCTCTTGCTTTGTACTTCTGTGTTACTTGAAATTTGGGAAGGGGAATTAAGTTGCTGTGGGCTTGCACTGTCTTACAGGTTTTTCAAGGACTGTAAGACTGTATATTTAGGAACGAGCAGTTCACATGCATTGAAAGTGGAGTGTGCAGAGTGTGTGTGTGTGTGTTTGTATGAAATAATCCATGAAGCTTTGTCCTTGTATGGTTAGAAATCTTTAGGTTTTGTAAGGCCAATTGTATTTCCTTCCTTTAACTAAACAAATGACACCCTGTATTAAAGGAGTTGATCTTTGAGAGAAAGATTCTGGCCATTAATTCAGCTAAGGAAATGTGTGATCAGTGCCAGCCTGTTGTGCGTTTGCAGATTAAGTACCCTGTGAAGATCCTTACAATACCATTTAGGTTTATCATTCTAATTCAGCAGATACTCAGTGGTAGTAAACAGTTTATTTTTCAGTGATCCCATTCTTTTACAAAGAAACATTCCATTGAAGAGTATTAAGATCTAATGATACAGATGTTGTATTCTGTCAGTCAAAGTAATATCAATATTTACCTGTAGGTTTTTTGTATTTGATTGCGTTTGGGTTTTGCTGTATAATCCGATAGTTTAATCGGATAGTATTTTAAGTTCACTTCTTTTAAACAGTTCACTTCTACTGAAAGTTTATTTGTATGCAAATAAACTAACATTGTTTTATGCGACTTAAGAATTCTGCAAATAGCAGCATACTTAGGAATTTGAATTCACCAGCTGTATGACTAACCTGTACCACTGCACTGTCATGAAGTACCCTAGACACAGCCATTTATTATAAGATAGATGAACTGATACTGTGTGACCAATTTCAACACTTTCAGATAAAAGGACTGTTTTTGCCACGTTCTTCTCATCCAAAATTGATAGTTTTATGCTATATTTGGGAAGAGGGGTCCGAGAAAGCTGGTTAATATTCAAGGATCATCTCCTTCAAGCTCAAGAGCAGTCCATTCCAATGAATAAGAAGTCAGGCAAAAATGCCAGAAGGTCTGCATGGATGAACAAGGAGCTCCAGGCAAAACTCAGACACAAAAAGCATACCGAAGGCAGAAGCAGATAACCTGGGAGGAATACAGAGACATTGTCTAAGCATGCAGAAATGCAGTTAGGAAAGCCAAAGCCCAAATGGAATTGAATCTGGCAAGAGATATCAAAGGCAACAATAAGGGTTCTCTAAGTGCATAGATCGCAAAAGGAAGATTAGGGGAAATGTGGACTCATTGCTGAATGAGGCGGGGAACCTGATGGCACAGGACATCGAAAAGCTGAAGTACTGAATGCCTTCTTTGCTTTACTAGCAAGAGCCAGCCTTCAGGAATCCCAGGTCCCAGTGACCAGAGGGAAAGGCTGGAGCAATGGGGATGTACCCTTCGTGGAAGAGGTTCAGGTCAGAGAATACTTAAGCAAACTGGACATACATAAGTCCATGGGCCCTGATGGGATGCACCCACAAGTGATGATGGAGCTTGTTGATGTTATTGTGAGGCCAGTCAATAATATTTGAGTGCCTGGAAGAAGTGCCCAAGGACTGGATGAAAGCAAATATCACTCCTTTGTTCAAGAAAGACAAGAAGGAGGACCCAGGGAATTACAGACTAGTCAGCCTCACCTCAGTCCCTGGGAAGGTGATGGAGCAGCTAATCCTGGAAAACATTTTCCAGGCACATTTCACAAGGACCAGAAAGTCATCAGGATTAGTCAGCATGGATTCACCAAAGAGACATCATGCTTGACCAAGCTGATAACCTATGGTGAAATGACTGGCCCGGTAGATGAGGGAAAAGCAATGGATATTCTCTACCTTGACTTCAGTGAGGCTTTCGACACTGTCTCCCGTCACAGTCCTCATAGGCAAGCTGTTGATGTACAGGCTGGATGAGCAGACAGTGAGGTGCATTGAAAACTGGCTGAATGGCCAAGCCCAGAGGGTGGTGCTCAGTGACACAAAGTCAAGTTGGAGGCCAGTAAGTAGCGGTGTACTCCAGGGGTCAATATTGGGTCCAGTCCTGTTTAACATCTTCATTAATAATCTGGATGATGGGGCAGAGCATACCCTCAGAATGTTTGATGATGACACCAAAATGAAAATGGCTGATACACTGGAGGGCCGTGCTGCCATCCAGAGGGACCACAACAAGCTGGAGAAATAGACCAAAAGGGAACATCATGAAGTTCAACAAGGAGGAGTGCAAAGTTCTGCACCTGGGGAGGAATGACACCAGGCACCAAAGTATGCTGGGGGCCACCCAGCTGGAAAGAAGCTTGGGAGAAAAGGCCCCTGAGGTCCTGGTGGACACCAAGTTGAACATGAGCCAGCAGTGTGGCCCTGGCACAAAGAAAGCCTATGTCATCCTGGGCTGCATTAGGAGCAACGATGCCCACAGGTCAAGGGAGGTGATCCTTCCCTTCTACTCAGCACTGGTGAAGCCACCCCTGGAGTACTGTGTCCAGTTCTGGGCTCCCCAGTACAAGAGAGGCATGGAGAGACTCCAACAAAGGGCCATGAAGATGATGAAGGACTGAAGCATCTCTCCTATGAGGAAATGCTGAGAGAGCTGGGACCATTCATCCTGGAGAAGAGAAGGCTTAGGAGAGATCTTAATGTATATAAATACCTGACGGGAAGGTGCAAAGAGGATGGAGCTTGGTTCTTTTCAGTGGTGCCTAGTGACAGGACCAGAGGCAATGGCCACAAACCAAAATACAGGAGGCCCATTATGAACATTAGGAAACACTTTTTCACTGTCGGTATGACTGAGCACTGGTACAGGTTGCTGATGCAGGTTGTGGATTCTCCATCCGTGTAGATATTCAAAAGCCATCTGGACATGGTCCTTGGCAACTGTCTTTAGGTGACCTTGCTTGAGTGGGGTAGTTGGACCAGATGACCTTCAGAAGAGCCTTCTAACCTCAGCCATTCTGTGATTCTATGATACAGGTTAACAGTAGAGATATATAGGGAAAAAAAAAGCACATATAATTGTTTTATATCAATGAACTATCAGAGCTTATACTTATGAATAAAGGCACTTCAAAATTTCAAGGAAGAGCCTGGTGTTTTTAGCATCAAATAACAGGAAGACAAAATACTGCTTTTGATTTTAAAATGTTTTAGCTTTACTTACTCAATAATGGGTTTTACTTCTATTTTAGTTAATATACTTTATAAAAAGAAATGTAAAATTGGCTGGTTTATTTCAACAGTTCAAGAAAAAAGAAGGCGTATCAGTCAGAAGTCGAAACTATCTGCGAAAACATGTGTAAGATTGAACAGCAAATAGAAAGACTAAATGAGGATCTCTGTAATGCTGAATTGTCGTACAGTGAAAAAAAAACAAAGTATGAGGACTTAAAAAAAACAAAAGCTGCAGAAGAAATCTCTTACAAGGTTTATTTTTAAATTTAAATTCATTTTTTAGAGTGGAAGAATAGAAAATAATGCTCTTTTGTGCACAGAATTATTGGGTAAGCAACCTAATACTAAAAAAAATAATAATATACAACTTATATTAACTGTGTATTTTAAAACACTTTAAAAATAGCAATTAACAGTAGTCTCTGGAAGAGAAAATAAATTGGTTTTTAAATGGTCACAGGTAATGGCAGGCTAAAAATTAAAGTTGACACATTAAATATTCTAAACCATACAAAGATTTTGTTATTCCTAGCTGATTTAAAACGAATGCTAACAAATAACAATTTCATTCCTTATGTAATTAAATTATTAGAAGAATTTGTATATCAATATAGTTTTATTTGATGCTAAATGCAACCATTGCAGATGAAATACTACATTAGAATAATTATTTCATTATAACTTTATGTCATTAGGTATCTAGATTTGAAATTTTAGTTCATCCTTATATAGAAGTCTTGCCATGACTATGAAGACTTACAAGACTTACAAGACTTGTTTTTTCACTTTATGTAATTCTTAATTAATACTATTGTGCATATGCATACAGCTTTTAGGATCAGTGTTATTGCAGGGTGTTAGATTCAGCATTTAGAAATATGGAAGGAAAATAATATGGGGAATTTTCAAGGTTTTTTTTATGCCAGGGAGATATAAATGGTGTTTTGCATATTCTTCACTAGAGCTCTTCTGCTATATGTAAAGTATAGGTTGCCTGGAAGGAAAGACTTTCACAGTTTTATTTTCTGTAATAATTTTAGGATTTCCTAACTTATAATCAGTACAATTAAGAACATTAATAGCATTTTCCTGGTTATAGTATGCAGTGGTATATTAGGCACTCCATATGCTTCCTGGCTTCCTTTTCACTTACCTGCTTGCCAAAGGTAAAGGTATGTCCAAGTACCAGACTCTGCTTCTAAAATAAACAGAGGAACTGTTGGAAGTGATTTAAAACAGAGCCAGTTAAAAAGCTTATAAAGCCACGGTAAAAAACAGTAAAACACAGGAGAACTTCAGAGCTGTTTTCAGAATGAATAGGAGTGAGTCAATTTTCTGTTCCTGGCAATATCTGAATTTGCACCATGTACTTTTGTCCTATAAATTGTCTTTTTTAGTATATTAAGCTGTTTTATAACTGTATGTTTTAATACTAAATTAGTGTGACTTTTCTGTCTTGTTTGTATATAAATTTGCCAAGCACCATTTTCTCCACATTCTCCATGTTGTGTGCTGAAATATTTATGCATATGGATCTTCAACCGTACAATCAGGGGAATCTACTACGATTCTTCTTATGGTTTAAATATCTAAGGGATGCTAAATATTAGTCTAAGAATTTAGGAATTTAGAAGGGATCCAGGCAAAGCCCCTGCTTATTTGCTGTCCTACATCCTATTTTTTGTGTCTGTTTATATTTTCCTTTTAACTATTAAAAATTAATTTGGAATGGACCAATTTTTCTTCAATTAATTGTACAGTCACATTTTGGAATTTTGACATCCATAACATTCTGTGATAAGGATTTCAAGAGCTTTTTCATATGTTGTGTGAAAAAATACTTACTTTCTTTGTTTTCTGCCTAGTGTGTACGATCTTCATATAATGCCCTGGTTCTTACTTTCAAAGATGTATTGGTCAGTCATTCCATATTTGCTTCCTATATGTCACACATGACTTTATAGGCTTTTATCATATTCTTCCTCTTTTTCAAGCTGAAGACTCCTAATCCATTAACTTGTTTAATGAATGGAAACTGTCCCATATCTGTCAGCTCTGTTTTCCAGTTCTGTTATTATGGGAATTGAGCACAGAGTATTCAGTTGGGCCTGTATAGTGGTATAACGATCTATTCCTTTTGTAATAGTTTTTAACATTACATTTATTCTTTTAAATGCAATGGAGCATTATATTCTTCACGATCTTGTTCCTGTTTGATTACAAGACAGCTCAGAGTCCAGCATTATATAAAATGAGGGCTTTGTCCTGATGTTCAAACATACATTAACCTTCATTGAATTTTGTCCTCTGTAAATAAGAAATCCAGCTGGTTTTACTAAGTCATCCCACAAAATCCCCCATTTTCTATATCGTTTCTGAATAAATTGGAAACCACAGGATCCAGCATGGATATTTACAGGACCCCACTGAAACTGCCACTGTGAAAACTTGTAATTTATTTCTACTGTAGGTCTTCTGTCTTTAAATGCATAACATAGTTACATGAGGACTTTTATCCTTAACTCATGGGAAATTACTTGAGGAATCATTCATATAGTACTTTATCAAATACTATTTAAGAGTCCTAGTGGAATCTATCACCCAGATATCTCTTCTCCACACACTACTTAAGCCCTTCAGAAAACTGATTAATTTTGAGGCACTGCATCCCTGCTGCATCCTCTCCTATGCATCAGATTTTCCATGTGTCAGCTAATTCTTTTTTTTCATAATAATTTATATTATGAGTTCTCTTATTAGGGCTTTGAAAGTTTTATTTGTTTTGGAGTCTGACCTTTTCTTCCCCTATCATATTCTGTTTTCTCAGTGTTTCATGGTGAGTCTGTCTTTAGGTGCTTCTGATTATCTGCTGGCCTTACATTGTCTCTAGCAGGCTTCCTACCAGATATGTTTGGAAAAGGACTTATTTATGTCCCTTGCAGGTTTTTCCAGAAACTCCTATTTAGCTTGCCTGATGGTACTTTTAGATTTAAACAGGCAAAGTTAAGGATCTTTTCTGTTTTCCTTGTTTTTAGACATAATTTCAACTTTTTTTGTCTTGCTGCTAATAGCTTCCCTTCTGTTTAGAGGCATTGATTTTCTTTTTGATATTTCCAAAGTGTCTGTCAAAACTTGGCTTGCATGTGTTTTGAGCCTCCAATATGATATCTGTATGTAATCTCAATCTGACTTGCAAGTACTTTACTCTTTTAGCTGTTCCTTATAAAGTTTTTGATACACTCCTCTAATTTTTATATAAAAAAATTTTTTTAATTTGACTACAGTGGTAATTTTGGGATTTTGTTTTTCCTTAAGCTCTCTTGTCAAGTCGTAGTATTAACATCCTGGGCATGTAGTCAGTCAGAAATGTATCTCAAATTTACAGTTAGAGATGGAATTTAATTCTGTAGGTATTCTGGTTTACTTGGTGGCACAACTTAACTGCTACATGAAGCTGTTACTGGTGGTCCTACCTTCAGTAATCAGGTTGCTTTCCAGCACCACTCAGGTTATTTCAGTGACCTCGTTAATGAATACCTCCATTCCTACCACTTGCAGAATGACCATTCTGTCGACGGCTTTAAGTTAACATTGCTATATTTAGTCTTAGTTACCATAAATTAGCAAACGCATTGTGTTTATAATAGTTGAAAGCATACATATACACATGAAGACATCCACGAGGAAGGTGACCAGTTACAAGAGCTATTTGCAAGGTAAAAGTTACTGTGAATGCAGTGCACAGAAGCTAAGGTACCTCTCTACCTAAGCAACAGTTCAATAGTAGTGAATTTTGAGTACGATCATATAAATGAAGGTGCAATTTATAGTTGACTACCTGGTCTCTGCTGATATTCTCTGAGAGCAATTACCCCCTGGTGTGTCTGAAAAAAGTGTCTGCCTGTAACCAGCAGTTAAACTGTATCCTTGGCATACTGAATAGAGTGAAAAATATATTCATGCAATCACCACATGTTATCGTTAGTCATTCAAAATGTTGCTGCATTTTGGAGAGTAGTCCAGATGCCACAGTTTGTCTAACAGACTGAGAGATTTGGATTCACATAGACTATAAGCATACGTGGTCAAGGAGGTGTGAAGGGGAGGGCAGGGCCATGGGCATGAGTTGTTGCTTGGAGTTAGTTATCCTTGGAGCAAATGTATAAAATTTCATCTGGAAAAAAATGCTTTTACTCATTGATTATAGGATGTGTTTTCCACATGAATGCTGATCTCCGTCACTTCTATTTCCTTGAATTTCCTAATGATATTTGGGATTTGGGGTTTGAGAATATATGGGGGTGTTTGGCACCTGGTTTTGTATTTTCTTATGTATGTGGCATCTGGGAGATGTTTATGACCTCCTTATGCAGGAATATCTCTCTCCAAGTGCTGATGGCATATGTACTTCCAAAGTGCAGATATAGACGTGAACAAAATGTCTTGAATAAATACATTTCAATAATAGAATTGATTAAGTCTGTTTCTTACTTTACTATTGGCCATGTTGTGCCTAGTTTTGCTTAAATAATCAGTTTTTCACACTCACTCAATTCACTTAAAAAGGAAACAGGAAGCCCTAATTAGGGCTTGACTTAGATTGTAATCAGGTATAGTTATGATGGTCTGCTAATCTGACATACATTAAATTAGAGGCTCTCAAGGCACAAACTATAATAATGTGCTATATAACTGTTAACCTAGAAGTGATATTAGTAGGATAGTAATGTAAGATAGGAGTAAAACATGTCCAGATTTTTACTAGAAATTACAAAAAAAAGTCTTAATGTATAAAATATAGAAGGCACTGAGATTTTTAAATTTCGAACATTTGATATTCAATATCCATTTAGGTAAGCCAGCTCAGCTTCTTACTATATTTAATTATTTTAAGCTACCAAGAATAAATTACGTTAAAACTAGAAAATAGTGTTGCTTTTCTTATAGTATGGTCTATATTTATTTACCTCTTGTGCCTGTGACTCTGTTGTAATTTTCTTTTTTAATATAGTTTTATGATACTTGAGAAAAAATGTAAAAGCTATGCTCATCCTTGCTGTGATGTTAGTGTTAAGTTTTCATTGCTCTTGTCCATTAACTTCTTTACTTACATGTTGTATATGGCTTTTTTTCTTTTCCTAAGAATTTGGAGTGGAGTCTTAGAGAAGAAATTCAAGATCAAAAAGGAGTTTGGAAAGTGACTCAGGTAAACATGACATTAACCATTTTACTTCAAATCTAAATTCTTCTTCTACATTCTTTTTACTTCCTACCATGAATTAACTTTGAGTACCTTGTGACCAACTCACATAGAAGGCTAATGGGTTTTGCTAAGTAACCATGCCTGCTGTTTAACAACTAGAAAATTTAAATAATCATGAAAACACAAAACACTTTAGTTGTATTCCAGTTATTCACAATAATTTTCAGTTCCCTTTACAGGATAAAAAACCTTTAGTAATAATCCATATATGCAGTGACATTAACATTTGAATTAATGTATCTTTCTTGCTTCAGTTTCTGTAGGAAGTACAATCAGACCCTTACCATACCTTATATTGACACATGCGTATTAAATAGGGTGGCCCTAACACCATTTATTTTCTCCTGGTGTGAACTGCTAAATTCACACAACACACGTTGGTGTCCCTTTTTTGATTGTCAAATGTAGCTCTTTTCTTCTGGACTTCAGTGATGCTTTTCAACCATCCTCAGGCAAGTGTTGCTATTTCTTCAGCTTCTCTGACTGAAATCCCAAGTTTGGCATCACCAGCAGGGGTATTCCATCTATATCCATCCTTTGGCAGATGGATTCCATCAGCTGTCTTCTGCAAGAGCATGGATAGTGGTAATATTCAAACTGTTGTAATAACTGCCAGGTGTTAAAGCCTCAAGCAAGACGCTGAGTGGAAGCTCCAGGACTGTTTTCTGAAGACATCCTTAATCTCTGCATTCAGTGTCACCAGCAAGAGCTAGGAGGCCTTAAAGTGGGGCTATTAGAACCAAGCTCTGGCTTCTGCCTGAGCAGCAACTTTCCAGAGATCACTCCGTTGTTCCCTATGATGCCAGAAAATCAGTCAATGTTTCCTTCAAAGCTTCAGTCCCGTAACACAGAGACCTTTATGATACAGAAGACCTTGCAAAATCAGCAACTGCTGAACTGGCTGTTGGTATTGACTTTGCTGTTAGTGGTGCCTGCCTGCAAGGTAAAGGCAAGTAATAGATTTCCAGTTGCTACTGTTGGGCACATCCCATGAGGAGATGGGATACAGTGATAACAGTTACACCAATCTTGAGCCACTACTGTCTGAACCAAGGCCCTTGCAAGAAGAAAAAGCATTGCCTTTTTCTTAGATAAAACTTGATACCAGATAAACAGTACAATTAAAGACTTTCTTCTCATCCAAGATCCGTCTAATAACTGGAAAAGATCTCCTGTGATGCATCATTAGCACACCAGTGTAAAACCCACCCTGAGAGGCCTTTCATAGTTGGTAATTGAGTGCCACTGAGATTAATCTCTTCTTTCCTATGGAGACATGTAATACCTCTGGGAAAAATATTTCTGCTATTAATGTTCCCACTCTCACCATTATGAGATACAGGATGGATTGGTTCCATTGCTCATTCCTGCTCATCCTGAGATGAATATTCACGTGCTGTGAGTGTTCTGATGTTGGATCCTTATCTGACATCATGTGGGATTGAAAGAACATAGCCACAACTGGAAGGACACGTTGCAGTCTTTTGCTGCAAGTTTTTGAGTCAGAAACGCCCTTTGACTCCTTTGACAATGGTCTCAGATAGGAGAGATTTACTCTGAGAGGTATTAGCAGTTTAAATGAGACTGTTCTGAGATAGCCAAAGGGAATCTCCTAATGCCACCTGAGTTTAAAGCAACAGAGATCCAGAAACGTTAGTGGTTTTCTGGGAAGCTTGTCCATTCCACCTACCAACCATGTTGTCACCTGGAACACTACCCATAACTTCACATAGTATCGTGCCATTCTATAGGAATTCAGAAATTATGCTGCATTTACTACTTAAAACACTCATTGTAAGGATAACTACATTTGTAAACTATAATTAGAACTAGAAAAAGGAGTTCTTTGCCACCTAGCATAATACTTTGAAAAGAGTAAGTCACATGTATGGTCATTTCTTGGCCTCTTTTCCATAATTTTCTTGGCTTATTTCACTCTGCTTCTACACCTGAAAGGAATTAAAAATTTTGCCAGCTGTGTTCCATTTTAAATATACATAGACACATACGTGCGTGCGTGTGCGTGTATGTGTGTGTGTCTCAATATCAGATGTTGTGTATTCACTCTTTGCTACACGGATAAATAATTACTTGAGTTCAAGTGTGGTGAATTTGGGGTACTAGAAATTGTAAGTTTATGTAAGACCTGCCCATTCTGAAGGACACAGCTGCTGATACATAACATCTCTCTATCTTCCACTTTATTTCTTGGGGCAGAGGGGAGAAGTTTGGAGTGGATGTATGCTGGATCTTGTGTTTCCCAATCTAGAAGGGTGTTCATGTATTTTGCAAAGATTTTGTTCCTTTTCGCTCTGCAGTGTTTTCCTTCTCTTTTTTCAGCCCCCCTCCCCTTTTTTTTTTTTTTTGATCTAGGAACATGGCTATGGTGATTATGTTTCCCATCAGAAAAGGTTTCCACTCTTGACATCAATATTTATAATTTTAATTCCTCTTTTATGAAACTTTTTTTAACTCTTTGCTTTAATAGTACTGTAAATTCGGTCTGCTTCAATGTAATTTTTACATTTCCTGATAATTCTTGCTGATTCCTCCACTGTATTTGTGTTTGCCAGTTCTCCTGGCTGTTTGGCTTTTCCTAGTCAAAGGCTTCTGAGATGTGCTAACTTAAAGGCCAACTTTTCCTTCATTTTGAAGACATTTTAATCACTTTATGATATATTTGTTAACTTTTGGTCTATTCATGGTGTTTACTTAAGAGTATAAATGTTCCCTTCAGATTGGATTTTTCATGTTCTACTTCTGCTTTTGAAATACTGAAAGCTAATTCTATATATATTTTAATAAACAGGCCAGGATTAAAGCAATATATGATGAGCTAGAGGAAAAGCAAAAAGAGAAACTCAAGAAAAGAGAGAAAGATACGAAGAGGATACAAGAGACTGAAAGACAAGTAGCTGATCTAGAAACAAAACTTAAAAGAAGTGAAGATATATTTAAAGACAACCATGAGGTAAAAATAGTAGATTCTGGACCACTAGCTAGCATAAATTTTTGTCATGATTAGAAAAAAAAAAGAGGAAACAGAAGTCCATAGCTCAGAAGGGTTGAATTTTGCAGCTGTGCAGATGTGCCCTGATAAAACATAGCAAAACGCAACATAGTTCCAGCCTTATTTTTGACCTTTGTTTCTTTCTGTATTAGTAAAATCTTACTGTCTCTTTTAACTTCTGTGATCTGTTTTTCTTGCAAATGGGAAGACTGTTTAGTACTTCCTTGCTTCCTTTGTACTCCTTTACTTGTAAGCTGCAGAGAGCAGCTACTGTATAAGCCCCCAGCCATGGTATGCTGGAGACCTCCTTCGCTTCCCTGCTTTATGGGTGACACTGCTAAAAATTTTTTTTCCTTCCTCTCATGAAGAGTCTGTTTTGTATAATTAGAAAAAGAAAGAGAAGATTTTTGTATTAAAAACAGGTCCTCAACCTACCTGAATTGACTTAAGTACACTCTTCTCTTCCAAGCAGTTCCCCTGCTTCTGGTAGAGCATTCCTACTGTTATGGTATGACATCTTTTGGTTGGCCCCTCTGTCATCTTTAAAGTATGGCCAAAGAGCCATTTTCCTCCAGTTGTCTAGTGATGACATAGCAGCCTGTTCCCCGTATTTGCTGGGAACAGTGGTGTTAACGTTCCCTCAGGTTAAAACCTTGGGAAAATTTTCAGAAAAATAACCTTTTGTCCAGACCTGCTCAAAAGAGTAACAGGTATGCTAACTAAACTTGTATGACTGAGAAACATTTATTTCATTATTAGACTTTCCTCTTTAAGATCTGAAGATCTTTTAGATCTTTGAAAGCTTTGCTTATATGGAGTGCTACAACAGTGGTAATAGAAAGCAGAGTGCAAAGTGGTCAATGTTATCTGAAAAAATTACTGTTTGAATACAAGGTATTATGATGATGGATGCTTTTCAAAAATACCCGATAGTAAGTAGACCAGGTCACTAGTAGTCCCACTAACATGAGACCTTAACTAGGTAGATGATAGTATCCTTAAGCAATATTGATAGTTGTATATCCCCCTGTCACTTCAACAAACATCTGTAGAAACAGACCTTATTGTTCTGAAATGATGTGGAAATATTAAAAATCTGAACCATAGTTCAGTGCAAGATGTAATGTCTGTACATTATACTGAAGCAAAACCCTCAAACAAACCCATTCATTCTTTCTTTTGCAGAATTGTTTGGAATGTAACTTATTCACAGATTTTATTTTTTTTAAAATTAAGAGCATTTCCCTACCTTTGCTTTATCCTTTTTGTATGTCTTTTTCTTGAGCAGGTGCTATTCCTTTTCTTCTTTTGGGAAAAGGCTCTGAAAACAACTGGAAACATGAAAAATTTCAATTGTTTTCAGTCTTCTCTCATGAGTGAAACAGAATTTGGCTTTCACGCTGGTATTTGTACAGATCAGCAACACTGAATTTGGGGGTTGTCCTTCTGTCATTACGCTTAAATGAGGCTTTGCCTACTATTCAAAGCCTCTGTTCTATATGCCACCATGAAATATGTTCAAATCCTTGCAAACAAGTCCTTCCAAATGTGAGCTGCCCCACAGTGTATGAATAGGTGGGCATGCATTGTTCACTGTAATGAGCAGCTTTACGATCTAGGGAAAGTATTTGAAGTTTTCTGGTTTTTTCACAAAGGAAATGCATGTCTCAGGGACCTGAATTGAAAATCAGTAATCAGTGTGAAAGAAGTAATTATTTCTTAAGTGTCTGAAAAAGAACATTTTCACTGGGCCTTACCACCAGAAAAGAAAAAGCAAAATGCCTTCATTTTTATTTCCAAATCAATAGGAAACAAAACTAGCTATTGATGGTTTATGTCCAGAACTAAGGATAGGAGTTTTCAATAAGCCTATGCTTGTTATGGAACATTCTCACAATCAACTCAGATCAACATCTTTTGAGCTTATTCAATTTAGAGACAGGATTTTGTTATTTTTGTTCAAAGCCCAGAAACAGAATTTGTGCTGCCTCAGCGAGAAGATTTTTGTTGCAAAATCAGTTTGTAGGTTTATAGTTCAGTTATCCAAATACTAGTAAATAGCTTGTCACAGGAGGTTGTCTTCTCCAGGTTTTTAGCGTTATTCTATTTGAAGTGTTCTTGACATAGTCTACATGTAGCAATATTTTGGCATTTTTGTCGGAGAGATGGAAGATGTTGAATAGTTTGAGTTCAGGTAATGGATTATGTGATAGTTTATTTTTGATGCAGGTTTAATAAGTCAAATTGAAAAATTAAAAGAAAAAAGATTCCTCTAATAGCTAATAGTATTTTCAAAACAACGCATTAGTGGCAGTGACTAATGTTGTTAGCCCTTCCCCAGCTAAAACTAAGTAGAAACAATGTGACAAAGATCACATCATTAGTTTCCTGGAAACTTAGAGAGGTGTGGTGTAAGTTATACATCATGGTCTATAGCTGTGTACTTGCTTCTGTTCTAAAAGCTTGGAAACAGTTTGCACAAGCAGATTTGTATGTGAATGATATGTGAAAGATATTGGTAATTTCAAGGAAGAACTTTCTCATTGGTTAAAGGTTTAAATTATTGTTTCAGAATGGAAATATTAATACCTATTTTGATATTCTTTGTTATATAGTCCAAATGGAATTTAGATCTTTGAATAATATAACTATTATACCATTTATATAAGCATATTTAGTAACGTAAAACTTTCCTTATTACGTGTATTAATAATAATTTCTGTCATTTAATATTTGGTGCTCACACTAATGATGCAGATTAAATTAATACAATAGACAAGAACTGGTTTTTCTTAGGTGCTAATTAATAATGAATGGATTAATGAAAAATATAAAAATGAGATATCCCGATATCTTATTTTATTTCTTCTTCCTTCCTCCTCCTGTTAACTGTCCTTAGCTGTGTTTTTCGTGAGTTAGTGATAAGTAATAGACATTTATTATGCCCTTTATACAAATTCCATGGAAGCTATTCCAAATATATATTTTGATTTTAGAACTTTATTTGTAACTTTCTTGGCAGAAAGAAAGTAAAGAAGCATGAGGAGCAGAGTAAGCAGTGGTATTTTGCTGTAAGATGATAAACACTATATGAAGTATATATTTTCTATTTTAGAGGTGCATTTTTTCATTCAAAGCATAGAGTATATAAACCTATATGACAAAAAATAGGTATGGAAGGGAAAACAAAAATAAGCTTAAGAATGGTAACTGTTAAAGTATTTCATGACTGATATATTTTCTGATTTCTATAGAATGTAGGACAATAACTTTTGAATACTAACAGATCTGTTTGTGCATAAACTCTCCAGAAGCTCTCCTATTTGAATCAGAGATTACAAGAGCTAGATAAACAGCAGAAGCAAACTGAACAACAACTGGAACAAAAAAGAAGTATCAAGCAGCAACAATTAAATGATATACAGGTGAATAATTTAATGCTTGTAGGTCTCTCTTGAAGTATGGTTAATCTCGAAGGTTAGGCTGTCATTTCTACACAGCTGCCTTGGAACTATATACATGCATACATACAGTATATATACTCTTTTCTCTCTCTTGCTTGAACTAACCTATGAGGTCCATAGCCTTGAGACAGCGTAAAGTACAAAGCAGAATTGATATTGGGGTCATTGAGAAGTCCTTTGCTTTCTTCATTTGCTGCACTGGCTCAGATTGCTTGAGGGGTTTTAGAAACGCAATAGAGAAAATCAATAAAGGACGAAAAAGATTCTAGTATAATACGAAGTGCCTGCTGATTGCATGTTTGCTCAGCAGATGGCATCTTTTTGTAAATGATGGCTTATATCTGCTGTATCAGATACTAAACTGTATAATCCTCCAAAGGGAATTATTGAATTTCATTACTGAACACAATGCTTTATATAAACATGGTTATAAGCGTTAGAAGAAACAAGCCTTTTCTTTCTAAGATTCTGTTCATTTTTGTTATTCTTCCATTTACATATTGTAGAAACTTAAGTTAGGTATTACAGCTTCAAAGATGAGTCATATAGATTGGAAAAAAAAAGCTTTCATGAATCCCGTAATTTCTGTTGAAAAACCCTGAGACTTCCAGTATATGGCAGAATGTTAAATTAAGCACTGGGAAATTGACTGATTCATACAGGTTTCTAAATTTGACAGGGAAGACAGAGTTTATACGTCCCTTTCTGTTAAAGATTGTGCTCTTCCAGACTGCAGGTTTACCAATAGATCTTAGAACATGTGGAAATGACTGATGAGTCAGCATAGAGATAATCAGTAATTCTACAATGTTTTTCAGTGCATTTATTTCCTAGACTTTTTTATTATTATTTTTAATGCTGCCTTTCATAGTAACTGTAAATAACTGTATACATTAGTTACTTGAGCAATATTTGAGTTGGTGTTCTGGAGGAAGGAAAAATAAAGTTATATTTAGAGGTTTTAGTGCTCTCCCATGCTTAAGACATTGGCTTGTTTAAAGCTTGTCCAGTGTGTAGTTTAAATGATGTTATGGAAGAAATGGCTATGATTCTATAGTATTCTTAGTACATGAGTAATATCAACTCAGGCTTCCAACTGATCAAGCAATTCACCCAATGCTTCAAAGTTTACCTATTTTAGGACAAGATGAATCACACCCTGGAGGCTTTTGCATCTCACCATTGAATTTGAAGTGTCTTAGTTTGGTCTGCTGACATTTAAATGTCTAAAAGCTAGATATCTAGATAAGAGCATGTGAATTCTACCCCATAATACACTCGTAGTCTTGTCAGCAGCTAAGAAGAGTGAAGAATTCTGTTCATGTATTGAAGAGCTGAATGACCAAGTGCCAAGGGACTCATTCAGCTTAGGCAGGATACTCAACTGTTATCCACTACAGCAAGCCATAAAAAGCAAATATTCCGTATATAAATACTTGGATCACACAATGTAGAGTATCTCACCATTCTTTTTATTTCTTCAAAAACCTGATTGCAAATTCTCTGTATTCTATAATAGGTACCAGATTACACTGACTCAGTGGGTAGTATTCCATATGCTTGGAAGTCAACATTTTCAGGTTTTATTTGCCTTCTTGGTTAAAATGTTCTGAAAAAAAGTGCAGGAAGTTGAAGAGAGAAAATTCTTATTCAATGGCAGTTTTGTTCTAAGACAGCCCATATGTGAACCCGACTCTTCGGCAAAAAAAATATCATGGCTTCTTTGTGTACATATTTATATCTGGCCCTGATCTTTTAATCATCTCAGATTTCATTATTTGCAAAGTTTAAGGCCAGGAAAGACCATACAGGTATCCTCTATGTTATGGGCTATCACATTTCTCCAAGTTCTCCTGGTACTGAGCCTAAAAATAATATGATTTTTCTTCAGAGGTTGAGACTTTCTACAGGCGGTTCAGCTGCATAGGGATTTGCATTAATTACCATATCTTCATTTTATTTCTAATGAATCTATGTTCCTTCAGAAACATGAAATTTCCATCTAATCCTATACAGATACGTATTATACTTTTACAAAGTTCAGAGGTCTTAAAAATGTCATGTTCTTGTGGTACCTTGCACGCCTTCATATCTGTGCTAACATCTGTTGCAGAAGCTTTGATTCCTCATTTTTTTACATCTACCTTTAAGTATACCTCTAAGAAGCACTTCTTTCATAAGGAAAAAGATCATTAGACTATGCGTCAGGCTACTGCTTCAGAAAAATGGGGAGGTATCTAACGAAGAAATTTTTTAAATACTCATCTTTAAATACTGTGATGCATTCTTTGCCTACTGAATTGTGAGGCGTTGAAATTTGCTATTTATACATGTGTGCACCTAAGTTATATATGTATATGTCTGTATATAAGGATAATCAAAAGGCATTTTCCTCCCTCTTAATTTAACCCATTTACATAGCTGCTTAGAGCCCATTAGCATGGGTTACAAAATCTAGTGCAGCAAGACCACTTTAGAAGTATCACCCAAATAGAAGACTCCCACCTGTTTATTACTACTGAATTGCAACAGTGCTTTATGTTTACCTTATTCATTGCGGGGAAACTGCAGCTTTGTTTACCAGATACTTTTGCTCTTAAAAGTAGAGTTTGCTTGCGTCATGAATCTTTACATTTTGGGGGTCCTGTGACTGTCAGTCACTTTTGGAATGAAAAAGACGCTGCAATTTAATCTCTCTTCTGTAGAATAGGAAGTTTAGTGAAAACACTGTTTCTATTTAAAGGTTTTCAGCAGCTTAATGTCAGCATCTCTTTGAGTTGTGTACTTGTAGCTGAGGAAAGTAGGCAGGGGTTCAGGAGTCCTGTTCTCTATGCTTTAATCCTCCACTCTATGGAATACAGGAAAACTGTGTTATGAAAAACTTGACACCTAGAAGACGAAAACTCTCTATTTAGGCAACTAAAAGAATAACACCAGTTTTATGAGGAAGCCATATTCTGCCTGGAGAACGTAATCTAAAAATACTGTTTTTTCCTGAATATCAAGTGGTTTAGGTATCTGCCTAAAACTAATAAAACTATTACATTTTTAAAGTACTTTGATTATCAAGCAATAAAAGCTGCCAGTTAAGACACTGACTCTGCACACACTGAAACAAATAGGCCCAGACTTGGGTCATATGTGAAGACTGTTACTTTTCACAGTCATTAATAAAATTTGTGCTGTGCAAACCAGTGCTTATTTGTAAAACTTTTATGTATGAGAGCAAAAATAAAAGAGAATATGCATTTTATGAAGACGGGGGCCTACTAACATGCATACATCCATATACAACATAGGCAACTGCAGAAATACAAAAGCCATAATAAAAATTATGGATTTGTAGAGGAATAACTGTGCAACAAGTTGGACAACCGTAAGTGGATGTGTAAAGCTGTGCTCTTACAGAAATGCAATTATTCCAGTTGCACTAAGTGCTTCAAGTGCCCCCTCAGAAAGAAGCTCTGTTTCTTTGGGTATACAATTTCGTTAATTCTTGTGCGTACTAATGTGCTTAAAATACAGTATTTGGAAATCTATCCCTGCCTAGTTTACATGCTATATATGTTTTAATTCCCAGGAAAAAATTTCATTTGCTTCCAGTGAAATTGCTGAAAATTCTCACACTACAGAAAATTTAAAAAAAGAACTTAAAGAACTAAATGAATTATGTAACATGGAGCAAATACAGATGGAAAGTGCAGAAAAATCTTTCATTGATTTGTGGTAAGACCTACTTATTATATGAATTTTAAAAGATAGTTTATTACTTTTGCTAAAGTAATTTAGTAATTCCACTTTATTACTGTTACTAAAGATAGTTGAATTTTTTTTACAGTATTATTTCTAGGAAATATAATGCACTTTTCATCGATAGCTTGTGAGTATTTTTGTCTGATTACTGCTTGTAGTTATTAATGGTAAATTGTCTGCCTACCAAACTGAATTTCAGGCATCAGAATTACTTTTGGAAATCTGATAATATTCATGGTCAGTTGCATCCTTAATTAATGGAGGATTCCACGCAGTCTGTGTTTTCTTTGGATTGAGAAGTGTGGACCTACACTGACTGTGACTGATGAGTCCTGAAAATAGTCTCAAAGGGCTCTGTCCAACTAATAATGCAGGCTGCCTTCTAGGCCATGCAAACCTTGGAGGTCCATGTATACGGACTGCACAGCAGTCTTACTCTTCAAGGATAAAGGGGAACCTGTTGTGCAACGTCAAAGAGCTTGGATTGTTGAATTGTACAGGATGACTAAATAGTGAAAAAGTGATCCTTGCATCATTATACTAGATCTCCCTTTCTGTAATCTCATTCACTTCTGTACTGTTGGTGTTGAAAGATCTTTGAGAGATTATTCCATGAAATCCTTGACTGGTGAAAAAAATATTTTTCTATGCAAATTTTTAGCTGAATATGTGGGACTGAGTATGTTTTTTCCAGCTCTTAATTCAATCTGAATGATACAGAGGGACACAAAGTGTAGTGGAACTTACAGAACTTCAAGAACAGGAGGCATCTTTCCATGACTGAAAATCTCTTCTCGCTTTCCCCAGCTCTTTAGCCGGTAGTCAATAGTTCCATAGCAGTGACATGTTATATTCAGACTCAGAGGAGATAGGGGTAATATCAACACAAAATGGCACTGAAAGATCATTCCAGCAATTCATTCTTTCTATATATCTAAGAAGTTAATCTCTCTTTCAGAGAGGAATTTTCTTGCAAATTCTCCAACTTCTAAACCTAAAATAGGTAGTAATGAAAACTTTGCATTTTTCTTGAGAACATGCTTTTAGGCAATCCATCTAGTAGAAAGAAA
Source organism: Phalacrocorax aristotelis (assembly GCF_949628215.1). Classification (NCBI taxonomy): domain Eukaryota; kingdom Metazoa; phylum Chordata; class Aves; order Suliformes; family Phalacrocoracidae; genus Phalacrocorax; species Phalacrocorax aristotelis. The sequence continues at coordinate 120,826,212 of NC_134277.1, read as the reverse complement.
TGTAAAGTTAAAAAAAAAAAAAATCCAAAAAACCCCTCTGTGTATGCATTCCAATGCCTAGTACAGCCTCCTTCCTTTTTGTCGTTCTCTGAACACAGAAGGTACAGCACACGGGAATTTCTCCATCATGTGCCTTGCTGAAAAGTGACAGCATGCCTTATGCCTTCTGATTGTCAGAGCAATCAGCCTTTCTGTGCTTGAGGGGCAAAGGAGAAGAAGAGTTTGGGCTTGGTGGTTTTTTATTGCTTACTGTTTCTCATTAGTGAAGACTAATGGTGACAATATTTAAAAAAAAGAATTTCTTTCAGGCTAATATACCTTCTCCTATTAATGGTTCCAATAATCTGGCATATATCACATAGCATTTCATCAGTCTATCTTAAGAAAGTCTGCTCTAGCCATTTCCTGTTATATTTTGCATTATGCTTATAGTTCAGTATTAAATGTACTTGTCTATTTGAACTGATCTTCTTTTTGTAAGAGTGCCGATACCTGCCTGAATTTGTAGAAAAATTGGGAATAAAGGATTAACTATTTTTACTTTTACTCTTGGCTATGATTTCCACTTTTTTTGACATGCTGTCAGGCTAATTCTAGCCTGATGTGGTGGAGAAACTTGAGGTAAAAGAGTCCCTACTTCTGCTTTCAGTCTTCACTATTGTCCTTTTATGGGTGCTTTTTAGCATCATCTTCTGAATAACACCTCCCTGACTTACTATTGCTTACCATTAATGCAATAAGACTAAATAATAGCTACTAGAGTGAAATAAAAACATTGACAGTGTTATCAAAATAACAATAATTTGAAATAAATACTTTTTCCATAATAAAATTGATTACAAAACTGAAGTCTACTGCAAAATTTAGCCTAACCTGCTAACCAAGGGAAAATTATATGCCACAGGTATCCCACCTAGAATCCGTCTTATACCAATGACTTTTGCAAAATTGTTTTTGCACTCTTGGAAGAGATAAAGACATGTCTGAATTTAAGAATGAACACAAAATACATTCACTCAATTTTCTTAATCTCACTGGAGTTTGGTGTTAATTAAATTAGAAGAATGATGAGCAAATCCTGTGAACTTCAGGTTTGTGTGAGGAGCATCCTTACTTGTACTGGAGCCCCTATGAATCTGTTCCCATGTGGTGTGCCTACCTCCAGCAGGAAGGAAATAAGGGCAGGAAGAAAGGGGGACGTACTGGATATTAGCAAGGCTGGAAGGGCGTTTCAGTGAAAAGGAACTCTAGGTAATTTCAATGTATCCCTTAGTCCCCCTTTAGAGAGGTTTTTGTAGACATTGATTTAGAGAAGGCCTTAGATGCTCTAATTTTCTGCAAAGGAGATTGTCGTTCTGCAGGGAGTCTCATAAGAGACTGTGAGGAGGATCTTGTGACCTCCAGAATTTAGAACTAAATTCCAAAACTCCTGAATACATCTGTTCTGTCAAGTATCAGCTAATCAATAAGAAGGATAACAGCTTATTATTGGTCCCAGCTGTTCCTAGCTTGACAGCATAAATGGCTCCTGAGCGGTCACCGTAATCTTTACATGACAGATTTTTCCCTTTCTCAGACTGTTTGATTTGCTTTAAAATGAAAAATAACGTCTTTTAGAGTTAAAATAACTGAGTTTACACAACAAAGCCTTAAAATTAGAAGAAGTAAGCTTAAACTTCTCTCTCAAGTTTCCTTTTTTTGTGTGCATATTGTGATACAGTCTTTATTATGCAGCCAACTGTTAATTACCCGCAAGGCTCTGGTTTAGGTTATCTTGCAGAAAATCAGTTAGAAATACTTCTTTTTTTAAAATATGTTTCTGTCTGACAGTAACAGAAATACAGACCCTGAGATAACAGAATATTAGTACAAAGTGAAAATATCTGAAAATTGCTTAATTTTACATATTTCATATGTGCAGGTTAAAAAAGCCATACTAGATATGGACAGAGACAGAAACAAAATATTACACAAATGATGTGAAGCTCCTCCTTCCAGTCCCAATAAGTAATAAAATAGTGGTTACCCAATATGGCACTGGTCATGGGCTCATTCTGTGTCACAGAATATCATTATTCGAGCAGATACCTTACATGTGGGAGTGAACTACTCCATTCTTGAGAAAGCTGTTTTAAAATTGCAAGCTGTTTTTTAAAATTGTGAGAGTTATGTATCTCAATAGACTCATTGGATACGGATTGATAGGCAGAGTGTCTTTAAGTGGTCTAAATATTCATTATAAGCTCCGTCATATAGTGCTTTGGTTTTTTTTAAAGGGTATCATTATTTGTGAGGACTGCCTATTTTATCTATTATAAAATTAAACGTTAAATCTGTGAGTAAAGACTAAAAACCAGTATGTGGAATATCTTGATTACTTACTTGAATTTTTTTTTTCTTTCAAAGGAAAAATTTAAGTGGTGTGATATTTAAGCAGCAAAATGTTCAGATGGTATTTAATCATCTGCAAGATGAGCTAGAAGAATATAAGAAAAGGTTAAAGCAGGAAGAAAAAATATATGAAGAATTACTACAGGTTAGAAAGAAAAACCTGAAAGATTCAGAAGTGAGTATTAACAGAGCTGCATTTCTTTATGTGAGAAGTGAAACAACTATTTGGTTAGTTCTGGCTCTTTTTAGGTCTAAAAAGGATACCAGCTTTATGAAAAGTTTGAAGTAAGTAGTTTCTTCTCGTCCATATGCAAGTGTTTCTGGTGAAATTTTAATTAATGTTTTTGTTAGTTTTCACAAAATCTGTACTGATCAGGATATGAAAGAAAGGGAAATAGCAGTAATAAGAACATATTTCTTTAAAAAATAGAGATTGCTACTTTATTATTTTTTACAGGGATACTAGTTCTTTCAAAATACCATATTTGGCTCCTTTGTTGTGTTAAATTAATTCATGAGGTAAAAAATGCTTGCTAGTATGTTGACTTGCTCATTATCACCTTAACTTCAAAAATAACTGTAAGGATAATTTGGTGAGGTACCTTTCTTACCTCCTTCTCTAGGACATCAGGATTTGTTTTTCCTAATGTGTCCTGTTTCATCCTGTCTCATCTCTTCTCCCATCTCCTTTAGACATTGAGTTATGGGTATTGCATGAAGTAAAGAGCTCTTAACCATATTTCGTTATTAAATTAATGTTGGAGTTATGAGACTATGCCAAGCTTTTGGTGGTTAAATGTAACTAGAAATATTATGCTGCATGCTTGAGAGCCTGTTTTAGTTTCTACTGGAACATGTTGCTGGTCTTGGTATTGACAGCTCTCTGTCTAGGCGTACAGCTGGAATGGAAGCACACACTGTCGGCCTTTGAATATTTACCTTGTTATTACCCAGTCATTTTTATGTAATTCTTCATTATTTTTATGGAAAATACAGATAAAAGCACTTATTCACATCTATGAAATCCAAAACCCACTGATCCTTTTGAAAATTTTTTTAAAAAAATTAAGAGATGAAAAATAGAATGTGTCCCAATTGTTTACATTACATCAGAAAGGTCTCTCTTTCTCTGCCTCCTCATATCGAGATAATTTACTCTCTTTTTCTGACTAGTCAGGAAAGACTGAACTGTTGATAATAACACCAGCAAAACCAAATATTCCTTCAGTACCTTATGGACAATTAAAAAATTTCAGTGGGGTCTTCAGTTTATTACCTAACAGAAATGGGCAAAAGACCTTGTACCGGTGGGTGGAGGAAGTTTCTGAGGGCATTGGAACTCATATTTACAGGCAGGCTCTTTAAGGAGGCTAGCTGTGATTTGTGGAAGCTGGGCCATGGCCAGTGTGGCTCTCTGGACGGCCTTCGGAAGTTTTTCCTGACAGTAAAAAGTCAAATCATCTACCTTGCTTTTGTTTTGAATGATAAAGATAAATTTTCTCCTTTAATTGTGATTGAACAAACAAGCATTTCAATTCTGATTTTTGGATTGAACAATTTCTGTAAAAGGCCTGACTTCACGTAATGTGGTACACAGATTATGAGGCTTCGTCACCCAGGGTCTGGAGATGAAAGCTGGTTTACTGAAGTAGTAATGGAGCATATGTGTTAGACAAGTTTTCACAGTCTCTGCTTCTTTGAGCTGGGTAAGACCATTCAATCCCCAACTGATAGATAATTCAATAGGAATCGACTGAGCATATTTTTAAGGTGAGAGATGAGTGGCTGAAAAAGTAGTCCTCACAGGATTAATGCCCATGGGGAGAAAACAATAAAAAACCAATGCCCTAACTTCTGGAGTACAGAATACAGGAAGCAGTTCAAGAGGTTCTGATCTAGGATTTCTAGAAATTCTAGTGAGATATTATACTGAATGAGAACTCCCTCTCTTGATAGTTTTAAAATTTAGGCTGCTTTCTTCCAAGTGTCATGAGGTACAAAAATTAAAAGGGCATGTTTCCTTTGTAGGCTGTGAATATATGTGGTAATGTCATATGCATTCATAGCTAAGGTGAAAACAAAACCTCAAACAACATAAGTTGCATCTTTTAGTTTGGGAGAAGTGCTGTCAGATGCTTTTGTTGATTAGGGCTAGATTTAAGCAGGAAAACAAACTCTTGACTCTGAAAGCAGAAGTTTAATTTGGAGTTCCTTCTACTTAAGGAGAAATACAGATGTACATGTCAATACAAAAAGTTAGAGGTGCACAGCTAGCAGTACAGTTTGGAGGTTAGAATTACCAATCATCCCCACTATCTCATTTTTAAGATGGACAGGTATGAACGATTACACCTCATGCAGAAAAGAATGATGCAGTAATAAATGGGAAGACCAGTGAGATCAAAAATCCCAGCCTGAGATCTATGAAAAGGTCCAATAAAATGTCCTTTTTTGTGGTGACTTGTAGATTTTGTGAGGGTGAGTAAAGCCAGTAAATGAGAACAAGAAAGAAGAACTTCTTGCCAACAAAAAATGGTTTGAATAGCTTGACAGGAAGGGGATAGAGAGTGACACCTTTATTCAAGCAAGAGGTCCCTCTCTTGGAGGCTAGATGTGACTGTTAAATCCATAAAGGAGATTCAGCAATCTCTTACGAAGAGATAAACTGGCCAGAAACTAGGTGAGAAATTTGGTGAGAAAATTAGGGGTCCTTGTTTTCAGCATTGTAGAGGGAAACAGAGTTGAAGAGTGAAGGGAAATGGAGTTGAAGAATGGTCCTGATATGGAGAATCTGCATAAGAAACTAGCGGCTTCAGCAGAGATCCAGAGAAGGAAATTTTATGGGGCAACTCTTGCAGTGCACTAAGGGATAGAAACCATCTATCTATTCATGATCGGGACTGAGTAGGATGAGAAGCTGAAGAATCTGTGTGCCTGGTTTTTGCAAGAACACAAGCCATGTGCGACTTGACTGGAGAGCTGTCACTGTTTTGCAGACCACCTAGATTCTGTCTTCTCACAGGATAAAGGGCTGCCAAGTGATAAGACTATGACTGAGTCTTGAACGTAACAAATGTCACAGCTAAGTACAAGTTACGACGTTGGTTTTACTAACATGCATGCTACTAAATGTGGCAAAATTTACATGTATAATGATGAAGTTATACCTTATAGGCATATTTTATCACTGTGTTATTTGTAACTACTCTCATAGCATCTCATTACCTTATGTTCTACAGAGACAGCGCAGTCCCCAAACTGTCATATTGGCATTTGGTTCAGTGCCAATATGTGCTGTATTAAGCACACAGATAAGAATTCTTTGACATAACAATTCATAATGAGTGTTGGATCATGTTCAGAATGATTATGTTGTGCTTTGTCTTCTTAACCTCGAAACAAGCCTGCTTGCTTTTATTTTCTGCTGCTAATGTGATTATTGTACTTTCAATTAAAGTTCCTGTAAAAATGATTACTGTGGTTTTTGAAGATTGAGCAAGACATTTTGAATGACCGAAACTCTCTTGCATTGTGAAAATTTGTCCTCATTAGTATTTGCTATTGGGCGTATGATAATATATTTCTGAAGTGCAGATACATAAATCTTTAAATTCAGACATCTGTATATACAGACTTGGACTTTTGATAAACACATTAAATATTCTTACCCTAAGTATTAACAGATACACTGATATGTTGACTTTTTTTTGCTTCGAAATAGTAGCAATATTATAACTTCCTAATTCTAGTAATTAACATTAATCTGCTAAAAACCCCTTACCTCCCAATAACAGTTCTAGATTTTCTATTAATTTATTTGAATGTTGCATGATACTGGAAAAGAAGATGGTAATAAATTAATACCTCTTTAGCATTGTACCTTAAAGTCGCACCAAGTTCAGCAATATTTCACCTAAAACTGAATGAGAATTTCTCAGATATATAAAAGGGCATTTGGAAATTGTTATAGTGGAATGACAATATTGTCTCCTATTCACAATGTGGAAAGTTTAAAAGAGGGGAATATACTTCTAAAAATGTTTTCTTTAAATTTTATAAACAGTAAAATAAGTTTTGAGTCAGTTATTATTAAAAATATTTAGTCTGCAAATGTTTGATCAGAATATTTTTACCTTAACTTAAACGTTTTTCATTTTAAATCAAATCAGCTTGTTCCTATGAGCACTGTCTTTTTTATAGAAAAGCATTTTCCATCTGGGAAATGATATATCAGAAAATCCATGTCCGGTTCTAACAGCTAGTCATGATATGTTGTTTCATCAGATATTGGGAGCGTTACTAATGAAATAATCTACAAAACGGCTTATTTCAGAAGGGATTGTTATAGAAATATAATACACTGCTGAAAGCTGAATTAAGAAGTAGGGAAAAACAAAGTTAGATCCAGGGGGTTGTTTATCATCCTGGTGTTAGGTAAAATCCACCGGGTGTCTTTTATCATTTACTATTAATCTTTTTACGTTATCTTTTCTTCTAGTCATTCTTGTCAGTCTTGCTGAGCTAATACCTTCAGAGCAGTTTCCATCTCTTACTTTCAAAAAGACTGTTAATCAGTATTGTTAATGAAGAGCTTTGTTACAGCATATCTGTGTAAACACAAGAGGTACATTTGAAGATATATGACAAAAGAGGATTTTTTTAAAAGCTAGAGAGCCATTGCTCCCTTCAGGCTATTTTGTGTGTGTGCGGGGTAGGGATAACAAATAGTCTGGCTATAAAATTGTCTTTAATTAGTTGACTCAGTGGCTTCCAACAGTGTGCTACACTGGTATGTGGGACTCCCATGTTACAAGATAGACTTTTGAATCTTACTCCATGCTCCTGGGTAGTCTTAGCGTATCGACTTACACGCTGTCCTGTGGGAAGTGCTGGCAATATTACCCAAATAACCATCCCACTGATTTTATTGGCTCATAGGGAAGCCATATACCTTCCCTTCTGAGCAATATGCATAGCTAGAGGTTGGGTGCCATGACAGTAATAATACTCCGAGTGAAAATCAAAGGGATGTAAAAGCAGAAGGTTAATAGAAATTTTAAAGGATAGTTTTATGTTTCTCCATTGAAAACAAGCCATATGCGTAATAATTAAAAGCAAATTAACCCTCGCTGTATTTTAAACAGCATCAGTGAGAACTATTGTAACGGTCTAAAAATAGTTTTTTTTTCATGAAAACAATTATTAATTATTTTTTCTACAAACACAAAAGCTCTTTCTAAGATTGCAAGCCAGTTTTGATTATAATTTCTTCACTCATAATATTCAAAAATACTTTGATTATGGCCAGGGGTGCTGTTCTAATTTGGAAGAAATTATTTTCTGCATTTTCTATTATGGATGTGGGAATTAAAAGCTTCCCACAATTTGTTTGCATGTAATCTAAAATCTAGTGCAAGTCTGAAATGTGCATATTGAAAAATCGTAATTAATACCCGAAAGTGCAAATGCATGGAATAGTAGGCGGATGTGTGTAGGTTTGGGAGCTGAAGAATTAAGTGAAAAACTCCAGACATGGGACATTTCATTTTGTTAGGATACAGTTTCCAGTCCTAGAATTCTTTTCACATCTTTCCATATGTCTTCTTTTTCCCCAAAATGACACAAATTTCAAAATATGGTAACAGGTGGTAGGTGGTATTTGTTTTAGAATGTCTTAAGTGTTGATAGTGCTTTATTTTCTTAAGATCAAGTAAGTGTTTGTACTTATACGGCGTAAGTTAATAAAATGACTTTTCAAATTTTCAGTTGAAGTAACTGCAAAAGAGTACACAACAGTAAGTACACAAATTCTTATCAGTTAAAAAATGTTGGACAGTTTTTGTTGTCCTGCAGTCTGGATGTCTCCGCTGATAAAATACTGTATCTGTTGTTAAGCAACCCACAAGGCATGCGGCATCTCCAATGCAGTGAAAGCAAATGCTGAGATTTTTATATTTAGGTACAGCTCCTTTTTGTGTTTAAATTTTACTTGTGCCTTACAACTACCACTGTGGTAGTTAAGCCTCCGTCTGGTTTGAGGGCAAGATACTGGTCTTTTGAATATTCTGTTTGTACTGGATAATTACATATGCGAATTTTACCTCATGTGCTTGAATGAAGAAGGACCAGCATGTATTCCTAGGGGACTTTTGGAGCATGGTTAGTGTTTTTCTCCACGCTTAGTTAATTCGAAGGACATTCAGGTGACTGGTTTGTGTTGATAGAATGTGTCAATGCAAGGAAGCCATGAGATAGCCATTAATGTTACATGAATGTAGTAATTTATGGCAAATATAAAGTTCTCCTTTGTTGTATGAAATCTGATGTATGCCCTTCATGAGGTATATATGTAGTCCAGTATTGAGAAGGTAACATTTACTACTTAACATGATGGAGCCAGGCTGTGAGGCTTCTTTGCCAACTTCCTGTTTCTCATTCTAGATCTAAAGTTAAATAATTAATTTTCTCCTCCTGATTTGGAGTTTAAGATTATGGTGTAACTAGAGTTACTTTAGCTCCTTCCAAAGCCACTGTGTGTCAGTTCACCTGCAGGCTTGTGCATACTTGGAATGTTTAATTGATACTGAATTCCTTGAGTAAGTCTGTTGCATGAAGTTGCTACCATCTTTACTATGATTTTGTAATTTAGATCGTGTTTCTTGGATATATGTACATTACTGTCTGTGACTGGATTACTTTATATACTACTTATGGGGCTGCTTTTGTGCGTTTTTTATTTCATTCTAGATTAAACTTCTAAAATGAGTGTCAGTGTGGAGTTACAGTATGAGAAACTTACCTGCGGATAAATGTTGGGTTCATTAAAAATTGTGGCATTATGAATTCATCATATTTCTGC